>NC_047086.1:263932298-265349334 GCF_902459505.1 Geotrypetes seraphini | reverse complement strand
TTAATATACAACTAAGTTGATGTGTATTTTCCTTATTTCTCTCTCTACCTCCTCCCTCTCTTGTCCTTGCTACAATCCTGACTTTAAGCAGACCCCATTAACAATTCTCCTGCAGTGGTATAAAACCTGCTCTGATTTGTTCCCACTTTTTAGCTCAGTTGTACACTTAGCTGCTTTGTGGTTCATGTGTACATTTTAGCTGCTTTGTAGTTGATGTGTACATTTACCTTTTTTGTGGTTCAGTTGCATATTTAGCTTGTTTTGTGGTTCAGATGTACATTTTAGGTGTTTTCTGGTTTTTGTGTACGTTTGGGTTCTTTCTGGTTCTTGTGTACGTTTAGGTGCTTTGTGGTTATTGCGTACATTGAGCTGCTTTGTGGTTGATGTGTACATTGAGCTGCTTTGTGGTTCATTTCTACATTGACCTCTTATTTCTCTCTCTACCTCCTCCCTCTCTTGGCTTGCTACTCTCTTGCCTTGCTACTCTCCTACCTCCTTCATTAACAATTCTCCTGCCCTGACCTAAAAACTGTACTGATTTTCCCAACTTTGTTGTTTATTCTAAATTTAGTTGCTTTGTAGTTCATTCTAAAAGATTTGGAGGTGTGGGTGTGGCTATAAGGGGAGATGAGGAGGCCACAACAGCTAAATTTATAATGTACTACCAAGTCAATGCTTGTTTTCCTTATTTCTCTCTCTACCTCCTCCCTCTCTTGTCTTCTTATACTTCTGCCTTTAAGCATACCCCATTAACAATTCTCCTGCGCTGGCATAATTAACCCGCACTTGGTAGTTCATCGTAAATTGAGTTGCTTTGTAGTTCATTCTAAAAGTGATCGGAGGCATGGGTGTGGCTATAAGGGGAGATGAGGAGGCCACAACTGCTAAATTTATAATATACAACTAAGTTGATGTGTATTTTCCTTATTTCTCTCTCTACCTCCTCCCTCTCTTGTCCTTGCTACAATCCTGACTTTAAGCAGACCCCATTAACAATTCTCCTGCAGTGGTATAAAACCTGCTCTGATTTGTTCCCACTTTTTAGCTCAGTTGTACACTTAGCTGCTTTGTGGTTCATGTGTACATTTTAGCTGCTTTGTAGTTGATGTGTACATTTACCTTTATTGTGGTTCAGTTGCATATTTAGCTTGTTTTGTGGTTCAGATGTACATTTTAGGTGTTTTCTGGTTTTTGTGTACGTTTAGGTTCTTTCTGGTTGTTGTGTATGTTTAGGTGCTTTGTGGTTATTGCGTACATTGAGCTGCTTTGTGGTTGATGTGTACATTGAGCTGCTTTGTGGTTCATTTCTACATTGACCTCTTATTTCTCTCTCTACCTCCTCCCTCTCTTGGCTTGCTACTCTCTTGCCTTGCTACTCTCCTACCTCCTTCATTAACAATTCTCCTGCCCTGACCTAAAAACTGTACTGATTTTCCCAACTTTGTTGTTTATTCTAAATTTAGTTGCTTTGTAGTTCATTCTAAAAGATTTGGAGGTGTGGGTGTGGCTATAAGGCGAGATGAGGAGGCCACAACAGCTAAATTTAAAATGTACTACCAAATCAATGCTTGTTTTCCTTATTTCTCTCTCTACCTCCTCCCTCTCTTGTCTTCTTATACTTCTGCCTTTAAGCATACCCCATTAACAATTCTCCTGCGCTGGCATAATTAACCCGCACTTGGTAGTTCATCGTAAATTGAGTTGCTTTGTAGTTCATTCTAAAAGTGATCGGAGGCATGGGTGTGGCTATAAGGGGAGATGAGGAGGCCACAACTGCTAAATTTATAATATACAACTAAGTTGATGTGTATTTTCCTTATTTCTCTCTCTACCTCCTCCCTCTCTTGTCCTTGCTACACTCCTGACTTTAAGCAGACCCCATTAACAATTATCCTGCAGTGGTATAAAATCTGCTTTGATTTGTTCCCACTTTTTAGCTCAGTTGTACACTTAGCTGCTTTGTGGTTCATGTGTATATTTTAGCTGCTTTGTAGTTGTGTACATTTAGCCTTTCTTTGTGTTTCAGTTGCATATTTAGCTTGTTTTGTGGTTCAGATGTACATTTTAGGTGTTTTCTGGTTTTTTGTGTACGTTTAGGTTCTTTCTGGTTCTTGTGTACGTTTAGGTGCTTTGTGGTTATTGCGTACATTGAGCTGCTTTGTGGTTGATGTGTACATTGAGCTGCTTTGTGGTTCATTTCTACATTGACCTCTTATTTCTCTCTCTACCTCCTCCCTCTCTTGGCTTGCTACTCTCTTGCCTTGCTACTCTCCTACCTCCTTCATTAACAATTCTCCTGCCCTGACCTAAAAACTGTACTGATTTTCCCAACTTTGTTGTTTATTCTAAATTTAGTTGCTTTGTAGTTCATTCTAAAAGATTTGGAGGTGTGGGTGTGGCTATAAGGGGAGATGAGGAGGCCACAACAGCTAAATTTATAATGTACTACCAAGTCAATGCTTGTTTTCCTTATTTCTCTCTCTACCTCCTCCCTCTCTTGTCTTCTTATACTTCTGCCTTTAAGCATACCCCATTAACAATTCTCCTGCGCTGGCATAATTAACCCGCACTTGGTAGTTCATCGTAAATTGAGTTGCTTTGTAGTTCATTCTAAAAGTGATCGGAGGCATGGGTGTGGCTATAAGGGGAGATGAGGAGGCCACAACTGCTAAATTTATAATATACAACTAAGTTGATGTGTATTTTCCTTATTTCTCTCTCTACCTCCTCCCTCTCTTGTCCTTGCTACAATCCTGACTTTAAGCAGACCCCATTAACAATTCTCCTGCAGTGGTATAAAACCTGCTCTGATTTGTTCCCACTTTTTAGCTCAGTTGTACACTTAGCTGCTTTGTGGTTCATGTGTACATTTTAGCTGCTTTGTAGTTGATGTGTACATTTACCTTTATTGTGGTTCAGTTGCATATTTAGCTTGTTTTGTGGTTCAGATGTACATTTTAGGTGTTTTCTGGTTTTTGTGTACGTTTAGGTTCTTTCTGGTTCTTGTGTACGTTTAGGTGCTTTTTGGTTATTGCGTACATTGAGCTGCTTTGTGGTTGATGTGTACATTGAGCTGCTTTGTGGTTCATTTCTACATTGACCTCTTATTTCTCTCTCTACCTCCTCCCTCTCTTGGCTTGCTACTCTCTTGCCTTGCTACTCTCCTACCTCCTTCATTAACAATTCTCCTGCCCTGACCTAAAAACTGTACTGATTTTCCCAACTTTGTTGTTTATTCTAAATTTAGTTGCTTTGTAGTTCATTCTAAAAGATTTGGAGGTGTGGGTGTGGCTATAAGGGAGATGAGGAGGCCACAACAGCTAAATTTATAATGTACTACCAAGTCAATGCTTGTTTTCCTTATTTCTCTCTCTACCTCCTCCCTCTCTTGTCTTCTTATACTTCTGCCTTTAAGCATACCCCATTAACAATTCTCCTGCGCTGGCATAATTAACCCGCACTTGGTAGTACATCGTAAATAGAGTTGCTTTGTAGTTCATTCTAAAAGTGATCGGAGGCATGGGTGTGGCTATAAGGGGAGATGAGGAGGCCACAACTGCTAAATTTATAATATACAACTAAGTTGATGTGTATTTTCCTTATTTCTCTCTCTACCTCCTCCCTCTCTTGTCCTTGCTACAATCCTGACTTTAAGCAGACCCCATTAACAATTCTCCTGCAGTGGTATAAAACCTGCTCTGATTTGTTCCCACTTTTTAGCTCAGTTGTACACTTAGCTGCTTTGTGGTTCATGTGTACATTTTAGCTGCTTTGTAGTTGATGTGTACATTTACCTTTTTTGTGGTTCAGTTGCATATTTAGCTTGTTTTGTGGTTCAGATGTACATTTTAGGTGTTTTCTGGTTTTTGTGTACGTTTGGGTTCTTTCTGGTTCTTGTGTACGTTTAGGTGCTTTGTGGTTATTGCGTACATTGAGCTGCTTTGTGGTTGATGTGTACATTGAGCTGCTTTGTGGTTCATTTCTACATTGACCTCTTATTTCTCTCTCTACCTCCTCCCTCTCTTGGCTTGCTACTCTCTTGCCTTGCTACTCTCCTACCTCCTTCATTAACAATTCTCCTGCCCTGACCTAAAAACTGTACTGATTTTCCCAACTTTGTTGTTTATTCTAAATTTAGTTGCTTTGTAGTTCATTCTAAAAGATTTGGAGGTGTGGGTGTGGCTATAAGGGGAGATGAGGAGGCCACAACAGCTAAATTTATAATGTACTACCAAGTCAATGCTTGTTTTCCTTATTTCTCTCTCTACCTCCTCCCTCTCTTGTCTTCTTATACTTCTGCCTTTAAGCATACCCCATTAACAATTCTCCTGCGCTGGCATAATTAACCCACACTTGGTAGTTCATCGTAAATTGAGTTGCTTTGTATTTCATTCTAAAAGTGATCGGAGGCATGGGTGTGGCTATAAGGGGAGATGAGGAGGCCACAACTGCTAAATTTATAATATACAACTAAGTTGATGTGTATTTTCCTTATTTCTCTCTCTACCTCCTCCCTCTCTTGTCCTTGCTACAATCCTGACTTTAAGCAGACCCCATTAACAATTCTCCTGCAGTGGTATAAAACCTGCTCTGATTTGTTCCCACTTTTTAGCTCAGTTGTACACTTAGCTGCTTTGTGGTTCTTGTGTACTATTTTAGCTGCTTTGTAGTTGATGTACATTTACCTTTTTTGTGGTTCAGTTGCATATTTAGCTTGTTTTGTGGTTCAGATGTACATTTTAGGTGTTTTCTGGTTTTTGTGTACGTTTAGGTTCTTTCTGGTTCTTGTGTACGTTTAGGTGCTTTGTGGTTATTGCGTACATTGAGCTGCTTTGTGGTTGATGTGTACATTGAGCTGCTTTGTGGTTCATTTCTACATTGACCTCTTATTTCTCTCTCTACCTCCTCCCTCTCTTGGCTTGCTACTCTCTTGCCTTGCTACTCTCCTACCTCCTTCATTAACAATTCTCCTGCCCTGACCTAAAAACTGTACTGATTTTCCCAACTTTGTTGTTTATTCTAAATTTAGTTGCTTTGTAGTTCATTCTAAAAGATTTGGAGGTGTGGGTGTGGCTATAAGGCGAGATGAGGAGGCCACAACAGCTAAATTTATAATGTACTACCAAGTCAATGCTTGTTTTCCTTATTTCTCTCTCTACCTCCTCCCTCTCTTGTCTTCTTATACTTCTGCCTTTAAGCATACCCCATTAACAATTCTCCTGCGCTGGCATAATTAACCCACACTTGGTAGTTCATCGTAAATTGAGTTGCTTTGTAGTTCATTCTAAAAGTAATCGGATGCTTGGGTGTGGCTATAAGGGGAGATGAGGAGGCCACAACTGCTAAATTTATAATATACAACTAAGTTGATGTGTATTTTCCTTATTTCTCTCTCTACCTCCTCCCTCTCTTGTCCTTGCTACACTCCTGACTTTAAGCAGACCCCATTAACAATTATCCTGCAGTGGTATAAAATCTGCTTTGATTTGTTCCCACTTTTTAGCTCAGTTGTACACTTAGCTGCTTTGTGGTTCATGTGTATATTTTAGCTGCTTTGTAGTTGTGTACATTTAGCTTTCTTTGTGTTTCAGTTGCATATTTAGCTTGTTTTGTGGTTCAGATGTACATTTTAGGTGTTTTCTGTTTTTTGTGTACGTTTAGGTTCTTTCTGGTTCTTGTGTACGTTTAGGTGCTTTGTGGTTATTGCGTACATTGAGCTGCTTTGTGGTTGATGTGTACATTGAGCTGCTTTGTGGTTCATTTCTACATTGACCTCTTATTTCTCTCTCTACCTCCTCCCTCTCTTGGCTTGCTACTCTCTTGCCTTGCTACTCTCCTACCTCCTTCATTAACAATTCTCCTGCCCTGACCTAAAAACTGTACTGATTTTCCCAACTTTGTTGTTTATTCTAAATTTAGTTGCTTTGTAGTTCATTCTAAAAGATTTGGAGGTGTGGGTGTGGCTATAAGGGGAGATGAGGAGGCCACAACAGCTAAATTTATAATGTACTACCAAGTCAATGCTTGTTTTCCTTATTTCTCTCTCTACCTCCTCCCTCTCTTGTCTTCTTATACTTCTGCCTTTAAGCATACCCCATTAACAATTCTCCTGCGCTGGCATAATTAACCCGCACTTGGTAGTTCATCGTAAATTGAGTTGCTTTGTAGTTCATTCTAAAAGTGATCGGAGGCATGGGTGTGGCTATAAGGGGAGATGAGGAGGCCACAACTGCTAAATTTATAATATACAACTAAGTTGATGTGTATTTTCCTTATTTCTCTCTCTACCTCCTCCCTCTCTTGTCCTTGCTACAATCCTGACTTTAAGCAGACCCCATTAACAATTCTCCTGCAGTGGTATAAAACCTGCTTTGATTTGTTCCCACTTTTTAGCTCAGTTGTACACTTAGCTGCTTTGTGGTTCATGTGTACATTTTAGCTGCTTTGTAGTTGATGTGTACATTTACCTTTTTTGTGGTTCAGTTGCATATTTAGCTTGTTTTGTGGTTCAGATGTACATTTTAGGTGTTTTCTGGTTTTTGTGTACGTTTAGGTGCTTTGTGGTTAATGTGTACATTGAGCTGCTTTGTGGTTGATGTGTACATTGAGCTGCTTTGTGGTTCATTTCTACATTGACCTCTTATTTCTCTCTCTACCTCCTCACTCTCTTGCCTTGTTACTCTTTTACCTTGCTACTCTCCTACCTCCTTCATTAACAATTCTCCTGCCCTGACCTAAAAACTATACTGATTTTTTCCAACTTTGTTATTTATTCTAAATTTAGTTGCTTTGTAGTTCATTCTAAAAGATTTGGAGGTGTGGGTGTGGCTATAAGGCGAGATGAGGAGGCCACAACAGCTAAATTTATAATGTACTACCAAAGTCAATGCGTATTTTCCTTATTTCTCTCTCTACCTCCTCCCTCTCTTGTCTTCTTATACTTCTGCCTTTAAGCATACCCCATTAACAATTCTCCTGCGCTGGCATAATTAACCCACACTTGGTAGTTCATCGTAAATTGAGTTGCTTTGTAGTTCATTCTAAAAGTAATCGGATGCATTGGGTGTGGCTATAAGGGGAGATGAGGAGGCCACAACTGCTAAATTTATAATATACAACTAAGTCGATGCGTATTTTCCTTATTTCTCTCTCTACCTCCTCCCTCTCTTGTCCTTGCTACACTCCTGACTTTAAGCAGACCCCATTAACAATTATCCTGCAGTGGTATAAAATCTGCTTTGATTTGTTCCCACTTTTTAGCTCAGTTGTACACTTAGCTGCTTTGTGGTTCATGTGTATATTTTAGCTGCTTTGTAGTTGTGTACATTTAGCTTTCTTTGTGTTTCAGTTGCATATTTAGCTTGTTTTGTGGTTCAGATGTACATTTTAGGTGTTTTCTGGTTTTTGTGTACGTTTAGGTTCTTTCTGGTTCTTGTGTACGTTTAGGTGCTTTGTGGTTATTGCGTACATTGAGCTGCTTTGTGGTTGATGTGTACATTGAGCTGCTTTGTGGTTCATTTCTACATTGACCTCTTATTTCTCTCTCTACCTCCTCCCTCTCTTGGCTTGCTACTCTCTTGCCTTGCTACTCTCCTACCTCCTTCATTAACAATTCTCCTGCCCTGACCTAAAAACTGTACTGATTTTCCCAACTTTGTTGTTTATTCTAAATTTAGTTGCTTTGTAGTTCATTCTAAAAGATTTGGAGGTGTGGGTGTGGCTATAAGGGGAGATGAGGAGGCCACAACAGCTAAATTTATAATGTACTACCAAGTCAATGCTTGTTTTCCTTATTTCTCTCTCTACCTCCTCCCTCTCTTGTCTTCTTATACTTCTGCCTTTAAGCATACCCCATTAACAATTCTCCTGCGCTGGCATAATTAACCCGCACTTGGTAGTTCATCGTAAATTGAGTTGCTTTGTAGTTCATTCTAAAAGTGATCGGAGGCATGGGTGTGGCTATAAGGGGAGATGAGGAGGCCACAACTGCTAAATTTATAATATACAACTAAGTTGATGTGTATTTTCCTTATTTCTCTCTCTACCTCCTCCCTCTCTTGTCCTTGCTACAATCCTGACTTTAAGCAGACCCCATTAACAATTCTCCTGCAGTGGTATAAAACCTGCTCTGATTTGTTCCCACTTTTTAGCTCAGTTGTACACTTAGCTGCTTTGTGGTTCATGTGTACATTTTAGCTGCTTTGTAGTTGATGTGTACATTTACCTTTTTTGTGGTTCAGTTGCATATTTAGCTTGTTTTGTGGTTCAGATGTACATTTTAGGTGTTTTCTGGTTTTTGTGTACGTTTAGGTGCTTTGTGGTTAATGTGTACATTGAGCTGCTTTGTGGTTGATGTGTACATTGAGCTGCTTTGTGGTTCATTTCTACATTGACCTCTTATTTCTCTCTCTACCTCCTCCCTCTCTTGCCTTGTTACTCTTTTGCCTTGCTACTCTCCTACCTCCTTCATTAACAATTCTCCTGCCCTGACCTAAAAACTGTACTGATTTTTCCAACTTTGTTGTTTATTCTAAAATTTAGTTGCTTTGTAGTTCATTCTAAAAGATTTGGAGGTGTGGGTGTGGCTATAAGGCGAGATGAGGAGGCCACAACAGCTAAATTTAAAATGTACTACCAAAGTCAATGCTTGTTTTCCTTATTTCTCTCTCTACCTCCTCCCTCTCTTGTCTTCTTATACTTCTGCCTTTAAGCATACCCCATTAACAATTCTCCTGCGCTGGCATAATTAACCCACACTTGGTAGTTCATCGTAAATTGAGTTGCTTTGTAGTTCATTCTAAAAGTAATCGGAGGCATGGGTGTGGCTATAAGGGGAGATGAGGAGGCCACAACTGCTAAATTTATAATATACAACTAAGTTGATGCGTATTTTCCTTATTTCTCTCTACCTCCTCCCTCTCTTGTCCTTGCTACACTCCTGACTTTAAGCAGACCCCATTAACAATTATCCTGCAGTGGTATAAAATCTGCTTTGATTTGTTCCCACTTTTTAGCTCAGTTGTACACTTAGCTGCTTTGTGGTTCATGTGTATATTTTAGCTGCTTTGTAGTTGTGTACATTTAGCTTTCTTTGTGTTTCAGTTGCATATTTAGCTTGTTTTGTGGTTCAGATGTACTTTTTAGGTGTTTTCTGTTTTTTGTGTACGTTTAGGTTCTTTCTGGTTCTTGTGTACGTTTAGGTGCTTTGTGGTTATTGCGTACATTGAGCTGCTTTGTGGTTGATGTGTACATTGAGCTGCTTTGTGGTTCATTTCTACATTGACCTCTTATTTCTCTCTCTACCTCCTCCCTCTCTTGGCTTGCTACTCTCTTGCCTTGCTACTCTCCTACCTCCTTCATTAACAATTCTCCTGCCCTGACCTAAAAACTGTACTGATTTTCCCAACTTTGTTGTTTATTCTAAATTTAGTTGCTTTGTAGTTCATTCTAAAAGATTTGGAGGTGTGGGTGTGGCTATAAGGGGAGATGAGGAGGCCACAACAGCTAAATTTATAATGTACTACCAAGTCAATGCTTGTTTTCCTTATTTCTCTCTCTACCTCCTCCCTCTCTTGTCTTCTTATACTTCTGCCTTTAAGCATACCCCATTAACAATTCTCCTGCGCTGGCATAATTAACCCGCACTTGGTAGTTCATCGTAAATTGAGTTGCTTTGTAGTTCATTCTAAAAGTGATCGGAGGCATGGGTGTGGCTATAAGGGGAGATGAGGAGGCCACAACTGCTAAATTTATAATATACAACTAAGTTGATGTGTATTTTCCTTATTTCTCTCTCTACCTCCTCCCTCTCTTGTCCTTGCTACAATCCTGACTTTAAGCAGACCCCATTAACAATTCTCCTGCAGTGGTATAAAACCTGCTTTGATTTGTTCCCACTTTTTAGCTCAGTTGTACACTTAGCTGCTTTGTGGTTCATGTGTACATTTTAGCTGCTTTGTAGTTGATGTGTACATTTACCTTTTTTGTGGTTCAGTTGCATATTTAGCTTGTTTTGTGGTTCAGATGTACATTTTAGGTGTTTTCTGGTTTTTGTGTACGTTTAGGTTCTTTCTGGTTCTTGTGTACGTTTAGGTGCTTTGTGGTTATTGCGTACATTGAGCTGCTTTGTGGTTGATGTGTACATTGAGCTGCTTTGTGGTTCATTTCTACATTGACCTCTTATTTCTCTCTCTACCTCCTCCCTCTCTTGGCTTGCTACTCTCTTGCCTTGCTACTCTCCTACCTCCTTCATTAACAATTCTCCTGCCCTGACCTAAAAACTATACTGATTTTTTCCAACTTTGTTATTTATTCTAAATTTAGTTGCTTTGTAGTTCATTCTAAAAGATTTGGAGGTGTGGGTGTGGCTATAAGGGAAGATGAGGAGGCCACATCAGCTAAATTTATAATATACTACCAAGTCAATGCTTGTTTTCCTTATTTCTCTCTCTACCTCCTCCCTCTCTTGTCTTCTTATACTTCTGCCTTTAAGCATACCCCATTAACAATTCTCCTGCGCTGGCATAATTAACCCACACTTGGTAGTTCATCGTAAATTGAGTTGCTTTGTATTTCATTCTAAAAGTGATCGGAGGCATGGGTGTGGCTATAAGGGGAGATGAGGAGGCCACAACTGCTAAATTTATAATATACAACTAAGTTGATGTGTATTTTCCTTATTTCTCTCTCTACCTCCTCCCTCTCTTGTCCTTGCTACAATCCTGACTTTAAGCAGACCCCATTAACAATTCTCCTGCAGTGGTATAAAACCTGCTCTGATTTGTTCCCACTTTTTAGCTCAGTTGTATACTTAGCTGCTTTGTGGTTCATGTGTACATTTTAGCTGCTTTGTAGTTGATGTGTACATTTACCTTTTTTGTGGTTCAGTTGCATATTTAGCTTGTTTTGTGGTTCAGATGTACATTTTAGGTGTTTTCTGGTTTTTGTGTACGTTTGGGTTCTTTCTGGTTCTTGTGTACGTTTAGGTGCTTTGTGGTTATTGCGTACATTGAGCTGCTTTGTGGTTGATGTGTACATTGAGCTGCTTTGTGGTTCATTTCTACATTGACCTCTTATTTCTCTCTCTACCTCCTCCCTCTCTTGGCTTGCTACTCTCTTGCCTTGCTACTCTCCTACCTCCTTCATTAACAATTCTCCTGCCCTGACCTAAAAAACTGTACTGATTTTCCCAACTTTGTTGTTTATTCTAAATTTAGTTGCTTTGTAGTTCATTCTAAAAGATTTTGAGGTGTGGGTGTGGCTATAAGGGGAGATGAGGAGGCCACAACAGCTAAATTTATAATGTACTACCAAGTCAATGCTTGTTTTCCTTATTTCTCTCTCTACCTCCTCCCTCTCTTGTCTTCTTATACTTCTGCCTTTAAGCATACCCCATTAACAATTCTCCTGCGCTGGCATAATTAACCCGCACTTGGTAGTTCATCGTAAATTGAGTTGCTTTGTAGTTCATTCTAAAAGTGATCGGAGGCATGGGTGTGGCTATAAGGGGAGATGAGGAGGCCACAACTGCTAAATTTATAATATACAACTAAGTTGATGTGTATTTTCCTTATTTCTCTCTCTACCTCCTCCCTCTCTTGTCCTTGCTACAATCCTGACTTTAAGCAGACCCCATTAACAATTCTCCTGCAGTGGTATAAAACCTGCTCTGATTTGTTCCCACTTTTTAGCTCAGTTGTACACTTAGCTGCTTTGTGGTTCATGTGTACATTTTAGCTGCTTTGTAGTTGATGTGTACATTTACCTTTTTTGTGGTTCAGTTGCATATTTAGCTTGTTTTGTGGTTCAGATGTACATTTTAGGTGTTTTCTGGTTTTTGTGTACGTTTAGGTGCTTTGTGGTTAATGTGTACATTGAGCTGCTTTGTGGTTGATGTGTACATTGAGCTGCTTTGTGGTTCATTTCTACATTGACCTCTTATTTCTCTCTCTACCTCCTCCCTCTCTTGCCTTGTTACTCTCTTGCCTTGCTACTCTCCTACCTCCTTCATTAACAATTCTCCTGCCCTGACCTAAAAACTGTACTGATTTTCCCAACTTTGTTGTTTATTCTAAATTTAGTTGCTTTGTAGTTCATTCTAAAAGATTTGGAGGTGTGGGTGTGGCTATAAGGCGAGATGAGGAGGCCACAACAGCTAAATTTAAAATGTACTACCAAATCAATGCTTGTTTTCCTTATTTCTCTCTCTACCTCCTCCCTCTCTTGTCTTCTTATACTTCTGCCTTTAAGCATACTCCATTAACAATTCTCCTGCGCTGGCATAATTAACCCACACTTGGTAGTTCATCGTAAATTGAGTTGCTTTGTAGTTCATTCTAAAAGTAATCGGATGCTTGGGTGTGGCTATAAGGGGAGATGAGGAGGCCACAACTGCTAAATTTATAATATACAAGTAAGTTGATGCGTATTTTCCTTATTTCTCTCTACCTCCACCCTCTCTTGTCCTTGCTACACTCCTGACTTTAAGCAGACCCCATTAACAATTATCCTGCAGTGGTATAAAATCTGCTTTGATTTGTTCCCACTTTTTAGCTCAGTTGTACACTTAGCTGCTTTGTGGTTCATGTGTATATTTTAGCTGCTTTGTAGTTGTGTACATTTAGCTTTCTTTGTGTTTCAGTTGCATATTTAGCTTGTTTTGTGGTTCAGATGTACATTATAGGTGTTTTCTGTTTTTTGTGTACGTTTAGGTTCTTTCTGGTTCTTGTGTACGTTTAGGTGCTTTGTGGTTATTGCGTACATTGAGCTGCTTTGTGGTTGATGTGTACATTGAGCTGCTTTGTGGTTCATTTCTACATTGACCTCTTATTTCTCTCTCTACCTCCTCCCTCTCTTGGCTTGCTACTCTCTTGCCTTGCTACTCTCCTACCTCCTTCATTAACAATTCTCCTGCCCTGACCTAAAAACTGTACTGATTTTCCCAACTTTGTTGTTTATTCTAAATTTAGTTGCTTTGTAGTTCATTCTAAAAGATTTGGAGGTGTGGGTGTGGCTATAAGGGGAGATGAGGAGGCCACAACAGCTAAATTTATAATGTACTACCAAGTCAATGCTTGTTTTCCTTATTTCTCTCTCTACCTCCTCCCTCTCTTGTCTTCTTATACTTCTGCCTTTAAGCATACCCCATTAACAATTCTCCTGCGCTGGCATAATTAACCCGCACTTGGTAGTTCATCGTAAATTGAGTTGCTTTGTAGTTCATTCTAAAAGTGATCGGAGGCATGGGTGTGGCTATAAGGGGAGATGAGGAGGCCACAACTGCTAAATTTATAATATACAATTAAGTTGATGTGTATTTTCCTTATTTCTCTCTCTACCACCTCCCTCTCTTGTCCTTGCTACAATCCTGACTTTAAGCAGACCCCATTAACAATTCTCCTGCAGTGGTATAAAACCTGCTTTGATTTGTTCCCACTTTTTAGCTCAGTTGTACACTTAGCTGCTTTGTAGTTGATGTGTACATTTTAGCTGCTTTGTAGTTGATGTGTACATTTACCTTTTTTGTGGTTCAGTTGCATATTTAGCTTGTTTTGTGGTTCAGATGTACATTTTAGGTGTTTTCTGGTTTTTGTGTACGTTTAGGTGCTTTGTGGTTAATGTGTACATTGAGCTGCTTTGTGGTTGATGTGTACATTGAGCTGCTTTGTGGTTCATTTCTACATTGACCTCTTATTTCTCTCTCTACCTCCTCACTCTCTTGCCTTGTTACTCTTTTACCTTGCTACTCTCCTACCTCCTTCATTAACAATTCTCCTGCCCTGACCTAAAAACTATACTGATTTTTTCCAACTTTGTTATTTATTCTAAATTTAGTTGCTTTGTAGTTCATTCTAAAAGATTTGGAGGTGTGGGTGTGGCTATAAGGGAAGATGAGGAGGCCACATCAGCTAAATTTATAATATACTACCAAGTCAATGCTTGTTTTCCTTATTTCTCTCTCTACCTCCTCCCTCTCTTGTCTTCTTATACTTCTGCCTTTAAGCATACCCCATTAACAATTCTCCTGCGCTGGCATAATTAACCCACACTTGGTAGTTCATCGTAAATTGAGTTGCTTTGTATTTCATTCTAAAAGTGATCGGAGGCATGGGTGTGGCTATAAGGGGAGATGAGGAGGCCACAACTGCTAAATTTATAATATACAACTAAGTTGATGTGTATTTTCCTTATTTCTCTCTCTACCTCCTCCCTCTCTTGTCCTTGCTACAATCCTGACTTTAAGCAGACCCCATTAACAATTCTCCTGCAGTGGTATAAAACCTGCTCTGATTTGTTCCCACTTTTTAGCTCAGTTGTACACTTAGCTGCTTTGTGGTTCATGTGTACATTTTAGCTGCTTTGTAGTTGATGTGTACATTTACCTTTTTTGTGGTTCAGTTGCATATTTAGCTTGTTTTGTGGTTCAGATGTACATTTTAGGTGTTTTCTGGTTTTTGTGTACGTTTAGGGTTCTTTCTGGTTCTTGTGTACGTTTAGGTGCTTTGTGGTTATTGCGTACATTGAGCTGCTTTGTGGTTGATGTGTACATTGAGCTGCTTTGTGGTTCATTTCTACATTGACCTCTTATTTCTCTCTCTACCTCCTCCCTCTCTTGGCTTGCTACTCTCTTGCCTTGCTACTCTCCTACCTCCTTCATTAACAATTCTCCTGCCCTGACCTAAAAACTGTACTGATTTTCCCAACTTTGTTGTTTATTCTAAATTTAGTTGCTTTGTAGTTCATTCTAAAAGATTTTGGAGGTGTGGGTGTGGCTATAAGGGGAGATGAGGAGGCCACAACAGCTAAATTTATAATGTACTACCAAGTCAATGCTTGTTTTCCTTATTTCTCTCTCTACCTCCTCCCTCTCTTGTCTTCTTATACTTCTGCCTTTAAGCATACCCCATTAACAATTCTCCTGCGCTGGCATAATTAACCCGCACTTGGTAGTTCATCGTAAATTGAGTTGCTTTGTAGTTCATTCTAAAAGTGATCGGAGGCATGGGTGTGGCTATAAGGGGAGATGAGGAGGCCACAACTGCTAAATTTATAATATACAACTAAGTTGATGTGTATTTTCCTTATTTCTCTCTACCTCCTCCCTCTCTTGTCCTTGCTACAATCCTGACTTTAAGCAGACCCCATTAACAATTCTCCTGCAGTGGTATAAAACCTGCTCTGATTTGTTCCCACTTTTTAGCTCAGTTGTACACTTAGCTGCTTTGTGGTTCATGTGTACATTTTAGCTGCTTTGTAGTTGATGTGTACATTTACCTTTTTTGTGGTTCAGTTGCATATTTAGCTTGTTTTGTGGTTCAGATGTACATTTTAGGTGTTTTCTGGTTTTTGTGTACGTTTAGGTGCTTTGTGGTTAATGTGTACATTGAGCTGCTTTGTGGTTGATGTGTACATTGAGCTGCTTTGTGGTTCATTTCTACATTGACCTCTTATTTCTCTCTCTACCTCCTCCCTCTCTTGCCTTGTTACTCTTTTGCCTTGCTACTCTCCTACCTCCTTCATTAACAATTCTCCTGCCCTGACCTAAAAACTGTACTGATTTTTTCCAACTTTGTTGTTTATTCAAAATTTAGTTGCTTTGTAGTTCATTCTAAAAGATTTGGAGGTGTGGGTGTGGCTATAAGGCGAGATGAGGAGGCCACAACAGCTAAATTTAAAATGTACTACCAAATCAATGCTTGTTTTCCTTATTTCTCTCTCTACCTCCTCCCTCTCTTGTCTTCTTATACTTCTGCCTTTAAGCATACTCCATTAACAATTCTCCTGCGCTGGCATAATTAACCCACACTTGGTAGTTCATCGTAAATTGAGTTGCTTTGTAGTTCATTCTAAAAGTAATCGGATGCTTGGGTGTGGCTATAAGGGGAGATGAGGAGGCCACAACAGCTATCTTTATAATATACAACAAAGTCGATGCGTATTTTCCTTATTTCTCTCTCTACCTCCTCCCTCTCTTGTCCTTGCTACACTCCTGACTTTAAGCAGACCCCATTAACAATTATCCTGCAGTGGTATAAAATCCTGCTTTGATTTGTTCCCACTTTTTAGCTCAGTTGTACACTTAGCTGCTTTGTGGTTCATGTGTATATTTTAGCTGCTTTGTAGTTGTGTACATTTAGCTTTCTTTGTGTTTCAGTTGCATATTTAGCTTGTTTTGTGGTTCAGATGTACATTTTAGGTGTTTTCTGTTTTTTGTGTACGTTTAGGTTCTTTCTGGTTCTTGTGTACGTTTAGGTGCTTTGTGGTTATTGCGTACATTGAGCTGCTTTGTGGTTGATGTGTACATTGAGCTGCTTTGTGGTTCATTTCTACATTGACCTCTTATTTCTCTCTCTACCTCCTCCCTCTCTTGGCTTGCTACTCTCTTGCCTTGCTACTCTCCTACCTCCTTCATTAACAATTCTCCTGCCCTGACCTAAAAACTGTACTGATTTTCCCAACTTTGTTGTTTATTCTAAATTTAGTTGCTTTGTAATTCATTCTAAAAGATTTGGAGGTGCGGGTGTGGCTATAAGGGGAGATGAGGAGGCCAAAACAGCTAAATTTATAATGTACTACCAAGTCAATGCTTGTTTTCCTTATTTATAGCTCTACCTCCTCCCTCTCTTGTCTTCTTACACTTCTGCCTTTAAGCATACCCCCATTAATTCTCCTGCGCTGGCATAATTAACCCGCACTTGGTAGTTCATCGTAAATTGAGTTGCTTTTTAGTTCATTCTAAAAGTGATCGGAGGCATGGGTGTGGCTATAAGGGGAGATGAGGAGGCCACAACAGCAAAATTTATAATATACTACCAAGTCAATGCCCTCTTACAGTCAAGAGTGTGGAGCGCCACTTCTCCAGGAAAAAACACAGGAAGAACAATGGATTGGTTGAGGTGAAAATCCAAAACCACCTTAGGCAAGAATTTAGCATGGGTGCGGAGAACCACCTTATCATGATGAAAAACGGTGAAAGGGGGATCCGTCACCAAAGCCTGAAGCTCACTGACCCTGCAGGCAGACATGAGAGCAATAAGAAACACCAATTTCCAAGTGAGATACTTCAGATGAGCCCGATTGATAGGTTCAAAAGGAGGTTTCATCAACTGAGCAAGGACAACATTAAGATCCCAAACCACCGGAGGAGGTTTGAGAGGAGGATGAACATTGAAAAGGCCCTTCATAAACCTGGAAACCATCGGATGAATGGAGAGTGGTTTCCCCTCAAGCAACTGGTGAAAAGCAGCAATGGCACTGAGGTGGACTTGAATAGAAGTCAATTTGAGACCAGACTGAGACAAGTGCAACAGATAGTCCAGCACGGAAGAAAAGGAGGCAGAACGTGGCTCCAGGCGCAGAGCTGAACACCAAGAGGAAAATCTGGTCCACGTCTGAGAATAACACTGTCGAGTGTACTGCTTTCTGGACGCCTCGAGAACATCCCGAACAGATTGAGAGAACTGGAATGAGGCCGTCAGGTGCTGAGATACCAAGCTGTCAAATGCAGGGACTGAAAGTTGGGATGAAGAAGAGATCCTTGACTCTGAGAAAGCAGAGAAGGAAAAAATGGAAGAAGAGGCTCCCTGGCACTGAGTTGAAGAAGCAGGGAGAACCAGGGTTGCCTGGGCCACCGAGGAGCTATTAGAATCATGGTGGCGTGAACAGACTTGAGCGTGACTAGAGTCTTCAGAATCAGAGGAACTGGAAGGAATGCATACAGAAACAGATCCGTCCAGTCCAGGAGGAATGCATCCGCCTCGAGTTGGTGCAGAGAATAAATCCTGGAGCAAAATCAGGGCAGCTTGTGGTTTACGGGGTCCCCACCAAGCGAACACCTGACATAGAGTCAACGAACTGAGAGACCATTCGTGAGGTTGCAGAAGGCGACTGAGATTGTCCGTCAGGCAATTCTGCTGGCCATGAATGTAGACCGCTTTGAGAAAGATGTTGTGACAGATTGCCCAATCCCAAATCCTCAGAGCTTCTTGGCAAAGAGACAGGGAACCAGTACCTCCTACTTGTTGACATAATACATGGCCATCTGGTTGTCCATCTGCACGAGGACTACCCGGTCACGAAGCAGATGAAGGAAAGCCTGGAGAGCGTTGAAGATTTCTCGAAGCTCCAACAGATTGATGTGACAGCGTCGCACCTCGCTGGACCAAGGGCCTTGCATCCGGAGGCCATCGAGGTGAGCCCCCCCAAGCATAGGCCAACGAGTCTGTTATCAGGACCTTCTGCGCAGAGGGGGCGTGAAACAAAACCTCTGGAAAGATTGAAACAGCACATCCACCAGCAGAGAGATTGCTTCAAGGAAGGAATCACCGCAATCCGGCAAGAGACCGGATCGCAGTCCTGATGCCACTGCGAGGCCAGGGTCCACTGCGGAATGTGAAGGTAAAGGCCCTGTGTCCTAACAGGATCATCATGTTCTTGGCCTAGATCAGGGGTGTCAAAGTCCCTCCTCGAGGGCCGTAATCCAGTCGGGTTTTCAGGATTTCCCCAATGAATATGCATTGAAAGCAGTGCATGCACATAGATCTCATGCATATTCATGGGGAAATCCTGAAAACCCGACTGGATTCCGGCCCTCGAGGACCGACTTTGACACCTGTGGCCTAGATAGTTGAAAGAAGAGACACCTTCCAGCAAAGGCAGGTGAGTCTCCTGACGAGGTTGGGGTAGGAATGAGTGGAGATGAAGCATATCCAACACCGCTCCGATGAACTGGAGAGATTGGGACAGACATAACTGGGATTTTGGGAAGTTGATTTCGAAACCAGACTTTGAAGTAACAGAATAGTCTGTTGGGTCACTGAGATAACCTCTGATCGAGACGACGCTTTGATGAGCCAGTCATCGAGGAACAGGAAGACCTGAAAACCCTGCATCAGCAGGGCAGTGGCAACCACCACCAGACACTTTGTGAACACCCTCGGGGAAGACGCGAGGATGAAGGGGAGAACACGATACTGTAGATGGAGATTCCCCACCCGAAATCTCAAGAACTGGCGAGAGGCCAAATGAATCAGGAAGTGCGTGTAGGCCTCTTTCAGATCCAGGGAGCATAACCAGTCCCCTTCATCCATAAGGGGGTACAAAGTCGGAAGAGAGAGCATGCAAAACTTTTCCTTGACCAGGCATTTGTTGAGAGCCCTCAGATTGAGAATGGGACGCAAGTCCCCGGTTTTCTTGGGAACAGGAAAAACCGGGAGTAGAACCCTGAGTTCCGCTGGCAAACTGGGACCTCCTCGACCACCTGGAGGTGGAGGAGAGCCTGGGCTTCCTGAAGCAGGAGGGGAAGCTGCGACCCGTCGGAAGGAAACTCTCATAGGGGCTGCACTGGAGGCACATGCCAAAAGTGAAGAGAGTACCCTTCCCGAATAATGTTGAGAACCCAGGAGTCAGTTGTTATCAACTCCCACTGATGAGAAAAATGATGGAGCCGACCCCCAATGGGCAGGGGGGAAGGCTGATGGACGAAGGACATTGACGTGCTCTGACTGGAATTGTCAAAAGGACGGCGCTGGCTTCACCGCTGCAGGCATCTGAGATTTAGAAGGATGCTGCTGCTGCTGCTGAGGCTGCTGAGGAGGTGAACGAGAGAGAGCCGGGGTGGACTTCTGCGGATAGCGCTGCGGAGGAAGCTTATACTGATAAGCAGGGGGGGCTTTCGCCTTAGGTCGCACCAGAGAGGCAAAGGATCGCTCGTGCTCCACAAGGCGTTTCGTAGCCGCCTCGATCAAGTCATCAAAGAGCTCGTTCCCCACACAAAGGAGGTTTGCCAGGCGATCCTGCAAATTGGGGTCCATGTCTACGATGCACAGCCAGACTAAGCGATGCATCGCCACTACAAAGGCCATGACCCTGGATGACAGCTCAAAGGCATAGTACACGGCCTGGAACATGTAGAGACGGATACGGGACAGCGTCTCTAGAAGGTGACGGAACACCGGCTGACGGTGGGAGGGCAAGTCAGAAAGGAAAGACTGTAGAACCTTCAGGCAGTGCTTGAGATAGGAGGTGAAGGTAAAATTATAGTTAAGGACATGGTTCATCATCATCGAGGTCTGGTAGAGCTGGCGACCGAACTTGTCCATCGTCCGACCCTCCCTGCCCAGGGGGATGGCAGCGTAAACTCTGGAGGGGTTAGACTTTTTCAGTGATGACTCCACTACCAGGGACTGATGGGAAAGCTGCACCTTTTCGAAACCCTTACTGTGCGGTATTGAGATTCCATTTTGGAAGGGATGTCAGGAATGGAATAAGGAGATTCCAGGTTCCGGAAGAAGGTCTGTTTCAGAACCTGATTCAGAGGAAGCCACAAAGACTCCCTAGGAGGATGGGGGAGCTCTAACTCATACAGATATTCCTGGGTGTACCGGGATTCAGACTGGAGGTCCAGCTGAAAAGCCTTACCCATGTCCAAGACAAACCTCGCAAAGGAGGAGGTCCGAGAGGAAGAAAGGGCCTCATGAGGCGAAGAAGATCTGGAACGTCGAGCCGCCGAAAAGGACGGGGACGCTTCCTTAGAATAGAGAGCAGACATGTCTGAGTCTCGAGAAAAGGACAGAGAGGATGTCCTGCTCCAAAGCCCCGGGGAGGTAGAAGAGCGCCCATGCTGCATCCTACCGGGGGAAGAGCCTGGAGTACAAGGAATGGGAGAAGAAACCAACTTCCCCGATGGCTTTGAGGGAGGGGCCCTCGACCTCGAACCACCCCGACCCGGGGAGACCAGGGAGGGCCGCCTTCAAGAACGAGAGGTGCGTCTCGACTGTACCGAAGCCTCGAACTGCCTCAAGATCCGCGGGGCAGGGGACTTACCCCGGCGAGGCGAGTCCCTCAGCCACTTTTCCAAAGCCTCGAAGTAGCAGGGGAAGACCCACTAGAACAGAGCCTGCGAGGGAGCTTTGTTCTTACCAGAGGATATCACTGAGGGGAGCGTTTGTGGATTCCTGGCCTCCTGCAGCAGCGGTTCTTAATTTTCCTCATACGCCCGCAGGCACCTACAAGAGATGGACCCCCTGACGTCATCGGGTCCGTCTCCAACTCCTTAAAATCAAGCCGCTGCCGCGGTTGTGGCCGTAGCCGCGCGGCCACAGGGCGTGGATGAAGGGGCGTGCCCTAAGGGGCACACCAGGCCCCTTGGGAGCCCCTTGGAGCCACGAGGAGTCCGGGAGCTGGAATTGGTCGGTAATATAAATTTTTTCCTATAAATTTTTATATGACCGTTACAATATGGGAAAAAGGAAAATTAAACCAAAAAGCTCTACACCAGTGATATCAGGTCCAATGGATAGACATTTAACATTACTTTCTGATAATTTACCTGGGGTACCACCAAATGTAGATTCCTCCTTGTCAGGAGCTTCAATAAGTCCCCTCAACTGCACTCCTCCCCTTCATCCGGTACCCAGTGATAGTGGAAATATAAACCCTACTATATCCAATGCTCAAGTGGTTTCATCTACCCATACAAGTAAATTAGTATATGCTGAAATACCTAAACCATTGATATTTTCTGGAGGAGTTGATGAAAACCCAAGAACAGAGGAAACACAGGATATTACTTTAAAGGACTTATGGTTAGGAATATCCAGGGTTGAAGGGTTTCTCAGGACAACGATGAAACAAATGGGAGATTTTTCTCAGTTAGTTTCTTCTAAATTAGAAAATGTGGACTCAAATTTAGGTTGTTTGGATAAACATTACATTACATTACATTAGTGATTTCTATTCCGCTTGTGCCTTGCGGTTCTAAGTGGATTACATTAGAAGATGGCTGGTCATTTCCAGGCGATGACAATACAATTCTTTACATTATTTTACAAACTTTGCATACCTAACTTTACATAACTTTTTGTACATAACTTTACGTGGAATTACTTTGCGTTACTTTAAATTATCTTTACAGTACTTGCATAACTTGCATTAACTTTACATAACTTATCATACATAACTTTATAAAACTTTACGTGGAATTACTTTGCATTACTTACATTATCTTTCCAGTACTTGCATAACTTACATTACATTATTTTACATAGCATAACTTTATATTACAGAAAAGCAAGAATCTGTTTTTAAGTTGTTATATCTGACGTTTTGAGATATTTGGAGGAAACAGTGTTTCCAGATAAGAATTGACTTATCGTCCTTTGTGACTAGAATAGATGTTGTCTGTGGAGAGGAATTGCAGGAGGTTGCGAAAGGTGAGAGGATGAAGGTAGATTATATTGTTGGGATGTGTTTTTTGAATAGAATGGTTTTGATATCTTTTCGAAACACTTTATAGTCAGTAGTTGTGATCAGCAACTTGGATATGGTGGGGTCAATTTTCGCGGCCTGTGTAGCAAGTAGGTTGTCATATAGTTTTTTGCGTCTTGTGCCTTTGAGTGGGGGGTAGGTGAATGGGATCTGGGTTCTCTTTACTCTAGATGAGAGGTTTCGGTTTAGGCGGCTGTTTAGGTAGAGAGGTGCTGTTCCGTTTAGTGCTTTGAATAATAGACAGTATAGTTTGAATTGGGTTCTTGCTCGTATCGGTAGCCAGTGCGAGTCGAGATAGGCATTAGTGATGTGATCATATTTTCCTAGTGAATAGATGAGTCTGAGAGCTGTGTTCTGTACTGTCTGTAATTGTTTGATCATGTAAGTGGGGCATGGTAGATAAAGGCTATTGCAGTAGTCTACAAGTCCTAGCACAAGTGATTGGACTATGATCCTTTAATGTACTTTGTCAAAGAATTTTCTTATTTTCCGCAGGTTGCGCATGGCGTAGAAAGCTTTTTGGATAGTTTTGTTGGTATGAATCTGCATTGTGCAGCTCCTGTCTATTGTTACTCCCAGAATTTTGAGCGCGGGCTGTATTGGGTATTTGATTGCATTTGTCACCAATTCAGTTAAGGTTGGTTCTTTGTCTTTTTCTAGCAGAAGGAATTTGGTTTTATCCGTGTTCAATTTCAGTTTGTGGTTCGTCATCCATGTTTCTACCGTTTCCAATGTTGTTTTCAGTCGTCCTGATGAATTGTGGTCTTGAATATTGAAGGGGAGAAGGATTGTTATGTCGTCTGCGTAGCTGAATGATATTATATTTAGGGTGTCTAGGGTGGTGCCCAGTGAGGATACGAAGAGGTTGAAAAGTATGGGTGATAATGGAGATTCTTGCGGTACTCCGCAGGGGTTTGGCCAAGGGTCTGATATGAGATCTTTTGTCTTTACTTTATATGTTCTAGTTTTAAGGAAGCCTTGAAACCAGTTGAGTACCATACCTGAGATCCCTATGGCGTCTAGTATCTGGAGTAGTATGGAGTGATCAACTAGGTCAAATGCTGCTGAGAGATTTAGTTGGATGATTAGTATCCTGTTTCCTTTACTGAGGTGTTGACGGGCTATATCCATTAGAGATACAAGCAGTGTCTCTGTGCTGTGGTTTTTTCTGAATCCTGATTGTGATGCATGTAGTATGTTGTGGTCTTCTAGGTAGTTGGAGAGGTATTGTGCTACAAGACCTTCTAGTAGTTTGACATATAATGGGATTGAAGCTATGGGTCTGTAGTTGGCTGGATTATTGTGTGGGGCTTTGAGGTCTTTCAGTATGGGGGTGATAATAATCTCGCCTAGTTCTGGTGGGAACTGACCATCTGTGAGCGTGGATTGTAACCAGATCATGAGGTTGGCTTTGAACTTGGTGGATGCTGTTGTTAGCAGGTACGATGGGCAGTTGTTCAGGTCACATGATGTTTTACTGTATTTGTTGTAGAGTCGGATCATGTCGTTCCATTGTACTTTAGGGAAGTTAGTCCACGTTCTGTCTGCTACTAAGGCTTCATCTGTTGTTGGCGTTATTATAATCTCATCAAGGATGGTTAATGAATTGTTGAAGGTGGTTCTGATATTGGTGATTTTGTGCTTGAAGTAGTCTGCTAATTGGTGGGCTGAAGGAGATTGGTTACCTTGGGTAGCTAGGAAAGGTTTAATGTTAGTGAGTTTTCTTACAAGATTGAAGAGTATTTTTGAGTCTGGAGTTTCAGTGCCAATTAGTTTGGAGTAGTATGCTTTCCTTTTTTCCTTTAGTTTGATATTGTACTGTTTGATTTGGTTTCTCCATGCTACTTTTGTTTGGTCTTGTTTCTGTTTTTTCCATATTCTTTCGAGGTGTCTACATTGCCTTTTTAGATGGAGTAGTTCGGAGTCGAACCATTTGTCTGAGGGTCTACAGATTTTGTTTTTAGTTTTTATTGGTGCTAGCTCATTCATAGTAGCTTCGCTTGGGGTACGCCAGTGGGTTACGAATTCTTTGGGGTTGATGTGGTCGATTGCTGGGTCTACCTTATCCCAAAAGATATTAGGATTGATTTTCTGTCATGTGTTCAAGAGTATTTTTTGGGGTGCGGGTTTGTGGTTGTTTTGAGCCCAGTTTATAGTGAAAGTGTATTTGAAGTGGTCTGACCAGAGAGAGGGGTGCCATACACCGTTGGATATGTGTATGTTTTGAGTGTCAAGGTTAGGGGACGTGAATGCTGCAATGTCCAGTTGGTGGCCTTTTTCGTGTGTGGGTTCGGGGTTAAGGATCTGATAGGATAGAGTATTGAGATATGAGAGTATTCCCTCTACTTGTTTGGAGGAGTGGTCTTCTAGATGGAGATTTATGTCTCCGAGGAGTAAATTGTGGGTGGAAGTTAGTGAATTCTGGAAAATGAATTCTTCGAGTTCTTGTTTTGATGCGGACCATTTTCCTGGTGTGACATAGCAGAGGATGCAAGTCAGGTTTCCTGTGAGAATGTTATCGGAGAGTTGACAGGCTAGAAGGTCCAGGTGAGGGGATGATTGCTTGGCTAGGACTTTTAGGTTAAGGTTGTTTTTTACTATGACGGCTAACCCTCCCCCTCGTTTGTTTTCTCGACAAACAAGCTCTAGTTTATATCCTTTTGGGCAGAGATCTATTATGCTTGGGTCAGAGTCTGATGTGAGCCAGGTTTCAGCTAAGAATAGGCAGCCTAGTTGTTCTTTAGTCAGCCAATCTTTGATTAGTTCCACCTTCGGACTGATTGATCTTATGTTCATGTATAAACGTTTAAATATTGTTGAAACTCAATGTAATAATTTACAAGCTGTCTCGGTATCAGCTGTTAAAGATTCCACAGTGATACATTCTAAAATTGAATCTATAGAGAACATGAATAGAGTGAAAAATCTCCGCCTGGTCAATTTCCCAGTAACTCATTTATTGTCACCTGAGATTTTATTGAGGAAGTTTTTCAAAGAAGTACTGGGAATGGCCAATGCGGAGAATTTTCCAATAAATAATTATTACTATATTCTTCCTAAAAAAGTTGAATCTGCCCAGGATGTGGACCATCTGATCACACCAGAGGTAAATTTGACTTAATTTTTGGAAGACACACAGGATGTGATTCAGAGTCGGTCCACCCTGGTAATAACATGCATGAGCGAGATGGACAAGATGCTGATTATGAAACTTTACTTTAAAAATAGGTTAATGAAATTTTGTGGGGATTTGGTCAGGATTTTTCCGGATGTATCTAGAACCACTCAGTTGAGGAGGAAAGAATTTTTGAAATTGAAAGATAGAGTGTTGGCACTGGATGCTTCCTTTTACCTGAAATAAGATATTGAGTATTTATTTTGGGACCCCATACAATTACAACAATTTTTAGTTGCAAGAGAATAAAAATAAAAATATAAATGAGATTTGTTTCACCTAGCTGAGATTATGAGGAGAATTAATATAAAATATCCCTATTTTTAAGGAATGATTCAAGGTTCTTTAGTGTGAACCAAGAATTAATGTCCTTTATTTTCTTGAACTTTAGTTAATTAGAACTAGCAAGGTACTCCCCATTAATGTGGGCTTAAAAGGAATTATGTATGTATATTTGATTATGTATTGATTTATGTGATTCTCCTTTTTTCTTTTGAAGTATTGGATATTGTAATGTATTCAAAATTATAAAAAAAAAAAAAAAAAAAAAGAACAGAGCCTGCGAGACCGTCGAGAACGCCCCCAAGGGGCATCGAGCAGGCGCTCAGATTGGCCTGCCGAGAGCGAGGTCGAGGCAGGGGCAAGCTAGCTCAGAACCAAGAAGATCTGCATTTTCAGGATGGCCTTCAGCATGTCCTCGAACATCGGCACCGAGACCATTGGATCAGGCCTTACAGGTGCAGCAGTGCGCTCCAACAAGGGCGACCTCGATGAAGAGTATTCCCGTTGTGTGGAGGCACGCTTAGAAGGAGATCTCGATGGGGCATGGCCCACTGCACTCCCCTGAGACCCCAGGGGAGGCTTCTTCGCTAGCAAACCTGAGGGAGGAAGAGAAGACTTACCTGAGGCCACAGGTTTCATTGGGGCAGCCACCGAAGCCTTGGTGGAAGAGGGCGACTTTGACGAAGTCGAGGGCTTCGAGGTCGAGGTCGCCCCAGCTTCAGGATCCATGCCTCCAAACAGTTCGAGGATCCATGCCCATCTCCTACGAAGTGCCCGTGGCTGGAGGGTAGCACAGCGTGGGCAGGAGTCAGTCCGATGATTGGCTCTGAAGCACTCAATGCACCAATGGTGGAGGTCAGTAATAGAAATCACCCGACTGCACTGAGTGCACATTTTAAATCCAGTGATAGGCTGGGACATAGGGTCGGAGTGTAAAGTTTTTTTAAAAAATTGAAACCCGCCGCACAGTGACTCACCCGAAAACAAAAAATCGAAGCAAGCTGCGGTGCAAGAGGAACTCCGATCACATAGAGCAGAGGAACAGGGCTTCTGGCTCTACGGAAAAAGAACAACTGAGGCCATGCTGAGGAGAAGCGCGCCCTGACTCGGGCGGAAAGACACACGCGCATGCGCGGTACACTCGCAAGCTTGAAGATCTTCAAGCAAGTTTGCTTGCAAGAGTGTCCAATCGGGGCTCCGTAGATGACGTCACCCACATATAGAGAATATGCTGCCTGCTTGTCCTGGGATAATACATGGTCTGCAGTACCCGTCATCTCTAATTAAATTAATAAAAAAAGCAGATCCTTTCCTATTAACCTTAGATCTCTTTTTGTACCAAAGTGATCTCCATAGTCTTGAGAAGGCACATTCGTGCTGAAATGTTTCACTCACCATTGTAGACTGCCTAGCCTGAAAAATAACCCTTTTAAGAAATTCCTTAATGAACAAATTTAGTTAATGATACATTAATCAATCATAAACTCTTATTTAATGGCAGGCTGTATATAGTTAACCACTGTTCTGACAGCTGGCATGCAAGTGGTAATTAGGCTTTGGTTGAGTTAATTGTTGTGCAATAGGCCCAGAGTGTGTCTAATTAGTCTCATTACTTGAAAAACTCATTTCTTTGGATAAGAAATAAAATCATCACACATTTACTTTCTTTGAGTTTTTTCACCCTTGAAGATATATTTTTAACAGTAGATGATTAACTGATTTTAATTGAGTTCCTAATGATAAGCAAAAACATTTCCATGCACTTTTTTTCTGCTACACTGTCCAAATTGTTGATGTGGAATAGAAAGAATAAAATGATACTACAGCATTACATTAGCATTAGATTGTCTTTCTCTTTTTCTGCAGGAAGAAAAAAAGTAAAGCAATTTTTCATAAAGCATGCATAGATACTTTTTATTAAATTTATATTTTTAAACAAATCACAAGATTTAAAAAAAAAAAAAGGGCACAATTCTCACACTTTATAATAATATACCTATTTTAAAAGCAGTGTAAAAAGGTTTAAGAGTTGTTTGTCTGGTACCATTTGATTACAATTAACAATTTTGAGTTACAGAGAAAAGCATAGTACTTGCAGGAAACATAAGAAGCACATCATATCACGGACTGTAGTATTTCTGTTTGATTTAAAACTAAGCACACTTACTGTATACTAGAAATAAGCACACTTACTGTATACTAGAAATAAGTATCTTTCTACAAAGTATATGCTATCAGTTAGGCACCAGTTATACACATACATCTTTAAAATGGCATATACACTTGCATACATGCAAGTGTACATGCTAAAATTCTGCCTTAAAGCTATTTTGTAAATACATAGAAACAGAGAAAAATAAAGGCAGATAAAGACCATATGGCCCATCTAGTCTGCCTAAGCATGCCATCTACTATCCCCTCCTCTCCCTTAGAGATATATACTATGGGGTTCATAATCAAAAGAAAAAAACGTCTAAAAAGTGGCCTATATGGCTACTTGGACGATCAAAAAGCCTGATCGTCCAAGTACCCATAATCAAAGCTGGTTTTAGACGGATCTAAAACCAGCTTAGGCCTTTCCCCCTGCCTCTAGACGCACAGAGAGAAAAGAGGCATTTTTAGAAGAAGGGAAAGGGCGGGCAGTGGGCGGGAGGTGGGCTGACCTAGACCTAGGCGTGCACCAGATATAACCAAAACCTTAGGCAGGTTGACTAGTCGGCACTTATATGTTTTGATTTAGACGAAGTCAAGACGAAGTCAATAAGTGCCGAAAAAGGGACCACTAAGCTGATCGTGGCTGCTGCGAACAGCTCAGCAGCCCCAGCAACCTACCCCCGACAGCAATGATCATGGCAGGAGAGATTCCTCATCTCCCCTACTGTGATGCCATCACTCGTCTACCCAAACTGCCGCAACGCACGGCAGGAGAGATGCCCTATCTCTCCTGCCGCGGGTTGTGGCAGTTCGGGTAGAGGAGTGATGGCATCGCGGTAGGGGAGATGAGGAATCTCTCCTGCCGTAATATATCACCTCCCCCCAACAACATTGGAGAAAGAGGGAGTCCAAGCCCTTTTGCCCCGCGGCATCCCCGAACCCCCAATGAAGATTGGGGCAAGAGGGAATCCAAGCCCTCTTGCCCCGTGATCTCTAATCTCCCCCCAAGTCCGATGGGGCCAGGAGGGAGCCCAAGCCCTCCTGGCCTCTCGACCCCCATCCCCTACAAGATCGGACAGGAGGGAGCCCAACCCCTCCTGCCCAGGTGGATCCCCTACCCCCCACCCGCCGCTACAATAAGGGCAGGAGGGATCCCCCGAACCCCTGATTGCCCCCCCCGCCTACCCACAACCTCCCCGCCGACCCCACTACCCCCAATCCCACCCCCATACCTGTTATCTTTGGGACAGTGCTGTGAACAAGGCTGTCCTGTGAACTTCAATAAGATAAGTTGCTCAACATTTCATATTCTGCTCTTTTCACTGGTTTTCAGCATTATATCTGCTTAATTTCTCTTCTCCTCCCTGTTTCTTACTTAAAAAAAACAACAAAAAAGCACACAAAAAATAAACCCTTCTCTTTCCTCTGTTAAATCTTATTTCCTCTTCCTCTTCATAGGAATAAGGGTAAGACTTATAGTCCCACCATATATAGAGAACCAAATAATCTGGACTACTCAAATCAAGTCACTTCACAACCAATCAAGATGACCTTTATTCCATGCAATCACTGTGGTGCTTTAATTCCAAGACACACTATTTGGAGGCTTAAGGCTTGCCCCATCTGTCTTCAACTTGCTAGTATTAAGGAGGAGCTCTGCAAACTTAAACAGGAATTGAATACAATTAAAGCAGCTTCCATCACTCCACAAAATCATACCAACTTACCACCTCTACCTCAAAGAATAAAACAGCCCAGGAATAAATGGGTCACAGTAGGCTCAGGAAGACTGCGACATGTAACACAGAAACATCCACCTTCACTAATATTACCTCTACAGAATTCCTTCGCTCCACTAGTGCACTGCGATACTCAGGAAAACAGAAGGGAGGTGGGACTTGAACCAATGAAGGAAACTCAAGAGAACAAGAGCACCCTAAGTACAAATAAAAAAGCCAAAAACAGAAAACTATTACTGTTGGGGGATTCCATCATCAGAGGCATTAACCTTGGAACACAAGGCGAGGAGACCAAAATAGTGAAATGTCTTCCAGGATCCTCAGCTACCAGGAGTTCCAGGCAAATACAGACTATAATTAAGGAAGAAACTAAGGATTTTAACACTGATGTTGTCATCCATCTGGGAACAAATGACCTGGCCAACAACTCCACACTTGCAGCACAGAAAGCTTTTCGGGAGCTTGTAGAGGGCGTGAAACCTTTTGTAAACACTTTAGCTTTTTCTGAAATACTGCCTGCATATGGAAAGGGAGAGCAAAGAGTGAAAAACACAGAGGACTTTAATAGATGGCTCAAAGCCTGGTGTCATCAAGAGGGCTTCAGGTTCATAGGAGGATGGGGAAATACATGGAAGAACAAGAAGTTATATTGCACTGAAGGGCTACATATTACTACAGCAGGAAAAATAAACCTTGCAGAGAAATTTGGACAATATTTTTCTAGGCATTTAAACTAGAAGGTGGGGGTGGTGTATGTACGAAGGACAATTATAGAGACCACCCCCGGCAAAAGAAAAGATGTGATAGTAGTAAAGACTGCAACATAAGCAATATCAGCAACTCATTTCTTAGTATTGCAATGGAAAGTGAAACGAAACAAAAATCCATACGAAAAAGGAGATTATCGCTGAAAAATAGCTGGAAAGCGATGACCACAAATGCTCGCAGTCTAAGCAACAAAGTTCATTATTTGCAAGCCCTGATGTTAGAGGCAGATCTAGATATTGTCACTATCACAGAGACATGGTTCAGTGAAACACATGGATGGGATGCAAACATACCGGGATATAATCTTTTTAGGAAGGACAGAGATGGTCAAAAAGGTGGAGGAGTAGCTCTCTATGTAAAGATCATTATCCAAGGGACCGAAATGCAAGGGACCTGGGGAAAGGAAGAAGCGATATGGATTGCTCTGAAAAGAGAAGATGGAACTTCTATCTATGTGGGTGTAGTCTACAGACCTCCGACTCAATCGCAGCAAATTGATAAGGATCTGATTGTGGATATCCAAAAGTTTGGAAGGAAAGAGGAGGTTCTGCTGTTGGGAGATTTCAACCTGCTGGATGCGGACTGGAATGTTCTGTCTGCAGAATCGGAAAGAAGTAGGGAGATTGTGGATGCCTTTCAAGAGGCTCTGCTCAGACAAATGGTGACAGAACCCACAAGGGAAAAAGCGATATTGGATCTGGTCCTCACAAATGGAGAGAGTATCTCTAATGTTCGAGTGGGTGCTCACCTGGGAGGTAGCGGTCATCAAACGGTTTGGTTTGATATAACGGCTAAAGTGGAGAGCGGCCGCACGATACTTAAAGTCCTAGATTTCAAACGTACGGACTTTAATGCTATGGGAGAGTACTTGAAGAAAGAGCTGTTAGGATGGGAGGACATAAGAGAAGTGGAAAAACAGTGGTCTAAGCTGAAAGGAGCGATAAAAATGGCTACGGACCTTTATGTGAAGAAAATCAATAAAAACAAGAGAAAAAGGAAGCCGATATGGTTCTCCAACCTAGTGGCTGAGAAAATAAAGGCGAAAGAGTTGGCGTTCGTGAAATATAAAAAAAACCAAGAAGAGGAGAGCAGAAAGGACTACAGGGTGAAACTGAAAGAAGCCAAGAGAGAGATACGTCTGGCGAAAGCACAGGTGGAAGAACAAATGGCTAAAAATGTAAAAAAGGGAGACAAAATTTTTTTCTGATATATTAGTGAAAGGAGGAAGATGAAAAATGGAATTGCTAGGCTAAAAGATGCTGGGAACCAATATGTGGAAAGTGATGAGGAGAAAGCGAATGTGCTAAACAAATACTTCTGTTCTGTGTTCACAGAAGAAAATCCTGGAGAAGGACCGAGATTGTCTGTCAAAGTTACACGAGAAAATGGAGTAGATTCTGCGCCGTTCATGGAGGAGGGTGTTTATGAGCAACTTGAAAAACTGAAGGTGGACAAAGCGAAGGGACCAGACGGGATCCATCCCAGGATACTAAGGGATCTCAGAGAGGTTCTGGCGAGTCCTATTAAAGACTTGTTCAACAAATCTCTGGAGACGGGAGTGATTCCTGGGGATTGGAGGAGAGCGGATGTGGTCCCTATTCATAAAAGTGGTCACAGGGATGAAGCAGGAAACTACAGGCCGGTGAGCCTCACTTCAGTTGTTGGAAAAATAATGGAAGTTTTGCTGAAAGAAAGGATAGTGTACTTCCTTGAATCTAATGGGTTACAGGATCCGAGGCAACATGGCTTTACAAAAGGTAACCCAAACACCGGACTTGTTCACACTTGGTTATGGAATGAAGCCCTCAGATACCTGTGCTGCTTTTTAAATATTGCAGCAGTTTAATGCAGGTCGGCACTTTGTCTTTCATTGGGCATTCAAACCAATTTTTTAAAAATGTTTTCTCAATGCTTTTAAAACTCATTATTTTTTGTATTTAAGTGTTGCTGAAAATTTTTTGCATAAATACAAAAAGTAATGAGTTTTAAAAGCATTGAGAAAACATTTTTAAAAAATTGGTTTGAATGCCCAATGAAAGACAAAGTGCCGACCTGCATTAAACTGCTGCAATATTTAAAAAGCAGCACAGGTATCTGAGGGCTTCATTCCATAACCAAGTGTGAACAAGTCCGGTGTTTGGGTTACTTTCTGTGTTAAAGGGACTTGATACCATTGCTTTCTAGTAGTGAATCACTTTAAATCACAATGGTTGAAGAGTGGAAAAGCGCCCACAGCTTTTCAGTTGATACTATGGGAACTTTATTAAATGTTCCCTCTCAATTTGATATAACACAAATCATAACTTCCAATATATCACCTTGGAATGAGGTTACCAAGCTATTCAAGTCGATTATCAGCATGGAAATCAACAGCAGCATGTTGATAGAATACTGCAAGATAGAGAGAATCCCAAGAGGCCTTTGTATGAATAAAGCTCCACAAATTTTTAAAGCAGATAGCGGTTTTGTGGAAGTTTGGAATAAGATATTAAATAAATGTTCACTAGATCTAATGTTGTTAATTATTCAACATAGTAATAAGATTATCAATGAACAAAAAGCTAAACTGGATGTGGATTTAATACATTTGAAGTCCTCTCTTATTAGTGACGATTTTGACACTCAATTTAAGAATTTGGAAGAGAACATGTCCAAATTCAAGGAGTCTATTAAAAAGAATAAGTTCCGTAAATTTAAGAGAGACGAATATGACTATACAACTGACAGAATATATTCTTGGATGTTTAAGAAAGACATGCAAAATCCAGATGATGCATCTGAATTTGCTAGTTCAGACAGTCTTCCTACATCCACTTCTTCAAGTAGCAATTCGTCTTCTTTTTTGTGAAGAGGTCAACCTCCCAGGAGAGGTCGTGTAAGAGGCCGACGAGGGGCACAACGCAACAGACCGAACACCAGATCGCAGACCAGACAAGGCCAGTGGTAATCAACCTGTCAAGAAGGGATTTAAATGATAATGAAACATCGCTACTCTCTCATGGTCTTTCTTTCGTTCCATCTACTCATTTTGATCTATTTCAATTTAATGTTGATTTTGAGAAATTTCTAAGAAAGCTACAAATTAAAGTTTTTTTCAATAACATAGTAGCTTCTTGTAACAAAACAGTTGTCAATCCATCATCAACGTGATCTCCTCCAATCCCGCTAGACCCTGTGATCAATGCTTTCAAACAATGTGTCCTGCGTGATATTTCACAATGGTTTGATACAAATCCCTGCCATCAAGCTAACCTTACCTTTGAAGAACGTAATGCTTTAGTTGAACTTAAAAAAGATGGTTCAATTATTATAAAAAAAGCAGATAAAGGTGGGGCCATTGTAGTCATTGATAAGAAAGATTATTTTAAAGAAGTATCCTGGAATTGGAAACAGAAATAAGGAATGCCGACCTGGATGTGGTGGCGATATCCGAAACCTGGCTCACAGACTCCCACGGGTGGGACATGGTCATACCGGGTTACAACTTGCTTCGCCGGGACAGAGAGGGTAGGATGGGAGGAGGTGTAGCATTATATACTAAAGATGACATTAAGGTCACGAGAATCTCAGATGTCCAGTATACTGGGGAATCCCTTTGGGTTAATTTGGCCAGAGGGAAGGACAAATGCTTGTATCTTGGCGTAATTTACAGGCCCCCAAGACAACAGGATGACCTGGATATGGAAATAATCGAAGATATAGAAAATATCACCTTACGTGGGGACACAGTATTGCTAGGTGACTTCAACATGCCTGATGTGGATTGGGTTACACTTACCTCTGCTTCCGGCAGCAGCAGGAGGCTATTAAACTCTATGAAAGGAGCAAGCCTCAGGCAACTGGTGTTGGAACCGACAAGGGATCAGGCAATACTGGACCTGATACTTACCAATGGAGAAAGTGTCACAGAGGTCTCGGTGGGCGACACATTGGCCTCCAGTGACCACAACATGGTATGGTTCAATATCAGGAAAGGTTTCACTAAATCTACTACACTAACCAAAGTCCTCAAATTCAAGGACACAAATTTCAAAGAAATGGGAGACTTCGTTCACCAGGCGCTACAAAGCCAAGAAGAAGCCGATAATGTGGAAGACATGTGGTCGACTTTGAAAGCAACCATACAAGAAGCAACAAATCGCTATGTAAAATCAGTAAGTAAACGGCGAAGGAACAATAAGCCACAGTGGTTTACTGCGGAGATCTCAGACCGATCAAGGAGAAGAAAAAAGCATTCATCTCTTACAAACAATCAGGGAAGCAGGACTCTAGAGCAGACTACCTGACCAAATCAAAAGCCGTCAAAACAGCAGTCAGGGAGGCTAAATTCCTCATGGAGGAGTCTCTAGCAAAGAACATCCAGAAGGGAGATAAATCCTTCTTCAGGTATATCAGTGATAGAAGAAAAAACTCATGCGGGATTGTACGTCTTAGGAAACCAGACGGAGACTATGTGGAAAAGGATTCGGAAAAAGCCCAACTATTAAATGAATACTTCTGCTCAGTCTTCACCCGAGAAGCGCCAGGGCTCGGCCCTCAACTACAGACAAGGAATGGCTCAGTTGACCCGTTTAATAACTTTGAGTTTACGCCCAGCAGTGTCTACGGTGAGCTGTCAAAGCTCAAGGTTAACAAAGCAATGGGGCCGGACAACCTGCACCCCAGGGTGCTTAGGGAGCTGAGTGATGTCTTGGCGGAGCCACTGTCCGCGCTCTTCAACCTCTCCCTTAGTACAGGCAGCGTCCCGTTGGACTGGAGGACGGCTAACGTCATTCCACTCCACAAGAAAGGCTCAAAGATGGAGACAGCAAACTACAGACCAGTGAGTCTAACATCGATAGTGAGCAAACTAATGGAAACTCTAATCAAACACCAATTAGATAAGATCCTGGATGAGGAGAATCTACGGGATCCCCGACAACATGGATTTACTAAGGGGAGATCCTGCCAATCCAACCTGATCAGCTTCTTTGACTGGGTGACGGGGAAGCTGGATATTGGGGAGTCCCTAGACATCGTGTACCTGGACTTTAGCAAAGCATTCGATAGCGTACCACACCGCAGGTTACTGAGCAAGATGAGTTCTATAGGATTAGGTAACACATTGACGAAATGGGTTGGGAGCTGGCTTGGAGGTAGGCTCCAAAGGGTGGTGGTGAACGGCACCCCTTCCGAAATGACGGAGGTGATTAGTGGAGTACCACAGGGCTCAGTCTTGGGCCCAATCCTATTCAACATCTTTATAAGAGACTTGGCAGAAGGGCTTCGAGGTAAAATAACTGAGTAATACTGAGTAATGTAGTGGGCAAATGCACAACAGACGAAGATTCAGTGCCCGACAACATGATGCACGACCTACTCCTACTGGAGCGATGGTCTAGGACATGGCAACTCAACTTCAATGCCAAAAAATGCAAAGTTATGCACCTGGGCAGCCAGAATCCATGCAAGTCTTATACCCTTAATGGCGAGATCCTAGCAAAAACGGTAGCAGAACGAGACTTGGGGGTAATCGTCAGTGAGGACATGAAGTCTGCCAATCAAGTGGAGCAGGCTTCGTCCAAGGCAAGACAAATCATGGGCTGCATACGAAGGGGTTTCGTCAGTCGTAAGGCGGAAGTCATTATGCCATTGTATAGATCCATGGTGAGGCCCCACCTGGAATACTGTGTGCAATTCTGGAGGCCGCATTATCGCAAGGATGTGCTGAGACTGGAGTCGGTGCAAAGAATGGCCACCCGGATGGTCTCGGGACTCAAGGATCTACCATACAAAAAACGGCTTGACAAATTACAGCTATACTCGCTCGAGGAGCGCAGAAAGAGGGGAGACATGATCGAGACGTTCAAGTATCTTACGGGCCACATTGAGGCGGAGGAAGATATCTTCTTTTTCAAGGGTCCCACGACAACAAGAGGGCATCCGTTGAAAATCAGGGGCGGGAAATTACGAGGTGACACCAGGAAATTCTTTTTCACTGAAAGAGTGGTTGATCGCTGGAATAGTCTTCCACTACAGGTGATTGAGGCCAGCAGCGTGCCTGATTTTAAGACCAAATGGGATCGGCACATGGGATCTATTCACAGGGCAAAGGTAGGGGAGGGACATTAAGGTGGGCAGACTAGATGGGCCGTGGGCCCTTATCTGCCGTCTATTTCTATGTTTCTATGTTTCTATTTAGACAACTTAATGATCAGGAAACCTATGAGAAATTGGCTTTAAATCCCACAAAACGTTTACAGAGAAAAATCTTGTCAGAAACTGACAAAGGATTAAAGGAAGGTTTTTTAACATACAAAGTCCACAAATTTTTGAATAATAAATTTCCAACAGTGCCGGTATTATATGCACTTCCAAAGATTCACAAAAGTTTGTCTAATCCCCCTGGCAGGCCGATCATGTCCTCTCGCGGCTCTCTCCTTGAACCTCTCTCTATTTTTGTTGACCATTTTTTAAAGCCAGAAGTCAGCAAAATGGGATCTTATATAAAAGACTCCAAGGATGTCATTAATAAATTAGATTAAATATCCATGGTAGATTTTCCTTTCTTGCTGGTTTCTTTTGATGTTGTTTCTTTATACACATCAATCCCTCAAGATGAGGCTTTAACTGTCATCAAGAACATTTTGGAAACCCGCAGTCGTCCTCATCCGATTCCTTCAGATTTCCTGTGTTTCCTTACGAGGATAGCAATGAAAGAAAACTTCTTCCTATTTGACAATTGCTTCTTCAAACAGAAGAAGGGAGTTGCTATGGGGTCTACTTTCGCCCCTTCCATAGCAAACCTTTTCATGGATGCTTTTGAAACGACATGGATCAACCATTCTCCCTTTGATGCTTACATTTTCAAATGGTATCGTTACATCGATGATGTCCTAATGTTGTGGACTGGAACCGAACAAGATTTATTACAGTTCAAAGTATGGCTTAACAGTTGCAATATTAATATACAGTTCACAATGACATATGCAACCAGTAAGATCATTTTTTTGGACTTAATCATAACACAAGAAATTGATCATTTTGAGTTCAAGGTTCATTTTAAACCTACGGATAGAAATACCATGTTGGACTTCAAGAGTTGTCATCCGATTGCCCTAAGGAGGAACTTGCCATTTTCTCAGTTTCTCAGATTGAGAAGAAACTGTTCCTCATTAAGGAACTTCAAATCACAAGCAAAAAAAACTGAAAATAAAATTGAGTGAACGGGGTTACCCAGAGTCAGTTCTAAAACACGCATACAAAAGAGCTAGATACTATAATAGAGAAGCACTTTTGGAGAATCGTGACACTGTAACCAAAGAACAACAGGAAGAAGTTCAAACGTGTGTTATGCGGTATTCAGCTAGAGGCAATGTTCCTGCAGCTATACTTAAGAATAACTGGAAGATTATGCAATCTCATCCTCTGTTCCAGGAAGACCAATTAAGAATAGCTTTTTCCCGTGAAAGGAATTTAAAAGATTTGTTAAGTCCAGCACTTTCAACACAAACATCTAATTCTACTTCTAGTTTGCTTCCAAAAGGGTTTTTTAGGTGTGGCAAGTGTTTGTTTTGTGAAGTGGTCGTTCCTACTAAGTTTTTTATTAATCCTAAGAATGGGAGAAAATTCACCATAGGTCATTTTTTGACCTGTTCCTTGGACCACATCATTTATGCGATCATTTGCCCTTGCAATTTGTAGTACATCGGTATGTCAACCAGACCTTTCAAACAGAGACTTTCAGAACACAAATCTAATTTAAAAAAATGCAAAAACATCTGCTCCTCTAGTACAGTGATTCCCAACCCTGTCCTGGAGGAACACCAGGCCAATCGGGTTTTCAGGCTAGCCCTAATGAATATGCATGAGAGAGATTTGCATATGATGGAAGTGATAGGCATGCAAATTTGCTTCATGCATATTCATTAGGGCTAGCCTGAAAACCCAATTGGCCTGGTGTTCCTCCAGGACAGGGTTGGGAACCACTGCTCTAGTAGAACACTGCATAGAGAAGGGTCATAAGTTTAAAGACCTGAAATGTTTTTGTTTTGACACAATCGAAACAACATTGAGAGGAGGTAATAGACAAAAGAAACTTCATCAAACAGAATGCAAATGGATTTTTACTCTCAATACATTAAAACCAGACGGCTTGAATAGCTCCATTGACTGGTATGCTTTCCTTTAATAACATCTTTAAAAAGTCTTTAAAATTCATGAGTTAATAGCTTATGATGTCAAAGCCGGTTCAAACAATTGTGTGTTGCCGACGCCATTTTTTTGATCTGCAAGGGCAGATCACGCTGTGAGCGGTGAGTACCGTTATAAAGTATTAAGTTTGGTTAAGTATTTTTAAGAGTAGGATTGACCAAATAGACTCATATTGATTACATTTTTCAATGTTGCAGCTCAAACTCACTGACCCCAGAAGAAGCCTCACTGATGAAACGGGTCCCGTCGGGCCGATAGTTCGAGCCCAGCTGACAAGCGACTCGCCAAAAAGATAAGTGTCGCTGAAAGTTTTTTGCATAAATACAAAAAGTAATGAATTTTAAAAGCATTGAGAAAACATTAAAAAAAAATTGGTTTGAATGCCCAATGAAAGACAAAGTGCCGACCTGCATTAAACTGCTGCAATATTTAAAAAGCAGCACAGGTATCTGAGGGCTTCATTCCATAACCAAGTGTGAACAAGTCCGGTGTTTGGGTTACTTTCTGTGTTAAAGGGACTTGATACCATTGCTTTCTAGTAGTGAATCACTTTACAAAAGGTAAATCGTGCCAAACGAACCTGATTGAATTTTTTGATTGGGTGACCAGAGAGCTGGATCGAGGACATATGCTAGATGTAATTTACTTGGATTTCAGCAAAGCCTTTGATACAGTTCCTCATAGGAGGCTGTTGAACAAACTTGAAGGGCTGAAGTTAGGACCCAAAGTGGTGAACTGGGTCAGAAACTGGATGTCGGACAGACGCCAGAGGGTGGTGGTTAATGGAAGTCGCTCGAAGGAAGGAAAGGTGAGTAGTGGAGTCCCTCAGGGATTGGTGCTGGGGCCAATCCTGTTCAATATGTTTGTGAGTGACATTGCTGAAGGGTTAGAAGGAAAAGTGTGCCTTTTTGCAGATGATACCAAGATTTGTAACAGAGTAGACAGTGAAGAGGGAGTGGAAAATATGAAAAAGGATCTGCAAAAATTAGAGGAATGGTCTAATGCCTGGCAACTAAAATTCAATGCAAAGAAATGCAGAGTAATGCATTTGGGGATTAATAATAGGAAGGAACCGTATATGCTGGGAGGAGAGAAGCTGATATGCACAGACGGGGAGAGGGACCTTGGGGTGATAGTGTCCGAAGATATAAAGGTGAAAAAACAGTGTGACAAGGCAGTGGCTGCTGCCAGAAGGATGCTGGGCTGTATAAAGAGAGACGTAGTCAGTAGAAGGAAGAAGGTATTGATGCCCCTGTACAGGTCATTGGTAAGGCCCCACGTGGAGTATTGTGTTCAATTTTGGAGACCGTATCTTGCGAAGGACGTAAGAAGACTTGAGGCGGTCCAGAGGAGGGTGACAAAAATGATAGGAGGCTTGCGCCAGAAGACGTATGAGGAGAGACTGGAAGCCCTGAATATTTATACCCTAGAGGAAAGGAGAGACAGGGGAGATATGATTCAGACGTTCAAATACTTGAAGGGTATTAATGTAGAACAAAATCTTTTCCAGAGAAAGGAAAATGGTAAAACCAGAGGACATAATTTGAGGTTGAGGGGTGGTAGATTCAAAGGCAATGTTAGGAAATTCTACTTTACGGAGAGGGTGGTGGATGCCTGGAATGCGCTCCCAAGAGAGGTGGTGTAGAGTAAAACTGTGACTGAGTTCAAAGAAGCGTGGGATGAACACAAAGGATCTAGAATCAGAAAATAAGATTAAATATTGAACTAAGGCCAGTACTGGGCAGACTTGCACGGTCTGTGTCTGTATATGGCCGTTTGGTGGAAGATGGGCTGGGGAGGGCTTCAATGGCTGGGAGGGTGTAGATGGGCTGGAGTAAGTCTTAACAGAGATTTCGGCAGTTAGAACCCAAGCACAGTACTGGGTAAAGCTAAGAAAAAATTAAAAAATTTAAATTAAATCAGGTTGGGCACACTGGATGGACCATTCGGGTCTTTATCTGCCGTCATCTACTATGTTAAATGTTGGCCGGACGGACAGATTCCAATCCCGCCTGTCCAGCAGGCCAGCCGGATCCGGAATGGGGCTGGATTGGCCCAGATGGCTTTAATCCTGCCCACAGGTGGGGCCTAAGGTGCCTGGGCCAACCAGAATAGGCCCGGGAGCCTTAGGCCCCTCCTGTGGGTGGGCCTTAGGCACATGGGCTCCCTCCTGGCCCCATCAGATTCGGGGGGATTAGAGAGTGCGGGGCAGGAGGGCTTGGGCTGCTTCCTGCCCTGAACGAAATCAAGGGTGCCGCGGGGCAGGAGGGCTTGGACTCACTCTTGCCCTGATGTCGTTGGGGGGGAGGGATTCTGTAACCGGTGTTGTTTTTGACAGACACCGGTTACAGAATCCAGCTTTTAGATGAAGGACTGGCTCCTCCTTCACCTAAAAGCCCTTGTGTTGTACGTTTGGGGCTTAGGCGTTTTTTTGGTTCATTATGGTGTATAAGTTTAGGCGTAGTGGTGGTCTGGGCGTTTAAACAGCTGAACGTAGAGGCAGGCCATTATAAAAAAAAACTCCTTTTGGATGTTTTTTTGATTATGGACCTTTTCCCTTCTTCTGCTTTCAACTTTTAAGGCCTTAGGCCAAAAAGGGACTTAGACGTCTTTTTTTTTTTTATTATACCCCTCCACATTACTACTACTATTTATCACTTATATAGCATTGAAAGGCTAAGACAGGTGGTTAAGTGGGCATAGTATTGTTGTTTGGCTAGCAAGAGGGCAGACTGGAGTGATGTCAGCATGAATTTGAAATGTTTGAAGTCAGCATGCACATGGGATTTAAGCCAGAGAGATGTACAGCGGAACAGATACAGGAGCACAGGTGTCTTACGTAATGCATATTTTACAGGTAGGCATACACATTTAGCAGATTCTGGGCAGATCATGGACAGGACTCACACTTATGTGCATTGGGTCAGATGTGATGCTGGAAGATTGGCATCAGAAAAGATCCACACAGAACACCAATCTATAAAGTTCATAAAAGCTCACATGTCCAAACTTAGGCACTGATAGGCCCAATTCTATAAAATCACACCTAAATTTTAGGAACACCCCTGACCCACCAATGCACATTCTCTTTTTAAATTCATGCAAGACCCAATAGATGTAGTTGGTGGAGAAGCACGCTGGTCAAGGATCTGCATAATTGGTGTCAATCAAGTGCTTGTTAACACTAATAATTTCACTAATTAGAAAATATGACCAATTAAGCAATTAAGTTGAGCACAGATCTTTCAGCACCATATATATATATAGAATCTGGCGGATAATGTACAGCATAGGCATTGGAATGAGGGGAGGGGGGCACAGGGGCCATGGCCTCCTCAAAATTGGCGATGGCTCGGCTCCCCCAACTTACCTCCACTTCTGGCAACTGTAATTTTAAATCTTCGGTGTGTAGCCTATGTTTCTTCCTTCCTTCTTTCCTTCCTTCTTTCCTTCCTTCTTTCCTTCTTTCTTTCCTTCCTTCTTTCTTTCCTTCTTTCCTTCCTTCTTTCCTTCTTTCCTTCCTTCCTTCCTTCTTTCCTTCCTTCTTTCCTTCCTTCTTTCCTTCCTTCCTTCTTTCCATCTTTCTTTCTTCTTTCTTTCCTTCTTTCTTTCCTTCTTCACTTCTTTCTTTCCTTCTTTCCTTCCTTCCTTCTTTCCTTCCTTCCTTCCTTTCTTTCTTTCCTTCTTTCTTTCCTTCCTTCTTTCCTTCCTTCCTTCTTTCTTTCCTTCCTTCTTTCCTTCCTTCCTTCTTTCTTTCTTTCCTTCTTTCTTTCCTTCCTTCTTTCTTTCCTTCTTTCCTTCCTTCTTTCCTTCTTCCTTCCTTCCTTCTTTCCTTCCTTCTTTCCTTCCTTCTTTCCTTCCTTCCTTCTTTCCTTCCTTCTTTCCGTCTTTCTTTCTTTCTTTCTTTCCTTCTTTCTTTCCTTCTTCACTTCTTTCTTTCCTTCTTTCCTTCCTTCCTTCTTTCCTTCCTTCTTTCCTTCCTTCCTTCCTTCCTTCCTTCCTTCTTTCCTTCTTTCCTTTCTTCCTTCTTTCCTTCCTTCTTTCCTTCTTTCTTTCCTTCCTTCTTTCCTTCCTTCTTTCCTTCTTTCTTTCCTTCTTTCCTTCCTTCCTTCTTTCCTTCTTTCTTTCCTTCTTTCCTTCCTTCCTTCTTTCTTTCCTTATTTCCTTCCTTCTTTCCTTCTTTCCTTCTTTCCTTCCTTCTTTCCTTCCTTCTTTCTTTCTTTCTTTCTTTCCTTCTTTCTTTCTTTCCTTCTTTCCTTCTTTCCTTCCTTCTTTCTTTCCTTCCTTCTTTCCTTCCTTCCTTCTTTCCTTCCTTCTTTCCTTCCTTCCTTCTTTCTTTCCTTCCTTCTTTCCTTCCTTCTTTCCTTTCTTTCTTTCCTTCTTTCTTTCCTTCCTTCTTTCCTTCCTTCCTTCTTTCTTTCCTTCCTTCTTTCCTTCCTTCCTTCTTTCTTTCTTTCCTTCTTTCCTTCCTTCCTTCTTTCCTTCCTTCCTTCTTTCCTTCCTTCCTTCTTTCCTTCTTTCTTTCCTTCTTTCTTTCCTTCCTTCTTTCCTTCCTTCTTTCCTTCCTTCTTTCCTTCCTTCTTTCCTTCCTTCTTTCCTTCCTTCCTTCTTTCCTTCCTTCCTTCCTTCCTTCTTTCCTTCCTTCTTTCCTTCCTTCTTTCTTTCCTTCCTTCTTTCCTTCCTTCTTTCCTTCCTTCCTTCTTTCCTTCCTTCCTTCTTTCCTTCCTTCTTTCCTTCCTTCTTTCCTTCCTTCTTTCCTTCTTTCTTTCCTTCTTTCTTTCTTTTTCTCCTTCCTTCTTTCTTTCCTTCTTTCTTTCTTTTTCTCCTTCCTTCTTTCTTTCCTTCTTTCCTTCCTTCTTTCTTTCCTTCTTTCCTTCCTTCTTTCTTTCCTTCTTTCCTTCCTTCTTTCTTTCCTTTCTTCCTTCCTTCTTTCTTTCCTTCTTTCCTTCTTTTTCTCCTTCCTTCCTTCTTTCCTTCCTTCTTTCCTTCTTTCCTTCCTTTCTTCCTTCTTTCCTTCCTTTCTTCCTTCCTTCCTTCCTTTCTTTCCTTCTTTCTTTCTTTCCTGCCTTCCTTCTTTCCTTCCTTCTCTCTTTCCACCACCCAGCAGGACCTTACGGCACGACTTCTTCAGCTTCAGACTCCTCCACACCTGCCCCCACCCAGGTCGCTCTTATTTTAATGTTCCGGCAGCCACGGCACAGCGTCCATGAGATGAGCCTTCTGCCATTGGCCTGCTCTAGAAGTCTTCATTCAGCAGCAACTTCCTGTACCCGCCTAGGTGGGCTGCTACTAAATGAAGGGTTCCAGGGCAGGCCAACATCAGAAGGTTCATCTCGTGGATGCTGCACTGTGGCTGCCGGAACTTTTAAAATAACAGCAATCTGGGGTGGGCAGGTGTGGGGGAGTCCGGAGCTGAAGAAAGAGGTCATGCTGCAGGGTCCCACTGGGGGTATGGAAGGGAAGGAAGGAAAGAATAATGTACACTACATGCCACTGGCTGGGAGTAGGGGGTTGGGAAGACAGGGAGGACAAATGCTGCACAGGCTGGGATGGGTGGAAAGGCAGGGAAGAACAGATGTTGCACGGGCTGGGGGAGAGGTGGGAAGGCAGGGAAGAACAGATGTTGCTCAGGCTAGGTTGGGGTTGGGAAGGACAGATGCACAGACTGGAGGGTTAGGAAAGGAGAGAAAGAGAGGTGCTGCATGGATGAGTGCTAGGAAGGGAGGGAAAGAGATGCTGCCAGTGGGGGAGGGAAGAGAAAAAGAAAATTGTACATAGGTGCATGGAATGGGAAGGAAAGAGAGATGGTATATATGGAGGAAGGAAGTGGGCATTTTCTGGTTAGCACTAAATACTTAGAACATTCTGCTCAAGGAAATTAAAAAATTTAAAAAGCTATTTAAAACATTCTTTTTTTAAGATGGTGTTTGTGAATATCAAAGTAAGGTAGAAGTAATACCATAATATACTGAGTTGCAGTAGTCCAACCTTGAGATTACAAAGGCATGAAATAAAGGGTGGACAGCAGCAAAGTCTAATGTAGTGCCAACTGAGTGAATCTTTCTAAGACAAAAGTATCCCATCTTGACTATCTGAGCTACCTGTACCTCATATAATAAAGATGAATTAAATATGACTCCCAAGTAGCAAAAAGTCTTTATGGGAGTCAAATCAGCATAAAGAGGTCTAATATTTCCTGTTGGCACTAGGGAAGCATCTCTGCTAAATATTAGCTGAAAGCCCAAGACAAATGCTTTAAATAATGGCCAGATAGTTTTTAATATAGTAAATCTCAAAAGACACTAATTGCATAATGATAATGAGGCATGGTACACTTCCAATCTAATATGATGGAATGAAGGACATCAAACAGGCTATTTTCAGCAGGTCTAAATGAACAAACTGGGAGATGAATTTCAAAGAGATGTCATTCATCTAGGAGTATGATTATATTCAACATTACAAGCTATCATTAAGAACATAAAAATAGCCTTACTGGGTCATACCAAAGGTCCATCAAGCCCAGTAGCCCGTTCTCACAGTGGCCAATCCAGGTCACTGGTACCTGGCCAAAACCCAAGGAGTAGCAACATTCCACGCTACTGATCCAAGGCAAGCAGTGGCTTCTCCCATGTCTTTCACAATAACAGACTAGGGACCTTTCCTCCAGGAAATTGTCCAAACCCTTCTTAAAACCAGCTACGTTATCTGCTCTTACCACAACCTCTGGCAATGCGTTCCAGAGCTTAATTATTCTCTGAGTGAAAAAATATTTCCTACTATTGGTTTTAAAAGTATTTCCCTGTAACTTCGAGCGTCCCCTAGTCTTTGTAATTTTTGATGGAGTGAAAAATCGATCCACTTGTACCCGTTCTACTCCACTCAGGATTTTGCAGACTTCAATCATATCTCCCCTCAGCCCTAACCATTTTATTCATACGAGAGGAGTTCCATCCTGTTTATCATCTTGGTCGCTCTTCTTTTAACCTTTTCTAGTGCAGTTATATCTTTCTTGAGATAAGGAAACCAGAATTGAATGCAATACTCCAGGTGATGTTGCACCATGGAGTGATACAGCATTATAACATTCATAGTCTTGTTAACCATCCCTTTTTTAATAATTCCTAGCATCTTGTTTGCTTTTTTGGCCACCGCCACACATTGGGCAGAAGGTTTAATCGTATTGTCTACAATGACACCCTGATCCTTTTCTTAGGCACTAATTCCCAAGGTAGACACTAGTATCCGGTAACTGTGATTTGGGTTATTCTTCCCAATGTGCATCACTTTGCATTTGTCCACATTAAATTTCATCTGCCACTTGGACTCCCAGTCTTCCAATTTCCTAAGGTCTGCCTGCAGTTTTTCACAATCCGCATGTGTTTTAACAACGTTGAGCAGTTTAGTGTTATCTGTAAATTTAGGGCTCCTTTTATTAAGCTGTGATAGCGGTTTTAGCGTGCACCAAGCACGCGCAGAATTGCCGTGTGTGCTACACCAGTGTTCTTCAACCTTCTGACACCTATGGACCGGCAGAAATAAAATAATTATTTTGCGGACCAGCGGTTGAAGAACACTGGGTTAAGTCATGGTCAAGAACCTGCACATCTCCACCCAATCTCCTCCCCATAATAGTACACAAAGCACACTGTATGCTTCTCGACATTCATTCCTACCAGAAAACAGATAACCCCATGCACATATAGGACCAAAAACTAAAAGTACTAATATGTACAAACAAAACCCTAAGATGCAAGACTGCATGCAGTACAACCCCAGAGAAAAAGATACAAATTCATTTCTTCCTGAACAGTGCAAAATACAGACAGCAGATGTAAATCAATCACTAAATTCAAAACTAAAATCATTCCCCCTACTTTTGTTGTCTCCCTCCCTCCCTGCTGTGCATTAACTTCTGGCCTGCTCCTGCCTGGCCGTTTTATGCCTCCCCCGGTGTTATCTTCGGACCGGCTCCCTCTTCCTCACTGACGCAGTGCACAAAGCCGCGGGCAGTGACTCCTCATATGTCCTGCGCCTCATCTGGAAGCATTCCCTCCGATGTTCGTCAGATATTTATTGCAATACAGCGGGGATGTTTCAGGAAATTTCAAGATGTGTGGGAGCCATTAACAAAGTATTGTACTGATTAGAAGACATTTTTTCCCTTAAATTTACAAGTTCAATTGTGAGAGGGGAAGGTGGGGGGGTGGTAATTTTATTATTACTTATTGTATAAGGTATTGATTATATAATAGGAAAGGGTGGGAAGGGTGGGAGATAAAAGCATATCATTTATATCATTGATGATTATTAAGTGATATATTTATTGCTAATTTGTTGGACATATTGTCACACTTATTGTAAGTTTGAAAATGAATAAAGAATTTTAAAAAAAGAGAGAGAAGGCTGCCCAATGATAACACCGCATCTATCGCACCATGGACTGGCGGAAGAACTCTATCTCGGGCCCAATGCATATGCCGGCCCTGTGGACTAGCAGGAAATTTCTGCGGACCAGCACCGGTCCACGGACCAGTGGTTGAAGAACACTACACTAGGACGCTAATACCAGCATTGAGCTGGCATTAGTTCTAGCTGCGTAGCACGGGTTTAGCGCGCGCTATAATTCTGCGTGCACTAAAAACGCTATTGCAGCTTAGTAAAAGGAGCCGTTAATCACCTCACTCGTTCTTCCAATTTCCAGATCATTTATAAATAAGTTTAATAGCACAGGGCCCAGTACAGATCCCTATGGCACTCCACTGTTAACTCTCCTCCATTGATAAAAATTCCCCTTTAACCCTACCCTCTATTTTCTATCGGATAATCAATTCCTAATCCACAACAGAACTTTGTCTCTTATCCCATGACTCTTTAATTTTCTCAGGAACCTCTCAAGAGGAACTTTGTTAAAAACTTTCTGAAAATCAAGATACACTAGATCAACCAGCTCACCTTTATCCACATGTTTATTCACACTTTCAAAGAATTACAGCAAATTGGTGAGGCAAGATGAATTCAGCTGAACTCTTGCTGACTTTGTCCCATTACATCATGTTTGTCTACATGTTGCACAATTTTAATTTTTATAATTGTTTCTACTGTTTTGCCCAGCACTGAAGTCAGGCAAGTATATAATTTTCCAGATCTCCCCTGGAGCCCTTTTTAAAAATTGGCATAATATTGGCCCCCCTTCAATCTTCAGGTACTACAGACGATTTTACCGACAGGCTACAGATCACTAACTACATATCACTAACAACAGATCAGCAATTTCATGTTTGAGTTTTTCAGTACCCTGGGTTGTATACCATCTGGACCAGGTGATTTATCACTTTAATTTGTCAATTTGACTTAGTATGTCTTCCAGATTCACAGAGATTTCTTTCAATTCTTCTGCCTCATCACCTTTGAAAACCATTTCTGGTTCAGGAAATCATTCCTGCTATCTAGAGAACATTTTGTATTTATTCTCTAACATCTTTTGCGCCTCGTGGTATGAACGATGCTGTGAAATGGCTGATAGCTGGAGCGTTCAGACACTAGGGTAGAGCTTAGAGCAATGCCCTAGTTGCATCTCATTGGATAGGGAGCGGGGCCAATTGGCAATCTCCTGATTATAAAAGAATGCTTGACTCAAGTCCTCCATATGCCGCAATGTTATGGAGAAGCTAACATCTTATAGTAGCAGGATGTGCCCCTGAGTTTGCCCCTGAAGAATGATACGAAATGGGGTACTCTGTAGGGCAATCAGCCGAGGCACTCCCTCTTAAGGAAACTTTTGGACACTTGCAGACATCATCAAGATAAGTTTTCGTCTACATTTATTTCTTGAATCATGATGGAAACTTTCTCTTATAAGGATTTATGGGTTTAAACAATATTGTATTTCAACACTTTTGATTTCTTTATATTATTTTTGCACACACCACTTCTGTACATGAAAAATTAATTATACATATGGTGATATGTGATGTTTGTGGGTAAACCTTGCAGTGCACTCTAAAGTGCACAATAACTATGGATATCCCCAGGTGAACTCCTTAATTGCTAGTAGGAGGTCCCCATAGACCAGGAATCTCAAAGTCCCTCCTTGAGGGCTGAAATCCAGTCGGGTTTTCAGGATTTCCCCAATGAATATGCATTGAAAGCAGTGCATGCACATAGATCTCATGCATATTCATTGGAAATCCTGAAAACCCGACTGGATTGCGGCCTTCAAGGAGGGACTTTGAGACCCCTGCCATAGACTGATAAATCACTCTTTTTGAATAATCGATAACCACTGAAAAGAGTGCAATTTGGTATGCAGGGTTCTGTGTGCAAATCAAAGAACCAAGAGTAAGTCTTTCATGATTGCTAATCCTTCCTGACCCCCTCCAAATCTTTTTGAGGCTATACATATTTCAGGAAGATTTCTTACACTTTTATCTATAAAGACCAAAGCAAATAATTCATTCAGTCTCTCTGCTATGGCCTTGTCCTCCATGAGCGTCCATTTTGATCTTTGATCATCTAATGGTCCCAAGGATTCCTTCACAGGTTTTCTGCTTCTGATGTACCTAAAAAAAATTGTTACTATGAGTTTTTGCCTCTTTGGCAAATTTCTCTTCATATTCAAATTTCTCTTCATATGTAGAAACAGACTCCGATAAAGCCAAACTACTGAATGATTACTTCTATTCAGTCTTTACCTGCGAAGCACCAGGGCACGGGCCTCGGCTAGCAGCAAAGCAAAGCATGGAAGACCCATTATCCCAGGACAAGCAGGCAGGTATTCTCACTAGTGGGTGATGTCATCAGACAGAGCCCCGGTACGGACGTCTCACAAGCACGTGTTGCTTGTAGAAACTTAAAGTTTCTAGATGCCCGCACCGCGCATGCACCGGTGCCTTCCTGCCCGGAGATCCGGGCGTGTCTCCTCAGTTCTTTCTTTTCCGCGGAGCTGAGAAGTTCAACTTCATCATGCGCTAGCTGAATTCAGTTAAATTTGCCTTCCTTGTCCGCGTTTTCGCTTTCTTTTAATTTCAGTTAACAGTACTTTTCTTTTTCAGTAAAAAAAAAAAAAAAAAAAAAAAGAAGATTATTTCCTCCGGCGGGTCGAACGGGCCGGCCACGTGGCTCAGGCCCACCGGCTTCGACCTCGCGGCGGAGATTTTCCGGCCTATGTCCCGGCCAATCACCGGGTTTAAAAAGTGCAGCAAGTGCCAACGCGCGATTTCACTCACGGACCCTCACTGGCGCTGTTTGCAGTGTTTGGGCCCTGACCACATCCCGAAATCGTGCAGGCCTTGCTCTACCCTTACGGCACGCTCATTCAAGCGGCGTTGCCTATTGTGGGAATCGATGTTCAAGATGGACGCAGCTAAGGATCCCTCAGCCTCCACTTCATCTGATACCTCCCCGGTTCGGGCGAAACCGGTATCGACCCCTCCTGCATCGAGTGTGGTGAAACCGGCATCGTTCATCCCGACACCATCCACGAGCTCGACGTCGGTGCCTGCCCCGGTCTCCTCGGTTCAGGTACCTCTTCCTTCCACAGTGCCACCAGTGGTCATCAAAGTGCCGAAAGCTACTAAGCAGAAGCACTCGGCCTCGAAGGAGCGCGATGTCCGTGCAGGAGGACCCCCTTTCGGTGCGGATCCCTCCTTATCGGCTTCGCTACGGTCCGCGCTGGAAGCTCAATTCGTTGAGCTCATGCAGACCATCGGACCCGGGCTCATCGCTGCCATACAGGGTGACCTCCCGGTACCGGTCCAAAGGGGCGGTCCGCCCCCTCCCCCTCCTCCCCGTTCGACCTCGAAAATCAACGAGGACGAACGGGGGAGGGCGGCGATGCCCACGCGGCAAGCCTCGCTTACCGATATGCCGCCATTAGAACCCATTACGCCTCCGCGCCAACATGGGACCAGACCCCCGATCGATACTCGAAGCCCTGGGCATAGTCAGGAAGAGTTCCTCCGTACTCCTTACCAGACTTGGGTAGCATCGCAAGAACCCGCATCGCAACCCCAGTTGCGATCCACCGCTTCCAGCCCCATCCACCACTTGGGGGCCTCGGGAGACCATGCGATGCACAGACGATCCCGATCCCCGTCCCGCCACCGAGACGGGCACCGATCGAGACACTCATCCTGGCACTCTTCACGCCATTCGGAGGTGTCACCGCAGAAAAAACTGCAACGTAGGGGATACTCCTCATCAGAGGTGTCCCCTCCGGGGGGCCCGGAGTACGAGGAGACACCGGTGCCCGATTCTCCTTGCCACTCCCCGATGTCCATGGACCTGGAGGCCTCCTCCTCCTCCAGCCCGTCCCACAGGCCGACGCTGGCGGATCAATTGTCCTTCTCATCATTCCTCCGACAAATGGCGGATGATCTGGACGTGACCCTTGACACGGGCTCCCGATACTCCAAAGAGTATCTTGACACCATGCATTTACCTAACCCTCCAACGGAGTCGCTTCGGCTCCCCCTGCATAAATTGCTGGACCAGACCTTCATGCAGTGTTTCGAAACACCGTACTCCATACCGGCGATCCCCAGCAAACTCGATGCTCGATACCGCATCGTGCACCATAAAGGGTTTGAGGGCCCTCAACTCTCCCACCAATCCCTACTGGTCGAGTCCTCTCTTAAACGCTCTCATCCCTCCCAGGTCTATGCCTCTGTACCGCCGGGCCGAGAGGGGAGAACGATGGACAAATTTGGTAGAAAATTCTATCAAAACTCCATGATGGCGTCACGGGTGCTGAACTACAATTTCTTTTTCTCTTCCTATCTGGAGTTCTTCTTGCCGGTGCTCCGCAAGTTCACTCCGTTCATAGACAACCAAGCTCGATTCGAGTTCGAGGAAGTGGTAGCCTCCCTCTCCCAATTACGCCTCCAGCTGATGCAATCCTCCTTCGATGCATTCGAACTCTCGGCACGTGCTGCCGCAAGCGCGGTAGCCATGCGTCGCCTGGCATGGCTCCGTACAATCGATATGGATCCCAACCTCCAGGACAGACTCGCCAACGTACCATGTGCTGGAGCTGACCTGTTCGATGAGTCTATCGAAACGGTTACCAAGAAGCTGTCGGATCATGAAAAATCTTTTCAATCCATCCTGCGGCCCAAACCCAAGCCTCAACAGTCTCGACCTTCCAGGCCACCCCTGATTTACCAGCGGCGTTACATGCCCAGACAAACGCCTGCTGCGAGACAACCTGCGAAGAGACAACCTCCACAGAAATCTCAGCAGAAACCTCAGTCACCGGCTGCACCTAAGGCTCCCCAGCCCTTTTGACGCCCCCCCCGGGAGCATAACCGACACCGTTCTGCACTCAGCCTCTCCCATAGGGGGCCGCCTCCATCTTTTTTACCATCGATGGGAGGCCATAACCACGGACCTATGGGTCCTTACCATCATAAGAGAAGGATACTCTCTTCAATTCCATCGGGTCCCCCCGGACCATCCTCCAAGAGAGTATCCTTCAAGCTCGACGCAGACCGCCCTTCTTCTTCAGGAAGTCCAAACCTTACTTCAGCTTCGAGCTGTCGAGCCGGTCCCGTCAGACCAATTGAACCGAGGGTTTTACTCCCGGTACTTCCTCGTCCCGAAGAAAACGGGCGACCTGCGACCCATTTTAGACCTTCGGGCCCTCAACAAGTTTCTGGTCAAAGAGAAGTTTCGCATGTTGACTTTGGCTTCTCTATACCCCCTCCTCGAGCAAAACGACTGGTTATGCTCCCTGGATCTCAAGGAGGCCTACACTCACATCCCCATTCACCCGGCCTCCCGGAAGTTCCTCAGATTTCGGGTGGGAAATCTGCACCTACAGTATCGAGTGCTACCATTCGGCCTATCTTCGTCCCCCAGAGTCTTCACAAAATGCCTGGTGGTAGTGGCCGCAGCACTCCGGGACAGGGGTCTACAGGTGTTCCCATACCTCGACGACTGGCTCATCAAGGCCCCGTCAGCCCCAGAGGTCACTTCGGCGGCCTTGGCTACAACCTACTTCCTCCAAAAATTGGGCTTCGAGATCAACTTTTCCAAGTCTCATCTACAACCCACCCAGTCCCTCCCCTTTATCGGAGCGGTCCTGGACACCACCCGACTCCGAGCATTCCTACCGCTGCAACGCATGGAGTCTCTTCTTTATCTCTGCCAGTCGGTGTCTACTCGCCAAACCCTACCGGCGAGACAACTGATGGTGCTCCTGGGCCATATGGCCTCCACAGTACATGTGACACCCTTTGCCAGACTCCACCTCAGGATCCCCCAGTGGACCCTGGCATCACAGTGGAATCAGACGTCCGATCCACTATCCAAACACATCTCAGTCACACCTGCTCTTCGGCAGTCTCTACTTTGGTGGATGACCTCTTCGAATCTATCCAGAGGTTTACTGATGCACTCTCCCCCCCCATCAGAAAGTTCTCACAACCGATTCGTCGAATTATGCATGGGGGGCCCACCTGGATGGTCTCCGCACCCAAGGATTCTGGAACAGTGCGGAAAGACTACACCAAATCAATCTACTGGAACTCAGAGCCATCTTCAATGCGCTCCAAGCCTCCCAACACCTACTTCACGACATGGTAATCCTCATTCGCACAGACAATCAGGCCGCCATGTATTATATCAACAAGCAAGGAGGCACGGGCTCGGCCCTCCTTTGCCAGGAAGCTCTACGAGTCTGGGACTGGGCGGTGCGCCACAACACCCTACTCAGAGCAGTATACATTCAGGGGGAGAACAACGTCTTAGCAGACAAACTAAGCCGCCTGCTACAACCGCACGAATGGACTCTCCATTCCAGCCCCCTTCACCAAATCTTCACGCAATGGGGGACGCCTCAGATAGACCTCTTCGCGGCTCCCCACAACTCCAAACTGCTTCAGTTTTGCTCCAGGATCTACACTCCTCATCGCCTCGAGGCAGATGCTTTTCTACTGAACTGGGGGAAACGATTTCTATATGCGTTCCCTCCATTCCCGCTGATCCAGAAGACTCTGGTCAAGCTGAAACTCGAACGGGCCACCATGATCCTAATAGCCCCTCGGTGGCCCAGACAACCTTGGTTCTCCCTCCTACTTCAACTCAGCAGCAGGGAACCAGTACCACTTCCAGTGTTTCCTTCACTACTTACTCAACATCAAGGATCACTGCTTCATCCCAACCTGCAGTCTCTCCACCTGACAGCTTGGTTCCTCTCAACGTAACCCCTCACCAATTCTCACAAGAAGTGAGGGAGGTCTTGGAAGCTTCCAGGAAGCCCACCACTCGACAATGCTACTCCCAGAAATGGACCAGATTCTCCTCATGGTGTGTTTCTAACTCAAAGGAACCTCAGCGAGCTTCCTTATCCTCTGTGCTGGACTATCTCCTACACCTATCTCAATCTGGGCTCAAGTCCACATCCATACGAGTCCACCTGAGCGCTATTGCGGCGTTCCACCAGCCCCTACAAGGGAAACCCCTCTCGGCCCATCCGGTGGTCGCCAGATTTATGAAAGGACTCTTCCATGTCAACCCTCCTCTCAAACCACCCCCAGTAGTTTGGGACCTCAATGTAGTCCTTTCCCATCTCATGAAGCCCCCGTTTGAACCACTCAACAGGGCCCCTCTTAAATATCTCACCTGGAAAGTGCTTTTTCTTGTAGCCCTTACGTCCGCTCGCAGAGTCAGCGAACTCCAGGCATTGATGGCGGATCCACCATTCACAGTATTCCATCATGACAAGGTGGTCCTCCGCACTCACCCGAAATTCCTGCCTAAGGTGGTCTCCGAATTTCATCTCAACCAATCCATTGTACTTCCAGTATTCTTCCCTAAGCCCCATTCTCACCACGGAGAATCGGCCCTTCACACTCTAGACTGTAAACGTGCCTTGGCTTTCTACCTGGATCGCACCAAGCCACACAGAACCACTCCTCAACTTTTTGTCTCCTTCGATCCTAACAAGTTGGGAAGACCCGTATCAAAGCGCACCATCTCTAATTGGATGGCGGCTTGTATCTCTTTCTGCTATGCCCAGGCTGGATTATCACTTCCTTGTAAGGTCACAGCCCATAAGGTCAGAGCAATGGCAGCCTCAGTAGCATTCCTCAGATCAACACCAATCGAGGAAATTTGTAAGGCTGCCACCTGGTCCTCGGTTCACACATTCACCTCACATTATTGTCTGGATACTCTCTCCAGACGGGATGGACAGTTTGGCCAAACAGTATTGAAAAATTTATTCTCTTAAGTCGCCAACTCCCCCTCCATCCCACTGAGGTTAGCTTGGAGGTCATCCACTAGTGAGAATACCTGCCTGCTTGTCCTGGGATAAAGCAATGTTACTTACCGTAACAGTTGTTATCCAGGGACAGCAGGCAGCTATTCTCACGTCCCACCCACCTCCCCTGGGTTGGCTTCTCAGGCTAGCTACCTGAACTGAGGAGACACGCCCGGATCTCCGGGCAGGAAGGCACCGGCGCATGCGCGGTGCGGGCATCTAGAAACTTTAAGTTTCTTCAAGCAACACGTGCTTGTGAGACGTCCGTACCGGGGCTCTGTCTGATGACATCACCCACTAGTGAGAATAGCTGCCTGCTGTCCCTGGATAACAACTGTTACGGTAAGTAACATTGCTTTTCAGAAGTTTGAGTTCACACCAGCTGATGTTTACAAAGAACTGTCAAGACTCAAGGTGAACAAAGCCATGGGACCGGACAATCTGCACCCAAGAGTGCTCAGAGAGCTATGCGATGTTTTGGCGGAACCATTAGCAATACTCTTCAATCTCTCCCTAAGTATGGGGAGAGTCCCCCTGGACTGGAAAACTGCCAACGTGGTCCCTCTGCACAAAAAGGGTTGCAGAGCGGAGGCCGCAAATTACAGACCAGTAAGTCTCACATCAATAGTGTGTAAACTCATGGAAACTCTACTTAAAGGGAAATTAGACACGATATTGGATGAGGGGAATCTGAGGGATCCCTGTCAACATGGATTCACTAGGGGCAGGTCATGCCAGTCAAATCTCATCAGCTTCTTTGATTGGATGACAGGAAAGCTGGACTCGGGAGAGTCTCTGGACATAGTATACTTGGATTTCAGTAAAGCTTTTGACAGTGTCCCACACCGTAGACTATTAAACAAGATGAAATCGATGGGGTTAGGTGAGAAACTAACGGCGTGGGTCAACGATTGGCTGAGTGGAAGACTTCAGAAAGTGGTGGTCAATGGCACCCTCTCTGAGACATCGGAGGTGACTAGCGGAGTGCTGCAGGGCTCAGTCCTGGGACCATCCCTTTTTAACATATTCATAAGGGACTTGACCGAGGGCTTCAGGGTAAAGTAGCGCTGTTCGCCGACGACGCCAAACTGTGTAATATAGTGGGTGGAAGCAATCCCACGGATGGTATGACGCAAGATCTGATCAAGTTGGAAAAATGGTCCACGACATGGCAGCTGGGCTTCAACGCTAAGAAGTGTAAGGTCATGCATCTCGGCAGCAGAAATCCATGCAGAACATAGACCTTGAATGGAGAAACACTAGCTAGGACTTCAGAGGAACGGGACTTGGGAGTGATCATCAGTGCAGACATGAAGGCTGCCAAACAAGTGGAGAAGGCCTCATCCAAGGCGAGGCAAATGATGGGATGTATCAATAGAAGCTTCGTCAGCCGCAAACCTGAAGTCATAATGCCACTGTATAGAACCATGGTGAGACCTCATCTAGAGTACTGTGTGCAATTCTGGAGGCCACATTACCGTAAAGATGTGCTTCGAGCTGAGTCGGTCCAGCGAATGGCCACTAGGAAGGTCTCTGGACTCAAGGGTCTCTCATACGAGGAAAGACTGGGCAAATTGCAGCTGTACTCTCTAGAGGAGCGCAGGGAAAGGGGTGACATGATTGAGACTTTTAAGTACGTCACAGGTCGTGTCGAGGTGGAAAACGATATATTCCTTCCCAAGGGACCCTCAGTCACAAGGGGGCACCCGCTCAAACTCATGGGAGGGAAATTTAGTGGTGACATCAGGAAGTATTTCTTCACAGAAAGAGTGGTAGATCACTGGAACAAACTTCCGATGCAGGTAATCAAGGCCACAAGCGTGCTCGAGTTTAAGAATAAATGGGACATCCACGTGGGATCCCTACGTGGGTCGAGCAGCACTCAGACTTAATGGGGTGGGTCAGTAGAGTGGGCAGACTTGATGGGTTGTAGCCCTTTTCTGCCATCATCTTTCTATGTTTCTATGTTTCTATTCTTTCTTAGCTTTCTTTATCAATGCTTTGTATCTAACCTGCCTGCGCTTATGTTTGTTCCTATTTTCTTCATTTGGATCTTTTTTCCATTCTTTAAAGGTTGTTTTATTGGCTGTATTAGCGTCAATTTTTAACGAAGCTAGCTCTCATTTCCTCTTCTTTCCATCTTTGTTAATACGTTGAATACATCTGGTCTGGGCTTCCACGATGGTATTTTTTAAATTACATCCACATCTTGTTTACAGTCCTAACTTTTGTAACTGACCATTTTAACTTCTTTTTAACCATTTTCCTCATTTTATCATAGTTATCTTTTCAAAAATTAAATGCCAATACAGTAGATTTCTTTTGCGACATCACTCCAGGTATCAACTCAAATTTGATCACGTTATGATCACTGTTTCCCAGCAGACCCAACACAGTTACTTCTTATACTATGCCTTGCATTCCACTAAGGACCAAATCTAAACTAGCTCCCCCTTTTGAAGGTTCCTGGACCAGTCCAAGAAGCAGTCATTTATGATGTCTAGGAATTTTACCTCCTTAGCACTCCCTGATGTAACATTTAACCAATCATTGTTGGATAACTGAAATTACCCATTGTTATACTGTTGCCCAATTTGCCAGCTTTCCTAATCTCTGAAAACATTATCTGTCTGCTCATTCTGTCCTGGGGGATGGTAGTATAACCCTACCCTTATATTCCTTCCCTTCACACATTGAAATACTATCCATATGGATTCCACACCACTATATATGTCATGCAGAATATTTATTTTGTTTGATTTAATTTTCTCTTTAATATATAGTGCACACAAATTTGATCTATTCTATCCTTGTGATATAATTTGTACCCAGGTAATATACTGTTCCATTGATTGTCCTCTTTCTACCAGTTCTCCAGAATGCATATTATATCTACCTCATAAGAACATAAGAATTGCCGCTGCTGGTTCAGACAGTGGTCCATCATGCCCAGCAGTCCACTCACGCGGCGGCCCTTAGGTCGAAGACCAGTGCCCTAACTGAGACTAGCCTTACCTGTGTACGTTCTGGTTCAGCATTCAGTGCTATATACTCTAACTATCCTATTTTCATGAGGGACTCTCCTTCTTCATGAGGGACATATCCATAAGAAGTCCTTGGAACACTAGAGTCAAAAGAACATTTAGCAATAAGTAAAGTTTCTGCAGGAGACTGGCATTTTAAGAAACTAGGAGCAAACTCACAGAACTGTCCTCTTTGAAGGTGAGGACTGGTTCTACTTCCAAACAATATGCCCAAGATCTTTCACTTCACTCTCCAGGGTTTGCATTTCTATGCTGCAGCTCTACACCTAATATGTCCCTCCGGGAAGTATTCCAAAGCCGAGAAGCAGCATATCATAGACTATATATGTCAGTAAATAAAAAAGTTTTAAGGTTTTTGAATTTAGCATATAAGCCTTCAAAAAGAAGGGCTAGATGTAGAATGTTCCAAAGAGTTGACCCAAATGCAGTAAATATCCTTGAATGATTGAAATTGTAGCATACAGTACAGAAAAAAGGAATGACGTGTAAGTTTGCTGTCACTGATTGAAGTAGTTTGATTGGTTAGTATGGAATTAAGAACTAAGAAAGATATAGCAGAATACTGGATCTTATAAACCAGCATGAGAAGTTTGAAAGTAATTCTGTGAGAAATGATAACCAATGTTCTGTCTTAAGAAGAAAAGTAGCATGATCACATTTTTAAAATCCAGTAAAGAGCTTTATGGCTGCCTTTTGATTGAGTTGAAGATGATAGATATCATGTTGTTGGATACCATGAAGCAGGGAATTGCAATAGTCCATGTGGGTGATCATAAAAGAATGAATGAGAAAATGGAGGGTAGTTTGATCAAGCAGATCTGCTTAAGTTTATAGAAGCAGCATCTAATGGTATTTTCAATCTGTAGTCTGAAGGTCATAGCTTTATTGAGTATAACCCCCCTAGGACTTTTACTGATTGGATAAGGTTTACGGTTGATCCTGCCAGAGTGATTGGTAATGATGAGACTGTCAGCCTAGAGGCCTATGGGAGATTATATCAATCTGGCTCTGGCATAGGGAAGGCAGATAGACCCTTAGTGCAGGGAGACTGTGTTAAGTTTCCCTGATATGGTTTTAAGTTTCCCTGATTGAATCATGACTAGCTAAAAGGTGTTAATGTCTGATTAAGAGGGTGCTTAGGACAATGGTGCACAGATCAAGCCAGAGACTTAATCCCATCACCATGCTTGCAGATGTCACACTCTCCTTTGTCAATTAAATGGACCATTGTCTCAAACAGTTTGCAAGTTCTAAACAGAAAGATACTGGGAGATACAATATTTTCTCTAGTCAGAATAAGATTCCAAGGTATAAAAGCCTGCTCTCTGCTCTATCAATCTATCTCTTTTTCTATGGAGCTATCAATCTCTCTCTTTTTCTATCAAGCTATCAAGAGAGGGGTCTTGGCCCTCTCTCTCTCTTTCTATCTAGCTATCTCTTGGCTCTTGGCTTGGCACTCTGGTTCTCTCTTGAGCTCTCTCTATCTCTCTGTCTATCCTTCTCTTTATCTATGGAACACGAAACATCACCCCATCCCCCCTCTCTCTCTCTCTGCCTTTCCCTGAAACTTCACACTCAATTCCTTCTGGACTCTGTAAGGCAGGGGAACTGCTGGGCTCTCTATTTAAGTGTAATACTCTCTACTTAATTGTAATGATTATAAATATTGCTTTTCTGTAAGACTATGTCTATAATATATTCTTTATGCAAAAACCCTCTGGCTGTGCCTCTGATTCTACTTCCTGGTGAGTCTCGGTGAGGGAACTGAAGCCTGGGACCTGGCGTTGGTCAGTGCGCATTTCACTTAACCCCTCCAACCTAACATTGTGGGGGTGCGACCGTCCTTACATTTTACGAAACTGACAGAGACCCTTAGTTTTTTCAGGATTGAATCTAAGTTTGTGGAGTTGTAACCATTCAGAAATACAATCAAGGCTTTAACTCAGTATTCTGTAAGCTTTATGCATGCATAACTGCTGTGACATGCCTCTGACCCACCCATGCCCCTCTCATGTCTATGCCCCCCTTGCAATTACGCAACTGACTCTGGGTTTCAAAATGGCATTAATGTACCCTAGTGGTAATATTAGTCTTATAAGTAGTTAAAGAAAATACCAAAAAAGCCCTAAAAAAGACATTCCCATAAATGATATGGGAAAAAACACAACATGAAAATTTTGGGGCTGCACACACCTAGCATTTATTGAACAAGCTCTGAAAAAGCTTATAGTACTTTAGAATAAAGGCCTAATACTTCTATGTGCATATAATAAAGCAAGCTGTTTAATTGAAGCAAATTTTTATAAAGTATTGCTTTATCCCTGGAAATGCTGTTTCCCTGTGAATAGTCTATCTCAAGGTCAAAAAAGTTGAGTGTGTCAAAATGTTTTAAATAGCTGGAAAGATTACTCTTTGTTAAGTAAAATGTTCTGGTGGAATGATATCTGTTTCATTTCTAAATATGAAAATGCTGCAGCAGAAAATGTAAGTGTAATTTTCATTTCGAAAGGTTGTTGAATTTTATGTAGTAGTATATTGTGTTCCTCAGAGCAGCTAGTGCTCATGTAGTGCTGTTCATTATGAAATCTTTCTAAGCTGTATATTTCTAAGCTGCATTTTTAAAAACTTTCTTATTCATTTGGGGCCCCTTTTATCAAGCTGTGTTAGGTTTTTTTTTTATCGCTGATTGCTGTGGAAAAGCTGTGATGCTCATAGGAATTCTATGAACGTCGGAGCTTTTATTGCAGCGGCCGACGATAAAAACCTTTGCACATCCTAATAAAAGGGGGCCTTGCTAAAAAGAAAATAAAGTAATTAAGCATAAAATAATTTATTGGCAGAAATACATTAACACCAACTGCAGGCTTTTGTTATATAAAAAACAATTGTACTGCCATGTGTCTCTGTTATACTGGTTTTTTCATAAAATCAATAAAAATTTCATGAAAATAAATAAATAAATAAAAAACAACTCGTTATGCCTTTGGAAAGTAATTAACCTCCACGGTGCTATTCCTTCAAATGTGCTTTATATCATGAAAGTTTCAGCAGAATTCAGAACTTGCTTATGCAGAAATTATGAACTTTATATTGCTAGTTCTTATTAATTAAGCGAAAAAGGACATTGAGCAACACTTTTATTTCTTGAAAATTTCTCTTTTATTTAAAAAGCCTGACATTTCTAGTTAAAAGTATATTACACATTCATTTTAAATATATTTGAATAACCATGCTGATATGGTAGTGGCACTTGAGAATTTGAAAGGCAATTCTATAAAATAGGCACTCGCATTTACATATGTGTCTAAACAGACGATATTCCACCTAAGGGCTATTCTACAAATATGTGCTTGGTAATATGGATTAGGACAATAGGCTTGAACAATATTCTCTTACAAGGTGCTGTTAATTGTTCACCCAAGGTGATGTTGTAGATCACCCTTTATACCTTGTAACTAAGGCGTATCAATCAATCTTTATGGCCCTCAGAGATGCCACCCAGGGATCAATATGATCATATCCCTTGGCTTTACACACCCTATCATCGTCATCGGGTCAATATCAAATGTGAAAATGATATAAACTTTTTTTCTTTTTACTTTTTTGCTTATTTTACTCGTATGTATTAAACTCTTTTTGCTAATTTTAAAACAATAAATATGGCTAATGAGTTTAAGGTAGATACTTAGCTTCACCGGGATGGTTAGTAGCTGTCGGTAAGGGATACATATGCCAACATGTTTCACCCCTAAGAAGGGGGTGTCTTCAGGGCTACTATCCCTTTTATGTTAATTATACACGGCTGGCCACCCGATCTAAGTTTCTTTAAGATGCTTTAAGATGCTTTAAGTTTCTTAAAGAAACTTAGATCGGGTGGCCAGTCGTGTATAATTAACATAAAAGGGATAGTAGCCCTGAAGACACCCCCTTCTTAGGGGTGAAACATGTTGGCATATGTATCCCTTACCGACAGCTACTAACCATCCCGGTGAAGCTAAGTATCTACCTTAAACTCATTAGCCATATTTATTGTTTTAAAATTAGCAAAAAGAGTTTAATACATACGAGTAAAATAAGCAAAAAAGTAAAAAGAAAAAAAGTTTATATCATTTTCACATTTGGTAATATGGAGGCATAAAGACCAATAAAAGAACAAACAGAAGTACTTTAAATACCTTTTAAACTTGAGTGGCGCTCAGAATCCAAGATGGAATGAAAAAACTCGATGTGGGGAACAAACCCCTAAAAAGCTTCTTACAGAATCTATCATTGCACCATTATGAGGTAAAAAGTAATTAAAAGTGCTTTTTGAAAACGCTCATAAATATTTTTATGTCCATATAGTGAAATAAATATCCAACTTCTTAGTGACTTCAAAAAACGTGCTTTCAAAAATAACTTAGCTTAAATGTTCAGACAGCGTTGGTCCGGCGAGGTTCTGACGCGTTTCGTCAAACTTGCTTCTTCAGAGAACCCGCTATGCTGCGTATGAACTACGATTTGAAATGTATCCTGATCCAAAGGAAAAAGATTTTCCTGTGTCACAGGAAATTAAAATCTTTTTCCTTTGGATCAGGATACATTTCAAATCGTAGTTCATACACAGCATAGCGGGTTCTCTGAAGAAGCCAGTTTGGCGAAATGCGTCAGAACCTCGCCGGACCAACGCTGTCTGAACATTTAAGCTAAGTTATTTTTGAAAGCACGTTTTTTGAAGTCACTAAGAAGTTGGATATTTATTTCACTATATGGACATAAAAATATTTATGAGCGTTTTCAAAAAGCACTTTTAATTACCTTTTACCTCATAATGGTGCAATGATAGATTCTGTAAGAAGCTCTTTAGGGGTTTGTTCCCCACATCGAGTTTTTTCATTCCATCTTGGATTCTGAGCACCACTCAAGTTTAAAAGGTATTTAAAGTACTTCTGTTTGTTCCTTTATTGGTCTTTTTGCAAATTACGGATTTTTAGGAACAATTTCTTGTTTGATTATTACCCAGTTGTTTGTATTGGTAATATGGAAGGACATTTTTTATGTAACATTTATATACAAGATTATACATCACCCAGCAGATGTCCACAATCTAAAAGTGATAATAAAAAAATTCTTACTTGTATTAAAAATCGCCAAGGTAAACACCTAGAAAATCAGTGTCTATAGGAAGTATCACTATTTGCCAATAATCATCTCCATGAGTTAAAAAAACATGTTGCAGAAAATGACTGCAGTATTATTGTTTATGGAGAATATCAGTACATTGCCATGATTGTGAAACAACATTCCCGTGACATGCTGAATGTGTATATATCAATCCGTTCAGTCTTAGATGGTATTAACTTTATAAATTACTTTAAGTATTTGGATGAATTACACTATTATCTCTAATATTGTAATTCATTCAAATAAGATCTCTCTTTAAGTCAATAATATTCAGTTCAGTTTATCATTCATCACTTCATATTTTTATATATAATTCTATATATATTTCAACAAGAGACCTCAGAAATACCACTCCACCAACCGAGACAAACTTTCACTGCGGCAAGCTTTACATATATTTACTCTTCTTAAGATTCTTAAGATTAGTTCATATTTTTAGTCTCATATTTTTCACAAGTTTATTAATTTTATTTATTTATTTCAATTTCTATCATGTCCTCCCAGTAGCTCAGAATGGGTTACAAGCCAACATTAACAATTGAAAACATTTTAGACAGTACAAGACTATGGTCTCCTTTTATCAAGGTGCACTAAGGGGGTTAGCGCGTTGGACATTTCATCATGCGCTAATCTCCGCGGCACACCAAAAAACTAACACCTCGTCAATGGAGGCATTAGCGACTAGCGCGGCAGGCAGTTGAACGCACGATATTCCGCGCGTTAACCGCCTACCGCAGCTTGATAAAAGGAGCCCTATACAGCAACTTAAGTACATTTTGGACAGTTCAAAGACTATACAGCAACTTAAGTACAGGAGAGTGCAGAAAGGAGGGGGAATATAAGGGGGGTCAAGGGGTAGTTTGCAGTTAGAATTTCAGTTGAAGAGACGGGTCTTTACAGCTTTTCGAAAGGTCATCAGAGAGTTCTGTAGTCTGATTTGTGGGGGGAGTTGGTTCCAGAGATGGGGGATGAAGTGGCTGTAGGAGCGTTTGCAGGTGGTTTCTGACAGGATAGACCTTCCGGGGGGATACATAGGCATTTCTCCATTTCAGAGTGGAGGAGGCGAGTGGGGGTGTACAAGGTTAGCTTGGATCCTATGTATGCTGGGGTGGTGGCGTAGATTCTTTTACGTGCTATTACCAGGGCCTTGAAAGCACAGTATTGGTTGATCGGGAGCCAGTGCTCTGCATGGAGGGCTGGGGAGATAGCGTCATGGTAGTTGAGGTTGTGTAGGAGGTGGATTGCTGTGTTTTGTACGGGCTGGAGGAATTTGAGATCTATTTTGGCCATTCTATTAAATAGGGAGTTACAGTAATCCATTCTAGAAAGAACTTGGGTATAGAGGAGTTGGGCTAGGTCAGGTTTGGAGATGTAAAGTTTGATTCTTCTCAGTTGGCGGAGGTAGTAGAAGGAGGTGGAGGCTATTTAATGGCGATTTTTACTTATCTTAGTAGTTCACTTTTATTTACTAATTGTGGTCTGAGAGGCTGGATCTGACATGTTTCACAAAAGCTTTATCAAGAATCTCCCCAGTACATCTAATAGGAGGTCGTCTCCACCACTTTTACCATCAATGAACCTCATAACAACAGATCACTGGATCCTTCAAGTGGTGAGACAGGGCTATGCCATTCGTTTACTGTGAAAAATTCTGAACCATCCTCCAAAAAAAGTCTCTTTTTAACTCCCTTCAGAAAACCCTCCTTCACCAAGCACTCTCAATCCTCCTCCAGCTCAATGCTATAGACCAAGTACCCCTGCAGGAGAGGGGCTGAGGTTCTACTCCAACTATTTTCTCATACCAATAAAGACCAGAGGTTTCTGTCCAATTCTGGACCTCTGTGCTCTCAACAAATACTTGGTGAAGGAGAGGTTTCACATGGTCTCTCTAGGAACCCTGTTACCACTGTTACAACAGAATGATTGGCTCTGCTGTCTGGATCTGAAGGAAGTGTACACCCATATTTCCATTTTACCTGCCCACAGGAAATTTCAAGTGGAGAAATGTCACTTCCAGTACAAAGTATTATCATTTGGACTGGCACCAGCATCAAGAGTGTTAACAAAATGATTGAACCCTCTTCTCATCTGTTCCCTTACCTATATAACTGGTTAATCAAGGCCTCATCATCACAACAAGCTCACTAGGCCATCAATTCCATAGTTCAACTATTGGAACTTCTGGGATTTGTAGTCAACTACCAAAAATCATATCTTCATCAAACTAAGACCTTAGAATTCATAGGAACTCAAGCTCAAGACTTTCTACCATAACAGAGACTCAACAACATAATTTGCATAAGTCAAAAGGTCTCCCCACTTTAATGAATCACTGCATATCAAATGTTATGTCTCCTAGACTAATGGAGGGCCATTTTCAAAAATGACATCTAAGTCATATTTGGACATTTACGATTAAATGTCTAAAGCTGGAAGCACAAAAACATCCATTTTTGAAAGCCAAACTGCTAGATGTCCAAAAATATATTTTGTTTTGAAAATTGTCTACTTGGACATCTTGGCTGAAAGGACACCTAATCCTAAGGATGCCTAACTTGATACCCCATTTTGACTATAGAACTGTCCATGTTGAAAACATCCAAATCCAGACCATCTGGACATGGGTGTGGCCATCATTGTGATAGACTTTCCACACAGACATGCCAACAGAGCAGTGAGACACATTATAAAGCACTGCTGTAAACTTCATATAAAGAGTGCCAGAAGTACATCTCAAATGAACCTGATTGAATTTTTAGATTTCAGCAAAGGCTTTGACCTGGTTCATCAGAGGAGGCTCTTGAACAAACTTGAAGGGCTGAAGTTAGGACCCAAAGTGGAGAACTGGATTAGAAACTGGTTGATGGACAGATGCCAGAGGGTGGGGGTTAATGGAAGTTGCTTGGATGAGGGAAAGGTGAGTAGTGGAGTCCCTCAGGGTTCGGTGCTGGAACCGATCCTGTTCAATACATTTGTGAGCTGAAGGTTTAGAAGGAAAGGTTTGCCTTTTTGCAGATAATACCAAAATTTGTAACAGATTAGACACCGAGGAAGGAGTGGAAAACATGAAAAAGGATCTACAAAAGTTAGAGGAATGGTCTAATATTTGGCAACTAAAATATAATGCAAAGAAATGCAGAGTAATGCATTTGGTGATTAATAATCGGAAGGTGCCTTATATGCTGGGAGGTGAGAGGCTGATATTGCCGGATGGGAAGAGGGACCTTGGGGTTATAGTGTTCGAAGATCTAAAGGCGAAAAAACAGTATGACAAGGTGGTGGCTGCTGCCAGAAGGATGCTGGGCTGTATAAAGAGAGGTGTAACCAGTAGAAGAATGAAGGTGTTGATGCCCCTGTACAGGCCGTTGGTGAGTATTGTGGAGTATTGTGTTAAGTTTTGGAAACCGTCTCAGGCAAAGGACACAAAAAGGCTTGAAGCAGTTTAGAGGGCGATGAAAATGATAGGAGGCTTAGGTCAAAAGATGTTTGAGGAGAGATTGGAAGCTCTGAATATGTATACCTTAGAGGAAAGGAGGGACAGGGGAGATATGATTCAGATGTTCAAATACTTAAAAGGTTTTAACGTAGAACAAAATCTTTTCCAGAGAAAGGAAAATGGTAAAATCAGAGGACATAATTTGAAATTGAAGGGTGGTAGACTCAAGAGCAATATAAGGAAATTCTTCTTTACAGAGAGAGTGGTGGATGCCTGGAATGCACTCCTGAGAGAGGTAGTGGAGATGAAAATGGTGACGGAATTCAAAAAAGCATGGAATGAACACAGAGGATCTAGAATCAGATAATAATAGCAAATATTGAAGAACTAAGGTAAATACTGGGCAGAGTTGCATGGTCTGTGTCTGTATATGGCCTTTTGGTGGAGGATGTGCTGGAGAGGGCTTCAATGGTGGGGAGGGTATAGATGGACTGGAGTGAGCTTTGACAGAGACTTCAGTAGTTGAAACCTAAGAGCAGTAACAGGTAGAACTTAGGATTTTTGCCCAGAAATAGCTAAGAAGAAGAAAAAAATGACAAATTTTTAGATTGAATCAGGTTGGGCAGACTAGATGGACCATTCGGGTCTTTGTCTGCCGTCATATACTATGTTACTATGTTCTTGCTATTGTAGGTTTAGCTAGGTGGGGAGGGAATGAGGGAGGGACTCACTGAAGCACTTGGATGGGAAGGGGGGAGGATTGGGGGGAGGAGGAGAGTGAATGTCTAGTATAAATGTAGGCTATGCCCTTGCAGGGGGGATTGGGTGTGTGGGGGCTAGCATGCTAGACTGATTCTATTATAAAAATTGGTGTATGGAGAGTAGCGCCTTCTTTATAGCTTGTATAAAGGTCTGCTCAGCTCTTTTATAGATTCCTTTGTTATATATTGGTTTGTCTGATTCTTCTGATTGTATGTGTTCTCTTTACCACTTTCAATAAAAATATATTTTTTTTAAAAACCACATGTTTGGTTCTAGCTCTCCCACACAGAGGCAAAGGTAGAATATAGGACCAGGTAGAATATAGGACCAGGTCTACAGCGGTCAAAATGGCAGTTAGGGAGGCAAAACTTCGAGTGGAAGAAATTCTGGCAAAAAAACATTAAAAAGGCGGACAAATCCTTCTTCAGGTATATTAGTGACAGAAAAAGGAACACAGGCGGGATAGTACGCCTTAGAAGACCGAATGAAAGTTACGTGGAAGCAGATTCCGATAAAGCCGAACTACTGAATGAATACTTCTGCTCAGTCTTCACCTGTGAGGCACCGGGACACGGTCCGCAGTTGAAGGCAACACAAAGCACAGAAGACCCATTTCAGAATTTTGAGTTCACACCAGGTGACGTTTACAGTGAACTGGCAAGACTCAAGGTGAACAAAGCCATGGGACCAGACAATTTGCACCCAAGAGTGCTCAGAGAATTGAGCGATGTCCTGGCGAAACTGTTGGCTGAGCTATTCAATCTCTCCCTAAGTAAGGGGAAAGTTCCCCTGTACTGGAAATTAGCTAATGTCGTTCCTCTGCATAAAAAGGGTTGCAGGGCAGAGGCTGCGAATTATAGACCGGTGAGTCTCACATCAATAGTGTGCAAACTCATGGAAACACTAATTAAAAGCAAATTGGACACGATCTTAAATGAAGGGAATCTTCGGGATCCCAGTCAGCATGGATTCACCAAGGGTAGGTCCTGCCAATCCAATCTCATCAGCTTCTTTGACTGGGTAACAAGAAAATTGGACTTGGGAGAGTCTTTGGACATCGTGTACCTGGACTTCAGTAAAGCTTTTGACAGTGTCCCACACCGCAGGCTGCTAAGCAAGATGGAATCGATGGGGTTAGGAGAGACACTAACTGCATGGGTCAATGATTGGCTGAGTGGCAGACTTCAGAGGGTGGTGGTTAATGATACCCTATCTAAAACATCGGAGGTGACCAGTGGAGTGCCGCAGGGCTCGGTCCTGGGTCCACTCCTTTTCAACATATTCATAGGGGATCTGACTCAAGGGCTTCAAGGTAAAATAACACTATTCGCCGATGATGCCAAACTATGTAATATAGTAAGTGAATGCAGTTTACAGAATTATATGGCGCAGGACCTGCTTACATTGGAAAGTTGGTCCTCAACCTGGCAGCTAGGCTGCAATGCTAAGAAATGTAAGGTCATGCACCTCGGAAGCGGAAATCCATGCAGGACGTACTTCTTGAATGGAGAAACTTTAACTAGGACTTCAGCAGAACGAGATTTAGGAGTAATCATCAGTGCAGACATGAAAACTGCCAATCAAGTGGAGAAGGCTTCATCTAAGGCAAGGCAGATATTGGGTTGTATCAATAGAAGTTTCGTCAGCCGAAAGCCTGAAGTCATAATGCCGTTGTACAGGGCCATGGTGAGACCTCATCTGGAGTACTGTGTACAATTCTGGAGGCCACATTACAGTAAAGATGTGCGCAGAATTGAATCGGTTCAGTGGATGGCAACCAGGATGATCTTGGGGCTCAAGGGTCTCTCGTACGAAGAGAGACTGAACAAATTGCAGCTCTACACTCTCGAGGAACATAGGGAGAGGCGAGACATGATCGAAACATTTAAGTACCTCACGGGACGTGTCGAAGTGGAAGATGATATTTTCTTTCTCAAGGGACCCTCGGCCACAAGAGGGCACCCGCTCAAACTCAGGGGCGGAAAATTTCATGGCGACACCAGAAAGTATTTCTTCACAGAGAGAGTGGTTGATCATTGGAACAAGCTTCCAGTGCAGGTGATCGAGGCAGACAGCGTGCCAGACTTTAAGAATAAATGGGATACCCATGTGGGATCCCTACGAGGGTCAAGATAAGGAAATTGGGTCATTAGGACATAGACAGGGGGTGGGTAAGCAGAGTGGGCAGACTTGATGGGCTGTAGCCCTTTTCTGCCGTCATCTTCTTTGTTTCTATGTTTCTAATGAGTCAAAAAAAGAGTGTGTCACTCAGCTTAGACACTTTTAAAACAGGATTAAGTGTAGGCATCCAGGGGAGCGCCAAGTCAGATCATTTTAGTTTTTAGTATAGCACTTGGACAATCAGGCCATAAGCAAGCCTATAGAACACCCCCTGTTCTGGACATCTTTACTTGGATGCTGAGTCCTTATAGACATATTGTTCATGACTTTTTAATTATAAGACTTAGGCGTTTCTGCCTGCTTTGAACATCTATGCTAGATTTTGAACATTTTGGGACAACTTTGTTTTTTTATTATGAGTCCCACAGCATACAAAACATCTTGATAGATATCCAGAAAATGGTTTTGATTATTGGCACATGGATATCCCAAAGTGCCGACATAGTTGGGTTTTTTTATGTTTTAGTTTTATGATTATGAGCACCATGGCATCTACGGTTCACGTGACTCCATTTACCTCTAAGACTAGATTTTGGCTTTTTATTCAAGAATTCAGATATTAATTTATACCACCGGTGGCCTGATGTCCTAAGAAATCTACTTGGAAGCAAAGAACCTGCAAGCTATAATGATTTTTTAAATTTTGCCACTCAGGGAACCCCTTCTGAATGGCTTGCTTCAATTGCAACCACTTATAATTTTGAGATTTTGAAATGCCATATAATTGCTGCAGTCGTGAAAACTCAAGCATTTTCCCATTTGATATAACATCATCCATAGTACGTATACCAGCCTGCATCCAATGCTTCCAGACGATCTTAGACTCGTCAATTTGAATCTTGGAGTTTAGCCATAAGGATTGATATGTGGATTTCTCTACTGGAATATTTGTTAATTTATTAATAAATTTCAAAGTTTTCCAGGTGTCCAATAAAATACTATTGTCCTTAACATATCTAGGTAACTTGATACTCAACACATGAAACAGTCGTAATGGGGACATAATTTGCCACTCTAAGTACAGCCAATCTGGAAGATGTTCCATGAGCTCAGGAAAAATCCAATATATACCCTGATGCAGTATATAGGCCTGATAGTACCTATAAAAGTTTAGAAAATTTACCCCACCCGCCGCTATTGGTTTTTGTAAAGATACTAAAGTAATATGAGCGTTTTTACCCAGCCAAATAAATTTTGTAAGAATACTATTCAATTTATTATAAAATGACCCCTGAAAATAAACTGGCAATATACCCATTTGGTAGCCACAGGTAAAATCATCATTTTAACCATTTGGACTCTTCCCCCACCAAGACAGATATAAAGGGTTCCATTGCTCACACATTTCTGAGACCTTTAGCAGTAAGGATTTTTCATTTACTTTCATTGTTTCTTCTAGCATTTTTTGAATCCAAATGTCTAAATATTTTATCCCCTCTTCCTTCCAAAGGAAAGGGAATGAATCAAATAATCCTTTTGGACAGTGTACATTTAATGGAAGAACTTCCGATTTACTCCAATTTATTTTATACCCTGAAAATTACCCAAATCTGTCAATCAAATCCAGTAAATGTGGAATGGTAGTTTCAGGATTCATCAAATATAGCAAAATATCTTCTGCATATGCAGAGACCTTATATTCCCGACCTGCGTAAGGAATACCCTGAATCTCCTTTGCCTGTTGAATAGCCAATAACAAGAGTTCCAAAACAATATCAAACAGCAAAGGAGATAATGGACACCCTTGCCTAACTCCCCTCTCTAGACAAAAACATTCTGAAAAAGTATTATTTATATATAATCTGGCAGAAGGGGAGCTATACAAGGTTTGAATCATTTGTATAAATCCCGAACCTATACCCCAAACCAGTCCACTGCTTGATGCATAAAGGTCCATTTCACATGATCAACGGCCTTCTCTGCATCCAAAGATACAGAGAAGGTTGGATCTGCCATATCTTTTGTTAAATTTAACATGTGAAAAGCCAGTCTGGTGTTATTGGAAGAATGTCTCTGAGCAACAAACCCCGTTTGGTGCATAGCAATAACATATGGGAGAGCCTTAGCTAAGCACAATGCCAACAACTTAGCCAGAAGTTTACCATCTACATTAATCAAAGAAATAGGCCTGTAATTTGAAACCAACATGGGATCTTTATTTGGCTTCGGTAAAACAATAAAGATTCAGCCATCGTACCTGTAATGCAACCTTTAGTCAGTTGAGCCTGATATAAATTTAATAGATGAGGTAATAAGGTAATTTGAAATGATTTATAAAACTCTACAGTGAAGCCATCACCACCTGGAGCGAATCCAACTCTAAGGGACTTCAACGCTGCTTGTAATCTTTCAGTGATATATACGCCTCAAGATTTTCTTTTATATGCTCAGGAATTTCCGGTCCCTTAATCAGCTTTAAAAACTCTAAACCCTCTAATTCTTTAGTTGAATAAGGCTCAGAAGAATATAAGGCGTTGTAAAAGTTCAAAAATTGTTTTAAAATATTTCCAATTTGAGAAAGAGTTTCCCCCTTCTCATCTTAAATCACCACAATCTTTACTTTCCTTTTTTTAGCTTTAAGGTAATTAGCTAATAATATTTCCACTTTATTTGAATTTCCATAATACAGAGCTTGTTGAGAAAACACATCTTTCCTAGACAGTTGAGAAGAGATCTCTTTATATTTAGCTTTTAAGAAGGCCTGGAAAGTAATTTGTTCCCATTTCACAGCCAGCTTTGACTCAAATTCCTTAATATTTTGTTCCAAATTAGTAAATTCCTTTTAAAATTGTTTCCTAATATGTGCAGAATATGATGTGATTTGCTGTCTCATGGTAGCTTTGAAAGCACCCAACAATGTTTCCAATGAGATCTCCTCTGAAGCATTAATTTGGAAATATTCATTCATCTTTAATTGAAATTCTTCCAGAAAATTTGAGTCTGCAAGCAATGTATTATTAAATCTCCACACAGGTCTACCACAATCTTGATCAGCAAACTTAAATTCAATCCAAACTCCACCATAATCTAACAAAATAATAGGATCAATGGTGGATTTCATTAGCTGTTGTACTAATTTATCTGAAACAAAAATATAATCTATTCATGAGAATGATTTATGAAATGGGAGCAGAAAGAGAATTCCTGAGCATCATAATGAAGGATTCGCCATATGTCTTTCAAACCACAGGATTGTACCAGGTTATCTAATCCCAATGACTTTAGTAATTTATTAGGTTTTTTTATCCAACAATGGATCCATAACAGCATTAAAGTCCCCACTACTACTACATTACAAGCAGCCAGTGGTAGTGTCAATTGCTGAAGATTTTTGAAAAATTCAGCCTGATTTGAATTAGGGGCATAGATGTTAAAAAGCGCCAGTGTATCTTTCCCCAAGCTCATATCCACATGAATCCACCTGCCTGCAGGATGCATAGAAATTTGATTAAATAAAGCCAAACTTTTCTTATGAACCAAGATAGCCACCCCAGCCTTTTTACTGACAGCAGGAGCAAAGAAACAATGTTTAACCCAACCCTCTCCAACTTACATGATTCTATAGCATTTAAGTGAGTTTCTTGTATATAGTATATATCCATATCCTGTTGCTTTAGAAAATTAAGGACTCCTTTTACTAAGCCGTGTTAGGGCTATAATGTGCAGAATAGCATGCGCTAAATTGCCCCATGCGCTAGACCTTAACGCCAGCATTGAGCTGGCGATAGTTCTAGCCTCGTAGTGCAGGTTTAGAGTGCACTAAAATGCTGAGTGCACTAAAAATGCTAACGCAGCTTAGTAAAAGGAGCCCTAAGTGTTTTCTTCCTTTTAATTGGATGATTGAGCCCGTTGACATTCAGTGAAAAATTTTTAGTCATTATATAGTTATTATCAATTGGGATCTTGCTAATTAAACCAAAATTCCAATTACCAAATTCCATATTATAATACACATCCATATGACTTACACATCCATATGACTTACACATCCTTATACATCCATATGACTGTATCCTTACACATCCTAAATCCCCTAAGAAAAACCCCCTGTCTCCCTCCCACCACCCATCCCTTTAAATAATACGAATACCTGAGAGTGCCCATATAGACAAGTAATCAGAAGCTCCTCCAGGCATTACTATGACTTCCCTTACAAGACCATCTAAGTACCATCATGAAGTATAGTTACAAATTTTAAACCCCTTTAATAAGATGAAAAATTCCCAATTTGTTTTAGATAGAAATCAGCCTTAATTCCTAAAATTTGTGAAATTTACACTCTATCTTTGCCCCAAACAAAAGTTACATTTTCCTATTATAATGTCTGCAAATTAAAACCTTCCCCCAGCTATATCAAATAAAATTTTAAAAAATGGATATAGTAATACAGGTACTTAATTCATAAGGTATACATTATAGCCAAATAAATAAACTATTCCAATACCTCTTTATAATGCCATAAATAATTATCAATGTCCTGAATAATTGGCCCAAATAAAAGTAGAATATTTAAAAATTTGTAAAACAAAAAAATGAATAAATGGTAACATATTTAGAAGTTAAAAGTACATCTCTATACCAAAATACAAAGTAAGTAAAAGATCTCTCCTCCCATTTCATTTTAAGATCCCTTAACTAAAAAAGTATATAAACTTCCAACCCATTAGAACATCCATTAACAACCAATTAATTGACCCAGTTCCTGAATAAACATATAACAGGAAATTACAACATACCATATTCCACGAACACTCCATATAATAAATATAATCATATACCTTTCTAGTAACCCATAAATGATTAACCCGATAAACACTGAATGAATATGAAATATAAATGAATATAGAATAAATATGCAAGTTATAATATAAATAATAACCTTTGTTATCATAAATATAATTAATTAAGACTTCTATTCCATTTTTAAGAATTGCTAGAAATAAGCAGAAACATATGAAACTTCTAACAAAGTGAACCTTACTGCCAAACCTATCAAAGATATAACAACATAGTTCACCTATATCTTCTTTCAGTAGCAGTATACCATGCAGGAGCAGTAAAGTAATATTCAATCCTACAATCTCCAAGGTTACCAAATCGTTCAGGAATTCTCCTCTCTGTTTTCTTAACTCGAGGAGAATTATTTGCCATCCATGCATACTGTGTGCTGTTCTTCATAGTACTGTCTGTCAGCTCACCAAGAACTTCCTCCAGCAGTATATGCAGAGTGTAAACAGAAGGATGCTAAAGTTTTCAGTTGTAAACACTGCCATCTACAAGTGAAGTGTGATCATTATATAACAACAACAATATAGCATTTAATAAATGTCAGATGAATGTTAAGGAAATTTTTATGAAGATATTGGCTCCACATGGCAATTTAGATATTCTTTCAATTTATCAGGATCCTCAAACTGCATTGTTTTATTCTTATGAGTGACCCGCATTATGGCAGGATAAGAGACCATATTTAGCTCCAATCTCTCTAAGTTTAGGTCTGAATTGGAGAAGTTGTCATCTCAAATTCGCCATAGCCTTGGCAAAATCTGGAACAAACATCAATTTAGAATCTTTGTACTTTAATTCTCTGTTTGTTTTAGCCAACTTTAAGATTTCCAAGGCCTGTTGGAACCGTAGCACTTTGAAAATCAACGGTCTTGGGCCCATCTGTCCATTTGTTCTCGTTGGAATGCGATGAGCCTTTTCAATTTCCAATGGAAATTTAGGGCTTAACAGGAACAATTTAGGCAAGATCCCCTGTAAAAAAGTAATCGGATCATTCCCTTTCAAGCCCTCCGCTAGTCCGAGTATCCTTACATTATTTCTTTGGGCCCGATTTTCATAATCTTCTACCTGTTTTACCAATACCTGTCAACTGTATGATCCTTTTGACTTTGTACCATTCCATCTTCTGTATTTTCCACCCGACTTTCCAGATGATTAACACGGGCATTTGCCACCTCCATCTGTCATGCTAAATTCGCTACCTCCTTAACCTCGAACAGCTTCTCGGCATTACTTTTAAGCATCTATTTGATACTTCTCAGCTCACTCAAAAGCTCAGCATTATCTGGAGCATTTTCAGTAGCGTCTTTAGGGAGCAGGATTTTTGAAGGTGTCGGTAGGTCTGCCTTCATCCATTTTGCATTGCCTCCTGTCGTGAAAACCGCATCTATTTTTATCTGCCTGGTAGAAGTCATCTTTCCACACAAAATCTATTTGTTTAGTGAGAAGGGAAGCAGGTAGTAACTGAAATAAATTTAACTGAAACGCCCGGAGATGAGGAGTGATCTAATTAGCCATCCATTACTGCGCGCTGCCAAGCCACGCCCCCACTATGGATGCTTCTATGCTCAGTTGGGAAGCCTACCTTGATGGTTTTTATATCCAAGGCAGTTGGAATCCTCATGAGAAAATTTTCCACATCAACCTCCTGGAACTTTGAGCAATCCATATTGTTCTGTGCCCATTCCAAGATTGCCTCTTCAATCAAGTAGTCCTCATTCGAACAGACAACCAACTCACTATGTTCTATGTGAACAAACAAGAAGGTACAGGGTCTCACACACTTTGCCAAAAAGTCATACAAATCTGGTCCTGGGTGATTCCTTGCAACATATTCCTCAAGGCAGTTTATCTAGTGGTAAAAAATATCTCAGCAAACAAGTTGAGCAGACTTCTTCAACCACATGAGTGGTCACTCAACCATTTTATGACAGATATTCTCAGACTAGGAGATCCCAGAAGTAGACTTCTTTGCTTCTCCATACAACCACAAACTTCTATTCTTCTGTTCCAAACTCTAAATGCCCAATTGTCTAGATTCCTTATGCTTTCCCTCTAATTCTTCTAGTCAGGAAAAATCTACTCAAACTTTGCAGAATAAGTCACCATGATTCTCATAGTACCTTGATGGCCACATCAGCAGTGGTTCTCTCTCCTCCTACAACTCAATCTACAGGAACCCATCACACTTCAAATCTTTCTAACATTGCTGACGCAGAATCAGGATTTTCTTCTTTATCCCAATCTACATTCATTAGTACTTACAGCATGTTATCTCTCCCACTTAGTAGTTGCATTCATGCTATTTGCACTTGTGCACGGATGATGCAAATTAGACACTTGCCCACCGGAAATCATTCGACTTGCTCCCCCAACTTTTCAGGGCTTGCTTTTCAACTGGATTCAGCCAATGCTTAACAATGGCACATTCCCAGAGAACAAAGGGCATATCATGATAACACCCATTACCAAGAACAACAAGGATCCAATTTCTTCTGTTGCTTCATTGCCTCCATCCCTTTCTTTTTGAAGCTACTAGATGGAGTAGTGTATCACCAACTGCTCAACTACCTAGAAGAGCATGACTCCCAGTTTGGCTTTCGACCACTATTCAGCATCGAGACAGTTCTAGCCTCACTAATGAATGACATCTACCAACTTTTCAGCAGAGGACAGAGTGCTCTTATACTAAAATTCAACCTAAGCAGCACTTTTGTCTTAGTAGATCACCACATACTTCTTTCCTGCCTGGATTCTATTGGCATCAGAGGAACTGTCCTGAATTGATTCAAGGGCTTCCTAACAACACTCATACCAAGTCTTTTGCATTGGAAAACTCTCCCCTGTCTGGACCACTCCCTGTGGAGTTTCACAAGGTTATCCACTGCCCCTGATCCTGTGTAACATACTTATGTTCACTGGGGAACCACCTAGCCTCATTGGGAATTAAAGAGCTATAGTTATGCTGATGACATCATGGTCCTTCTCCTAATACTTACACTGCCTTCAAAGGAATCAGTGGAAGACTGGATGATGAAACACAAACTGAAACTAAACCCTGAAGAAACCAAGGTCTTAGTTGCAAGCCCCTCATACCTCAATGAGGAAAACATCACTACCAGAGGTAAAACTCTAGCACTCTACTATCAAAATCCTAGGAGTGACTCTAGACTGAAAGATGACCATGGAAAGCCAAATTGCTGCTGTAGTTCACAAAGGCTTTGCAGCACTCTGGAAACTATGATCCATTCATTCTTACTTTGACACCCTTCCGTTCCAAATCCTATGCCAAGCCCTGATCCTCAGCATGCTAGACTACTGCAACTTCATCTAAATCTCATACCCTAAGAACACTACAAAGACTCTAAACGATTCAACACACAGCTGTGCACCTTATCTTCAATTCAAGAGAAACCGACCATGTCATGCCATACTATAAGCAACTGCACTGGCTCCTGATTGAAGCCCACTCATAATTCAAATTGGGCTGCTTCATGTACAAGGCTCTTTATGATCTCCTACTAAACTACATGATGGAAATATTTGCATTTACCTCCCCAAGCCTTTTGTGCTCTAACTCCATTTTTGCCTACCCCTCCCTGCAAGGAAGGCCTAAAAAATCCTGCATCATACAACTACTATCCTTTCAAGCAGCTCACCTCAGTCAGGAACTACTCCCCATTATAGGATTTTCTTCATCATACATGTACTTCAGGCAAGGATTAAAAACATACTTGTTCAATAAATTCCTAGTAGACCATTAATCCCTGTGCTATCTCTGTATGGCTCACATGCACCTGTGAACAAGGCTGCCCTGTGAACTTCAATAAGATAAGTTGCTCTGCATTTGTGTTTTAGGTGGTATAGAGCCTATATTTCTGACTTACTAGTTTTTAGCCATTGTGTCTGCTGATTAGGTGGAGAAGGGAGGGGCTCTGATTTACTTCTAAGGTTAACTGCATTATCTTTGGGATAGTGCTGTGAACAAGGCTGCCCTGTGAACTTCAATAAGATAAGTTGCTCAACATTTCATATTCTGCTCTTTTCACTGGTTTTCAGCATTATATATGCTTAATTTCTCCTCTCTATTTCTTACTTAAAAAAAACAAAAAAAATAAACCCTTCTCTTTCCTCTGTTAAATCTTATTTCCTCTTCCTCTTCATAGGAATAAGGGTAAGACTTTAACTCTAATTAAATCCTGGTGCCTGTGGTTCAGGGTGACTAAAGTAGGGAAAATCCTTTTATAAATCCTGTGTTTTAGGGTAGCCACTGATTTGTTATAGAACCTGCATTTTTGTTTAAAATACTGTGTTTTAGGTAGTATAGAGCCTGTATTTCGGACTTACTAGTTTTTAGCCATTGTTTCTGCTGATTAGGTGTAGAAGGGAGGGGCTCTGATTTACTTCTAAGGTTAACTGCATTATCTTTGGGACAGTGCTGTGAACAAGGCTGCCCTGTGAACTTCAATAAGATAAGTTGCTCAGCATTTCATATTCTGCTCTTTTCACTGGTTTTCAGCATTATATCTGCTTAATTGCTCTTCTCCTCCCTGTTTCTTACTTAAAAAAACAAAAAACCACAAAAAAATAAACCCTTGTTTTTCCTTTCTTAAATTGTATTTCCTCTTTCCCTTTCCCTTCATAGGAATAAGGGTAAGACTTATAGTCCTGCCAACCCCAGGGACCACTGTTCATATATAGAGACCCAAATAATCAGAACTACTCAAATCAAGTCACTTCACAACCAATCAAGATGACCTTTATTTTATGCATTCACTGTGATGCTTTAATTCCAAGACATACTATTTGGAGGCTTAAGGCTTGCCCCATCTGTCTTCAACTTGCTAGTATTAAGGAGGAGCTCTGAAAACTTAAACAGGAATTGAATACAATTAAAGCAGCTTCCATCACTCAACAAAATCATACAAACTTACCACCTCTACCTCAAAGAATAAAACAGCCCACGAATAAATGGGTCACAGTAGGCTCAGGAAGACTGCGACATGTAACACAGAAACATCCACCTTCACAAATATTACCTCTACAGAATTCCTTCACTCCACTAGTGCACTGCGATACTCAAGAAAACAGAAGGGAGGTGGGACTGGAACCAATGAAGGTAACTCAAGAGAACAAGTGCACCCTAAGCACAAATAAAAAGGCCAAAAACAGAAAACTATTACTGTTGGGGGATTCCATCATCAGAGGCATTAACCTTGGAACACAGGGCGAGGAGACCAAAATAGTGAAATGTCTTCCAGGATCCTCAGCTACCAGGAATTCCAGGCAAATACAGACTATAATTAAGGAAGAAACTAGGGATTTTAACACTGATGTTGTTATCCATCTGGGAACAAATGACTTGGCCAACAATTCCACACTTGCAGCACAGAAAGCTTTTCGGGAGCTTGGTGAGGGAGTGAAATCTTTTGTTAAGACTTTAGCTTTTTCTGAAATACTGCCTGCATATGGAAAGGGAGGGCAAAGAGTGAAAAACACAGAGGACTTTAATAGATGGCTCAAAGCCTGGTGTCATCAAGAAGGCTTCAGGTACATAGGAGATGGGGAAATACATGGAAGGACAAGAAGCTATATTGCACTGATGGGCTACATATTACTACTGTACAATCTATAAATAAGTATCCCAAGTGGTAGTAAATTATAAATGGAAACAAACTAGCATACCACTATAACCATGAAGTGCATCACAGTCTTCTACCACGGTCTCAGAACTGGAACCTACGCATGGTATTTATATCACAAACTCGAGTGATCAGCGTAGCAATTTAGCTCCCTGCTCCAATCATTGACCGCTTAGGTTTTAAAACATATAAACTTTAATAATTTAATCTTAAAATATTTCTTGTAGAAAACTTTTTTTATATATACTTTTAGTTCATTTTATTTTAATTCATTTTATAGAAAATCTCACTATCAGTGCAAATTTGCCCACATTGTATGCACTATTAAGGATTTGAAAAAATGACAAGATACTTATCTTTAAACAGCGCTTGTCTCTGGATATCTTTTTTTCAGCAGTGCTCAAATAGTTGCACAAGCCGACGCGGCCAGAGTTTCGCGGACTCACTGTTTGTCCGCTGCTTCAGGGCCAGCACTGCGGCATTCAATTAGCATTCAGTTCCAACGTCAAATTTTTCAAACAAATTTGCACTGATAGTGAGGTTTTCTATAAAATGAATTAAAATAAAATGAACTAAAAGTATATATATAAAAAAGTTTTCTACAAGAAATATTTTAAGATTAAATTATTAAAGTTTATATGTTTTAAAACCTAAGCGGTCAATGATTGGACCAGGGAGCTAAATTGCTACGCTGATCACTCGAGTTTGTGATATAAATACCATGCGTAGGCTCCAGTTCTGAGACCGTGGTAGAAGAGTGTGATGCACTTCATGGTTATAGTGGTATGCTAGTTTGTTTCCGTTCTACATATTACTACAGCAGGAAAAAGAAACCTTGCAAAGAAATTTAGACAATATTTTCCTAGGCATTTAAACTAGAAGGTGGGGTGGTGTATATACGAAGGACAATTATAGAGACCACCCCCGGCAAAAGAAAAGATGTAATAGTAGTAAAGACTGCAACATAAGCAATATCAGCAACTCATTTTTTAGTATTGCAATGGAAAGTGAAACGAAACAAAAATCCCATACGAAAAAGGAGATTATCGCTGAAAAATAGCTGGAAAGCGATGACCACAAATGCTCGCAGTCTAAACAACAAAGTTCATGATCTGCAAGCCCTGATGTTAGAGGCAGATCTAGATATTGTCGCTATCACAGAGACATGGTTCAGTGAATCACATGGATGGGATGCAAACATACCGGGATATAATCTTTTAGGAAGGACAGAGATGGTCAAAAAGGTGGAGGAGTAGCTCTCTATGTAAAGATCAATATCCAAGCGACCGAAATGCAAGGGACCTGGGGAGAGGAAGAAGCGATATGGATTGCTCTGAAAAGAGAAGATGGAACTTCTATCTATATGGGTGTAGTCTACAGACCTCCAACTCAATCGCAGCAAATTGATAAGGATCTGATTGTGGATATCCAAAAGTTTGGAAGGAAAGAGGAGGTTCTGCTGTTGGGAGATTTCAACCTGCCGGATGCGGACTGGAATGTTCCGTCTGCAGAATCGGAAAGAAGTAGGGAGATGGTGGATGCCTTTCAAGAAGCTCTGCTCAGACAAATGGTGATGGAACGCACAAGGGAAAAAGCGATATTGGATCTGGTCCTCACAAATGGAGAGAGTATCTCTAATGTTCGAGTGGGTGCTCACCTGGGAAGTAGTGATCATTAAACGGTTTGGTTTGAAATAACGGCTAAAGTGAAAAGCGGCCGCATGATACTTAAAGTCCTAGATTTCAAACGTACGGACTTTAATGCTATGAGAGAGTACCTGAAGAAAGAGCTGTTAGGATGGGAGGACATAAGAGAATTGGAAAGACAGTGATCTAAGCTGAAAGGAGCGATAAAAATGGCTACGGACCTTTATGTGAAGAAAATCAATAAAAACAAGAGAAAAAGGAAGCCGATATGGTTCTCCAACCTAGTGGCTGAGAAAATAAAGGCGAAAGAGTTGGCGTTCGTGAAATATAAAAAAAAATCAAGAAGAGGAGAGCAGAAAGGACTACAGGGTGAAGCTGAAAGAAGCCAAGAGAGAGATACGTCTGGCGAAAGCACAGGCGGATGAACAAATGGCTAACAATGTAAAAAAGGGAGACAAATATTTTTTCAGATATATTAGTGAAAGGAGGAAGATGAAAAATGGAATTGCTAGGCTAAAAGATGCTGGGAACCAATATGTGGAAAGTGTTGAGGAGAAAGCAAATGTGCTAAACAAATACTTCTGTTCTGTGTTCACAGAAGAAAATCCTGGAGAAGGACCGAGATTGTCTAGCAAAGTTACATGAGAAAATGGAGTAGATTCTGCGCCGTTCACGGAGGAGGTTGTTTATGAGCAACTTGAAAAACTGAAGGTGGACAAAGCGATTGGACCAGATGGGATCCATCCCAGGATACTAAGGGAGCTCAGAGAGTTCTGGAGAGTCCTATTAAAGACTTATTCAACAAATCTCTGGAGACGGGAGTGATTCCTGGGGATTGGAGAAGAGCGGATGTGGTCCCTATTCATAAAAGTGGTCACAGGGATGAAGCAGGAAACTACAGGCCGGTGAGCCTCACTTCAGTTGTTGGAAAAATAATGGAAGTTTTGCTGAAAGAAAGGATAGTGTACTTCCTTGAATCTAATGGGTTACAGGATCCGAGGCAACATGGCTTTAAGAAACATAGAAACATAGAAAGATGACGGCAGAAAAGGGCTATAGCCCATCAAGTCTGCCCACTCTACTGACCCACCCCAATAAGTCTGAATGCTAATGACCCAGTTTCTTAACTCGACCTTCGTAGTGATCCTATATAGATGTCCCATTTATTCTTGAAGTCAAGCACGCTGGTGGCCTCGACCACCTGCACCGGAAGCTTGTTCCAGTGATCTACCACTCTTTCCGTGAAGAAATACTTCCTGGTGTCACTACTAAATTTCCCCCCTCTAAGTTTAAGCAGATGCCCTCTTGTTGCCGAGGGTCCTTTGAGAAAAAGGATGTCATCATCTACCTCGACAAGTCCTGTGATGTATTTACAAAAGGTAAATCGTGACAAACGAACCTGAATGAATTTTTTGATTGGGTGACCAGAGAGCTGGATCAAGGACATATGCTAGATGTAATTTACTTGGATTTCAGCAAAGCCTTTGATACAGTTCCTCATAGGAGGCTGTTGAACAAACTTGAAGGGCTGAAGTTAGGACCCAAAGTGGTGAACTGGGTCAGAAACTGGATGTCGGACAGACGCCAGAGGGTGGTGGTTAATGGAAGTCGCTCGAAGGAAGGAAAGGTGAGTAGTGGAGTCCCTCAGGGATCGGTGCTGGGGCCAATCCTGTTCAATATGTTTGTGAGTGACATTGCTGAAGGGTTAGAAGGAAAAGTGTGCCTTTTTGCAGATGATACCAAGATTTGTAACAGAGTAGACACCGAAGAGGGAGCGGAAAATATGAAAAAGGATCTGCAAAAGTTAGAGGAATGGTCTAATGCCTGGCAATTAAAATTCAATGCAAAGAAATGCAGAGTAATGCATTTGGGGATTAATAATAGGAAGGAACCGTATATACTGGGAGGAGAGAAGCTGATATGTACGGACGGAGAGAGGGACCTTGGGATGATAGTGTCCAAAGATCTAAAGGTGAAAAAACAGTGTGACAAGGCAGTGGCTGCTGCCAGAAGGATTCTGGGCTGTATAAAGAGAGGCGTAGTCAGTAGAAGGAAGAAGGTGTTGATGCCCCTGTACAGGTCATTGGTAAGGCCCCACTTGGAGTATTGTGTTGAGTTTTGGAGACCGTATCTGACGAAGGACGTAAGAAGACTTGAGGCGGTCCAGAGGAAGGCGACGAAAATGATAGGTGGCTTGCGCCAGAAGACGTATGAGGAGAGACTGGAAGCCCTGAATATGTATACCCTAGAGGAAAGGAGAGACAGGGGAGATATGATTCAGACATTCAAATACTTGAAGGGTATTAACGTAGAACAATATATTTTCCAGAGAAAGGAAAATGGTAAAACCAGAGGACATAATTTGAGGTTGAGGGATGGTAGATTCATGGGCAATGTTAGGAAATTCTACTTTACGGAGAGGGTAGTGGATGCCTGGAGAGTAAAACTGTGACTGAGTTTAAAGAAGCGTGGGATGATCACAGAGGATTTAGAATCAGAAAATAATATTAAATATTGAACTAAGGCCAGTACTGGGCAGACTTGCATGGTCTGTGTCTGTATATGGCCATTTGGTGGAGGATGGGCTGGGGAGGGCTTCAATGACTGGGAGGGTGTAGATGGGCTGGAGTAAGTCTTAACAGAGATTTTGGCAGTTGGAACCCAAGCACAGTACCAGGTAAAGCTTTGGATGCTTGCCCAGACTGGATGGACCATTCGGGTCTTTATCTGCCGTCATCTACTATGTTACTATGTTAAGACGATGGTAAAAGCTCTATGCATAGATTCATATATTTCTTACTACCTAGCCCCCCCCCCCCCCACACACACACACATACTACCACCACCACCTCTCTTGCTACCTGCTTTTGGATCCCTGTATCTATAACTTTACCAGTATTTGAAAGCTGTTCACATACTTGAGTTTTTTTTCATATTACCTTACCTTGATTCAACATTGACCTTGTCATGCTCCTAAGTTACTTGTACTTGCACCTTCACCTCTCATGTATGGTCTTCTACTAATTCTTGTTAACCGCGTCAAACTTCATGGTGTATTGCGGTATAAAATAAAATTTTATGTTGCGTTATGTTATGTTGTATCAGCCATCATTGAATCATCTAGAAAGTCCTCTACACAATGCTGTTTTCATTTTAAGTGGTCTTGCTTTACAGTCTGGTATTAACTTACTAGATCCGATTGCATGCCCTCTCCCACTGGTCCTCAACTATTTCCTATATCTTTCCAATTCTGGACTCAATTTACTTCAATCTAAGTTCATCTTAGTACAATGTATTTCATGCACCACTGGACAAGAAATCATTATCTGTTCATTCTTTGATTTCCAGATTTATGAAAGGCCTTTACCATACCAAGCCACTTTTCAAGCCTCCTGCTATTGCCTAGGAACTTAATGTTATACTTTCCACTCTCATGAAGCCTCTATTTGAACCACTCTTGACTTCATCTCTCAAGCATCTCACTTGGAAAGTGGTCGTACTTGTAGCTATTACATCTGCTCACCAGGTTAATGAACTACAAGCATGTAATTATTTATCTTCCCCACCACCACACTACCACTCCTTTCGTATCTATGTATGTGAATGTCTATATTACTATACCATTCTTCAAGCTTTGCCAGATCCCACCTCATGTTATCCATACTCTTCTGCAGAGCAGGATTAATTCTTCGAGGGCCCCTAGGCATACAAGCCCTGCCCATGCCCAACCCCCTGCCCTGCCCCCATTTATTTACCTGTTTTCTTATTTACTTCTTAATTTCCACTTGTATTTCTTTTTATCTTTTATTATAAAATTCTAAACAAACAGATTACCATACCAGTGCCAGTGTACAGTTTTAGTTCTATGCAAGCCCCAAACATCTCTGAACAAATCCCCCTTCCTTCCCTTTAACTTTAACTCTGAACCCTTTCCATACGTATATAAAAGTGTTCAAATGCATTGTAAAGCAGTAATACTATCCAAAACATGTCTATATTAATAACTAAGTTTGTAACTCCTCTCAACTGCTTCACTTTATGTCGCCCAACTTTAACCCATATGTATGTATAAACAACCAAATCCGTAACTCCTCTGGTACGTTCCACTCCATGTATGTTAATGTGTAACAAAACAAGACAAGCGATCCACCTAAGAATCCAACGTGAAACAAAAGAAGATTGGCAGTCAATAAGGAGATTCAAATCAGGTTTATTCAAGGTGCTCCCAGGAACCATGCCTGATGCATTTTGCCAAATAAAAAAAACATGGAAGAGGTTATTTTGTGCTGGCTGGCAGGCTGAATGTTCTGCGCTGTTCTGAAAATCATGCTGGCTTGTGCTACAAACCGAAGGAACAGTACAGTTTAGGGGGTGAAGAAACAGTGCTGCATATCCTCCAATACTGAATAAAATATAAAGATAGCAGATGTAAATTTGAAAAAAGAGAAATAAGAAATCACTTTACAAATTAACAAATAAAACAAAATATGGAAAATAAGATAATACAACTAGATATAACAGGGGATTCAATCAGATAAATCAAAATGTATACAAGGACGTATTGAAATCAGATTTTAGTAGCTGGACATCATTCACACCACATTAACAAAAACTTTGTGACCACACACCATCAATGAGACAACATATGAAAAAATATATATATAGGACAACGGAGAAAAATGAACCTCAATTGATAATACCATTTTATTGGACTAATACATTTTTTAATTAGCTTTCAGAGGTCAAACCCTCTTTCCTTAGGACAGTAAAGTATACTGCTGTTACAGTATCCTGTCCTGACCTGAGGAAGGAGAATTTGGTCTCTGAAATTTAGTCAAAAATGTACTAAAATTAGTCCAATAAAACGATCACCGTATTTCCATTTTCTATTTATAAATATTTATCAACACAGCTACAATACTACTTTATCCTAAACCTAAAGCATACAAATTAAAAAATATAATTTTTTTCTATCTTTGTTGTCTTGATTTTCATATAGGCTCTCTATCAGCTGAATTATGTGTTTGGGTATTCCCATTTGCACTAGAGTTCTCCATAGTTTAATGTAATCCACACAGTCAAAACCTTTGCTGTAGTTGATGAAGCAAAGGTATAGGGGTTTTTGGTATTCTTTGTTCTTCTCCAATATTCATCTAACATTGGACTAGGACACAAGTTGATGGCACCTAATAACCTTTGTCACCCGGTTTATGCTTTCTTCATCTTGTCATTTTCTTCCTTCCATCCACTGTCTGTCCCTTCCAGAAACTGTCTGCCAACCCCCTTCCATCTTTCTATTTCTCCTCCTGCCCCCCCTCCCCCTTGGTCTGGCATCTATCTTCTTCCCTCTGTTCCCCTCATGGTCTGGCATCTCTCTTTCCTTCCATCTCTCCTTCCTTCCCTACTCTCTTCTCATTTCCTCCACTCAGATCTGATATTTCTGTCTCCTTCCCCCTTTCACCTATGCTCTGGCTCTCTTCTCTATTTTCTGCTTGTCTAAATTAAATTTTCTCTTACTATTCAGTCCTCAGTTTCCCTCTTTTCACTGTGTCTACCCACAGATTGCCACCCCTTTCCTTCACTAACGCTTTTCTTCCCCACATCCAGCATATGCCCTTTTTCTTTATCCCTCCTTCTATCCAGTATGTGTTCTCTTTCTCCACTTCCATTCAGCATCTGCTCTCCCCTCTCAACTGACATCCATCTGCCTTCTTCTCTCTCTCCCTTCTCCCCACTTCCATCATCTGCCCCTTCTTTCCTTCTCTTCCTCCACCCCAATTCCAACACGTTATCATGCCCCTTCACCTCTGCTGCTGCTTTCCTACATGCTCCTGCTGCTGCTGGCACAAGTTCTCCCTACTTCCATCATCTGGTCCCTTCTCTCTCTCTCTCTTCTCCCCATTCCCATCATCTGCCCTCTTCTCTTTCTCCCTTCTCCCCACTCCCATCATCTGCCCTCTTCTCTCTTTCTCTCCCTTCTCCCCTCTTAACCTCTCCCCCTAGTTGGCCCATATCCCTCACCTTCACGGGTCACCTTTCCGATGTTTTTTTTGTCTAGGGGATACTTATAAAACAAATTGGAGAAATTATTTTATTTTCACTCACTACACAATTATGCTGTGGAATTTGTTGCCATAAGACATGAAGTCTGCAAATCAAGTGGAGCAAGCTTCATCCAAAGCAAGGCAAATCATAGGTTGCATACGCAGGAGTTTCGTCAGCCGTAAACCTGAAGTCATTATGCTACTGTATAGATCCATGGTGAGACCGCACCTGGAGTACTGTGTGCAATTCTGGAGGCCGCATTACCGCAAGGATGTGCTGAGACTGGAATCGGTCCAGAGAATGGCCACCAGGATGGTCTCGGGATTCAAGGAGCTCCCATACGAGGAGCGGTTAGGGAAGTTGCAGCTCTACTCACTCGAGGAACATAGAGAGAGGGGAGATATGATCGAGACATTCAAGTATCTCACGGGCCGCATCGAGGTGGAAGAAGATATCTTCTTTTTCAAGGGTCCCGCGGCAACAAGGGGGCATCAGTGGAAAATCAGGGGCGGGAAACTGCACGGTGACACTAGGAAGCTCTTCTTCACTGAAAGGGTGGTTGATCGCTGGAATAGTCTTCCACTTCAGGTTATTGAGGCCAGCAGCATGCCAGATTTTAAGGCCAGATGGGACAGACATGTGGGATCTATCCGCAAAGATAGATAGGGAGGGTCATTGGAGTGGGCAGACTTGATGGGCCGTGGCCCTTATCTGCCGTCTATTTCTATGTTTCTATGTTTCTATAAGATGCGGTCAAAGCAATTAGCTTAGCTGGCTTTAATTCGGAAACACCCCAAAACTATTATTAGTTATGTAGTTGGGTATGAGTACTCCCTGGGATCTTGTTGTGTATCTGTGACCTGGATTGGTTACTGTTGGAGACAGGATGCTGGGCTTGATGTACTAGTCTAATCTAGTCTAATACATCTTATGTTTTTATGTTCCTTATAACACAAAATTATGCATATGAATGTACAGACTAATGCCAGATATATATGAGCAGTGCCTCTGCTGGGTCAGACTGGAGGTCCATCATGCCCAGTAGTCCGCTCATGCGGCGACCCATCAGGTCCAGGACCTGTATAATCCTCTATCTATATCCTTCTATCCTCTTTTCCTTCAAGAAATCATCTAATCCCTTCTTGAAACCCAATAGCGTACTCTGTCCTATCACACCTTCTGGAAGCATATTCCAGGTGTTCACCACCCTTTGGGTGAAGAAGAACTTCCTAGCATTGGTTCTGAATCTGTTCCCTTTTAATTTTTCCGAATGCCCTCTCATTCTTGTAGTTTTCAAAAGTTTGAAGAATCTGTCCCTCTCCACTTTCTCTATGCCCTTCATGATCTTGTAAGTCTCTATCATGTCCCCTCTAAGTCTCTGCTTTTCTAGCAAAAAGAGCCCCAGTTTCTCCAATCTTTCAGTGTATGAAAGGTTTTCCATACTTTTATCAAGTGTGTATATCTTTCTTAAGGTACGGTGACCAATATTGGAAGCAGTACTCCAGATGCGGGCGCATCATCACCCGATACAATGGCAGGATAACATCCTTTGTTCTGGTCGTAATACCTTTCTTGATAATACCTAGCATTATGTTCGCCTTCTTAGAGGCCGCTGCGCAATGTGCCAACGGCTTCATTGTTTTGTCCACCAGTACCCCTAAGTCCTTCTGTAGGCTACTTTCACCCATTACCAGCCCTCCCATTGTATAGCTGTACATCGGGTTTCTGTTTCCTACATGTAAGACTTTACATTTCTCTACATTAAAGTTCATCTGCCATTTATTCGCCCACTCTCCCAGTTTGAAGCATTATTTTGCAAATCAGTGGCATAGCTGGTACTCATTGACCCTAGGCAGAAGGACAAAGATGTTCCCTCTTCCCTCCCATTTTCAGCTACTTACCCAGCTGCAGAATCTTCCACAGTTACAGCATAGAACCATGAGATAATGCAGGCTATAAATATTTAAATAAATCAGAGACAGTGTTAAAGGTTACCTTTCTGGCCAACGGGAACCTTTTCTCTGTCACATCCTACCCACAGAAATATGGATCAATATAGCAGAATATGACAGAGGAAAAGTAGTCTTTAGTGCTGTCTGTGGTGCTGTAAATATGGAGGACCTGATGCACAAGTAAGTGGCTGAGCATGAAGGGGGTGCCGGACCTTGCCACATGGAAGGGAAGGTTCAGCTACAGTCAGCCCTGGGCATTTTAACAGGCTCATTTATTTTGTTTGTTTTACTTTTAATTGTTATACTGGATAAGGCATTAATTTACTAACACATCTTGATTTACTGAGTTGACCATTATAGAACCTCAGCTGAATGGTTATTTAGCCTGGAGACCTTAAATTAATGATGTTCTGCCGAAGCCTTCCTGCCTATATCTGTTTAAGTGAAGTGTGGGTTGTCGAAGGATTGCAGCTCTCCTTTTCTTCTATTTTGGAGATCGGCATTGTGGCTGTTGGTAGAACGGCTTATTTTCATGGCTGTGTTTGGGCCCCGATTCTGCCCCATTTTGCTGTGCTGACTCCTTCCGCTGGGTGGCTGCACTGCAGAAATTGCTGCTTGCATCAAGTCCTGCTTCCATCATGATTTATGAGGTCAGAACCCCGCAGACCCTCCTACCACGAGACGACCAACAAACCTCCATGCAGCATCAACAACTGCAGCAGTCTAAACAGGCTGCTTCGGGGCCTTCTCACGTCAGTGGTTCTCTCTGCCGCATCACTGATTATGTCATCAGTGACACGGCAGAGAGAATCACCGGCAGGAGAAGGCCCCACAGCAGCCTGTTTACAGTGCTGCAGCTGCCGGAGAAGGAATGGAGAGATAGGAGGGTCAGTTGGGGCGACAAAGCTGCTGCCGGCGAATCCAGCAAGAGAGATCATGATGGGCTAGTTAGGAGTAGAAATGCCTGGACTGCAAGGACCCAAACGGCCCTAAAAGCACCGCACCTATGGGCCCCCCTGACCATTGTTGGCCCTAGGCACGTGCCTACTGGGCCTATCCTTTAATCCGGCCCTGCTCTTCGGGGTGTCTACAATATTACAGAGCTTGGTATCATTCGCAAAAAGACAAACATTGCCAGACAGTCCTACTGCAGTATCACTCATAAAGATGTTATATAGAGCTTGTCCAAGGCCTGATCCATGTGGCATTCCTCCAACAACATCCTTTTCTTCCAAGCAAACTCTGTTTAGCACTACACTTCTCCCTCCGTATTTGTGGTTTCAGCAATCGCGGTTTCAATTATTCACGGTTTTTAGCTTGCTGGCTCCTCCCCCCAAATTACATCAGCTTGCATAGAGAAATCACTGATTCCCAGCACATTCTTCACCATGTTTTGCCTCTCCTTTTGGAACAGACCAGGTCTCCCACCATGTTATTTGCGGTTGCAACATATTCACGATGATTTAGAATAGAAAACAGCGAATAACATATGAAAAAGTTATTTGCGGGTCTGTTAATCTCCTATCACAGCAAATAACATAAGAAAAAGTTATTTGCGGGTCAGTTATTCCCCTATCACAGCAAATGCGGAGGGAGAAGTGTACCTTTTTTCTCTTTCCAATTAACCTGCTTTTAAGCCAGCTTGTCACTTTAGGGGCATACTGTATGCATTCAGTTTATCAATTGCCTATGTTGCACTGTCATATGTTTTGCTAAAGTCCATATCTAACTTTTTGGTCACCCAATCAAAGAAATCAATCAGATTTGTCTGACAAGATCTGCCTCTTGTAAAACCATGCTGCTGAAGACAGCAGGCATATATTCCCACATGTGAGTATATATGTCTGCTGTTCTCGGGGAACACCTGTTATAGGTGAGTAACTATGCTATCTCCACTGAATTTTAATCAAGTTTCAAGTTTATTAAGAAATTTTTTATACTGCTCAGTCAAACTTCTAAGCAGTGTACAAATAAGTGCTTATGAGGAACCAAAGACACATGTGGTTTAAACTTAGCTAGCTAGCTACCGTATTTTTCGCTCCAAAAGATGCACTTTTTTCCCCAAAAAAAGTGGGAGAAAATAAGTGTGCGCCTTATGTAGCGAATACCACACAAAAAAAATCCCAGTACCTGTTTTTAATTACAGCAGGCCTATTCCTGATCCTCAGAGGCGGCTTTCAGCTTTGTGTAAGAGCTTGCTTCTGCAGGACATTGGCCGTGACTTATGGTGCCTTCAGGTGCTGGTCGGCATGGGGGCGACTAGCCATGCTTCTATGGTAATTGCAATCCGGGCTGTCTTTGGGGGTTGATAGGACAGGTGCTGCCTGCTGCGTGCAGGCCTGACTCTGCTGCCGGTGTGTTGGGCAGGGCCATGGCCACCTGGCATGTGTTAGCGGCTGGCGGGGAACATAACAGGATGGATCAGCAGCCCAATAGGTGATGACTCCTGGGTCAGCGTCAGAGCTACGCATCGAGCGATGGCAGGGAGCTGGGGTTCGAGGGGGGCACATGTTTTATAGTACATTCAGGTGCCGGTCGTCGTGGGGGCAGCTGGCTTTTTCCTCCATGGGAACTGCGGTCCAGACTGCCTGGCCTGCATTAGTGTCCAATGGGGAATGCAACAGAGTGGATCGGCAGCCAGGTAGTTTATGGCTCCTGGGTCAGCATTCAGAGCTGCATGTTGAGCGATGGCGGGTAACTGGGGTTTGAGAGGGGAGTCCCTAGAGTTGGTGGTCGGGTGCAGAGTGTTGGATAGAGTCCGGCTCTGGGGTATGACTCCTGCTGTTTTCTGATTGCCGGTGCTGTAGAGGTGCGGCACGTGGCTTTCGCGGGATCTTAGTGTGGATGTCCTTACACCTGCTTTCGGGGTTGACACTTCCTCCAGAGGGCCTAGCTTAATTGGAGGCAGGGTGGAGGTTCAGTAATGGGCTGGGCAGGCAGGTGACCCATTATGGGAGTACTGTGTGAGTTGCTGCTTCTCCTCTTTGCGGGGATTAAAAACAGGTAAGGGGGGTTCTGCCCGCCTGCCTGCCTGCCTTGTGCCCTGTGCCCTGTCCACCTTGTGCCCTGTCTTGGTCTACCACTAGACCACCAGAGGGGGGACAGGGTGCAGAGCCTGGCAAGGAGTGTGGGTTTGGGTGCAAAGCCTGGCAAGGAGTGAGGGGGGGTGTTTGCAGAGCCTGGGTTCAGAATAGGTTTTTCTCTTGTTTTCCTTCTCTAAATCTTATGGTCTTCTGCGTCTTATGGTCAAGTGTGTTTTATGGAGTGAAAAATACGGTATATTGCATGATAGCCATCAGTTTTTAACACTGGTTTGGTGGTCAAATCAGGCTGCACAAAAGAATAAGAACATAAGAATAACCTTACTGGGTCAAACCAAAGGTCCATCAAGCCCAGTAGCCCATTCTCATGGTGGCCAATCCAAGTCACTAGTGCCTGGCCAAAACCCAAACAACATTCCACTCTACTGATCCAGGGTAAGCAGTGGCTTCCCCCATGTCTTTCTCAAAACAGACTATAGACTTTTCCTCCAGGAAATTGTCTGAACCTTTCCTAAAACCAGCTACTTTTAGCGTTGCAGTATCCCTTCTACTGCAGAAAAAAAACACATCAACCTGTGATGCTTAAAATTTAGATGACTGGCTAAATTTGAGCCAAAGATAGATATTCAGTGCTGGCCTCTAGAAATGTTCCATCATTGAATATCAGCAGTCAGTGTCAACCATGGGAGTTCTCCCTTCTGCAGTCTTAATATCAACCCCCAATATGTGCTGATAAATAATATTATAATACAAAATAAAGCACTAAAATTCATGTTGGATAATAGGTATGGCAGACAACAGTGAAAGAGCTAAGGGTATGATAGCTAGGAGAAAAACTTTGTGGTGTCCCCTGCCCTTGGTGCCCTAAGTGTGCTTATTTTGCTTAAGACTATTTTTTCCTATTATATGTTTCAAAAAACTTTAAAGACATTATTTCTAATGTTTTTATCCTATATAATAAAACCCTAGCCGCGCATGCGCACTCTTAACTGCGTGCTTCCATGATCCGTAGGTCCGTGGCCGCAGGAGTGCGCATGCGCAGCTAGCTGTGACAGTGGCCGGCAGAGAACTGTACGCGGGCCTCCCTGCTCTTCAGCTCCTCCAGCCAGTGACAGACCAAACAGGACCCAATCAGACACCAGGAAAAATTGTACCACCATGGAACCCAAAATAATCTTCTGACCGAAGTTATTTTTAAGTTCTAAGCCGTGGCTGCGGCTCCTCTCACGAGCCGCACCTGTGTCGGAGAAGGCTTCCGACACAGGCAGGGATGGTGAAAGAAGCCGCTGCCACGGCTTAGAACTTAAAAATAACTTCGGCCAGAACTAAGGGAGTCAAGGCCCCGATTGTAACGGTTGGCAATTGGGCATTGCTCGCGATCCCGGCCACTCAGCTTCCCACGAGGAAATAAGAAAACAGCCCCACACTCACAGACCCCAAGGTGGCAAGGAGACCACGATCACTGTTTGGGGCATTAGCGAGCAGGGTTGCCATGGAAACCCAGATGGCAAAACAAAAAATATGCAGTCACAAGGATCAGTGAAAGGGGATCAGGAGCAATATGCACAGCAGGGGCTTAGAGGGCAAGAGAGCTGCATTTGGACAGACTAAGGAAGAGAATGTTCAGATAAAGAACTGAGACTGAAGAAGGAATAAAAAAAACCAAAAAAGGAAGAGACACCTACAAGGAAACACAAAATCAGGAGCAGGGAGAAAAAGCGAGGCAGTAATGTTACAGCTGGAGAGTGCAGAGTGAGGAAGAAAGCAGAGACAGCGCTACACAGGAAAATGTAGGGGGAGAGAGATAGAGAGAAAAAGACAGACAGACATATATTCTAGCACCCGTTAATGTAACGGGCTCTTCTATTTTGGATTTTAGTAATACATTTTACTGTATACCCAGCTGTTACTTGATCCATGTCTTTGAATGCTTGTATACTATCATTTTTATCTTTCTGTTAATTGCGCACCTAGATTTTGGATTGTGGATATTTGATCTGATTCTTTTTCCTACTGATGTTATACAGACTATGGTTGATTTATCTGTTATTGATGCTGTTGAAATACTTTTGTTTTATGTTTTTTCCATATAATCCTAATAAATTTTACTGAAGTATTAAAAAAACCCAACTAGTGATGATATAAAGGTTTAATAGCTCTGTATCTGTTATAAACTCTTTGTACATGGTCATAGAGATTTATGATTTGTTATCCGCCTAGAATCAATGGATGAGATTAGTTCAGACTATAAATCGCAAGAATAGAATAAAATAATGGTTAATCAAGGGCCATATCCATCTTACACCATTCAGGGATATACAATCAAGCATGGGAGATTCTCCATGAAAGAGAACTGAATATCTGAAACTAGTCTACATATTTCTTTTGGAACTTGACTAACAAGTAAGAGATCTTCATTTTTTGAGCTGAGAAAAGGCTACATACCAGAATGATTTTAAAAGGTTAAAGAAAGTGATTTGTTCATGATAAAATAAACATCTGTTCAGACATTAAGTAGACTTTTGTTGATTACAGTATTTTACAGGGCAAACATTTTTTAATTGCCTGGATCAAATGCATAATTCTTCTAGTAGGGATCTGCAATTCTCTAAACAGATGGACAGAGCCTCTCTTATCACTGATTTCATTACACCCATTTCATGTAATGCAACAGCTGTGCAATGGTTTGTGAAAAAATATTTGCTTGAGTGAGCTTTCTGTAACTATTAAACCTAGGAAGTTTTAGTAAAATACTTAGAGAAAAATGCAGTGTGATATTATTTTTTATTAAAAATGCATGTTTTATTCATTGTAGTTCAATTTTAATTATTGTGTTTCATTTTATAAAGGAATGTATAGACTATCATCCAGTTGACTTACATTTAAAACTGTTAATGTTCAGAAACAGACTACTATGTGGCTGTGTTAAGAAAGTTTTGCAATAATTTGCTTCCATATGTTACATCTGTTTTACTAAATTTTTCAGAATTTTTCTGTCAGAGTTTGAGGCATGAGTAGAAAATGAGTTGGAGTTAATGCAGGACCACTTACTGCATCTTAAATAGGAACATAAGAATTGCCGCTGCTGGATCAGACCAGTAGTCCATCGTGCTCAGGAGTCCGCTCACGCAGCGGCTCTTAGGTCAAAGACCTGTGCCCTAACTGAGATTAGCCTTACCTGCATACGTTCTGGTTCAGCAGGAATTTGTCTAACTTTGTCTTGAATCCTTAGAGGGTGTTTTCCTTTATAACAGCCTCCGGAACATAAGAAGTTGCCTCCGCTGAATCAGACCAGAGGTTCATCGCACCCAGCAGTCCGCTCCCGTGGTGGCCCATCAGGTCCATGACCTGTAAGGTGATCCTTGTCTAAATCATTTAATCCCCCTTGTTCTTCTATATATACCCTATCATAACCTATCTCTACCTCTATCTATATCCCTCAATCCCCGTATCCTTCAGGAATTTATCCAATCCTTCTTTGAAACCCGGTAGTGTACTCTGTCCTATCACAACCTCCAGAAGCGCATTCCAGGTGTCCACCACCCTCTGAGTGAAAAAGAATTTCCTAGTATTGGTTCTAAACCTGTCCCCTTTCAATTTCTCTGAGTGCCCCCTTGTTCTAGGCTAAAGAATCTGTCCCTTTCTACTTTCTCTATGCCCTTCATGATTTTGAAAATCATGTCTCCTCTGAGTCTCCGTTTCTCCAGGGAGAAGATCCCCAGCCTTTCTAACCTGTCTGCGTATGAAAGGTTTTCCATACCTTTTATCATTTTCGTCGCTCTTCTCTGAACCCTCTCAAGTATCGCCTTGTCCTTCTTGAGGTACAGTGATCAATATTGGACACAGTACTCCAGATGCGGGCGCATCATCGCGCGATACAGCGGCATGATGACTTCCTTTGTCCTTGTTGTAATACCCTTCTTAATACCCAACATTCGGTTTGCTTTCTTTGAGGCCGCTGCACATTGTGCTGTTGATTTCATTGTTGTGTCCACCAGCACCCAAGTCTTTTTTAAGGGTACTTTCCCCTAGCACTGATCCCTCCATTTTGTAGCTGAACATCGGGTTCATTTTCCCTATATGCATGACCTTCTACCACTTTCTGGGTGAAGAAGAACTTCTTTACGTTTGTACAGAATCTATCCCCTTTTAACGTTAAAGATTGCCCTCTTGCTCTCTCTACCTTGGAGAGGGTGAACAACCTGTCTTTATCTACTAAATCTATTCCCTTCATTAGCTTGAATGTTTCGATCATGTCCCCTCTCAGTCTCCTCTTTTCAAGGGAGAAGAGGCCCAGTTTCTCTAATCTCTCACTGTATGGCAACTCATCCAGTCCCTCAACCATTTTAGTCGCTCTTCTCTGGACCTTTTCAAGTAGTACTGTGTCCTTCTTCATGTACGATGACCAGTGCTGGATGCAGTATTCCAGGTGGGGGCATACCATGGCCCAGTACAGTGGCAAGATAACCTTCTCCGATCTGTTCGTGATCCCCTTCTTAATCATTCCTAGCATTCTGTTTGCCCTTTTCGCAGCCGCCGCACATTGCGTGAACGGCTTCATCAACTTGTCAACCAATATTCCCAAGTTTCTTTCCTGGGGGGGTCTCTCCGAGTATCGCACCAGACATCCTGTATTCGTGTATAAGATTTTTGTTACCGACATGCATCACCTTACACTTATCCATGTTAAACCTCATTTACCATGTCGCAGCCCATTTCTCGAGCGTGTTTATGTCACATTGCAGGTCTTCGCAATCCTTCTGCGTCTTCACTACTCTGAATAACTTTGTATCATCTGCAAATTTTATCACCTCGCTCGTCGTACCAATTTCCATTTATAAATATGTTGAAGAGCATGGGCCCAAGCACTGAACCCTGTGGCACTCCAATCGTGACGCTTTTCCAGTCTGAGTATTCATAGATCGCCTCTTCAGTTACTGGAAAGCTGGATTACTGTATTTGACCAGACTCACTAAGAATTCCGTATTTGTTCCCTTAGGTTGGGTTCATGGGTTATCAGGGTTCCTGGGTGGGGCCCCATCTGAATTTCAGGTTGTGTCTACATTATGTGGATTTCTCTGTTTTGCAATTTGCACATATTCAAATTTCTATTTCTTATATGTATGAAAAAAAAAGTTGGTCTTTTTTGGCCATGGTTTCTTGTGTTCGATGTACTCATGAGCAGAATTGACTGGTAGCGGGAGTTCCCACACCCTCTTCTCTTTTTCTGTTTCCTGTTTCCACTAGATATCACTGGCTTTTTGACAAACTGAGAATGACAGGATGCTACCAGGCAGATGACCTAGAGGGGAGGGAACAAGTTTAATTAGCCCTTCAGCTGAGGCTAAAGAGGATGCAAGATCCCACGAGTTCAGCCTCCAGAGGAGATTTACAAGAAGGAAGATTAGCAGAGGTAAGAAACCTAATCTTTCATTGGGGTGGTAGACAGGTAAGCATATTAGGTTTTAGGGCAGTTTTGGAGGGCTCACCAGAAATTATAAGGGGTTTTTGTGAGACGCACATCTGGCACTCTTTATATGAAATTCACAGCAGTGCCCTCTATAGTGTCCCACTGCTCTACTGGCATGTCTATGTGGCCAGTTCATTAAAATGCTGGCCCTTCCCATGTCTAAATGGTCTGGATTTGGATATTTTGAACTTGGATGTTTTTGTGGTCAAAAATGACAAACAAAGTTAGGTGTCCTAGGGTTGGACATTCTGATGGCCAAGAAGACAAAATAGGTCATAAAAAAGAGAAAAAAATCAAATTGGACATCTAGTGGTTTTGAAAATGGAGGTTCCCCTCCCTGACTTTTGGACCACTTACGGGAAACATCCAAAGACGGACTTAGACATCCTATCAAAAATGCCCCTCAAAGTGTTTTAATACATCAATAATAATAAAACTCTAAGCGCGCATGCGCACTTAGAGTTTTGTGATTCCTGGCTCCGTGAGGTGTGCCTCTGTGCCGAATTCGATTTTCGAACACGGAGGCAGGCCAGAACACTGCCGCTCGCTGAGACAACTGAGCGCAAGGCGGAATCCCGCGCCGAAGAAAAACAGTGTTTTAAGGGGCTCCGACGGGGGGTATTGGTGGGGAACCCCCCCACTTTACTGAATACAGATCGCGATGGTGTTGTGGGGGGTTGTAACCCCCCTCATTATACTGCAAACTTAAATTTTCCCTGTTTTTTAGGGAAAAAGTGAAGTTTTCAGTATAATGTGGGGGTTACATCCCCCCAAACCCCCCACAACGCCGGCGCAATCTGTAATCAGTAAAGTGGGGGGGTTCCCCCTCCACACTCCCCATCGGAGCCCCTTAAAACACTGTTTTTCTTCGGCGCGGGCTTCTGCCTTGCACTCAGTTGTCTTGGCGCTCCTTTGACCTGTCACCCTGCCACTGACCTCGCCGTAAAACAGCCTAAAGTATGCACGAGCATGCGCCTAGGTAACTTTAGCTTCCCAGGCATGCCGGGGCTGCACTTACGCTGCTGTTCTCGCCGGTCCAGTGCACCATTGCTTGGTTGTGCAACGCGTCCCCCCAGAGCACGAACAAGGTGCTGAGCAGCGCGAGCTGCTCCCCGGCAGCAGCCGATGCTCTTCCGAAGCGCCCTGGGGAGACAGGCAGCTGGCATGGCCCGAGCAGGAGCAGGAGCAAGGGCAGGGTCCCCGCAGGGGGAAGGCGGCGGGGGTCCCCCTCCAGCACCATGATCACTGACGGGTGAGGAGCGGAATGACAGGAGCCGGGCTCAGGGGCGCGGGATGCCACTGGGGAAGGGATGGCGGCCACTGTTCCCTCTAAGCTGAGCAGGAGTCCTCCACCCACAGTCTCACCAATAGAGGGTGCTGTTTTACTGTCACATTTTTCAATTGTGAGGGACAGGCAAGTTCTGCAGGACTCCAGGGAGCATACCTGTCCTTAGCGACTGAAAATATTCCACCCCCTAGTGGTAGCAATGCAGCTGGAGGACACCTGCTCGCCACCTGCTGGTGGCGAACCAACAGGATACCCAAGCGAAGAGGAAAGGGCTTTTTGCTCACCAGGTCCCGACCAGGCATCACCTGAAAGGCACTTTTGATTCTTTTCCTCCTCTAGAATGCACACAAAATATCGCTGCTGTTGCTGCACAGGAAAGTTTTTTTTTGGGGGGGAGAAATGCTGCTGCACAGGGAAGTGGGATAGGGGCAGGGAGAGAGACAGATAGACAAAGGATAGAAAAACAGAAAGAAAGACAAACAGACATATATTCTAGCACCCGTTAATGTAACGGACTTAAAGACTAGTATACACATAAATGGGAAAGGGGTAGGGAGAACACAAGATTATTTTGTATATAAACAAAACTCTAATTTTCATATAGGACCCAAAAGACTCCCTCTCTCACTTGCTTGAGGAGATAGAACAATTTGATAGTTTGTCAAGGTTTAAAGTTAACAAAGATATAAAGGATGCCACAATTTTCAGTTCTTTGATTAAGAATATCTCAAATGATTTTCCATTTAAAGAAATGAGAACTAACTTCAGATAGCTGGGCATTCATATTTCTAAATTAGTTATTGCCCTAGGTACATTACATAGATTGTGAGCCCACTTGGATAGATAGGCAAAATGCTTGAAGTACCTGTAAGTAAACTGCTTCGAGTGTGGTTGTATAACTACAAATAAACATAAGAACCTAAGAAATGCCTCCGCTGGGTCAGACCTGAGGTCCATCGTGCCCAGCAGTCCGCTCACGCGGCAGCCCAACAGGTCCAGGACCTGTGCAGTAAATTTCTATCTATACCCCTCTATCCCCTTTTCCAGCAGGAATTTGTCCAATCCTTTCTTAAACCCCAGTACCGTACTCTGCCCTATAACGTCCTCTGGAATTGCATTCCAGGTGTTCACCACACGTTGTGTAAAGAAGAACTTCCTAGCATTTGTTTTGAATTTGTCCCCTTTCAACTTTTCCGAATACCCTCTTGTTTTTTTATTTTCTGAAAGTTTGAAGAATCTGTCCCTCTCTACTCTCTCTATGCCCTTCATGATCTTGTAAGTCTCTATCATATCCCCTCTTAATCTTCTCTTTTCCAGGGAAAAGAGTCCCAGTTTTTCCAATCTCTCAGCGTATGAAATGCTTTCCATCCCCTTAATCAGTCATGTTGCTCTCCTCTGAACTCTCTCGAGTAACGCCATATCCTTCTTAAGGTACGGTGACCAATACTGGACGCAGTACTCAAGATGTGGACGCACCATTGCCCGATACAGCGGCAGGATAACTTCTTTCGTTCTGGTTGTAATACCCTTCTTGATTATACCTAGCATTCTATTCGCTCTCTTAGCGGAAGCTGCGCACTGTGCCGTCGGCTTCATTGTCATGTCCACCATCACCCTTTCTTGGGTACTCTCAGTCAATAACATCCCTCCCATCGTATAATTATACCTCGGGTTTTTGCTTCCCACACTTCTCAACATTGAATTTCATCTGCCATCTCTCTGCCCATTCCCCTAGTTTGTCCAAGTCTCTTTGCAATTCTTCGCAGTCCTCCTTTGTCCGAGCTCCACTAAATAGTTTGGTGTCGTCTGCAAATTTTATTATCTCACACTTCGTCCCTGTTTCTAGATCATTTATGAATATGTTAAAAAGCAGCGGCCTGAGCACCGAGCCCTGTGGAACACCACTCGTAACCTTTCTCCAGTCTGAGTAGTGGCCCTTCACCCCTACCCTCTGTTTCCTACCTTCTAACCTTCTAACCAGATATACAGATTTTGCACCTCGCTCACCGTGTCCTTGAAAAAGGACCAGGCATATTCTACTGTCTGCCATTTTTTTGGGAGTGTTCCTAAGTTTCTTCTTTACCATTCCCCTCATTGCTTCGTAGTTGCCCTTCCTGAAGTTAAAAGTTGTTGCTATGGTTCTCTTTTCTTTCAGTATTCCTATTTCCACCTTGAACTTGATCATATTATGATCGCTGTTTCCCAACGGTCCCACTACTTCCACTTCCTTTGCAGGTCCCTTTAGCCCATTTAGGATTAGATCCAGAGTGGCATTTCCTCTCGTCGGTTCTCTAACAAGCTGATCAATGAAGCAATCTTGTACAGCCTCCAGAAAGTCTGCCTCCCTAGCGCATCTCGAGCTTCCAAGACTCCAGTCTATCCCAGGGTAGTTGAAGTCTCCCATAATAACTGTGTTACCGCTTTTGCATTCTCGCTTCATCTCGGCTTCCATTTCTTCATCGATTTCTCCGGTTTGTCCGGGTGGACGATAGTATAGACCTATCTTTATTTCAGGCCCTTTCCTTCCTGGTATTTTAACCCATAGCGATTCTAGCTTGTTGGCCATCTCTGCTGTCTCCATTCTTGTTGATTGTATGCTTTCTTTTATGTATAGTGCTATTCCACCGCCTTTCTGTCCTAATCTGTCTTGGCGATAGAGTTTGTACCCTGGCATTGCTGTATCCCATCTGCTTTCCTCATTCCACCATGTTTCAGAGATTCCAATGCTCTCTGCAATGGCCAAGGCTTCTAATTCTCCCATTTTGTTTCTTAGGCTCCTTGCATTAGTATATATGCAATTTAGCTCCTGGAATTTTGTTGCCTTCATTTCCTTTCCCTGTGCTTCGGTCTTTAGATTTTTCTCTTTGGCTACGATCTTTCTAATCTCCTCTCCTTTGTTAGTCGACTCCTGTAATTTGTCCCTTGTTTCATCCCAGCCTTTTTTCTCGTTAGTATCTTCACGAGATACCTTTTTCCGAATCATCGACGCTTGGTCGACTGTCGGCTTTCCCCTTCTTCTTAGTTTAAAGCCTGTTCTATTCCTTTCTTGACGTTGTTTTCTAGAAGTCTAGTTCCCGCCGCGCTCAGGTGCAGTCCATCTCTCCTGTAGAGCTTGCTCTTGCCCCAGAACGTCGTCCAGTTCCTCACGAAGTGGAATCCTTCTTCCTCACACCATCTCCTCATCCACGCATTTATTGATTGTAGTTCCTCTTGCCTTTTCACATCTGCCCTCGGTACCGGTAGGATCTCTGAGAACGCTATCTTCTGGGTCCTCATCTTCAGCTTCCTTCCCAGAATCTTGAACAAGTTCCAATCCCTTTCCATTTCCCTTATTTACTTAAATTACTCTTTACTGAAGCTGTTTACAAAGAACTGAGGACTGGAAATCATTGATGTAATCTTGGTGGGGTAGAGTAGCATTTACCCATTTTCTATTCATTTACATACAAGTGCCTCACTACATCCCCAAAGCACAGTCTGGCATCTCTCTCTCTACTACTATTATTATTTCTATAGTGCTACCTGACTCCCTTCCTTCCCTTCCATTCCCTGATCTGGTATCTCTCTCTTCCTATAGTCATCTCTCCTCCCCCCAGTATAACATTTCTCTCTCCCTTCCTTCTTTCTACCCCCTGCAGTCCATCTCCTTTCCCTTCCTCCTTTCTGGCCCCCCTCCGAGTCCAACATTTCTTCTTCCTTTCCACCAGTCCAACATTTCTTTCTCTCTCTCCCTCCTGCATTCTGCTTCTCCTCCAGTTCTCCTTCCCTCCCCCATACAACTTCTCTTCGTGAGTCCAACTTTTCACTCTGTGCCCTCTCCCCCTTCCCCCGAGTGTGACATTTCTCCTTCCCTCCTTTCTGATCTCCTCATCCATCTTGCCTTCTCAATGAGTTCAACATTTTCTGCCTCCTGCTTGCTTTCTTTCTCTATCTCCTTGCCTCTTCCATCCTTCCCACCTCCAACCCAACATGCTCTCTCCCCATGCACTATTTCTCCCTCTCCTGCGCCCCAAACCATTTCTCCCTCTCTCATCACTCTCACTCATCCTGCAACAATTTTCTTTTCTTTCCTTTCCTTCCCCAATGCCACCCCACCCTCAGTCCGGCATATGCACATCTCTTTCGACACCCACTTCCCTCCCTCCCTCCCTCCATGTACTTCTACACCAGGGGGCCCCCCCCAAATGCCTGCATATTTCTCCCTTCTGTCTAGCATCCTCCGGCTTCCCCCCTGGCCTCCTGGTCTCACCTTTAAAGTTAATTACGGCAGCCTGCAAAGGTTCGCCGGTGCTGCAGCGAACCTAGCAGGCTGCTGTCAGCCTCACAGCACGTTCCCTCTGCCGCAATCTCACCCCTGACATCATAGGAGCTCTTCATCATAAGTTCTTCAGAGTTACTTCCTCTTGCCTTCCTTTGCTTCCCTCCCTCCTTCCTGAGGAAGTGTTATTCTGATTTTGAGTGAAAGTGGCCAGTAAAGGGAGTGCCAGGTCTTCCTTAGGGTTTGTCTGACTCTGGGGAGAAGTGTCTAGCAAAGGAAGTGGCAATATTTCATACCATTTTCACAATGATATATGCCACATTAGAAGATGAGCATGCGAAGAATCCCCTTATGTTGAATGTTTTTCCCATGTGAGTGACTCTGGGGTCCTGTGAAATATGTTGTCAAAGTTTGTAGCTTGTTATATTGCATGGACTTGTGTTCTCTTCTTTGTGAGCTTGTATTGTGAGTTAGTTTTTCACTAGTTTTTTTTCAGATTAGGAAGCCAATTCTCAAGTCACTGTGCATTTAATAATGGTACTAAACTGTCTTTAAATGCATGGATTTTACCACCCAGTTATTAAAATGGCTCAACATGGTTTCTTTCCATGATTTCTAGCAGCCTACGATTCTTCTTTGCAAATGTAGTACAATGAGGTCATTAATATTAAAAAGACATCTCTGGCTGATTTTCAAAAAGGAACGCTTTTCCATTTATTACATTACATTACGGATTTCTATTCTGCTTGTACCTTGCGGTTCTAAGCGGATTACATTGGAAGATAACTGGGCATTTCCAGGAAGTTACATTACATTGGGAGATAGTTGGATATTTCCAGGAAGATACATTGGAAGATAGTTGGACATTTCCATGAAATTACATTACATTAGGAGGTAGTTGGTTTCAAGTTACATAGTGAGGTTTCAGGTTATTTTGTGACATAGAGAAGAAGATTCCAGCATGGTGGGATTTATGTTAGGTTAGGTTAACCGAATATGTTTTTTGAATAGTAGTGTTTTTATTTCTTTTCGGAATGCTTTATAGTCTGTTGTTGTAGTCAATAGGTTGGATATGGAGGGGTCAAGTTTCGCTGCTTTAGTAACTAGGAGGCTGTCATATAGTTTTTTTGCGTTGGGTACCTTTGAGTGGTGGGTAGGAGAATGGTGTCTGGGTTCTCCTAATTCTGGGTGAAAGGTTTCGATTTAGGCGATTGTTTAGGTAGGTAGGCGCAGTTCCGTTTATTACTTTGTATAATAGAACAAATAATTTGAATTGAATTCTGGCTTGTATGGGTAGCCAGTGTGAGTCTAGGTAGGCATTGGTGATGTGGTCAAATTTTCCAAGTGAATAGATTAGCCTGAGAACTGTGTTCTGAACGGACTGTAGTTGTTTAATTAAGTTTATTGGACAAGGTAGGTAGAGGATGTTGCAGTAGTCCAATAGTCCTAGTACAAGGGATTGGACTATGATCCTGTATTGTTCTTTGTTGAAGAATTTTCTTATTTTTCGTAGGTTATGCATGGTGAAGTATGCTTTTTGTGTTGTTTTGTTGATTTGAGTTTGCATTGTGCAGCATCTATCTATCAATACTCCAAGGATTTTAAGAGATGTCTGTATTGGATATTTGGTTACATTTATTACCAATTCTGTTATGGAAGGGTTTTTGTCCTTTTCAAGTAGTAAGAATTTTGTTTAATCCGAGTTAAGCTTCAATTTGTGGTTTGTCATCCATTTTTCCACTGCTTTCAGAGTTCTTTCCAGGTGTCTTGTTGAGTTGGGGGTCTTGGTTATCGAAGGGGAGCAGAATGGTTATGTCGTCTGCTTAACTGAATGATATTACATTTAGGGTATCTAGAGTGGTACCAAGGGAGGATATGAATAGATTGAAGAGGATGGGCGATAATGGTGACCCTTTTGGGACTCCACAGGGGTTAGACCATAGGGCTGATTTGAGATCGTTAGACTTTACTCTATAGGTTCTTGTTTTAAGGAATCCTTGGATCCAGTTGTATACCCCACCTGAGATCCCTATGGCGTCTATTATCTGGAGTAGAATGGCGTGATCTACTAGGTCAAATGCAGCAGAAAGATCTAGTTGGATAATTAGTATCGTACTTCCTTTTCTGAGGTATTGTCGGGCTGTATCCAGTAGTGTTGCTAATAATGTCTCTGTGCTATGGTTTGTTCTGAATCCTGATTGTGAGGGATGGAGTAAGTTATGGTTTTCCAGGTAATTTGTGAGATATTGTGCAACAAGACCTTCTATTATTTTAACGTATAATGGGATTGAGGCGATGGGTCTATAGTTAGAGGGAGAGTCAATTGGGCCTTTACGATCTTTCAGTAAAGGGGTGATTATGATCTCACCTAGTTCTGGTGGGAATTGGCCTTCTCTGAGTGTGATTTGTATCCATTGCATGTGGTTGGCTTTGAAATTAGGGATAGCATTCATTAGTAGATATGAGGGGCAGTTATTCAGATCACATGAGGCTTGGCTGTATTTTTTGTAGTCAGTCCAAGTCAGTCCATTGTACTGTTGGGAAGTTGGTCCAGGTTCTGTCAGCAGTTATGGCTTCTTCCATTGTGGGGTTTATTAGTATCTCGTCGAGGTTGGACTGCGAGTTATTAAAAGTGGTTCTGATTGTGCGTATTTTGTATTTGAAGTGGTCTGCTAGTTGGGAGGCTGTTGGTGGGTGGTTTCCTTGAGTGGCTAGGAATGGTGTGGTGTCAGTTAGTTTGGAGTAGTAGGCTTTTCGTTTTTCCTTAAGTTTGATCTTATATTGTTTGGTTAGATTTCTCCATGCTGTTTTGGTTTGTTCCTGGTTCTGTTTTTTCCAGACTCTTTCTAGTTGTCTACAGTGCCTTTTTAGTTGGAGAAGTTCGGTGTCGAACCATTTGTCGGAAGGTCTGCAGATTCTGTGTTTTGATTTTGCTGGGGCTAGCTCATTTAAGGTTGTTTCGCTTAGGGATCTCCAATTGCTTATGAATTCTTTAGGGTTGATGGAATTGAGTGCGGGGCCTACTTTGTCCCAGAATGTGTTGGGTTCGATTTTCTGGCGAGTCTTGAAGTACTTTTTTGTGGGTTTAGGTTTGTTGTTATTGTTAGCCCAGTTGATGGTGAAGGTATATTTGTAGTGGTCTGACCAAAGGGAGGGATGCCAGGTACCATTGGAGATGTGGATATCTGGTGTGTGAGAGTTTAGGGACATGTATGCAGCAATATCAAGTTGGTGGCCTTTTTCGTGAGTGGGTTGAGGGTTAAGAATCTGATAGGAAAATGCATCGAGATATGAAAGTAAACCTTCTACTTGCTTGGAGGTGTGGTCTTCTAAGTAGAGATTTATGTCTCCAAGGAGCAGGTTATGTGAAGAGTTTAGAGAGTTCTGGATGATGAAATCTTCGAGTTCATGTTTTTAGGCGATCCATTTTCCTGGAGTGATGTAGCAGAGAAGGCATGTCAAGGTGCCTTTGAGTGTGTCGTCGGATATTTGGCAGGCTAGAAGGTCTAAGTGGGGGGTTGAGTGTTTACAGCCAGGGTCTGTGGCTGTAGCGCCATTGGCACTTCCAAATTTCTCTGTCGGGTCCCCCCGCTGGTCAGGGAGAGGGGCAGAGCAGGGCTCCCACACTTCTCTCTCCCAGGGTCTGTGGTTGCAGCGCCGTTGGTGCTTCTAAATTTCTCTGTCGGGTCCCCTGCTGGTCAGGGAGAGGGGTGGAGCAGGACTCCCACGCTTCTCTCTCCCAGGGTCTGTGGCTGCAGCGCCGTTGGCACTTCCAAATTTCTCTGTTGGGTCCCCTGCTGGTCAGGGAGAGGGGCAGAACAGGGCTCCCATGCTTCTCTCCCATTTATGAGGAATCGGGGCTGATATTTACTGACAGGTCTAAGCTGGCGTAGATTTACTTTCCTGTCAATTTCTGAGCACTGAGCCAATCAGTGCTCAGGCATTGACAGGAAAATAAAACAGCTCAGACCCACTGTCAACCCTGATTTCTCATAAAAGTAGCACAAAAAAAAGCCTGATGGTCTAGTTCCCCACCCCCCATGCTTCCCCCCTCTGATGCCCCCCACCCCATTTGGAAGATCGGCAGGAGAAATGCCCACTTTCTCATGATGCAGGCTTTTTTTTAATGGGCTGTTATGTGTGCACAGGGAGAAACGAGAGAGGAAGAAGAAAAGAGCAGAGAGAAACGAGAGAGAAGAGGGGAGAAAGAGGGAAAGAGCAGAGAGAACTAGGGGAAGCGGTGAGAGTAAGCTCCGCCCACCCCCCACTGCGTCGGCAGAGTCACAACTCGAGCTCCCCCTTAAAAGGGGTGGAGCCAACGACTGACTAAAGGCTCGGCAGACGAGGAGGAGCTAACAGCAGAGAGAAACGAGAGAGGAAGGAGAAAGGAGCAGAGAGAGAAGAGGGGAGAAAGAGGGAAAGAGCAGAGAGAGAACTAGGGGCAGCAGTGAGAGTAAGCTCCGCCTACCCCCTCCGCATCGGCAGTCACAACTCGAGCTCCTCCTTAAAAGGCCTTAGTGAGAGCGCCTTTGCGAAGGGCCTCAAGAAGGGCCAAGGCAACACACCTAAAGGGCACCAAGGAAGAACAGCAAGGTAAGGATGCCAACAAATATCACAGATAAATAACCAAACAAGCACATAAGGGCACTTACATACATACGAAACAACAGCAGGACACACGCAAACTGCTGACTTAAAGCTAGGAACACTAGCACTAACCAACACAGAACACCACAACAATGATAAACACTAGTCAAACTCAGCACATTAGGATTGCATACAGGGAAAACATATAACTAGGGAATAGGGAAGTAACAAACAGCAGGCACAGAAGAGAACACACATGCAAACGAGCAAAAAGGTACCAGTGTACTAATCGAGAGTACTCCATAAAGGCGGACAGAAATGGAAGCAGAGGGGATCCAGAAGATGAGCTTTCCACTGTTGTGTACAGTCTGCCATATGTATGACTACCTCCACTCAGGGAGGCAGTCATATGTATGCGGACGGTGTCAGGAACTGGAAAGCTTGAAGGAGGAAGTTAGGCAACTGAAGAGCAAGATACAGGAACTGGAAGGACTCTATACCACAGAAGACCCAATCAGGACAGCTGAAGACTCCATGAGAGAGAGACACATTGAGGAGGAAGTCAGGGAACTCAAGGAGTTCATTGAGGAGGCCTATAGGAGGAGGGTAGAAGGACATGAACATCTGAGGAAAGAGGAAGACACACCCACATGGAATGGAGAACAAGAGGAAGACGACTCCAAGGAAGAAACCCATAGAGGAATCCCGCAAGAAGGGGAAGCAATGTCTTGTCGATACTTTGAAAAAGAAGCAGCAAAGCACACCGAGGACATAGATCTGCGACCAGAGCAAAAACTGAAGAAAGGAAAGTCTGAGATCCTAGTGGGAGACTCAATCCTAAGGCAAGTAGACAGCCACATAGCAAGAGGAAGAGAGGATCGACTAGTGACCTGCCTCCCAGGAGTGAGAGCAAAAGACCTCGTTGCCAAAATTGATAAAATCCTAGAAGGAGCAGAGACAGAAGAGACTGCAGTCATGATCCACTTCAGGACAAATGATGTCAGCAGGAGAGACTACAGTAGAAATGCACTGATCGGACAGTTCAAGATTCTGGGAAGGAAGTTGAAGATGAGGACTCAGAAGATAGTGTTTTCAGAGATCCTATCAGTACCGAGAGCAGATGTGAAAAGGCAGATGGAACTATAGTCAATAAATGGATGGATGAGGAGATGGTGTGAGGAAGATGGGTTCTACTTCGTGAGGAACTGGACAACGTTTTGGGGCAAGAGCAAGCTCTTCAGGAGAGATGGACTACACCTGAGCGTGGCGGGAACTAGACTTCTAGAAATCAACATCAGGAGAGGAATAGAGCAGGCTTTAAACTAAGAAGAAGGGGAAAGTCAACAGTCAACCAAGTGTTGATGATTCGGAAGAAGGTATCCCGAGAGGAAACTGAGTGGGAAAAATGCTGGGAGAACACAACGGGCAAAAAACAAGAGTGAATAGATCAAGAGGAGGATGTTAAGAGGATCATAGCACAGGAAAAGAAAATAAAGATCATTATATTTTCCTGTGCTACGAAGTCATCAAATTACCAGGACTTAAACTGCATGTATACTAATGCAAGGAGCCTAAGAAATAAAATGGGAGAATTAGAAGTCATGGCCATAAAAGAGAACCTAGACATCATTGGGGTCTCTGAAACATGGTGGAATGAAGAAAACCAATGGAACATAGCACTGCCAGGGTATAAACTCTATCGCGAAGACAGGTCAGGCCAGAAAGGAGGAAGAATAGCCCTATACATAAAAGAAAACTCGACCGGGAAGGAAAGGGCCCTAGGAAAACCGAAGCAACAGATGAAGAAATGAAAACCAAGATGATGCGAGAATGCAAAAGTGGTAACACGATTGTTATGGGAGACTTCAACTATTCCGGGATAGACTGGAGTCTTGGAATCTCAAAATGCACTAGGGAGACCGGATTCCTGGAGGCTATATAGGACTGCTTCATGGAGCAGCTTGTCAGAGAACCGACGAGAGGGAATGCCACTCTGGATCTAATCATTAATGGGCTAAGAGGACCTGCAAAGGAAGTGGAAGTAGTGGGACCGCTGGGAAACAGTGATCACAATATGATTAAGTTCAAAGTTGAAGTAGGAAAAACTAAGGGGAAGAGAACCACAGCGACAACTTTTAACTTCATGAAAGGAAACTACAAAGCGATGAGAGTAACAGTAAGGAAGAAACTTAGGAACAGATGAAAGAAATCGCAGACTGTAGAGCAAACCTGGTCTTTATTCAAGGACACGGTAAGCGAGGCGCAAAATCTGTATATCCCCAGATTTAGAAAAGGATGCAAAAATAGACGAACAAAAGACCCGGTGTGAATAACTAAAGAAGTGAAGAAGGCGATAGGAGATAAGAAAAATTCATTCCAAAAATGGAAAAAAGACAAAACCGGGGAGAACTGGAAAGAGCACAGGAAGCATCAAAAAGAATGTCACCTCATGGTTAGAAGAGCAAAAAAAGAATATGAAGATAGGCTAGCCAGGGAAGCATGAAATTTCAAACCATTCGTCAGATATGTTAAAGGGAAGCAGCCGGCAAGGAGCTGGGACCTCTGCATGACGGAGATAGGAAAGGGGTAGTGAAGGAGGAAAAAGAAATGACGGATAGACTAAATATGTTCTTTTCATCAGTATTTACAAAAGAGTACACATCCAACGTGCCGGAACCTGAAAAAATCTTCAAGGAAGGCCAAGCAGAAAAATTAACATCCATGGAAGTAAGCCTTGAAGACGTAGGCAAGTAGATAGATAGATTAAAAACTGACAAATCTCCAGGCCCAGACAGAATTCACCCTAGGGTATTGAAAGAACTAAAGAAGGAAATAGCGGAACTACTACAGCAGGTTTGCAATCTATCCCTGAAAACAGGTGTGATCCCAGAGGATTCGAAGATAGCTAATGTTACGCCCATCTTCAAAAGGATCGAGAGGCGACCCGGGGAACTACAGACTGGTAAGTTTGACTTTGGTTCCGGATGGCGGAAGCGCTGATAAAAGACAGCATCGATGAGCATCTAGAAAGGAACAAACTGATGAAAAGAAGCCAACATGGCTCTGCAAGGGAAGATTGTGCCAAACGAACTTATTGCACTTCTTTGAAGGAATTAACAAACGGATGGACAAAGGGGACCCCATAGACATGGTATACTTGGATTTCCAGAAAGCCTTTGACAAGGTACCCCATGAACGCCTACTGCGGAAACTGAAGAACCATGGAAGGAGACATATATAGATGGATCAGAAATTGGTTGGCAGGTAGGAGGCAAAGGGTGGGAGTGAAGGGCTACTACTCTGACTGGAGGAGGGTCACGAGTGGTGTTCCGCAGGGGTCGGTACTCAGACCGCTGCTGTTCAATGTATTTATAAATGATCTAGAAACAGGGATGAAGTAATAAAATTCGCAGATGACACCAAACTATTTAGTGGAGTTAGGACTAAAGAGGACTGTGAAGATTTACAAAAGGACCTAAACAAACTAAGAGAGTGGACGACGAGATGGCAGATGAAGTTTAATGTAGAGAAATGTAAAGTCTTGCATGTAGGAAAAGGAACCCGAAGTACAGCTGTACAATGGGAGGGCTGGTAATGGGTGAAAGTAGCCTAGAAAAGGACTTCGGTGTACTAGTGGACAAAACAATGAAGCCGTTGGCACAGTGCGCAGCGGCCTCTAAGAAGGCGAACAGAATGCTAGGTATTATCAAGAAAGGTATTACAACCGGAACAAAAGAAGTTATCCTGCCATTGTATCGGGCGATGGTGCGCCCGCATCTGGAGTACTGCGTCCAATATTTGTCTCTGTACCTTAGGAAGGATATGGAGATACTCGAGAGGGTTCAGAGGAGAGCGACACAACTGATAAAGGTATGGAAAAACTTTCATATGCTGAAAGATTAGAGAAACCAAAGCTCTTTTCCCTGGAAAAGAGGGGACTTAGAGGGACATGATAGAGACCTATAAGATCATGAAGGGCATAGAGAAAGTGGAGATGGACAGATTCTTCACACTTTCAAAAACTACAAGAACGAGAGGGCATTCGGAAAAATTAAAAGGAGACAGATTCAGAACCAATGCTAGGAAGTTCTTCTTCACCCAAAGGGTGGTGGACACCTGGAATGCACTTCCAGAGGGTGTGCTAGGACAGAGTACAGTATTGGGGTTCAAGAAAGGATTAGATAATTTCCTGAAGGAAAAGGGGATAGAAGGGTATAGAGGATTACTATACAGTTCCTGGACCTTGATGGGCTGCCGCGTTAAAGTTAAAGTTAAAAAGAGCCTAAGACACATTTTCGAAAGAGGCGTCCAACTTTTTTTACTTTCAAAAATCGTCTAATTATACGTCCTGCCGATCTGATCGTCCAAGCTGCTAAATCGTCCATCTTTATATCACATTTCCGTCCAACTTTCCGTCCAAGTCCAAAACGCCTAGAACAAGCCCTGTTGGACGTGGGAGGGTCTGCAAAGTGATGGATTGAACACCCAGACTTGCCACCTAAATAGTGGGGTACCTTGCAGGGTACTGCTGTGAACTTCACAAAAAGGGTGCCATGGCTTCTCCTCCCTACAGCTCCCTTATGATGAGCCCCCCCCCAAACCACCTCCAGAATCCCCTAGACCCACTTATCTACTACCCCATTAGCCCTTATAGCTTCAGGAGCCACTTATATGCCAGTTAAAAAGGGTTTTGGGGGTGTATAGGGCAGTGCACATGTTTAAGTATCAATGCAGTAATTACAGAGGCTTATGGACATGGGTCCTCTTCTCTATGGGTCCCTAACCCACCCCCAAGATGACTTATGCTGCCTCTGGGCTGGACGACTAGGCTTTCCTATTCCAGGTGGCCAGGTGATGATGGTCTGGAGGCTGAAATTTAAAGTTGTGAATAAAATTTTTATGGGGGTGGGGGGGTTGGTGATCACTGGGGTAGTGTGTGGGGGTCTGTGTTATGTGTTTGAAGTGCTTATCTGGTGAGTTTAGGTGGTTTTTTGTGACTTAGACCATGTTTTACATGGTCTAAGTCACAACGTCCAAGTTCGATCTAAGCTCTGTTGTAAAACTTTTGGTGTATGACTAAGTCTAAGCCAGCCCACGTCCCGCCCTCAACACACCTCCCGAAATGCCCCATATAGCTTTGGATGTTGAGCGGCACTATGAAGGCCTAGGTCATTTACAAATACGTCCCAAACCCGTTTTTATTATCGGCATTTGGATGTTTTTGAGAAATGTTCATCCAAGTGCCGACTTAGGCCTGTTTTTGGATGTTTTTCTCTTTCGATTATGAGCCCCTTAATATTCAGCAGTAATACAAATCATATAACTTATCTCCCTCCCTTCCCACCCTTCCATAACATATATAGAACATAATTATTATATGATTAAATATTTCCCCCTATTATTGTTATATTGTTAAATAATAAACTAAAAATTACCCCCCCCCTCCCCTAGTAATGCATTTGTAAATTTAAGGGAACAAATGGAATCTATTCATTACAATATTTTGTTCATGGTCCCCACACATCTTGAAACTTCCTTAAATACCCCTGCTATGTAGCTATTGCTCTTTCCATTTTATATATATGGCATAATGAATTCCACCAAAAATTATAATTCATTCTATTCTAATTCTTCCAATTACATGTAATCTGTTGTATGGCAACCCCTGTCATTATAAGCTTGTTATTATTCGAAGATATCTGACTTTTTGCCCTCATTGACATGCCAAATAATATAGTATCATAGGTCAATGCCACCGGGTTTTTAATAAACTATTAATTTGGCCCAAAATTGATTTCCAAAAAGCCATAATAAATGGACAATAGAACAATAAATGATCTAAAGTCCCAGCTTCAAGATGACAATGCCAACGTCTATTAGACTTAGAGCTATTTAACTTTTGTAACCGAACAGGGTCCATAATGCTCTATGTAACAGAAAAAAACAAGTTTGTCTCATAGATGCAGACACTGTACCTCTCATCCTCCAAATCCAAATTCGTGTCCATTGAGCCACAGAAATTTGATGCTTAATCTCAAATATCCCTAAGGCCAATTTTTGGTTTCTTTTTTATAAATCCAGCTATCAATTTATACCATTGAGCGGCCAGGAAGTCCACCTGAAAGCATAAGAACTCCAAACTATATTGATTATTAAGATTTTTCCATTCAGGGAACCCTACCTGAATGGCCTGCTTCAGTTGCATCCATCTAAAATTGTGTGATTTATTGAGGCCATATTTATGTTACAACTGTGAAAAATCAAGCAGCTTACCATTAGAAATAACATCATCTAATACACGAATACCTGCTATCATCCAATACTTCCAGATGACCTTAAATCCGCCAATTTGAATCTTGGAGTTCAGCCATATAGTTTGATTTGTTGATTTGTGAATTGGAATAGGTGTTAAATTACTCACATATCTTAATGTATTCCATGTATCTACTAATATTCTATTTTCTTTATATAATCTAGGCATTTTGATACTGAGAACATGGCATAATCGCAGAGGAAACATGAGGCACCATTCCAACCATAACCAATCTGGGATATTTTAAATGAGCTCTGGGAGGACCCTGGCACATAATATAGGATTGATGATACCTATAAAAGTTGGGAAAATTTACCCCTCCCTCTGCAATCGGCTTTTGTAGAGATACTAAAGCAATTCTAGGAGTTTCACCTAACCAAATAAATTTTGTAAGAACACTATTTAATTTTTTATAAAAGAACCCTTGAAAAAAAACAGCAACATACCCATTTGATAACAAACCACAGGTAAAATCATCATTTTAGTAGTTTGGACTCTTCCCCACCAGGAAAGATATAAAGGATTCCATTGTTCACACATTTCTGTTACCTTGGGTAATAAAAAATTTTCATTCACTTTCATTGTGTCTTTCAGCGTATTTTATATCCAAATACCTAAATATTTTATTCCATCTTCTTCCCAAAGAAAGGGGAATGAATCAAGCAGATCTTTTGTACAATGTACAATGAGTGTAAGAACTTCTGATTTACTCCAATTCATCTTGTACCCTGAAAATTTTCCAAATTTCTCTATCAATTCTAGTAAACTTGGAATGGTTGTTTCCAGATTTCTCAAATGAAGCAATATATCGTCTGCATAAGCAGAAACCTTATATTCCCAATCTGAATAAGGAATACCCTTTATCTCCTTCGCTTGCTGAATAGCTAATAACAAGGGTTCTAATACAATATCAAAAAGCAAAGGAGATAAGGGACAGCCTTGTCTAACCCCCCCTCTGCAGACTAAAACACTCTGATAAATTATTATTAATATACAATCTAGCAACAGGGGAGCTATACAATGTTTGAATCTTTATTCATTTTAAAGCCAAAAATAAGTGCAAGACATTTTACACTTTAACAGCACTTAAATTCTATCAAATTATATTTTATGACAAATACATATATAATCCCCCCTTTCTACATATCCAACAATTGCACTCAACTTAAAAGTATTTCCCCACCCTGGATGTGTATGATCAAAGGGCAAATCAACAATCAATTCTTACAGAATTTTGTCAATGGCTCCCAAACATCCATAAATTTCCTATAATGTCCCTGTTGTATGGCCATCATATGTTCCATTTTAAAAGTGTGGCATAGAGATTCCCACCAAAAAGTATAATTTAACCGATCCCAGTTTTTCCAGTTCCTCAAAATAAGTTGTATGGCAACCCCTGTCTTAATAAAGAGAAGTTTATTATAATGGGAAGATATTTGGCTTTTAGCCCTCATTAACGTGCCAAATAGCACATCAATGCCACTAGATTTTCTAATAATTTATTCACTTGATCGCAAATGGATCTCCAAAATTTAAGTATCATGAGACAATAGAACAGAGGATGATCCAATGTCCCTACATCGAGATGACAGTGCCAGCATCTATTAGACTTAGAACTATCCAATTTCTGTATACGAACAGGGGTCCAAAAAGATCTATGTAACAAGAAAAACCATGTTTGTCTCATAGATGCAGATGCAGTACACCTCATCCTCCAAGTCCAAATTTGTGGCCATTGAGACACAGAAATCTGCTGCTTAATCTCAATACTCCAAATGTCAGATTTCTTAACTTTTTCTTTTCTTTTTTGCCTCTGTCCACTCAAATCTTGCCTTCTTTCTCACCCTTCTTTTTAAATGTTCAGCTACCTCTCAGTTCTCCATCTTCTCTCAGTCCCTAGCTCTCCCATTTCCCATCTCACTCCTTTCCCAGCCTATTTCTTTTTATCTACACCCCATTACTCCCCATATACTCCACATTTCTACCACTATACTCAGTGCTCTCTCACTCATCTTGTCATCTCCCTTTTGACCTCATCCAAATGGCTCACCATTTTCAGAATCTCCCTCCCTCTCTCCACTGGTCAGGCTATAATTCCCTGTCCCTTTCTTTCCATCTCCTATAATCTTATCCCAGCTCTCTTAACCTCCTGCCCTCCCAAGGGTCCATCTCTCCTCCTCTATCCCCATGGTCCAACATTTTGCTCCCTCTCTTTTCTGATTTTATTCCTCCCTCCCCCCTTGGTGCTGAGCAATGAAATGGAGGGAAAAAAGAGAGATGCTGCATTTCTCTGCCTTCAATCCATAGGCCTAACATTTCTCCCTTCCTCCCTTCCATCCCCAGATCCAACATCTATCCCTTTCTCTTCCCAACTGCCCCCATCCCATCTCTCCCCCTGCCTGCCTCCCTCCTCCAGGTTCACCATTTCTCCCTTTCTATTCTCAACAGTTCTCCCTTCAAGTATCTCTTTCCCTCTTCCTCCACACCACCCCTGGTCCAGCTTCTCTCCCTTCAGACCATTGCCCATCATCTCTCTCTCTCTGTCCTTTGTTTCTGGCCCATAAGCTCTCCCCCTATGCCCAATCTAGCATTTCTTTTAATACCCTCCCCCTCTGTACTTAAAAAAATAACAACAGTCCAGGAGGCTTCCTTGGCCCAGCCCCTTCTCTACGCGCTCATGCATCTCTACCTCACTCTTCTCCTACCACCATTTCAAATAATTCTTTCTTTCCCTCCTTCCTCTCTCTGCCCAACAGTTCTCCTCTTTCTTCATCTCTCCATGTGTACCATCTCTTTCCCTCTCTCAGACACCCAATTCTTCCTTACTATTCCCTCCCTCACTCCCTCCATTCTTCAATCCTATTGCTCTTGCACCCTCCCTCCTTCCTTCATCATTTGTCCAAAGTTTGTGCTCCCTTCCTCTAGAGTCCCAACATGACCTTCTCCCTCCCTTCTGTGCCTCCCTCCGGCGGGTATTTACCATCTGGCCAGCTCCCATGCTGCAATTGTTTTTCTGGTGAAAGCTGTGGGCGGTGGTTGCTGGCTCCTCACGCGATCCATGGCTGTGCTAGAAGTGTTTATTTTATGGCCATTGACAATCCGCGCCTGTGCTGGAAGCGTTCCCTTCCTTCTGTGCCTCCCGGCGAGTGTTTATTTTATGGCAGGCTCCCTTTCTACAGTCATCCGCGGGCAGCATCAGCTCCTCAAGCGCAATTCACGGCTGCTTCAGAAGCCTTCTCTCTGATTTCAGAGGGAATGTTTCTGACACAGCCGCAGATCACGTACGAGGAGCCGACGCTGACCGCGAACGACTGCAGCAACGGAGCCGGCCAGAAAACTACCTGCCAGAGGGAGGCACGGAAGGGAGGAAAGCAGGGAGAAGCTGGGCCACACAAAACTCTTTGTTGGGCTACATGTGGCCCACGAGCTGCGGGTTGGACACCTCTGCTGTAGATCTTTAATAATTTTGCTCTGTTTTTTCAGCTCTTGATTGCCTGCTATTACTAGGGGGATTCTCTCTGTGGTTTTCTTGTCTTCACACTGCAATAAGTTTTCTCTTGGTATTTCAAGGGAGGAGACAATATTCTTGGAGATTATTTGGGGGCTGAATCCCTTTTGTTTGAAAGATCCAGTCAGGATTTTGAAGTGTTTTTTTTCTCTCTCTCTCTTGGGTCAGAGCAGATGCCATATGGTTTGGTTGTGTATAATAGATTTTTATTGTATATGAGGCGTATATGTATATAAAAAGGAGTTTGTCAATGATTTGGGAGATGGTGGGGTTGGGGGTAGGGGTAATTGGCAGCTGTGCCTTGGTTACTCTATGAATATTTGTTCTAATTGCTAATAGTTCATATCAGAACTTCATCCAGCTATTGTGTTATAGTTATTCTTTATGCCATGAGGTGGATAATATTTTTGCTCCTTTTAGCAGGGCAGGCATGGGAGACCAACTCCGCCCCCCAAGTGACCTTGTGGCGCTACCTTTTCAAAGACTCTTCCACAAGTCTACCCCACTGATAGACAAGCCTCTTCACCAGCAGCCTAGCCGAAAGGTTACTAGCGTGAACCAAAAAGCCAACTATGACTCTTCCCCCAAAGAACAATACCATCTCTACCCTCACAAACCACCTCTACTCATAACACGTGACCTCACAAACCACCTCCATTCATATCATGTCTCCAACTTTCCAGGCCACCTCCTTCCCTACCTCCTTTCCCACCACATCCCCAACCCTCCTTACAACATTATACTTCACCATCCCCATCATTAAAGGCCAAGGCAGACACAGTGATCTCGCCTCCCAACACAAAAACAACCCTACCAGGAACCCTGCCAACCTCATCCCCATCCTAGCCTCCCCACCAGCCCCCACCAGCAATACTCTCAAATTTGCACTCATCAATGCAAGATCAGTTAACAACAAGACCTTCCTCCTCCATGACCTCATCTGAGACAACACTTGGGACGCCCTCATGATCACTGAAACCTGGCTTCAAGACAACGATGGGATTGCACTAGGTGAATTGTGTCCTCCAGGCTACTAGGCCCTAACCTGATCACGCACCTCTGGGAAAGGAGGTGGAGTGACTACCATCGTCAAAATCTCCACCACACCAAAACTGATAAGCTCTATCAACATTCCCATCCTGGAAGCTCTTCCTTTCATCATAGGCCACAAACACAAAATCACCCTCATACTACTTTACAGAGCCTCCAACTCCCCAGCAGAAACCCTAGAGTCCCTCCTCGATTTTATCACCAAACTATTCATCTCCCACAAACATGTGACCATCCTGGGAGACTTCAACTTCCAAGACTACCCCCAACACCTCAGGACAAAGTGACAGCTTCCTCTCCTCCCTCACCGACCTGGGATTTCACTAAGCTGTAACCACCCCTACTCACTCAGCAGGCAACATCTTAGACTTAATCTTCATCCATAGAGACCCGACTGCAGAGCCTCAACAATCTGCACTACTACACCTGTCCCATGGTCAGACCACCACCTCATTGAATTCCAACTCCCACTCGAAACTACCCCAGCTCCGCGAAAAGACCCTATCCCACCCACCCGACGCCAACTCCCTAATTCAGTCAACCCGTCAGTTATGACCGCAGGCATTCGCAATCTAAACAAAACCTGCACCCAACATCCCCACTCCATCGACCTAGCAGCCTCCACGTGGCACTACAACATCCAATCCCTCTATAACAACCTCACTTAGACAAAAATAACATGAATAACCACCAACAAAACACCTGCTCCCTGTTACACCAGTGACTTCCGATCCATAAAAAGATCACTGAGGAAAGCAGAAAGAAACTGGATCAGACACCCAAATTCAGAAACCAAAGCCCACTGGAAAAACATATCTGTTACCTACAAAGCTGCCATTCTAGAAGCAAAGAAAGCCTACTACTTTCACATCCTATAGATAGCCCAAGCTAGATCCAAACAACTATTTGCCCTCACAAACCAACTCTTCACCAACGCCCAAGGAAAAAGCCACAACAACCCAACAGAACTTGATAGTGAGACTCTCTCGGACTTCTTCCAGTCCAAAGTACAAACCATCCACAATAATCTTGACACCAATATCAACCCTCCTCCAGCACACCCCCAGCCTAACCCAAGTACCCCATCCTCTACCACTCTTCCCCAACTTCATATGGCCACCCTTGCTGAGGTTCTTGAAACCCTGAGAGAACTCAAGCCCTCCAGCACCATCCTTGACCCCTGCCCATCCAGCCTCCTACTGTCCACAGAAGACACCATGGCAGAATCTATCCTCCCGATCATTAACTCCTCCCTCTCCACAGGGACAGTACGTCTCAGCTGGAAGTTGGCTATTATCAAACCCACTCTCAAAAAACCCACCTTCGACCCTAACGAACCCGGCAACTACGGCCCATTCTCCAACTTCCCATTTGTTTCCAAACTCCTAGAATGAATAGTGCTCCGCCGATTACACCCTTTCATTGAAGAACAAGCTACCCTATCCCCTGCTCAATCCAGCTTCCAAACAGGCCACAGCACAGAGTCAGTACTCCTGGATATTATTGATGACAGCTGGTCGATACTCAATAAAGGCAGTGATGCCCTACTAATCCTACTTGACCTCAGTGCTGCCTTTGACACTGTCAACCACCACCACCTCCTCTTATCCAGATTCTATGACCTTGGAATCAAGGACTCTTCCCTCCAGTGGTTCACCTCCTTCCTTCACCAAAGAACCCAAACAGTCCTACTAGGGATGCACAAATCTAACCCCAAGCCTATCAAATACGGCGTTCCCCATGACGCCCTTCTAGCCCCCCTCCTATTTAACCTCTACATCGGACCTGTCATTGATATAGCCCAGAAGTACAACATTAAAATCCACTCCTACGCCGATGGCATCCAGCTGCTCCTCCCACTAGGTGAAAACCGATCATCCTAAATCACCAACCTCCAACACTGCCTCTCTGACATGAAAACCTGGATGACAAACAACAAACTACAGCTGAACGCCTCCAAGACCAAACTTTTATGGATCAGAAAAAAAGTACCAAATACACACGCCCAACACTATCATGAGACTCCACCTTACTAACTGCAGCAGATCAAGTACACAGCCTAGGAGTAACATTAGATGGCCACCTGTCCCTGTCCACCCACATATCTCAAGTAGTCTCTACCTCCTTCTACTACCTCCGCCAACTGAGAAGGCTCAAACCCTACATCTCCACACCTGACCTAGCCCAACTCCTCTACGCCTATGTCCTCTCCAGGATGGATTACTGCAACTCCCTATTAATGGAGTAGCCAAAAAAGATCTCAAGCACCTTCAGCGGGTATAAAATGCAGCAATCCGCCTCCTACACAACCTCAACTACCACGATCCCATCTCCCCAGCCCTCCACGCTGAAAACTGGCTTCCAATTAACCAACGCTGCGCATTCAAGGCCCTGGTAATAGCGCATAAAATAATTTACGCCACCACCCCTATCTACATAAAATCCAAACTAACCCTGTACACCCCCACCCGCCCCCTCCACTTGGAAATGGAGAAATGCCTATGCATCTCCCAGGAAAGTCCCTCCTGTCAGAAATCGCCTGCAAACGCTCCTATAGCCACTTCATCCCCCAACTCTGGAACCAACTCCACCAACAAATCAGATTACAGAACTCATTGATGACCTTCCGAAAAGCAGTAAAGACCCTCCTTTTCAACTAAAATTCAACCACAGTCTACGCATCACCCCCCTTAAACTCCCCCTCCCCTCTACCCTCTCTTCTCCATTCTAAACTTCTACTTAAATTGCTGTATAATCCATTCTTAACCTGTACTTAAATTGCTGTATAGTCCTTGTATTTAAACTACAGTATAGTCTTTGTAATGTCCAAATGTACTCCACTGTGAATGTTTGCTTGTAGGTCGTTCTGAGCTACTGGGAGGACGGGACAAAAAATCTAAATAAATGTGCTGGCAGTTTTGAGTGTTTACCTGTGATTATTCCAAGTAAAGAGGGACTCAAAAACCCCTTCTGATTTTAATTTGTGCTTCCTATGTGGCTTGTAATTTAAGTTTTGGGCAATCCAACTTCAGTTTATTGAGGAAGCTGAAACAAGTCATGTTTCAGTGAGCCCACCTGCTTTGGGATCATTCAACAAAATGAAATTGTAGGAATAGCTGATGAAACAAAATCATCCAATCAAATAATACTAGGATAAACAATCAAAAACCAAATGCACCAAACCGACTGTGTCCTTAGTGCAGCAAAAATGAAAATATGTGCATGCATGCTGTCGACAAATCTCTAGATGCCTCTAGATTTCTTTGTGCTACCTACGATTGCAAATGTATGTTTCTTTGGAAAAATAAAATAAAAATAAGTAAAAGCAATAATTATGTAGTTTTTATATTTAGACAGTTATTTTGAATTTTATTAATTTGCAGGGGTAGTTGGTGTTTTCTTAAATGCTAGCCAATGTGGCTGAATTAAATCGATATATTCAATACTGGTATCCAGATAGCAGTCAGCCCATAGTTTTCAGATTCAATGCTGACCATTGCACAATCTGGATAAAAGCAATATTCAGTTTGCTATCTGAATAGCTACTACAATAAAGTTTCTAATAGTCTTTTTTGAGATCCTAACCATTGCTGCTTTAACCGCCTATGGGCCATAGGTCTCATTACATAAGATGAGATATGTGGTAAATAACAGGTTTCAATGTGTTTTAGCATGCAGTAATAAAGTAGTGTTTTTAGTAAACCTAGCCCTTCTGGTGCACTTTTGCTTTAAAAGTTATATAAATTATCCCTGAGTACAAAGTAGCACAAACTTTGGTGGGAAGTTTATGAATGGATTTTATGAGCATAATAGGATCCATGGTTTTATAATTTGGTCAAGAGCTTAAAAATGCACAGCTTAAGACCTAAATACAAAATACCACTACAGCTTTATTATTAGTGCCAAATAAGCTGTGAATAACTATGCTTATATTGATTGCCTTGTATCATCATAGAATTACATACCATTAATGCTTGTGGACCCAATAATGCACATGAATTCAAATGATTGAGGGCATTGTGTCTGAGCAAGGGGTTAGAAGTTAAAAACAAACAAAGAAAAGGGGCATTATTTGTTCTTAGGGGATTGATTAAGTATGTCAAAGGCGGTCAACCAGCAATCTCTCTTTCTTTTCAATTCAGTAGGTAATGAAATTTAATTACTGAAGAAATTCAGCTTTCACACTTTGAAAAAGAGAGAGGTCGGCACCAGCATGCACAGAAAACAGAGCTACAGTGTGTAAAAGTCTTTAGTAATACTGGGGAGAAAGAGCTAGAGCGAGATTGCTTGACACAAGTAATTTTGCAGTCTTTGTTTCTTACTATCTGAATGACAAGATCTGCTGATTCCATTTTAGGGTAGTAGTTCTAGATTCTATTATTTCTCCCTGTAAAAAAAAAAGGAAAAATTACCATGTTTCTGACTAAGATTGATAAAAGAGTTCTAACATGAGAACACTGGCATCACAACTGCTTTTGGTCCCCTATTTTATCTCAAGACTCCCATAAACTAGAAGTGAAACAGAGACTAGTGCATTCGATAGGGTACAGATAAAAATAAGTAGAAATGTAATGGGTTATCACAATAAATTAGTAGATCAGTGACTGCAAATACAATTCTATGGCCACATACATTTCTTTCAGCTCTCTTGTTGATTTCAGACCAGACCGCCAACCTCGACATACAGTGATTTTAGATGAAACAGATTTTTCTTAATCTTGATAATGAGTGTCATGCTTTTAAGGGAGTTGAGAACATTGCATCCTAAGAAAATGATGGCTTTTCTTGATGGAGGTGCCATCTATTTGGGGTGGCACAAGGTCATAAGCAGCTCATTTCTTGAATGGGATTTCATCCAATTTACTCTTACTCTCTGAGGCATCGCAGATGTATTCTCTAGCACTTTTTTTCTTAATCAAAATATACCTTAACTCCCAGCTGAATTAACTATATACACTGTTATCTTGATGGTCATACTGGAGTACTGCCTAAATAACTCTATCCCAGTAATCCCACTAAACTAAATGCAAACTAATGTAACTTTGTTAAATTTTAGAATTCCAGTATTGAATTCTTGGGATGTGCAATCATTCGTTCATGTTTGATTCTTTAACACAATTTAAGAATTTTAGTGCATAAAGCGTCAATTTAAAAATTAACACACATCATATATTTGTGTATTTTATGATATCTAATGTACTTTAAAATTTATTAAACTGAATAAAGGCTCTCCACTATCCCCATTGCTCTTCAACATCTACATGTCCTCACTGGGCACGAAGCTAACCCAGCTGGGGATAAAACTATTTAGTTATGCAGATGATTTCACGATTATCATCCCATTCACCAATTCTGTCTCCGAAACTATTCCCAAAGCTTCAGAAGCTATAAACATGATGGAACAATGGATGACAAACTTTAGGCTCAAACTTAATTCAGATAAAACAACTTTTTTCATTGCTTCACCACATCCACTTGACATTAAATCACCCCTCTGTATCAATAACCTTAGTTACCCTATCCAGCCCTCCATAAAGATACTAGGTGTAACTCTGGATCAATGCCTAACCATGAAAGACCAAGTAGATTCCTTAATCAGAAAGGGATTTTTCACTCTCTGGAAACTCAGATCCCTTAAAGCTTATTTTGTTACATTGGTTTTTAGAATCCTAGTCCAATAAGAAAAGAGAAAAAAAAAAATCAAAATTTTACAGAAATTTGAAGTATATTCCTTACAACATTACCCTTTTACCTCTTCTAGTCCACATAATGGGAGAATATTCCTGAAATTAACTTAAAAATATAATAAAGTATAATCATGATCTAATCTAAGGTCTAATTTTATGGTGCAAAATACTACTAAATTCCATTTATAATTAATTCAGATGGGAACTAATTATTAGTTTCACGAAGCTGTAAAAACTGTTCCAACTGCATAGATTCCCAGAATATATATTCACCCCTGAGGGGGCGTGGCTGAGCCCAAGTGAGATGGCGGCTTGATTCTCGTGCTCCCGTGCTGCTCCTCACATTTACACAAGCAGGCTGCTTAAATCAAATTTTGAAGCGTAGCGGAGCGTGGCTACAGTCGCCGTAACCATAACAAACCTCAGTTTCACTTCTTTCGGTCTGCTATTTTCGCTGGATGTCTGATAAAAAAGTCGGGAAGCGGCACAAGCCTGAGCCGCTTTCCCCATCGAAAATGCCGCTCCCTTCATTCACCGGCGACTCGAGCCGCGAAATTTTAGCAGAATTGAGAGAGCTAAAAGAACTAGCAACGGATACAAAGGCATGCACAGATGAAATTAATGAAAAAATAACGAGCCTGTCTGCAGACTTTACACAGCTTCAAACATGTGTAAACACACTGGAAACCAAAATGGAGGCTAGCACACTGCAGGTGAATGATCTCAGGAAGCAGGCCACCCACATTGCTACATTGGAGAGAGACCTGGAAGATAGTAATGACCGGTCTAGAAGATGTAACATCCGTATCCTGGGGCTCCCAGAGAATGGCCGAGATGGTGAGCTTATTAAATACCTAGAGGCTTTAATTCCTCAGCTCCTTGATCTTACTTTCCACCGGGAATTTGAAATTGAGCGAGCCCACAGGGTACCCTCCTCTTCAGCCGGAGACCGTTGCTCCAGACCGGTTGTACTCAAGCTACTTAGATACCAACACGTTTTGGAGATCATGTAGCGGGCAAAGATCAGAGCTCCAATCAAACATGAGGGATCCACCATCTTATTTGTTCCTGACCTGAGTAAAACTACTGCACGCCGACACAAGCTGCTTCTCTCCCACAGACCACAGTTGAAATCTCTAAATGCAAGATTTGGCTTACTCTACCCGGCTCGCATGAGAGTAACACTGAATAATACAACCAAGGACTTCATTAACCCGGAAGAGCTGGCTTCATTTATTGAACTGCATTCACCTACCCCAATCAATCAGGTTTGAATGTCTGATAATATGGTTTATCACATGTTGCTGTATTAGATGATGTTATTCTGTTTGCACTACACATTACAGCCTTTTACTATATTATATGAGATTAATGTGATGCTGTTAGCTCTTGCCAGCGCATTGTTATGCTGTTAACAACTGTTTGTATGTTGAATTCTGATACTAATGAGGGCACGTTGGGATCTGTCTGCCATTATGGCTCCCTCAGCTACACTCACATGGTTATTATATAGCAGTGACTGTTTTGTCACTCTTCTCAGTTCAGGGTGTTTTTCACTGGTTTTGGTCTATTATTTTTTTATGAGTCTTATACTGATGAGGTTCCTTTCTCACTCCTGGTCTCACCTAATAAGCTTGTATTGCTGGTCGCTTTTTACATCTGCTTATCATTGTCTCATGCTCATATGTCTTTTTCATAATTGCAATGTCTCTTAAAATTATATCTTTAAATGCAAAGGGTCTTAATAACAAAATTAAGTTGAAAAAAGTTTTAACATACCTTGATAATCTTAAACCTGATGTAATAATGTTACAGGAGTCCCACCTAGATGCTTTTGCTTCAGCCAAGGTTTCTCTCCCATGGGCCTTGCCCCCATATTATTCTCCTGCCATTGATAGAAAGGGTGGAGTTATTACTTTGATTCGGAGATCCAGTAATATTTCCATCATTTCCTCCTCAAATGATCTCAATGGTTGCTGGGTTAAAGTTACAATTAATAGCGCAGGTGAGATATATTGTTTATTCAATTTGTATGGTCCGAATTTGGATAAACCAGATTTTTTCCATTCTGTGTATGAATCTCTTCTGGATGAATCCACGGCCAATCTGGTTGTCACTGGAGACTACAATCTGGTTTTGAATCCTAGTATAGATAGAAAATCAAACTGCACATATAAGAAAACCAAAGCTTGGTTCGCCTTACAGGATCTCATAACTGATGTTCACCTTTTGGATATATGGAGACACCTACATGCTGACACAGAGGCCTTCACCTTCTTCTCTCCCCCCCCATTCCTCGTACTCAAGGATTGATTTTTTTCTTGTGAGCGAATCTTTGTGTTCTTCCATCACGGATGCATCCATTCTACCAATCACTGTTTCGGATCATGCGGCCATTACAATTCAATTAAAAGGCAATGTTTCTTCTCAGAAAACTCGGCAATGGCGTTTCAACAATGCTCTCTTACAAGATGAACAGTTTTGTGAGTTGATAAGGTCTAGAACACAAGAATATTTCCAGTTTCCTGCACAAACTTCCTGGTCTTGTTGTTGGGATGCTTATAAAGCTTTCATCCGAGGTATCATAATAACCTATTCTGCTCATAAAAGTAAAAAATTAAAAGAAGATCAAAAAAAACTGGAAGACGAAATTAGAAGCCTAGAATCTCAACACCAACAAACACCTTGGGACATAGACCTCCTGCTAAGATTGAACAGAACACGCTTCCGCTACAACTCAATCTTAAATAATAAGGCCTCACATGCGATATTTCAACAATCTACATCTTACTTTGCTGAGAATAATAAATGTGGCCATTTATTGGCTAATCTTCTTAAACGACGTGAGGCAAAATCTAATATTGCCTCCATCAAAATGGAATCAGGAGTTGAAGTCACCGGACCTAAGGCCATCTCCCAAGCATTTATGACATTCTACAAATCACTATACACTGCTGAATCAAGTAGCCCGCAATTGATTTCCGAGTTCCTGGCAAATATTCCTCACACCACCTTGGATGAGATTGATAATGAACATCTCAATGAGTGGATCTCACCATCTGAAATATCCCTGGTTATTCAATCAATGGCTCTTAAGAAATCACCCGGACCAGATGGCCTGACGGTCGAGTTTTATAAGGCATTTCAAGAGATCTTGATCCCGTTTTACCTTCCTTTTCTTGAACATCTCATTTCTTCAGGTGAGGTCACTGGCTCTTTCACCGAAGCTACCATGATTGTGCTGCCAAAACCAGGTAAAGATCCGCGTCATCTTGCCAATTACAGACCACTTTCTTTAATAAACGTGGACGCAAAAATATATGCTAAACTATTAGCAAATCGATTGCAGCGAGTCATAACTAAACTAATACCATCAACTCAAAGTGGTTTTGTCAACGGCCGGTCTTCTAGTGACAATACTCGAACATTCTCACATGTCATAGCTCAAGCACAACTACAGAAAAAAGAATTGCTAGCGGTTGGATTAGATGCAGAGAAAGCCTCGATCGCATTGAATGGCCTTTTCTCTTCAACACCTTACTCTGGTTTGGCTTCTCGGAGGATTTCATTACTAAAATAAAAGTACTCTACTCAAAGCCCACCACCAGAACGTTTATTAATGGTACATTATCTGATGCTTTCTATCCTAATAGGGGCACTAGACAGGGATGTCCTTTATCCCCATTACTATTCAATCTTGCATTGGAACCACTGATACAGACCATACGTAACAATCCTGACATTGTTGGTTTCAGACTTCAAGAACATGAGCAAGATATTAAACTCTCTTCATATGCAGATGATATTTTACTATATATAACACCTACATCTTTTCCGTTTCTACTATCGGACATAGCACGTTATGCGAAAGTCTCTGGGTACAAACTCAACATGAGTAAAACCGAAGTGATGCCTCTTAATTGCCCGGCAGTGGAATCTGATATAAATACTTATGGAATGAAATGGTCAGCTACATCCATAAAATACCTGGGAGTACTGTTTGGCCCGAGTATTGAAGAAACCGTTCTCCTCAATGTAGAACACATATTAGACATTGTCAAATCCTCCATCTCCAAATGGTCCCCGCTCACACTGACGTTTCCACTGGGGTAGAGTGGAAACGATCAAAATGATGATTGCTCCCAAGGTTAATTATATCTTATCTATGTTACCCTTTCATTTACCATTCACCTTCCACAAACAAGTGGATTCTCTGCTAACTAAATTCCTGTGGAAAAACAAGCAGCCGCGTATTGCTCTAGCTAAGTTAAAAGCACCTCGTATATTGGGTGGAGTGAACTTACCTAGTTTTCTACATTACCACCATGCCTTCATCCTGAAACAGTGGACATAAGGATATCATAGGCCCAATACCTGTGACCCTCCTGTGTGGCTCTCTGTTGAAAGCGCATTATATGGGGATAGACGCATTAGATACTTAGCTGGTATCACTCTCTCCAAATCAGACAAGTTGGATAAGATACTGGTAGCTTATAAACTAGCGGTTGATAGCGCTGATTCTGCTTTCTCGTCTCGATGGTCGGATTCCACCATACTGCCTTTATGGAATAATGATAGGTTCAGGATAGCAGAGTCTCCTATCTCATGGACGGACTGGCAGAAATGTGGCATATACCTGGTGAAAGATCTTAGAACAAAAGATGCATGGGCATCTTTTTCAGATCTGTCGACTGATTGCGGTCTACCTGGGTCTCAATATTTCTGGTGGCTTCAACTAATACACTGTGTGCAACACTCAGTTCAGAAAGATGGTCTACAGTCAGCGGACCCCGGTATGCTTCAATTCTTACGTTCTCTACCTGATGGTAATATCAAAGCTTCTACCTGGTATCATCTACTACAAAGAGCTTCCTTTTCTGATCCCTTGGAATTGGAAGTGAAATGGTGTAGCGACCTCAACTTACCTTCTGATGCAATAGATTGGGTGTCCCTATGGCTAATTTTTTTTCAAATCCATTCGCTCAGCCTCTCTATTACAATCCATATTTTTTCTTTTGCACAGAGCGGTTTGGACGCCTATATTGTCACACAGAATAGATCACTCAATATCCACTCTATGTTGGTCATGCTCTACTTCTGATGGTACTATGGAGCACCTACTTTTTTCATGCCCACTCTTAAAGAATTACTGGAATAAAGTGTGGAATATTATATGTGACATATTAGACATCAAAGAGTCTCTGACCTATCCTATACTTATCATAATGTCACAAGCGATCGCTGCACCCATGCATTCTGATAAGGCTCGTTTAATTACTATTATGTTATCTCTGGCTATACAGACCGTGTTATTTTGCTGGAAAGATTTTACTAAAATAGATTACCAAATGTGGTGGAATGCTCTCTGCCTTACAGGGAAATATGAAAAAGTATATGCGGAACGAACTAACTCCATGCCTAGATTCCTGGCTATATGGCAGCCTCTCCTTATGTATTGTAATGTATAACCCTTGCATTTTCACGCTTTTGTATACTCGCTTGCTTGATTCATCAATAGTTATTCTCTTAGACAATGCACCTAGGGCATGAGTAATGTAATTGGGATCATTGTGTGTTGATAATGTACTAGAGTATTATCTTTTATTCATACAACCCTCAGTATATTCTGTTTATGGATGTGACTTGCACCATGAATTGTATTCACCTTTCATCTTTATTTTTGCTTTTTCTGTAATTTGAAAACTCAATAAACAGTTTGAACTGAAAAAAACCCAAAACTGTTCCAACTGCATAGAGTCCCAGAATATATATTCACATTCCTTAAATTTCACTAAGCATTTGCATGGAATTTTTAAGTAAAATGTGGCTCCCAGAGCCAACACCCTTGATTTCAAGTTTAGAAATGTTTTCCTTCTCAGTTGTGTTGCCTGGGCCACATTGGGAAATATTAATACATTATCTCCACAAAACTTTGCTAGCTTATTTTGAAAATAAGCTTTCATAATTAAGGATTTGTCTAACTCTCTTGCACAATTCACTAATAGGATAGACCTAGTTTGGATTATGTCCTGTGAATCTTCAAGGAAACCAGTTAAATCAAATTCTAACTGGAACAAAACTTTTTTTTTTTTTAAATTAATTTTTGGGTAGGCACCTAACTCGGTAGGTGTGAGGATTTGGATGCTTTTATTGCTTTCCTAAAGCTCAGGAATCCTTCAAAGGATCTTATCTGTGGGTGCAGTCGAGTCTAGTGGGTCAGTATGAAGTGAGAGAAGGAACATTGCTTAGTGGTTTGCAGTTGAAGGGCATGACCAGGGGGTGTTTTGAGGTGTATTTCATCTTGGGAGCAGAGGGCTCTGTTTGGCACGTATGGAAGAAACTTGGTCATCATGTAGGCCAGTGTCATGTTTTGCAAGGATTTGAATGCTAGTATCAGGCCTTTGAAAACACAATGTTTGACTACGGGTAGCTAGTGAGCTGACGATAGAACCTGAGAGACCAGGTCATGGGGATGGAGGTTCTTTTGTACATACTGGAGACATTGTGCGTTCTTTGCCATGAGACTATTGAAAGCATGTTGCAGCAGTTCATGTGGAAGAGGACTAAGACACAGAGTAGCTGGGTGAAGTTAGACTCAGAAAAGTAGTTCATTATTTTTCGGAGTTGTCACAGGCTTAACTGGCAATGTATTAGCCAGCACTTCATAAACTGGATATTCAGTATCAAAGCCTGACTTTGAATATCTGGAAAGTAAACAGCCAGTCAGGTTTTCAGGATACCCTAATGAATATGCATATGGCAGATTTGCATGCCTGTTACCTCCATTATATGCAAATCTCTCTCATGCATATTCATTACAGCTATCCCAAAAACCTGACTAACTTGTGATCCTCCAGGATAGGCTTGGGAACCACTGCATTAGGTAAATTGTGAACCCACTGGGACAGACAGGGAAAATGCTTGAGTACCTGAATAAATTAATATAAACCATTCTGAACTCCCTTGAGAGGACGGTATAAAAAATTGAATAAATAAATAAATGCCTCTGTCCGTGTGCTGCTTACAGCTTGTATAGAACAGTTCACAATAGATTCCTTCAGTTTTATACTGAAAAACTAGGACTAGGCCAAGCACCATTGAACTCACTCTGAGTTATTAGCAATTGTAAGAGGCTCCTATTCAGTTAACCCTTACTTCTGTAATCTTAGGGCTCCTTTTATCAAGCCGCGCTAGCGGGGTTAACGCACGCGACGTGTCATCATGCAATAACCCCCGCGCTAGCCAAAAACTACCACCTGCTCAAGAGGAGGCGGTAGCGGCTAGCACGGCCGGCGGTTTAATGCTCGCTATTTCATGCATTAAACCGCTAGCACGGCTTGGTAAAAGGAGCCCTTAGTATTGCCAGTCAGACTGTATTTGTTGAGCAACTTTCTTTAATAACATGCAATAAAGAATAAACACTCACAATTGATGACTTCAAAGCAGTTCAACTTTCACAGAATCTTCTCACTCTACCAGCCCATCTATTCAAGCTGGGAGTGTGTCCACACCTTTTGGAAATAACACTGTTCTCCAGACTTAGATAGATAATCCAAGCTGTGTTAGATTGTTAGAAATAAAGAGTAAAAACTCAATGGGAGAACATGTTCTAACAGCCATGTGGTCTGACAAAATATGGCAACTGTTCTCTCTCAGACTGAACAAGAAGGGGGGGGGCCTCAAGCTCTGTGGTTCCAGACTAGCTCTCTGGCAGAAGCAAAGCTCTCTAGGGATTTAAGTCCACAGAGCATACCTTAACTATATATCTTAACATAAACACTTAATTAAACCTGTTCATATACAAGAAACTGAGTAAATGTCCACATAAAATGGGAGCAGAACAATCCATTCTCCTTACTTCCATTACTTTCAATTAAAGTAAAACCTAGATATCTCAAAATGTCCTCTTTTTTCTGGATCCACATGATAACCCTACACATTCTCTTTGTTCTGCTGATATATCCATCTGCTCTGTTCATCTCTCACAATTTGAGTCTACACAGCACACAGCTTTTTCTTTTTTTTCTTCATTGCTCCATCTCTATAGGTTTTATTGCCAACTGATTTATGAAAGAAGCTTCTTACCTAAGATGTAGGTTTACTTTTGGGACTCTTGAATCTCTGCAGTGAGCTACTGTTTGGCTGGTTCTGTGGCAACAGTTTGACAGCTTGATTTGGGGTGCTTTTTTTCTCTTAGACTTCACTATCCTATGATTGATGGCATTCATTTCCTTTTATAGTTTTTAGATTGTAAGTTGCCTTGAACATCCCCTCGTTAGGCAGTATATCAAGCACATTGTAAATAATAAGCAATAAACAATATTGCCCAGCTCATGGACCTAAACAGAGTGGTGGATGAGGCTCTGGTCACCTTGTTGGGCAGATTTGATGGACTTTGAGGGTCTTTTTCTGCCATCATTTACTGTGCTGCTGTGTAAGTGCCTTCAAAATTGCTGACTGCTGCTGGCTCAATATCAGCCCCTAAATGTATAAGTTTAAAAGAAGGGAGAGTGTGGCGCAGTGGTTAAAGCTACAACCTCAGCACCCTAAGATTGTGGGTTCAAACCCATGCTGTTCCTTGTGACTCTGGGCAAGTCATTTAATCCCCCCATTGCCCCAGGTACATTAGATAGATTGTAAGCCCACCAGGACAGACAGGGGAAAATGCTCAAGTACCTGAATAAATTCATATAAACCGTTCTGAGCTCCTCTGGGAGAACAGTATAGAAAATTGAATAAATTTTAAAAAAAATTAAATTAAATTAAAGAACTGTCAGCAAGCTTTGTTGGCCTATGTGCCTGAATAGAAAATTTTATGTATCTATATTAGAATTAAATAGCATACACAAAGATATGACTAGCCAGTGTTCTTCTTTCAATAGAGGAAATATATGATCACATTTCTTCACCCCTTTAAAGAGTTTAATTCCAGTGTTTCATTTAGAAAAGAGGTCCTTATATCACACATAACAAGTGTGCTCTATCTCAGTGGTTCCCAACCCTGTCCTGCAGGACCACCAGGCCAGACGGGTTTTCAGCCCTAATGAATATGCATGGAGCAGATTTACATACCTGGCACTTCCATTATATGCAGATCTCTCTCATGCATATTTAATAGGGCTATCCTGAAAACCTGACTGGCCTGGTGGTCCTCCAGGACAGGGTTGGGAACCACTGCTCTATGACACAGAACAGCTTGATTGTATTGTATTTTAACATATTTCTTGCCTTTTATAAATCTAAGCCAATGGTAGGTTTCAATCAAGCCCAAGTATACAGGTATTTCCCAACTGGGCTCACAATGTATATTATATTTGATGCAGTGGAAAATGAAGTGTCTTGATCCAAGTCATAAAGGATTTTAATGAGAGAAGCAGAATTTTAACTCTGGCTTACTTTCTTGTCAAACCTCTATGGATGTGCATTCATTAATGTTTACTAACAAACTGAATGCACACAAACATTTACCACAAACTAAATTGATTTAATAAATGTTTACCTTTAAATTAATCTACATTACGGTAAGTCAATTAACAAATGCACTTCAGATAATCAACTAAAAATTAATATGTCAGAAGTAAGGGGAAAAAACAGCATTATATAGCTACCAATAGTAGTGTTAAATAGGACTGAAAAACCTCAAAACTCTTCATTAGCACTAGCTTCATAATTGGTACTTCTATGCCCTTATACAGAAACATGATCCCTGTGCACCCAAGCTAGTTAGAAAATGACATGGGGACAAGTTCCTGGAGAAAACTGCAGCAAACCATGGGAAATCCATGGGAATGGGGAAAATTGCAGCCAATTTACTGCAAGAACGCAAGGGTTGTTACCATACCATGGGAATGGTAAAAAGCTGTAGGTGGTTAAAAACAAATTGTGCCTGGGTCAGTATTTCTAAGGCTAAGCCTCAGTGGCGTACTTAGCATATGTGACACCCATCATTTTTTGGCACCCCCCCCCACCCCCCATCTATACAAAAAACACGATTTTTAGTAACAAGCCACACGTCACACATGAGTACCTAGGAAAAGGCAGCATCTTACATACTGCAGTGAGCAGTACAATAGCAATACACCCATTGTAAAACTAAACAAGCCAGACTAGTACGGATCAATCCTACACCGTCAATCCTAACAGAAAACCATGTCTTTCGAACATACAGAACACAGAAAACACCTTCGCCTAGTATGGAATATCATCACAAACTAACCCCTCCCCCTTTTACAAAACTGTAGTGTGGATTTTAGCCACGATGGTAACAGCTCTGATGCTCATAGAATTCTAAACGCTCCACAGTTTTGTAAAAGGGGGGATAAAATAGAAATACATAGACAAAGGTTAAATTTAACCAGCAAGAAGCTGGACTCTGCATACAAAGCAACACCACAGAAACAGTGACACATGTCTCCTAAAGCAATAAATAAATAGAAAATTTTTGTTCTACCTTTGTCTTCTCTGGTTTCTGCTTTCCTCATCTTCTTGTTACTCTCTTCCTTCCATTCACTGTCTGCCATCTCTCGGCCCCTAAATGGAATCTTCTCTCCTATGCCCCTTCCAGAAACGGTATGCCTCCCCCTTCCATCTCTCCTTTCACCCTCATTGGTCTGGCATCTCTCTCCTCTCCTTCCCTCTCCCATACCTCTCTTCTGCAATCCCTTTCTTCCCTCATTTTCCTTTTCAATTTATTTTCTGCATCCATCTAGATTACGTTCTTACTACCATCTCACCAATTTCCTTTTTTACTGTCTACCTACAGCTCACCACCTCTTTCCCTCACCCCCTCCAGTATTTCCCTAACTCAATCCTTTTCCCCTATCATGTGCCCTCCTTTTATTTATCCCCTCCTTTCATCATGTGCCCTCTTTCTCTACCCCTTCCATCTAGTACCTTCTCCTCTCTCTGTCCACTTCCATCATCTGCTCCCCTCTTTTTCTCCTTCCATTTCCTTCCTGCATTTGCTCCCTTATCTCTCCCATCTGCACTTCCATCCTGCATAGGCACCCCTCTACCCACCACACTACCATCCAATGTCTGCCCTTTCTCTCTCCATCCACCCCTCTTCAATCAGCATCTGCCCCCTTTTTTCCGTCCGATCCAATTCCATCCAGTATCTTCCCCCTTATATCTCTCTCCCATTTCCCTGTACATCAATTCCATCAGCACCACCCTTCCATACCACCCTGCCCCCTTTCTCTCCCTGCACCACTCTTTCATTCCAGCAGTCCTGCTCCTTTCTCGCAATGACTGTAGCTGCCGGCTGCCGGTCCACCCCACTCCGACGTACTAGCTCTGGAGCAGAGTCTGCAACCATGTGCTGGAAGGTCCCGCAATGACTCCAGGCTTTGCTCTGGAAGAAGTAAGTTATGTCATAGGGGGTTGACCTGGCAGACGCAGGGAGTTGCGGCAAGGACCCGTGATGACTGCGTCTGCTGGGTCCACCCCCTCCGACATAACTTTTTCCGGAGCAAAGCCGGCAGATGAGTCATCGGGGGACCTTCCTGCACCTCAGCGCAGCTGCTGACTCTGCTCTAGAGCAGTGTTTTTCAACCTTTTTACACCCGTGGACCGGCAGAAATAAAATAATTATTTTGTGGACTGGCAAACTACTAAGACTGAAATTTAAAAAACACATTTCTGCCCCGTCTCCACAAGCTCAGTCCCCGCAAACCATCTGATCCCATCCGCACAAGTCTCAGTTATGATTTTATATTGAACATATTTTATTAAAGTATAAAAAGAAACAATATGGGGGGGTGCTACTGAGCCCGCAGGGAATGGCAGCGTGAGAACAGAGCTCCTGCACCCAAATTTATAAATCGATAAACTACCGTCTCAAAATTGGGCCTCAACTCACCAGATTATTGTGCACAGCTTCTCTTTTGCTGAGCGTCTGAATTTAGTTAAGCTGCAGTATCGGAAATGGCTGAGAAAAAGGTAAACAAGAGGCATAAGCCGGAACCGATTTCCCCCTCCAAGACGCCTCTGCCCGACGGTTCTGCTGATTGCTCCCGGGAGATATTAGTGGAGTTAAAGGAACTTAAAGAATTAGTAACTGAAACGAAAGCGGAGGCGATGGAGATAAACGAGAAACTTACATCGCTGGCCACGGAATTTAATCTGCTGCAAACCCGTGTTGTTACCCTGGAAAACAAAATGGACGCTACAAGCAACAACGTGGCTGAACTTCGCCGTCTTCCTCCTCGCATTGCCGCATTGGAGAAGAAACTGGAGGACAGTAATAATCGCTCACGCCACTGTAATTTTAGAGTTTTGGGGATCCCAGAAGGGTCTACTGATCGTGATCTTATTAAGTTTCTGGAAGCTTGGATCCCGACATCACTTGGAACACTCAACATCACCTTTCAGAAGGACTTTGAAATAGAAAGGGCACACCGTGTACCATCTTTTCGAAATGCAAATGATCGCTATCCCAGACTGGTGGTAGTAAAATTGCTGAGATATCAACAGGTACTCGACATAATGCAGCGAGCTAAGCTCCGTGCTCCGGTGAAATATGAAGGAGCCACCATAATGTTTGTGCCAGACCTCAGTAAAACAACCGCACACCACCGTAAGCAATTGCTGTCCTACAGGCCACAACTGAAACAGCTAAACGCCAAATATGGACTCCTTTACCCAGCCAGAATGAGAGTGACTTTAAACAACCAAACTAAGGACTTCACTAGCCCTGAAGATCTGGCTACCTACATTGAACAGCACTCTCCGACTCCCATCAATCAGGTTTGAAGTATTGGTGAAGCACCTGTTTGTTTGCTCTCACACTTAACTCCGGAACTGCATGTCACGGTGCACCTCCATTTCCTTGTTGCCCACATGGCATGCCTTCACATGCATGGACGGCTATTTTTTTAGTTGCATGCTCACTCTGCACTTCACTTTTGTAGTTTATCACTGTTTATAATGTTGCATGTTTTAGGGTGCTCTGCCCACTGCACTCCCTGCCTGCTGTACTAGTTGCACTTACTGTATTCTTTTTTAGAGATGTTTTCATCATTGTATAGTAGTGTTGTATTAAGCATGCTGATAGCTATTCTAATCATCACATTGCATTTTCCTTGCATCTTAGCTATTGTTCTATATATGCATGGACTTTCTGGTTACTGTGTTTTTCTATGTAAACTGTTAACTGATATACTGGCACCTGATACTAGTTCATGCAATGGCACTTAAGATTATTTCTTTGAATGCCAAGGGACTAAATAATAGTATCAAGCAGAAAAAAATAATGTTGTATTTAGAACAGTTTGCACCTGACATTCTTTTAATTCAAGAGTCACACCTAGATATGACTGCATCTAAGAATTTCAAAGTATCCTGGGCACTACCAACATACTTTTCTCCTGCAATAGACAAAAAAGGCGGTGTGATGACCATTGTAAGGAACCGACCTGACATTGCTGTTACCTCTTCTGCCACAGACCTGAATGGGAGATGGGTAAGGATCACTTTAACCTGTGCTCAGCAGAATTATACTATTTTCAATTTATACGCCCCGAATATTGATAACCCTGGTTTTTTTCATAATATTTCAGCTTCCATTCTCACGGTTTCTGATACCCGTATTATTATTGGTGGGGATTTTAATTCCATTCTTGACCCCATGACAGACCACAAATCCATGGTCAGTTATAAGAAACCAAAATCTTGGTTTGCTTTAAAACAAATGATTGAGACATTACATTTAAAAGATATCTGGAGAACTAAGCACCCGTTCCAGACTGAATACACCTTCTTCTCGCATCCACACCTGTCCTATTCACGGATTGACTATTTCCTAGTCAGCAACTCCTTAATCCCTGATATTACTGAATCCATAATTCAACCCATCACTTTATCGGATCACGCCGCTATCATAATAGAGGTTAAAATAAACAAACCACCTTCACCGCCTAAACAATGGAGACTCAACTCAGCATTGCTACAAGATCCAATTTTTACAGAACATATCAAAAATGCTATTACTGAGTACTTCACATTTAATCAGCCTGAACATACCTCATGGAGATGCTGGTGGGATGCCTTTAAAGCATACTAGAGGTTTAATAATTACTTATGTGGCACATAAGCATAATGCTCAGAAACTAGAACTGTGGCATATGGAAGGGGACATTAAACGGCTGGAAACCCTTCACCAGCAGACTCCTCTGGATTTTGATATATTGACCAAATTGAGCAAACTGAAATTCCAATATAATGTAAAACTGAATACAACTGCGGCCAGCGCTGTTTTTCAACAATCAGCTTCATATTTTGCAGATAATAACAAATGCGGGCATTTGTTAGCTGCTTTTCTGAAAAAAAAAGAAGACAAAGCAACCATAACTAACATCACCTAGCTGATGGAACAGTCCTTACTGATTCTAAAGATATCTCACAGGCCTTTATGTCATTTTATCAAACTTTATATACTACTGAACTGTCTAAGGATAACGTAAATTTTACCTTTCTAGAACAACTCCCTCATCCTACTTTAGATCCCTCTGATAATGAAACTCTTGACTGCCCACTCTCAGTAGAAGAATTGTCTCAAGTATTAAACTCCATGGCACTTAAGAAAGCTCCCGGACCTGATGGCCTTACGGTAGAATTTTATAAGGAATTTCAAGATGTAATTTTGCCTCATTACCTACAATATCTTGACCATCTTATAACTTCGGGCGATGTCACCTTAACGGAAGCGAAAATCATAGTTCTGCCAAAATCGGATAAATACCCAAAATTTATTCCTAATTATAGACCTTTGTCCCTAATAAACGTAGACGCTAAACTATATGCCAAAGTCCTATCGAACAGAATACAAAAGTTCATCACTAAGCTTATTGATTCAGACCAATGTGGATTTATTACTGGTCGCTATTCCTCAGATAACACCTATACATTTTCTTATATTTTATCACAAATACATAATAAGTCACATCCCTCCGATCCTCAGATGGTGGCGGTAGGTCTGGATGCGGAGAAGGCATTTGATCGGGTGGAGTGGCCTTTCTTGTTTCAAGTTTTGTCATGGTTTGGATTTTCCCCAGATTTTGTACAAAAAATTAAAGTCCTCTATTCCTCTCCTTCCACTATGACTTGTATTAATGGTTACCTCTCTACTGCCTTTAGCCCTAGTAGAGGTACAAGGCAGGGATGCCCTTTATCACCGCTTTTATTTAACCTTGCGTTGGAACCCCTGCTAATAGCGATTCGTACCAATTCTCATATAACAGGATTTAAGTTTAAAAATCAGGAAATTAAGATATCAGCTTACGCAGATGACATTCTGCTATATGTCACTCCTTCTTCTTTATCACCCTTATTGTCCATAATTGAGTCTTATTCTGTCATATCTGGGTATAAGCTTAACACTAGCAAATCCATAATAATGCCGCTAAATTCCCAGAACTCAGATGTGAGGTTACTAAATATGGCTTTCAATGGTCAGCTCTAAAAATGAAATACTTGGGTGTTTATCTGGGGCCCACAATAGAGGAATCGATTCAGCTAAATGTGGATTATATGCTGGACATTGTTAAGTCCCTCAGTAATAAATGGTCCCCCCTGAACCTCTCGTGGTAGGGTAGATTGGAAACTATACGTATGATGATAGCCTCCAAATTGACCTACATCTTAAATATGCTACCTTTTCTTCTTCCGAAACAGGTGTACAAAAATATAGACTCCATTCTCTCCCAATTTTTATGGAATAAGAAACAACCCCGCATAGCATTGTCTAAATTAAAAGCTTCCAGGTTGCGTGGTGGAGTTAATTCCCCTGCTTTCTAAATTATCATTACTCATTTATTCTTCGCAATTGGGTCCAGGCTCAGCATGTTCCTAGTAATCAATATATTCCTGCTTGGGTTCATATGGAGCACAACAGATACGGGAAGGTGAATTTACAATGTATTGCTTGTCTTTCTTTATCCAAACAAGAGAAGCTCGATCATATACTCACCTCCATGAAGAAAACTGTGTCAACCATAGATGTTGCGTTGCAAGTTCCCTGGGCTGACACCAATATTATTCCCATCTGGGACAACACTGCCATCAAAATTCAACAAACAATTGTATCCTGGGCCAACTAGCAACAAGATGGTATATGGTTAGTTCAAGATCTCATACATGATGGTCGCTGGTTATCCTTTGATGAACTCTCCAGTAGTTTTCACATGCCAGGAACTCGATATTTCCAATGGATGCAGCTCAGACACTGTTTAAACAAAACTTTTCCAAATATAACTACAAGGGCTACTCGTCTGAGTCTCCTAACACACATTGCTCAAATTTCGGCATTAGGTGGCAGGGCTTCCTTATGGTATAAACCAGGGGTGCCCACACTTTTGGGGCTTGCGAGCTACTTTTAAAATGACCAAGTCAAAATGATCTACCAACAATAAAATTTTTAAAAAAACACAACGCACACTGTACGCATAGAAAATGTTAATTATCATTCCTATTCCAGGGTTTTTCAAAGAGGTCAAAGCAGATGACTCTATGCACTATCACCTCAGTAACAACCATACAAAAATAGACAAATATACCCCCCTCCCTTTTTACTAAACCACGATAACAGTTTTTAGAGCGCAGGGAGCTGCGCTGAATGCCCAGCGCTGCTCTCGACGCTCAAAGGCTCCCTGCGCTAAAAAACTCTATTGCGGTTTAGTAAAAGGGGACCTTAGTGTAAAATATAGATAGCAGATATAAATTCAGACACATTTTGATCACTAAATTTAAAATAAAATCATTTTTCCTACCTTGTCTGGTGATTTCATGAGTCTCTGGTTGCACTTTCTTCTGACTGTGCATCCAATCTTTCTTCCCTTCTTTTAGCCTGTACGCTTCCTCTCCTCCAGACCTCGTTCCCTCCCCCAACTTTTCCTTCCTCTCTCCCTGCCCTTTCTTTCTCTCTGCCTCCCTTTCTTTTGTTTCTGTTTCTCTTCTTTCCTTCTGTCTCCCTGCCTGCCCTTTTTCTTTCTTTCTCCCTGCCCTCCCCACTGCCATCGGGGACCAGGACCCAAACCGCCACCAATAACAGGCCCGAAAGCCGCCGCCGCCCCAACCTCTCCCTGCTTCGGCCGACCAGCATCGCGATCAAGCTGTTGGGGGAAATGCTGCTGGGTCCTGCCTTCGCGGAAACAGAAAGTAGGCAGGACCCGGCAGCAAGAAGAGGAAATGCTTCACTAACCTGTCTCCCGCCTTAGCCCATAGCGAATGCTTGCTTCAGGGCTCTCAACATGTGCGTGCCGGCTTCCCTTCTCCCCCCCCCGGACATAACTTCCGGTTTCGGAAGGAAGAGAAGGGAAGCCGGCACGCACATGTTAGAGCCACGGAGCATAAGTTCGCTACGGGCTGAAATCTCCAAGCCAGTTTTTTTTTTTTTTTTTAAATGTTCAGCAGCGGCGGCAGCAGCAGATGACAGCTGGGAGAACACTGGAGAGGAAGGCTGATCGGCCGGTAGATCAGGACGGCAACACGAGTCTATCACGGAGCCCGGGATGGGCTCCGCGATCGACTCGCGTTGCCTTCCTGAGCTACTGGTCGATCGCGATTGACGTGTTGGGCACCCCTGGTATAAACTGTTCCAGAGTGCCTCCTACTGTACTTCATCGGTTACAGAAAACAAATGGTTCCAGGAATTAAATCTACCATCTGATGCTATAGACTGGTCAGATGTATGGCTCTATTTCTTTAAATCCATTAAGTCAGCGTCACTCTTGCACTCAATATATTTCCTATTGCATAGAGCTATTTGGACACCCATGCTCTCTCATAAGATTGACTCAGCAATCTCCCCTTTATGCCGGTCATGTAATCAAGTACCTGGTACTTTGAAACATCTAATATTTGACTGTGGTCACCTAACTGTATACTGGACGAGAGTATGGAATACTATCTGCTCCATTCTTAATATTACTGATTCTCTGTCATTTCCCATGTTGATCTTAATGTCAATGGGTCTTCACTCCGCACTGAATGTTAATCAGTCTAGACTGTTTACTGTTTTCATGTCTTTAGCTATTCAGAATATTCTCTATAACTGGAAAGACCTGTCTAAGGCTGAATATCTTACATGGTGGAATAATGTGTGTTTAACTGGGAAATATGAAAAGGTGCTTGCTGAAAGGAAGAATAGTCTTTCTTCTTATACGCTCATATGGGAACCATTATTGCGCTATTGTGATCATTAATTAGCCCTTGGCTTGTTATGTATTGTTTATTACTTCTTCCTGCATTATAACCCTCCTGATTTTCTATAATATACTACTTGATACATCCATGTATATTTCCTATTAGTATGTAATTTGAAAGTACACACTGCTTATGTTTATTTCACATGCATTTTTCTTTCTTGTTCTTATTCATTAAAATTCAATAAACATTTTTGAACTAAAAAAAAAAAAAGAAACAATATTCTGTCATTTTATAAATATAAATATATAGAGAGCAAGGACCAACAAAACCCTTGTCTCCCTTCCCCTTCACATATATCCCCTCTACTATTAAGAAAACTGAACAAGCCAAATTATTATAGAATGCTACACAGAAATATCATGCTAACAGAATACTACAGTCACACATGACAGGAATAGTGTTAGGGGAGTGCAACTAGGGCAACTGCCCCCTGGTCCGAGAAAGCCCTAAGCCAGCTAGAAGCTAAAGAAGGACTGCCTGGGCTTTGCAGTCCCCAGTTATGTCTCTAGCAGGATATATATTTCAAATCTGATATATTCTAATGACAAAATAGAAATAAAATGATTTTTTCTACCTTTTGTTGTCTCTGATTTCTGCTTTTATCTTCTTTTCACTCTTTTCCTTCCAGCGTCTGCCCTGACTCTTTTCCTTCCAGCATCTGCCCATTCCATCCACTGTCTGCCCCTTCCAGAAACTGTCTATCTACCCCTGCCATCTCTCCTCTAGACCCCCTCCCCCTTTGGTCTGGCATCCATCATCTTCCCTCTGTTTCCTCATGGTCTGGCATCTTTCTCTTTTCATCTCTTTCCTTCCCCCCTGTGGTTTTTAGCATCTCTCTCTTCCCATTTCCTCCGCTTAGATCTGATATCTCTGTCTCCTTCCCCATTCTCTAGCATCTCCCTCTCCTCTCTCTCTTCCCTTCGCTGGTCTTCCTTCTTTATTTTCTGCCTCTGTCTAAATTAAATTCTTTCTTACTATGCAGTCCTCAGTTTCCCTCTTTTTACTATGTCTACCCACAGCATGCCACCCCTTTCCTTCACCCCTCCACTATCTCACTAACTCTATCTTCTTCCCCCATCCAGCATATATCCTTTTCTTTATCCCTCCTTCCATCCAGTATGTGTTCTCTTTCTCCACTTCCATTCAGCATTTGCTCTCCCTTCTCCCCACTTCCATCATCTGCTTTCTTCTTTCTCCTCACTTCCATTATCTTCCCCTTCTCTCCACTTCCATCATCTGCCCTCTTCTCTCTCCCCCTTTTCTCCACTTCCATCATCTGCCCCTTCTCTCTCTTTCCCCCATTTCCATCATCTGCTCCTTTCTCTCCCCACTTCCATCATATTCCCCTTCTTCCCACTTCCATCATCTGCCCTCTTCTCTCTCCCCTTTCTCCCCACTTTTATCATTTGCCCCTTCTCTCAATCTCTCCATCCACCACAGGCCCATCTTTCTCCCTTCCTCACCTTTCCGATTTTAGCAACAAGATTGGCATCGCCCCCCTCTCCCCCCATGATGACACTTAAGATCGGCAACAGGCCTCCTTCTATCCCCGGCATCAACAGAACTTCAGATCAGCAATGCGGTGCTCAGTCAAAAGCGGATACAGGAAGCTGAGTCAGAGGGAAGCTTTTGAAGTGAGCACTAGAGAATGACATGGGGAAAAAATCTGTCCCCGTCACTGTACCGTCCCCTTTACCGCTTCATCACCGCCATTCCCTTCACCACCCCGTCACCGTCTCCACAGCATCCATACAAGCCTCGGTACTGCAATATTTAGCTTATTCCTTCCTTATAAATCAAAGTTCTGGCTGCTGAACTGGAGAAAGAGATGTTCAGCTGGCAGGGCTTTGTTTATAAATTTTTATCAACACAACTAACATACTACTTTATCCTGAAGCAAAAAAAAGAAAAAGAAATATAATTTTTTTCTACCTTTGTTGTCTGGTTTCTGTTTTCCTCATCTCATTCAATTCCTTCCATCCACTGTCTTCTCTCTGCATCTTCCATCTGCTCTGTTAATTTGCCTCTCCTTTCTCCCCCTTCCAAATTGGTATGGCACCCATCTTCTTCCCTCCTATCCCCCCCCATAGTCCAGCATCTCTGTTTCTTCCCTTCCAGCATCTTCTCCCCACTCTCTGTTCCCCATTTCTCTTCAGCGTCTTCTCCCCACACTGTTATCCCCATTTCCCTTCTGCATCTTCTCTCCACTCTCTGTTCCCCATTTCCTTTCAGCGTCCTTCTCCCCCTCTGTCTTCCCCATGTCCTTTCAGCGTCCTTTTCCCCCCTCTGTCTTCCCCATGTCCTTTCAGCGTCCTTCTCCCCCCTCTGTCTTTCCCATGTCCTTTCAGCATCCTTCTCCCCCCTCTGTCTTCCCCATGTCCTTTCAGCATCCTTCTCCCCCCTCTGTCTTCCCCATGTGCTTTCTCTGTTTTACCCATTTCCCTTCAGCATCTTTTCCTCTCCACCCCACCTTTCCTCCCTTTCTCCCTCCCTGCCCCTTACCTTCATGGTGCTTTCACCCCCCCCCAAAAAATGCCCGATCCGACATACCTCCGTGCCCTGTGTCCGGCAATGTCTAAACGGCCTTCTTCCAGCAGCCGGAGAGTTGTCGTTGCATATGGCTGCCGTAAAGGTCGTCTCTGACGCAACCGGAAGTTGCTAGATTCACCATCACAGCTAATTCCAGCACTTCACCAATCTATCTTGCCATATACTGGACATAAGACTATATATGGTCTTTACTTTTCTGCTGTTGGGCTTCCATTTAAGCAACATTCCCGCACATCATAAATGAAGTTTTAGTTTTTCATCTGTCGAGTTTTCTATCAATACTATCCTCTTCTATTTAGGGATCCTTTGTGTCTATCCCTTGCATTTTTTAACTCTGTCACTGTTTTTGCCTCCATCACCTCTATAGGTAGGGCATTCCAAGCATCCACCACCCTCTCCATGAAATATTTTCTGATATTACACCGAAGTCTACACCCCACAATTTCATATTATGTCTTTTTAGTTTTACCACTTCGCCGTCTCTGAAATAGATTTGTTTGTAGATTAATTTCCTTCAAATATTTAAATGTCTGTATCATATCTCCTTTATCCCTTCTTTCCTCCAGTGTATACATATTCAGTTATTCAAGCTTCTTTTCATACATCTCTCAGTACAATCCCAATTTAATATTCCAAGTGGGACCTTACCAATTACTTGTACAGGAGCATCAATACTTCTCTTTTTCTGCCAGTGATTCCTCTCTCTAAGCAGCCCAGCATTCTTCTGGCTACGGCCACTGTCCTGTCACATTGTTTCACAGCCTTGAGATCCTCGGACACTATCATGCTAAGGTCCCTCTCCCTGTCCATGCATATCAGCTTCTCACCCCCAAGCATATACAATTCCTTTGGAATTTTACTCCCCAAGTTCATCACTCTGTACTTCTTCACATTAAATTTTAACTGCAAGACATTAAACCATTCTTCCAACATTCGCAGATCTCTTTTCATGTTTTCTATTCCCTCCAGCTTGTCTACTCTGTTGCAAATCTTTGTGTCATCTGCAAAAAGACACACATTTCCTTTTAATCTTCAAAACATTTCTGCACTTTCATATTTTTGTGGGGAATAGTTGGAGTGGGAGAAATGGTAAGAGGATGTGTCATAGAATGTCATGTGACTAGTCATTCAGGAAAGCCAGCTTACCTTGCAAGTAATGATATAATTTACTTCTGACATATTTAATAAATAGTGTTTAAAAAAAATAAAACTGGAAACTTTTTGAAGATACTTTGTATATTGAACAGAATGGGCCCCAATACTGATCCCTGAGGCACATCACTACTCACCAGTGGTGTAGTGTGAGGAGGCGGACCATCCTGGGTGTCATGTTGGTGGAGCATCTCTCCTCTTCTCTGCCTCCCACTCCTTCCAACTCCTCCCTCAAAATGTGCTCACCTTCTACTACTACTACTATTTATTATTTCTATAGTGCTGAAAGGCATAAACAGCGCTGTACATTTTAACATACAATAGACAGTCCTTGCTCAGAAGAGCTTACAATCTAATTTAGACAGGACATTTCAGGGTTGGGGAGATTATAGTGGGTATAGGTATCTGACAGCAGTGAGTGGGAGATGAGTTGAAAGCCGTTTCAAAAAAGTGGGCCTTTAGCTTGGTTTTGAACACTGCCAAGAATAAAGCATGACGTATTGATTCAGGAAGCCTGTTCCAGGCATATGGTGCCACAAGAAAGAAGGGACGGAGTTTGGAGTTGGCAGGGTACAGATAAGAGGGGCTTGCCTGATGAGAGGAGATCACAGGGTGAGCATAGGGGGAGATAAGTTAGGAGAGATATCAGGGGACTTCAGAGTGAATGCACATGTAAGTAAGCAAGAGGAGTTTAAACTGTATTTGGAAATGTACAGGAAGCCAATGAAGTGACTTGAGCAGAGGGGTAATGTGAGAATAGCAGCTCTCATGGAATATGAGTCGTGCAGCAGAAAAGAAAAGAGGGCCCAGGACAGAGCCTTGGGGTACGCCAATAGACAGTGGGGCAGTGGAGGAGGATCCACCGTAACATACGCTGAAGGTACAATGAGAGAGACAGGAAGAAAACCAGGAGTGCAGAACCCTGGAATCCTAGTGAGGACAACATGTTGAGAAGAAAGTGGTGATCAACAGTGTCGAAGGCAGCAGACAGATTGAGAAGAATGAGGATAGAATAGAGTTCATTGGATTTGGCCAGGAACAGGACGTTAGAGACTTTAGCAAGGGCAGTTTATGTAGAGTGGAGAGGGTGAAAGCCCAACTGAAGCGGGTTGAAAATATGAGAAGAAAGAAAGTCCAGGCAAGAGCGGTGAATAGCACGTTTGAGTAGTTTGGATAGGAAGGGGAGGAGGGAGATAGGGCGGTAATTGAAGAGGGATGTAGGGTCTAGCGAGGGGTCTAGGAGGGGGTCTAAGAGGGGTGTAACTACAGCATGTTTAAAGACATCAGGAACTGTAGCAGTGGAGAGTGAAAGGTTGTGGACGCGATAGATGGGAGGGATTACAATGGAATCAATGGATCTGAGTAAGCAGGTGGGAATCGGATCAGAGGAAAAGGTAGTGGGTTTGGGGGAGGAGAGAAGGTGAGCAGTTTCCTCTTCTGTGACTTCAGAAAAGGAAGAAAGGGTTGTAAGGGAGGTTGACAGAGTGGACAGTCGAAATGAGTGATGGGGGAAGTGACACTGTTGAAAATTCAAGTTGGATCTTGCGAATCTTGTCGTGGAAGAACTCTGCCATCATCTGGGGGAGTGTGAAGAGGGGATAGGAGGCGGGGGCACTTTGAGTAGAGAGTTGAGCATGGCAAAGAGACGGCGAGGGTTGGTACTAAGAGAGTTAGTCAAATGGTTGTAGGAGTCCTGTTTGGCAAGCGAGAGGGTAGACTGGAAGGACGTCAGCATGAATTTGAAATGAACAAAGTCAACAAGCGTGCGAGATTTAAGCCAAAGACGTTCAGCAGCTCGGGCACAGGAGCGCAGGTAATGGATTTGGGGGGTCAACCAGGCTGGAGTTTGCGGCTTACAGGACAGGAAATGGGAGGGGCAAGGGTATAGATAGAAGATGAAAGAATGGAGTTATTGGAGACAACAGCTTTATCGGTAGACTTGTTTGACAAAGGAGAGATGAGACAGTGGTAGAGAGCGTGTCAGGGTCAATAGCCTGCAGATTCCTAAATGTATTGGTCAGAGTTGGGGAGGAAGGTGATGAGTTGTGAAGGTTAACAGCTGATGGTTGGAGATGGTAAGATTCGAGGTGCAGAATTTGGTGATAGAGCAGTTGGAAGAGAGGACGAGGTCAGGGCAGTGGCCTTTCTGGTGAGTTGGGGCGGTGAAGCACAGCTAAAGGTCATATGAGGACGTGAAAGTGAGAAACCTGGATGTATAGGAGTCAGCAGAGTCATCAGCATGGATGTTGAAGTCGCCTTCAATTCCCCCTCTTCACCATACCTCTAGCTTTTCGGGGCATGAGCAGCAGCTCTAACCTGCTCCTCATGCCAGCCTCGGCACTCCCCTCTGATGTCACGTCTGGGTCCCGTGACTAAGAAGTGACATGAGCAGGAGATCTGATGCCAATGCAGGCAGCAAGTTAGAGATGCTGCTCACACCGAGGAACCTAAACAGATATGGGGGAAGGAAAGGGGAAAGAGCGGGGGAGCAGAGAGGAGGGTGAGAGAGCCACCTGTCCTGGGAGCCTCCCACCTTTGCTACACCACTGCTACTCACCTTTCTTTCCTCCAAGCAAATTCCATTCACCACCATGCTGTCATCTGTCCATCAGTCAATTTCTAATCAAAGTCACCACTTTGGGTCTTAACTTCAGTTCACTAAGTTTATTGATGAGCCTCTTATGAACTGTGTCAAAGGCTTTGCTGAAATCCAAGTAAACTACATCTGGTGCACATCCTACATCCAATTCTTCAGTCACCTAATTAAAGAAATTGATCAGATTCATTTGGCATGATTTCCTCTTGGTGAAACCATGTTGTCTCGGATCTTATAACCCATTGAATTCCAGGTAGCCACTAAAATCGTCCAGAGTACCTGAAGATTGGAGAATGACCAATGTTATGCCAATTTTTAAAAAGGGTTCCAGGGGAGATCTGGGAAATTACAGACTGGTATGCCTGATTTCAGTAGCAAGCAAAATAGTGGAAACAATTATAAAAAATAATAAAATTATGGAACACATAGACAAATATGATTTAATGGATTCAGCCAAGGGAGGTCTTGACTGAGCATCCAAGTGGCAGATGAAATTTAATGTGTACAAATGCAAAGTGATGCACATTGGGAAGAATAACCCAAATCAGTTACCACCTTAAGGGTTAGTGCCCAAGAAAAGGATCGGGATAACATTGTGGACAATAAGATGAAACCAATGTGTGGCGGCAGCCATTAAATCAAACAATATGCTAGGAATTATTTTAAAAAAGGATGGTTAACAAGACTAATAATGTTATAATGCCTCTGAATCGCTCCATGGTATGACCTTACCTGGAGTACTGTGTTCAGTTTTGGTCTCCTTATCTCAAGAAATATATAGCAGCACTAGAAAAGGTTCAAAGAAGAGCAACCAAGATGATAAAGAGGATGAAACTCCTCTTGTATGAGGAAAGACTAAAGAGGTTAGGGCTCTTCAGCTTGGAAAAGAGATGGCTGAAGGAAGATATGATTGAATTCTACAAAATCTAGAGTAGAGTAGAACAGGTACAAGTGGATTGATTTTTCACTCCATCAAAAATTAGAAAAGACTAGGGGACATTCAATGAAGTTAGAGGGAAATACTTTTAAAACCAATAGGAGGAAATATTTTTTTTCACTCAGAGAATAGGTAAGCTCTGGAATTGCAAGAGGTTGTTGTAAAAGCAGAGAGTGTAGCTGGTTTTAAGAAAGGTTTGGACAATTTCCTGGAGGAAAAGTTCATAGTTTGCCATTGAGAAAGACATGGGGGAAGCCACTGCTTGCCCTGAATCAGTAGTATGGAATGTTGCTACTCTTTGGGTTTTGGCCAGTTACTAGTGACCTGGATTGTCCATCATGAGATCAGGCTACTGGGCTTGATGGACCATTGGTCTGACCCAGTAAGGCTATTCTTATGTTCTTATATTGTCTTACCAATTTGCTTGACTTCTTTGAAGGTATGAATAAACATATAGATAAAGGTAAGCCATTTCATGTAGTATATCTATATTTTCAGAAAGCTTTTGACAAAGTTCCTCATGAGAAAGACTCCTGAGAAAATTAAGGGGTCATGGGATAAGTGGCAATGTTCAATTGTGAATTAGTACTTGGTTATTGGACAGAAAACAGAGGGTAGGATTAAATGGCCATTTTTCTCAATGAAGGAGGGTAAACAGTAAAGTGCCACAGGGGTCTGTACTAGGACTAGCCCTATTTAATATATTTATAAATGGTCTAGAAACTGGAACAAGTAAGGTGATTAAATTTGTAGATGACAAAACTATTCAAAGTGGTTAAAACACATGCAGATTGTGAAAAATTGCAGGCAGACCTTTGAGAATTGGAAACTGGATATCCAAATGGAACATGAAATTTAATGTGGTCAACTGCAAAGTGATGCACATTGAGAAGAATAATCCAAATCATAGTTACTTGATGCTAGGGTTCACTTTAGGAGTCAGCATCAATCAGCTTCATCCTCACATGTCTCTTTCAGCGTCTTGACTCTCTCCCCTACACAAACATACAAACTTCCTAAAAATTATTTTCTTAACCTAATTAACCCTTTCCATTCTCCTTCCCATTTCATCCTTAATTCCTATGGCTTAGATTTAGTCGTACTGCATATATAACCAAAAGTTATACAGCCCAGGATCGACGGAACTTGGGCGTTGTGACTTAGACCATTTAAAACATGGTCTAAGTCACAAAAACCCACCTAAAGTCACCAGATAAGCACTGCAAACACATAATACAGACCCCCACAGACTACCCCAATGATCACCAACCCCCCAACCCCATAAAAATCATAATCACACCTTTAAAATTCAGCATCCAGACTATTATCACCTGGCATAGGAAAGCCTAGTCGTCCAGCACAGAGGCGGCTTAAGCCATCTTGGGGGTGGGTTAGGGACTCATGGAGAGGAGGACCCATGCCTATAAGCCTCTGTAATCACTGCATTGATAATGAAACATGTGCACTCCCCTATATACCCCCAAAACCCTTTTGTACTGGCATATAAGTGACTCCTGCATCCATAAGGGCTATTAGTGTGGTAGATAAGTGGGTCTAGGGGATTCTGGAGGTGGTTTGGAGGGGCTCACCATGACCTATAAGGGAGCTGTAGTGAGATGACATAGCACCCCTTTTGTGAAGTTCACAACAGTGTCCTATAAGGTATTCCACTATTTAGGTGCCATGACTGGGTGTTCAGTCCATCACTTTTCAGACCCCTCCCACGTCCAACAGGGCTTGTTCTAGGCATTTTTGACTTGGACGAAAAGTTGGACGAAAATGTGGTATAAAGATGGACTATTTAGCGACTTGGACGATCAGATCGGCAGGACGTATAGTTAGACGATTTTTGAAACAAAAAAATTTGGACGTATTTTTTGAAAATGTGTCTTAGGCTATTTTTTATTTTGGATGACTTGCGACTTATACGGAAACAGACTTAGACGTTTCTTTCGATTATGCCCCTCCACGCGTTTACATAAAGTTTTTATAGCTGCCTCTATGTTATCATTAAATTACCCCTTCCTATGTGAAAACAGCATTAGGTTAGTTATAAGTGTATCGTACAGCTGTTATCAACCTTTATATTCACATCATTAGAAATAATTTACTAGAGTGACAATATCTTGTGGATGCCTTTCAAGAGGCTCTGCTCAGACAAATGGTGACGGAACCCACAAGGGAAAAAGCGATATTAGATCTGGTCCTCACAAATGGAGAGAGTATCTCTAATGTTCGAGTGGGTGCTCACCTGGGAAGTAGCGATCATCAAACGGTTTGGTTTGATATAACGGCTAAAGTGGAGAGCGGCCACACAATACTTAAAGTCCTAGATTTCAAACATACGGACTTTAATGCTATGGGAGAGTACCTGAAGAAAGAGCTGTTAGGATGGGAGGACATAAGAGAACTGGAAAGACAGTGGTCTAAGCTGAAAGGAGTGATAAAAATGGCTAAGGACCTTTATGTGAAGAAAATCAATAAAAACAAGAGAAAAAGGAAGCCGATATGGTTCTCCAACCTAGTGGCTGAGAAAATAAAGGCGAAAGAGTTGGCGTTCGTGAAATATAAAAAAAATCAAGAAGAGGAGAGCAGAAAGGACTACAGGGTGAAACTGTAAGAAGCCAAGAGAGAGATACGTCTGGCGAAAGCACAGGCGGAAGAACAAATGGCTAAAAATGTAAAAAAGGGAGACAAAAATTTTTTCAGATATATTAGTGAAAGGAGGAATATGAAAAATGGAATTGCTAGGCTAAAAGATGCTGGGAACTAATATGTGGAAAGTGATGAGGAGAAAGCGAATGTGCTAAACAAATATTTCTGTTCTATGTTCACAGAAGAAAATCCTGGAGAAGGACCGAGATTGTCTAGCAAAGTTACACAGAAAATGGAGTAGATTCTGCGCCGTTCATGGAGGAGGGTGTTTATAAGCAACTTGAAAAACTGAAGGTGGACAAAGCGATGGGACCAGACGGGATCCATCCCAGAATACTATGGGAGCTCAGAGAGGTTCTGGTGAGTCCTATTAAAGACTTGTTCAACAAATCTCTGGAGACGGGAGTGATTCCTGGGGATTGGAGGAGAGCGGATGTGGTCCCTATTCATAAAAGTGGTCACAGGGATGAAGCTGGAAATTACAGGCCGGTGAGCCTCACTTCAGTTGTTGGAAAAATAATGGAAGTTTTGCTGAAAGAAAGGATAGTGTACTTCCTTGAATCTAATGGTTTACAGGATCCGAGGCAACATGGCTTTACAAAAGGTAAATCGTACCAAACGAACCTGATTGAATTTTTTGATTGGGTGACCAGAGAGCTGGATCGAGGACATATGCTAGATGTAATTTACTTGGATTTCAGCAAAGCCTTTGATACAGTTCCTCATAGGAGGCTGTTGAACAAACTTGAAAGGCTGAAGTTAGGACCCAAAGTGGTGAACTGGGTCAGAAACTGGCTGTCGGACAAATGCCAGAGGGTGGTGGTTAATGGAAGTCGCTCGAAGGAAGGAAAGGTGAATAGTGGAGTCCCTCAGGGATCAGTGCTGGGGCCAATCCTGTTCAATATGTTTGTGAGTGATATTGCTGAATGGATAGAAGGAAAAGTGTGCCTTTTTGCAGATGATACCAAGATTTGTAACAGAGTAGACACCGAAGAGGGAGTGGAAAATATGAAAAAGGATCTGCAAAAGTTAGAGGAATGGTCTAATGCCTGGCAACTAAAATTCAATGCAAAGAAATGCAGAGTAATGCATTTGGGGATTAATAATAGGAAGGAACCGTATATGCTGGGAAGAGAGAAGCTGATATGCACGGACGGGGAGAGGGACCTTGGGATGATAGTGTCCGAAGATCTAAAGGTGAAAAAACAGTGTGACAAGGCAGTGGCTGCTGCCAGAAGAATGCTGGGCTGTATAAAGAGAGGCATAGTCAGTAGAAGGAAGAAGGTGTTGATGCCCCTGTACAGGTCATTGGTTGGGCCCCACTTGGAGTATTGTGGTCAATTTTGGAGACCATATCTGGCGAAGGACGTAAGAAGACTTGAGGCGGTCCAGAGGAGGGTGACGAAAATGATAGGAGGCTTGCGCCAGAAGACGTATGAGGAGAGACTGGAAGCCCTGAATATGTATACCCTAGATGAAAGGAGAGACAGGGGAGATATGATTCAGACGTTCAAATACTTGAAGGTTATTAACGTAGAACAAAATCTTTTTCAGAGAAAGGAAAATGGTAAAACCAGAGGACATAATTTGAGGTTGAGGTGTGGTAGATTCAAAGGCAATGTTAGGAAATTCTACTTTACGGAGAGGGTGGTGGATGCCTGGAATGCGCTCCCGAGAGAGGTGGTGGAGAATAAAACTGTGACTGAGTTCAAAGAAGCGTGGGATGAACACAAAGGATCTAGAATCAGAAAATAAGATTAAATATTGAACTAAGGCCAGTACTGGGCAGACTTGCATGGTCTGTGTCTGTATATGGCCGTTTGGTGGAGGATGGGCTGGGGAGGGCTTCAATGGCTGGGAGGGTGTAGATGGGCTAGAGTAAGTTTAACAGAAATTTCGGCAGTTGGAACCCAAGCACAGTACAGCGTAAAGCTTTGGATTCTTGCCCAGAAATAGCTAAGAAGAAAAAATAAAAAATTTAAATTTTATCAGGTTGGGAAGACCATTCGGGTCTTTATCTGCTGTCATCTACTATGTTACTATGTTTATCTTGGGGAATATTGTCACTCACTAGCATGTAGGGGATCATATACTGAATGCAGCACTGAGATAAATCAAAGAGGAAGTCAGGTAGTGTAGCAGTGATTGTTTTGGGAAGGAGAGGGAAAACAAATACCATGCTTACTGAATTCATAGCCAACTTGGGAGAAAGGCCTAAGAAAAATGAAAGAAGAAATCAAATAAAATGACTGAAAAGAGTGATATTGGTTTTGTTGAGATTATGGAAGTAATTTGAAGTGAAATAGGGAAATTTGAAGTGAATAAGGGAAAAAGGATTGTCCGTCATGATCAATAGGGGATAAGAAAACTTTATTAGGTTTAATAGAGTCATCTGAAGAGATTGCTAAGCTATAGCAAACCAGTGGCCTCCACTATGGGAAATGAATATTGCAATAGGAATGAGGGAAGGATAGGAAGGCAAAAGATGCCCCCCCCCCCACACACACACACACAAAAAAAGATGTTCCCACACACACACACACATAAAAAAATCCACAATCCTTCCCTCCTTTTCTGCTTAAAACTCTTCTAATTCTTATCTTTCATACTACAAGCAAGGTTTATTTTATTTTATTTTACAGACCAGAAAGCAGTTTAAGGTTTAATCTGTAGTTAGAGATTATAGCACCGAAGCTGCTAGCTAGATTTATTGGGAATATTTAGATTTTTTTTAAAGGGAAAAAGGTAGATCCATCAGAAATTGTATCATAGGATTTGCTAGGCCCTGCTATAGGATAAGGATCTAGGTGAGTCACTGTGACTTTAGTCCTTCCCAGAGTCTACAACTCATATATAGGCAGCCCAATAATCAAGAAGTCTCAGTCAATCCCAATTCCAGCCAACCAAGATGAATTTCATTCAGTGTAATCATCGTTTAGTTGTCAGGCAAACCATCTAGAGGCTCAAGGCTTGCCCCATTTGTCTTCAACTTGCTAGTATCAAAGATGAGCTCTGCAAACTTATGTAGGAATTGGAGGCTATTAAAGCAGCTACAATCACCCTACACAAATATACCAATTTATTACCACTGCCCCAAAGAATAAAACAACCCAGGAATAAATGGATCACAGTCGGCTCAGGTAGACTGCAGCATGTGACACAGAAACATCCACCTTCACAATTGTTGCCTCTAAAAATCCCTTTGCTCCATTAGAGCATTGTGATGCTCAAGATAAAAGAACTGAGAAGGAACAAAAACAAGCTCAAATGGGAAAGTATTGCTGCTAGGGGATTCCATCATCAGAGGGATTAACCTTGGAACACAGGACAAGGAACTCAAAATAGTGAAATGCCTTCCAGGATCCTCAGCCACCAGGAATGCCAGACAAATACTGAATGTAATTAGGGAAGAAGCAAAAAATGTAAACCCTGATATTATTTTCCACCTCAGAATAAATGACCTGGCAAATAATAATCGACTTGCAGTGCAGAAAGCTTTTCGAGAGCTTGGAGAGTGGATAAAACCTTTTGTAAAGACTGTAGCTTTTTCAGAAGGGAGAGGAAAGAGTACAAAATAGTGAGAACTTCAATAGGTGGCTCAAAGCCTGGTATCATCAAGAAGGCTTTAGGTACATAGGAAGATGGGGCAATATATGGAAAAACAAGAGACTGTATTGTAATGATGGGTTGCACCTTACCATGGCAGGAAAAAGAATCCTGGCTGAGAAATTCAGGCAATATGTTTCTAGGCATTTAAACTAGAAGGTGGGGGTGGTGTATGTATGGAGATTATTTCCGGTGGCCACCCCCAGCAAAAGGCAAGATTTGATGATAAAGAAAGCAATAAAAACAACAATATTAGCAATTCACTTCCTAGCAATGCAACAGGAAATGAGTTAAAATTAAAAACTATACAAAAAATTAGATTGCTGAGGAATAGTAGCTGGACTTGGGGGTAATGGTGGACAAGTCAATGAAGCCGGCGGCACAGTGCGCAGCGGCCGCTAAGAAAGCGAATAAAATGCTAGGTATAATCAAGAAGGGTATTACAACCAGAAAGAAAGAAGTTATCCTGCCATTGTATCGAGCGATGGTGCGTCTGCATCTGGAGTACTGCGTACAATATTGGTCGCCGTACCTTAAGAAGGATATGGCGATACTCGAGAGGGTGCAAAGGAGAGCGACGCGTCTGATAAAAGGTATGGATCATGAAGAGCATAGAGAAAGTGGAGAGTGGCAGATTTTTCAAACTTTCGAAAAATACAAGAACGAGAAGGCATTCGGAAAAGTTGAAAGGGGACAGCTTCAAAACAAATGCTAGGAAATTTTCTTCACCCAACGTGTGGTGGACACCTGGAATGCGCTTTCAGAGGGCGTGATAGGACAGAGTACGGTATTGGGGTTCAAGAAGGGATTGGACAAGTTTCTGTTGGAAACAGGGATACAGGGGTATAGATAGAGGATTACTGCACAGGTCTTGGACCTGTTGGGCCGCCGCGTGAGCGGACTGCTGGGCAAGATGGACCTCGGATCTGACCCAGTGGAGGCACTTCTTATGTTCTTATGAAAGCAATGACCACAAATGCCCACAGTCTAAGCAACAAAGTTCATGATCTGCAAGCCCTGATGTTAGAGGCAGACCTGGATATTGTTGCTATCACAGAGTCATGGTTCTGTGACTCCTAAGAATGGGATGTAATAATACCGGGATATAATCTTTTTAGGAAGGACAGAGATGGTCAAAGAGGTGGAGGAGTAGCTTTCTATGTAAAGATCAATATCCAAGCGACTGAAATGCAGGGAACCTAGGGAGAGGAATAAGTGATATGGATCATTTTGAAAAGACAAGATGAAACTTCTATTTATGTGTGGGTGTAGTCTACAGACCTCCAACTCAATTGCAGAAAATTGATAAAGATCTGATTGCAGATATCCAAAAGTTTGGAAAGAAAGAGGAGGTGCTGCTGTTGGGTGACATCAATCTGCCAGATGTGGACTGGATTGTTCCGTCTGTGGAATTGGAAAGAAGTAGGTAGATTGTGGATGCTCAGACAAATGGTGAAAGAAAAAGCGATACTAGATCTGGTCCTCACAAATGGGGAAAGTATCTCTAATGTTTGAGTGGGTGCCCACCTGGGAAATAGCGATCATCAAATGGTTTGGTTTGATATAACAGCTAAAGTGGAGGGCAGTCACACAAAACTCAAAGCCCTAGATTTCAAACATATGGACTTTAGTAAAATGGGAATGTACCTAAAGAAAGAGCTGTTAGGATGGGACGACATAGGGGAAGTGGAAAAACAGTGGTCTAAGTTGAAAGGAGCAATAAAAATGGCTACTGACCTTTATGTGAGGAAAATAAATAAAAACAAGAGAAAAAGGAAACTGAAATGGTTCTCTAAACTTGTTGCGGAGAAGAAGCAAAAGAGTGGGTTTGTGAAATATAAAAATACCCAAGAAAGCCAAGAAAGAGATATGTCTGGCAAAAGCGGAAGAGTAAATGGCTAGGAATGTAAAAAAGACAGACAAAAATTTTTTAAGATATGTTAGTGAAAGGAAGAAGAAAAATGGAATTGCGAGACTAAAAGATGATATGTATCTATGTGGAGAGTGATCAGGAAAAAACAAACATGTTAAACAAATACTTCTGTTCTATGTTCATGGAAGAAGATGCTGGAGAAGGACTGAGATTATCTGACAAAATTACACATGAGAATGGAGTGATATTGTGTCATTCAAGGAGGAAAGTATTAATGAAAATCTTGAAAGATTGAGGGTGAACAAAATGATGGGAATGGATGGGATCCATCCCAGGATATTGAGGGAGCTCAGAGAGGTTTTGGCGGGTCCTATTAAAGATTTGTTCAACAAATTTTTGGAGACGGGAGTGGTTCCTGGGAATTGGAGAAGAGCAGATGTGGTCCCTATTCACAAAAGTGGTCACAGAAATGAAGCGGGAAACTACAGGCCGGTAAGCCTAACTTCGGTTATTGGAAAAATAATGGAAGCATTGCTGAAAGAAAGACTAGTGAAATTCCTAGAATCAAATGGGTTACAGGATCTGAGGCAACATGGTTTTACTAAAAGTAAATCGTGCTAGACAAATCTAATTGAATTCTTTGATTGGGTGACTGGAGAATTGGATCAAGGGCATATGCTAGATGTAAATTACTTAGATTTCAGCAAAGCCTTTGACACGGTTACTCATAGAAGGCTCTTGAACAAACTTGAAGGGCTGAAGGTAGGACCCAAAGTGGTAAACTGGATTAGAAACTGGTTGACGAACAGACGCCAGAGGGTGGCGTTTAATGGAATTTGCTCAGAGGAGGGAAAGGTGAATAGTTGATTACCTCAGGGATGGGTGCTGGAGCCGATCCTGTTCAATATGTTTTTGAGCAACATTGCCGAAGGGTTAAAAGGAAAAGTTTACCTTTTTGCGTATGATACCAAGATTTGTAACAGAGTAGACACTGTAATGTGGCCATCCCTTACAGCAAGGCAGGGACCGGCACACAACTACTATATAGCCCCGGCGTGCTTACCCAAGAGGGAGGAAGTCCCTGTTGTGGAGAGCTTACCCAGTGTATAACAGTCAGGATAATATCACACAGGTATGTGGTCAGAATAATCAAGCCAAATTTATTTATCATTCAGTCTTAGGCAAAACAATACTAGGAAAAAGAGTCCAAAAGTATGAACAACAATTGTAACAAAAAAGAAAACCAATGTTTCACTCACCAGCCTTGTAGGGATGTCACCTCCCAAGTGTTAAGTTCATGTCCCAGGTAAGTCTTACTACTTTGATAGTGGCACCAACAATACAAAGCACAAGTTCAGTATCAAGCAGTCCTTGGCACAAACACAAAAAACATATCTTCTCAATACTGAGGATCTTCACTCCTTTTCCGGTATTAAGGAGCACAAGGTTGGTGGATTCACCAAAGCATCACCTTGCCAAAGCAAAGTGTAAAAATGAACCCTCAAAACCCACCACATAGATGATGGGCAAATCCTGTCCCCAACCTTAAGGTCTTCTTAAGCTCCAGCAAGGACAAAATCAGCTCTGCTTACTAGCAGCCAAGCCTCTGCTTGCAGTGGCAGCCATCTTGTAAGAACAAAAAAACCTTTCAAACAAAAATACAATTTGCTAGTAGTTTTCCTTTTCAACAAATACAGTCCATTCACCTTCCCAAATAGTGACACTTCCAGGCACCAAACATTCCTGGAGGCAATTAGTTCTCCCAGCAGTAAGGTAGCAAAACAAATCAAGAAAAAAAAACTTTTGCAAAGCAAGCACACAGTCACCTCAGCTTACTTCCATTGCCTCTGGAAGAGCAAGTTCAGGCAGAGCATTCCAGTCCATGACCTCTGGTTCCTGGCTCCTCTGGGACTCCTCCTCTGCCTCTGGGCTTTGCATTTCCACATCCTCCGATGCATGAAATGGTGGAGGCTCCTCCAACATGGGAGCTTCCCTGGGCTGCCTCCTTCTTTGTGACAACCAGCTCTCTAAATGCTGCAGAGCTGTGGTGCCACGCCCAGCCCTCTGCAGGGGAAGGGCTTTCTGCAGCTCTGGCTGCCTTTCAGTCTGTTTGGTCAGCAATTTCAACCTAGGTGTTCTTAAAGGGGCCAAACCTGATTTCTCTAGGCTATGAATAGAGCTCTGTCTGGTCTCAGCCTGAACTTCATAATCCTGTTCCTGTACTGCAGGGACATAATGGTCAGCCCTAACCTGCTTCACCAGGTGATTTCTGTGGTTCTTAACTGGCACAAGGCTGGTACGGGAGTCGGGCTTGTGACAACACAGAGGAGGGAGTGGAAAACATGAAAAAGGATCTGCAAAAGTTAGAGGAATAGTCTAATATCTGGCAACTAAAATTCAATGCAAAGAAGTGCAGAGTAATGCTGGGTGGTGAGAGGCTGATTTGCATGGATGGGGAGAGGGATCTTGGGGTGATAGTGTCTGAAGATCTAAAGGTGAGGAAAGTGTGACAAGGCGGTAGATGTTGCCAGAAAGATGCTAGGCTGTATAGAGAGAGGCATGGCCAGTAGAAGAAAGAAGGTGTTGATGCCCCTGAACAGGTTAATGGTGAGGCCCCCTTGGAGTATTGTGTTCAATTTTGGAGACCATATCTGGCGAAAAAAGACTTGAAGTGTTCCAGAGAAGGCAATGAAAATGGTAGGAGGTTTGTGCCAGAAGACGTATGAGGAGAGACTGGAAGCCCTAAATATTACATTAGTGATTTCTAATCTGGCATTACCTTGTGGTTCAAGACGGATTACATTATTATAGTTTACAGTATTACATATTACATATGAGGTATTAGGTCCAAATGCAGAGTAATGCATTTGGGGATTAATAATAGGAAGGAACCGTATATGCTGGGAGGAGAGAAGCTGATATGCACGGACGGGGAGAGGGACCTTGGGGTGATAGTGTCCGAAGATCTAAAGGCGAAAAAACAGTGTGACAAGGCAGTGGCTGCTGCCAGAAGGATTCTGGGCTGTATAAAGAGAGGCGTAGTCAGTAGAAGAAAGAAGGTGTTGATGCCCCTGTACAGGTCATTGGTGAGGCCCCACTTGGAGTATTGTGTTCAGTTTTGGAGACCGTATCTGGCGAAAGACGTAAGAAGACTTGAGGCGGTCCAGCGGAGGGCGACGAAAATGATAGGAGGCTTGCACCAGAAGACATATGAGGAGAGACTGGAAGCCCTGAATATGTATACCCTAGAGGAAAGGAGAGACAGGGGAGATATGATTCAGACGTTCAAATACTTAAAGGGTATTAACGTAGAACAAAATCTTTTCCAGAGAAAGGAAAATGGTAAAACCAGAGGACATAATTTGAGGTTGAGGGGTGGTAGATTCAGGGGCAATGTTAGGAAATTCTACTTTACGGAGAGGGTGGTGGATGCCTGGAATGCGCTCCCGAGAGAGGTGGTGGAGAGTAAAACTGTGACTGAGTTCAAAGAAGCGTGGGATGAACACAGAAGATTTAGAATCAGAAAATAATATTAAAGATTGAACTAGGCCAGTTACTGGGCAGACTTGTACGGTCTGTGTCTGTGTATGGCCGTTTGGAGGAGGATGGGCAGGGGAGGGCTTCAATGGCTGGGAGGGTGTAGATGGGCTGGAGTAAGTCTTAACAGAGATTTCGGCAGTTGGAACCCAAGCACAGTACCGGGTAAAGCTTTGGATTCTCGCCCAGAAATAGCTAAGAAGAAAAAAAAAAAAAAAAAATTTTAAATTGAATCAGGTTGGGCAGACTGGATGGACCATTCGGGTCTTTATCTGCCGTCATCTACTATGTTACTATGTTACTATGTTACTATGTCCTTTGGAGATACATAAGAAGTAGTCTGGAAATTTACTAAGATGGTAAGGATCAGAGAGTATTGCAGGTGGTGCTTGTATACCCTAGTGGAAAGGAGGGACAGGGGAGATATGATTCAGATGTTCAAATACTTCAAAGGTATTAACGTAGAACAAAATCTATTCCAGAGAAAGGAAAATGGTAAAAACCAGAGGGCATAATTTGAGGTTGAGGGGTGGTAGATTCAAGAGTAATGTTAGGAAATTCAGAGAGGGTGGTTAATGTGTGGAATGCGCTCCCGAGAAAGGTGGTGGAGAAGAAAATGGTGACAGAGTTCAAACAAGCGTGGGATGAACACAGAGGATCTCTAATCAGAAAATAATGGGTATAATTTGAAGGAACTAAGGCCAGTACTGGGCAGGCTTGCACGGCCTGTGTCCCTTATATGGACATTCAGTTGAGGATGGGCTGGGGAGGGTTTTGAAGGCTGGGATGGTTAAGATGGGCTGGAGTGAGCTTTGATGGAGGCTCCAGTAGATGGAACCTAAGCACACTACTGGGCAGGACTCTGGGTCTCTGACCCAAAAATATCTAAGAAACAGGACCATTTAAATTAAATTAATTTGTGGAGCTTGTATGGTTGGGCAGACTGGATGGACCACTCTGGTCTTTATTTGCTATCATTTACTATGTTACAATGTAGCCATGGGAAAGGTGACAGCTTCCTATCTTTATAAATGTAGTAAATACTTGTGAACATGAGTTGTATTTCAAGAATATGTGGAAAAAAGAGGGAGCTAAAATTATACTTATATTTCTCCTTTTTTGTTAGTAATGGTTACATACAAAACACTAGAAGGGTTTCCATTTAAAATATTGGAATTTTGTTCTGACTTTCATGTTAAGGTATTAGTGAGTGAAAATATTAGATTTGCCAGTAATTAAAGGTACTAATATGATGGTGCCTCTGGCAAATGAAAACATATACTGCTAAAATTGCTTTTAGACTGAAACATATGCTTCAAAAAGAATTATTGTTTTGTCATTGTCAGCATAACAAATGCATAACTTGGAGTATAATTATTAGACAGTAGATAGGATGTACCTAAAACAAATGCTAACATTTTACCTTCTAATACTGAGCTTGTGGTGATCAGTGAATTTAAAAGCACCAACTGCTATGGATTGAATATGACTTGGATATTCAATGCTGATCTTTTATCCAGGTATCAGTCTTGAATATCTGGGTTATAGACAGCCACTGGAAGTTATCCGATCATAGTCAATATTCAGATCAGTTCCCAGATAACTGGCTGGATAAAGTTAAGACATTTTTGCTGTTTTAATATTATCTGGGCACTTACCTGATTGGTGGACTGCAAATCACTGCCATCCTGTCTCCACCCTGACTCTGCACCTGGATTTACTCAGCACTATCCGTAAAATGCTGTGGTAGTTAGAGCACATATTTAGCAGCACTAGTCAGTTAAATGCCATACAATTTGTGCTGTGGGGTTGGGCAATGGGATTTAACTGTATAGGAGTCTTCTTATCCAATTAAATCCTTTGAATATCTACCCCTTAGTGCTATATATATTTGTGAATGTGGAGTGGAGAGGGTAATTAAACATAGAAACAAAGAAGATGACGGCAGATAAGGGCCATAGCCCATCAGGTCTGCCCACTCTACTGACCCACCCCCAAGTCTACTATCCTAGGGATCCCACTCCTGGTGACAGGTTCCCTTGGCTTAACCCTCTAAGGGATCGCACATGGGCATCCCATTTGCTCTTAAATTCTTGCACGCTGTTTGCCTCGATCACCTGAACCGGGAGCTCGTTCCAAGTATCAACCACTCTCTCGGTGAAGAAATATTTCCTGGTGTCGCCAAGAAATTTCCCGCCCCTGAGTTTGAGCGAATGCCCTCTTGTGGCTGAGGGTCCGTTGAGAAAGAGAATCTCTTCTTCCATCTTGATACGGCCGGTAATATACTTAAATGTCTTGATCATGTCTCCTCTCTCCCTACGTTCCTCGAGTGAGTACAGCCGCAAATTTTTCAGCCTTTCCTCGTACGATAGATCCTTGAGCCCCGAGACCATCCTGGTGGCCATCCATTGCACCGACTCTACTCTCAGCACATCTTTTCGGTAGTGTGACCTCCAGAATTGCACACAGTATTCCAAATGAGGTCTCACCATGGTTCTGTATAATGGCATTATGACTTCAGGCTTCCGGCTGACGAAACTCCTGCGGATACAACCTAACAACTGTCTTGCCTTAGATGAAGCCTTCTCCGCATGTTTTCATGTTTTCATGTCTGCGCTGATGATCACTCCCAAGTCTTGTTCTGTTGAAGTTCTAGCTAAGGTCTCACCATTCAAGGTGTAAGTTCTGCACGGATTTCTGCTGTCGAGGTGCATGATCTTGCATTTCTTAGCATTGAAGCTCAGCTGCCAGATCGAGGACCAAAGCTCCAACAAATGTAGGTCCTGTGTCATACTATTGGGTGAATTGCCATCTCTCACTATATTGCATAGTTTGGCGTCGTCAGCGAATAACGTTATCTTACCTTGAAGCCCCTGAGTTAGGTCCCCTATGAATATGTTGAAAAGGAGCGGGCCCAAGACTGAACCCTGAGGTACTCCATGGTCACCTCCGATGTTTTAGAGAGGGTACCGTTAACTAGCACCCTCTGAAGTCTGCCACTCAGCCAGTCATTGACCCATGTAGTTAGTGTTTCTCCCAGCCCCATTGATTTCATCTTGCTCAACAGCCTGCAATGCAGGACACTATCGAAAGCTTTGCTGAAGTCTAGGTATACGACGTCCACGGATTCTCCCAAGTCTAGCTGTTTTGTTATCCAGTCAAAGAAGCTGATGAGATTGGATTGGCAGGACCTACCCTTTGTGATCCGTGTTGCCTGGGATCCCGTAGATTCTCCTCATCCAAGATTGTGTCTAATTTACGTTTGATTAGTGTTTCCATGAGTTTGCATACTATTGGTGTGAGACTCACCGGTCTGTAGTTTTCAGCCTCTGCCCTGCAACCCTTTTTGTGCAGTGGAACGACGTTAGCTGTTTTCCAGTCTATGGGGACTCTCCCCAAACTTAGGGAGAGATTGAAGAGTCCTGATAGCGGTTCTGCCAGGACATCACGCAGCTCACTGAGCACCCTGGGGTGTAGATTGTCTGGTCCCCTTGATTATTGTCCCCTTGATTATTGTTCACCTTGATTATTGTCAGTTCATAGTAGACGTCGTCAGGTGTGAACTCGAAATTCTGAAACGGGTCTTCCACGCTGGGCCTTGCCTGCAACTGCAGACCATGCCTCGGTGCCTTGCAGGTGAAGACCGAGCAGAAGTATTCATTCAGTAGTTCTGCTTTATCGGAATCTGATTCTGCGCAGTTCCCATCTGGTTTTCTAAGGCATACTATCCCGTCTGTGTTCTTTTTCCTATCACTAATATACCTGAAGAAGGATTTGTCCCCTTTCTTCATGTTCTTTGCCAGAGACTCTTCCACTAGAAGTTTGGCCTCCCTGACTGCCGTTTTGACTGCTGCAGACCTCGTCCTATGTTCTAGTTTAGCTTCCCTAGTCTCCATTCGTTTGTAGGAAATAAATGCTTTTTTCTTCTCCTTGATGAGGTGTGAGATTTCTGCGGAGTACCATTGGAGTATAGGCCTGGTAGGAAGTTGTGTTCATCAGGACAAAGTGAAAGTTACAGTGAGCCTGGATATTTGATACACTCTCTGCCCACTTCCCAAATGGAATATCATCAAAAGCCTTGGAAAAAGATGGGTTTTAAGGGAAACTTAAAATTAGATATGATAGTTCTGCTCGAAGGTCAGGTGGAGGAAAGTTCCAGAGAGAGGGACCAGTGAAAAGATAAAGCAGACTGTCGAGTCTTGAACAGGAAACAGGAGTAAATGAGTTCCAGAAGATGAGCTTAGGGAGCACACAGGTCTGTAGGTAACAATCAATATCAATAAATAGAAGTATTATGGAAGACAAAGGCCAAATAGCCCATCTAGTCTACCCATCCATAGCATCCATTATCTCTTCCTCTCCCTAAGAGATGCCACAAGCCTGTCCCACACTTTCTATAATTCAGACACAGTCTTTGTCTCCACTACCTCTACCACCCCATTGGTCTGGCATCCATATTCTTCCCTTCCCTTCCCTTCCAAATGTCTGTCATCTCTCACCTCTCCTTCCCTTTTCTTCCCTATTCCTTCTCAATCTATTTTCTGCATCTGTCTAGATTAAGTTCTTACTACCCTGTCATCAATTTCCCTTTTCATTGTATACCTACAGCTTGCCACCTCTTTCCCTCACTCCCTCCAGTATTTCACTAACTCAATCCTCTTCCCCTATCATATGTCCTCTTTTTATTTATCCCCTTTCCTTCATGTGCCCTCTTTCTTTACCCCTTTCATCCAGCATCTTCTCTTCTCTCTGTCCACTTCCATCCAGCATCTGTCCCATCTCTCTACTTCCCGCATATGCTCCCTTCTTTCTCTCTCTCCTCCCCACTTACATCCAGCAACTGCTCCCTTCTCTCTCCCATCCGCACTTCCATCCAACATAGTCTCCCCCTCTACCCTTCCCACTAACATCCAATGTCTGCCATTTCTCTCCATCCACCCCTCTTCCATCATCATCTGCCTCTTGTCTTGCCCTCCCCCCCACTTTCCTCAGCATCTGCCCCCTTTCTTTCTCCCTTACCCAATTCCATCCATTATCCTTCTCCTTATGTCTCTCTCCCCTTTCCCTGCATACCAATTCCATCAGAATCTGCCCCTCTCTCCCTCCACCAACTTTCCGTACCAGTATGCTGCGCCCTTCTTTCCCCCTCCACCCCAGTTCCCTCTCTCTCCACCACTCTTCCATACAAGTATTCTGATATTTTCTCTCTCCCTCCATCCCAATGCCATGCAGCAAGGTCCCGCGATGACTGCGGCTGCTGGCTCTGCTATGGAACAAGTAAGTGATGTCAGAGGGGGGGTGGACCAGCAGGGAGGTGCAGCAGGGCCCCATGATGACTGCAGCTACTGGTCCACCCCCTCCGATGTCACTTACTTGTTCTGGAGCAGAGCCGGCAGACCCGGTCATCAAGGGACCTTGCTGCAAATCTGGTACACCCCCTCTGTATCATTTACTGGTTCCAGAGAAGAGCCAGCAGATGCATTAATCATGGGACCTTACTGCACCTCCCCACGGCTGCCAACTTTGCTCTGGAACCAGAAAGTGACATTGGAAGGGGTGGACCGGCAGTCACAAGGAGGTGCAGGAAGGTCCCGCAGCAGGGTAGGAAGTTCTGGACCTGGTGTGCCAACTGTACACTCCCTTGGGGCATGCACCAGGAGCAGACCGCCCCACCCTTGGTACGCTACTGCTCTATGGTTGAAATTCATTGCTCTAGTTCAATTGTTCGCATCACTGCCACAGATAGAAGTTGTTCCAGTTGAGTTATTTGAGAGGAGAGATGGTATAGCTGTGGGCCAAGAGCTTGGGCAATTGCTGCCTTTAGATCACTCTAAGCTGTCTCCATGAACTGCGAAACTGCTGCAGGTGCTGGTTCCACCATCTTGTTGCCAGGCCTCACATGTTCTCAGTCTTTTTTATTGGTTTTAGCAGACATATTCATGAGATCTTGTTAGGTATCTGCCCATAAGATTATAGATCTATTTGGTGTTATAAGCCTGGGAGAAGCTTTGGGAAATATCAGTTTTTGTCCAGAGTAGAGGATCGAGCCCCAGAGTAGGCAGAAAGCACATTCTCACCTGCTCATTGAGTCACATGACCTTCCTGTGATTCCTTAAACATACTACAGCACTGGTCACATCTCAAACTGTTGCCTTCATTTTCCAATTGAGTAACACATAACTGCCCTGCCTCTCCATAGCTGGGGCAGATATGTGGGGAACACTAACCACCCTTAGAAAGATCAAAATTACCCTGTTCCTGCCTGTAGGTCCCAGATGTTTATTACTCAAGGTTTGGTCATACTTGGGAGCTTTTAAAAACACCCTCAAAAGACAGCTTTTTCCACATAGTTTCCTGCTTCAGCTGTGCTGGGATTTCACACACAGACACTCCCCTTCCCTAAAGCTTGACACATTTCTCATTCAAACCTTTCTCTTAAGGAAAAAATCATTTCATATATATTTCTAACTTTTACTGGATCATTCAAACATCTCTTTATCTGGCATAACTTGTTCTGGTTCAAAATCACATTCCATACCAGACATTCCTTATTTACTTCATAAACTGGCTCCTCTATTTCTATGGGATAATCTTCAACATTTCCCAATCCCCCACCTTCTACCTGTTGGTGAATTACTTTACTTCTGCCAATCTTCCCCTCTCCAGAAAAAAATTTTCTCCAGAAATCTGGTATCTCCTTTGTCTGGGTTCCTCCTGTACAGCAATCCTACAAGGAGTAGAAGTTGGTGTCTGGGGTTCTCCAGCCTGTTCCACCCAGCTTGTGCTATTTCTCTGCTTCTGTGCCTGGAAAGACTGGTCCCTCCCTCAAACTCTCAACTGGAAGGGATTTATTTTCCCAGGGCTGCTGCACATCCTGGTGCAGCACAGCTCTACTGGTACCTCCCTTTCATTAACCCTTCTACTGCTGGGGAATTTTAGACAGCTTTACTTGGAACCCTTGGGAAGGCATAATAGAGTCCCTTTGTGGAGCATGGCTTTGCTTCTGCACTGGGTCCTATCAGTTGTCCTTCTGAAGGTCCAAAAGCCTGCCTGCTAGGCTTAACAACCCTATTCATCTCTCTAGGCATTGGCACTGGTCTGGCTGAATCACAGTTAGATGGGCTGCAATGAGTTTTGATGGAGACTCCAGTAGATGGAACCTAAGCACACTATTGGTCAGGGCTCTGGGTTTCTGGCCCAAAAATATCTAAGAAAAAGGACCATTTAAACTAAATTAATTTATGGAGCATGTGTGGTTGGGCAGACTGGATGGACTACTCAGGTCTTTATCTGCCGGGTTAGCAGCAGGGTTTGGGGACATCATAGGGTCTTCCTTGCCACAAGGGATATACATCTGTACTGACTATAGCTCACTATACAGTTATAACTTTACTATACAGTCTTTTTAGATTTCCTCACTCTGAAGTCCCCTCAGGCTTTGTACTGAAAGGAAGGACTCATTGAATTATTTTGGCAATTTAAGAGGCTCCTATTCAGTTAACCCTTACTTCTGTAATGTTAGTGTTTTCAATCAGACTCCATATTTCTTGAAGTAAAGAATAAACACTCACAATTGATGACTTCAATACAGTTCAACTTTTACAGAATCTTCTCACTCTACTAGCCCATCCTATTCAAGCAGGTAGTGAGTCCACACCTTGTGGAAATAATACTGTTCTCCAGATTTAGATATAAAACTAAGCTTTGTTAAATTGTTAGAAATAAAGACAGAAAGACAAGAAAGAGGCTTGGGAGTTCTGATCGACAAGTCGATGAAGCTGTCCACATAATGTGCGGCGGCGGCAAAAAGGGTGAACAGAATGCTAGGAATGATAATGAAGGGGATCACGAACAATTCGGAGAAGGTTATCATGCCGCTGTACCGGGCCCTGGTGTGCCCTCACCTGGAGTACTCGTCCAGCACTGGTCGCCGTACATGAAGAAGGACACAGTACTACTCGAAAGGGTCCAGAAAAGAGCGACTAAGATAGTTAAGGGGCTGGAGGAGTTGCCGTACAGCGAAAGATTAGAGAAACTGGGCCTCTTGTCCCTCGAACAGAGGAGATTGAGAGGGGACATGATCGAAACGTTCAAGGTACTAAAGGGAATAGACTTAGTAGATAATTTCATTTTCCTGCATATAATAATATCATAATATATATCCTAATATACAATACAAATAAAGAATAAAGTTACCCAAATATAACTATCAATATTTATTCCCCTCCTTCCAACCCCCCACCCCTCTGGATGTTTAAAGATAAATAAACCAAAGAAAAGAAGAGATATGATGAAAATATATTATTATGTTTTTACAAATGTAGTCAATGGGCTCCAAATTTTATTTATTTATTAAATACCTCACAGGTTGGTTTTTCTAATTGCATTTTTCTTTATAGGATTGATCGGCATTTTCTACACCGAGACAGCATGAATTATGAAACGTTGGCCATCATTGGTGTGCTGATCCCCTGCATAAGATAAGTAGTTTATATTTTCACCTTGTTGATTCTACATTGCATTGCACAGAACTTTTTTCAATAATCTGAGGAGGTTTTTATGCTAATGAGGTTTGTTACCTTTGTTACTTTTAGCCTTTTCTATGGTCGGCAAAGGTTTTGGTTTTGAGGCTTTTTCCTTCTCTTAAACTTATGAACAAGCCTGTTTTGTTTTATATTTGTATTGTATTTATATTGTTGTGAAGAGCACACCCAGCACATTTTATGGTGGAAGAGTGTCAGTTGACATAATTAAGAAATTCAAATCCTTATCCCATAGTGCTGCTTGAAAGAAGAGAGAATACAGGATGTCCGGTGCAGTACTCGGAGAGACTCCCCAGGAAAGAGACTTGGGAGTACTGGTCAACAAGTTGATGAAGCCGTCCGTGCAATGTGCGGCGGCAGCAAAAAGGGCGAATAGAATGCTAGGAATGATTAAGAAGGGGATCACAAACCGATCGAAGAAGGTTATCATACCGCTGTACTGGGCCATGGTACGCCCCCCACTGGTCACCGTACATGAAGAAGGACACAGTACTACTCGAAAAGGTCCAGAGAAGAGCAACAAAAATGGTTAAGGGACTGGAGGAGTTGCCATACAGTGAGAGGTTAGAGAAACTGAGCCTCTTCTCCCTTGAAAAGAGGAGACTGAGAGGGGACATGATCGAAACATTCAAGATATTGAAGGGAATTTATTTAGTAGAGAAAGAGAGATTGTTCACCCTCTCCAAGGTGAAGAGAACGAGAGGGCACTCTCTAAAGTTAAAAGGGGATAGATTCCGTAAGGAAGTTCTTCTTCACCCAGAGAATGGTAGAAAACTAGAATGCTCATCCGGAGGCTGTTATAGGGGAAAACACCCTCTAGGGCAGGGGTGTCGAAGTCGGTCCTCGAGGGCCGCAATCCAGTCGGGTTTTCAAGATTTCCCCAATGAATATGCATGAGATCTATGTGCATGCACTGCTTTCAATGCATATTCATTGGGGAAATTCTGAAAACCCGACTGGATTGCGGCCCTCGAGGACCGACTTCGACACCTGTGCTCTAGGGATTCAAGACAAAGTTGGACAAGTTCCTGCTGAACCAGAAAGTACGCAGTGTGACGGGGTCGTGGGTACCTGAGGGTCCACCACGGCATCCATCACACGCTTAGGATCCACGCCTTTTGGAGTGCCAGTGATAGTGAGGCTCTGAGCCCCAAGGAAAAAAGGTCCCAGTCAATATTATTTCTCAGAAAACTTTTTTTTTAATTCTTCCTTAAAACCAAAATAATTTCCTCTCATTCAGAGGCAGTTCCTTTTAGGTAGCTCTTGGCTTTACTTTATACCCAGTCCACATCAGGAACTTCCAAATAATCAAAATATGCTTTTCCACAGTTCAACTGTTTTTTGGATTCCATCCTTTTTCTATACTGTATGCGTGTTTATTCCACACATTCTTCAATTCTGTCTTCACAGCATTCCCAAGGGAGGACTTCTAAGCATCCACCACCCTTTCTGTGAAAAAGTATCTCTCAGCATTGCCGCTAAATTGCTCATTTGATCATTTAGATTACAGAAATTATACTTTAAAGAAAGATATGGACCATCCTGTTCCATAAAATTCTACTGGCTGTCATCTCTGGATCGCTAATCTAATTCCTGACCCCAACCACCATTTTCCTTCATACTATGGGGTCCTTTTGCTAAGGCGTGCTAAATCGATTTAGCACGTGCTAAAGATTAGTGTGCGCTAAATGCTAAGGTGCCTTAGTTAAAGGACCCCTATCCTTGAAACATAAAAACATGATGGCAGATAAAGGCCAATGGCCCATCTAATCTGCCCATCCACAGTAACCATTATCTCTTTCTCTCCCTGAGAGATCTCACCTGCCTATCCCAGGCCCTTTTGAATTCAGACAGAGTCTCTGTCTCCACCACCTCTTCTGGAAGACTGTTCCATGCATCTACCACCCTTTCTGTAAAAAAGTATTTCCTTAGATTACTCTGGAGCCTATCACTCTGGAGCCTCTTAACTTCATCCTATGCCCTCTCATTGCAGAGTTTCCTTTCAAATTAAAGAGACTTGACTCATGCGCATTTACATTATGTAAGTATTTAAATGTCTATCATATTTCCCCTCTCCCGCCTTTCCTCCAAAGTATGTTTTTTAGGATTTCTCTATATTTTCTAGTGTAGCATTTTTTGTCATTCTGTCCTAACCTGGAGAAAGGGTTATTAATTTCTAAAAACTGGACAAAAATGTGTTAGTTAAAGGTATCAACTTTTTTATTTTTGCTATTTTTATTTAATGTTTTATTTCTCTACATTATTTCTGTACATTCAAGTGAACTACTGGCAACTTTTGACATAACTCGTACACTGATCTTCACAGTGATCAAACACTAGGAAGGGAAACACAGAGCAAATATGAAGCATAAGACGCCAAATACAGCAGTGTTCCCAAATCTTCTCTGTCTCCTGATTTGCTGGCAGAACATCTGGATCAGGTTGTTTTCCAATCTACCCATCCTACACTTGAGCAAGAGAAAGTTTTAGCCTTCCTTTTTGATATTTTTGAATAGAAGGGGGAGTACTGGAATGAAAAAAATGCTACAGATGCACAAAATAATGCACAGGTGATAATTAGTATGTTGTGCTTGAGATATTACAGCTAATTACCAATTTCAAGTAGCATGTATTGTATATTAACATAGTTAGACCTTTTTGGCATATGTGCAGTATAATTAATTGTCCCAGTAACTGCAATTTTAATATGCACACTAACAAAATGCATACACACTAAAGCAATTGTAGCATTTACTTTAATGAATAGGTTCCAAAGAGGTCAATTTTCAGCCTCACTGTGCTGGAGATCCCTATGAAAATCTCTAGTAGGGATTATGGAATCTTAAATACTTGCAAAGTTTGCAGATACAAACTTCCTTCTGGGATGCACATTCAGGGAATTAAAAATAACCTCTGGCAAGTTATTTTCCAGTATGGCTCTAGTAGCACCCTTTTTCCAACACCGGTTGCTAGATATTTTTCAAAGGACTCTATTCACCTATGGGGAATACCTTTAAAAAGTATTTTACAGTGTGCAAATTATTGTTACAGGGAGCAAAGGAAGCTGCAATATTATGGCTCAGAATTGGGGTGGGGGTGGGGAGTAGTTCTAAATATTTCATGAAGATTATAATTTTTGTGATTTGCAGTTTTGTCTCTATTTATCCTTCAGAGGTCAAAAAGAATTAGGATGAACCAAGTCTATCATATTTAAAACAGCATATGCAACAACAGAGCACTGATTTACATAATGAAAGGAGACTCATTCCTTTGCTCTGCACCTGGTGATTCCTCTCAAGAGAGATGAATAATTAAACTAACCAATAAACAATGCTGAAGCACAATTTATCTTTTGTGGAAAACTATTTTGATGTGTGTACTTATTTCTGCAGCCAGCTTTAACTTTCTAAAACTTTAAATGAGCAAGCTAAAGTTAGAGAAAGCAATGAATCATTGAGCCTGAACTTCAACACCCATATACCATCTAATTAGCTGAATTAGAGCCACTTTGTGAGAGTCAATCAATTTTCCAGTTTTAGCTGCCCTGGTGGTTCTGAAATTTGCTGATGTTATCGTTATTTGAAAAGGAGACACTCAGTTAGCATTTTAATAAGTATGTTTCTTTGAATAATTTTCTTATGAACAAGTCTTCAGTACAATATACATTATTATCTCTAGATTGCAGTTTATTAGAGGGCAAGAAGTCTTCTTTTGCATAATCTTAAATCCTGGATTAGGAAACATAATCTTCAAATTGTCATGGGATTAAAAAGTAATTGTCTAGTCTGATGAACTAGTATGCTTATAGGGCAAGCTTATTTTGTGCTGGTAGGTTGATATTGGGGATGCAAAATATGTTTTATCAAAACTGGAAACTACCGTACTTGGAAGTCTTGATACAAGGTTTGGAAAAATTCATGTCATCTTTATGTAGGGCTGGATTGTCCGTGGTTCTGTTTGCATTATATTAGTGGAGAAAGTTAAAGAGTTGTAACACACAGTTCTTTTTCCAGTTCTACGTGGAAGTGCTAAAATGTGTTGCAGTCTCCCTTTGCCATACCACATAATAGAAACCTCTTTCACACTCAGAGTTTATAGCCTGGTTTAGAGGCAGGAGTTGTGCTAGATTCTTGACTGTCCAGTACTTTTTAACTCTATAAATCTTCAAAAGCAAACTGCAAAAAAAAAAAAAAAAAGGTAATGATAGAAACTTTCCTTTATCTGTGAAATCCGGTGAAAACCAGTGTTGAGCCATTAAGTAAAATCACAGTTTTTTCTATTACAATGATTAAAGTATCATTTTGCCTGTTTTTTCAACGTCGCTATTTGCCTTTGATGGTACAATAAAATTTTGTTTTCATTGTGTGTTCGCCATGCAATTGCTCAATGCATCATGATCTAGCAAGAAAGCCATGTATTTAAATGGTAGCTTGAGGAACATACATTATTATTGATTTGTTTGGTAATAGACAGCATTGGATTCATATCACGTGAGTCTTCAGAAATCTCTATCAGTAGCAGTTTCAATTTTGATGTCAACCTGGGCATTATGGCCTTGAGAACAGCCTTTAAAAATTCCTCTTTTATAGAGATCTGTGTAGGGACTACTTTGATAACCTCTAGTTAAGAGAATCCTTTGAATAGTAAAATATGTAAATTATTTTATAAGTTATACTTTGTATATATCTCATCTATGTAGTACACATTTCTTAGAAATATAATATGAAGGCAGATAAAGGCCAAAAGGTCCATCCAGTCTGTCTATTTATCTATCTTTTTATTTATTTAATTTGTTTTCTATCCCATTGTCCCTAAACAGTTCAGAATCGGTTACAGGTTAAATATACATAGTATACAGTTAACAGGTTATAATTTACACTGGAGTTGCCATAATTTCAGTACAAGTTTACAATACAAGTTTTAATCCTAACTTGACACATACTAGGGGTCTAATACTAGTGCTGCCTGATTCATGATTCGAATCGATTCACCGATTCACTTTGGGTGAATCGATTCAAATCAATTTGTTTTTGGCAAAATATCAAACATACCGATTCATCAGCCCTCTTGCTAGAGACCCGTTCAGGATTTCCCTCTGCCACCGGAGTCCTTCCATCTAATGTAACTTCCGGTTTTGCGAAAGAAGAGCCAAATTAAATTAATCATGCAGAGCCAAATTAAATTAATCATGCATTTTTAATGAATATAACTAATGGGTAGACTGGATAGACCATTCAGGTCTTTATCTGCAGTCATTTACTATGTTACTATATTTATCCCAGGTCAAGCAGGCAGGTATTCTCACATATGGGTGACGTCATCCGACGGAGCCTGGATGCGGACGCCTCACAAGCAGACTTGCTTGAAGAAACTTGAAGTTTCGAGTCGCCCGCACCGCGCATGCACGAGTGCCTTCCTGCCCAACGCAGGGCGCATCTCCTCAGCTCTTAGTTTTCCACGGAGCCGAGAAGTCTGTCTTTGATTCTCTGCGTTAACTTTGTTACTTGTGCCTTCTCTAACCGCGGTTTGTGTTTATTTCTTCACTAATCACTGTTTTTGCCTTTATTTTATTTTTAAAAAAATTAAAAAAAATTTCTTCATCCATCCGTTTTTTGGAGCCGGCTGCTCGGCCGCGGCCCGCCCACTTCAATCTTGCGGTGGCTGTTTTCACTTCTATGTCCCAGCCTGCCACGGGCTTCAAGAAGTGTAGCAAGTGTCAGCACGTGATCTCTATTACGGACCCTCACCGTCGCTGCCTCAAGTGCCTTGGGGCTAAGCATCATCCTAGATCGTGCCTGCCTTGCCAAACGCTTCAGCCTCGTGCTTTTAAGCATTGTCGTATCCTGGTGGACAAGCTTTTCGAAATGGATTCTTCTGACCACTCGACTTCAAAGATGACCTTGACCTCGACTTCCAAGGTGACCTTGGCCTCGACTTCGAAGACGACTTCAGCTTCAACTTTGGCCGATGGTCCTCCAGCTTCTACTGCTTCCACCTCGAGCCTCATCAGACCTTCATCTTTTGCAGCGGCTTTTACTTCATCGACATCTGCTGTATCTTCCCCTGTTTCCTCAGGTCAGATAGTTCAGCAGACTGTTCCAGCGGTAGTGATTAAAGTGCCTAAGACTACCAAGTCGAAGCACAATCACACTACCCTGAAGGAACCTCCAGCCAAGGCAAGTGGACCGGTTTCAGATGCGGATCCATTTTTGTCGGCTTCCTTCCAGACCTTGTTGGAGAAGCACATCGTTCAGTTCCTTACTAACATGGGACCGAAGCTTCTCCCTCTTATCCAGCCTGGGCATGTAGCAGACTCCTGCGAGGTCAAACTGCTTTCCTTGCCTCAGTCTGATCCTCCACACTCTTTGCAGGGAGCAGAGTCTCTGCGAGTGTCTGGTCTGGCATCTAAGCATGTTCAGCAAGGAGCAGAATCTTTGCATTTGCCTCGACAGGATTCCTCACACTCTATTCAAGGAGCAGAGTCTTTGAGAGTGCATCAAGGTTCCTCTACCTCTCTCCATTCTTCAACGAGGTCTCATCGCTCTTCAAGATTTGCTTCCAGACACAGTTCTCATCACCGCTCGAGGCCTTCATCGAGCCATACTTCCAGACATGACTTTTCCACTAAGCCTCGTTCTACTCCACATACTCTTCGTTCGAGGTCTCCCATGCCGGAACTCGAGGATATTCCACATTCAATTGCCTCGTCCAAGTCACCATATTCATCTGATGCCTTTTTACATGCTGAAGCTTCTTCTTCGACACAGGCTGCCTCGACGTCCTCGAGTCCTTCTCGAGGCAAAGCCCTGGCGGATCAACTCTCTTTTTCATCTTTTCTCCGTCAGATTGCTGTGGACTTGGATCTTAAATTAGATACTGGCTCCAAATACTCCAAGGAGTATCTCAAAGTCATGCATCTTCCTCAACCTCCGGCTGAGTCACTTAAGCTTCCTCTTCATAAGCTTTTAAATTAGACTTTTGGTCGGTGCATGGAGACTCCTTTTTCCTTACAAGCTGTTCCAGGAAAATTAGATTCTCGCTATAAAACTGTACACCGCAAAGGGTTTGACAACTGTCAGTTATCTCATCAATCCCTGCTTGTTGAGTCCTTTTTGAAGAGATCCCAACCTTCCAAGGTCTATGCCACCGTACCCCCTGGAAGAGAAGGGAAAACTATGGACAAATGTGGACGTCGCATCTATCAAAATGCCATGATGTCTTCTAAAGTCCTTAACTATAATTTTCATTTTATTACTTATTTTGAGTTCCTTATTTCTCTACTTCCACAGTTCATGAGTTATTTGGATTCTCAAAAGCACTTTGAGTTTCAATAAGTTATTGCTTCTTTATCTCAACTTCGTTTACATCTTCTCCAGTCATTTTATGATGCCTTCGAGTTATCTGCTAGAGCAGCTGCTTTTTCAGTGGCTATGCGTCGTCTTACCTGGCTTCGTACCATCGACATGGACCCTAACCTTCAGGACCACCTAGCCAATATTCCTTGTGAAGGCAATGACCTCTTTGATGAATCTATCGAGGCAGCCTTGTCTGACCATGAAAAGTCCTTTGCTTCTATTGTCAGACCTAAGCCAAAGTCAACTCCTGCTAAACCTGCACGCCCTCCTCCTATTTATCAGCGGCGATTTGCTCTGAGGCAGGCTCCTTATACTCGTCCTCCTCTTAAGAGCCTCAAAAACAGCAGCATAAACCTCAACCTTCTGCTGCACCTAAGTCTACTCAGCCTTTTTGACTGCTTAGAACAGAGCATAACCTCCATCGTTCTGCCTCTGCCTTTTATTTTCCCTATAGGAGGTCGTCTCCATCTTTTTTTACCACCGATGGATGACAATTATGTCAAACCTCTGGGTACTTACCATCATCAAGGAAGGATATTCTCTTCATTTCAATCAGGTTCCTCCAGACCTTCCTCCAAGAGAGTATCCTTCCAGTCCATCCCAGACCACCCTTCTTCTTCAGGAAGCTCAACCTCTGCTTCGCCTCCATGCTATCGAGCCAGTTCCTTTGGAATAGCAGAAAAAGGGATTTTACTCCCGTTTCTTCCTTGTTCCGAAGAAGACGGGCGATCTGCGACCCATTCTGGATCTCAGGGCTCTCAACCACTTTTTAGTCAAAGAAAAGTTTTGCATGTTGTCCCTGGCATCCCTTTATCCCCTTCTCGAGCAGAACGACTGGTTATGCTCTCTGGATCTCAAGGAGGCCTACACTCATGTTCCCATACATCCGACCTCCCGTCAATATCTCAGATTTCGGGTGGGTAATCTGCTGCCCTTCGGCCTAGCTTCATCTCACCAAGTGCCTCGTAGTGGTGGCAGCAGCTCTACGGAACCATGGTCTTCAGGTATTTCCCTACCTCGACGACTGGCTCATCAAAGATTCAACATCTCAAGGAGTTATTCTAGCGACCCAACAGACTACCTGGTTCCTCCAAAGTTTGGTATTCGAAATCAACTTTCCAAAATCTCAACTTCAGCCTTCACAGACTCTACAATTCATTGGAGCTGTTCTGGACACTATCCAACTCAGAGCTTTTCTTCCGCAACAGCGATTAGAAGCTCTTCATCACCTCTGTCATACAGTGTCTTTCCGCTCCTCCTTCTCAGCGAGACACATGATGGTACTTCTGGGTCACATGGCCTCCACAGTACACGTGATTCATTTTGCCAGACTTCACCTCAGAATTCCTCAGTGGACCATGGCAACTCAATGGACGCAAGTTTGTGACCCTCTTTCTCGACACATATCAGTCACTCCTTCATTGAAACAGTCTTTCCGTTGGTGGATGCTCTCTTCCAATCTTTCCAGAGGCTTGCTTTTTCAAATGCCCCACATCACAAGGTCCTCACGACAGACTCTTTGACCTACGCTTGGGGCGCTCATCTCGATGGTCTCCGTACTCAAGGCCTCTGGACTCGTACGGATCGTCAGTGTCACATCAATCTGTTGGAACTCAGAGCAATCATCAAAGCTCTCCACGCTTTTCAACATCTGCTTCATGACCAAGTAGTCCTCATTCGAACAGACAACCAAGTAGCCATGTATTATGGCAACAAACAGGGAGGGACGGGATCTGCCTTCCTTTGTCAGGAAGCTCTGAAGGTTTGGGACTGGGCAAACTGCCACAACACCTTCCTCAAAGCTGTCTACATTCAAGGGGCGGAAAATTGCTTAGCAGACAATTTGAGTCGTCTTCTACAACCTCACGAATGGACACTCCATTCCTCGCCTCTTCATCACATTTTTTCACAATGGGTAACGCCTCAGATAGATCTCTTTGCAGCTTCCTACAACCACAAACTGCCTCAGTTCTGCTCCAGGATTTACTCCCCTCATCGCCTCGAGGCAGATGTGTTTCTTCTGGAATTGGCGCACCTTTTCCCTTATGCGTTTCCTCCATTCCCTCTCATCCTCAAGACTCTGGTCAAGTTGAAGAACGATCATGCCACCATGATTCTAATCGCTGCTTGGTGGCTACTTCAACTCAGCAGCAGGGAGCCATACCTTCTACCAGTTTTTCCTTCTCTGCTTACACAGAGTCAAGGATCTATGCTTCATCCCAACCTGCAGTCGCTCCACCTGACAGCTCGGTACCTCTCAACACTTTATATTGTGTATAATGTGGTTAAAACAGAAGAAAAAGGACCTCAAAAAACCCCTAGATCATAATCAATAAAGTTATAACCAATCGGGGTTAGGTTTTCATCACCGGTCCAAAACCCCTGTGTGATTATTTAAAATGCTTTTTTTCTTTTTTTATAATGCAACATATAATATAATAATATTTAAATATTGTGATTCAAAATTTCTCTGATCACTAAAGAGCAAGTTAAAGCCGGCAGGTTTGTATTGAGGCTTTCTGTAATATAAGATAAACCAAGCACTTATCTTAATGGCCCAACGGAGGCCCAACCGTTTCGCTCAACGGGCTTCTTCAGGGGTGACGATAAGAGATAACACAGTGCCAGTACAGACTTTGCTCAAAAGTTCTTAAAAAAGAGAAATAAAGAAAACAACTGTGGATCTCCAGATTACACTCATTAGAACCCTATGGACTGAATAGCCACATTGAATGGCATGCTTTTTTCTGACTTTTTACATTGCATGCAACAAAAGTCTTCAATCATTCATGTTTTTCATCTTTAATTTTTGTCCTTTTATATATATTTTTCCTCCAGTCTTTATTATGAAAGCTATAGTGTGGGTTTTCATACTTACCATCGGACCCCATGTGCGTATATTTTTTGGGATAAATTTTCACTATTATTACTTTTTCAGCCGTTCTGTTTTATATAAAGTGTATTTTTTAAAAATCTTTTTAATCATACACTTTTAAATATATGTTTTACATTTATTATCTATCAGATTGGTCAACAATGTCTTAGCGTCTTGTTTGAATACAGACGTTAGTTTACCTTTAAATTTCTCATAGTAAAGTATATGCAGCGTCATCATTCATGACATCATTCGATAATTTGATTGGCTAAAATGGTCTTGGCGTCCTGTTTAAATACGGACGCCATTTTGTTTTTAAATTGTTGCTAACAAAAAATCACGCAGCCACACCACAGGCAAGTTACACATTTTATTAAACATGATTGCATTTCATTGTTTGTTTTGATGCTTGTGGTCTCATTTAGCCTTTTAAAATAACATATAACCATCAGAATACTTTAACATGTAGTATCAGCAGTCATAACATTATTATGCTATTAAAATGAATATGTCCTTATTTGTCGTCAATACATTGATATAATGTTATTTTCTTTATTTCTCTTTTTTAAGAACTTTTGAGCAAAGTCTGTACCGGCACTGTGTTATCTCTTATCGTCACCCCTGAAGAAGCCCGTTGAGCGAAACAGTTGGGCCTCCGTTGGGCCATTAAGATAAGTGCTTGGTTTATCTTATATTACAGAAAGCCTCAATACAAACCTGCTGGCTTTAACTTGCTCTTTAGTGATCAGAGAAATTTCGAATCACAATATTTAAATATTATTACATTATATATTATATATTGCATTATAAAAAAAGAAAAAAAGCATTTTAAATAATCACACAGGGGTTTTGGACCGGTGATGAAAACCTAACCCCGATTGGTTATAACTTTATTGATTATGATCTAGGGGTTTTTTGAGGACCTTTTTCCTCTGTTTTAACCACATTATACACAATATAAAGTGTTCCACACATATTGGTTGAGTCACTCACTTTTGGACACTTAAAAGAGTTTCCACCTATTTCTCAGCTTGGTACCTCTCAACATAACTCCTCTTCAGTTTTCTCAATCTGTAAGAGATATTTTAGAAGCTTCTAGGAAGTCTACCACTAGACAATGCTATCTCCAAAAGTGGACTAGATTTTCTACCTGGTGTTTTTCTCATCATAAGGAGCATCAACTTTACTCCTTATCTTCTGTTCTGGACTACCTTTTGCACTTATCCAATTCTGGCCTCAAGCCTACATCAATCCGAGTCCATCTCAGTGCAATTGCGGCTTTCCATCAGCCTATTGAAGGGAAACCCTTCTCTGCTCATCCAGTCATTTCCAGATTAATGAAAGGACTTTTCAATGTTAAACCTCCTCTCAAACCACCTCCTGTGGTTTGGGACCTCAATGTTGTCCTTACTCAATTAATGAAGCCTCCATTTGAACCAATTGATACGGATCATCTCAAGTATCTCACTTGGAAAGTGGTATTTCTCATTGCCCTCACTTCTGTTCGAAGAGTCAGTGAGTTGCAAGCTTTAGTTGCTGATCCACCTTTCACTGTCTTCCATCATGACAAAATGGCTCTTCGTACTCATCCTAAATTCCTCCCTAAAGTGGTCTCGGAATTCCATCTCAACCAATCCATCGTACTTCCAGTGTTTTTTTCCAAAGCCTCATTCCCATCATGGAGAATCAGCTCTTCATACTCTGGACTGTAAACATGCTTTGGCCTTCTACTTGGAACGCACCAAACCACACAGAATTGCTCCTCAACTTTTTGTCTCCTTCGATCCAAATAAGTTAGGACATCCTATCTCTAAGCGTACCATCTCCAACTGGATGGCAGCTTGTATCTCATTCTGCTATGCCCAGGCTGGATTACCCCTTCACAGTAAAGTCACAGCCCATAAAGTCAGAGCAATGGCAGCTTCAGTAGCTTTCCTCAGATTTACACCTATTGAAGAAATTTGCAAGGCTGCTACTTGGTCCTCGGTTCATACCTTCACTTCTCACTATTGTCTGGATACTTTCTCCAGGCGGGATGGACAGTTTGGCCAAACAATATTACAAAATTTATTCTCCTAAATTGTCAACTCCCACCATCTCATTCTGGTTAGCTTGGAGGTCACCCATATGTGAGAATACCTGCCTGCTTGTCCTGGGATAAAGCACAGTTACTTACCAGGTGTTATCCAGGGACAGCAGGCAACTATTCTCACAACCCACCCACCTCCCCTGGTTGGCTTTCTCTGCTAGCTATCTGAACTGAGGAGACGCACCCTGCACTGGGCGGGAAGGCACTCGCGCATGAGTGGTGCGAGCAACTCTAAACTTTGAGTTTCTTCATGCAAGTCTGCTTGTGAGGCGTCCGCATCCAGGCTCCGTCGGATGACGTCACCCATATGTGAGAATAGCTGCCTGCTGTCCCTGGATAACACCTGTTATGGTAAGTAACTGTGCTATACTGTATATACTGTATGTGTCTGAATTACCTAACATGTTGTCAACGCAAATTTCAGTGCCAGAAATGGACTACTAACTTCAGCACTCACTATAAGCTTCAGCGCTTGCTAAAGGTCCAAAACTCCTTTTAGACAGCTTTAAAGCTGTGTAGAACAATTCTGAATGACCTAATATGCTTTCAGTGCAAATTTCAACAACAGAACTCTTAAACTGTCACTATTAGCTTCAGCACTTGCTCCTTTATACAGTTTTAAAGCTCCATCTCTGGAGGAAGCCAAGGAAAAAAAACCTACCAAACACAAAAGTGTAATTTAAACATTCAAGGCCTTGGGAGTTCTTGGCATCCTACTAACTATTCAAGTCACATGGTTTCTGATTAATCATACTTCATTAGTAATTTTTCTTAGCAACAATAATGACTTAGATATCACATGCTATTCAATCATGAAACATTCCAGCAGTACCAGAGGCAAATACTGGGGATCTCAAGGTAAACAGCTAAGTTTTGATTCCCAAGCATTGTTAAGGGAACAGTGTGATGTTATTAGGTCAGTATGATCACTAGCCTGTGTTTCTGATATTTATAAGTTGTTTTTATTATTTTTAGCTACAGCCTACTGTTATGTGATGACAGTTTTCCCCAAGATATTAGACCTTGAATTCTCTTTGCTTCACTAGTAACAGGAAAGCTGTACTCAGCATGCTGTGTCCAAACCTCTGAAGCATTTCTATCCTTCATCCTCATATTTTCATATAAGACTTGCCTTACTGAAACAGACTGAATGTCCATCAAGTCCAGTATCCTGTTTCCAACAGTGGCCAACCAAGGTCCCAAGTACCTAGCTAGATCTCAAGGAGTAAAACAGATTTCATGCTGCTTATCCTAAGAAAAAGCAGTGGATTTCACCAAGTCATCTCAATAATGGCCTATGGTCTTCTCTTTCAAGAAATTATCCAGGTACCTAGCAGGGCATAGCACCACCTTAGAATCTGGTGCCTATCATTTCCCTAGTCCTACCCCTAAGCACAGCCTAGAGGCTAGAATTCCCTAGGAAGGAAGAAAAAAACAGCTTGGAACTTGCAGGTTTAATACTGTCCCTTTACAAGAGACCAGATCAGAGCCCAGGAATGAAATGGAAGGCCCTTTAAGAAAGGAACTGCTGTAAGCAAGGGTGAGGGGCGAGGCCATAGATCTTCTCTCTTCTCACCAGCATGTTGTTTGAGAAGCAAAGTGGAGCCAAGAACGGGAAAGGAGCATGTGGACAAACACCAGCCATGCCTGAATGATTGGGACATAGAAGAGGAACTGATTGCAGAGGAAAAACAGCTGGACCCAAGTTTAACTCCAGAACTCTACATGGAGTGGGAAGGTTCCTCTGATCCTGAGTGGCTGGTTGAGGACATCAGCCATAGATATCAGCTGACTACCCTAATCCTGAACTTTAAAACGTTGTTTGAATGGTTTTTTTTTTTTCTCTGAGGCAGCATGCTTTGAGGTGTGGCTGCTAGCAGTGCAGGCTGGGTGTGGCTCCAGCACAGTCATCTGAAATGTTGAAATCTTTCTTTTGCCTAAAGGAACTTTTTGAGAAATTTGTTTTTTTTACTATGATTTTTGATTGCTGGACTTTAAAGAGCATTAAAGCCAATACTAATACCAGAGACTGGGTGTTTGTGGGCAGTGGCTGTAGCCATCTCACAGAGAGTACAGGGACAGGGAGGTTACAGCTAGGGGCACAGCTCTCCCTAAAACTCAACTGACTGGTAAACTAGGCTCGCTACCAGATCAGTTACAGTAAGAGTCTGGTTAATGCTACCCAGCATAAATGGAAGAAAAGGGGGTTCCCCCCTCTTTTTGAGTTTATGTTCACAACTTTTTTATTGTGGATTCAAGAGAAAACAATACAAACAGCAAAGACAATGGAACCAACATCCAACAATACAGAATTTGTGTATAGAAGAGTAGAAACCCACCCACCCAAATCCTTCCCAACCAATCAAATCACAGAATGCAACTCCACCCCCACCCCCCGGAAAAAATACAGAAGGTGACCAAAAGGTCTCAAACGATCCAGAGGCCCCTACTCTTGTGGCCCCTGGACAGCCATACAAATTATCTCCCAATAAAAGAACACATCTGCCCCCCCAAAAACAAAAGGTCCCACAGTGGCCGATCCTGAGGGAAAGTCAGGTGCACCCCAGATAATCTAAGCAAGAGGGTTCAAAAGAAGACTATGACCTCTATGCGGTAAATAAGCCAGATAAGTTCCCAAACAAGCAAGAAACTGCACCGCCTACGAGGGTGACCCACCGCCTCTCTGGCCTTCCAAGAGGCCAAAGTATGCACCAGAGATCTCCAACTCCAAAAGGAAGGTGGGTCAGCAACAGTCCAAGATTGTAAGATACAATACTGGATCCAAGATGGCTGCCGCTATCTGATTGCTGGCAGGACGCTGGAGAGTGTCTCTCTTATCTGCTAGGAAATGCCGAAGAGAAGGGGAAGGAGCGTTGGTAGAGCCTCCCAGCGCTCGGGACCCGTGGCTCTCACAGTCTTCAAACATTTTCCGACGTCTTCAAAGTGAGTCGACATTCGGGGATTCGCCCGTTGGGAGCGCCGGCTGAGAGGAGTGCTACAGCGGATACCTCCGGGCTGGACGTCATGCTGAGCCCCGACGTCAGGACGCCTCCCCTACAGACGTTGCCGCTGGGAGCTAGCTCTCCGCAGGAGGAGAGCATGTCCGAAGAGGCAGAGTTTTCTTCCCGAGAGGCCAGCGAAATGGAGGGCTTGCTGCAGGGAACAACACAAGGGGAATTTCTCCTTTTAAAAGAACCAACGACCGGGACAACTGTGCTTAAGGGACAACAAGGCACAGGGGAGGTAAAGCACTCAACTGAACAAATTAGTATTGCACAAGTACCTTTTTTTGCTCCTATTAGGCCCCCAGAGGTTACATTGGATTCGCTTTGGGATCTGGTTTCCAGTTTGGGAAATTCCCTCAATCCTCAGATAAAGAATTTGGAAAAGGAATTAGAATCCCAGAAAGAAGAAATTAAAATTGTGAAACAAGACATTGTAGCAATAAAAACTGAAATTCAGGAAGAAAAGAAGGACTTAAAAATGTTTAAGAGTAACCAAGATTTAATTGTGAAAGATAACCTTACTATGAGAAGAAAATTGGAAGTACTTGAAAATAATAGTCGGTTTAACAACTTGCGTTTGATTAATTTTCCTAAGGTCTTGTCAATTTCTCCAGGAGAAATGATAAAACGTTACTTTCTGGAAATCCTAAAAATTCCTGAGAATTCTTTGCCACCATTGTCAAGAGTGTATTATTTGCCTAATAAAAAAAATCAGGATTCTCAAAAAAAAGACGAGGATGGAAAACCACAGGAAAATTCTTTGGATGTTGCAGCTTTATTGGAACAATATGATAGAGAGGTGGCTAGTCCAGCCACTCTCCTACTGACTGTGGCTTTGGTTCCGTACAGAGATTGGATCCTTAAACTTTTCTTTAAAAATAGATCTAGAGATTTCCTTGGCTTCCATATTCAAGTTTTTCCTGATGTTTCGAGAGAAACTCAAAAGAGAAGGAGGGAATTTTTATTATTAAAAGCAGGTGTGACCCAGATAGGGGGTTTATTTTTTCTTAGATACCCCTGTAAGTGTGTAATCAGGTATAATTTCCTTAAATACATTTTCTTTGAACCTTCTCATTTGACGGCCTTCCTCTCCATGAAGCGCCTTGAAAAAGGAGAAACATCAGTGTCTCAATAATTAATTTAAGCTCTCTTTCAGCAACAGATAACGTGATTTGGTTTAATTTGTTATTGTATTATATTCACTCCTAATTCCTTAATCTTGGATCCAATGTTGAGGACTAGTGTGGGATTAAGTTGAAAAATTTTATTACCTTTTATGTAATTTTGGTTTATTTTCAAGTTTGGGAATAATTAATGATATGTTGTCTTGATCGCACTTTTCTGTACAAGATTATATGCTTGTTAAATAATTTGAAAAAATTTATAAATAAATAAAATAAAAAAAAAAGATTGTAAGATACATTTGCAAGCAGGAAGACACACCTTATGACACCATTGGGGTCCCTCTCCCCCCCCCGAGGGAGCTCACTAAAAGCCCAAGGCATGTCTAAAACCAATTGCTCCACCGTTCCCAAGATGGGACTGGAAAATAAACCCTGTAGATAATATACGATGGACTTCCAAAAAACTTGTACAATCCAACAGTCTCAGAAAGAGCGAGTGAAGGTATTTGGATCTCAGCCGCATTTCAAACAGAGAGGATAATCAATACCCCCAGTTTTGTGTAATTAGACTTGAGTATAATAGGCCCTATAGAGCACTCTGACATACCACTCATGAAAACCCACTCCCGTTATCAATCTAGGGACCCCATGTACAGTTCACAAAGCATCCCAGTGGCTAAGGTCTTTATGGAGTTCCTGACCCCAGCGCTCTGTAATCTGGGTGATATCTTTGGGGCTATAAAACAAAGAAAGGGCCTTATCCAGTGCTAACACCGAAGTAGAGTAAACTGCCACCCCAGCAAAGAAAACCAGAAGCCTCTCCCCCATCAGCTGTGCTAGCCATTCCTTAGGCAAAGTGAGAATATAATCTTTGACTTGACAGTAGGCAAAAGTATCTCCCCAACAACTACCCAATTGGGCACCAGGGTTTTCAATTTCCCCTCCGAGGTCAACAAGTGCTCCACAAGACTATTCCCTTGTTCAGCCCAATCAAGAAAAGCCAGATTATCTTGGCCCAGCGAAAAGGTCAAATTCCCCTGCAGCGAGATCTGATTCGTCACTCTCGGATCCCCTCCCAGTTTACCTATCAAACTCCCCCAGACCACATGCATAGATTTCAAAAGCATGCTCGAACAAAACAGTGCTGGTATTTCCTTATTAGGCAAATGTAAGAGACTAGTCAAAGAGTGAGGGGCATAAAAGCCAGTTCAAAATCCAAGGGAGTGTACTAATACTCCCCCGAACCAGTCTTTCAGATGACCCAATAAGCAAGCTTCATTATAGCAGCCAAAATGGGGCAACTCCATTTTCCCCTGTACCTAACCCCCCACTAAATAAGGGAAATGAATTTTCAGCTTACGAGAATGCCAACAGAAACGAGACACTAAATGATTCAGACAAAGAAGATCTTTCTTCAATAAGCGAAGGGGCAATGTTTGCAACACATACAACCAACGGGGTAAAATCACCAGAGCTATATGGCCCATCAAGGTCAACGAAAGATCATCCCAGGCTGCAAGTTGGACCCTGGTATCATCCAAGGGTTTAGGAATATTAAGCGAATAAAGTTGTGCCGTAGAGGTGGAAAGATAGACCCCCCTATGTACCGAAAGGAGCCCAAGGTCCAACGCAACGGGAAGGAATCACCCCACTGGGCCTTCAAGGTAAAGCCTCAGACTTGACCAGATTGAGATGAAAACCAGCGTAATCACCATATTTCCTAATGAACTCCAAAAGAGCCTTCAAAGAAGGAACAGGGTCCGTCAGGTGAGCCACAAGATCATCCGCAAATGCAGCAAGCTTAAAACTCTGAGTCCCAAGTTGAATTCCCTTAATATCCAAATTCGAGTAAACATCTCGTAGAAGTGGGTCAAGGGCTGGTACAAACAGTAAGGGGGATAGGGGACAGCCCTGATGAGTTCCCCTATGAATCTCAAAGAGAGAAGATCTACAGTTATTAAACCACATAGTGGCCTGGGGAGTAGCATACAGTGTGTATATCACCGAAACAAAGCACCCTGGGAAACCATACCTAGACAGAGTAGCAAACAAAAAATCCCAGTGTACATAGTCAAATGCCTTTTCAGCATCAAAGCTAATAAGTAAGGAAGGCGACTCAAGTCTAGAACTATATTCTAAAGACGTCATAATTTTTTGCAAGTTCTTAGCCACTGAACGACCCTTATCAAAACCCACCTGATACTCATGAAGAATAAGCAGCAACAGACGAGCCAAACGATTAGCCAAAATCTTTGCCAATAGCTTGACATCGAAGTTAAACAGTGAGCTAGGGCCTATATGATTCTGGGAGAGTGGGATCACTCCCCGGCTCCGGGAGGACTATGATCCTCACTCCAACCGCCACTTCGGGCCGCGTGGGAGCCGTTGCTCCGCCCCCGAAGTCCAGAGACTCTCATCGCTCTCCTCAGAAGCAGCTCCCTGCCTTCGGGGCTGCTCCTCTCTTCGGCCCGGTGACTTCGGGAAGCGTGGGAGCCCTGCTCCGCCCCCGAATTCCTTCACTCTGGCCTCTTATCCTCCTTCTCTGTTCCCTCACAAACACTTCCCACTCTCAAAAACCTCTTCCCAAACTCTTCCCAAACCCGATGCTACATTCCCCAACAACATCTGTCCTGGACTCAGAATTCCCATGCTAGTATCCTCCAGACCCCATCATTTCAAAAAGCACCGAGGTGCAAACCTCTCCTCCCTAAAACCTGTTCCCCCAGCAAACCTGCCCATCCTTACCTCTGACTCTCTTACCCCAGTCCCTACTCTCTATTGTAAAGCCAGGTCCGTCAGAAATAAGACCCAAATAGTAAAAGATTTACTTGAGGATTTTGATCCGGGTTTTTTGTGCATCACTGAATCATGGATCAAAAAAGATGACTTACTCACACAAAATGAACTCTGTCCCCCAGGCTATCACGGTCTTTTCTCTCCTAGATTAAATCAAAAAGGAGGAGGTCTAGCCCTTCTCTATAAATCATTCTTTAATGTTGAGCTCTTAGAAAAGGGTAGTCACCCCTCCCTGGAATTCATGCTAGCCTCAATAAACGACGAACTTCGCCCCCACCCATTAGGCATCCTGCTACTTTACCGCCCACCCAACCCCTGGAATAAATCCTCTGACTTTGTTCTTGAGACCATAACAAAGGCCTATCTAAAATTCCAAAGACTACTGATCATAGGTGACATAAACCTTCACCTAGACGACAACACCAACAATGACTCAACTGAGTTCAAAGACTTCCTCACCTCCTTAGGCTTCACTGCTTCCCCGCCCACCTCTACCCATGAAAAGGGGCACTCCATTGACATCATTAGCTTTCTTGACCTGACTGAGCATAAAACTTCTACAGATACGACCCGTTGGGAACATGTCCCCTGGTCGGATCACCTCCTAGGCTCTTTCTGCCTCCCTGTCTTCATGTAAGCCCTTGATACCCCAACCCGTGCCACAAACTCCATCACCTACCGCAAAAAGATCTCAAATGAACTATTCTGGTCCCAGTTTCTCAACAAACTCCCTCCCCTTCCCACTCACACGAACCCTGACTCAATCTGGCACAACTGGGTGACTCTTTCCGAATCCACGTACCATGCCCTTGCCCCTCTAACCACTAAACCCATCTCCTATTCTCACAAGGCTCCCTGGTACCTCCTTTACCACAGAGAATTAAAACAGAAATGTCGGGCCCTGGAACGGAGATGGAAAAAAATCAAAATCCCCCCTAGATAAGCAATCCTGGAGAGAAAACATCAAATCCTACAACTCCATACTAAAAAAAGCTAGGAAGAATTACTATGGAGACAAAATCTCCAGGTCAAAAAACCAAAACAGTACACTGTTCCACATCTGGCGGAACCTTACTTCTAAAAATGACTCCGCCCCCTCCCATCTCCAAATGACCTAGCCAAATTTTTCAACGAGAAGATCACTACCATAAAGAGCTCGTTTCCCTCAGCTATCTCCTACAACTCTCTCCCCCCGAAAGACTCCGACGCTATCCCTGCCGACAGATCATGGACTACATTCGAACTTGTATCCGAGACCCAGATCTCTAAACTTTGCCTCAAACTTAAATCCTGCAAGTGCATCCTAGATCCCTTCCCATCCTACCTTTACAAAAAAATCCCTACACAGGCCATCTCTTCCCTTACTAACCTCATAAACAAAGTCTTACTATCGGGCCTGTTCTCCACCAAAATGGGACACATTGCCTTATCCCCTCTTCTGAAAAAACCCGATCTTGACCCTTCTTCACCATCGAACTATCGCCCCATAGCAAACATCCCTCTTTTAACAAAACTTCTAGAGACCATAGTCACCACTCAGCTCTCCTCTTACCTAGAGAGATTCTCCATTCTCCAACACTACCAATACGGATTTAGGCCTAATTTCAGCACCGAGTCCCTCCTAGTTTCCCTAATCTCAAAGGTGCAACAACTACACGCCCGAAACAAATTTGCTGTTCTCCTACAGTTTGATCTCTCCGCGGCTTTTGACGTCGTGCATCACGACATACTAATCTATCAACTTTCCGAGATTGGGATAGACTCTTCTGTCCTAAAGTGGTTCTCAAACTTCCTTCGCGATCGTTCCTACATTGTCAACACAAACGGCTCCAAATCCGCTTCATGGACACCATCCTGTGGTGTTCCACAGGGCTCTCCCCTATCCCCTATTCTCTTCAACATATATATGACCTCCCTGAAACTCCTTAAACTATCCCCCCTTGAAACAATTTACACATATGCAGACGATATCCTCATCTTCCTCGAAACAGATCCAAACCTTACAAACTTCCAAGAGAACATCACATCATGCATAATGAGACTTCATGCCTGGTCCCTCTCAGTACAGATGAAATTAAATGAATCAAAAACAAAATTACTCTGGCTTGGCCCAAAATTAGCTCACCTGCCCGCCCTCTTCACCCTACCCACAGGCCCTGCTCTACACCTTGAGTTCTCAAGCAAGGTCCTTGGCATCACTATCGACTCCTCCCTTTCCCTCAACGATCACCTGAATTCCCTGGCAAAATCTTGTTTTTTCAACCTCCACATGCTGAGGAAAGTTAGATCCTATTTTCACCAAAAGCATTTCACCGTCCTTGTACAATCCATCATCCTATCCAAACTCGATTATTGTAATGCCATCTACTTAGGCCTAACGAAAAAAAGTCTTCGCAGACTCCAGCTTATCCAGAACACTGCGGCTAAGCTGATTTTGCTAAACGCAAATATGACCACTTCTCCCCTCTACTTACCAATCTTCACTGGCTCCCAGTACTTTCCAGAATTCATTTCAAATGCTTCTGCCTGGCTTTCAAGATCATTCACGGCATCCTTCCGCCCCTAATCCCTCTATCCTTCCTCGCCCCGACACCAACTACCACCAGATCTGCCCACAGACATAAACTATCCTTCCCCTCTCTACACGGCATCCTCCACGCAGGTAAACTGGGTAGATCCCTCCTCTCCAAAATCACCGGCCCCTGGAACGACCTCACTGTCCCGCTGCGGAACCTGGACTCCCTCCAACTATTCCGAAAACAACTGAAAACCTGGCTTTTCTCTAGCATATAATAATCTCTTCTCCTGATTACATCCCCTCTTTTTATGCTTTGTAAACTCTTTCTCTTCTCTCTTCCCATATTTTTTAAACTCTGTAAACCGTGTCGAGCTCCACTTCAGTGGAGAAGATGCGGTATATAAACCTAAGGCTTAGTTTAGTTTAGTTTAGTTTAGATCTGAGCCACATTAAGATGTTTGGGCATAGCTTCCACATTGACCATCACATTAAACTTATTAACAAGCAGGGTCACGATTTCCAGTTTCAGAAGTTTGTAGAGCTCAGCTCAATAACCATTGATTCCAGGAGCTTTCAAAGTAGAGTTTTGCGTAATGGCCAGGTCTACCTCCCCAGCGTCAATAGGTGCATTCAACCTCTCAAGCTGCAGTTCAGTAATACACGGACTATCAAGGCCATCTAGATAGAGTTCCCCAGGGAGTCCCAAATCCAGGGGCAGACCATAAAGATTTGCATAAAATTGGCAAAAAAATCACTTATGTAAGGATTAACCCCCTAAAAGTAAGGTTTTGGAGGGGTAATGTTGAAGCAAAGGTGGCCTTACAATCCGCCAGGTCCCAGGTTCAGTACCCTCATAGAAGATTCAGTAGGCAGTAAAATTATTGACAAAGACAGCAAAGAGTGCTTGCATAAAGGATATATATATATATATATATTGTATAAAAATAGACTTAATATTACAGAAAAGCAGAATTTATAAAGATATATCAAGCATTACAATTAATGAAAGAGAAAAGACAGTTTACCTGCCTTACAGAGACCAGAGGAAAAAGAGATGGGAGGGGTGATGTTCCAGAGAGAGAGATGGGGGTGTTCTAATCTCCCATATTTTAAGTTTGAGACTTGTTCTAAAAATAAAATCTATTGAAGTTAAGTATCTTTATCTTTTGTAAACTGTTTGAAACAATGGTGAAAAAGGTGAGTGAATTTGAGAGACCTGGAGAAGAAAAAAGGGAGAACCTGATCCTCAGGGGAGTCAAGATGGTGGCAGTGTGTGATCTGAGAGTAAGACGCAGTTAAGAGCTGACAACTGCTGGATTCCCTGTCTTCATTACCTATTTTTCGATCGCTGTAACTTTTCAGCATTGCTGCTATGCCACATACGAAGAGGAAGGGGGTGATTAGAGCCATATCCTCACCGGCACTAGCATCTACCCCAGACTAGCAACCGGTCAATCGCTTCTTTGCAGCTCTATCAATGATGACGCAAACATCCGGAGGTTTGAATAACCTGGCGTTGGATGTAGGTTTGGGAGAGCCTATTGCCCTTTCAGGCCTTGAAACATCACTTTCACCTCCACCTACCCTTAATCCTCCATGTCCAGCTGTAACTGGGGCTCTGGGTCAGGAGACTCGTGATCCAGGAAGTGGATACACGGGGTCTCCCAGCGAGGGCACAGTGTCAACGGCAGAACAGCTGATGGCTACAATCAAGAGGGCTGAGATATTATCAGTTCCCACAGAGGCTTCCTTGAATGATATCTGGCAGCTGCTGCAACGAATGGAGACTAAAATCTCTAAATCCATAGAAGAGGTAACTAATATTACAACTAAGTTGGATACCTTAACTAAGACTGTGGACTCGATGAAAATGGAGTTTTCAGTCAAGGCCAGGCAAACACAGGAAGAGATACTACATTTACAGCAGTTTGAAGCAGCTACAATTAAGGATAATACCTTAATTCATAGGAAACTTGAACAGATAGAAAATTATATTCGGCGGTTAAATCTTCGTTTCCTGAATTTTCCTCTTGCCCTAGATGTTCTACCTATTGATTTTCTTAAGAGATATTTATCTGAAAACTTACAAATTCCCCTAAATAATATTCCTCCAATTAATAAAATTTATTATTTGCCAAATAGAAAGGCTTTACAAAAGGAATCAGGAAAAAAGAAGTCCAAGAGCCTCAGATTTTCTGAAAATGTGTCTTTACTTCTTGATCAAACTTTAACAGCCTACACGGAGAGAGCTAATCTTTTGGTGTCTTTTGTTTTTGAACAGGACGCTAATATGATCTTGAAATTATATTTCAAGAATTCTCAGAAACTATTTGGAGGTCAGAAAATATGGTTATACCCCGATGTTTCTAAAACTACTCAGGAAAGAACTCTCTTTCCCTATGAGAGATTGGAGAAACTGGGTCTCTTTTCCCTGGAGAAGAGGAGACTTAGAGGGGATATGATAGAGACTTACAAGATCATGAAGGGCATAGAAAGAGTAGAGAGGGACAGACTCTTCAAACTTTCGAAAAATAAGAGAACAAGAGGGCATTCAGAAAAGTTGAAAGGGGACAGATTCAAAACGAATGCTAGGAAGTTTTTCTTTACCCAACGCGTGGTGGACACCTGGAATGCACTTCCAGAGGACGTAATAGGGCAGAGTATGATACTGGGGGTTTAAGAAAGGATTGGACAATTTCCTGCTGGAAAAGGGGATAGAGGGGTATAGGTAGAAGATTAATGCACAGGTCCTGAACCTGTTGGGCTGCCGCGTGTGCGGACTGTTGGACACGATGGACCTCAGGTCTGACCCAGCGGAGGCATTGCTTATGTTCTTATATTCTTATGACAAGAGACAATCAAGTTAGGTGCTACATTTCTTCTTGCGTATCCCTGTAAGTACCTGGTTAGGTACTTGGATGTCAAATATACATTTTATTCTCTAGAACATTTGAAGCAGTTCCTAGATATTAAGAAAATTGTCAAGGAATAATTAGAAAAGGGGACTCTTGAATAATGTAGTCATTGATTCATACTAAGCTTTTTCTGCAAATGATATGTATTTAATTTCTCCTTGTAATATACATTGACTACTCCTATTGTTATTGTGACCTAAGAAAGGGGATTAAGATTTGGACATATAAGAATTTTCTTTTTGAATAATTTTCCTTCTCTGTGTTTCATGGAGCAAGATGTACTCTTGTGAATTTTATTTGAAAGTTATAAATAAATAAATAAATAAAAAAAAGGAAAAGAGGGAGAACCTGTCCCTCACAGACTGGAGTCAAATGTAATTTCCAGTATCACTTTGACAATGGTTTCTGATTAACCTAACTATGGGCTAGATTCACTAAGCAAACTGATCGTGTACCGATCGGTTTGCGACCCCTTGTCCAATCAGGGACTTCCTTAGACTCCTCCCTAAGGAAGTCCCTGATTGGCTGAGGCACCCCAGGCCCCTACCAAGGAGGAGCCCAAGGAGTCTAAGCCAATCAGGGCCTTAGGACCCTCCCTGTGCATCACATGATGCACCGGGGCGTGGCCTAAGGCCCATATTGCATCACGGACCTGGCAGAACAACAGGAACAGGAGGACTTTGCACTTCCTCCTGCTCCCGAAGATAATTGGAGGCGAAGCCTAAGGAGCAGGAGGGACCGTGCACCCCTCCTACTCCCAACTATATTTTCAAGGTTCGGGGAGGAAGGGGGGTGGGTCCAGGCAGGCAGTCCCAACCAGGACAGGCCCGACCAGGGGTGGGCTGGTTGGGAGTGGGACCCTCGCATTGGGTCGATTTTTTTTGTTTCAGGGAGGGAGAAGGGAAGGGGCACTTGTTGGGAGAGGGAAGGGGTTAATTTTTTTAAAATCGGGTTATTTTGTGTGTGTAAAATTTAAAAAGCCGTCAGAAGCCCTGACAGCAGTGACAGGAGCTGCTTCTCCTGTTAATACTGTCAGGGCTCTAGCGATCCGTGCAGTCGATTGAGGGTGTGCCTCCGATTGCCCCCATTTGCATTCAGATGGTTGGGGAATCGGTCGGCCTGCCTCCAATCACACACGGATCAGACTCGAATCGGAGGGTTAGTGAATCTAGCCCTATCTATATTAGACCCTGCACCTGGGCTTACTGTATATCTTAAGCAGTCCATCTTAAGCACCAGACATTAACACATCTTAGCACATCTTAGCTGTCTTTAGCACCTCTTCGCTCTACCAAGGTCCTTTGTTATCTTTAAGCATTGATGTGAGGTTATTAAATTTGCGTATGACACTAAATTATACAGCAGGGTCATAACCATGGAGGACTGCGAAGACCTCCAAAAAGATCTGACAACGCTGGAAGAGTGGGCCAAAAAGTGGCAAATGTGCTTCAACATAGGGAAATGCAAGGTCATGCATATTGGGAAAAAAGAACCCGATGTTCACTTACAAGATGGGGGGATCACCGCTAGGGGTGAGCAACCTTGAAAGAGACCTGGGAGTGATGGTGGACGCAACATTGAAGGCGTCGGCGCAGTGCGCCACAGCCTCAAGGAAAGCGAACAAAATGTTGGGTATCATTAAGAAAGGTATCACAACCAGGACGAAGGAAGTCATCCTGCCACTGTATCGTGCAATGGTGTGCCCGCACCTGGAGTACTGTGTCCAGTACTGGTCGCCGTACCTCAAGAAAGACACGGCGGTACTTGAGAGAGTCCAGAGAAGAGCAACTAAGCTAATAAAAGATATGGGGGACCTCTCATATACTGACAGACTGAAAAAGCTGGGGCTTTTCTCCCTGGAAAAGCGTCGACTCAGGGGAGACATGATAGAAACCTTCAAGATCATGAAGGGCATAGAAAAAGTGGATAGGGACAGATTTTTCAAACTAAGGGGAACCACAGGTACAAGGGGGCACTCGGAGAAATTGAAAGGGGAAAGGTTTAGAACAAACGCCAGGAAGTTCTTTTTCACCCAGAGGGTGGTGGATACATGGAACGCGCTGCCGGAGGATGTGATAGGCAGAAGTACGCTACAGGGCTTCAAAGAAGGTCTGGACAGGTACCTGGAGGACAAAGGGATTGAGGGGTACAGATAGGAGTAGAGGTAAGGTTAAAGGGACAGGATTAGAGGTAAATTACAAAATTAGTCAGAGACCACTGTTCAGGCAGTGGGCCTGATGGGCCGCCGCGGGAGCGGACCGCTGGGCAGGATGGACCTCTGGTCTGCCCCAGCGGAGGCAACTTCTTATGTTCTTATGTTCTTATGTAATTTAGGCATTCTGGGGCAATCTAAGGCTGTTTGCACTGACATGCCCTAAGGTCAGATATGAATGATATGATCTCCCATAGGCCTATGCTGACATTGGTAAGGCCAAAAAATTAAGACTGGGCTGACAACATATGGCACTATCACCAATAACCTCACCAGACCCCCCTCGCTGAAGTTGCAAGATCTTCTTATGATCCTCCCACTGTGAAACCAAACGGACCAAAAGTTTCCCACCTTTATTACCATGGCTTGTGTACAAAAAGATCTCAACAACAAAGGAATCGAGGCCCCATAGCCAAATAACAAAGCACTAAGAAATCCAGAAGTGCTACTTCACACATAAGATCCAACTGGAAAATTGAAAAACGGACAATCTGCCATCGAGGAGATGGCACTTGTGGAGGGACTGGCATTTGCCTCTGCTCAAAGAAAGCACTGCGCCTTCACCACATCTGAGTAGAACGTAGTGGGCCCATTCCAATGCACCTGGAGCCGGACCGGATAGAGCAGGGCAAAGCGAATGCCTCACTGGACAAGTGCAGAGCAGACTGGAGCAAAAGCATGCCTCTTTTGGGTAACTTTAGATGAATAGTCTTGGAAGCAGAGAATGTGGTGGTTAGCATAAGATAGGGGCTTCCCCTCCCAGATTGCTCGAAGAATAGCTTGCTTATTAGCATAATTGAGAATCTTGGCAATCACCAATCTGGGCCTAGTTGCCTCTGTACAGCGGAGATGAAGCCAGTCGGCTCTCTCAATACGCAGAGGCCCCAAGCTGGAAGACAGAGTGAGCAATGAAGTAAGCCAAAATTCCAATGTAGATTGTAGATCCGCCTCAGCCACATCCTCGGGTAGCCCCACAAATCTCATGTTACAGCATCGGGACCAGTTTTCAAGATCGTCTATCCGATCCTCAAGTGCAGTAATGGTTTGTGAATGGCAGCTTTGCAGGCCTTCCACCACCTGCATGTGGTCGTCTAAGGCCCCGACACACTGCTGGAACATTGTGACCTCCTGCCCCATGTTGTCCAATTTTGCCTAGACCCGCTCCAGTTTGACATCCAGCAGATGCAGTCGCTTCTCCAAGATCAGCTCCATCGCTGCGGTAACTTCAATGGTCACCTGTGCTATCCACGCAGTGCCGCTCACTGGTGTCGGAGGGTTAGGAGGTGCCGCCATCTTAGCGTCTCCCTGCTTGAGCCGGTCTCTGTCTTTCTTAGTGGCTTTAACTGATATAGCCACATGGGAGAACACAGCAGTCAATGCTCCGAGCTTTCAGGGATCTCCCAGGGCAAAAGATGAAGTCAGGGAAGCTGTAAAAATGCCAGGTTTAGACGAGATCAGAGGGATCAGCAAGAGAGATGCAAATTAGTGTCTGCTCTGAACCATGGTGTCACGTGATCTCCCCTCTTTTGGAGTTTAAAAGACAAACCTGTTTGACTGACATGCTAACAAGGACATGTGGATTAAAAGTTTTGTGTGCCTATTTGAAAAGTCAAAGCTGAGAAACTGAAATACACCTACTATTAAGTGGATTACAAATTGGGGGTTTGAATTGAAAGGCCAGTGCATGAGGTATCCTGATATGAATAAAAGAATGCACTGTGAAGCCTAAATAAAGAAAGTGGGTTTTTCTGTGGGTTTTTTTTTGTTTTTTTTTTTTACTGAGGATTAAAGTAATACTTGTACTGTTACAAGGCAGAATTTAGAACCTCCTGGGATTGCACAGCCGTGGGCCAAGGTACCTTAGTGCACAGGTCACAACCAACTCTTTCTCTTTGTGGTAGGGTACTCTGGGTAGGGTTACCAAGCAATCCGCTAGGCATCCCTGTCACTATATATATATATATATATATATATATATATATATATATATATATAATTAGTGTCTTTTCAGGTTCCCAGGCAAGGGGTGTCTCATACATATTGGATTATGGGCCCCGATAATACAATTAGCGCCATCAGTTTCTCTCAAATACAAGAACACAAGAATTGCCACTGCTGGGTCAGACCAGTGGTCCATTGTCAAAGACCAGTGTCCTATTTGGGTATAGCCTTACCTGCGTATTTTCTGGTTCAGCAGGAACTTATCTAACCCTTTCTTGAATCCCTGGAGGGTGCTTTCCCCTATAACAGCCTCTGGAAGAGCGTTCCAGATATCTACCACTCTCTGGTTAAGAAGATCTTCTTTACATTTGTATGGAATCTATCCCCTTTTAACTTTAGAGAGTGCCCTCTCGTTCTCTTCACCTTGGAGAGGGTGAACAATCTCTCTTTCTCTACTAAGTCAATTCCCTTCAATATCTTGAATGTTTCGATCAAGTCCCCTCTCAGTCTCCTCTTTACAAGGGAGAAGAGGCCCAGTTTCTCTAGCCTCTCATTGTACGGAAACTCCTCCAGTCGCTTAACCACGTAATTTCTCAGTTAAGTTTATAAGTGGGCGTGGCCTAAATCCCTCCTCTCCTGTCCAGTATACCCTTACCTAGTCCCCAAGATGTCACCCATACTTTGAAGCTCACAGGGGTAGGTGACTGGTGTTCTTCCAGGCCAGCTGGGCCTGCTCCCACTGTAGTTTCATGGACTCTCTCTGAGGAACACTGTCCTTCCAAGATCTCTCCTCCTCCAATGACCTCTTCTAGGGAGCTTGCTCCCTTGTTGGGCAATTGGTGCCGATTGTGCCCTGGTAGCCTTGTCCCTCTTCAAGAGGATCCTTTTGGGTAGTTCCCTTCTGGGGTACAGATTACTAGCCTCAGCAAGGCTCTATAACCACGAACATTGGGATCCCTCTAGAGGGCTACCTATGCTCTTCTCGGCCCTTGGCACCAATAGTGCCTAGAGCCCCTACAGGCCCTTTTACTCTGACTTTGTTGAGATTAATAACATAAATCAAGAATTAGAGGGAACTATCCCCATGTGTGTGAGACACCTTTATCTAACACACCTTAGAGATTTAGAATAGAGATAGAAAAGCATGCCATAGAGGGTGAAACTGAGATTAGAGAACATATGCTTTAACACAGATTAGAGAAATGCTTTAACTTAATACTGCTGGCAAAGGATATTGCTTAAGGTTAATTGAAAGCTTAAATTAGATATTTGTCACTGCAGCTGTATCCTGGTGAATTGGCTAATGGAAAGTCCAAGTGATAGAAAGCAGAAGTGCTTGTTGTTGACCAAGAGACCTAAGTGCAAGAACAGGGAACTAAGAATATGGAAATTGCTGTGTAAGGAGAACAGATTGCAATTAGAGGGATTAAATGTACAATAAAATGATAGAAATATGGCTGATTTAGATGTAATGCTATAAAGCTGCTAATAAGGGTGAAACTAACTGCGTAGGAGAAATACCAACTAAAATATTGTAAGATCTGCAAATGTAAGAAAGAGTTATTGATGAAATAAGTTTTGACAATAAGTCATATGATCGAAACTAGCCAAAAGTACTTTGCTGGTGTTTGCAGTTTATGATTGGATATTATTTTAATTCCGCAAGTGTTGCTTGGAAAAATGTACTAACTTTGTATGATTAGCATGTACTAACTTTGTATGATTGTATGTCAGTTAGCAAAGTACTAAGGGGCTCATAATAAAAAAAAAACCAACAAAACATTCAAAAAGTGGCCTAAATCGGTACTTGGACGATCAAAAAGACAGATCCAGAATGATGGCCACGGTACTGAACTTCCAAAAAGGGAATTCCAAAGTGATGAGACTCATGGTGGGGAAGAAGATTAAGAAGAGGATAAGCACTGTAAAAATGCTAGAGCAAGCATGGTCCCTTTTAAGGACACAGTCACCGAGGCGCAAAATCTATATATACCGCATATCAACAAGGGATCCAAGAGGAAAAAGAGCAAGGAACCGGCGTGGCTCACTGTAGAGGTGAAAGAAGCGATCAGAGACAAGAAGACTTCGTTTAAGGAATGGAAAAGGTCAAAAATGGATGAAAATGGAAAAAGCTCAAACAACATCAAAGCAGGTGCCATAAGGTGGTAAGAGGTGCCAAAAGAGACTATGAGGAAAAATAGCCAAGGAGGCAAAAAACTTTAAGCCATTCTTTCGATATATTAAGGGGAAACGACCCACGAAGGAATCGGTGGGGCCATTGGATGACCAAGGAATAAAGGGAGTGCTAAAGGAAGACAAAGCCATCGCCAACAAACTGAACACATTTTTTGCTTCTGTATTTACCGAAGAGGATATACACAACATACTGGAAGCTGACAGGCTATACACAGGAAACGAAGATGGGAAACTGACTGGGTTGATGGTCAGTCTAGAAGAGGTATGCAGACAGATTGATAGTCTTAAAAATGATAAAACCCTGGACCGGATGGCATACTTCCGAGGGTAACCAAAGAACTGAAAGGGATATAGCTGAACTTCTTCAACTAATAACCAATCTGTCAATCAAATCAGGAAGGATTCCAGAAGACTGGAAAGTGGTGAATATTACGCTGATCTTCAAGAAAGGTTCGAGGGGAGATCTGGGAAACTACAGACCAGTGAGTCTGACCTTGGTACCAGGAAAGATGGTAGAGGCGCTAATAAAGGACCGCATCATTGACTACCTTGATGGACACATCTGATGAGGACCAGCCAGCAAGGCTTCAGCAAAGGAAGATCTTGCTTGACGAACTTGCTGAACTTCTTCAAGGGAGTTAAAAGGCAGATAGACAAGGGTGACTCAGTTGACATTGTATATCTGGATTTTCAGAAGGTGTTCGACAAGGTCCCGCATGAACAACTACTTCAAAAAATTGCGAGAAGGGGTTCCCTGAATGGAAACATCTAACTAATCAGCATAGTTTGCCGGTCTTATGTTTTCAGGTGGACTTCCTGGGACACCAGGCCGCTCAGTGGTATAAATTAATATCTGGATTTTTGAATAAGAAACCAAAGACTGGTCTGCATGACATTTGGAGCATTGAGATAAAGCATCAAATTACTGCGTCTCATCAGCCACGAATTTGGGCTTGGAGGATAAGATGTACGGTGGCGGCATCTATGAGACAAACTTGGTTTTTTTTGTTACATAGAGCAGTTTGGACCCAGTTCGTTTACAGAAATTAGATAGCTCTAAGTCTAGTAGATGCTGGCACTGTAATCTAGAAGCTGGAACATTAGATCATTTACTATTCTATCGTCCATCGATACTTAATTTTTGGAAGTCCATTTGGTATAATCAAGAAGGGTATTACAACCAAATCGAAAAAAGTTATCCTGCCGTTGTATCGGGCGATGGTGTGTCCACATCTGGAGTACTGCGTCCAATATTGGTCGCCGTACCTTAAGAAGGATATGGCGTTACTCGAGAGGGTTCAGAGGAGAGCAACACGTCTGATAAAAGGGATGAAAAACTTCAGCTTGCAGGTTCTCCATGCAATTCTCAACTGCTTCCATTTTATTTTATTTTTATTTTTTTAATCTTTATTCATTTTCAAACTTACAATAAGTGTGACAGTGAGTTAACACATTTTAACATTAAATATATCACTTAATATTCAGCAATAATCATATAACAAATCATATAACCTTAACTCCCTCCCTTCCCACCCTTTCATAACAAATATTTTTATATGATATACTAAAAATTATCCCTCCCCCCCACCCTGAATATTGAACTTATAAATTTAAGGGAAAAAATGGCATCTATTCATTACAATATTTTGTTAATGGCTCCCACACATCTTGAAATTTCCTTAAATACCCCTGCTGTGTAGCTATTATTCTTTCCATTTTATATATATGACACAATGAGTTCCACCAGAAATTATAATTCAGTCTAATCCAGTTCTTCCAGTTACAAGTAATTTGTTGTATGGCAACCCCTATCATTATAAGGAAAAGCTTATTATTATTCGAAGATAACTGACTCTTTGCTCTCATTGACATGCCAAATAATATAGTATCATAGGTCAATGCCATCGGGTTTTCTTTTTTTTTTTTTTCCATTATATTTTTATTTTCAAATTTTACAAAAAGTGTACATAATAATAAAATACAGTTGATAAATGCATGGTATCACTTTTATATCTAACACAATGTATGTCTGGATTTGATTTTCCCCTTCACCCTCCCCCCACCCTTTTATTGCTTTAATATAATATTTTCAAATTTTATAAAATGCCATCGGGTTTTCTAATAAACAATTAATTTGGCCCCAAATTTATTTCCAAAAAGCCATAATAAATGAACAATAGCACAATAGTCTAAAGTCCCTGCTTCAAGATGACAATGCAACATCTATTAGACTTAGAGCTATCCAACTTTTGCAACCGAACAAGGGTCCATAATGCTCTATGCAACAAAAAAAAAACCAAGTTTGTCTCATAGATGCAGACACTGTACATCTCATCCTCCAAGTCCAAATTCGTGGCCATTGAGACGTAGTAATTTGATGCTTAATCTCAATGCTCCAAATGTCCCTCAGACCAGTCTGGTTTCTTCTTAATAAATCCAGCTATCAATTTATACCACTGGGTGGCCTGGTGTCCCAGGAAGTCCACCTGAAAGCATAGGAATTCCAAACTATAGTGATTATTAAGATTTTTCCACTCAGGGAACCCCACCTGAATGGCCTGCTTCAGTTGCATCCATCTAAAACTTTGTGATTTATTGAGGCCATATTTAAACTGTGAAAAATCAAGCAGCTTGCCATTAAAAATAACATCTTATAATACATGTATTCCTGCAATCATCCAATACTTCCAGATGACTTTAAATCCGCCAATTTGAATCTTGGAGGTTAGCCATATAGTTTGGTTTATTGATTTGTGAATTGGAATAGGAGTTAAATTACTTACATATCTTAATGTTTTCCATGTATCCACTAATATTCTGTTTTTTTATACAACCCTCTTGCCCCGACTCCCTGACAGCATTGGGGCAAGAGGGAGCCCAAACCCTCTTGCCCCGCGGCACCCACGGCACCCCCCGATTACGATCAGGCCAGGAGGGAGCCCAAGCCCTCTTGGCCTCTCGCCCCCCTACATGATCGGGCAGGAGGGAGCCCAACCCCTAATGCCCAGGTGAACCCCTTACCCCCCACCCCCACTACAATATGGGCAGGAGGGATCCCAGGCCCTCCTGCCCTCGACACAACCCCCCAATGACCGCCCCCCATGAACCCCCGATTGACCCCCCCGCTGACCCACAACCCCCCCACCTCCAATCCCACCCCCATACCTTTAAAATGTTGGCCGGACAGATGGGTGCCAAACCCGCCCGTCCGGCAGGCCAGCCGGCTGCAGAATGGGGCCGGATTGGCCCAGGCATCTGAAACCCCGCCCACAGGTGGGGCTTAAGGTGCCTGGGCCAACCATAATAGGTCCTGGAGTTAGGCCCCTCCTGTGGGTGGGGCCTTAGGCACATGGGCCAGTTTGGGCTCCCTCTTGCCCCGATGCTGTCGGGGAGTCAGGGATTTGCTGGGGCAAGAGGGCTTGGGCTCCCTCTTGCCCTGATGTTGTATGTGGGGGGTGATGTATCGCGGAAGGAGAGATGCCCTATCTTTCCTGCTGCGGGTTGCGGCAGTTCGGGTAGAGGAGTGATGGCATCGCGGTAGGGGAGATGAGGCATCTCTCCTGCCACGATCATTGCTGTTGGGGGTAGGCAGGTTGCTGGGGCCACTGAGATGATCACAGCAGCCACCATCAGCTCAGTGGCCCCTTTTTCGGCAGTTAGACCTGTTTTGACTTCGTCTAAGTCAAAAACGTATAAGTGCCGACTAGGCAACCTGCCTAAGGTTTTGGTTATACCTGCTGCACACCTAGGTGTAGGTCGGCCCACCTCCTACCCACCATCCGCCCTTTCCCCTCCTCTAAACACACCTTTTTTTCTCTGTGCGTTTAGTGGCAGGGGAAAGGCCTAAGCTGGTTTTAGATACGTCTAAAACCAGCTTTGGTTATGGGTACTTGGACGATCAGGCTTTTTGATCATCCAAGGACACTTTTTAGACGTTTTTTTTTTTATTATGAACCCCTTAACGTCTTGTTCCAAACTGGAAAATTGTCTTTTAACTTGTTTCTTAATATATGCCGAAAATGAAATAATTTGACCTCTTATGGTTGCCTTGAAAGCATCCCATAAAGTTTTCATGAAGATATCTTCCGTATTGTTAAATTGGAAATAATCATTTATTTTTGACTGAACTTCCTCAATAAAAGTCAGTTCCACAAGCAGTGTATTATCAAATCTCCATACAGATCTACTATTATCTTGATCAACTATTTTAAATTCAATCCACACACCCCCATGATCAGACAAAATAATTGGATCTATGGAGGTTTGTGTTACCTGTTGAACAAATTGATTTGAAACAAATATATAGTTTATTCTTGAAAAAGATTTGTGAACATGGGAATAAAAAGAAAATTCCCTATAATCAAAATGAAGTATTAGCCATATATCTTTCAAATCACAATTCTGTACCAGATTATCTAATCCTAATGACTTCATAAGTCTACTAGGTTTTTTATCCATTAAAGGATCCTTAACAGCGTTAAAATCCCCTGCCACAACTAAATTAGAATTTGCCAGTGGTAGTATCAATTGTTGTAGAGATTTAAAAAATTCCAATTGATTCAAATTAGGTGCATATACTTTAAAAAGCGCCAGCGTAATATTTCCCAGGATCATATCCACATGTAACCATCTCCCTAAAGGATCAGCAGCAATCAACTTAAACATTGCAGTGCATTTTTTATTCACCAAAATTGCTACACCAGCCTTCTTTCCCACAGCAGGGGCAAAATAACAATGTTTTACCCAACCCCTTCTAGTTTCTTGGACTCTAAAGCTGATAGATGTGTCTCCTGGATATAACATATACATTTTGTTGTTTTAAAAATTCCTTTTATTTGGATGGTTGAAGTCATTAACATTTAGTGAAAATAGTTTATACTCCATTATGAAATTCTCTTTTAAGAAACATGAACTCCATAAAATACTGTAAATTATTATAATTTTTCTGTTCATACATCCTTTTCCCCAATCTAATATTTGGAATATAATATCTGACCCTCCCAAACCATCCCTTCTCAAATCTTCCCCCCTTATCCACTGAATATTATACTGCTAAGATCCCAAAAACCCTTCCCTATTCCCTCCCACAACTCTACCCTCCTTATTTTACGATAACTTGAAGACATAAATTCAGACTGGTAACTATAACCCTCCCCAAAGCACCTTACTTTAATACTTCTTCTACCCTATTATAATTAATCGACCCATGTTAATTAAAAATATTTATAAATAGAGAATAGATATATAATCCTATTCAAGAAGTAAAACCCTTTAATATCCCCTTTATTTTTTTTTATAAATAATTTTTATTAGCAAATGCAACACAGATGATACAGAAATCCAACGGTACAGGGACACATGGTCCAAAAATAGGGAATACAAATCGAACAGTAAAACGAGCTGGCAATCACAGAAAAGAAAAATGGAACGGACTAGCTCTGTACCCTCCAATCACAATCTGCATGAATTCTGTTCAAAAAACAAATGAATAATTAAATGTTACAGTATTTTCACAAAATCAATCTAAATTTTTTAAATACATAAGAATTTCCTTTATAAATTCCCCTTGAGATTATTAAGTTAAATTTTGAGATATATTTAATTTTAATTTAATTTAATTCTTATATACCGCTAATAACCGTGAGGTTTCTAAGCAGTTTACAAAAATGATACATTAAAAAGATACAATAGATAAAAATAAATAAGATAGGTACTTGGAAATTTCCCTAACTGTCCCAAAGGCTCACAATCTAACTAAAGTACCTGAAGAAACAATTAATGAAAAGTAAAGATAAAAATATAAAGAGAGAGGTAGAGATAGAGATAAATATGAATATTCCAACAAGTAATGTATAAATAACTATTTTACATCTTACAATTGAAAATATTCTAACATAAGCGAAATATAAGGATACAATTATGAAGAGGAAATTTTTAGCAGACAGGGAATGTGGATACCTAGTGTGAGGAAGAAATTCAGGGTAAGGTGTGGAAGTTATGTTCATGTTAGAGTGTCTGGCTAGGACAAGAATTTCTTAAATAAAGTGGTCTTTAGTTCTTTCCGGAAGATGCTGTAGGTCAACCTAGCGGTATCGATGAGCTAGCCTAGCCATGATTGCTGTCTACCAGCTTGAAACTTGAAAGTTCTGTCTAGGAAGGTTCGATATCTGCAGCCAACGATTTTCGGGTATGCAAACAGGTTGTTGTTTCTGGTAGATCTAGTGGGGGAATAGAATTCAAAATGAGGTAGGAGGTAATTAAGGGCCATTCCTCAGATTAATTTATAGCAAAAGCAGGAGAACTTGAATAGAATTCTTTCTTCGATTGGTAACCAGTGTAGCCGTTTGTAAAAGGGACTAACGTGATCACTTTTCTTTAGTCTGAATATTAAGCGGACAGCTGTGTTTTGAATTATTCGCAGTTTTCTTACGTTTTTTTTAGGTATCCCCAAGTAGATGATGTTACAATAGTCCAGGGTGGATAGAATCAGCGACTGAACTAGTAATCTGAAGGATAGAGGGTCGAAATATTTTTTTATGGTTAGCAGTTTCCAAAGAATGGAGAAGCATTTTTTAGTCACCGAGTTTATGTGATCGGTCATAGTTAATTTGGTATCAAGAGTGACTCCTAATATTCTTATAGTTTTTAATATTGAGTGGTCTTGACCATTTATTTGTATTGTTGTTGTGGTGATTTTTTCCTTTGGGCTAGCCAGGAAAATTTTTGTTTTTTCAGAGTTTAGTTTCAATTTAAAGTTTGTGGTCCATTGTTCAATTTCCATCATAATGAAGGAGATATGCTTGGATGTGGCATTCATCACATTTGTTATTGGAATTAATATAGAGATGTCATCTGCATAAATGTAATATATTAGATTTAAGTTTTGCAGTAGGTGACCTAGGGAGGAGATATATATGTTGAACAAGGTGGGAGATAGCGGGGAGCCTTGAGGGACTCCCGAGGGACTTTTCCAGGATTCCGAGTAATTTCCATCATTGACCACTTGATATGATCGTTTAGTTAAAAAGCCTTGGAACCAGGTCCACACACTTCCCAATATTCCCATTGCATCTAGACACGTGAACATTATTTCATGATCCACTAGATCAAAAGTGCTACTAAAGTCTAATTGTAAGGTCAGGGCGCTGGTGCCATGACTGAAGAGATTATATAGGTGATTAAGGAGAGAGCCAAGGACTGTCTCAGTGCTGAATCCTTTTCTAAAACCTGATTGATGGTCATTTAAGAGACTGAATTTTTCTAAGTGATTTACAAGTTCCAGGTTGACCAATCCTTCTAACATTTTGGTGAAGAAGGGGGTGCTCGCAATGGGTCTGTAATTAGACGTCAAAGTGAGTGAGGTCTTCTGGTTTTTGGGGATGGATGTGATTAGAATGTGACCCATATTTTCCTGGTAAATTCCAGTTGTAAGTATGGACGTTGCCCAATTAAAAAGATCCCTTTTGAATTCAGGAACTGCAACTTGCATGATCTGGGATGGGCATTCATCTAGAAGACAATTTGATTTGGCGTATTTATTGAATAATGTGAAGAAGTTAGACCAATCAGGGTGTTCGAATTCAATCCAGTACATATCGACATTGGGCTCTCTTTCCTGTGGAATGAACTGGAAAACGAAGTTGGGTGAAGGTGAAGATATTGAGGCTCTTAAATCAATGATTTTTTTGCTAAAGTGGTCAGTGAGGATGTTGACCGTTGGTATCCGTTCATTTTGGATTTTTAGGATCTGTGAAGTGTTTGTTAATTTGTTCAATATTTTGAACAATTCTCTACTATTGATATTGACTGCTCCTATTTTTTTTGCAAAGCAGTTGCGATGCTTTTCTTTTATCACTTTTATATGTGCATTTCAGTATTCCTATCCATTAAAAACCAATTGAAATAAGAATTCACCTTAATTCATTTATAAAATAATTAATTTTTAAACTAACTAAATTGAACATTTCATATACCTAAAAATCTATCACCCCCTTTTCATGAAATAGAATTTATCACATCTATAATAGTAAATATTTCATAAATATCATGAATATATAAGTTTTATCCATTCATATAGGAAGAATAAATATATATTGAAGTATATTAACCTCCTAAAAAATTATATAGATAAATTAATTCAATTGATAAAGCCTCTCACACTAATGAAATGATGGACAATAAGGCATCAAGTGCTCCACGCACCCTCGATCAGACAGAGACACTAATAATTAGATTTATACTCCATATTTTGTTTCTATAACATCATAGTTGTACACAGCACTTCTTAACATTCAGAGTGATTTGCAATTCAATTTCAGTGACAAACATATCCATCTCCTGGGTACATACTCGTATAGCATATTTCCAACATCAAGCAGCTTCCAAGGGCAAAATATCTTGTTGCACTTATTACCCTATCACAGATGTGTTAGCATCTAAAATAGGTACTGGTGCTGTTAGGGCTGGGATTGGAACCTGTGATAGAGAAGCTCATGATTCTGATCTTTGGGGCAGAGGTTTCTATTTAGGTGCTGCATATGAGACTATACCACTGTAAAACTAGGAGTGTGCATTCATTTTCAGAGAAATGGTAAAATGCAAAAAGAAGGTTGTTAGGTTTTTTTAAATTTATATACCTATAAATGAACCAAATTAACTGATAAGGCATACTTAACTTTATCTCATTCATGCCATTCAATTTTGACAATAAACTGGCTGAGGGTGGGGTGAGGAGACGAGTGAGGCATACATGGCAGAGCCTCTTTGGGAGGTGGAGAAAATAGAAGCACAAAACACTAAACTAATGTGTTGGAATTGTTAACTTTTTGATAAGCCGCTAAACAAGCTTTTGGGCAGGATACACAAAAAATGATTGGTAAGATCGTGTGGGTCCGCAGCAATCATTCACTCTTTACAATCTTCTTTTGCCTCCACCTGACTGTCTAGTGGTGGATTTGTGCGTCGTACTGTGGGTTTTTCAGTTGATTGTTGCTTCCATTCTGCTGATAAATGTTCCTTGGTTACACAGTCTCGGACCTTATCATTCATGTTGAGGCAAAGTATGCTTTGGGCCTTTAATCTTTTTTGACCGTCGCAACCCCTGTTTGTGTTTGGTTGGCGTGCAGCTTCGTCCCACAGTGGCATAAGAGGTGATGTTAGTGAGTGACTAGTGTGGAGATTTGAGATCACTGCTTTTTCTGGATGCAGGCCGTAGCTGTGTGGGGATTGCTTTAATGATCCGTTTGCCTGACCTGAAACCGGAAGATCGTGTGCTATTTATCTAGGCTGTAAGGATAATGCACTCATTGGGCAGAGAATGAGTTCGCTCCTGCAGCCATTTACAGGCAGCCCCATCTCTACCTAGTCTTTGGCATGTTTGCGTCGGAGGTAGGAGGCAGGAGGCAGAGTAAAGTGCACCGTCATTTCTCACTATCAGTGGAGAATGAAAGGCAGATCTTCAGATTATGCTTACCTCTGCAGCCCTCCTCAAATCATAGTCAACTAAGCTTTTTTCAAAATTCATGTCCTGCCATCAAAATCAGCAGGCAAAAGAGTTCCAACCAAGCTTCATCCTCAAACTCCCTGGCTTTATTCCAGAACGAAGAATTTTCAAGGCCTCTTCTGTTTCTCCTCCCCTCCCCCTTCATCATCTACTTCTTCTGATGTCAGGTGACTCTTTGAATATATTAATATATCAATTGATTTTCCTTCTCAAGTGTAGAATCTTCTTCTGTTCTAAATGATGCCAATTCCAATAGTTCCATTACAGTTAAAAATCAGTTGCAGCAACCATTTTAATATAAAATAAAGCCAGTAACAAAAATATTAAGTTATTTCTGTATTTCTCAAAACTTTTCTAGATCAAGGTAAGTGAAAAGTAAAAAACAAAAACATATTTTCCATCAATATAATAATCTTTAGTTAATAGGTGTTTCTTGAGATGACAGAAACTCTAAGTTTTTCTGGATCTTCAAATTTTTCTTGATATGTAATTCTCATCAATGCTGGATAATATAACCCATATTTAGCTCCAATTTCCTTTAATGGTTGTCTTAATTGTAAAAATTGCTTTCTCAGCTGAACAATCTCTTTGGCAAAATCTGGAACAAAGAGTAACTTGGAATCTTTATATGTCAAATTTTTTGTTTCTTTTGCAACTTTTAAAATCTCTAATACATGTTGAAATCTCAGTAATCTTACTATTACTGATTTTGAGATTTTCTCCCTGGGATCCTGTGTGCTCTCTCTATTTCAATTGGCATTTTCAATTTGATAGGAAGTATTTTTGGTAATGTTTCTTCTAAAAAGGAAATCATATTTCTTCCTTCTGCCCCTTCCTTTAATCCAAGAATCCTTAAATTCAGTCTTCTTGATCTGTTCTCAAGATCTATCATTTTTTTACCCATTTCTTTTAGAATCTTATGATCATCTTTATGTTCATTTTGCACATGTTCAACCTTTTCTATTCTATTTTCAATCTTATCCATTCTGCTATTTACCAAATCCAATTTGCTATTCATGATGTTCATCTCCTTTCTCATCTCAATTAACGCTAAATTGATATTTCTGAGTTCTTCCATTACCTCTATTACATCCAAGGCATCCAAAGGCAAAGGAATCCCACTAGGAGTCTGTGGATCTTCTTTTAATCTTTTTGTTTTTCCTGTAGATTTTGCAGGAGTTTCATGCATCTTTTGCATGCCATTAGAAGAGGATTTTATAATAAAATAGAAGAAAAATTATATCTCTGGGGTCCAATAAATGATGGCTCAGAGGAGGGAGCTTAACAGCTAGCCAGCCATCAACCAAGTCTCCAAGTTCCGGAATCTGCTTCCATTTTATTGAAAAGTTTTAGAAATTTTGTGTCCCAATATGCTTCTAGAAGAGCAGTCATTTCTCAAGACACCTCCGACACCCAGACTGAACCTACAGAAGTCTCTGCAGCTGGGGTAAAGTCTGCCATCTTGGAATTTTGTAGGCACATCTTTTCCTGATCACACCTTAGCAATCTCAACATCATCCAGCGATTTAAGGGCTCACCAAAGTGTCTCCACAAATCAGCAGCACTAAAGGTAATCAAAAGTTAGTATTCATATATATTATAGATTTTAATGGCAAGGGGATTAAGGTTGAGGTCTGGAAGCTATGGAGCTAGTCTCTTGCTCATTCACCCTACACCACCTGAAGTCCTCCATGATTTTATTATCAGTGAATAAGTTAAACATAAAAGTGTTTTCAAAATTCATCAATATGTTAACATTTTAAAGTAATATAAAAAAGTATTTCCAATAAAATATGCTGTATTAATGTAACTGATGTAATTCATTAATTCACATTTTCCCTGGGTATTTTTGCTGGTACATAATATTTTTTTTTTCTTCATTATTTTTATTCAGATATCCTACAGAGTATCAAGTTGGAGTCTGAAACTTTTTATATGTTAATTAAGCCAAGTAAAACATTTAAGTTCCGTTTGGAAAATTGGCTAGGCACCACAAGGTGCTGCTGACCTAGGTGCCTTTTATTGAATCAGGACCTAATAGTATAGTGCATAATTTTGATGTGGCAGCTAAAATTTAAGTTCAGTTTTTAAGGAATTTTTCCCCAGTTCTGAGACCTCCCAATTTACTGTCCCAGCTTACTTACTATCTCTGGGGTGTAAATGAAGCAGAATCAATCCCTAATTACTCTTGAATCACTAGTGTCATTTTCCAAATGGTGAGGTTGACTTGTTTCCTCTCTGGATCATTTTTTAATTTTCATATTGAAGACCTTAAAGAATCCTGCTAGAAAAATGTCATTGCACTATTACTACTACTACTACTACTGTTACTACTATTTATCTTTTCTATAGCTCTGAAAATTGTACGCAGTGCTATAAATTTAACATGTAATAGGTAGTCCCTGCTCAGAAGAGCTTACAATCTAACATGGACAGACAGGACATATAGGGGTTGTAGAGTTTCTTGCAGAGAGAATGAAAGGATGGATAAGGGAATTAGGAGCTGAATGAGCATCGGAGCAGCGTCGTAGCATTTAGCACTCCAGGCTGTGGTAGAAACCTCTATCATAGTTTAGTAAAAGGGGGAGGGATATGTTAGGAAACTTTAACTAGCATCCAATAGTCCTTGTGAGCCAAGAATAAGATAGGGCTCCTTTTACAAAGCTGTGGTATTGGCTGCTGCAGCAGTAATTACTCCGACACCCACAGGGATTTTTAATGGGCATCATAGCATTTGCCACATGGTAGATGCTACTGCAGCTTTGTGAAAGGGAGGGGGATAGATTGAGTTATGGATGTTGATAAGGATATACAAGTGGTCTTAATCATTGCATTTGCGTTAAAAATCTGTACAGATTGGTTTTCCACATACTGATCTCCCACATATTCTTCATCCAATGAGAAGGACAAGTCATAGTAATTTTGCCTCTAGATTGTTAAAAGTTTTCAAACTAGATTCTCCAAGGGCCTGTTGTCTTCTAGTATGAAGAGGTCTAGATCAGTGGTTCCCAGCCCTGTCCTGGAGGACCACCAGCCAATCAGGTTTTTACGATAACCCTAATGAATATTGTGACAGGTTAGCCCCTGTCACGTGGAAAAACCCTACTCTAAAACCCTCAATCCCTAAAGCTCATCCAGTTCAGCAGCCAGAGAATAGGGTTTTAAGCAGAGTACAACAAGCAGGGTTAAAACCAGAGAGCCATCCACCAGGAAATCCAGTAGGGAGGGTTTCCAAACCACAGTCTAATTGCCGTTATTCCTTTCCCAAGAACAGGGAAGTTTCCCTTCAAAACCAAGCTGTGAAACAGAGAATTAACCCAGAAGGGGGCGGGGCTACACTGGGGAAGCTGCAAGCATGTAAGCCTTCAGACTTAAAGCAGAAGGGAAATAAATTAACCCCCAGGTGTGGCTGGGAGGGAGATTTGAGCCCAGCCCACAGCTCCAGGCTGGACATTCCCTCCACAGAGACAGAGGCAGCTCTTTGCCACCCAAAGGACAAACAGAAATTCCCCAAGCAGCTAAGTACTGGGACCTTGAAGAGTATTTTGTAAGGGAAAGGCAAAATAATGCTACAGAGGGGAGAAGAGAAGCTTGGCCAGCCTGCACTTCTAACTACCCTGAAGGGGAAGGGGAATGGGAAAATATAAATGCAGAAAGCATGGAAATAGCTGAGTATGATTGTGATACCAGTAGTATAGGCTGGGAGAATCATGCTAATATCCCAGAAGAATATAATTTGCCAGAAGAAGGCTTGGAGTTGTAATGAAACTGCTCACCAGCTTCAATAAGCAACAATTGTGCCTCGGTTTAACCTCATTGTCTACGATACTGCCACTGTACAAAGCTAGAGCATTTTGTACCCCAGTTCATTTACAGAAATTAGATAGTTCAAAGTCTAATAGATGCTGGCACTGTCAAACTTGAATTTTGTTTCTCCACCAGTTAGAGAATGTAAATTTAAAAGACATCATCAACATCTCTTCTCATATCAGGCAACATTATGGGGTAAAAATCTGAAACAATTACTCATGCTTGCTAATACTTATGGGGAATTTAGGAGACACCTAAAAACATAACTGTTCCTAAAGTACTTAGGTAGCTGCTCTGCACAATCTTTCCCACAATAACTGACCACTAGACTTTAACTCTGTTAGTTCTACTCAATCTGTAACATTTTTAATCATTGTAAACCACATAGAACTTCACGGTCCTGCGGTATATAAACTGTTATTATTATTATTATTATTATCTCGAAGCTGGGACTATGGATCATTTATTATACTATTGTCCCTTGATACTTAAATTTTGGAGATCTAACTGGGATCAAGTGAACAATATATTGGAAAATCCAGTGGCATTGACGAATGATACCATCCTCTTTGGTACATTAATGAGAGCTAAAAGTCAAATATCTGCTAGGAATAACAAACTTCTCTTTGTAATGACAGGGGTTTGCCACACAACTTATCTTGAAGAATTGGAAGAACTGGGACAGGCTAAATTACACTTTCTGGTGGGAATCCCTTTGTTATACTTTTAAAATGGAGCATCTGATGGCTGTACAGCAGGGAAGGTACAGGAAATTTATGGATGTTTTGGGAGCCGTTGACTAAATTTTGTAAGGAATGATAACTGACTTTATTTTACGGACCTTTAAACATACACATCCAGGGTGGTAGGGAGGGGGAGAGGTTTGTACTGGAATTGTTTTGGGGAATTTTTAGATAGTTTCTTGTGGGTATTTATTTTCTTGATTACTAAGTTGGAGGGTGGGGAAAATAATTGCTTATTACTATATGTAAGTTTATTGTGCTTTTCTTGTAATATTATATGTACATGAATTATTTGTATGCACAATTATAGTAGTAGTAATTGTAGTTGGAAAATTTAATAAAGATTGTAAAAAAAAGAAACTGCTCACCAGCACTGCACTTTGCAAACGTCTCTCTAGCCAGAATGTTAAATGAGCTAGGAAATGTTGGTGCTGGGGGAGGGCTACAGAGTGCTGATAAGAAACAGGGACCAAGCACAAATGCTAGGGGAATTAGCCAATCCCTTGAACAAACTTTTAAACTGCCATGCAGAAGCAAGGGGTGCTTGGAAACTTGGGTGGGGCATAGCACAATTTCATGTATAGGAAGGGTTGTTTTGTTTCCACCCCCACTGGTTAGGCAGAATGGGAGAAGTCCCAAGAGAACAAAGCCATGAAGGCTGAGAAATTAAAAATCGATGAAAACTGTTTTTGGTTTATTGTTTGGACTGGCTATGATATACCAGGCATTGCCTTAAGAGAGGGGAGTAAGCTGGCGAGTGCTTCCTAAGAGGGAACCTAGCTACCTGTGGGTAGGGGTCCCAACAGAGACTATCATACTATTTGGACATTAGTATAGAGGCAAATGAAGCTGGGTGTCAATGAACTTTGAAATGAAACACAATAATGAGAATGCATGCTTTACCCAGGTAGCAGTGAAGACTGACTTGCAGGGAAATTATCACTGGATTTAAGTCTGATATTTTGTTTTTTCATCTTATGGACAAATAAAGTGTAAACCTTATTTTGAACTGAATCTATAAAAATTTTGTGGTTTTCTTTTCACCAACCAAATCAAAGGTACCCAAAATCTTGCCTGTGGTCCGAGCCGGGTCTTTCGCTTGCTGAGAGCCAGGTCCAGCCACAATATGCTTGAGAAACATATGCAAATAATGGAGGTGACAGGCATGCAAATCTGCTCCATGCATATTCATTAGGGCTATCCTGTAAACCTGACTGGCTGGTGGTCCTCCAGGGCAGGGTTGGGAACCACTGTTCTAGATTACTAATGTGAAGCATATGTTGAATTGAAACCACTGAATGTAACAGCTTTTGGGTAGATCATATTTACATATATCAAAGACTTGGTCAACTCTAGCCTATCATCAGTTTCCTTACCCAAAACTTGGAAACAATCAATTATTTATCCAATCATCAAGGATCAAAAACCAACATTCAAGACATGTCTAATTATCGACCTATAGCTAACATACCATTTATAGCTAAACTTACTGAAAAAATTGTCTTCCACCAAATTTCTGATTTTGTTGAGAAAACAAAATTTCTACACCCCAACCAAACTGGTTTTCATCACCACCATTCCACCAAACTTTCTCTGTTAGGTTTAACCACAAAAATTCTCTACCATCTTGACCACCATCAGTCAGTTCTTCTCTTCTCCTTAGATCTTTCCTCTGTTTTTTGATACCATTAATCATAACTTACTATTATCTCGTCTTCACAAAATTGGTATAACAGGTCAATTTATGGACCTCCTACTTTTCAGATAGATCATCCAATGTTATCTTTAATGACACATCATCTGAGCCTTCTTCCATTAAACATGGAATTCCACAAGGCTCTATTTTATCACCATTACTTTTTAACATCTTTATGTCCCCTCTTTTGACTGTGGAACAATCCATCGGCTTTACCACATTTGCTTACGCCGATAATGTACAATTAATCTACCCCATCGATCTTAATAACATAGAGGATGTTGCTTCCATCAACTACAAACTAGAAAAAATCAAATTGTGGTTAGATTCAAATAGGTTATCCCTCAACATCAATAAATCAAAACTAATGATCTTTCCTTTTAAAGATGGAATAACTCTTCAGGCTCCCTTAAAATTTGAATCTCTCCCAATTAAAGTCATACCCACTTTAAAGCTGCTAGGAGTCATTCTCGATTGTAAATTTTCTTATCACAATCATATTAGTACGGTGGTCCAGAAATGCTTCCACCGCCTTAGAATGATACGTTCCCTTTCCAAATTACTAGACCCAGCTTCTTTGAATACACTAATCCATTCTTTAGTAATTGTTCATTGGATCCAAGATGGCCGCTGCATCTCTGCTGCAGTGAGGACGCCGTCGAGAGTTACCTTTAATTATGCCGAAAAGATGGGGAAGGAACGTCGGAGGAGCCTCCTGGCAACCCTTAACCCCAGCGGTCACCATAGATGATTTTCTCCGATGCCTACAGCGGGAGCAGGAAGAGTCGGGTGCCAGCTCGCTAGGGACGCTGCCGGAGAGTAACGCGGTGGTGAGATCCCTCTGGGCTCGATGTTACTCTTAGCCCTGACGTCAGGACACCACCCCTTCAACTGACGCCGCAAGCAGCCAGCTCTCCACGGGACCAGAATGCACCCAAGGAGATAGCTTCTTTGTTTCCAGAGGCTAGCATGGAGGGCTCGCCGAATATAACAACGCAGAGTGACAGGCTCTCTCTGCTAGGACCTGCGACCGGGACAACAGAGGTTGGGGGAATACAAGACTCCACTGAGGTAAAGCTAACTTCAGAACAGTTAGACAGTACACCATTACAACTTTTTTCACCTACAAAACCCCCTAAAGTTACACTTGAAGCATTATGGGACTTGGTAGTGAATTTGGGGAATTCTTTAAATCCTCAAATAAAAAGTTTGGACAAGGAATTAAAAGAACAAAAAGAAGAAATATAAATGTTAAAACAGGATATATCTCAATTAAAAACAGAGTCACAAAATACAAGTAAGGAGCTAATATCTTTAAAACAAAATTAAGATTTGCTGGTTAAAGATAATATAATACTCAGGAGGAAGCTGGAAGCTCAGGAGAATAATTGTCGAATTAACAATTTGAGATTTATAAATTTTCCAAAGATCTTGTCAACTTCTCCCAGAGAAATGGTGAAAAGGTATTTTTTGGAAATATTGGAAATTCCTGAAAGCTCCTTACCTCCTCTTATAAGAGTGTACTATCTTCCTGCCAAGCCCCAATCCAAAGAAGAAGGAAAGATTGAGGAATCCCAGGACAGATCATTGGACATTTCCGCAATTCTGGAACAATCGGATAGAGAATTGGCTGTTCCAGCCACTCTCTTGTTGTCTGTGGCTTTGGCTCCAGACAAGGATTGGATATTAAAACTTTTCTTTAAAAATAGGTCCAAAGACTTCCTGGGACATCATAATCAGATTTTTCCTGATGTCTCTTGAGAGACTCAAAAGAGAAGAAAATAATTTCTACTTCTAAAACCTGGAGTGACTCAAATAGGGGGTATTTTCTTTCTGAGATATCCATGTAAATGTGTGGTTAGATATTTATCTTTGAAGTATATTTTTACAGAGCCGTCTCAACTGATTAGTTTTCTCTCAGCGAAACTTCTTGAGAAAGGAATAACAGCGCCCATGGAAGGTTAGCCCCCCGTACTGTAGTAAGACATGCATTTCCTTTTAATTTATTTGATTTACATTTGTTCTACTTTTTAAATCTTGGATCCAGTACATGGAGGACTAGTGTGTGATCAACTAGATTATTATTACTTCATTTATCTATCTTTATTTTCAAATTGAATTATGATTGTGGTATATCTTAATTCTGGAAATTTAGTTTATTATGATGTTTGATCTACTTTACTGTACAAGATGTATATGCTTGGTAATATTATAAAATTCTATAAATAAATAATAATAAAAAAAAGTAATTGTTCATTTATGCCTGGATTACAAAATGTTTCCTTTAAAAGATGGGATATGAGAGGATTACAATATCTTTTTCAATTGTTTTTGGATGAAGGATGGATGGCTACTTTTTCTGCATTATGTCGTACGTTTGAATTACTGGCAACGGATATTTTTGCATATTATCAGATACGACATTATATTCACTCTTTACCAGCAGAACATTTAACAGAGGACAGTCAGGAAGCACTTTCTGAACTCTTTAGTCTCTCAGCACAACAGAGGATTCCACTTCACTTTCACCTCCTAAGCCTCAGGGAATGCCAACCGGGGCCGAATCTGGACATTTTGGCAGCATCCTGGGCAGAAGACTTGCAATGCTCCTTGACAGCACAGCAGGTGCAACAAGTGTTAATAAACATCAAGAAGGTATCCTCTAATGTTACTCACTGGGAATTACAATTGAAGATTGTTTTGAGGCTTTACATTTCACCTGAGCGAGCTTCCCGGATGGAAATCACTCCACACCATAATTGTCCAAAATGTGCTCAAGCACATGCTTCATTGGGACACATGCTCTGGACTTGCTCCCATATTCTGCAGTTCTGGCATAGACTTGGACAATATACTACATCTATCTGGGACAGACAATGGTCTCCTACACCAAGAGCACTATTTGGATATTATAACATAGCAACGCCAAAACCTAAAGGGATGGCAGCCTTTGTGACAAGAGTGTTGATTCTGGGAAAAAAAGCTATACTGACTAACTGATTGTCCCGGGACCCACCCTTTTATAATCAATGAAGATCCTTGATGATCGTACAGGCTTCATTGGAGAGGAGACAGGTTGGGGATCTGGACCGTGGTCTGGGCCGCCGCTTCTGTCAGATTTGGGAACATTTCTGGATGAACCTTACTCCCCATGCTAGAAGTAGACTATTGAATTTGTGAAGGTGACCACATGCTTCCTGAGATATTATTGGACTCTATTTCTATATATGTGTGGGGAGGGAGGGAGGGGGGTTGGGGGGTATGGTTGGTGTACATGTGTGAGATTTCACTGAACACTTCTGTATAATTTTCTTGCACTTTGTTGGAAATTTAATAAAAATATTTAAACATAAGACACATTTTATTTCTGTACACTGCCTAGAAATTTGATTAAGCGGTATGAAAATTTTTTTAATAAACTTGAAACTTGAAACATGGCAGCTCAAGAAAGGTCTTCATTTTATTTTGCTAAAGCATGTGAGTAAGTCTATTTACCTCTCAATGACCAGGTAGGCCACTGTATTCATATTTTTTTAATCTGAAACATGCCATTATATTACAGAGAAATACAAACAGAATAAACATCACCCTTGATTTTAGCTTCTAAATACTTATCTACATTTTTTTACTATGGTGACTGCTTTTTAGCACAGAAAACAGTAGCATGGGCATGTGCTACTGTCAACTAAATTCATACTATATATCTCATCACTCTTTCCATTGTTTTTTGTTTTGGTTTATTCATTTTTAAAACTCACAATATGGCGATCACGTGATGTGCTGAGCCGAGCAAAATGTGCCCTGCTTGAGCTCCGGGGCACCGAGTCCTCCTCACCTCTCCTTTTGTGGAATTGAGCCTCTGGATCTTGCTTTTCGTGGGGAGCCCGGTGTATGGACAAGTTTGTGCGCCCCCTCAACCCGGCTATGAGTGGCAGAGCGACTCGCAAGGAGAGAGAAAAGGATCCGAAGTCACAGCAACCGGATCCCAAGATGGCGGTAGCTGAAGTGGGCCCTGCGCTCTCCCTGACTGAGGCATATATCGAGGCGCTTTCGGCATCGGTGGTTCGGGCCCTTGAATCATGCTTTGACCATCTGTCGGGTCAATTGGCCACCATGGAAACGCTCTTGACTGACACGACCGGCCGCACCAGTGCATTAGAGACGTGGGTGGCCCTGGTTGAAGACGCACACTCCTCCTCCGCGGCGGATTTACTTTCCCTCCGGGAGCAATTGAAGCGGCAAGCGGACAAACTTGAAGATCTTGAAAACCGCTCCCAGAGGGATAATTTAAGGCTGGTAGGCCTTCCAGAGACTGTTTCTGATGCCCGGCTATTGCCTGCTATTGAATCCTGGCTGCAGACAGAATTTCCGCTCCCTCAGGGCATGGGGCCGGTGCGGCTTGAACGTGCACACCGCATCGGTCGACGATTTGAGGACCGCACATGGGGTCGTGTGGTGATCCTCAAGGTGCTTAATTCTGCCCTCAAAACTGAACTGATGCGGCAATACAAATTAAAAAAGAATACCACCTGTTATGATGGGGACCCGGTTCGCCTCTTCCAGGACTATTCTCCGGCGTTACAAGACCGTCGTCGGCGCTTCTCTTGAGTGTGTTCTTCACTCTACGACCGGAAAAAACACTTCATGTTGCTTTACCCGGCCACCTTGAAGATCTGGACAGGAGCCGGATGGAAGTCATATGCAACAGTGGAGGAGGCCCAGGCCTACGTCAACACCCTGCCTCCTGAACCCTGCCTCCTGCCTGCCTCAGCTTTGCCCTGAGTCTGTTGGGGAGCTGGTGCTTTGTTCCTGGATCTTTAGTCCCTCCTTTGTATCCTGGTGTTCTTCTGGACTGGTTGTTCTGGGTCTTCGGAGGGTTCTCTTATGTGCCCTTTTGGCCCTTTTGGTGACCCTATCTAGGGGCAGTTGACTTTTTGCTTGAATGGGACTGTACCCAGTTTGTGGTTTATAGACCCATTTTGTCCTACTTGTCCTGCTTGTTCCTTTTCCCCGCTTGACTGGGGATGGCATGGTCTCTGTGGGATTGGCCTGGGTATGTGGAGGGATGCATGTGGGTTTCTTTATTTAGGGCGTTTTGGATTTGGTATGCATGTTGTAGGGGTTTTGGTGGTTTGCTGGGGGATTGTTAGTTTGTGGGTTTTGTTATCTCTGGATTATGATTGCCTATTCCTGTATGCTTGGTTAATCTTGGGGTAAATTCATGTGGTATCTTGGTTTGCCTCGAGATGACTAAGGGGTAGATGTTTGTTGCTAGATGTCTGGGATGCCTGCTTGTATGGTTTGAGGGGGGGGCTTTCTTCTGGGTTTGTTTGGTTAACTGTACGTGCGGTCCTCCCTTTCCCTTTTGTTATACACCTTTGGGGGGGTTTGAATTGGTCATTTGGGGTAAACTTGCGTGTGTTGTGGGGCAGGGTTTGTGCTGGTGTGCTTGGTTACCTTTGAGAGCCTGTTGCATTTGATGTGGATGGTGGGGTGGGGAGGGTCTGGAGCCCTGGTTACATTGGTTTGTGATTTCCTCTCTTAGTCTTGCTTTAGTAGGATGAGGGAAATTGGAAACTGGGAGTTGGTTGGGGGGAGGTTTGGGCTGGGATGGGTTGGGTTGGGGGCGGTTTACTCTCACTGATGCTGGGGTTTTGTTCTCTGGTTTTGGGTTTGTGGTATTTTTTGCATTGTCTGCTCCCTTTTGGGAGTTGGGGGCTTTGTTTTTCCTTTTCTTTGTTCTTTATTTTCTGCCTGTATGGAGTGCCTGCCTTTGAATTTTCTCCTCTCCTTTTGTTTCCTGTCCTGACGTACTGTGGTTCTGATGGCCCTGGGGGAGGCTGGGCTCCTGGGGTCTTATGGGCTCCTTGAGTCTTATATTTGTGGCATTGCTTATATCTGAGTCTTCTTCTTTCTCTCTCTTGGCCGCTGTAAGTTTACCTTTTAGGCTCACTTCTTGGAATGTAGGGGGCATTACGTCTCCGATTAAGAGGTCTAAAATCTTGGCTGCACTTCAGCGTCATCATTCGGATATTGCCTGTTTACAAGAAACTAGGCTCACTGATGAGGAACATCTTAAGTTACGGCGTTCGTGGGTGGGGGAGGTTTATTATGCATCTTCTCCTGGTCGTCATAGGGGTGTGGTGGTGTTGCTTCGGAAATCTTCTCCTCTTGGAGTACAGGTCCTTGACAAGTCTCCAGAGGGTCGTCATTTACTTTTGCGCCTTTCGTTGGGAGACCGGAATTACCTGTTACTGGTGGTTTATGGCCCTAACTCGTCGGAATCTGCATTCTTGCGTGACTTGGTTGCTCTTCATTCCCGGTATTCTGGCGACCCCTTGCTCCTGGTGGGTGATTTTAATTTGGTTAGCGATCCTGACATTGATAAATCGGGGCCTTCCCCCTCTAATATTGGGATTCGTGGATGTCTTCTTACTGAGCTTTGCGACACTTTCTCCGTTGTGGACCCCTGGCGCCTCTTACATCCAGAGGTTCAAGACTATACTCATCTCTCTAGAGCTCACAGTACCTGGTCTCGCATCAACTACATCTTTGTATCCGTGGGTCTGTTCTCCTCCGTTTCGTCCGCAGAGATTGGGCCCTTGGCCGTTTCTGATCATGCTCCCATTTGGATTGATATCAATCTAGATCCGACCTATTTTCGCTCTCCTTCTTGGAAATTTCCCTTCTACTTAGCTCAAGATGTGGAGTTTCAAACCTTTTTGGCGTCTCAATGGGAAGATTATCTACAACACAATGCACAACATCAAGAAGACCCCATTTTATTTTGGGAGGCCGCCAAAACCGTGCTTCATGGTCACATTATTTTCTTTCTCTGTGCCAGACACAAACGTATTAACAGTAGCATTATAGTCCTCCAACGTTATCTTGGTGCAGCTAAACGTGCCTTTCAGACTGCTCCCTCTCCTGCTACTCGCGAGCACTATCTGTCTGCTCAAGCAACGCTTAACTCGCTGCTCCACTCCTGTTCTATGAAATGGGCGGCCTTTCACAAACATCGATTCCATAGATTTGGTAACAGACCGGGGTGGCTCCTGGCCCATCTCGTGGATGCTCGGAGGGGTCGCAAGCCGATTCTGACTCTTAGGACGCCTTGGGGAAGTCGGGTTATTAAAACGTCACAGGTGGCGGAGACGCTTCTTGATTTCTTTTCTCAACTTTATGCTGCCCCGGAGATATCTGGGGACCTAATTTCTGACTATTTGTGCTCCTCTGGCATGCCATGCTTGGCTGCAGATGTGGTGACTCGTCTTAACGAACCTCTTCAAGCATTGGAATTACAGGTTGCTATCAAATCTCTTCGATCCGGTCGGGCTCCTGGCCTTGACGGGTTTTCTGGCGAGTTTTATTGTATTCTATCCCATCAAGTCTGTGGGCCCTTACTTGATTATTATAACGCGGCTATGCTTAGCGGCTCCTTTCCTCGATTTGCTAATGAGGCCTTGGTTACTTTGTTATTGAAGCTGTTTTTTGGTTTCTTTTTAATAAATCCAGTTAACAATTTATACCACTGAGCGGCCTGATGTCCCAGGAAGTCCACCTGAAAGCATAAGAGCGGCAAACTATACTGATTACTGAGATTTTTCCATTCAGGGAACCCCACCTGAATGGCCTCCTTCAGTTGCATCCATCTAAAACTTTGTGATTTATTAAGACCGAATTTGTGTTGCAATTGTGAAAAATCAAGTAGCTTACCATCTGAAATAACATCATCCAAAGTACGTATACCCGCCTTCATCCAATATTTCCAGATGACCTTAAATCCGCCAATTTGAATCTTGGAGTTCAGCCATAGAGTCTAATGAGTTGATTTATGAACCGAAATATGTGTTAATTTATTCATACATTTTAAGGCTTTCCATGTATCTACTAGGATTCTATTATCCTTATATAATCTAGGCATCTTAATACTTAACTCATGACTCAACCTCATTGGTGACATGAGTTGCCATTCCAACCATAACCAGTCTGGGAGATTTTCCATAAGCTCAGGGAGGATCCAGTATATACCCTGATGCTTGATGGTAACAATAGGCTTGTTGGTAACAATAAAAATTGGGAAAATTTACCCCACCCTCCGCAATTGGTTTATGTAGAGAACCATGGCAATTCTTGCTGCTTTCTCCAGCCAAATAAATTTTGTAAGAATACTATTTAATTTATTATAAAAGGACCCCTGAAAAAACAACAGTAACATTCCCATTTGGTAACAAACCACAGGCAGACTCATCATCTTAAATGTTTGGACTCTCCCCCACCAAGACAGATGTAATGGGTTCCAATTCTCACACATTTCTGTGTCCTTCAACAATAAAGATGTTTCATTTACTTTCATAGTTTCTTCTAGGGAGTTTTTATCCAAATGTCTAAATATTTTATACCCTCTTCCTTCCAAAGAAAGGGGAATGTATCAAATAATCCTTTTGTACAATATACATTTAGTGGAAGAACCTCTGGTTTGCTCTGGTTTATTTTGTAACCAGAGAATTTTCCAAATTTATCAATTAGATCCAGTAAATGCGAAATGGTAGTTTCAGGATTCTTCAAATGAAGCAATATGTCATCTGCATAAGCAGAAACCTTGTATTCCCATTGTAATAATTCAAATTCCATAGTAACCAGTTTATAATTTGTCAAACTAAAAGAATTCCTGATAACAGAGATGAAATAGCACCTCTCTAGGTGTATATCCAAGGTTCCCTGTAATAAAATTAATCTCATGTGGTATATGATATTGACTCAAAACCTAATGGTAGATTCTGTTTACAATAATTACTATAAATATTCTTACAGACATTTCAACTTTAAAATCAGCTATTACAACATATAGTTTTTCTTTTATAACCATTTCAGAAATCAATATTTTTCATAGTGTTAATACACAGAACAGAAGTTATTATTACTTTTATATGGTTGCCATATGACTCATTGGTGCCTTGATAATCATGAAAAACTACTATCCATTGTTCTTTCTATAATTTCAAGTTACATTTTAGAGTGCTATGATATGGTAGCAAGCTATATTTTCAAGCACTCCCTTCAGAAATACTGAATATTGGATATTATTTTACATCTTTCATTTCTTCCTCTTCATAATGTTTGCAGACTATTGACAAATTAAGCTCTGTTGTCTAATATAAGAGGATTAAAGCAGCCTGTAATGCAATCAAGTTGATTAAAAGAAGTATTTTTAATCAGATTCCTAAAAATAAGTAGAGGGGCTTAATTGAAAGGGACGTCTAAGTCCATTTACATCCATCTTGCAAGTCGTCCAAAGTAAAAAACAGCTTAAGACACATTTTTGAAAAATATGTCCAACTTTTTTTTCGTTTCGAAAATTGTCTAATTATACGTCCTGCCGATCTGATCGTCCAAGCTGCTAAATCGTCCATCTTTATACCACATTATCGTCCAACTTTTTGTCCAAGTCTAAAACGCCTAGAACAAGCCCTGTTGGACGTGGGAGGGGTCTGCAAAGTGATGGACTGCACACCCAAACATGGCATCTAAATAGTGGGGTACTTTACAGGGCACTGCTGTGAACTTCACAAAAAGGGTACCATGGCTTCTCTTCACTACAGCTCCCTTATGGGTCATGGTGAGCCCCCCAAACTACCTCCAGAATCCCCTAGACCCACTTATCTACTACTCCAATAGCCCTTATGGCTGCAGGAGCCACTTATATGTCAGTAGAAAAGGGTTTTGGGGGTTTATAGGGCAGTGCACACGTTTAAGTATCAATGCAGTGATTACAGGGGCTTATGGGCATGGGTCCTCCTATCTATGGGTCCCTAACCCACCCCCAAGATGACTTAAGCTGCCTCTGTGCTGGATGACTAGGCATTCCTATGCCAGGCGGCCAGGTGATGATGGTCTGGAGGCTGAATTTTAAAGGTGTGATTAATATTTTTATGGGGGGTCATTAATGGACTCCCAGCAGGAAGCCCAAAACCCTTGTGGAGCATAAGAGCTCCGGTGGAACGGACACTCGGTCTATTCCCCGATAGGTGGTGAACGGACACGCAGCCTAACCCTTCTGGTGGGCGGTGCAAGGAGCGTAACAAGTTGTGGCAGTGGTGGGATCCAGCAACCCACACCGGTGGGCTACAAGTTCTGGCAATCCAAAGCGGTGATTGGAGCAGAGGAGTCAAGATTGGAGTAGGCCCACAGAAGGAAAAAACCCCCAAGGCTGAGACTCACCAGTGCTTCAGATAAAGGGTACCTGGGCCCACTGGTAAAGGATAGGGTGGGTTTAGTGCAGCTGACCGGGGAAGCAGGGCAACTCCGGAGTTGTGAGGAACCGCACTTGAGTTTTCCTTGTTGTTTGTTTCTTTCCTCAGGACCATGGCATCGGAAGGTCTTATGAAGTGGATGGTGGAACAGCTGACTGCCCAGCAGGAGGCCGCAGACCGAAGGCTCATCAAAGCCCTGGATCAACAGGCACTGCAGAAAAAGCCCCTATTGCAACTGGTGGAAATCCAAACCCGGGAGCTCAGGAACTTGGCAGCTGGACTACAACAAAGAGACGTACCAAGGAGCTTTGAAGGGGGACTCACCGAAGATGGGATTGGGGGAAAAAAGAGGCAAGTGGCAGAAGGGCTAGCCCTCACCAAGTTGGGACCTGAATATGATCCGGAGGCTTCTCTGGTGACTTTTGAGCGGGTGGCTACAGTTGCAGGTTAGCCCCTAGAGCATGGGCTATCCGCCTTACTCCATTTTTGTCCGGGGAAGCTCAAGCCGTTTATAGGGCTTTAGACAGTACAAAAGTCTTAGACTATGCAGCGGTGAAGGCAACCATACAGGACAGATTAGGCCTCACGAAGGAGAACTACCAAAGGAAGTTCTGAGGCCAGACCTTTCAGAAAGGGGAAAGGCCAATAGCAGTGGCTCAACGCCTGGGGGACCTTGTATACAAGTGGTTGGAGCCAGAAAAACAAACAGGACCAGAAGTAACGCAGGCCATAATCTTGGAACAGTTTCTGAATATCCTTCCCCCATTAGTAAAGACTTGGGTGACCAGGCAGGGATCGAGGTCACTGGAAGAAGCCGCATTTTGGGCAGAGCACTATCTGGAAGCTGAGGAGGGTTGGAGGGAAAAGAAGGAGGAACCTCTAACCAGGAGACCCCCACTAAATCTGGCAGAAGGAAAGAGCAAGCCCAAAACTTTAGTGAGTAAAGAAGAGGGCTCTGGGGGAGGAAGAATGAACCCTAAGCCATGGGAAACCGCTGGGCTAAAGTCGGAAGGCCCAGACACCAAACCTAGGCCTAAAGGGCGTCCGGACTTCAGATGTTATGCCTGTGGGGAGGAGGACCACTACCAAAGGGACTGTCCTCAGATGGACTGTTCATTTTCAGGAACAGGAATAGGGCAGATGGGGAGGTCCATAGGGGAGAAGCCACACCTAAAACAGGGGGTCCGTCTGACCGAGATAGACATTGAAACCCTTATAGATACAGGTAGTAACCAATCCCTTATATCCGGGGCCTTGGCAAGGAGGCTGAAGGTTGGAAAAGGGGTGGGGAGTTTCAAAGGAATAGCACAGGTTCGGTGTGTACACGGAGATGTGGAGAAGGAACCGGTATATGAAAATGAGTTAACCTGGGGGGGTAAGCTTTTTTAGCATCTAAACCCACAAGTGTAAGTCTGCGACATGCCGCAATTATGTTCAGTAGTGTATGGGAATTATTAAAGGAGTGCCTGCCATTAATAAATCCAGTTGGATCTGTAGTGATCAAGTGCGAAATGAGTGTAATAAGGGGAACATTCACAAAAGAAGATTGATACTTAGCTTGGAATTTTGTTGTCCAAGTTAAGAATGAAGGTTCCCCTTATTACAATAATATATTGAATTGAAGTAGTTGAAATGAAGAATTGAAAGCATATAGAATAATCACAAAAATAAGAAAAATCAATAATTTTTATTAATAAATTAACAATAAAAACCAAGGGTTTTAGACTAATGATAGCTCACATACGGCTAGTCTGCCAAGACAAGTTCTAAGCGCTTGAAGTCTATTCCCTTAAATTAAAAAATTAGATTTCACACATATTCATTATTCATTACAGCAGGGCAGCAGTATTTTACTTAATCTTATAGAGTGTTAAGAGCATTTTAACTAAAATCAGTTCATTTTGCTAGCCATAGTACTGTATAAAAATGGAATAAACTTGTCTTTATGTCATACTGTGTAAAATCAAATGGCAGTGCATCATCAAAATATTACCTGAATTCATGGAGCATAAGAAACTTTCAAGTAATAAAATCTGCAAGTGAATCAGTAAGTTAATGATTAGTAAATTATGCTGCCCTGTCTTTAAAGCATATATGAGTATAAAATCAACACCATTCAGAGCTAAATCAGAAAATTATAGTTACTTGAACAATAATGGGAAAAACAATTTCAGAATACTACTGAATATAAAAACAGTAATTAGTAAAGTGAAATTGCTTACGTATAATAGGTGCTCTCTAGGACAATAGACCAGTTTTTACAAGCATGTGATATTCAACAGAACTTAGATCCCCCGCTCCTTGCAAGTTTGTTGGCCTTGATGGTTTAGGGAGCTGTAGCAGACTGACAAGGTAGAGAATAGCATTTGTAGCACCATCAGAAAAAGTTCTTCAGCTGTCAGGGCTTGGGAACCCTGCCAGCCTCTGCTAAAGGTGTGCCAATATTGGATGGACCTAAGTGAGTAGGCCCCTCTCCACCCAGGCCTACCCATGGCTATGCCACAGCAAGTCACCATATTTGTAATCCTATATAAACATGTGGAGGGACATAATCAAAAGTGTGCCTAAGTTTGAGGTTGAACATTTTGTGCACGATGTCTACTATCCCAGTAGGAAAAATGTCCATTTGCAAAGCTGCCAAAAGTCTATCTTTTATTTTTGAAAATGAGCTAGGTATAAGAACATAAGAACATAAGAAGTTGCCTCCACTGGGTCAGACCGAGGTCCATCTCGCCCAGCGGTCCGCTCCCGCGGCGGCCCATCAGGTCTGCGACCTGTGAAGTGGTTTCTGACCACTTTTATAACCTACCTCAAGTTCTATCTGTACCCCTCTATCCCTTTATCCTCCAGGAACCTATCCAAACCCTTCTTGAACCCCTGTACAGAGTTCTGGCCTATCACTTCCTCCGGAAGCGCGTTCCATGTGTCCACCACCCTCTGCGTAAAAAAGAATTTTCTAGCATTTGTTCTAAACCTGTCCCCTTTCAATTTCTCTGAGTGACCCCTAGTGCTTGTGGCTCCCCTCAGTTTGAAGAATCTGTCCTTATTTACTCTCTCTATGCCCTTAAGGATTTTGAAGGTTTCTATCATGTCCCCTCTAAGTCTCCTCTTCTCCAGGGAGAACAGCCCCAGCATTTTTAACCTGTCAGCGTATGGAAAATTTTCCATACCTTTTATCAGCTTAGTCGCCCTCCTCTGCACTCCCTCGAGTACCGCCATGTCCTTCTTGAGGTACGGCGACCAGTATTGAACACAGTACTCCAGGTGCGGGCGCACATTGCGCGATACAGCGGCATGATGACTTCCTTCGTCCGGGTTGTGATACCCTTTTTGATGATGCCCAGCATTCTGTTTGCTTTCTTTGAGGCTGTCGCACATTGCGCCGATGGTTTCAGTGATGAGTCGACCATCACCTCCAAGTCCCTTTCCAGGTTACTCACCCCTAGCAGTGTTCCCCCCATTTTGTAGTTGAACATCGGGTTCTTTTTCCCTACATGCATGACCTTGCATTTCTCCACGTTAAAACACGTTAAAACACGTTAAAGTTTTGGTCCTTAGGACATCTACTTTTTTTGCCCATTTTCAAAAATAAAAACATCCACGTGAAAACGTACAAAAGCAAGTTTTGTAGATGTACACACCAACTACCTTGTCTGATCACGGCAGAGGAATCCCCATCAGCTGAGCTGGTTTCAGGGATTCCTGGTGGCTCAGCTGATGGGGATTCCCCCCGCCCTCCCTCTCTCTGACATCACCCACATCCCCCACACATCCTCCACATCCCTCCTGAAATACTCCCAAGATGCATTGGGAGGGGGAAGCCCTGTCATTTGCAGCATGCGGCCCCTCCTGCCGTTATCTCATCCAAAGGTATGGGGGGGGGATCCGGGAGGAGGCCCAGGAACATAGGGAGGATATGTGGGAAGGAGCGGAAATGTCAGGAGAGGTCCAGGATGATAGGGGGATGTTGGGGATTTCAGGGGGATGTCGGGAAGGTCCAGGATGACAGAGGGAGCGGAGATGTCAGGGGAGGTCCAGGGTGATAAGGGGATGTTGGGGATTTCAGGGAGATGTCGGGGAGGTCCAGGATGATAGGGGGATATCAGGGATGACGGGGATGTTGGGGGAAGTCCATGATGACAGGGGAATGGCAGGGGAATGTCAAGGCATGTTGGGGGAGGTCTGGGTATGTTAGGGGGAAGGGTGTAGGGCTCTGCAGCTCAGCTGATCCTGGCAGGGGGAATCCCCATCAGCTGAGCAAACAGAAATCCTCAAAACTGGCTCAGCTGATAGGGAGTCCTCTACCGTGATCATTACATTACATTACATTACATTAGGGATTTCTATTCCGCCTGTGCCTTGCGGTTCTAGGCGGATTACAGTATAGAAAATATCTGGGACATTCCAGTAGAATTACATTTCAGGATAAGAGTAAGTTACAGGAACAGTAATGAGTTATGTTACTACAATTTCACAGAAGATAATACTTATTACAGAAGATAATACATATAACAGAAGATAATGCATTTTACAGAGGTAATACATGTCAACTCGATCGGTTAAATCGGGTGTAGTGTAGAAGAATTACAGTACATTCTAGATCACAGATAGAAAGATAATATAGGTGGGTATTTCCGAAGTCGTTGATTGGGAGCTCATTGGGTGGTGGTTAGAGTGATGGGAGATATTTTTTGAACAGTAATGTTTTTATTTCTTTGCGGAACTCTTTTATGTCTGTTGTTTTGGTCAGTAATTTTGAGATGTCAGAGTCTATTTTAGCTGCCTGTGTCCCCAGGAGGTTGTCGTAAAGTTTCTTACGACGAGTACCGTTGAGTGGTGGGTAGGTGAAAAGGTTCTGTGTTCTCCTTCTTCTTGGTGGGAGGTAGTGGTGAAAACGGTTATTTAGGTAACTGGGTGCCGTGCCGTGGGTTACTTTGAAAATGAGACAGTAGAGTTTGAATTGTGTTCTTGCTTTTATTGGTAGCCAGTGGGATTCAAGGTATGCATTGGTAATGTGGTCGTGTTTGCTGAGTGAGTATATGAGTCTGAGGGCTGTGTTCTGGATGGTCTGTAGTTTTTTTATTGTGTTGGTCGGGCAAGGTAAGTAGAGGCTGTTGCAATAGTCTACAATACTTAGCACAAGGGATTGGACAATGATCCTGAATTGCTCTTTGTTAAAGAATTTTCTGATTTTTCTTAGATTTCGCATTGTGAAGAATGCTTTTTGGGTGATTTTTTGGATTTGTGTTTGCATTGTGCAGCGTCTGTCTAAATGTATACCTAGGATTTTGAGGGCGCTCTGTATAGGGTACTTGATTGAGTTTACTTCCAGTTCTGTTAGGGATGGTTTTTTGTCCTTCTCTAGTAGTAAGAATTTAGTTTTGTCAGAGTTCAGCTTCAACTTGTGATCTGTCATCCATTTTTCCACTGTTTCCAATGTAGTTTTCAGGCGTCCTGAGGAGATTGGGTTGTTTATGTCAAATGGGAGGAGGATGGTTATGTCGTCCGCATAGCTGAAAGAAGTAATATTTAGGGCATCCAGGGTGGTGCCTAGGGAAGCTATGAATAGGTTGAAAAGTGTGGGAGAGAGGGGAGAACCTTGTGGTACTCCGCATGGATTGGACCATGGTTCAGATAGAATGTCTTTTGATTTGACTCTGTATGTTCTAGTTTTAAGGAAGCCTTGGAACCAGTTATGAACTTTACCTGAGATTCCTATTGCGTCTAGTATTTGGAGAAGTATGGAGTGGTCCACCAGATCGAATGCAGCTGAGAGATCAAATTGGATGATTAGCAGTCTGTTTCCTTGGCTGAGGTGACTTCGAGCTATGTCTAGTAGAGATACCAGAAGAGTTTCTGTACTGTGGTTGGTTCTGAATCCGGATTGGGATGGATGTAGGATGTTGTGGGCTTCTAGGTACATGGACAGTTGTTGTGCGACTAGTCCTTCTATTATTTTGATGTATGTTGGGATAGAAGCGATTGGTCTGTAGTTTGATGGGTTATTTGATCAGCTGATGGGAAGCCTATGGGTTCTTTTGGGGGGGGGGGTTGTTCACTCTCTGGGTGCCATGACCACTGGGGAAGTAAGGGGGGGTCATGCCTTAAATCCTCCAGTGGTCTTCTTGTCAGTTTGGGCACTTTAGTGGAACTTAGACGCAACTCAAACAGGTCTAACTGCCGGCATCTAAGTTTCTTTTGGGAAAGCTTTGGTTACGGCTGGTGTGCATCCAGGTTGAAGCTTGCCTGATTCCCGCCCTTAACACATCTTCCAACACACCCCTTTGATCTCTGGATACACAACAGGTTAGAACTGCTGCTGCACATCCAGAAAGTTGATTTTGATCGCTGCTATTAAAACATCCAAGTGCTGACTTAGGCTGTTTTTTGGACATTTTAAAATTTTGATTATGAGCCCCATACTGTACACCACACAGAGCACAATTTGATAGGATGATATATAAAAACAATAAACATAAATAAGTTCAACTTTCTGAGTTTTTCTCAATAAAAATCTTCAACATATACCCATCCTCCCCTAAAAATATCTGATCAGAAAGTGTTGATAGGTTAAACATAATGCAGAGATTAGATCATCCAGATTTACCTGATCCCAGTGGCGTACCAAGGGGGTGGGCGGGGGGGGCGGAGCTCCCCGGGTGCCAGCCCTGAGGGGGTGCTCCCGGCCTTGCTGTTCAGTCCCCCCCACCCCCGAAGGACTGCTCGCCCCACTGACCTTCCTGCACCACCTATGAAGCAGCCGCAGCAGGATCGCGACGTCAGCTATCCCTGAGCTGCTTAGGCGCTGCTTCCTGCGCCGCGGTCCCGCCCCTCCTCTGACATCAGAGGAGGGGTGGGACCTCGGCGCAGGAAGCAGCGCCTAAGCAGCGCAGGGATCGCTGATGTCACGATCCTGCTGCGGCTGCTTCATAGGTGGTGCGGGGAGGCCAGGGGGGCGAGCGGTCCTTCGGGATGGGTCGGGGCATAAGGCCTTCAGGGTGGGGCGGGCGGGCAGGCAGGCAGGCTTTCAAGGGGGAGGGGGGTAACAGGTAGGCAGGCAGGCCTTCAAGGGGGGACAGGCCTTAAAGGGGGGGACAGGCCTTCGGGGGGGTGTGCAGACCTTCAAGGGGTGCAGGCCTTCAAGGGGGAGGGACAGGCCTTCAAGGGGGGGCAGGCAGGCCTTCAAAGGGGGGACAGGCCTACAAGGGGGTGGGACAGGCCTTCAAGGGGGGGGACAGGCCTTCGGGGGGGTGCAGGCCTTCGGGGGGTGCAGGCCTTTGGTGGGGTGTAGGCCTTCAGGGGGGGTGCAGACCTTCAAGGGGGTGCAGGCCTTCAAGGGGGGGGACAGGCCTTCAAGGGGGGGAAAGGCATGCAGGCCTTCAAGGGGGGGACAGGCCTACAAGAGGGGGGACAGGCCTACAAGGGGGTGGGACAAGCCTTCGGGGAGGTGCAGACCTTCAAGGGGGTGCAGGCCTTCAAGGGGGGACAGGCCTTTGGGGGGGTGCAGGCCTTCAGGGGGGGTGCAGGCATTCAAGGGGGGGACAGGCCTTCAAGGGGGGGACAGGCAGGCAAGCCTTCAAGGGGGGACAGGCCTACAAGTGGGGGGGACAAGCTACAAGGGGGTGGGACAGGCCTTCAAGGGGGGGACAGGCCTTTGGGGGGGTGCAGACCTTCAAGGGGGGGACAGGCAGGCAGGCCTACAAGGGGGGGACAGGCCTTCAAGGGGGGGACAGGCCTACAAGGGGGTGGGACAGGCCTTCAAGGGGATGCAGGCCTTCAAGGGGGGTGCAGGCCTTCAAGGGGGGACAGGCCTTTGGGGGGGACCCTGGTTTAGAAGTACACGGAATGAAGGGGGTGTTCAAAGAGACGTGCATATGCCAAACTTTGGGGGAGGGGGGGAGAAATAATGGGTCTGAAAATAGAGGAGAGAGATGATGGACCATGGGATTTAGGGAGGGAAGGAACAGAAAGGGAGAGAAATTGGACACAAGGGATGGTGTGGAGGAGGGATAGAGATATTGGATAGGAGGGTAATTAGGAAAAGAAAGGGAAAGATGGTGGACTCTGGGGTGGTGGGGAAGGAGGGAGAGATGCCGGATGAAAGGGTAGTTAAGAAAAGGTGGATCTGTGGAAGGAGATGAAAAAAAGGAAAGATACCAGACTTCCTGGGAAGGGAAGGGAAATGGAAAGGGAGGACAGAATTGGCAGATGGATGGTTAGCATGCAGAAAGGAGACCCTGGCAAGCAAGTTATCAGAAGAAAACCAGAGCCTTGGACCAACAAGATTTGAAATATAACCAGACAACAAAAGGTAGAAAAATTAATTTTATTTTCTGTTTTGTGATTATAATATGTCAGATTTGAAATGTGTATCCTGCCAGAGCTGATGTTGGACTGCAAACGTGAGCTAGGATTTAACAGAGAGAGGAAAAGTCCTTTTTGTTTCTTTATTTTATTTACACCACAGCACCAGTGTGGTTAGGAGAAGCCAAAGGGGGTGAAAAAGCTATAAAACCCACCAGGAGTTTTGAAAAAAATCACCCAACTGGGCAGGAAAATCGAATTAAAAAACCAATTCAATAGGCTGAATCGAATCGAAATTTTTTTTCCTGAATCTGGCAGCATTAGTTTGCACTACTGTCTTAGACTTTAGGTCCTGGGATTGGGGAGAGATGGCATCCTCAGTACTTTATAATGCAAGTGATACGAGGATTTGGTCAGACTTTTGAAGGGTATGCAGAAGAAAAATATTGTATAGGCCGGGGACTTGAGACAGCAGGAAATGGGAACTTTCTTCCTTCAATTTTTGTGAATGGAAAGGCTGAGGATGTCAGAGAGTTCAGTTAAAATATGTGCTTTATAAGAAAATATAATAATGTGTTTTATAAAGTTTATAGCATAGCTGGCCTACCCACTGAGGTGTTCCTAGTGGTGATGGTGGCAGCGTGTCAATGTGTTGAGAGGAAGAGGTGGTCTGGGAAATTCTGCTGAGCAGACTCCGGGCCCATTTCCACCCCCCAGTTAGTCCACTCCACTCAACTGGTTCTCACACTGAGTGGGTCTTTGGGTGTTGTTTTGGGATCTCTTCCAGTGGTTTATCAGTATCTCCTTCTGGTCCAAGGAAGGAAACTTTGTTATCCTTAGCATTGACCTACAGAATATGTTTGTAACAGCGCTGCTTGTGTGGCATTAGGCTATGTAGTGATCGAAAGAATAAAACAGACCTTTGCACATTTTTGCACTATATGGTGGGTGTATGAGGAGATTCACATTTCCTGCACAGCTAAGTCCATGTGAAGTTACCTTGTGCTGTATTTGACATCTAGCAAGGTCTCTGTTTGAAAGGAAAGATCTAAACTTAAAAATGAAGTGGCCAGAAGTTATGGTAAAAGCAGATAGTGTAGCTGGTTTTAAGAAAGATTTGGACAAATTCCTGGAGGAAAAGTCCATAATCTGTTATTAAGACATGGGGGAAGTGTCTGCTTGCCCTGGATCGGTAGCATGGAATGTTGCTACTCTTTGGGTTTTGACCAGGTATTAGTGTCCTGGATTGGCTACCATGAGAATGGGCTACTGGGCATGATGGACCATTGGTCTGACCCAGTTAGGCTATTCTTATGTTATGTTCTCATCTGTAGGGGCCTTTGTTTTCACTTCTTATTTTAATGTATTTTTTTTCTGGGAACTTATCAGTGTTTTTTATAATGGGAACAAAAATGGAAGAGAATTAATGTGTGTGGGATGAGGGGGTAACTAATTTCTTCAGCTAAATAATTCAATCCACTTCAAACAGACATAGGAGAACTCACGCACCATTCACACACCCTCCAACCAAAAACGTCAAAAGAAAAAAACTGTTCGACAACCTCCTAGCCATTCGAGCTGCAACACTCGAGCCCCAACTCTACAACCAATTGATATCAACCACAGACTGCAAAACCTTCAAAAAGAAATAAAAACCCTTCTATTCAAAAAACACATAAAACCAAACTAACACAATCAGAACTGTCCCAAGCATCACCTGCAACTACTCCATATGTACCTTCTGATGTCATGACATTTCAGACATAATTTATGTTATGTTATGTTTGGAATATAAGAAGATTTTCACTGCCTGTTTCTATTCTGACCATTTATTCCGTTTCATGGTCATTACAAAAAATATTTTTTTACATGGGGGGGGGGTGTGTCAAAAAATGATGGGCCCCGGGTGCCACATACCCTAGGTACGCCACTGCCTGATCCAGACCTGCAAGGACTTACTATTCTAATGGAATGCAATGGGGAAATCAGAATTACTGCAAACCCAGGACTAGATGAACTCTGTAAGGGAAATCTGGATCCATCTGGAAACCCTATGCTAAATATATAGGGAGGACAATTCTCAAACCTTTTATGTTGATAGATATTGATTTATGTATGCAAGTTGACTTTCTGACAATTACCTTCTCTTTACGAGAGGTTGCTGAAAAGTTCTCAGCCCAACCAACAAAGTTGTGACAGTCTATCGAGGGCTATACACTTAGTCCAGTGATTTTTCACTTTTTTTTTGGGCTAAGGGGGTCTTTTACTAAGGTGCGCTAGCCAATTTAGCGCGTGCTAAATGCTAATGCATTCATAGAATATAATGGGTGTGTTAGCATTTAGCGCGTGCTAATATTTAGCACTCGCTAAACATCTAGCGTGCCTTAATAAAAGACCTCCATGGAGATTGCCCCAACTTTCGTGGTTGGGCTGAGAACTTTTCAGCGGACCCTCGTAATGGTAACCACAAAATTAAACTACACAAAGCATACTGAAACATCTGCATTTCTTAATGCCATGTCCTAAAAGGAGTTTTTCCTCTCTCTCTCTCTCTTAAAGCAGCTATTACAACGCTAATTAACCCCATTCTAAAAATCAGATCATCATATAAAAAAGCCTCTCCTTTCTCAGCCCCCAATGACTGCTGCTTTAATAGAAAGTCAGCTGTATCATTCCATATCTAATTAACTCAAAAGGTTAATTTAAAATTGTCAAGCTACTTGAAAATTTAAAATTGTCAAGCTACTAAAATATTTCTTTTACTACTGATAATGGGTTATAAACAACATTTAGGACAGCCCCCTCATGCTCTACAACTCCCTCTCCGATGCTTTCCTCTACAGCAGACATGTCAAACTCTGGCCCACGGGCCAAATCTGGTCCACAGTGTGTTAAAAATTGGCCCACCAGACATTTTAAATTTTATAGTAAATCTGGCCCGCTGGCACAAACCGCTGCCGCTGCTGCTGCTCTTCACTCACGTCTGCCTTCACCTGGTCTCCTATTCAAAGTAGCCTGCTGAGGATCGCCGCCAGCTGTAGCGAACCTCACAGGCCACTGTCCACCTTGGTAGCACGATCCCTCTGAAGCAATCCCGTACATCAGAGGAGGGGTGGGATAGCGTCAGAGGGAATGTGCTACCGAGGTGGGACAGCGGCCTTCGAGGTTCACTACAGCCGGCCTGTGATCCTCAGCAGGCTGCTTTGAAGAGGAGGCCAGGTGAAAGCAGACGCGAGTGAAGAGCAGCAGCAGTTCATGCCGGCAGGCCAGAGGAGACAAGGAAGCCGGGATGGAGGGAGGATAGGAACATCGGGAAGAAGAAGGGGGGAAAACATACAGGCCTTCGGGATGAGGGCGGGCTCTGGTGTAGAAGTACCCAGTGGGAGAGAAGAAGGGGTCCAGATGTGCATATGCCGGACTGAGTGGAGGGTGGGGTGGGGAAGAAATAAAACAGAAGAGGGAGAGAGAGAGAGAGGTTGAACACAAGGATGGTGTGGAGGGGGCATAGAGATACTGGATAGGAGGGTAGTTTGGAAGAGAAATGGAGAGATGGTGGACCCTGGGGTGGTGGGAAAGGAGGGAGAGATGCTGGATGAAAGGGTAGTTGAGAAAAGGACAGATAGTGGATCTGGAGATGGTGGGGTCTATTGCTGCAGCTGCAGATATGGACACGAAAAAAAAGGAAAGATGCCAGACTTCCGGGGAGGGAAGGGAAATGGGAGGATAGAGATGGAAGATGGATAGTTAGCACGGAGAAAGAAGAAAAAATGACAAATGAGCAGAAAGCTCTGGCAAGCTGCCAAGAGAGTTATCAGAAGACAACCAGAGCCTGGGACCACCAAAAGGTAGAAAAAATAATTTTATTTTCTGTTTTGTGATTACAATATCTATTTTGTTTACACCACAGAGCTGGTGTGGGGTTGGAGACGTTATAACCCTATACTTCTACTAAGACTAAGCTATAGTCACTTAGGGGTCCTTTTATTAAGGTGCGCATTTAGCATGTGCTAAATTGGTTAGTGTACCTTAATTAAAAGACCCCTAATTATCTTAATTAAAAATTCAGCCCGCGGTTTATCCTTTTTTTCAGATTTCGTCCCCTTATGTGATTGAGTTTGACACCCCTGCTCCATAGTCTGGATATTGACAGCTTCCCTAGTATTTCACAAAAGATTTTTGAATGTGGAGCCTTTGTAAAATACATATAAGGACACAGGAAATACACATGTATTCAAACTTCTCTTACTGACCTACAAATCCACTCACTCAGCTGCTCCTTAGTATCTCTCTTCACTTATCACCCCCTATGATCCACACCCCCCCCCTGCTCAGCTGGTAAATCCCTCCTATCTGTGCCCTCCTCTTCAACTACCAACTCCAGACTCTGTGCCTTGCTGTGCCGTATGCTTGGAACAAGCTGCCCGAATCCCTATGGCAGGCTCTGGCAGTGTTCAAGGCCCAGTTAAAAGCCCACCTCTTTGAGAGTGCTTTCAATTCTTAACTGCTCTCATCTCACCCATCCCCAACCCTATATGTAATCTCTCTGTCTAGGTTAGATTGTAAGCTCTTCTAAGCAGGGACTGTCTATAAATGTCAAAATGTACAGCGCTGCGTACACCTTTCAGCTTTATATAAGTAGTAGTAGTACAGCCCACCCATGTTCTCTAGCCCCCCTCCCTGATGCTCTCCTCTACAGCTCCCACATGTTCTGCAACCCACTTCTTGATGCTTTCCCAAGAAGCCACAGAGCAACACTGGAGAAAGAGAAAATGAGGCACGTTTCATTGTATTGTTGTTTATAGCCCATTACACTGCACAACAATTTTTTGGTTAAGTCTTGATTCCTGAAAAGTTTTTGGTGATTATGACAGGTACCAACTTGGTATGCTCAAATATGGTTTTGGTTTTACTGCATCACGTAAGAACTATGAGAAATAGACATTTTTATGTTTACTGACAATAAAATATATAGTCAAGTTTACGTTTCGCACAAGCGACTAAATGAAACAGAATTAAAAGTGTTTTGCTCCCGAGTTTCTTTTATATTCAGTGTCTGGTGCATCACGTTGTAGCATCCAACAATAGTCGGCAAGCATTGACGGATTCCAATTGCCCTGGTATCGTTTCTCCATCGTAGCTATGTCTTGATGAAACCTTTCACCGTGCTCGTCACTCACAGCACCGAGATTTGCGGGGAAGAAGTCCAAGTGTGAATGGAGGAAATGAATCTTGAGTGACATATTGCACTTCATTCTCTTGTATGCTTTGAGAAGTTTGTCTACCAGCTGAATGTAGTTTGGGGCTCTGTAATTGCCCAGAAAATTGTCAACAACGTCTTTCAAGGCTTTCCAGCCAATTTTTTCCGGCCCAACTAACAGATCTTCAAATCGCTTGTCACTCATAACATGTCTGATCTGGGGGCCAACAAAAATACCCTCTTTGATCTTGGCATCAGTTATTCTTGGGAACATCTGTCTTAAATAACGAAAACCTTCCCCTTCCTTGTTCATTGCTTTCACAAAATTCTTCATGAGTCCCAGTTTAATGTGAAGAGGAGGCAAAAATATCTTTGTCGGGTCAACAAGCGATTCATGTGCTACATTTTTCTGTCCTGGAACTAACTTTTTACGGAGTGGCCAGTTCTTTCTAGAATAGTGCGACTCTCTGTCTCGGCTGTCCCATTCGCAGATGAAACAGCAGTACTTTGTATAGCCAAGCTGCAGTCCTAGTAACAGAGCAACGACTTTGAGGTCTCCACAGATATTCCAGTTATACCTGGTATACTGGACATACTTTAGTAACATTTCCATATTCTCATATGTTTCTTTCATATGTGCTGCATAGCCAACAGGTACTGAAGGATAAACGTTGCCATTGTGCAACAGAACAGCTTTCAGGCTTAACATTGACGAATCAATGAAAAGACGCCACTCTTCCGGGTTGTGATCACAACCAAAGACCGAGAACAATCCTTCAATGTCACAACAGAAACAGAGACTGTCGACTTGTGCAAAAAATTTGGTTATATCATGATGCCGGTCTCGAAACACAGAAATTTTCGTACCTGGTGATAGCAAACACCATTCCTGCAGTCTCGAACCTAGCAGCTCAGCTTTTGCTTTTGACAGACCCAAATCTCTGACCAAATCGTTCAATTCGGACTGTGTTATCAGATGTGGATCGCCTGATGAGGATGGTTCAAAATCCGGGTCAATGTCACTGTTAGAACCCTGCACTGCAGTTTCTTCATCTGGTTCGTCTAAGGTCCAATCCTCTGGTGGTTTCGGAACTGGAAGTCTGTCATCATGTGGCATGGGTCTCATTGCTGAAGGCAGATTAGGATATTCAATTGACTTCTTGTTTTTGGCAGAGAAACCAGACACATTAGTCAAACAGAAATAACAGTCCGTCACATGGTCTTTCTGTTCTCGCCATATCATCGGAACAGCAAATGGCATCGTCTTTCGAGTACCTCTGAGCCAGGCTCTCAGACTAACAGCACATGTCGCACAGCAAATGTGAGGCGCCCATTGCTTGTCTTGATCACCTATTTTGCAGCCAAAATACAGATGATAGGCTTTCTTTACAAGGGCAGTCATCGAACGTCTCTGAGGCGTAAGTGTATATTCCCCACAGATATAGCAGAATGTGTCGCGGCTGTTACGACACCGACGAGACATATTGCCCGACACCAAAACGTCTATAGCATCAAGCTTACTTACTGTTATATTGCTACAGCTACTATACTACTATACTTTACTATACTGATACTATATACACACACGGACTATCTATATTAACCAAATGAGCAGGATCGGTGTATGGAAGCCACCATTATAGCATGGTGAGACAGCGCAAGCTCGTTCAGACCTGCCCAGACATGCCCAGGATGTCATCTTCCATAAAACAGCTTCCAACCTGGCTAGATTTTATGCATGGACATACCCAGGCGGCACAAACCGTTGTTGATAAGACACTTATGGGAGAAAAAATTGTTTGCATCCAAATATAAGAAAAAATCACGACAAAATTGAAGATTTCTCTGAAATGGTACGTGATGGGTAATTTTTGATGTAATATTCATGATCAGCACCCAAAATTCTATAAGAAACACCCAGCAGTGTTCAGGAAGCAAAAACTTTGTTGTGCAGTGTTATCAGTAGACCTTAGCACAGACTTTATTATTTATTTAATATTGGGACTTAAACTTACATGACTGTCTATAGCAGGGGTGTCCAACTTGCGGCCCGAGGGCCCCATGCGGCCCCATGAAGTATTTTGTACGGCCCCGGTCAAGGACGATGCAGTGTTTTCCTCTGCTGCCCCTGGGTGCTTACCGTCTTGCCAGCTCCCTCCTCTGTCTTGCTGCAGCGTTTGCACAGCCCCAGAAAATTTTTTTTCCGGCCAATGCGGCCCAGGGAAGCTAAAAGGTTGGACACCCCGGTCTATAGTGTGGTATAACTCCTCTGTCTTCTAACCTGCCCCCCCACCCCCACCTAAAAACAAACAAAACAAAAAAAAGCCTTCCCTCCTTTTTCTTTCTCTTCTTTTTCTGCTTAGCTCTGTCATTAGAGGGATAAACACTTCTGACTAACTCTTGTCTTTCCTACTGCAGGCAAAACTTATTTTACATAGACAGTCAGAACAGAAAGCTTCTTTAAGGCTTAATCTGTAGTTGGAGATTAAAACACAGAAACTGCTAGCTAGATTATTGGGAATATTTAAAAAAAATGTATAAAAGGGAAAAAAGGTAGATTTCAGCAGAATTTGTATCATAGTGTCTCAAATTGCTAGATCCTCCTATAGAACTGCTGATAGGGATCTTGCTGACTCACTGAGAACTTCAATAGGTGGCACAAAGCCTGGTGTCATCAAGAAGGCTTTAGGTACATAGGAGGATGGGACAATACATAGGGCTCCTTTTACGAAGGCGCACTAGCAGTTTAATGCGTGTAATAGCGCGTGCTAAACTGCCGTCCACGCTAGCCGCTACCACCTCCTTTACCGCAGCTTTGTAAAAGGAGCCCATAGACAAACAGGAGACTATATTGTAATGATGGGCTGCACCTTACCATTGCAGGAAAAAGAATCCTAGCTGAGAAATTCAGGTAATATGTTTCTAGGCATTTAAACTAGAATGTGGGAGTGGCATATGTATGGTGATTACTTCTGGTGGCCACCCCCAGCAAAAGACAAGATTTGATGAAGATAAAGATAACAATGAAAACAACATTAGCAATGTTAGAGGCAGACTTGGATAGCGTTGCTATCACAGAGACATGGTTCATTGATTCTCATGGATGGGACAGAGATGGTCGAAAAGATGGCGGAGTAGCTCTCTATGTAAAGACAGATATCCAAGTAACTGAAATGCAGGTGGCCTGGGGAAATGAAGATACAGTTACAGCAAATTGACAAAAATCTGATTATGGATATATAAAAGTTGGTAAAATAAGGAAGGTGATTTCAACCTGCTGGATGTGGACTGGAAAGCTATGTCAGCAGAATTGGAAAGTAGAGAGATCATAGATGCCTTTCAAGGAGCTCTGCTTAGACAAATGGTGACGGAACCCACAAGGGAAAAAGCAAAACTGGATCTGGTGATCAAAAATGGTGTAAGTGTCTCTAATATCCAAGTGGGGGCCCACCTGGGAAGTAGCAATCATAGGGTTTTGTTCGATATAGCAGCCAAAGAAGAGGATGGCCGCACAAAACTCAGTCCTGGATTTCAAACATGCGGACTTTAGTAGCATGGGAGAGTACCTAAACAAAGAGCTGAATGGATGGGAATATAAGTAAGAACATAAGAATTGCCGCTGCTGGATCAGACTAGTGGTCCATCGTGCCCAGCAGTCCGCTCCTGCGGTGGCCCTCAGGTCAAAGACCAGTGCCCTAACTGAGTCCAGCCTTACCTGCGTATGTTCTAGTATAGCAGGAATTTGGCTAACTTTCTCTTGAATCCCTGAAGGGTGTTTTCCCCTATAACAGCCTCAGGAAGAGCATTCCAGTTTTCCACCACTCTCTGGGTGAAGAAGAACTTCCTTACGTTTGTTCAGAATCTATCCCCTTTTAACTTTAGAGAGTGCCCTCTTGTTCTCTCTACCTTGGAGAGGGTGAACAACCTGACTTTATCTACTAAGTCTAGTCCCTTCATTATCTTGAATGTTTCTATAAAGTCCCCTCTCAGTCTTCTCTTTTCAAGGGAGAAGAGGCCCAGTTTCTCTAATCTCTCACTGTACAACTCCTCCAACCCCTTAACCATTTTGGTCGCTCTTTTACCCTTTCGCGTAGTACTATGTCCAAGTACGGCGACCAGTGCTGGACGCAGTATTCCAGGTGGAAGCGTACCATGGCACGGTACAGCGGCATGATAACTTTCCCCGATCTGTTTGTGATCCCCCTTCTTAATCATTCCTATCATTTTGTTTGCCCTTTTCGCTGCTGACACGCATTGCACAGACGGCTTCATCGACTTGTTGACCAGTACTCCCAAGTCTCTTTCCTGGGGGTCTTCGTATCGTCTGCAAATTTTATCACCTCGTTCATCGTACCAATTTCCAGGTCGTTTATAAATATGTTGAAGAGCAAGGGTCCAAACACTGAACCCTGTGGCACTTCACTCGTGACACTTTTCCAGTCCGAGTATTGGCCATTTACCCCTACTCTCATTTCCTATCCGCCAACCAGTTTTTAATCCACGTGAGTATTTCACCCTCGATTCCATGGCTTGCAATTATTCAAAGTAGTCGTTCATGCGAGACCCTGTGAAACACCTTCTGAAAATCGAGATATACAATGTCGACCGGGTCACCCTTGTCTAGCTGCCTGTTAACTCCCTCAAAGAAGTGCAGCAAGTTCTTCAAGCAAGATCTTCCTTTGCTGAAGCCATGCTGGCTGGTCCTCATCAGATTGTATCTGTCAAAGTGGTCAATGATGCGGTCCTTTATCAGCGCCTCTACCATCTTTCCCAGTATTGAGGTCAGACTCACCAGTCTATAGTTTCCCGGATCTCCCCTCGAACCTTTCTTGAAGATTGGTGTAACATTTGCCACTTTCCAGTCTTCCGGAATCATTCCCAATTTGATCGACAGATTGGTTATTAGTTGAAGCAGTTCAGCTATAATCCCTTTCAGTTCCTTGATTACCCTCGGATAGATACCATCCAGTCCTGGGGATTTATCGTTTTTAAGCCTATCAATCTGCCTGCATACCTCTTGTAGACTGACTGTCAACTCAGTCAGTTTCCCGTCTTCGTTTCCTGTGTGTAGCCTGTCAGCTTCCAGTATGTTGTGTATATCCTCTTGGGTAAATACAGATGCAAAAAATGTGTTCAGTTTGTCGGCGATGGCTTTGTCCTCCTTTAACACTCCTTTCATTCCATGGTCATCCAACAGCCCCACCACTTCCTTTGCGGGTCGTTTCCCCTTAATATATCGAAAGAACGGCTTAAAGTTTTTGCCTCCGTGGCTATTTTTTCCTCGAAGTATCTTTTGGCCCCTCTTACCGCCTTATGCACCTACTACTTATGGAGAATTTAGGAAACACCTAAAAACATACCTGTTCCTGAAATATTTAGGCAACTAACCTGTACAAATCATACTCCACAATAACTGATCTCTAGCGATGTTAATAACTAGCTTCTAACTTTGTTAATTCTAATTAATTTGTAACATCTTTTAACCATTGTAAACCGCATAGAACTTCATGGTTCTGCGGTATATAAACTGTTATTATTATTATTATTATGCTTTGATGTTATTTGTGCTTTTTCCAGTTTTCATTTGTTTTTGACCTTTTCTATTCCTTAAATGAAGTCTTCTTGTCTCTGATTGCTTCTTTAACCGCTATAGTGAGCCACGCCGGTTCCTTGTTCTTTTTCCTCTTGGATCCCTTGTTGATATGTGGTATATATAGATTTTGCACCTTGGTGACTGTGTCCTTAAAAAGGGACCATGTTTGCTCTAGCATTTTTATAGTGTTTATCTTCTTCCCCACTGTGAGTCTCATCCTTTCGTAATTCCATTTTGGGAAGTTCAGTGCCATGGCCATCGTTCTGGATCGATGTTTTGCCCCCGTGTCCAGATTGACCTGGAAGCAGGAACAAAATGTGAGGTTATTAAATTTGCGGATGACACCAAACTATACCGCAAGGTCAATAACATGGAGGACTGCGAAGATCTCCAAAAAGATCTGACAACACTGGAAAAATGGGCCAAAAGGTGGCAAATGAGTTTCAACATAGGGAAATGCAAGGTCATGCATATAGGGAAAAAAAACCCGATGTTCACTTACAAAATGGGGGGATCGGCGCTAGGGGTGAGCGACCTTGAAAGAGACCTGGGAGTGATGGTAGACACAACATTGAAGGCGTCGGCGCAGTGTGCCACGGCCTCAAGGAAAGCAAACAGAATGTTGGGTATCATTAAGAAGGGTATCACGACCAGGACAAAGGAAGTCATCCTGCCACTGTATCGTGCTATGGTGCGCCCGCACCTGGAGTACTGTGTTCAGTTCTGGTCGCCGTACCTCAAGAAGGACATGGAGGTACTTGAGAGGGTCCAGAGAAGAGCAACTAAGCTAATAAAGGGCATGGAGGACCTCTCATATACTGACAGACTGAAAAAGCTAGGGCTTTTCTCCCTGGAAAAGCGGAGACTTAGAGGAGACATGATAGAAACCTTCAAGATCATGAAGGGCATAGAAAAATAGACAGGGACAGATTTTTCAAATTAAGGGGATCAATAAGTACAAGGGGGCACTCAGAGAAATTGAAAGGGGAGAGGTTTAGAACAAACGCCAGGAAGTTCTTTTTCACACAGAGGGTGGTGGATACATGGAACGCGCTACCAGAGGATGTGATAAACAGGAGCACGCTACAGGGGTTCAAAGAAGCTTTGGATAGGTACTTGGAAGACAAAGGGATTGAGGGGTACAGATAAGAGTAAAGGTAGATTATAGGGATGGGTTTAGAGGTAAGTTACAAAATTAATCAGGGACCACTGTTCAGGCACTAGCGGGGGCAACTTCTTATGTTCTTATATTGTGATCACTGCTTCCCAGCGTCCCTTCTACTTCTGCACCTTGCACCGGTTCTCGTAGTCCATTTAGAATTAAGTCAAGAATTGCATTTCCTCTCGTATTTTCCTTGACAAGTTGTTCCAGGAAGCAATCACCTACAGCATCCAGGAACTTGGTCTCCCTACTGCAGCCAGAGGTGCCTAGGTTCTAGTCTATCCCCGGATAATTGAAGTCGCCCATGATAACAGAGTTGCCATCCTTACAGTTGCATTTAATCTTGTCCGGCATTTCTCCATCAGTTTCTTCGGACTGTCTTGGGGGTCGGTAGTAGATGCCGATCTTTGTTTCCGTTCCATTTGTTTCCGGAATTTGGGCCCATAGAGACTACCTTATTTTTCATTTCCGGCGTGTTTCTCTTATACACTCAATTCCCTCTTTTACATATAGGGCAATACCCCCACCTCTTTGACCTACTCTGACTCTGCGGTATAGCTTGTATCCTGGTAGCACAGTGTCCCAGACATTTTCCTCATTCCACCATGTTTCCATGATGCCCGTGATGCCAGTGATGTCAAGGTTATCTTTTTGAGCCATAGCTTCCAATTCCCCTATCTTATTCCTTAGGCTACTTGCGTTTGTGTACATACACTTGAGTTTGCGGCCTGTTACTTTCTTGTTTTTCCTCCCCTCTTGTGTCCTTTTTGTTCTGTCAGGATTTCTGTCTTGCCTATGATCCGGTGAGTCTTCCATGCAATCTTCCTGCACAGTATCCTCAGGGTATACCGTTTCCCGAACAATCAACTTTTGGTTGAGTGTCGGCTTTCCCCTTCTTCCTAGTTTAAAAACTTCTCAATTTCTCGCCTGATGTTGCTTTCAAGTAGCCTTGTTCCATCTCCGTTGAAGTGGAGTCCATGCTTCCTGTATAGCTTTCTCTTCTCTCAGAATGTCGTCCAGTTGCGCACAAAGTGGAATCCTTCTTCCTTACACCAGCGCCTCATCCATGCATTGACTGCTTGCAGCTCCATCTGCCTCTTCTCATCGGCCCTGGGTACGGCAGGATCTCTGAGAACACATCCCTCAGTGTTCTGGTCTTCAGCTTCCTTCCTAGCATCCAGAACTAGTCCTTCAGTACTTCCCTGCTGTAGTTCCTGTTGCTCACGTTGTTTGTCCCCACACTAATCACCACCGCCATATTTTCCTCTTCCACGCTATTGATGATCCTGTCGATGTGGCTCACTATATCTTCTATCTTGGCTCCCGGTAGGCAAGTCACCAGCCGATCCTGTCTTCCTCCCGCTATGTGGCTGTCGACTTGTCTGATGATGGAGTCTCCCACGATGTTTGCTGTCCTCTATCTTCTCTTGTCTCTCCAGCTGCAGGTCTATGTCCCCGGTGTATGTCCATCTCTCCAGCCGTAGGTCTGTGTCCTCTGAACACTTCCATCTTCCCTCATCCTGGCATTGGCTTGCACCGGACTCGTCTTCCTATTTCTAGGTCTTGCTATTGTGTCACCCATTTCTTCCTTGTGGTTGTCCTCCAGGTGGTCCTCACTCACTCTAGGTGTATCTTGGCAGTTCTACTTTTGGTGGTGATTTTCCACGGCCTCCCTGTATGCCTCCTCGATGAATTTCTCTTACTCCCTGATTTCTTCCTCAATGGTTTCCTCTGTCTTGCTCTTTCCTCCTCCTCCACTGCTTGAAATGCTTCTAGTTTCAGTATTCTGCCTTCCAGGAGTCTAACTTGTTTCTTCAGGCTCTCCAGTTCCTCGCATCGAGTGCATACATAAGACCACCTCCCAGAGTGGAGGTAGTCATACATATGGCAAACGGTGCAGAAAACTGGGTAGCTCAACATCCTGCTTCTATCTGCTGCTTTCATTGTTGTCCGTTTGCCAGTCTGCTGTCTGAAGTGACTTCTCCCTGTTTCCTTATATAGTGTCCTTGGTGTTACTGTGAGGTCCCTCACCTGATTTTAAATCTGCTACCCTTGCTTGCTTGTTGCTTGTGTGTTCTCTGTGTCTGCTGTGGTTGTCCTATGCTACTACTGTGTTTATCTACTGCTGTATTTTACTAACGGTATAATAAACAATGCCTGCATCCTGTACATAGTCTGCAGTTTTTTGTTTTGTTTTTTGCCCTCAAGCCCAGTAGCCCATTCTCATGGTGGCCAATCAAGGTCTCTAGTACCTGGCAAAAACCCAAGGTGTAGCAATATTCTATGCTTCCAATACAGGGCAAGCACTGGCTTCCCCCATGTCTTTCTCAATAACAGACTATGGATTTTCCTCCAGGAACTTGTCCAAAACTTTCTTAAAACCAACTACACTATCCCCTCTTACCACATCCTCTGGCAATGCATTCCAGAGCTTAACTATTCTCTAAGTGAAAAAAATTTCATCCTATTAGTTTTAAGAGTATTTCCCTGTAACTTCATCGAGTGTCCCCTAGTCTTTGTAATTTTTGACAAAGTGAAAAATCTATCTACTCCACTCAGAATTATGTAGACTTAAATCATATCTCCCCTCAGCTGTCTCTTTTCCAAGCTGAAAAGCCCTAACCATTTTAGTCTTTCCTTATATGAGAGGAGTTCCATCCCCTTTACCATCTTGGTTGCTCTTCTTTGAATTTTTTCTACCGCCACTATATCTTTCTTGAGATATGGAGACCAGAATTGAACTCAATACTCCAAATGAGATTGCATCATGGAACGATACAGGAGCATTATGACATTCTTAGTTTTGTTAACCATCCCCTTTTTAATATTTCCAAGTATCCTGTTTGCTTTTTTGGCCGCTACCACCGCACATTGGGCGGAAGGTTTCATCATATTGTCTAGAATGACATCCAGATCCTTTTCTTGGGTGCTAACCCCAAAGGTGGACCCTAGCATCCGGTAACTGTGATTCAGGTTATTCTTCCCAATGTGCATCACTTTACATTTGTCCAGATTAAATTTCATCTGCCACTTGGATGCCCAGTCTTCCAATTTCCTAAGGTCTGCCTGCAATTTTCACAATCCACATGCGTTTTAACAACTTTGAACAGTTTAGTGTTATCTGCAAATTTAATCACCTCACTCGTTCCATTTTCGAGATCATTTATAAATAAGTTAAATAGCACCAGTCCCAGCACTCCACTGGTTGCTCTCCTCCATTGAGAAAAATGACCATTTAATCCTACCCTCTGTTTTCTATCTGATAACCAATTCCTAATCCACAACTGAACTTTGCCACCTATCCCATGATGCTTTAATTTTCTCAGGAGCCTGTCATGAGGAACTTTATCAAAAGCTTTCTGAAAATCTAGATACCGGCTCACCTTTATTCACATGTTTTTTCACACCTTCAAAGAAGTCAAGCAAATTTGTTAGGCAAGATCTCCCTCAACTAAACCCATGCAGACTCCGTCTCATTAAATCATGCTTGTTTACGTGTTTCACAATTTTATTTTATATAATCGTTTCTACCATTTTGCCCAGCACCAAAGTGAGGCTTACCTGTCTGTAATTTCACAGATCTCCCCTGGAGCCATTTTTAAACATTGGCCACCCTCCAATCGTCAGGTACTACAGACGATTTTAGCAATAGGTTACATCTAAGAAGGAATGAATTATTCTGAACTAAGTGAGAAAAATAACAAGATTTAGCCAAAGCAGTAATTGATGATTAAAAGAAGCTTCTTGATCAAGAAAAATACCCAGGTATTTAAAATGGGGAAAGTGAAAGTACATTGGAATTGCCTGTAATCCAACAAGTTCATAAATTTAGGCCAGCAAGACATTTGTTTACATTTAGAATCCTAAGTTAGTCCCCCTTTTATCAAGCTGATATAGGGTTTTTTATCGCCAGCCGCTGCAGTAAAAGCTCGGATGCTTAGCGGTTGGTGATAAAAAAACCCTAACGCAGCTTGATAAAAGGGGGCCTTAGTGTTAAAAATCAGTGCTAAGTCCTTAATTATTTTTCCTTCACCAAACTTTGTCCCATAGGTGTGTACTTTCTAGGTTCCTAAATGTAGGGATGAGTGCAACTAGAGTTCTTAATATTGATGGGTTCTCAATATTGATGGGGATAAATGAAACTCCTAACTTCAAAAATTAGGAACCTAACTTCTTTCAAAATTTGCCTTTTAATTGCAGCACCACAAGTCCAACATTAAAATATGTGAGATGCATGGATAAAACACATACAGTATTCCTACAAATACCTATTTCAGACTGTGGGCAGAATAAAAAAGATGTAAAAATTGTGTGAATGGTATTTTATGCTAAGACTATATTTGTTTCCTGTTTCATTAAAAATAAATAATCCCTAGAATCTATGGAGCCATGGCATTTTTTTTTTTTGGGGGGGGGGGGAAATATTTGTTTGAGGGTTTCATGTGCAGAAAACTGTAAAAGTATTCCATTCACAGCAACAGAAAAGAATATTAGAGGTAACAAGTGGTACAACTGTACAGCTCTGTACTTGTTCATGATTGCCAGCTATGCAGAAATAGGAAGGGACCTTTTGAGCCATAAGACTGCACCTTTTGAAACTTTAATTCAGGCCCATGTAATATCACTTGAATCGAGCACTGTAAAATTAATTCAAGAGAGGGCATGATTCTTGCTTCTTAAAAAAATTGCACAGAAGTATAAATAATTTTCCCTCAGCATTTGAACGTTAAAACCATTCACCTGCAACAAATGAAAATATTTCAGCAGGTACTCAAAAATTCTCAAGCTACCATCAGGTGGCTTGTAAGATAAGATGAAATTGAAAATGGAAGAACATTGGTAGAGTGCATTGAATGCTGGGGTGAATGCACAATGTTATTATATTTTATAATAAACCACATTTACTATGCAGGTTGCATTCAGATATCCCCATAACTCATGCTTAGCATAGAGGTCGAGAGAATCATTTTGTGATTGGAAGGAAGGCAAAGGTGAGTAACAAATCAAGCAGTCCAGGAACAAAAAAAATATTTCTAATTTAAAGCTAGAGCCAAGAATGTATAAAAGGCCAAGTGAGTTGAATATGCCATTTTGAGAGTAATGGAATACCAGAGTGCCCATGCAAAATTTCCAATAGAGCACTTATTTTATGTCTGTTTTATAAAAAGCCACATAAACACTTATGCACAATAGGGTGTGTCAATTTAGGAAATATAATTTTAAAAAGCACTAATGAAAAATTGTACTATTTCATGTGGACAATAAACAACTAGCTACCTAAAATTTCTAGGTAATAATGCAAAAAAATACACAAATTACTGAAATATGTTTATGTGCTCTGTTAAGTTTTTATGTATTTGCATTGCATATTAAAGCTTTTTGTGCCTCAGTGATCAATTTACCCATAAAGACTAACACATTAGTTTCATTTTCTTATTCACAGGTTTTCAACATAGCATTGTCATAGTGATAATCTAACATTGGCAATGTCCAAAAGAAAAACAAGACTGCAAGTTTAGTTTACATCATTTGGTGGGATCAGAGAACTACCTCTAGTTGAACTACCAACTGTTAGGGATCTCATTAGATATGGGTTCATTTGAGAGGCATCATTAATCAAGACAAATGAATCATAGCACTGATGAACTAGCCAATAACCAGACTGGATTACTTGCTCAGTGGTATAAAACAAATCCAAAATTCAGTTGTCTTGTTATAAACAGGCAAAAAACAAAAGGAATTGACCCCAAAATATCCACAGAAAAGAAAATCCAGAGAAACCCAAAAAAACTCTGTGGGGTGATGATGTTCCTAAATGGACTTTATTTGAAAGTGTCAAAGTTCCAAAGGTACACTGAAATCATCCACATAAAATAAATTCATCTACATAAAAATAAATTCATCCACATAAAAATAGGTTATCCACATAAAAGCCTTAAAGGACCTAGTCCACTAGGGATACATGACCCAACACGATCCGCGTTTTGACAAAAAGTCTTCTTCAGGGGTCCCTGGGGGTCCTATAAAGGCGAATATGTGGGAAACAATTGTGTGGTGAACCGGAAGTGAGCAAGAGATGATAGAGAGATCTGTGCTTGAAGTGGAGCAGGGAGATTGGATAACCAATGGAGGAACCTCCTATTGCTCTAGAACCAATGGAGAAAGCTCCTATTGCTCTACAGAAAGCTAAGAAGATGCCAAAACATAATACTGAACATAGCCTTGCCAGTTTAAGACACCATAATGGACAGAGAGACAGCAGAGATTGCTACTGCAGGACTCATCATTCACTTGGATACTGCTTTGGTGATTGATCACAAGGTGAAGAGGGCTCAAGCATGATTCATGAAAAAAATGTACTGTTTGAGAAGGAGATACTGTGGGGGAAGGGTGGATGCTTCCCAGCTCCCGTGAAAGCTTAGAAGGCTCAGGACTGTTATTGTGAAGAAAATTTATTTTTTCTGGAATTTGTTTTCTTGGGGGTCAAAACCCAGAGGAGGAAAAAAGTTTGTGAACCAATCGGGTTCACTGGATTTACAGATTGTGTGGGTTAGAAATGTCAGGAGAATCCTGACCCGTTTGAGAATTGGCTTTGGTACAGCCTCAATAAAGGAAGACTGGCTGTTTTTCAGAAATACTGTTTTTTTGTGTTTTGTCCATTAAAATCCTAAGGAATAGCAAGCAGTGTGCATGGGAGACACTGAAAGTTACAGGAACTAAGGTCACACGTATATTTGCTCAGTCAGACAGGGACCTTCACTGGCTCATAAGCTAGGCATCCCTGCCACATGTTATATGAAAAATGAATGGAAACAATGGCATTACAATTAGTACTATTATTATGAGGGTGTGTTCTGGGTGGAGCTTGGGTGGGATCTTGGCAGACCTTTTCGCCCCCCCCCCCCCAAGAGTTCTGCTGCCTATGCCTATGCATCATATCCTCCCTCTCACTCCCCTTCCTTTCCATTCCTGTGTACCTTCTCCCTTTTGTTCCTTCTCTCATGGTCTGACATCTGTCTTTCCCCTTTCTCCCTCTTATGGTCTGGGATCTTAATCCTCCTTCCCATAGTCTGGCATCTCTCTCCCCTCCTTCCTTTCCCTTTTCCCCCTTTGTGGTCTGGCATCTCTGTCTTCTTCCCCGAACCCCCTTCCCCATCCAGTGGTCTGACATCTCTCTCCCTTCCCCCTCCTCCCATGGTCTGGTGTATCTATCTGCCCCTTCCCTTTCTTCCCCTGGATGTCTAGGGCATCTTTCCTTCCCTTTCCTCCCCATCCCCATGGTCCAGCATCTTTCTTATCCTCCCTCCCACCCCCGATCCTGTGCTTGCTCACCCAATGCTACTGTAACCCTTTGGTCATCGTCAGTGTCAGTGAACTAAACACACTGTCTTCAGTGAAACAGAAGCTTTTTCTCTGCAGAGAGAAAGCTTCTGGGTCATCAAACAGCGGGGTTACAAAAGTGCGGGGTGAGTTACAAAAGTGCGGAGTGAGTAAGCACAGGGTCCCACAGGGGGCAGGAGGGAAGAGGACTCCAAATAGGTGCATGTGGGGGGTGGAATGGAGAGGGAGGAGGACTTTAGATAGGTGTGCGCAGTGGGTGGGCTGTAGAGGCAACAGGACACTGAATAGGTGTGAAGGGGGGAGGCAACAGGACTCCTGATTGGTGCGCATGGGGAGGGGGAGGGAGGAGGACTCTGGATAGGTGCGCATGGGGAGGGGGAGGACTCTGGATAGGTAGAGCTGCTGTAGGATTACTAGATGTCCGGTTTCCCTGGATAAAAGTTGTCAAATTGAGTATCTGCCCAGACTTCTGGCACAGTCCTGAAAAAGAGGACATGTCTGGGGAAGTCCAGACATTTGATAACCCTACCTCACACAAGAGGGTTTAAGATCGTGCTTTTGGGACTCCAAACCAACTGATCACTTAATTAAAATCTACAGGTCAGTTCTATCCCAGAAAAATAGGCCTGTGCTTGGACTTTACTACAGGATCCATCCAATAAGGAGGATTCTTGAGTTTTTTTAATCATTTACACCTGATTCTGGACTTTGTACATATGTTGGAGTTGTTGAAAGAAATTTTTGCTGTTCAAATGTACTGCCTCTTCTGACTTACTAAAGAAAGAAGTAAAGGTTTGAGTTAGCAACCTTCTGGTGTGGTATACCATTATCGAGATAGATATGGCTACCATATAGCTCCAGAAAAAGGAGGACAGATTGAGACATCTGGGTTTTACTTTCATTGAAAGCAATGGATATAAGGAGGAAAGATTGAGGCATCTGGGCATTACTTCTGTTGAAAGCAATGGAAATAAAACCCAGATGTCTCAGTCTGTCCTCCATTTTCTGGAGCCATATGAGAGATAGAGATTGAAAGCTTGCTCTGGAGTTCAGTTATAAAGGTTGGCTTCTGCTTTGGGTCCTCAATAAACACACTAAAATGACTTTATGTGCTATCTGCCAGCATCTGGGAGATTGGAGGGTTACACATATAGCACATAGGTCCTAATTTTCAGAAGCCACCATATAAAGCAGAGCTGACTTATATCTTCCTTCCAGTTTAAATTGTGTCTGAATATATATACGTGAATGGCAACTATATTGCCACTTCTGCACATCTTAGGTCTCATTTTTGTGCTGTCCTGGTTTACATGAATTGTGCTATCCTACATATAACTTTCTTGCATGTTCCTGGCCTATACCAGGTTCCGCTTCTGGTCCATTGATAAATTTTATGTGTAGAACCTGTGATGCTAAAGCCTATCCATAAAATTAAGTATGAAGTAGGCAATTTATTATTAGTAATTATATGGTTGGCATCTGTCTTGACCACATGTTTTTTTAAAATAATCTGTCCCACAGTGCATATAAACATGGACATCAACAGTTTTTTAAAGTACAATGACATTCTTAAATTCGGTTCATAGACAATTGCGCGCGGACAAAGAGGCGCAGACAACTGAGTGCCAGACAACTGAGCGCAAGACAAATGAGCGGAAGACAATTGAGCATGAAGACAAGTGAGCACGAAGACAACCTAGCGTAAGACATTTGAGCGCAAGACAACTCAGCGCCGGCAGATGAGCGCAAGACAACTCAGTGCAAGACAACTCAGCGCCAGCAGGTGAGCGCAAAACAACTTAGCGCAAAACAACGCGCAAGACAACTCAGCGCCGGCAGGTCAGCGTTAGAAGGTTCATAGATAAAACCACCAAAGGTAAAGGCGCGCGCAAGACGGAAGCGCGCGCCGAAGAAAAAGAGTGTTTTTAGGGGCTCCGACTCGGGTTTTTTGGGGGGAACCCCCCAGTTTACTTAATACAGATCGCGGCGGCATTGTGGGGGGTTGTAACCTCCCTCATTATACTGGAAACTTAACTGTTTCCTTGTTTTTTAGGGGAATAGTGAAGTTTTCAGTAAAATATGGGCGGTTACAGCCCCTCAAACCCCCCCACAATGCTCCCTCAACGTGGTGCAATCTGTATAAAGTAAAGTGGGGGGGTTTTCCCCCACACACACCCCCGTCGGAGCCCTTTAAAACAGTCATTTCCTTCGGCGCACACCTCCGCGCTGTGCTCAGTTGTCTGCGCGCAGACTTTGTCCCGGCGTGCTCTTGACCTGATACCGTTAAAGCAGAGCTGATAGGAATGGGACAGGGACAAGGACAGCAAAATAACTCACAGGGACAGGATGGGGAAATTTAGTTCCTGTGTCTCTGTGTCATTCTCTATTTGGAAAAAGAATTTAATAAGTCAAAGTAACAGGGTGGCCAGGTTACCCAGTTCCAGGCTGCAGATTTTGGGATAGTTCTCAATTTTTGGCCCAGGTGTTTTTGTCCCGTTACCAGACATATTCATTGGGGACTGTGAGACTTGTAATAGTGGAAGGTAAATGGGTATAGTGGGTGGTTTGCAATGGGGTCATAATGAAATGCCCATAGTCTGATGCCTGCAGTGTCTATTCATCTGATCCATCTGTCAAATGCAAAGTTTCATTATTTGTGTTTGTCTTGCATGATATGTTTGTTGTATGAATTTTTTAAAGCTGAATTTGCTTAATGATCTTTACATGACAGAATATATGTTTTAAGTGTTTATGAAGATCATTATCTCGTTTTCTTTGTTTGTTTAAATCGTTATTCATGTTCAAACTTACAAGTGTCTTCACGCTCAGTTGTCTTCAGGTCCAACAGATTCCAAAGATTAAAGACAAGCTTTACTGCCCCCCCAGAATAAAACCCAAACAAAACTGTCCACAATTTGCTTGCAGCCTTCTAGTTACTGATTTTATGAAGTGTCTTAATATGTTAAACGATAATAATAACCAATTTGTTAAATGGCAACCTTAGTCATTATAAGTCATTATGAGTTCATAATCTCATTGGAGTTTGTGAGGGTAAAATAAATTCTGGACTCAATAGTTGTATTATAATGTTTTTATTTCTGGGTAACTGTGTTATTCGAAGAAAACATAATACAGTGAACATATAGAATGGATAACATAAGTCCTCCAGTGAAAAGTTAAATGCAAAGTAAGTATTATTGAACACAAGTAAACATGATGTGAACAGCAAATAATAACATTGAATGATAAAGACCATTATAAGGAGTTTGAAATTGAAAAGACAATTACATGGTCAAAAAACAGGATGATAATGAGAGCGAAACCCTAAATTCACAGAAAGAGAAGTATTCTGTATGCTTGAGCTTCAGTGTTTGAACTAGAAGATGTAAAAGATTATATACATACATAAGTATAATACATATACACATATAGAGTACTTCTCTGTCAATGAGAAAGTATTCTTCCTCATCAAGGGCAAGCATAGGATTATTGGAGAATTGAACATTAAAAGCAGTTGTAAATTGAAAAGACAATGATTGTTCCACATCCTCACTCTGATCTGAAGAAATAAATGCATGTTGTGTCAGAAGTATATGAAGACCTGTTAATGCTTAAAAAAATTCTTAGTCAACAGAGATATTATGACTGCAAGGGTAAGCACAGGAACATTGTAGAAATTGAAGGGAGTGGATGAAACTCCAGTGCGAAAGCCTAAATTCACAGAAAGAGAAGTATTGAGCTTCAGTGTTTGAACTGGAGGATGTAAAAGACTATGAACCGTTAAAGATTATATACAGAGATACATACATAAATATAGTCCATATATACATATCGAGTACTTCTTGTTAAATACTAAAGTATTGTTCCCCATCAAGCACAGTGGAGAAATGGACAGAGTGTGGAGAAAACTGACTCTTTGGCTCTCATTCAGTCAGTGTGGGTGTGGGTGTGTGTGCAGTGGGAGCCACAGTGTGAGCCACAATAGTGGTCGCTGAAACAGGGTTGGTTGGTGGTGAGGTACTTAGATTAACTGAGTACTTTGCAAAAACGTCATAGATTCACAGAGAAGATGGCTTCCTATTATGGATTTTGTGTGCACAAGTACAAATTCTCCGAGCGTGAAGTACATAGATAAACTGAGTACCGTATTTTCACGCATATAACACGTGCGTTATACACGATTTTACAAACCGTGCATAACCATGCGCGTTATACGCGTGAGCGTGTTGTACAAATTTTTTTTTTATATAGTTCCCCCCCCGACGTCCGATTCATCACCCCGAAGGACCGCTCGCACCCCCACAGCCTCCCCTCCTCCCCCTCCCACATGGAGAAGCTGCCTACCGTTGTTTCCGGATGCCAGTGAGCCCAGCTGCTTCCTCTGCCGGCGGTCCTGCCCCTTCTCTGAGCCCTGCATGCGCTGCTTCCTCTTCTGGTGGTCCCGCCCTTTCTCTGACGTCAGAGAAAGGGCGGGACCGCCGGAAGAGGAAAGTATGCACCCATATGGTTTAAACACGGCAGTAGATTGGTCTGTATTCCTTTGATTTAGTTGCTCAATCATTCCTTTGTTTTACTGTGCGTAATGTTCTGCATTTTTTAAACACCTGATTGGTGGTTGCATTGCGCATGTGCTGGCGTCTTTTCCTTTTAAGCGCCATTTTTTCGAGCGGGTGTGTGTAATAACAGCCCGGATTGCTATATGGTATCAGTAAGTAAGCTGTGCTTTAAGTTTGCTAGTCTAATTTTCAATAACTTAGTTTTTTAGACATCCTTTAATCAATTATTCTGTCTTTCTATTTTTATCCTTAACCCGTTTGCCTTGTATTACGCTGAGGAAGCCGCATGAGTGCGGCGAAACGGGTCCCCATTATAACAGCCCGGATTGCTATATGGTATCACCCGTTTGCCTTGTATTACCCTGAGGAAGCCGCATGAGTGCGGCGAAACGGGTCCCCGTTGGTTGGATACACGGGTTTCTTACGGCTAGATGAATCTGCCGTTATTTACTGCATCATGTTTAAAAGATAAGTGCCAGTTTAAGGCCTGTTCATGATGTTCCATCTTTGCTATTTTGCACAGCCTATTTAAATCTTTATCTTTGCTATTTTGCACAGCCTATTTAAATTGATAAGCTGGATTTGCACTAGCCACTTTAAGAAATGTTTGCACTTTAGGCTTTTTTGCACAGTAAAAGATCGAAAAAATTTATAAAACAATAATACTAGATAATACTAGATAAGTACTCCTCGAATATAATGAGATAACTAGTTTAGAGTGGTAGTATCTACAACAATTTTTTAGAATTTGAATATATAATATAACATAACAATCAAAAATGAAGGTTTTTTGATCTATGAAAGAAACCACATGCCACAATTCCCTTTTGGACAATAACAATATTATCCTGGGAGTGGCAACTCTGAGATCTTTTCCTTCATTTATTAATTAATTTATTACCATTAGAATCAATGGTTTGTTGTCTCCAGTAGATTAACCTTTTTTGTGGATCTTAACACTGAAATCAACCATACATGAAGCAACTAGCCGCTTCATAAAATCAGTAAATAAACGACAAAGAAACAATAAACCCCAATGGTTTACCGCGGAGATCTCGCACCTCATTAAGGAGAAGAAAAAAGCATTTCTCTCTTACAAGCGCACGGAGAAAAGAGAGGCAAAGGTAGAATATAGGATCAGGTCTACAGCGGTCAAAATGGAGGTTAGGGAGGCAAAACTTCGAGTGGAAGAAATTCTGGCAAAAAACATTAAAAAGGGGGACAAATCCTTCTTCAGGTATATTAGTTACAGAAAAAGGAACACAGGCGGGATAGTACGCCTTAGAAGACCGGATGGAAGTTACGTGGAAGCAGATTCTGATAAAGCCGAACTACTGAATGAATACTTCTGCTCAGTCTTCACCTGTGAGGCACCGGGACACGGTCCACAGTTGAAGGCAACACAAAGCACAGAAGACCCATTTCAGAATTTTGAGTTCACACCAGGTGAAGTTTACAGTGAACTGGCAAGATTCAAGGTGAACAAAGCCATGGGACCAGACAATTTGCACCCAAGAGTGCTCAGAGAATTGAGTGATGTCCTGGCGAAACCATTGGCTGAGCTATTCAATCTCTCCCTAAGTAAGGGGAAAGTTCCCCTGGACTGGAAATTAGCTAATGTCATTCCTCTGCATAAAAAGGGTTGCAGGGCAGAGGCTGCGAATTATAGACCGGTGAGTCTCACATCAATAGTGTGCAAACTCATGGAAACACTAATTAAAAGCAAATTGGACATGATCTTGAATGAAGGGAATCTTCGGGATCCCAGTCAGCATGGATTCACCAAGGGTAGGTCCTGCCAATCCAATCTCATCAGCTTCTTTGACTGGGTAACAAGAAAGTTGGACTTGGGAGACTCTTTGGACGTCGTGTACCTGGACTTCAGTAAAGCTTTTGACAATGTCCCACACCGCAGGCTGCTAAGCAAGATGGAATCGATGGGGTTAGGAGAGACACTAACTGCATGGGTCAATGATTGGCTGAGTGGCAGACTTCAGAGGGTGGTGGTTAATGGTACCCTCTCTAAAACATCGGAGGTGACCAGTGGAGTGCCGCAGGGCTCGGTCCTGGGTCCACTCCTTTTCAACATATTCATAGGGGATCTGACTCAAGGGCTTCAAGGTAAAATAACACTATTCGCCGATGACGCCAAACTATGTAATATAGTAAGTGAATGCAGTTTACAGAATTATATGGCGCAGGACCTGCTTACATTGGAAAGTTGGTCCTCAACCTGGCAGCTAGGCTTCAATGCTAAGAAATGTAAGGTCATGCACCTCGGAAGCGGAAATCCATGCAGGACATACTTCTTGAACGGAGAAACTTTAACTAGGACTTCAGCAGAACGAGATTTAGGAGTAATCATCAGTGCAGACATGAAAACTGCCAATCAAGTGGAGAAGGCTTCATCTAAGGCAAGGCAGATATTGGGTTGTATCAATAGAGGTTTCGTCAGCCGAAAGCCTGAAGTCATAATGCCGTTGTACAGGGCCATGGTGAGACCTCATCTGGAGTACTGTGTGCAATTCTGTGCGCAGAATTGAATCGGTTCAGCGGACGGCCACCAGGATGATCTCAGTGCTCAAGGGTCTCTCGTATGAAGAGAGACTGAACAAATTGCAGCTCTACACTCTCGAGGAACGTAGGGAGAGGGGAGACATGATCGAAATATTTAAGTACCTCACGGGACGTGTCAAAGTGGAAGATGATATTTTCTTTCTCAAGGGACCCTCGGCCACAAGAGGGCACCGGCTCAAACTCAGGGGCGGAAAATTTCATGGCGACACCAGAAAGTATTTCTTCACAGAGTGGATGATCATTGGAACAAGCTTCCAGTGCAGGTGATCGAGGCAGACAGCGTGCCAGACTTTAAGAATAAATGGGATACCCATATGGGATCCCTACGAGGGTCAAGATAAGAAAATTGGGTCATTAGAGCATAGACAGGGGATGGGTAAGCAGAGTGGGTAGACTTGATGGGCTGTAGCCCTTTTCTGCTGTCATCTTCTATGTTTCAATGTTTCTAGGCGGAGGATCTGTGTTTGTGGCAGCGTGAGCCAGAATAGTGGTCGCTGCAACAGGGGTGGTGGGCGGTGCGGGGTTGGTCCCACAATCTCGGGTGGAGGGTTGGAGGGGGGCACAACATGTGGGACAATGGGAGGGGCTTTGAATGGAGAGGGGGGTTGTTGCCATAGGCGGGGAGGAGGATGGGGATGACAATATATCTGCAATGAAAAAGAGCATTAAAAGCAGTTGGACATTGAAAATATAATTACATAGTCAGCATCTCAATGGCATTTGATATTATACAAGTATTAAATCTTAAATGTGTTTATTAATTGTACACTTGATGTACGTTTTAAAAATTAATAAAAGATTTTAAAATAAAAAATTATAGAATCAAAATATCGGAACTGGATAGAGAGGTCGCTGAATCTGTCCAGGATATGGGTTGAGGGAGGACTCATGGAGGTACGTGGGAGGGCTGGGGCAGAGGTGATGACAGAGGGACGATGTTGGGGGAAAAGATCAATACAGAAGTGGGGTTTAGGGGGTGGGAGGGAGGGGGAACTGGGCATTGGGAATGAAGGGGCAGGGCTGGGTTTGGGGCATTTTCAGAGGGGGATCCTGGAAAAGGGTGGTCTAGGGCGTCGGTGGGGGGAAGTTGGACGGGACTGGGTGGAGGTGGAAGGGGGTTGGGAAGTTGGACGGGACGGGGCTTAGATGGAAGGGGGTTGGGAAGTTGGGCGTTGGCGTGGGATAAGGAAGGGGCAGTCAGGGATAGGGGCATCTTCCTTTTCCTCCTCCTCCTCCTCCTCCTTCTCCTCCTCCTCCTCCTCTTCCTCCTCACTCGCATCTGAAGACATAAATGCATGTAGTGTCAGAAGTATATGAAGAACTATTAATGTTTACAATACATTATTAAACAGAGATATTATGAATGCACACCTTATACCCAGCCAATATTTTACTGTTACATATCTGGGGTGTTATCCAGATTACGTCGTACAGCCCGCATCCATGCAGGGTGATGGAGCCTAAGCTCTCGGGCTTTTTTCTTCAAATCCTCAACCTATTATATAATGGAGACACATGAGTGAGGCTGATATATATATGGGATATGTTAAAGCAAGGGTAGTCAACTACAGTCCTCGAGCCCCGTATTCCAGTCCGGGTTTGAGGATTTCACCAATGAATATGCATTGAAAGCAGTGCATGGAAATAGATTCCAAGCATATTCATTGTGGAAATTCAGAAAACACAACTGGAATACAGCTATTTAACTCAAACAAGTAAATGAGGGACACCATTATCAACTGCGCAATTTTGCAGCAGATGCATGACGACGCAGTGCGCGATTTCATGAGATGCGTATGAAATACGCATCCATTATTGGCTTCCGCGCAAAAAACAAACAGGCATATTTTACATGTATTTAATAAGTACTTACGGAGTGCGGTGCTAGAGCGCTGGCGTTGAAGAGGTGCACCAGTTTTCCCCAGGCCCTGTCCATTTCCCCTATATTTCTACGTTTCCCCTTGATGGGGAACAGCAGTTTTGCATTGAGCGTGAAGTACTCAGTTAATCTGAGTACTTCATGCTCAGAGAAGTTGGGCTTGTGCCCACAAAATCCTTGATAGGATGCCATCTTCTCTGTGAATCTATGACATTTTTGCAAAGCTTATATACCAGTCACATCACCGATGGAGTGTGAATATCGTGAGATTTTCCCTTTCTGCGCTGCTATTGGTTATCTAAAACACGTGTTAAATGGTTAATCGTCAAACACAGATTTTATTACATTGTACTGATGAAATGCGCATATTTATTGAGTATGTGTGAATTGTATAGTATATAATTTTGTAGTACTTTATTGAAACACAATTAGCGTTAGCATGGCGCGCATATGTGTTAAAATGCGTGATGACATCAGCATGTCTCCATTAGTGCAAAATGATGACGTGTGTCATCATGTTACAGTTTGAGTACTTTTTCGCGCAATTGACGGGTTAGTTTCCCAGCGCACAATTGACGTGTTTTAGTCCAATTAGCGCAAGTCAAAACCGCGTGGACGAACAGAGTTACTGTGAACTCAGAATAAATAGCGACAGTTGTAAATGCGGGTGGGGGGGCCTAATTGCGCATGCGCATATGTTGTTCGACGTATGCATGTGCTGACCTATTAATCCGTGGCGCTGATATGAAGGTGCAGCGTACATGTGAAAAGGGTTTATCAAATGCTGGCATTAATCTTTTATTTATTGTATACGTAAAATAAATAGGAGCAGAATGGGTGCAAGTCAAATGCATGACAGAGTGACGCATTTGCGCATGCGCAACTATAATAGTGTTTGCATATGGGAAACACATAAGAACATTAAAATTATATGAATTTTAAAAAGAACAGGGAGTCATGAGCAAATTATTTTAATGATTACACATCATTTTCCACTCATAATATAGTAATACATTCATACATCACATATTTTAGGGAAGAGGGATGCGGAGGGAATACATTATTGCTCAATGCAGTAAGTAAGATGCTGCCTTTTCTATTTACACTTTTGTTGATTAATAAACATCATGTTTTCCATAATGATTGTTGTTGTCAATAAATGGATAGAGGTTTAATGGGATGTGCACAGCTGTTATGGGATGCATTTCTTTAACTGGTCTTTTTATAAATAATTGAATTAAAGTATCTGGACAAAAACCAATTACAGAGGATGGGGTATATTTTACAACCTTATATAGGTATCATCACACTAAGGTGTGTATTGGGTCGTTCTTTAATTTTCAGCTTTGTCCTGAAGTTAACTGACCTAATGTTAACTGAAAATGAAATCTAAGTCACTCAGCACTAATAATATGCCACCAGGTCAATTGTACTGGAGATGATTTAACCTACATAAAGCATGGAAATGAAAATTCTTATTTTTCTATTGAAATGGTGAACTTATTTTCTCTGCTAATGTCTTAGAAGTTTCAAGCATCAAATAGCATATTCCTTTTCTGCCTTCTGATGCATTCCATTGTACTTTAAACTTGAGTTTATTGTGGACTAATGGTTACAGCTACAGCCTCAACACCCTGAGGTTGTGGTTCAGACTCTGCAGTGCTCCTTTTGACCCTTGGCAAGTCACTCAATCCTCCATTGTACAAGATTGTGAGCCTACCGGAACAGATAGTGAAAATTCATGAGTATCCATTTGAAAACCACTTAGATAACCTTGAAAGGCGGTATATAGAAACTGGGACGAAGAGCAAAGTAATAATATTTGTAGATGACACTAAGCTATTCAATGGGGCTAGGACTAAAGAGGACTGCGAAGATTTACAAAGGGACTTACTACATTTTGTTTTTAAAGAACACTTTATTGTTGCTCCTAAGCTTTTGGATCCTTACAGAATGCTGGCTTTTCTCGAAAAAGACCCAGACGCACACCTCAATGGTAGTGGCATTAGTACATATAATCTATGTCTCCTTGGGTTCAGGGAGCAGACTGACTATGTGTTAATCTATATATATAAAATCGGAGGTATGTATGTGTGTATGTATGTATGTGTGTGTGTGTGTGTGTGTGTGTATGTGCCGCGATCACGCAAAAACGGCTTGACTGATTTGAACGAAACTTGGTATGCAGATCCCTCACTACCTGGGGTGATATGTTCTGGGGGTCTCATGGCCCAACTGCACACGTGGCCGGAGCTACAAACACAACATCAGATTTCACCCATTCATGTCAATGGAAAAAATGTAAAAAGCTGCCATTCTCACAGTAATTTCAACTACCTGGGGTGATATGTTCTGGGGGTCTCATGGCCCACCTGCACACGTGGCCGGAGCTACAAACACAACATCAGATTTCACCCATTCATGTCAATGGAAAAAATGTAAAACGCTGCCATTCTCACAGTAATTCAAAAACGGCTTGACCGATTTGAACGAACCTTGGTATGCAGATCCCTCACTACCTGGGGTGATACGTTCTGGGGGTCTCGCGGCCCACCTGCACACGTGGGTGGAGCTACAAACAGAAAATCAGATTTCACCCATTCATGTCAATGGAAAAAATGTAAAAAGCTGCCATTCTCACAGTAATTTCAACTACCTGGGGTGATATGTTCTGGGGGTCTCATGGCCCACCTGCACACGTGGCCGGAGCTACAAACACAACATCAGATTTCACCCATTCATGTCAATGGAAAAAATGTAAAACGCTGCCATTCTCACAGTAATTCAAAAACGGCTTGACCGATTTGAACGAACCTTGGTATGCAGATCCCTCACTACCTGGGGTGATACGTTCTGGGGGTCTCGCGGCCCACCTGCACACGTGGGTGGAGCTACAAACAGAAAATCAGATTTCACCCATTCATGTCAATGGAAAAAATGTAAAAAGCTGCCATTCTCACAGTAATTTCAACTACCTGGGGTGATATGTTCTGGGGGTCTCATGGCCCACCTGCACACGTGGGCGGAGCTACAAACAGTACATCAGATTTCTCCCATTCATGTCAATGGTAAAAAAGTAAAAAGCTGCCATTCTCACAGTAATTCAAAAACGGCTTGACCGATTTGAACGAAACTTGGTATGCAGATCCCTCACTACCTGGGGTGATATGTTCTGGGGGTCTCGCGGCCCAACTGCACACGTGGGCGGATCTACAAACAGAACATCAGATTTCACCCATTCATGTCAATGGAAAAAATGTAAAAAGCTGCCATTCTCACAATAATTCAACAACGGCTTGACCGATTTGAACAAACCTTGGTATGCCGATCCCTCACTACCTGGGGTGATATGTTCTGGGGGTCTCGCGGCCCAACTGCACACGTGGACGGATCTACAAACAGAACATCAGATTTCACCCATTCATGTCAATGGAAAAAATGTAAAAAGCTGCCATTCTCACAATAATTCAACAACGGCTTGACCGATTTGAACAAACCTTGGTATGCCGATCCCTCACTACCTGGGATGATATGTTCTGGGGGTCTCGTGGCCCACCTGCACACTTGGGTGGAGCTACAAACAGAAAATCAGATTTCACCCATTCATGTCAATGGAAAAAATGTAAAAAGCTGCCATTCTCACAGTAATTCCAACTACCTGGGGTGATATGTTCTGGGGGTCTTGCGGCCCACCTGCACATGTGGGCGGAGCTACAAACAGAAAATCAGATTTCACCCATTCATGTCAATGGAAAAAATGTAAACAGCTGCCATTCTCACAGTAAATCAAAAACGGCTTGACCGATTTGAACGAAACTTGGTATGCAGATCCCTCACTACCTGGGGTGATATGTTCTGGGGGTCTCTTCACCCAAGAATTTATATGTTCTTGCTCCTGGAGGTGAAACTATAAATGTTGTTTATAATCAAGTTTTGTGTTAGTTGTATTGTAGGAAGGCACTCACTGAACAATTCATGATCTTGGGAAGGAAGCTGAAGATGAGGACACAGAGGATAGCGTTCTCGGAGATCCTACCAGTACCGAGGGCTGATGTGAAGAGGCAGACGGAACTACAAGCAATAAATGCTTGGCTGAGGAGATGGTGTGCAGAAGAGGGGTTTCAATTCGTGAGGAACTGGACAACGTTCTGGGGCAAGAACAAGCTCTACAGGAGAGATGGATTACACCTGAGCACGGCGGGAACTAGACTACTAGCAAGCAACATCAAGAGAGGAATAGAGCAAGCTTTAAACTGAGAGGAAGGGGAAAGCCGACAGTCAACCAGATGTTGATGATTCGGAAGACAGTATCCCAAAAGGATACTGAGTGGGGAAAGTGCAGGGAAGACACCAACAACGTCAAACAAGCAATGGAATACCAGCAGAGCCAGACAAATCAGGAAAGGGATAGGAGGAATCTACTACATGGGGAAGTCAACAAGGGGCAAGAAGAAGAAAATGAACGTAATGAAGAAACACACCACGCCCCACAGGAGGAAGACAAGAGAGACAATAAACAAAAGTCTGCAGAACAAGAAGGGGACGGAAAGGAAAATGGATCGCAAGGGAAACCAACAAGAAAACAAATCCATCGAGACTTAAACTGTATGTACACTAATGCAAGAAGCCTGACAAACAAAATGGGGGAACTAGAAACCAGGGCCAAAGATGAGAACCTAGACATCATAGCAATCACGGAAACATGGTGGAACGAGGACAACAAATGGGACACAGCACTACCAGGGTACAAGCTCTACCGAAGAGACAGGACACATCAGAAAGGAGGAGGAATAGCACTTTATGTAACGGATACAATTCAATCGATCAGAGTGGACACACCAACAATTAATGAACAACTGGAATCAATATGGGTTAAAATACCAGGAAGAAAGGGAACCGAGATAAAGATGGGGCTGTACTACCGCCCGCCCGGACAAACAGAAGCAATAGATGAAGAACTGAGAGCTGAGTTGAGGCGAGAATGTAAAAACGCTAACACCATAGTTATGGGAGATTTCAACTACCCAGGGATAGACTGGAGCCATGGAGTTTCCAATTGTTCAAAGGAATTGGAGTTCCTAGAGGCTGTAGGGGACTGTTACTTGGAACAGCTCGTCAAAGAACCAACGAGAGGGGCAGCTATTCTGGATTTAATCCTTAATGGGCTGAGAGGACCTGCCCAAGAAGTGGAAGTAGCGGGACCTTTAGGGAACAGTGACCACAACACGATCCAATTCAAAGTGGAACTAAGTATGCCAAAGGGGAAGAGAACCACTGTAACAACGTTCAACTTCAAGAAAGGGAACTATGATGCCATGAGACACATGGTAAAGAGAAAACTCAAGAACAACACCAGAAAGGCACTGACGGTGGACCAAGCCTGGACCCTTTTTAAGGACACAGTGAACGAGGCGCAAAGCCGATATATACCCAGATTTAGAAAAGGGGGCAGAAAGAATCAAGCAAAGGACCCAGCATGGTTAACAAGAGAAGTTAAGAAGGTGGTAGGAGATAAGAAAAAATCCTTCAGGACATGGAAAAAGGATAAAACTGAGGAAAATTGGAAAAAGCACAGGATGCACCAAAAAGAATGCCACCGCGTAGTCAGAACAGCAAAGAGAGAATATGAAGAGAAACTTGCAAAGGAGGCACGGAACTTTAAACCTTTCTTTCGATATGTGAAAGGGAAACAGCCGGCGAGGGAGGAAGTGGGACCCCTGGATGAGGGGGATAGGAAAGGAGTGGTAAAGGAGGAAAAGGAAGTGGCGGACAGACTAAACACATTCTTCTCGTCGGTCTTCACAAAAGAGGACACATCCAATGTTCCGGAACCGGAAAAATTCTTCAAGGGGGACCAAGAGGAAAAATTATCGTGCATGGAGGTAAGCCTCGAAGACGTACTCAAACAGATAGATAGGCTAAAAACTGACAAATCGCCAGGCTCGGACGGAATTCACCCAAGAATACTAAGAGAACTTAGAAACGAAATAGCGGAGTTACTGCAACAGATTTGTAACCAGTGTTCCCTCTAAGCTGCGCTGGCGTGCGCTGGCGCACAAAATATTAGGTCGCAGCGCACAAGTTTCTCGTCACAGCGCAGGACCGGCAAGATTGACTAATTTGAACTTCCTGCCGGTCCGCGCAGGACCGGCAAGATCAGCATCGGAAGCGTGCGCTGGGCCGGAGAGATCTTGGGGAGCCTCCGACAGTGGCTTTCTCCCCTCTCTGCAGCTCTCCTTTACTTCCCAGCACAGCGATTCACGAAGGCAGCCTCGGGGCTTTTGCTGAGTCGCGGCTGCCTCTGATGATGCAACTTCCTCTTTCCTCAGAGGCGGCGCGACACAACAAAGGACCCGAGGCTGCCTTCGTGAATCGCTGCGCTGGGAAGTAAGAAGAGCTGCTGGGAGGTGAGAAAACCACTATCAGTCTGGGAAGCTGCTGGGCAGGGGAAAAAAGGGACAGCTGCTACTGGAAAGGGAGAAGGAGAGATGCTTCTGGGAGGGGAGGAGGGAAAGGAATCTGGGAAGCTGCTGGGCCAGGAAAAAAAAGGGACAGCTGCTACTGGAGAGGGAGAAGGAGAAGGAGAGATGCATCTGGGAGGGGAGGAGGGAAAGGAATCTGGGAAGCTGCTGGGCCAGGAAAAAAAAGGACAGCTGCTACTGGAGAGGGAGAAGAAGGAGAGATGCTTCTGGGAGGGGAGGAGGGAAAGGAATCTGGGAAGCTGCTGGGCAAGGAAAAAAAGGGACAGCTGCTACTGGATAAGGAGAAGAAGGAGAGATGCTTCTGGGAGGGGAGGAGGGAAAGGAATCTGGGAAGCTGCTGGGCAAGGAAAAAAAGGGACAGCTGCTACTGGAGAGGGAGACGGAGAGATGCTGCTGGGAGGGGAGGAAGGGAAGAGAGTTACTGCTGGACAGGAGGCTGGGAGAAAGAAAGAAAGGGGGCAGGCAGGGAAACAGAAGGAAAGAAGAGAAACAGAAAAAAAGAAAGAAAGGTCAGGGAGAGAGGAAGAAAAAGTTGGGGGAGGGAATGAGGTGTGGAGGAGAGAAAGCATACAGGCTGATAGAAGGGAAGAAAGATTGGATGCACAGTCAGAAGAAGAAAGTGCAACCAGAAATCACCAGACAAGGTAGGAAAAATGATTTTATTTTAAATTTAGCAAAGTGGAGGCAGTATTACCACAGTTTTCAAAGGAATTTGCCCAAATAACTTAATAGTTAACTGGGTAAATTCCCAGAGATGAAAACTTCCCTTCACTTACTATGCACAGTTCTGAATTTATATCTGCTGTCTATATTTTACAATATGGTCCCCTTTTACTAAACCGCAATAGTGGTTTTTAGCGCAGGGAGCCTATGAGCGTCAAGAGCAGTGCTGGGCATTCAGCGCAGCTCCCTGCGCTAAAAACTGCTATTGTGGTTTAATAAAAAGGATGGAGGGTATATTTGTCTATTTTTGTATGCTATAAAAACCAAATACAGAGAGAGACTGAGAGCTGTTGACGAAGAGCTACGTGTGTGTCTTTCTTCCATTCCAGCCAGAATATCAGCTTTGTGTTCAGCCAAACAGGCCCAGGTTTCGCACTGAATAAAGTATTTTATAATTTTTATAATTTTTATTTCATAATAAAGTAATTATAAAATACTTTCTTTGTGTTTATTTGATTCCTATTCAAGAGAATTACTTTATATATAGTCAATATAGGCAGAGAGTTAAATTTTTTAACATTTTCTAATGGTGGTGTGCCTCGTGATTTTTTTCATGAAACAAGTGTGCCTTTGCCCAAAAAAGGTTGAAAAACACTGGTCTAGAAATTGAAAGCATCAAACGTATTGTCTTCTGGACTGTTTTTAATTTACAGTTTACACATATGGATGTAACAGACATAACTACATTTGTTGTAAAACATTTATTAAGATATCATTTCATCCCTACAATTTCTGTGTTCTTAAAAATATTATTTAACGTTATTTAATTTAGCGTGTAGGCCTAAAATTCCTTTGAATACCTCGTCCTCATGTATCAGCAACTTTGACAACATATTTATTTGGCTCATAACTTGCTGGCGCCCGATATTTTTAGCTCACAGTGAAAAAAGTTTGCTCACAACACCCGCCCGCTTAGAGGGAACACTGTTTGTAACCTATCCCTGAAAACAGGGGTAATACCGGAAGACTGGAGGATAGCAAATGTTACACCTATCTTCAAGAAAGGAACCAGAGGCGACCCGGGGAATTATAGACCGGTCAGCTTGACCTCAGTTCCGGGGAAGATGGCCGAATCATTGATCAAGAACAGTATCAGTGAGCACATAGAAAAAAATAAGCTGATGAGAACAAGCCAGCATGGTTTCTGTACTGGAAGATCCTGCCAAACAAACCTACTGCACTTCTTCGAGGGGATAAGCGGACATTTGGACAAAGGTGACCCCATAGATATAGTATACCTAGACTTCCAGAAAGCCTTCAACAAGGTACCTCATGAGCGCCTTCTAAGGAAACTGTGGAACCACGGGGTGGAAGGGGACATACACAGATGGATCAAAAACTGGTTGGCAAACAGGAAACAGAGGGTAGGAGTAAAGGGACACTATTCTGACTGGAAAGGGGTCACAAGTGGCGTCCCACAAGGGTCAGTGCTGGGACCGCTGCTATTCAATATATTTATTAATGACTTGGAAACAGGGACAAAGTGTGAAGTTATAAAATTTGCGGATGACACAAAACTCTCCGGTAAGGTTAGATCTGTAGAGGAATGTAAAAAACTCCAAAGGGATCTGGACAAACTGAGTGAGTGGGCAGATAAATGGCAGATGAGTTTTAATGTGGAGAAATGTAAAGTTATGCACATAGGGAAAGGGAACCTGATGTACAACTACATGATGGGGGGGATGACATTGGGAAAAGGCAACCTAGAAAAGGACTTGGGGGTTTTGGTGGATAAAACAATGAAACCGGCAGCACAATGCGCAGCGGCCTCAAAAAAGGCGAACAGAATGTTGGGCATTATCAAAAAAGGTATCACTACCAGAACCAAGGAAGTTATCCTCCCGCTGTACAGGGCAATGGTGCGACCGCATCTGGAGTACTGCGTCCAGTACTGGTCGCCGTACCTAAAGAAAGATATGGCGATACTCGAGAGGGTCCAGAGAAGAGCGACAAAAATGATAAAGGGCATGGAAAACCTCTCGTATGCTGAGAGGCTGGAGAAGTTGGGGCTCTTTTCCCTAGAAAAGAGGAGACTTAGAGGGGATATGATAGAAACTTATAAGATCATGATAAGATCATGAAGGGTATAGTGAAGGTAGAGAGAGACAGATTTTTCAGACTGGCGGGGGCAACAAGAACTAGAGGACACTCAAAAAAATTGAAGGGAGATAGTTTTAGAACAAATGCTAGGAAGTTCTTCTTTACCCAGAGGGTGGTGGACACCTGGAATGCGCTTCCAGAGGGGGTGGTTGAGCAGAGTACGGTTTTGGGTTTCAAAAAGGGATTGGACGAATTCCTGAGGGGTAAGGGAATCCAGGGGTACAATTAGAGGGTACAATTAGACACAATGCTCTTGAGTAATAGATCACTACAGGTCATTGACCTGGGGGGCCGCCGCGGGAGCGGACTGCTGGGCATGATGGACCTATGGTCTGACTCGGCAGAGGCCATGCTTATGTGCTTATGTGCTTATTCATTTTGTCAAATATTTCACATTATAATTTGAATATTGTACTTTTTATAAAGCTGTAAAAAAATAATTTCATTCACCACTATAAAGTATCTTTATTTGAATCCATTTACAGTGTTATTGCTATAATTAAATACCCGTGTAACGCCGGGGCATCAGCTAGTCTGTTAAAAAGTAGCCTAAAACTGGTCTTTCGGATATTTGGAGCATTGAGTTTCAGCATCTCAATGGCCACGAATTTGTTGTTGGATGAAGAGATGATCAATGTCTGCAACTATGAGACAAACTTGGGTTTTTATTTAACATAGAGCATCTTGGACACCAGTTATATATTATTATTCATTCTAGGATAAAATAGCATTTGAAATGATGGGAGGGAAGGGAGGTAATTGCATGTATCCTAAAATAAAATGGAAAGATTGCCCAATTATATATTTAATGATGTAAGAATAAATATGATTAGAAGAAATGTCTTACATCAAGTGTTCCAATAATAAAACAATTTAATTTAAATGCATCACTTGCAATTCTTTCTAACAGTTAATTGTTTCAATTGTGTCTTTACTTGTTACTTAGTGGGATAGTAAAATAAAAACTAACATTTAATGGCATGGTTATTGATGTCATACTAACATAAATAAAACAGCAAAACGTTTTAACCATTGGTAAATGTTTATTAAAATATAGCATATGTGATAAACATGTAATACACATATGTTCAAATGCAGTGTCAAGAACACAAAATCTTTCAGTTCACCATTCATGATCTTTTATGTACAACATGCTGAATTGTAAAACAATGCATTATTCTACATCTCATGTTTTCTGAGACTGACTGACATTAGGGACTCTGCTTGTGTGTTCTAGAAAGACCAACACCTGACTGCAACCATCACATTTGCACCTTTGTTAAATTAGATGTGTTATAGCATAAAAACACACATGGGTTGAACATATAAATAGTATAGCATTGCTTCTAATCATGTATGGTTGAACAACAACTTGGAGTGTGAGAACTGGGGTTGTTATCTGTGAGTCTGAGAGCAACTGTTGGCAGAGCAGTTAACCAACAAGTGGGAGTGAGAAAGATATTGGCAGAGCGGGTAACCAATATCTCTGGGTCTGAGAGCAACTGTTGGCAGAGCAGTTAACCAACAAGTGGGAGTGAGAAAAATATTGGCAGAGCGGGTAACCAATATCTCTGGGTCTGATAGCAACTGTTGGCAGAGCAGTTAACCAACAGTAGTGGGAGTGAGAAAGATATTGGCAGAGCAGTTAACCAACAAGTGGGAGTGAGAAAGATATTGGCAGAGCGGGTAACCAATATCTCTGGGTCTGATAGCAACTGTTGGCAGAGCAGTTAACCAACAGTAGTGGGAGTGAGAAAGATATTGGCAGAGCGGGTAACCAATATCTCTGAGTCTGAGAGCAAAGGTTGGCACAGCATTTAACCAACAGTAGTGGGAGAGAGTAAGTGAGGAGGATGTTTTTACAGCAGTTAAACAACATCAGGAGCAAATTAACAGAGAGTTTAAGTGAAGCAGTTGAAACAACAGTTAGCAGGTCTCTGGCTTTTGGGCCACCAAGAGGAGAGGGGGACATAGACATTTCCAAGTGTCTCATCTGTTCCTGCAGCATGTGTGGAAAACAAACATTTTGCTATCAGACCCTTGAAAAAGAAAGACAACACACCCTTCAAATTAAATGAGCAACATTTAAAGGGTAGAAAGAGGGAAGGAGCTTAACACTGGCTATCCCTGAAGCCGCTCCATCCAAGACACCATCTGATCTTCCCTACGTGAAGGAAAAAGCCTTTGAACACCACCCACAACACCTTGAAAATGTCAAAGCGAGTACAGTTTGCTTGAGTGGGTTACCTTGGTCGGCATAAAAAACCTTCACGCTTGGCACATGTCAGAGCAGTGGATACTAGGATAGGTAGGGGCCAGAGGAGGGCTTCAGGGAAACTCCTGGGGGAGAGATCCTGAGCACAACAGTTTGCAGGCCTCTGGCTGTCTGGCTCAACAAATAGGAGAGGGGGACATAGACATTTACAAGTGTCTCATCTGTTCCTGTACCATGTGTGCTTGGGAAGATATTCCTGCTTGGGGGACTCTGCTTCTGGGTTCTAGAAAGGTCAGAACCTGACTGCCACCATCACGTTTGCACCCTTGTCAACCCATTCTGGGTCCTGCAAAGGCCAACACATGACTGCCACCATCAGGTTTACACCCTTGCTAACCCATGCTAGGTCCTACAAAGGCCAACACATGACTGCCACCATCCGGTTTGCACCTCTATTATGTACAACATGCTGAATTCTGAAGCCATGTCTTTTTTTACATCTCATGCTTTCAGAGACAGCACCTGACTGACATTCCTGCTTGGGGGACTCTGCTTCTGGGTTCTAGAAAGGTCAACATCTGACTGCCACTATCACGTTTGCACCCTTGTCAACCCATTCTGGGTCCCGCAAAGGCCAACACATGACTGCCACCATCAGGTTTGCACCCTTGCTAACCCATGCTAGGTCCTGCAAAGGCCAACACATGACTGCCACCATCCGGTTTGCACCTCTATTATGTACAACATGCTGAATTCTGAAGCCATGTCTTTTTCTACATCTCATGCTTTCATAGACAGCACCTGACTGACATTCCTGCTTTCTGGGCCACCAAAAACAAGGGAGGAAATGTACATTTTCAAGTGTCTCCAATTTTCCTTAACACTGGCTATCCCTGAAGCCGCTCCATCCAAGACACCATCTGACCTGCCCTACGTGAAGGAAAAAGCCTTTGAACACCACCCACAACACCTTGAAAATGTCAAAGCGAGTACAGTTTGCTTGAGTGGGTTACCTTGGTCGGCATAAAAAACTTTCACGCTTGGCACATGTCAGAGCAGTGGATACTAGGATAGGTAGGGGCCAGAGGAGGCTTCAGGGAAACTCCTGGGGGAGAGATCCTGAGCGCAACAGTTTGCAGGCCTCTGTATTTCGGGCCATCAAAAGGAGAGGGGGACATAGACATTTCCAAGTGTCTCATTTGTTCCTGCAGCATATGTGCTTGGGAAGATCATATGGACATGTCAAAGCAAAGTTCATGTCACTGAGTGAACACAATTGTAGCATAGCAACAGGAAAACCTGAACTTCAATAACAAACTCTAAAGTTCCAGATTATGTGCTATACCACTGAGATATTGAAAGAAAGGTCTTTGTCCGTATGTTGGCAGCAGCGTAGTTAGTCTTTGCGTCACTCTCACATATGTGCTCTTACTGCTGGGTGCTGCGCGGTTACCAGCCTGGAATCGAACAAGCAGCTGTTCTGTGTGATCTTGCTCACGCTGTATATGTTCAAGGAGTTTAAATATGGATGGTGGCATGAAACAGAGGATTAAAATGCATGGTGCCAACCTTCAACTGAATTATTGGTCCGAGGCAGTCCATCTTCCACATGGGAGCGCATATTCCACAGAGGAATAGGAAACGGTGGGACACGTCTCCCATTATGCCGCATTCTACCGATGTAATTGTCTTCCCAATAGTCATACACCGGGGTCAGTTCATCTGGTCGACTCTCCTCCAAGGTCTCGAAACACTCAGCAACATCATCCACAGGAACAAAACTTAATGCTAACAGCATTTTGGTGAACAATCTTACTCTCTCCTCATCTCTATAGTTGGTGGTCAGTCCCTCATGTTGAATTCTGCACCACAATGATTGACCCAGATGGAACAGGCAGCCAGAAACTGTAGCATTCGGAAATACTGTGTGGGCAGCTTGCAGACTTGCTCTCTCAAAGTCCATCAAGATAGTCAATGGTGCCAACGTGTTTCTGGTTTCTAACAGTTTCCTTAACACACGTTCATAGTCATCCTCCCTTTTAATGTTCAACAACAAGTACACCATGGGAAGTGCACGATTGTCTACAAATGCATGGATGGTAAACACTTGTACAAACAAATGGGGGGCAACTTTGAATGTCCCATCCATGAACCAATGTCTATGTTGCTCCAACACCTCAAGATTTGAGTGTGTTGTGAAAATGAAAATACGTCTTTCATCATTTTCACCAGAATCCCACAACAGTAATTGTTCACCACGTGTGCTTCTTTGGAGCGGCTCAGGAATTTGTATCTCTCTTATCGACCTGGGATTACCCATTGCTAGATGGCCTGCATTTCTCTTTCTATTAATTGTTCTCTGCATGGAGGTGTATGCAGGCAATAATGTAGCTGCTTCTAAACTTGAACCCGCTGTTGTCCCATGAATGATCTGTCATGGCTTTTCAACCATGGCCACAGCTCTTTCGCGTATCTCTCCCATCATTCGTTCAGCTTCAGTTCTGGCGTTGTAGGGTGCATGCACATGCGCCGTTATCTCCTCAGAAGATCCATCGACGTGCCTCTTTCTTCTTCCGACACAGTCACGGTGCACACACCTCCAGGACGTGGAACCGTCTGCCATCACTCGGTCACGACGATAACTATAGCCCTCATGAACCCAGTGCTCTTTCCCACGCTGTGAAGTTATTACTTCCATGTCTATGGCAAATCACTCCTGAAACCATACAATTAATAACATTATCCTATTTTGACTTCCAATTGATATACAATTCCCTATATCATGAGTGCACTACTCAAAAGAACATCATACCTGTAAGACTGGAAGTATATCTATGAAACCCTCAGGAACTGTAGTCGACCTTCGACCCTGAACCAGTACCTGCAAGAGTTATAACATGCATGTAAACTTAATGTTCGCCCCCCACCAACCTCCAGCACACAAAAAAACCTGCAAAGGTAAAATAGGTGAGGTTAGGCCATACATATGTAGAGTTCAGCGCTATGGCACAACACAATATACCTGCAAGGGTGCGATCCCTGGCAGGAAAAGACTGAAGATGTCTGTCCTTTGTTGATTGTAGTCTGTTGATTGTAGTCTGTTGATTGTAGTCACCTTCAATAGTAAATTATATGAGGTTATTAAATACAAATCCCTATATGTAGAGTTCAGCACTATGGCATAACACATTATACCTGCAAGGGTGCGATCCCTGGTAGGAAAACACTGAAGATGTCTGTCGTCTGTTGATTGTAGTCTGTTGATTGTAGTCACCTTCAATAGTAGATTATATGAAGTTATTACATACATATGAAATACAAATCCCTATACCTCTGTACTTACCTTGCATATTATACCTCCAAGATTGAACTTCTTGACAACACTGGGGTTTCAACAAATTCATATCCCTCAGCACATCACTGCAAGACTAGAATTTATAACGTTAGCACATAGATATAACAAACAGGACCCACTATGTCTGTACTTACCTTTGCAATCATACCTCTAATAGTGGAAATATGGCTTGACAACCATCATGGATTAAGAACGTCATTATACCTAAGCACAGACAGAAGGAAGGCAGAGAGGCCCAAAAAAAGGACCCACAACAATGGTATACAATTACCCTCACTACACACCCAAGGCAAAAAGTTTACACCAATAAGCCCAACCATCAGACTACTGATCCTATCCTATTGTTCCGATTTAGCAAAACCAAAAAATGAAGCTATGCATATACCTGTAGATGTGAATATCCTCTTATGTACGATACCTGCAAAAGAAAATGTTACCCAATGCCTTTATAAAACTACTAGCTGATGCCCCGGCGTTGCACGGGTATTTAATTATAGCAATAACACTGTAAATGGATTCAAATAAAGATACTTTATAGTGGTGAATGAAATTATTTTTTTACAGCTTTATAAAAAGTACAATATTCAAATTATAATGTGAAATATTTGACAAAATGAATACAATACAACTAACACAAAACTTGATTATAAACAACATTTATAGTTTCACCTCCAGGAGCAAGAACATATAAATTCTTGGGTGAAGAGACCCCCAGAACATATCACCCCAGGTAGTGAGGAATCTGCATACCAAGTTTCGTTCAAATCGGTCAAGCCGTTTTTGATTTACTGTGAGAATGGCAGCTGTTTACATTTTTTCCATTGACATGAATGGGTGAAATCTGATTTTCTGTTTGTAGCTCCGCCCACGTGTGCAGGTGGGCCACGAGACCCCCAGAACATATCACCCCAGGTAGTTGGAATTACTGTGAGAATGGCAGCTTTTTACATTTTTTCCATTGACATGAATGGGTGAAATCTGATTTTCTGTTTGTAGCTCCGCCCATGTGTGCAGGTGGGCCACGAGACCCCCAGAACATATCACCCCAGGTAGTGAGGGATCTGCATACCAAGGTTCGTTCAAATCGGTCAAGCCGTTTTTGAATTACTGTGAGAATGGCAGCGTTTTACATTTTTTCCATTGACATGAATGGGTGAAATCTGATGTTCTGTTTGTAGCTCCGCCCACATGTGCAGGTGGGCCGCGAGACCCCCCAGAACATATCACCCCAGGTAGTTGGAATTACTGTGAGAATGGTAGCTTTTTACATTTTTTCCATTGACATGAATGGGTGAAATCTGATTTTCTGTTTGTAGCTCCGCCCACATGTGCAGGTGGGCCGTGAGACCCCCAGAACATATCACCCCAGGTAGTGAGGGATCTGCATACCAAGTTTCGTTGAAATCGGTCAAGCCGTTTTTGAATTACTGTGAGAATGGTATCTTTTTACATTTTTTCCATTGACATGAATGGGTAAAATCTGATGTTGTGTTTGTAGCTCCGCCCACGTGTGCAGGTGAGCCGCGAGACCCCCAGAACATATCACCCCAGGTAGTGAGGGATCTGCATACCAAGTTTCGTTCAAATCGGACAAGCCGTTTTTGCGTGATCGCGGCACATACACACACACACACATACATACATATATACACACATACATACCTCCGATTTTATATATATAGATAAACCATGAGCACACTCTTATTTTTTTTTTTTTTTAATCTTTATTCATTTTCAATGAAACATCAAGTGTACAAGAATCAAAACATTAAAATTAAATACAGTGGTACAAAGCTATTAGTGAATTGGTTAATAAAAGGCCTAAAAATGGTCTTAGTGATATTTGGAGCATTGAGATTAAGCATCAGATTTCAGCATCTCAATGGCCACAAATTTGGTCTTGGAGAATAAGATGTACATTGTCAGCATCTATGAGGCAAACTTAGTTTTTTTCTTTTGCATAGAGCATTTTGGACCCCAGTTAGATTACAAATGTTGAATAGTTCATTATCTAATAGATGCTCGCATTGTAATCTTGATGTAGGGACTTTGGATCATCTTTTATTTTATTGTCCCTATATCTTGGCCTTTTGGAAATCGATCTGGGATCAAATAAATTGTTTGTAGCATTAACTTATGATACTGTGATATTTGGCATGTCTATGAGAAAAAAACAGTCAGATTTCGGCAAATAATAACAAACTTTTATTGATCATGACAGGAGTTGCCATTCAACATATTACTAATAATTGGAAAGATCATAGCAGATTTAACTTTAATTTTTGGTGGAATTCACTATGTCATTTATATAACATGGAACGTTCAATAACGGTACAAAATGGAAATTATAAGAGGTTTATTAAAATATGGGAGCCATTAACATTGTTCTGTAATGAATAGATACCATTTTTCTTTTGAAGATGCACCTTTTTAAGGAAGGAAGGGGGGAAGGGTTGTTTGGATAAAGTGTGGAAATATAAATTATTAATAGGGATGGATGGAGGGTAGGGTAAGGATTTCCATTATGTTAATAGAGTATAATGATAAGTTTTTTCAATGTGTTGTTTCTTATGATTCTTGTACACTTGATGAGAGATTAAAAATGAACATAAGAACATAAGAACATAAGAACATAAGAAATGCCATCTCCGGATCAGACCTTCGGTCCATCAAGTCCGGCGATCCGCACACGCGGAGGCCCTGCCAGGTGTACACCTGTTGTAATTTATAGTCCACCATATCCTTACATGCCTCTCTTAAGGAGATATGCATCTAGTTTGTTCTTGAAGCCTAGGACGGTCGATTCCGCAATAATCTCATCTGGGAGGGCATTCCAGGTGTCAACCACTCTCTGAGTGAAGCAGAACTTCCTGACATTAGTCCTGAACCTGTCCCCCCTTAGCTTCATTACATGTCCTCTAGTCCGTGTCAAATTGGACAATGTAAATAATCTTCTCTGCTCTATTTTGTCGATTCCTTTCAGTATTTTGAAGGTCTCGATCATATCCCCACGCAGTCTCCTTTTCTCAAGGGAGAATAATCCTAGTGTTATAAGTCTGTCCTCGTATTCCAGTTTTTCCATACCCTTCACCAGTTTTGTTGCTCGTCTCTGCACCCTCTCCAGCAGTTTTATATCCTTCTTTAGGTAGGGAGACCAATGTTGGACGCAGTATTCCAAGTGTGGTCTGACCATTGCCCTATAAAGCGGCATTATAACTTTCTCCGATCTACTCGAGATTCCTTTCTTTATCATGCCCAACATTCTATTTGCCTTCTTTGCCGCTGCCGCGCATTGTGCCGACGGCTTCAGGGTCCTATCTATCAGTACACCCAGGTCCTTTTCTTGTTCACTCTTCCCCAGAGTTGCACCTGACATTGTATACTCGTATTCCTTATTCTTATTGCCTAAATGCATTACCTTGCATTTCTCCACATTGAACTTCATCTGCCATTTCTCCGCCCATGTTTCTAACCGACACAAGTCGCTCTGGAGTTTCTCTCTATCCTCATGCGATCTGATCGCCCGGCATAGTTTTGTATCGTCTGCAAACTTGATGATCTCACTGGATGTTCCTTCCTCCAGATCATTGATATAAATATTAAAAAGGATCGGCCCAAGTACCGAGCCCTGGGGTACTCCACTAGTCACTTTCTCCCAGTCGGAGAACTTCCCATTTATGCCCACTCTCTGCTTTCGGTTTTCCAGCCATTTGCCTATCCATCTTTGTATATCCCCCTCTATGCCATGGCTTTGTAGTTTCCTGAGAAGTCTTTCGTGTGGAACTTTGTCGAACGCTTTCTGGAAGTCCAAGTATATTATGTCCACCGGCTTCCCACTATCAATTTGCTCGTTCACGGTCTCAAAAAAATTGGAGTAAATTCGTCAAACATGATTTCCCTTTCCTGAATCCATGTTGACTGGGTTTCATCAAGTCGTGTGCGTCCAAGTGCCGGACCATGCTATCCTTGATCAGTGCTTCAACCATCTTGCCGGGGACAGACGTAAGACTCACAGGTCTATAGTTGCCCGGTTCCCCTCTCGATCCTTTTTTGAAAATTGGGGTGACGTTCGCTATCCTCCAGTCGTCCGGTATCTGTCCAGTTCTGATTGTCAGGTTTGCAAGTTTTTGCAATAACTCTCCGATTTCAACCTTCAATTCCTTTAAGACTCTCGGGTGAATTCCATCCGGTCCAGGGGATTTGTCACTTTTAAGTTTGTCGATCTGATAGTATATCTGGTCTAAGTCCACTTCAACTGTGGTGAGGCTGTCTTCTATTTCTCCTGCAAACACTTTCTCCGCTTCAGGTATTGTTGAGGTGTCCTCCTTCGTAAAGACGGACGCAAAGAAGGAATTTAGTTTGTCTGCGATTTGTTTATCTTCCTTGATGTACCCTTTTCTTCCCTGGTCGTCCAAGGGTCCGACTGCCTCTTTTGCAGGTTTTTTCCCTTTCACATATCTAAAGAAGGGCTTGAAGTTTTTGGCCTCCTGGGCTATTTTTTCCTCATATTCCTGTTTTGCATTCCTCACCGCCTTGTGACATTTCTTCTGATCATCTTTATGTTTGTTCCAGGCTTCGGTTGTCTTTATGTATTTCCATTTTTTGAAAGAGTCCTTCTTTTCTTTTATGGCTTCCTTCACCTGTTTGGTAAGCCATGCCGGTTCTCTTTTGCTCTTTGATCTCCGATCTTTGGAAATCCTTGGAATGTAGAGATCTTGTGCTTCTGTGATAGTATTTTTCAGTAGGGACCATGCCTGATCTACCGTTTCAAGTTTGTCCACCTTCTTTTCGAGTCGTTTTTCTACCATGGCTCTCATGCTATCGTATTTACCCTTTTTAAAGTTCAATGTGGTGGTTAAGGTTTTGGCATGTTTCCCTTTCCCGATGTCAAGTTTAAAGTTAATTACATTGTGATCACTCGTTCCCAGTGGAACCATGACTTCCACTACTGTTATCGGTCCCGTGAGGCCATTTAGGACCAAGTCCAAGGTGGCGTTGCCTCTTGTCGGCTCTTTTACCATTTGTTCCAGGAAGCAATCCCCTAGCACCTCTAGGAACTTGGCCTCCTTGCCGCAGTTGGAGGTTGCTAGTTTCCAGTCTATCCCTGGGAAATTGAAGTCTCCCAATATAATTACATTGCCTGTCTTGCATTCTTGTTTGATTTCCTCCATCATTTCTGAGTCAGTTTCCTCCGCCTGTCCTGGGGGACGATAGTAAAGGCCAATTTTCGTATCTGCTCCAAATTGACCAGGAATCTTGATCCAGAGTGACTCAAGCTTCTCTTTCATTTCTGTTGTAACCATTTCAACAGAATCTATTCCCTCTTTAATATATAGAGCAATACCTCCACCTTTCTGCCCTACTCGATCTCTTCTATACAGCTTGTATCCCTGTAGTACTGTGTCCCATTTGTTTTCTTCATTCCACCATGTTTCTGTTATGCCAATGATATCCAATATGTCATGTCTTGCTATTGTCTCTAGTTCCCCCATTTTGTTACCTAGACTTCTAGCATTCGTATACATACCTCTAAGTTCCCTACGTGTTACCTTTTTGGACCTTCTACTCTTGGCCGTCCCTGTAGTTTCAATTACGATATCCTTAACTGCTCCTGTGTTATCACCCTTGTTTGCTGTGTGGTCGTCCCCTCCTGTGTCTGATTTGTCCCTTCCTGCTTTTTCTCCCTTATTTGCCATGAGGTCGTCTTCTCTTGTGTAGGAGTAGTTTTCCTTGGCTTCTTCGTCGGGGCATCCTGCTATCCGTGCCATCGACCGGTGGTCGACTGTCGGCTTTCCCCTATCTTTCAGTTTAAAGCCTTCTCGATTGCCTTCTTCATGTTGCCTGCCAAAACTCTTGCTCCTTCTTTGTTGAGGTGTAGTCCGTCCCTTCTGTAGTACTTGCTTTTTCCCCAGAACGCCGTCCAGTTGCGAATGAATAAAGAAAAATTAGTGTTGAGAGGGAGGGTGGGTTATGGATTTATATATATATATACAATTGTTAATGTCTTGATGGATTTTTCAAGTGTTGTTTCTGAGATTATGTATGGTTATTCCGTGTACACTTGTTGAATGATTTAAAAAGGGATAAAGAATTTAAAAAAAACAACCAAAAAAAAATAAAATACATCACATATCAATCTGTCTATATTATCACATAATAGATATAAGTACCTCCCTTCCCACCCCACTTCCCCACTCTTACTTTTCCCAATATGAATGATAATAGTATAACGAACCCCTCACAACTATAAGACGGTGTATCTTTCAATAGAAAATAGTGTGTATTGATTACAGTAAGATGTTAATGGCTCCCAAATTTTATTAAAATTATTACTACTTCCCTTTTTTTATTGTTACTGTTCTTTCCATTTTGTAAATGTGACATAATGAATTGCACCCAAAACTATATACTTGAGTCTACTATGATCTTTCAAATTATTACTTATATTTTGAATGGCGACTCCAGTCATGATCATCAAGGAGAAGAATAAAGCATTCATCTCTTACAACAATCAGGGAAACAGGACTCTAGGGAAGTCTATCTGGCCAAGTCAAAAGCCGTCAAAACAGCAGTTAAGGAGCCCAAATTCCTCATGAAGGAGTCTCTAGCGAAGAACATCCAGAAAGGAGATAAATCCTTCTTCAGGTATATCAGTGACAGAAATAAGAACTTAGGCGGGATAGTACGTCTTAGGAAACCAGATGGAGACTATGTAGAAGCGAACTCGGAAAAAGCCCAACTGTTAAATGAATACTTCTGCTCAGTCTTCACCCGTGAGGCGCCAGGACTCGCCCTCAGCTACAGACAAGGGTTGACGCAGATGACCCATTTAGTAATTTCGAGTTTACACCCAGCGGTGTCTACTGCGAGCTGTCAAAGCTTAAGGTTAACAAGGCAATGGGGCCTGACAACCTACACCCCAGGGTGCTCAGGGAGTTGTGTGATGTCTTGGCGGAACCGCTATCCACGCTCTTCATCTCTCCCTTAGTACGGGTAACGTCTCGTTGGACTGGAAGACGGCTAACATCATGCCACTCCACAAGAAAGGCTCCAAGATGGAGACAGCAAACTACAGACCGGTGAGTCTCACATCAATAGTGTGCAAACTAATGGAAACTCTAATCAAACACCAATTGGATACGATCCTGAACGAGGAGAATCTACGGGATCCCCGTCAACATGGATTTACTAAGGGGAGATCCTGCCAATCCAACCTGATCAGCTTCTTTGACTGGGTGATGAGGAAGCTGGATGTTGGGGAGTCCCTGGACATCATATACCTGGACTTCAGTAAAGCATTCGATAGCATACCACACCGCAGGTTGCTGAGCAAGATGAGTTCTATAGGATTGGGCGACACATTGACGAAATGGGTTGGGAACTGGCTTGGAGGTAGACTTCAGAGGGTAGTGGTGAATGGCACCTCCTCCGAAATGACAGAGGTAATCAGTGAAGTGCCGCAGGGCTCGGTCATGGGCCCGATCCTATTCAACATCTTTATAAGAGACTTGGCAGAAGGGCTGCGAGGTAAAATAACGCCAAACTAATCAATGTAGTGGGCAAAAGCACAACAGACATAAATTCAATGTCCGACAACATGATGCACGACCTACTCCTACTGGAGCACTGGTCTAGGTCCTGGCAACTCAGCTTCAATGCCAAAAAATGCAAAGTCATGCACCTGGGCAGCCAAAATCCATGCAAGACCTACACCCTTAATGGCGAGATCCTAACAAGAACTGAAGCAGAATGAGACTTAGGGATGATCGTCAGTGAGAACATGAAGACTGCCAATCAAGTGTGGCAAGCTTCATCCAAGGCAAGGCAAATCATAGGTTGCATACGCAGGAGTTTCGTCAGCCGTAAGCCTGAAGTCATTATGCCATTGTATAGATCCATGGTGAGGCCCCACCTGGAATACTCTGTGCAATTCTGGAGGCCGCATTACCGTAAGGATGTGCTGAGACTCGAGTCGGTCCAGAGAATGGCCACCCGGATGGTCTCGGGACTCAAGGATCTCCCGTATGAGGAATGGCTGGATAAGTTGCAGCTGTACTCACTCGAGGAACGCAGAGAGAGGGGTGACATGATCGAGACTTTCAAGTATCTCACGGGCCGCATCGAGGTGGAAGAAGATATCTTCTTTTTCAAGGGTCCCGCGGCAACAAGGGGGCATCTGTGGAAAATCAGGGGCAGGAAACTGCACGGGGACACAAGGAAATTCTTTTTTCACTGAAAGAGTGGTTGATCGCTGGAATAGTCTTCCACTTTCAGGTTATTGAGGCCAGCAGCGTGCCTGATTTTAAGGCCAAATGGGATAGACACATGGGATCTATTCACAGAGAAAGGTAGGGGAGGGTCATTGGGGTGGGCAGACTAGATGGGCCGTGGCCCTTATCTGCCGTCTATTTCTATGTTTCTATTTCTATGTTTCTATGTTAATAAAGGTTTATTATTATGTGCTGATATTTGACTTTTTTTTTCTCATGGACTTACCAAATAATATTGTATCAATAGATAATGCAACACTCAAATTAAACATATTCAGATACTAGTTTTGCTGGCATAAGAGTTTTTACCTCAAGCCAACATGTTTCTTTACATCTTTAAACTAAGCACAAGATGGGTGCAAGAATGACTACTGATGCGCGCATGTGTGCTGAGCGTTCCATGATATATAAACATACCCATATAAATATCAACATACCCAATATAAACAGTTCATAGTTAATTGCGCAGAGTTTTATGATTATACCCTTGCTTTTCTTGCGATTGTGTAGCACGCATCTTGTATGGCTTGCAAAGGGAGCGACATTAACAAACACGGTCGGCGTGTGCGTGCGAACCGGAAATATAAATATCAAGATACCCAATTAAACAGTTCATAGTCAATTGCGCAGTTTTATGATTATACCCTCGCTTTTCTTGCGATTGTGTAGCAAGCATCTTTTTTGGCTTGCAAAGGGAGCGACATTAACAAACACGGTGCTTTTCTTGTGTGTGCGAACCGGAAATATAAACATACCTGTAAATGAAGAAATGTGGAAGTACGTTTGCTCTCACCAGAGGCGAGAAAAATCCGCGCAAGACAAATATTCGTTATAGATCAAGTACTAGCAAAACCAGATCTTTTCCTATAACGGACACGGTCAGGCAGCGAAAGGAAGGCGGGCTGTTCGGAGGACATATATAATGGGGAAACGTAACCATAGTAACGAAAATGCATTCACGTGACTTATATTGAAACGCTGTTCGGAGGACACATATAATGGGGGAAACATAACCATAGTAACGAAAATGCATTCACGTGACTTATATTGAAAACGCAAAGAGTCAAGGGAATCTTACTGAAAACGCGTTGACGTTATCACGTGTGAACGTGCTGTACGTGCGCATGTCCTTCGTTCGCCAAGCGCCATCTAGGGGCGCGCTGAATGTGCTGAATTGTCATTGCACTCAGTTATCTTGCGATAAATTGTCTCACGCTCAGTTGTCACTGCGCTCAATTGTCTTGCACGGAGATATAGTTGCACGCAATTGTTTTTAGCGCAATTGTCTGTGAGCGCCATTGTCATTGTGCTGAGTTGTCTACGCATTTTTGTCCACGCGCGATTGTCTTGCGCGCTTTTGACCTGTCACTAAAATTTAATGCTAAGAACTGCAAGGTGATGCATTTCAGCTGCAAAAATCTGAGAAAATGGCAGTTTAGGGGGTGAAAAACCTTTGTGCATGAAAGAGGAGCAGGACTTGGGTTTGATAGTATGTGATAATCTTAAGGTAGTCAAACAGGTTGAAACATGAAAGTGAAAATTAGGAGGTTGTTTGGGTGCATAGGGAGAAGAATAGGAGGATCCTTAGTGATTTGGCCAATCGGAGTCTTAGGCCATTCCCAGTGCATCACAGAATGCACTGGGAGTGGCCCAGGTGCCAAAATCTGGTCAAGAGGGAGTGAGCATCCCTATAGCTGGCCTTCCAGAAAAAGGTATGGGGAGGAGGGATATGGGTGGGTTTGGGGGAGTGGGGATGTTTGGGCATCCCTCCTGCAGGGGATGGTAGGGGGGTGCTGGCAGGAGGGAATGGGCATCCCAAATGCTGGGGATGTTGCGGGGGTGGCAGCAGGAGGGATTGTGCATTCCTCCTTCCAGGAATGTTACTGGGGGGCAGCCAGGAGGAGAGAGTGGGCATCCTTCCTGTCATAGACAGTGTGTGTGTGGGGAGGGAGTTTCTGTGATGGCGGCAGGAGGGACTGGGCATCCCTTCTGTCGGCCAACTTGTGGTGGGATTCCTGAAGCAGCGATTCTGTAACCGATGTCCTAGAATGATTGACAGGTAATCCGACTTGGGTGCCAGTTATAGAATCACGGTTTTGGGGTATTTCTGCCGCTCAGCTTATAGGGGAGGGAGGAATTTCCCTGCCAAGATCAGCTGCTGCGGTCTAGCAGAAAATATAGGTGGCTGAAATGTAGGCCAGGGTTTTCCAAGCCTACATTTCAGCTGCCTATCTTGGTGTGATTTACAGCTGGGTAGCCACTTTAGCACGCCTAATGTAACTTCTGGCATTGGCTATGCCTACTTTGGTGTTCCATGGCCTAAAGTGGCTACCTAGCTGCGATTCCAGTGGCCATTTCAGCTGCTTTTTATTTAGGTGTCAGGTGCTTTAACACTGCCATTTCTGACTGCATTTTTCAATTACTTAGGCATTGGCAGGGCACCTACCAACACCTAAATTTAGGCACTGATTATAGAATTTCCCCCTTAGTAGCTTTATCGCATTCTCCCTTGTCCTAGTATTTTTGGAAAGAGTAAACAAGTGATTCACATTTACCTCTTCCACTCCACTCAGTATTTATAGACCTCGGTCATATCACCCTTGAGCCATCCCTTCTCCAAACTAAAGAGCTCTAGCCACTTTAACATTTCCTTAAAGGGAAGTTATCTCATCCCTTTTATCATATTTCTCATCCTTCTCTGTACCTTTCCAATTTTGCTATATCCTTTTTTGAGATATGGTGATCAGAACTGCATACTATAGAGCGATACAAGGGCATTACAACATTTTCATCTTTCTTTTCCATTCCTTTCCTGATAATTCCTAACATTCTGTTTGCTTTCTTAGCAGCCATTGAAAAAGGATCTTAGCAGCCATTGAAAAAGGATCTAGGTGTCATTGTTGAGGATACATTAAAACCCTCAACAATGGGTTTTAATGTTGAGGGTTTTAATGTATCCTCAACAATGACACCTAGATCCTTTTTCTGGGCAGTGACTTCTAATGTAGAACCCATCATGTAGCTATAGTTCAGGTTCCTCTTTTCCACATGCATCACTTTGCACTTCATCTGCCATTTTGATGCCCAGTCTCCTAGTCTCAAAAGGTCCTCTTGCAATTTTTCACAATCCTCTTGTGATTTTTTTTCCATATATTTTTATTAACTTATACACAACATACATACAGAAAGTGCAAGAAATATGGAACAATAAATACAGAGAAGCACTTATATTCTACCATAAACCCTGAATGTAAAAATATCTCCCCCACCCTTCTTCCCCCCCCCCCACCTATTATCCCCAACTCTGGAAATGACATTAAAATATCAAAAGCAGACAGGAACATAGAATCTTATTAGAGATCTTTAATATAAGACTCCAATGGTCCCCAGATTTCTTTAAATTTTTTTGGAATCCCCAATTTCCTCTGCTAGTATTTTCTCATAATGATAATATAAACAAAGAGACTCCCACCAAAAGGATAAATGTAATAGATCCCATTGCTTCCAATTTCTCATAATCATTTGTAAGGCAACACCGTCATGATTAGAAGGATATTATCCCTGTGTTTTTTAAGTGAATATGTAGTCATGAATGAGGTACCAAACAATATCGTTCTATATGATATCGGAATGGGTACCTCAAGAATATATATTATCTTACTCCAAAATGACTTCAAAAATGAGAATATCAAAGGACAAAAAAATATAAGATGATCGAAGGTGCCTATTTCCACATTACAATGCCAACATCTGTTAGATCGTGTTTTGTCAATTTTATGCAATCTCACAGGGGTCCAAGGAATTTGGTATAATAAAAAATATAAAGACTGTCTCATAGAAGCTGAAACAGTGCAAGCAAACCAGATTTGGGCATTAGAGACAAGTACTCACGTATTACTTTGTACCATGTTGAGGCATGGTGTCCTTAGAAATATATCTGGAAACATAAGAATAGCAAGGTGTGGTGACCCATTAATCATCTCCATTGGGGAATTCCCTTCTGGATCACTTGCTTTAACTGCAACCATTTAAAAGATTATGATTTTGCTAATCCAAATGAACATTGCAAATGGGCGAAAGATGCCAAATCACCATGAAAACATACATCTTCTACTGTCCTAATGCCCGCCTTAACCCAATCTTTCCATAAAATTTTTGATTTAACTATAGTTAAGTTTGAATTTACTCTTTGATCTATTTACCGGTATTGGTAACCTGGCATCTAAGGCCCTTAGGCATTTCCAAGTAGAAAGAAATATTCTGTTATTTTGTATAAATATTTGGAAGCTTTATACTCACTATATGTTTTAAAGGTGCATTAGGTTAATGAAGGTGCATTAGGGCCTTAACACGCAGAATAGCGCGCACTAAAATACCGTGCACGCTAGCCTCTAGCGCTTCCTCTTGAGCAGGTGGTAGTTTTTCAGATAGCGTGCGCTAATCCGGTGCGTGCGTTAAAAACGCTAGCACACCTTCGTAAAAGGAGCCCTAAGTGGAACCATGAGATAGTGTTCGTGAATGAGCCAGTCTGGAAGGTTTTCAATTAGTTCCAGAAGAATCCAATACATTCCCTGGCGTAAAATATAAGCCTGATGATATATATATATATAAATGTGGGAAATTTACTCCTCCCATAGAATGGGCAATTGTAAAGATGCCAGGGCAATTCTGGGTGTTTTTCCATACCATAGAAATTCTGTGAGAATTCTATTTATTTTTTATAAAATGATGCCTGAAAATAGATTGGAATCATGCCCATCTGAAATGGGAACACATAAGCCCCTATTATCAAAAACTCCATTGGCTGCCCCTGGAGGCGCAAATTCTGTTTAAGTTCTCTTGTCTGTTATAAATCAATATTTGGTCTGGCCCCCACTTATCTAGTTTCCAAGTTTCAAGTTTCAAGTTTATTAGCATTTGATGAATCGCTTATAAAAATATCTAAGCGATTTACAGTTTAAAAGCCACTAGGTGGTGGTTTCACATACAATTTAGACAAATTAGACAAAAGACAAACAATATAAAGCAGTATAACAGTTGGAACAAAAGAAAGAAAAAAACGGCCATTATAAATCCATTAATTTTAAGATAAATTAGGATAGGGACTGACATGAATGGGCAGGAAAGGAGGAAAAAGTTACAATATCTTTATCTGTTGAAATTTACATAAATTTCCCAATTTAACCTGGCAAGTTCTATTAGGCCCATACAAAGAATACATCTATTCACCTATCCAACAATAAAAACCTGCCACTACAAAAGATTCCTGGACAGAACCCTTGCCTTCCAGGCAGGCAAATGGAACGATTGGCTGAGTAACGTTATCCCGCTCTCTTCAACCTACTTCAATTTCAGAAAATTGGTCAAAACGAGTTTGTTCAATCGATTTGTAAACTAAGAATTTTTATAGCTCTGCTATTCCAAACAGTAACCTTAAGAACTATATAGCTTTCCACTTCTTTCATTATGTAAGATTGTATTAATGACTCTGAATTGTGACCTCTTCGCTGATTGTCCAGTGCTTCTTGTTGTAAACCGCCTCAAACTTCATGGCTTTGGCTGTATATAAGAATAAAATTATTATTATTATTATTATTATTATATTACTGGAGCAATCATCATTTTAACTGTTTGTATCCTACCCCACCAGGAAAGATAAAGCGGATTTCACCAGTCATACAATTCTTTCACCAAACCCAATATAGTAACATAGTAACATAGTAGATGACGGCAGATAAAGACCCGAATGGTCCATCCAGTCTGCCCAACCTGATTCAATTTAAAATTTTTTTTTTTTTTTCTTCTTAGCTATTTCTGGGCAAGAATCCAAAGCTTTACCCGGTACTATGCTTGGGTTCCAACTGCCGAAATCTCTGTTAAGACTTACTCCAGCCCATCTACACCCTCCCAGCCATTGAAGCCCTCCCCTGCTCATCCTCCACCAAACGGCCATACACAGACACAGACTGTGCAAGTCTTCCCAGTAACTGGCCTTAGTTCAATATTTAATATTATTTTCTGATTCTAAATCTTCTGTGTTCATCCCACGCTTCTTTGAACTCAGTCACAGTTTTACTCTCCACCACCTCTCTCGGGAGCGCATTCCAGGCATCCACCACCCTCTCCGTAAAGTAGAATTTCCTAACATTGCCCCTGAATCTACCACCCCTCAACCTCAAATTATGTCCTCTGGTTTTACCATTTTCCTTTCTCAGGAAAATATTTTGTTCTACGTTAATACCCTTTAAGTATTTGAACGTCTGAATCATATCTCCCCTGTCTCTCCTTTCCTCTAGGGTATACATATTCAGGGCTTCCAGTCTCTCCTCATACGTCTTCTGGCGCAAGACTCCTATCATTTTCGTTGCCCTCCTCTGGACCGCCTCAAGTCTTCTTACGTCTTTCGCCAGATACGGTCTCCGAAACTGAACACAATACTCCAAGTGGGGCCTCACCAATGACCTGTACAGGGGCATCAACACCTTCTTCCTTCTACTGACTACGCCTCTCTTTATACAGCCCAGAATCCTTCTGGCAGCTGTCACTGCCTTGTCACACTGTTTTTTCGCCTTTAGATCTTCGGACACTATCACCCCAAGGTCCCTCTCTCCGTCCGTGCATATCAGCTTCTCTCCTCCCAGCATATAGGGTTCCTTCCTATTATTAATCCCCAAATGCATTACTCTGCATTTCTTTGCATTGAATTTTAGTTGCCAGACATTAGACCATTCCTCTAACTTTTGCAGATCCTTTTTCATATTCTCCACTCCCTCTTCGGTGTCTACTCTGTAAATCTTGGTATCATCTGCAAAAAGGCACACTTTTCCTTCTAACCCTTCAGCAATGTCACTTACATACATATTGAACAGGATTGGCCCCAGCACCGAACCCTGAGGGACTCCACTAGTCACCTTTCCTTCCTTCGAGCGACTTCCATTAACCACCACCCTCTGGCGTCTGTCTGACAGCCAGTTTCTGACCCAGTTCACCACTTTGGGTCCTAACTTCAGCCTTTCAAGTATGTCCAACAGCCTCCTATGAGGAACTGTATCAAAGGCTTTGCTGAAATCCAAGTAAATTACATCTAGCATATGTCCTCGATCCAGCTCTCTGGTTACCCAATCAAAAAATTCAATCAGGATCATTTGGCACGATTTACCTTTTGTAAAGCCATGTTGCCTCGGATCCTGTAACCCATTAGATTCAAGGAAATACACTATCCTTTCTTTCAGCAACACTTCCATTATTTTTCCAACAACTGAAGTGAGGCTCACCGGCCTGTAGTTTCCTGCTTCATCCCTGTGACCACTTTTATGAATAGGGACCACATCCGCTCTCCTCCAATCCCCAGGAATCACTCCCGTCTCCAGAGATTTGTTGAACAAGTCTTTAATAGGACTCGCCTGAACCTCTCTGAGCTCCCTTAGTATCCTGGGATGGATCCCGTCTGGTCCCATCGCTTTGTCCACCTTCAGTTTTTCAAGTTGCTCATAAACACCCTCCTCCGTGAATGGCACAGAATCTACTCCATTTTCTCGTGTAACTTTGCCAGACAATCTCGGTCCTTCTCCAGGATTTTCTTCTGTGAACACAGAACAGAAGTATTTGTTTAGCACATTTGCTTTCTCCTCATCACTCTCCACATATTTGTTCCCAGCATCTTTTAGCCTAGCAATTCCATTTTTTATCTTCCTCCTTTCACTAATATATCTGAAAAATTTTTTATCTCCCTGTTTTACATTTTTAGCCATTTGTTCTTCCGCCTGTGCCTTCGCCAAACGTATCTCTCTCTTGGCTTCTTTCAGTTTCACCCTGTAGTCCTTTCTGCTCTCCTCTTCTTGGGTTTTTTTATATTTCATGAACGCCAACTCTTTTGCCTTTATTTTCTCAGCCACTAGGTTGGAGAACCATATCGGCTTCCTTTTTCTCATGTTTTTATTGATTTTCTTCACATAAAGGTCCGTAGCCATTTTTATCGCTCCTTTCAGCTTAGACCACTGTCTTTCCACTTCTCTTATGTCCTCCCATCCTAACAGCTCTTTCTTCAGGTACTTTCCCATTGCATTAAAGTCCGTACGTTTGAAATCTAGGACTTTAAGTATCGTGCGGCCGCTCTCCACTTTAGCCGTTATATCAAACCAAACCGTTTGATGATCGCTACTACCCAGGTGAGCACCCACTCGAACATTAGAGATACTCTCTCCATTTGTGAGGACCAGATCCAATATTGCTTTTCCCCTTGTAGGTTCCATCACCATTTGTCTGAGCAGAGCCTCTTGAAAGGCATCCACAATCTCCCTACTTCTTTCCGATTCCGCAGACGGAACATTCCAGTCCGCATCCGGCAGGTTGAAATCTCCCAACAGCAGAACCTCCTCTTTCCTTCCAAACTTTTGGATATCCACAATCAGATCCTTATCAATTTGCTGCGATTGAGTCGGAGGTCTGTAGACTACACCCACGTAGATAGAAGTTCCATCTTCTCTTTTCAGAGCAATCCATATCGCTTCTTCCTCTCCCCAGGTCCCTTGCATTTCGGTCGCTTGGATATTGATCTTTACATAGAGAGCTACTCCTCCACCTTTATGACCATCTCTGTCCTTCCTAAAAAGATTATATCCCGGTATGTTTGCATCCCATCCATGTGATTCACTGAACCATGTCTCTGTGATAGCAACAATATCTAGATCTGCCTCTAATATCAGGGCTTGCAGATCATGAACTTTGTTGCTTAGACTGCGAGCATTTGTGGTCATCGCTTTCCAGCTATTTTTCAGCGATAATCTCCTTTTTTGTATGGATTTTTGTGTCGTTTCACTTTCTGTTGCAATACTAAGAAATGAGTTGCTGATATTGCTTATGTTGCAGCCTTTACTACTATCACATCTTTTCTTTTGCCGGGGGTGGTCTCTATAATTGTCCTTCGTACATACACCACCCCCACCTTCTAGTTTAAATGCCTAGAAAAATATTGTCTAAATTTCTCTGCAAGGTTTCTTTTTCCTGCTATAGTAATATGTAGCCCATCAGTGCAATATAGCTTCTTGTCCTTCCATGTATTTCCCCATCCTCCTATGTACCTGAAGCCTTCTTGATGACACCAGGCTCTGAGCCATCTATTAAAGTCCTCTGTGTTTTTCACTCTTTGCTCTCCTTTTCCATATGCAGGCAGTATTTCAGAAAAAGCTAAAGTCTTTACAAAAGGTTTCACGCCCTCACCAAGCTCCCAAAAAGCTTTCTGTGCTGCAAGTGTGGAGTTGTTGGCCAGGTCATTTGTTCCCAGATGGATAACAACATCAGTGTTAAAATCCTTAGTTTCTTCCTTAATTATAGTCAGTATTTGCCTGGAACTCCTGGTAGCTGAGGATCCTGGAAGACATTTCACTATACGGTCTTGGTGGCCTTCTACAGTGGTCGAGGTCGGAGGTTGGCAGCGTCTGAGGTTTAGTGGCAAATCGTCTCAGCAGCAGCCGAGGGATTTCAATCACCTGATCCCGCAGTACCTGTCGCCCAAACCGAACACAATAGCGAGCTGAGGCTGAACACCCCCGACAAGATGCTGTTGCACACGGCCGACGAGCTCTCCGGCACGGAGGCCATTGTGGTGTCGCCGCCGTCGTCGTCCGCTGCCACTGCCTATCTGCAGGCCACAGCCAAGGTTGTTCTGAAGCCCCCCGGGAATCACCTGCTGAGTTGTGGCGGCGGAGGCTTAGGAAGCGCCGGCTTCAGCGAACTGCCGAGACAAGAGATGGCTGGTCCCCCGGCCCTGGGAGGCTCCACCTCACCCCCAATGACCGGCTTCAGCACCCTGTGGTCGGTACAGACCTCTTCGCCGCCTCCTCCTGTCTCCGGCGCACCTAACCCTGGTGACAACGACCAGATCAATGCTTTGCCCGGCCCGGAGACTGAGAACTTCTACCCTGGGATCCCATCGTCCATTAGCCCGGCTTTTTTCCAGAGTTTCTCGCCGGTGTCGCACAAGCCGTGCACTGCGATGAACATACCCGGCTTCAGTAGCCCCTTTTCGACTCAGATCTCGTTACCTCAGCAGCAGCAGCAAAACAGGGGTCCCTTGCCAGCCCCCAATAGCACCAACACCAGCACCAGGCGGCTTTTCGCAGCAGAGAAATTCCTACAATCACCATCAACCTCTTCTGAAGCAGTCTCCATACTCACTTACTAACTTGCTCCACTCCATCACTGACGCTGAAACCGTGGATTGAAGACTATGTTTTGATTTTATTTTTCTTTCCAGTTTATGAATTATTTTAATCTCATTTATTGTTTTGCCACTTGTTTTGTTTTATTTTTATCATTTAAATTTCCCCAGAATTCTATTGTTCAACGGTTCCTCCCTTCTGCATCTATTCCTATCTCTCCTCTCTTCAACGTGTCAGAATGTTTAATTTCTTATCTTTTCCTCTATCTCTATTTTTCTCTTCTTTATTACTCTCAAGGTACTTTAGTTAGATTGTGAGCCTTCGGGACAGTAAGGGAATTTCTAAGTACCTATCTTACTTATAATTTTAATGCACCCTAATGTATATTTTCTGTAAACCGCTTAGAACCTAACGGATTAGCGGTATATAAGAAATAAATTACATTACATTACTATTTTGGTCTCCTCGCCTTGTGTTCCAAGGTTAATGCCTCTGATGATGGAATCCCCCAACAGTAATAGTTTTCTGTTTTTGGCTTTTTTATTTGTACTTAGGGTGCGCTTGTTCTCTTAAGTTACCTTCATTGGTTCCAGTCCCACCTCCCTTCTGTTTTCCTGAGTATCGCAGTGCACTAGTGGAGCGAAGGAATTCTGTAGAGGTAATATTAGTGAAGGTGGATGTTTCTGTGTTACATGTCGCAGTCTTCCTGAGCCTACTGTGACCCATTTATTCCTGGGCTGTTTTATTCTTTGAGGTAGAGGTGGTAAGTTGGTATGAATTTGTGGAGTGATGGAAGCTGCTTTAATTGTATTCAATTCCTTTTAAGTTTGCAGAGCTCCTCCTTAATACTGGCAAGTTGAAGACAGATGGGGCAAGCCTTAAGCCTCCAAATAGTATGTCTTGGAATTAAAGCACCACAGTGATTGCATAGAATAAAGGTCATCTTGATTGTTTGTGAAGTGACTTGATTTGAGTAGTCCTGATTATATGGGTCTCTATATATGAATAGTGGTCCCTGGGGTTGGTGGGACTATAAGTAAGACTACTAGTAAGGCAGAAATATAGGCTCTATACCACCTAAACAAAACTGCAGGTTCTATCAGTGCTACCCTAAAACACAGGATTTATAACAGATTTTCCCTACTTTAGTCACCCTGAGCCACAGGCACCAGAAATATAGGCTTTATACCACCTAAAACAGAGTATTTTAAACAAAAATGCAGGAAGAGGAAATAAGATTTAACAGAGGAAAGAGAAGGATTTTTTTGTGCTTTTTTATATTTTTTTAGTAAGAAACAGGGAGGAGAAGAGAAATTAAGCAGATATAATGCTGAAAACCAGTCAAAAGAGCAGAATATGAAATGCTGAGTAACTTAGCTTTTAGATGTTTACAGGGCAGCCTTGTTCACAGCAATAATCTCTTTTCATTATGATGCATCGTTTCTTCCAACGATCTTTTAATTATGATTCCTAAATATTTTATGCCATCCTCTTTCCACAGACAAGGGAAAGAATCAAACAAGTCTTTGACACAATGAACATTCAAAGGGAGGATTTTGGATTTACTCCAATTAATTTTGAAACCAGATAATTTCCCAAAATTTTCAATCACTTTCAGCAAAGCAGGGATAGATGATTCGGGATTAGTTAAGTGTAGTAAAATATCATCGGCATATGCCAAGATCTTATAACTCTGACTAGCATATTTGATACCCTGTATCTTCTCAGATTGATGAATTGCCAGCAATAAAGGTTCTAGAACTATATAAAAAAGAAGTGGAGATAAAGGGCACCCTTGTCTTACTCCTCTTTCAAGCTAAAACTTTTCCGTAAATGCATTATTAATATATAATCTGGCGGATGGGAGACTATAAAACTAGTGTCAAACCCAAACCAACTCAAAGTATGACACATGAATGAATAAATAAATAAATATGCTAAACATCAAATATTCTTAAAGCATAACATAACATAACATAAAAACTCACTTGTATTCCGCAAATACCATTAAGTTCTATGCTGTTCAGAGAGATTAGCAATACTGAACAACCAGTATCTAACTTCCAAAAGATTCTGTAAAAAGATGCGTCTTTAACTTTGCATGAGGTAAATATTTACAAATTCAAAATGTGGATTATCTGAAATCTGAAATTATCAGAAGCAATCAAGGAAAGATCCATAAACTATAGTTTATACATCTTTCCTTAATTGCTTTTGACAATTTCAGCTATATACAGTCAGACTTGAATTTATTCTGAATGGAGTGTTTGCTGGGTTTCTGAGATCTTTTTCTCTCCGGATACCGTATTAGTCTTGAACTATTTATGAGATCTCTTGTTTGATGTCTAAAAAATTGGTGCCAGAATCACGCCTCTATAGATGCTTTAGGCTACCTAATGCCACTGTGGGTGTGCCTAACACTGGAAGTGGCGTTAGGCAGTCTAAGACACCTACAGAGGCACGATTCACATCATAGGTAGGCACCAGAAACATAGGCTTGGAATACTCTGGCCTACATTTCTGGCACCTACCTTTTCCGGAGGTGCAATTCTGTACCCAGCACCATTGCGTGATTGACACACGATCAGTGGTCGCTTTTAGAGTGGCCACTGACAATGGCGCTGGTTACAGAATCCGGGCCCAAGTGAATATGAGCACAGGCATACACATGCATTGTTGAAGCATTCTTAAATACAGGGTTCTGTTCGAGAATTTACTTCATTTTCATGCCTCCTTTTGGATTTTCTAAATCCATAATACTTTCTGCACATCAAATAGGAGTAGACTATATTATTAAAGCATTTTCATATTTCATATATATCTTCAAACTGGTTACCAGTAAAATTTGAAAGGCAGTGCAAGATATACATATTCTCAATCATGCTCATCCTTGATTTGATAGTTTTTCTCTCCTTGATTTCTCCTTGCTTTCTCTTCAGGTGTTTAACAGTTCCCTGTGGGCAAAACCAATTATTTATGACACACTTCCACATGTAAGACCTAGTTGAAAAAGCTGTTTCTATGGAAACTGCTGTTTTCAGACAGGATAGTACCGATTTCAAAATAATAGCATCAAACATAAAATCAAGGATGCATCTTTTATTGGCAGGCATAGCCCAACACTTCTGAAGAGTGAATGAAAGTGCCCAATAGAGGGACAAAATGTGCTGGATTCTGTGAAGTGATTAAGTATGTGTTTAGCTGTCAGTAGAAAACAATGGAGAATTAGAATACCTTAGGCAGTTTTACAAGGTCCAGTTTAAAAATAATTTGAATCTTCAGCAAGATGTATAAAGGAAAAAAGTAAATAGCAACAGAGAAAACAGAAACTAAAATAGAATTTTTAAAGAGCAAAAAATAGAAAACAATTATAAATTAAATGCATTGGGGTCCTTTTATTAAGGCATGCTAACCTAAGGCATCCATTATATTCTTTGGGCATCTTAACATTTAGCGTGTGCTAATCTTTAGCGCGCGCTAAATCAGTTAGCACACCTTAATAGAATGACCCCATTATGTCTAGGTAATTATAAGTTATTAATCTGAATATTGGTAATCACATTCTTATCATAAGAACATAAGAAATGCCTTCACCGAATCAGACCTTTGGTCCATCCAGTCCGGTGACCCGAACACGCGGAGGCCAATCTAGGTGTTCCCTGATGAAGATCTTATTTTCCCATATCCCTCAATGTGATTTGCAAGGAGGTGTGCATCCAAATTGCATTTGAATCCCATAATGGAGGTTTCCGTCACTACCTCCTCCGGGAGAACATTCCAAGCATCCACCACTCGCTGTATAAAACAGAACTTTCTGACATTTGTCCTGGGCCTGTCGCCCCTCAATTTCAGTCTATGACCTCTCGTCCTAGTCACATTTGACAAAGTAAAAAATGATGCTTCTTGCTCTATTTTGTCGAAACCTTTTAGTATTTTAAAAGTCTCTATCATATCCCCTCTCAGTCTTCTCTTCTCAAGGGTGAACAAACTTAGTTTTCTGAGGCGTTCTTTGTAGCTCAAATTTCCCATACCTTTTACTAGCTTTTTATCCTGTTATAAAACATGTAAAAATAAAAGATTTTTTAAAATAATGAGGATCCCTTCTTTTACCTGTTATAATCTAGGTATTTTTCTATGGACTAGGCTAACAGGATGGTGATCCCAGTTCATAGTATAAATCTGAAAAGTATAAAGAAAATTCTACATAATGACAAATGTCTGACTTGGGTGGGTACCTTGACTATGATTATGCAGATGAAAAATGTTCATATTGTCTCTAAAAAATGTGGTTGCCAATAGATCATTCAAATGCCATGATATGTTGGAGTAATTTTCCATGGAACTGCTGGAGGATCCAACACATTTAGGAAAAATAAATACATAATAAACAAATATCTCCCAAACTTTATGCTTTTAAAAATAATAGTTTGATGGCTATGAGAGAAGATTAAAATATTTTTTTTTCAAGGGAATTGGAAAATTTTACAGTTACCCAGCTTGAGTAACCTGCTTGAATGATTATTATTTTTTTTTTTTTTACCATATACATACTAGACTCTTACAATATGCACATTTTCAGCTACATTAAAAAGAGATATTCCCAGGCATAAGGACCCTTTTTCTTTTTTAGTTCAATAATATTTATTGAGTATTTCAAAAGAAAAAATATACAAGAAGCAGTTCAAATACATAGAATCAAAATAAAGCCTTCGGTACAAAAAACATGCATAACTATATTCAACTGTAGAGGACCAAAACCTTAAAAAAGGTTCAGAGTACTGGAACTGCTTATGAAGAGTATACAAGAAAAAGGTGAGAGAGAGCAAGAAAAGAAAGGAAAAAGGAAAGAAAGAGAGAAGGAAAGAAAAGAGAAGAAAAGGAAGACAGGAGTGTCTACAAAACAGAGCGTACATATGAATCTAGGAATGACCAAGGTGATTTGTTACGCTTCAAGTTCATGGAAGTTCGAGATACAGTTTTCTTCTCATATGCATAGGATTCGAATCTATGATACATACTCAGAGAATTCCACCAAAAAGTATAGTCCAGTAACGAAGATAATTTCCAATTTTTCAGAATATGCATGAGAGCAGTCACAAACATGGTATCGATGAGTTTAGGAGGACAGTTCGATTGCGCGAAACAGGGATGTTGGGAGTGAAGAATTACAATGTCTATAGAGATCTCATCCGAGCAATTAGTAATAGCTTGTATGGTATCCCAAATGCGAGTCCAAAAGGAACGGACCAGAGCACAGTGAAAAAGCATATGGTCAAGAGTTCCAGCTTCTTTCAAACAGTTCCAACAAATAGAGTCTTGTTTTAAGTTGGCTTTCCACATGCGAAATGGGGTCCATACTGCATGCCATATAATAAAGAACATAGATTGTGAGACTCTAGAGGACAAAAGCAGACGATTTGTTGAAGACCAGAAAAGTTCCCAATCAATGTCAGAAAGCGGAGTAGTAAGTATAGAGTCCCAGTGTTTCATGGAATGGGATGAGAAAGTAAAGGAGTGATCTCTTAAAATTTTGTAAAAGAGAGATGTCACCTTGCCTTTCAGTAGAGCCAGTGCAGACCAGTGACGAATAGTGTGAATAGATGTCATGAAGTCAAAGCGTATATGCACAGAGGATAACACCCCAGTGAGTGAGAGCCACTGTGAATAAGTAGAGGGAGGCAATGAGTATGTAGAGCAAAGTACATCAAAAGGAACAGAAGAAACGGAAGTAGACAGTTGGTGAGCAAACCATAGACCCGCCCGCTGCCACCGTTTCCATGAAAGGGACTTGCCATTGTTTTGGATTTTGGATTATTCCAAAGGGACATGAGTGGACTATTATAAACTGAGATCTCAGCCATTGTATCCAGGAGATGAAGGGCATGCTGCATTGAACTCAACAAAGAGTACTTTCTCAGGTGTCTAGGTACTGATACCGTTAATAGGGAGGAGACGTGTAGTGGTGCACATAAAAAATGTTCCATTTCAAGCCAGGCTGGTGGATCCTGGGGAGAAGAGTCAATGAGCCAGTAAGATCCATATTTGGCTAATGAAGCAATATAATAATGATAGAAATCTGGTAAATTTAGACCTCCGTTAATCTTAGAGGCTTTCAGCTTGGCGAGAGCAATGCGAGGTTTTTTCTTGTTCCAAATGAATTCAGAAATTTTCCTATTTAGCCAATGGAAAAATGACTTCCGGCATAGAAGAGGAAGCATAGAGAGAGTGTAATTAATTTGAGAGGCCAGGGTCATTTTGATGGAGGCTATTCTACCCCACTGTTCCGCCACTTATTTCTGTCAGATGGGATGATCAGTGACACTCAGAAAAGTACACAGACAATATAAAAGCATAAACAATAACCCTTTATTATATATATATATATATATATATATATATGAATATAAGAATAAAATAGCTTCACCTTGACCCCATGCAACGACCTCCTTCACAATTGGGAATCCCTTACAATTGATAGGCGGGTGGACCAAAGGACTGTCCCTTTAGACGTCTAGGATTCTAATGTTAGGGGCAGAGTTCTGTTCTTATATAGTTCATAGCAATACAGCTGATCCTGCAGAAATCAGCGTCCTTCACTTACGATTCAGGCACACCCGGTCCTGGTCTTTTGTCTTGACAACACCCAGGTCAGGATGTCAGAAGGAGGTGCTGCATAAAACCGGCTTCCCATCTGGTTTCACAGTTCCCTTGATGTTGTCCTGGCAACACCTAGGTCAAGGAGGTCAGAATGCTAGATAAGCAGACTTGTGGATTCATGTCAGTAGTATGCTGGGTTTCAGTCATCCTCCCTGGCCAGTTCCTTTGATGTTGTTTTGGCAACACTTAGATCAAGAAGGTCAGAATGTCAGATAAGCAGACCTGTGGATTCATGTCAGTAGTATGCTGGATTTCAGTTACCCCCCTGGCCAGTCCCTTTGATGTTGTCCAGGTAACACTAAGGTCAAGGAGGTTAGATAAGCAGACTTGAGGAGACATGTCAAGTATTATGCTGAGTTCATTTACCCCCTGGGTATAACATTCCACCCCTGGATACTCAAGTCTGCACCTCCCAATTAAGAAGTCCTCTGAATAAAGGGAGAGAGTGTCCATTTGTATACACAATAGGTAAACCCACAATTAAGAAATGTTAACATAAGGATAGCTAAACAAAATTATAGAGTAAGAAATGAAGAAACACCTTTTGTGCCATAGCACTGATTCTAATAAAAGCATCCCACCAATGGAGTGCAGTGGTAGCTTCAATATGATCTGCCACAGAATGCAAGTTAGTATTTCAAAATTCAGTATCTATTTTATGCCTTAGCAAAGTAAGGTTACATTGCTGTTTTGCTTTATTTAAAATTGCTATAGCAATAAAATAATTGGAGTAAGTACCTCGGCAAAAAAAAAATTAATATTTACATTTGATATCCAGGGTTCATAAAAATGATAAGTTGCATTATTTGCCCACTGCAACACACTAACATTCTGTAAACATACTGAAAAGGGAGCTTGAATTGCAGGAATCACAAGTTCAACAGTACTGCTAGCAACACAGACATATTTATGTAATATGTCTTGTACAAAGGTGTAACCTTGAGGTTCAATGGTCCATTGGCACAGATTGTAAGTATGTTGTAAAGAACATGGTTCATAGATCGCATAAGGAGATGGACAAACTTGTCCATGTTAACACGTATGTTTTGTTCTGTTCATCTATTTGTTGCCCATAGTAAGTAGGAAACCATAATTGGGGTCTTAATAGCAAAGGCATCACAGTGAAAGGACACATTATTGTAGAGTTCCTTACATCAAATAACGTAAGCAACCCTTCACAGGAGAGATCAGAACATTGTTGTATATCAAAATTCCACCATGTTCTATCTAAGGGCGTGGTTTTATTAAATAATACAAAAAAATCAATGAGGTATTTCGTAATTGTAATTGCTGGATAAAGTTAATTCTTTGTTGTAAAAAAGACAAAACACGAATCTCACAAATAGTCCAATGTAAGGCTGAAGAAACATTACTATCTAAAGTATATTGCTGTATTATAGTATCATTAACAACATGTAACATTAACTGATCATATCGTAAGGTTAGTTCATGATTATGTATAGTATTTGGCACCTATTCACCTTCCCATCTAAATACATCTGCTACTCTGGAGCCAAAATATGCTTGTTTGCCAGCCAGTATTTCAGAAACAATAGCATTTACTCTACTTTTAGGTAAAATAGGAAAATTAATTGTCCATTCATAAATCATTTCCTTATGTTCTAAACCTGGTATTCTTGCATTCCCTAATATTTCTTGCTAATTAGGCATTTTACTTGAAAGTATCACATATAGGAAATCATGGAAATTAATAATCTTATTAAAATTATATTTGTGCTCTTACTCATGGCTTACATACATTTAGGGTAGCTTCATATTCACCATCGATCACTGCAGTTATCTGGTATCCCGTTTTTCTTAGCAGCTTTGGTTAGGGTCTGGCTATGCTCCAGTTTCAATAGGCTTGCTATGCCACTCACATGCCTTCACTCACGTAAGAGTCAAGTGCACCACCCCCAGAGACCAGCCCTAATGTGAAGCGGCAGGATATAGGCTCACTTCTATTCCCAAGTCGGTGCCACATAATAGCGTCATGGCACGGCACTGTATGTCTGGTTGCGTGTCATCATCTTCTTGATCTGGTGAAATTTTCTATTAACCCAGCATGTTAGCCAAATCAAAAGAATAAGAGAGCAGAGCTGACCAATTCTATCACAAAGGGATGAAAGTCTATATGGAATAACATTTCCCAGTACGTGATTTTCCAAGGAAAATATTTCATCATGACTGTTTAGCTTCAATGCTTTAGTTACAATAAACACCCCTAGTGATAAAAGGGAAGATAAGAAAAAGAAAAAGGAGAAAAACCACTTTATGTACAGAATGTGATAACATGTGACAATACTTGTGTGTAAGGTAGCATTTGTTTGCGATAATAGAAACAACACTAATGCACTTAAAGGTATTCTGTAGGACATTCAGAAAATACACCTTTTTATGTGCTGGACATAATTATTATGTCACTTAAGAGAGACCATAAACACGTACTGATGGTAATACCAAAATAACTTATGTCAGAGATGTGCACTGCACTGTTTATACCTGGTAAGTTAAATAAAGAGAGACCATTTTTTATTTTATTTAGCAAATATCCAATACCAATGAGCACCATTTTACCAGGTATAAAGCTTTCTAATTTTTTTTTTTCTCTTCAGATATCCTCTTATAATATAACCCCTAACTAAATTATAATTTGGCTCTATGAGCCATAGCATAAAATCATTGTGAGCATGTTTTCATAAGAAACTTTCTTGTATGTGGGGGGAATCTTTTTTTGGGAAAGGGATATGGTACCATTTGGACTAATAGAAGGGATGGAAAAACTCTGGAAATGGCCAATGTGCTATGTTTAGTGGGGTACCCCATAAGCTAAAACAGACAACACATAACAGAACAGACAAACACAGAGCTCCAGCATGCTTTCTTCCATCGGCAATGATTCAGGGTTGAATTTAATCTGTAAATAAGCACACTATTAATCAAAAGAGTCATAAACAAATTTGGTATCCATTGGATTCCCACTATCAGGTCACAGTGCTGGAAGTATTTTAAATATGGCACAGTGAAATTGGTTCTAATGACCATGTCTGGATGCTAAGCTTCTAAAAGAAAGAGAGATAGAAACTTAAGTTAATTGCTCTATAGTTTTGCTGGTCTCCTTCCATTTCCAAGTTCGGTCACACAATCACAAGAGAATGCAAGCAGGGACGTTTTAATCTATAAAACATACAAGAGAGGTTTACGTGAAGGTACAGTGGCTTACAATGTTAGAATTTGAGGTAAAAGACACATTTGCAAAATCACTTGGAGTGCAACTTCCTTATACTATCTAACAAAATTTTATACATTATAAAGGTCACTTAGCAATATTTCTACTCTTTTATTGTCCAACCTACCCCATATGTTACCCCAAATGCGAAATATGTTGCCTCCAGAATCCAAAAAGGCCTAAAAAGGCCCGAGTTTGTTTTTTACAAAGGGGAGAAGGGAAGTTTACATCCTTCTGTTTAACTTTCTCTATCACCTCTCAGCATCCTTTTGCCCACTTAGTCCATATAGTGTGATAGTGCTACTCCTGCATGTAAGGTATAATTATCTAAAGGTTCTGCTATAATCTTGTGATAGAAAGTGGGACTATGTAAGTATTCTTGTGGTAGTCTGGTAGATGTATATTGCCTCCCTTGCCAAGTGAATGCAAATTGTTCTGGACATTGCTCCACTATAGGAATAGTAAAAAATGCATTGGTTCATGTTTACAATTTTAGAGGAGATCATAGGAATGTATGGCAATTTATCAAAACTATAGATTCCATCGGAAAGCTGTAATGTTAACCCTTTTAGGATATCCATCCCTATTATATTTTAAGGAATCTCATGATCAATACAGTATATTCCCAAATTGGTAATTGTCCAATTTTTAAATCTGTTCTCTTTTTCTGTACCGCTTGTATAATTTCCCCCAATCCTGATATTTATATTCCTCCACCCCAGTGTCCACTACAGCTTGTACCTTTTGCTCCCCAGATTTCCAATAAATCTTTATCTCTACATGCAGACGCGGTGCTCATTTGGTCCAGGCAAACACTGAGGCTTGGCATTCACATTATTGATCCTCCCAACACTTCCACCCTTTTAAATTAGGATAAAGAATGGAAGCAGTTTCCTCAGGAGGAGCCGTCGGTACCAAAATATCCTCCCTCTCTCCTTTGTTCACTTGTGCTTGGGACATAGATTTCTTTCCCAGTCCTCTACTTTTGTACATTCCCCATAACGTCCCTGCATCTTTCCCATCTATTTCTTCCCTCTTTACTCCATCTTTTATTAATGCCAAAAACATATTCCTCCGAGACACCCGATTAACCCTGTTTGAACTGGATTGTCCTTTTCTCCTTTTATCAAAAGTATTTTGAGGTCCCCAGTCCCCCCGATCTCCTAACTGTCGGACCGCTTCTAAGGCTTCCAAAATAGTCCTGTCTATTTGATTGATCAACAAAGTTATCATTACCTGTTTGTATGCCGGTGCAGCATACTTAATAATTTTATTTCTCATGGACACAGTAAAAGGTAATGACATATATGTGTCAGCGTGACCTATTACTAAGGCTACCTTCATAGCCTCTTCCTTAATTCTCATTTGAGCATCTTTTAATGTATACTAAATTTTATCATTTGAGGGCCAATCAGATTCAAGTGGATATCGCCTCGTAACACCCCTACTAATTATCTCTAATTAAGACCATTGGACATATTTTGCAGGATAAGGATCCTCCCGTAAAGCATCTTGTACTGCTGCTTCTTGACTAATTTGAACAAATTTAGGGGCATCTGTGACATCCACCATAATCCCTGCTGCGCCCAGCTCCTGCACCCGAATTATCCATTGTATTAGTGGTTCCCTAGGCTGCTGTATAAAGCGTGCCATCCTATCCATGACTTCTTGTTGAGTAACATCCTCCATAACATTATTTCTAGTCAGACTTTCTCCTCTCTGCAGATTTTCCTGTAATCTTTGTCTCCTCACAGGCTTTGCTTCTAAACTTTCTGCCTGCTCTCCTACAACACATATATCCTTCTCACTGTTATTAGAATATGAATCCCAAATATCCCCATCCCATTTATTTGGATCCCAATCATCCGGCAGAAGATAAATTAAGATTTTAACTTTTCTGTAACTCACTTTCCGCCTCCGTTTCTTATGTTTATATCGTGCACATAGCACGGCTGCCTTTTCTGTTATATTTTGATCGATGTCTACCTTATCCATTAATAACTTATTCTGACATTGTAGCATTTTAATGGCATGCTGTTGATTACACCTTTCCTTTTCCAGCTCTCCTAATTTCAATTGTAATTCATGTTTAGCTTCATGCAAATTCCTCCAGTCTGACAAAATCATCCTTCCTTGTCTAGAAATTCCTTCTTGCTCTTCTCCTTTTGAGATTTTCACCTTTTGTAAGGTGAAAATTCATGTGGATCCCCACTTCCAAAAGTACAGGATTCACATAATCCTGCTTCTACAGACCACTCAGTGGCCATTAATTTACCTATACTATCATTCCAATCCGGAATGGAGGGATTGGGAGCCTGCTCCTCAACCCCTTGTGTTCTGTTCTTTTCTGACCACATTGATCACCCCACTTCTGGTACCAATATGTTCCGCCACTTATTTCTGTCAGATGGGATGATCAGTGACACTCAGAAAAGCACACAGACAATATAAAAGCATAAACAATAACCCTTTATTATATATATATATATATACAGTGGTGCCTCGCATAACGAACGCCTCGCACAGCGAACGCTTCACACAACGAACTTTATGTCTTGCTCCCTACAACGAACTTCGTTTCACACAACGAAGTCGCCCGAGCTGCATCCTTCCGCGCAGGCACTGCGCTTAACTGCCCTCTCTCCGCCTGGCTCCCTCTTGCCCCCCCGACTCCCCGACACGATCGGGGCAAAAAGGAGCCCAAGCCCTCTTGCCCCGCCGATTCCCCAACTCCCCGATAATATCGGGCCAGGAGGGAGCCCAAGTCCTCCTGGCCACGGCGACCCCCTAACCCCACCCTGTACTACATTACGGGCAGGAGGGATCCCAGGCCCTCCTGCCCTCGACGCAAACCCTCCCTCCCCCCAATGACCGCCCCCCCCAAGAACCTCCGACCGCCCCCCCAGCCGACCCGCGACCCCCCTGGCCGACCCCCACGACACCCCCAACCCCCTTCCCCGTACCTTTCTGTAGTTGGCCGGACAGACGGGAGCCAAACCCGCCTGTCCGGCAGGCAGCCAACGACGGAATGAGGCTGGATTGGCCCATCCGTCCCAAAGCTCCGCCTACTGGTGGGGCCTAAGGCGCCTGGGCCAATCAGAATAGGCCCGGGAGCCTTAGGTCCAGTGTTCCCTCTAAGCTGAGCAGGTGTCCTCCAGCTGCATTGCTACCACTAGGGGGTGGAATATTTTCAGTCGCTAAGGACAGGTATGTTCCCTGGAGTCCTGCAGAACTTGCCTGTCCCTCACAATTGAAAAATGTGACAGTAAAACAGCACCCTCTATTGGTGAGACTGTGGGTGGAGGACTCCTGCTCAGCTTAGAGGGAACAGTGCTTAGGTCCCTCCTGGGGGCGGGGCCTGAGGCACATGGGCCCAACCCGACCATGTGCCTCAGGCCCTGCCCCCAGGGGGGTCGCGGGTCGGCTGGAGGGGCGGTCGGAGGTTCTTGGGGGGGGGGCGGGCGGTGGGGGGGGGGGGGGTTTGCGTCGAGGGCAGGAGGGCCTGGGATCCCTCCTGCCCGTAATGTAGTGCAGGGTGGGGTTAGGGGGTCGCCGTGGCCAGGAGGACTTGGGCTCCCTCCTGGCCCGATATTGTCGGGGAGTTGGGGAATCGGCGGGGCAAGAGGGCTTGGGCTCCCTTTTGCCCCGATCGTGTCGGGGAGTCGGGGGGGCAAGAGGGCTTGAGCTCCCTTTTACCCCGATCGTGTCGGGGAGTCGGGGGGGCAAGAGGGCTTGAGCTCCCTCTTGCCCCGATCGTGTCGGGGGTGCCAGGGACCACACGGAGTCACCCACCGTACCACCCGATTCGGGTAAGCGCAGGTATCGGTGGGTGGCTTATTTGCGGGGGGGGGGTGCCTTATTTTACATTTTTTTCTAAAAAGGGGGGCTGTCTTATTTGATGGCCCTGCCTTATCATCGGGGAAACACAGTAGAAAAAAAAAAAAAATGAACAGTTAAGTCCCAGTTTTTGCCGCTGAGACTCTGCCCTCTCTCACTGTAAAATTAGACTCTACTTAGTCTGTCTTTAAATTTAAAAAATGTGTGTTGTTTTAAAAAACAATTATGTTTTAGATGTATCTAAATAAAAATAATAACCAAAAATTTATCTTTTTTTATGTCATCTTAGCATATTTTATGCTACAGAACGAATTATTTTTTTTAACATGTATTGTTATGGGAAAACGCGTTTCACATAACGAACTTTTCGCATAACAAACTTGCTCCTGGAACGAATTAAGTTCGTTGTGTGAGGCACCACTGTATATATATATATATATATATATGAATATAAGAATAAAATAGCTTCACCTTGATCCCATGCAATGACCTCCTTCACAATTGGGAATCCCTTACAATTGATAGGCGGGTGGACCAAAGGACTGTCCCTTTAGACTTCTAGGATTCTAATGTTAGGAGCAGAGTTCTGTTCTTATATAGTTCATAGCAATACAGCTGATCCTGCAGAAATCAGCGTCCTTCACTTACGATTCAGGCACACCCGGTCCTGGTCTTTTGTCTTGACAACACCCAGGTCAGGATGTCAGAAGGAGGTGCTGCATAAAACCGGCTTCCCATCTGGTTTCACAGTTCCCTTGATGTTGTCCTGGCAACACCTAGGTCAAGGAGGTCAGAATGCTAGATAAGCAGACTTGTGGATTCATGTCAGTAGTATGCTGGGTTTCAGTCATCCCCCCTGGCCAGTTCCTTTGATGTTGTTTTGGCAACACTTAAGAACATAATAAGAACATAAGAAGCGCCATCTCCGGATCAGACCTTCGGTCCATCAAGTCCGGCGATCCGCACACGCGGAGGCCCTGCCAGGTATACACCTGGTTTATTTTATAGCCAACCATACTTTATATGCCTCTCTCAAGGAGATATGCATCTAGTTTGCTTTTGAAGCCTAGGACTGTCGATTCTGCAATAATCTCCCCTGGGAGAGTATTCCAGATGCCAACCACACTCTGTGTGAAGCAGAACTTTCTGACATTAGTCCTGAACTTGTCCCCCCTTAGCTTCATTTCATGTCCTCTTGTCCGTGTCAAATTGGACAATGTAAATAATCTTCTCTGCTCTATTTTGTCGATTCCTTTCAGTATTTTGAAGGTCTCGATCATATCCCCACGCAGTCTCCTTTTCTCAAGGGAGAACAATCCCAGTGTTTTAAGTCGATCCTCATATACCAGTTTCTCCATACCCTTCACTAGTTTGGTTGCTCGTCTCTGCACCCTCTCCAGCAGTTTTATATCCTTCTTTAGGTAGGGAGACCAATGTTGGACGCAGTATTCCAAGTGGGGTCTGACCATTGCCCTATAAAGCGGCATTATAACTTTCTCCGATCTACTCGAGATTCCTTTCTTTATCATGCCCAACATTCTATTTGCCTTCTTTGCCGCTGCCGCGCATTGTGCTGACGGCTTCAGGGTCCTATCTATCAGTACACCCAGATCCCTTTCTTGTACACTTTTTCCCAGACTTGCACCTGACATTCTGTACTCATATTCCTTATTCTTACTGCCTAAATGCATTACCTTGCATTTCTCCACGTTGAACTTCATCTGCCATTTCTCCGCCCATTTTTCTAACCGACACAAATCGCTCTGGAGTTCCTCACTATCCTCCTGCGATCTGATTGCCCGGCAGAGTTTTGTGTCATCTGCAAACTTGATGATCTCACTGGATGTTCCGTTTTCCAAGTCATTGATATAAATATTAAAAAGGATCGGTCCAAGTACTGAGCCCTGGGGTACACCACTAGTCACTATCTCCCAGTCGGAGAACTTCCCATTAATGCCCACTCTCTGCTTCCTGTTATCCAGCCATTTGCCTATCCATCTTTGTATATCTCCCTCTATGCCATGGCTTTGTAGTTTCCTGAGAAGTCTTTCGTGTGGAACTTTGTCGAACGCTTTCTGGAAGTCCAAGTATATTATGTCCACCGGCTTTCCACTATCAATTTGCTCATTCACGGTCTCAAAGAATTGGAGTAAATTCGTCAAACACGATTTCCCTTTCCTGAATCCATGTTGACTTAGGTCAAGGAGGTCAGAATGTCAGATAAGCAGACCTGTGGATTCATGTCAGTAGTATGCTGGATTTCAGTTACCCCCCTGGCCAGTCCCTTTGATGTTGTCCAGGTAACACTAAGGTCAAGGAGGTTAGATAAGCAGACTTGAGGAGACATGTCACGTATTATGCTGAGTTCATTTACCCCCTGGATATAACACCCACCAAGATAGAAAAAGTGGGGACCACCGAGATGTAGTATTTAGAACTAAATTTTTGATTTTAGATATATTAAGTTCTTGAGCATGAACTGGATCTTTATGTATTAAAATCCCCAAGTATTTCACAGCTTCATGCGACCATGAGAAAGGAAAGTGAGCTAGATCTGAGGGAAGAATATTATCATTCAAAGGGAAGATCTCCGATTTCTCCCAATTGACAGAGTAACCGGAAAGGAAGGAATACTGAGTGACGATGTGAATAAGGTGAGGAAGAGAGACTAGAGGGTTCCTAAGAAAAAGTAAAACATCATCAGCATAAGCTGCTAACTTGAAATCTCGATCAGAGGAGGGAATGCCTTTAATTAAGGGGCATTGTCGGATAGCTGAAAGGAGGGGCTCCAACGCTAAATTAAATAGCAATGGCGAAGGAGGACAGCCCTGTCGAGTGCCTCTGTGTAAGGAAAATTTATTAGATAGAGAGTTGTTAATCAGGATACGAGCTGTGGGTTGGCGATACAGTGTTTCAATCCATTCTGTGAAGAATGGGCCAAAATTATACCACTTCAAGACACGGAATAGAAAAGGCCACTCCACCCGGTCAAAGGCTTTTTCAGCATCAATAGCTAGGCCTATTACAGGGTCTGACATTGTTTAGCATGGGAATTAACATGATGAAAGAGACGTAGGTTATCTCCTATATATCTTTGTTTAATGAACCCTGTTTGATCTTTATGTATAAGAGACGGAATCACCTTGGTAAGTGTTAATGCAAGCAGTTTTGCCATTATCTTGTAATCTAAATTAAGAAGAGAGCTAGGGCGGAAGTTTTTAACCAAGGTGGCGTCCCTATCGGGTTTAGGGATTACTACAATAGTGGCCTCAGTGAAGTTGATTTGTTTGTCCGGAGTGGAGTGGAGGAAATCATAATATGTGAGAAGATGGGGAGCTAAGAGAGCGCGGAATTGTTTAAAGAACTCGTTGGTAAAACCATCCAGGCCTGGGGCTTTCCCAGCGGGTAGGGAAGATATGGCAGCTTCAATTTCTGATATAGTTATCGGAGAATCTAATTCCAATTTAACACAGTCCGATACGGTCGGATGAGTTAAGGAGGTAAGGAAGGAATCTATACCTGATTCAGGAGCAGAGAATTCGGATTGGTATAAGGTAGCATAAAAATTTTTGAATTGAGAGGAAATTAAAGATCTGGATTTGACTAGATGGCCTGATGGATCCTGAATAGCCGCGATATGTAATCTTTTGGATTTGGCTTTAAGGTATCTGGCCAAAGGATGACCCATAAGATTATCTCCCATGTAATGACCAGAAGTTGAAATAAAGATGTCACGTCGGGCTGTACATAAAACCAAAGTGTTATATTCATACTTAAGATTTTGGATACGTTGGAAAATAGCCGGGTCATGTAGGTGATTAGACATATGTTGTAATTCTAAAGCTTTGATAGAACTTTCTAGTTCTTTTTCTTTTCGCATGGACTGTTTCTTTTTCCAGGAGGCAATTTTGATCAATTCACCTCTGAGGGTCGCTTTATATGCTTCCCAAACAATGGAAGGACATACTTCAGGATCTTTAGAGTTTATTTCAAAAAACTCCACAGTGAAAGAGTTAATTTTTTCAACAATTTCCTCGTCTAGGAGCAAGGCATTATTTAGTCGCCAAGAGGGAGATTCTTTACGTGGGGCAGAGATGGAAACATATAAAGAGATAGCAGCATGATCCGTAAGAGAGATTGAATGTATAATAGTATCGGTGAGATCTTGAATAAGAGAGGAGGACAAGAGAAAGAAATCAATTCTCGAATAGGTGTTATGTGGCGGTGAAAAATATGTGTATTCTCTGCCCTTAGGGTGAAGCAAACGCCAAGGATCCACAAGGGAGAAGTCATCTTTTAAAGCATGAAGAGCTGTGAAAGACCTGGATTTGGAGGGTTTGCAAGAAGATGATCTATCAATATATATGTCTTGAATTTGATTAAAATCTCCTCCCAATATCAGAGAACAAGAACCATATTCAACCAGCACCAGCTGAAGCTCTTTGAAAAAATCTGGATGGTCTTGGACAGGAGCGTATATATTAAGAAACACAAAATCCACTGAGTGCACCGCAGCATGCACCAAACACTACCTTCCATCCGTATCTGTTTTGAAAGAATGAACAACAGGAGAAAGCTTATCACTGAGAAGTATTGATACACCATTTTTCTTTCTATGAGTTGCAGGGGAGTATAAGTAAATGGAAAATCCCTTTAATTGAAATTTCGAAGCAGCAGCTGGCGGGAGGTGGGTTTCCTGCAAATAAATCACATCAGGGTGTTTGTTGGACACATAATTAGCTATCTTTTTCCTTTTAATGGGATGGTTCAGACCATTCACATTAAAGGAGAAAACATGTAAATCAGCCATAATCTATGTTATGCAGTAGTAAGACAGTATATATCACCTCTGTCCAGAGAAAATAAATAACATAACCATAAGATCAGGTAGACACTCCTGTCCGAGAAGAGAGATAGAAAAAGCATGAGAATAGAAAAAAAGGAACTAGTAATATCAGCATAATGTATGGTCAGAAAAAAGAGGGACCACACTATCATGCATATTTTAAAACAGTTTAAGGGTGCTCCTGTGAGCACGGAGGAGTAACACATATGGAACAACTAGCAAAATCCACACCCACTCAATAACAGAAAACATGAGATTGGTGTGCTTAACCGTATACATAGTAAAACATACAACATGATATATGCATTTCATTTCACATCAACAGAAGAGAATCAGACAAAATAATCAGTGCCCTTTTCTGACAACATATCAGCGCATTTTTAAAGAATTCAGGAATGCTGCCAGATCCTCAGGCTCAGTGTAGGAAGTAGTGCGGTTGTTGTATGTTACTTTCATCCTCACTGGGTACATAAGACCATATTTAGCTCCAATGTCTTTAAGATCTTGTCGGTGAGATAAGAAAGCCTTTCTCTTCAAGGCAGTAGATTTAGCCAAATCTGGAACAATGAAGAACTTCCTGCCTTGGTGGAGCAATTGGGGTTTAGATTTAGCTGCTGTAAGAATTTGCAGCGTGTGCTGAAATCTGAGCAGTTTAGCCACTATAGGTCTGGGAGAAGAGGCATGTGCAGAGAGATGAGATGGCACGCGGTGAGCACGATCTATTTCCAGTGGAGGTGAAAAGACAAGCCCCAGAGTAGTAGGCAGGAACGCAGAGAGAAAGGAAATCATGTCAGAGCCCTCCGACGATTCAGGCAGCCCAATAATTCGTAGATTAGACCTCCTGCTGTGATTAGAAAGATCTTCGAGGTCCTTCTGTAAGGTAAGGATAGTTTTATCATGTTTATTTACCGTCTCTTGTATGGATGGTATGGCAGCCGTTTTTTCTTCCAGAGCGTCCAAACGGTGACGCGCGTCCACAAATTGAGAGTTCAGTGCTTCAATCTCTACTCTCAGAAGCTTGGTTTCCTTGACCTGCTCCTGTATAATCCCTCGGATCGATCTCATTTCCTTGAGGAGCAGATCTAATGAGGCCTCGTCGCCCTTCGGCGCCAATTTCTCCGGCGTGCTCGGGTAGGGTTTGGGCCTCTTACTGCTGAGCGGCGCGGGTGAATTTGGGTCGTTTTTCGCCAGATTTGGAGGCGACATGGAGATTCCGGCGGCAAGATAACCCCAGCGGTAGAAAAATTATAAGGGGAAAAAGCATGATTTAGCTTGTTTTAGGCGCGGGTGTGAGGAGCTGTTACGCCATGCGTGTTGTCTCCGCGATGATCAGGCCACGCCCCCGAGGAAGGACCCTTTTTCTGAGCTGTGCTAAAAGTGGTTAGCACTATCTGTAATGTGTGTCTTTCCCATGTGCTGAAGCCACTTTTAATGCGGCCATAAAATGGCTTCATTTTGCTCATTAATGACCATGCACTAAGGAACGTAGTCTACAAATAGTGCCAGAATCTGTGGCTGCCTAAAAAATGACTGCCTACATTTCTGGCACCTGTGTTTGACATGAATCTGAGGAGGCACTTAAGGATGCCTAAAGTCATTTCTGATATTAGACATATCTACTTTGACCTCAGGCATTCCACATTTTTTGTTTTTAAACAATATTTAAATCATTTTTAAACAACTTTGTCATTGTTTATAGAATGTGGGCCTAATTTAACAATTAGCATGTGGCAATTAGTGTGTGAGCTCTAGTTAGGGCAAATCGGAATGCATGTGCTGATGTAACTGTGCTTAGTATTTGCCCTCAAACTCACCTCCAGCGCTAAATGTGTGATCCAGAGTAGTGCCTTTCACCCTGCAGAAAGCACATGTTAGTGCTTACCACAGCTTAATAAAAGACAGAATTTAAGTTTTTAGAATATATAATTTGTATACATTTTAATTCTTGTGTTTGGCCCCCTATTACTATTACATTACATTAATGATTTCTATTTCGCCATTACCTCGTAGTTCAAGGCGGATTATATATGAGTTGTCAGGACATTGAGGAGTACATTAGGAGTTGTCTGGACATTTTCGGAGGTGCTGAAGGGTGAAGTGGATTGCAAATGGGGCTTATGATGGATCTTGCTGTGTTAGTTTGTCTTTATGTAGATTTTGAATAGAGGGGTTTTTATTTCTTTTTGAAGGTTTTGTAGTCTGCGGTTGAGATCAATAAATTGGAGAGTTGGTGGTCTAGTTTTGCTGCTTAGGTGGCTAGGAGGTCATTGTACATTTTTTTTCATTTGACATTTTTGTTTGGAGGGTACGTGAATGGTGCGTGGGTTTTCTTATGTCTGGTTGTGGTGGTTTTAATTAGTTGGTTGTTCCAGTAGGCTGGGCTGCCTCCGTTTATGGCTTTGCATAGTAGGCAGTAGAATTTGAAGAGTATTCTTGCTTGTATTGGGATCCAGTGTGAGTCAAGGTATGCTGCTGTGATGTAGTCATATTTCTTCAGTGAGTAGATAAGTCTTAGAGCTGTATTTTGTACTGTTTGTAGTTGTTTTATCATGGTTGCGGGGCAAGGGAGATAGAGGATGTTGCAGTAGTCTAGTAGACCTAGGACTAGTTGATTTGTGGCTGCATGGTACAGCCTCTGTCTATCAGCATTCCCAGAAGTTTTAGAGTGGGTTGAATGGGGTATATGATAGAGTTTATTGCAAGGTTTGTTAAGGTTGGGGTTTTGCTATTTTCAACGAGGATGAATTTTGTTTTGTCAGGATTTAGTTTCAGTTTGTGCTCTTTCATCCATGTTGCTACTACAGTGGAACCTTGGTTTACGAGCATAATTCGTTCCAGAAGCATGCTCGTAAACCAAATTGCTCGTACATCAAAGCAAGTTTCCCCATAGGAAGTAAGGGAAACTGCTTTGATTGGTTCCACCTCCTCCCCCCCACGAGGCTACCGGCGCTGCTCCATTCTCTCCCTCCTTGAGGAATCCGACGCTGTTCCAAACCCCTCCCCGCGATCCAGCTTCCCCTCCCCGCTCGCGTTGCCCCCCCCCCTACCGCGATCCTACTTTCCCCCCTCCCGAGCAGTCAATGACACCCTTTACCCGATTTGGCACCAGTGCCGGTGCCCGAAGATCCTCCCTCTTCTGGCGCGGCTGGGCGGTGCATCGGAGATCCTCCTTCTTCTGGGCTGGGCTGGGCTGGACAGGCTTTGAGCATTTGCGCATGCTCAAAGCCTTCTGGTCTCGCTCTCTCCGAGATTGAGAGCGAGACCAGAAGGCTTTGAGCATGCGCAAATGCTCAAAGCCAGTCCAGCCCAGCCCAGACCAGAAGAAGGAGGATCTCCAACACACCACCCAGCCCAGGCCGCGCCAGAAGAGGGAGGATCTTCGGGCACCGGCACTGGTGCCAAGTCGGGTAAAGGGTGTCATTGACTGCTCGGGGGGGGGAGTAGGATCGCAGTGGAGGGGGGCAATGCGAGCAGGGGGGATGCCGGATCGCTGGGGGGGATGCCGGATCGCCGGGGGGGGGGTGCTCGTACAGCGAGGCAAGCTTGGTTTACAAGGCATCAAATTTGCAAATGTTTTGCTCGTCTTGCAAAACACTCGCAAACTGGTGCACTCGTAAACCGAGGTACCACTGTATTTTGTTTTGTCAGGATTTAGTTTCTCTTCCTAGACCTGCGTTTTAACTTTAAGGAATAACCTTTGATCTCAGGCTACAATTTAATGTAAACACAGCAAGGAATGCAGATGGCCCTTTGTCTGTGAAAACTGTCAGTTTTTCCTTGAGGCAGAGAAGACCTTTGATTTTATCTGCACTTAAGAGTTTTTTCTTTCTTTCTATAATAGTATTTCTGTTTAGAATGTTTTATACTTCTTTAGTAAACAATTGGCAGAATGGTAAAGGCAAAATAGTTTGCATATCTTTGTCTAAGGGTAAATTTATAGTCTATCTACAATAATGCATATTTCCTGGCCTTTAGTAAATTGCTTTTTTATACAGTCATGCAATGTGTTTGTTATGCTGATCTTTTTCTATCCTTCTTCTTTTCATTTCTTCTTTCTCCCCTTATCCACAACTCTGTTTTTTACACTTCTCCAATCTAAAGCTTTTTATAATCTGTGCCAAAGATTTCTCATCTCATACATTTATGTTTTTCAATAATGGCTGATCTCCATATAATGTCTTATAATGTCAATGTGCTCAATCATCCAATTAAAAGAAAAAAAATTGCTAACTATATTACTGCTAAGCATCCAGATGTGGTTTTCCTTCAGGAGACACATCTTCCCTCTGCACCAGCTCTTAAATTAACTGTTAAAGGATACTCATCTCACCTTTTTTCTCCGCTATTAACAAAAAGAAAAATGGGGTTTCCATTTTCTTTAAAAATAATATTCCTGTTACCATTCTATCACACAATGCGGATGCAGAGGGAAGGTGGTGTCTGGCCCATGTCGTACTGCATTCAGTGGAATATGTATTTTTGAACATCTATGCCCCAGATTTGGATCACCCTGAATGTTTTAGAGGTCTCCAATCTATGCTTCTTGAATTCTCTTCCAAATCCTTGATCATTGGAGGAGACTTCAACCAAATACAAGACCTGATTCTAGACAGATTTTCCTCTTGCAAACTGTCTCAATCAAGATCATACCATGAACTACATAATCTCATTGAAAATTATTATTTAACTGACCCCTGGCGATTACTCAATCCCAAGAGAAAAGAATACATGCACTGTTCCCCACCACATAACACCTACACGAGAATCGATTGTTTTCTCATTTCATTTCATCTCACTCATCTTCTAACCAATACTGTCATTCATCCAATAAGCCTCACTGATTATGCATCCATTTTCTTATACCTACTTAATTCTTCTCAACCACTCAACAAATCCTCATGGAGATTAAATAATCATCTTTTACTAGATAATGACATTATGGAAAAAAATCAGAACCTTCACGATTGAATTCTTCGATCTTAACACGAAAGATCCTGAGATATGTCCCTCTATCATATGGGAGGCATATAAAGCCACCTTGAGAGGTGAGCTGATCAAATTTTATGCTTGGATAAAGAAACTTACACTTATTCCAGATTTCCACTTTTATTATTTAGCTTCACTGGCTAAATATGGGGCTTATTGGGTTCAAACCCAACCCTTCCCATATTTACCTCCTTGGTTAGAACTGGAAATACATATGTGTCATCCTTGCCCCATATATGCTCTTTGCACGAAGAATATTCCCACACAACTAAAGAAGTATACCTTTCTGGGTGTGACACAATATGACATCTGGATGCTATGACGGAATATTCATTATACAACACCTTGAAAATGTCTATTTGGAATAACTCAAAATTAAAACATAAAGGTAAACAGTTTTCCTGGAAAAAATGGCAAAATGCCGGAATATGGTATGTGGAACAACTAATTTGTGACAACAAGATAATTCCTTTTTCCTCTTTATGTACCCAATTTCCTCTGCTTGTGAACTCTTATCCTCAATGGCTACTGTTGTCCTCATCCATTGCATCTGCAATACCTTATTTTGTTCCCTCAGCAACTGTGATCTCATTTCACCATTGGAATGACTCGGTTATCGCCCATGGAAAAACTGTGTCAGTTTTCTATAAAATTATGCGTGATCATAAATTTACTTTCTTACCTCATGTCCTGATGCAATGGGAATCTATGCTGACATTGATTGGCGATCGTATTGGCTGAAAACTAATCGCCTGCTACTATCTTCCAGAGTATCACAATCCTTGTATTTTGTTATGTGGCAGGCGATCTGGACCCCTCATCGTATGTGGAAAGCTAAATTGAGACCTGACCCTACATGCTGGCATTGCCTTGGTCCTGATGGCACCTTGGATCATATGATGTTTCACTGCACTGCTATTCGTCCATTATGGTCCAGCATTTGGAAGATCATCAAAAATATTACCACATGTCACTCGGATATTACATTTGATATTGTCATGCTACGATCTCAACACCCCTGTTTTGTCAATACTGATTGCCCTTCAAAGCTGATTGACACTATGTTTGCAACTGCTATCATGCATATTCTCAAGAATTGGAAATCAGCCTCTCACTTAGACTATACTTTCTGATGGAATTCATTATGTTTGTACAGTAAACATGAACAATATGCGGTTGAAAAACGTCATATTTCTAGAATGTCTTCTTCTGTCTCCATTGTATCACCTTGGAAATTTCTTGAAAGGTTCACATAACCCACCTTACCGACCATTCCACTGTCTTAACTCTATGTTATACTTTACACTTTTCCCTTTTTTCTTTCCTTTTATTCAACATCTTCTTCTTCTCATTATTATTCTTATAGGGATGTTGCATTGTGTAGTCTGCCTATTGTGTTATATAATGTCCTTCAACAATTATTATTATGCTCATTGTTATGTTTTTGATTTTATTTTGTATTGTTCAAAACTTACAATAAAAAATTTGAACTGAAAAAAATATTAGTGATAGGAGGAAGTACAAAAGTGGCATTGTGAGACTCAAAAGTCAAGGGGAGTAATATGTAGAAGCTGATAAAGATAAGGTTGAATTGCTTAATAAATATTTCTTTTCACAGCTGAAGCATGGGGAGTGGAACCTAAGAAAACAAATGCAAATATCCTGGAGGTGTGGTATACTCTAATCGATTTTCAGAAGATTGTGTTTGCCTGGAGCTAGCTAAACTAAAGGTAGACAAAGCAATTAGGCCAAATGATATACATCCAAGGAACCTAGGGAAGTTTTGGTGGTTCTATTGGCTGACCTTTTCAATGTCTAGAGTCAGGAGTGGTATCACAGGACTGGAGAAGGGCAGATGTGGTCCCTCTTCACAAAAGTGGAAGCAAGGAAGAAGTAAGGAACTACAGGCCAGTAAGTCTGACTTCTGTGGTCAGTAACTTAATAGAATAGCTTTTAAAACAAAGAATAGTGAAGTTTCTGGAATCCAGTGGATTACAGGACCTGAGTCAATATAGATTCACTAGAGGCTAAACTAAACTAAACTAAACCTTAAGTTTATATACTGCATCATCTCCACGGAAGTAGAGCTCGGCACGGTTTACAAGAACTTAAAAATGAGAAAGGGTAGGAAAAGGTTTACATAAGTTTATAAATCGAGTGGAAAAGTAAGGGAAAATAAATTACATGTTAGAGAAGAGCCAGGTTTTTAGTTGCTTACGGAATAAATGGAGGGAGCTCAGGTTCTGGAGCGGGATAGTAAGGTCATTCCAGAGACCTGTGATTTTGAAAAGAAGTGATTTTCCCAGTTTACCTGCGTGGAGAATACCATGTAGGGAGGGGAAGGATAGTTTTAATTTATGGGCGGTCCTGGTGGAGTCAGGGCAAGAGGAGTTGAAAGAAAGTGGGATTAGGGAAGGAAGGATGCTGTGAATAATCTTAAAAGCCAGGCAAGAGCATTTGAATTGGACTCTGGAAATCACTGGGAGCCAATGAAGATTGGCCAGGAGTGGGGATACGTGGTCAAATTTACGTTTTGCAAAAATCAGCTTGGCTGCCATGTTCTGAATAAGCTGGAGTCTTTGGAGGCTTTTTTTTGTTAAGCATAGGTAAATGGCATTACAATAGTCAAGTTTGGAGAGAATGATGGATTGGACAAGGACGTGAAATGTTTTTGGCGGAAGAAGGGTCTTGCTTTCCTTAGCATGTGGAGGCTGAAAAAGCATGAGTTTGTCAAGGAGTTGAGGTGGTCCTTGAGAGAGAGAGAGGAATCGATAATGATGTCAAGGACCTTGCTTGAGAACTCAAGGTGCAAGGCAGTGCCTGAGGGCAGTGCGAAGAGGGTGGGCAGGTGTTCTAACTTTGGGCCGAGCCAGAGTAATTTTGTTTTGATTCATTTAGTTTCATCTGTACCGAGAGGGACCAGGAGTGGAGTCTCATTATGCAGGATGTTATGTTATCGTGGAGGTTGGTGAGTTCTGGTCTGTTTCAAGAAGGACAAGGATATCGTCGGTGTATGTGTAGATTGTTTAAAGGGGGGAAAGCTGGAAGAGCTTCAATGAGGACATATAAATATTAAAAAGGATAGGGGAAAGGGGTGATCCCTGAGGGACACCGCAGGAAGGAGACCAAGGAGTGGACATGGTGCCATTAGAGTTGACAGTGTAGGAGCGAGAGCGAAGGAAGTTTGAAAACCAATTAAGAACGGTGGAATCAATTCCTATCTCGGAAAGTTGATAAAGTAGTATGTCGTGGTGGACGACATCAAAAGCATTTCTTGTCAGACAAATTTGATCAATTTCTTTGACTGGGTGAGAATTGGATAGAGAGAAACCGCTGGATTTTAGCAAAGTCTTTGATAGTGTTCCACACAGGCATCTAATAAATAAACTGAGTACCCTGGGTATGGGACCCAAAGAGATGGACTGGGTAAAAAACTGTCTGAATGGAAGATGATAATAACAGTTTAATAATAATAATAATAACAGTTTATTTAAATACCGCAAACCGTGAAGTTCTATGCGGTTTGTATCATTTAAAATACATTTAAAATACAATAAAAGTTGAAGAAAATAGAGAGTTAAGAACCAATGCCTAAAAACCCTAAAAATATATTAATTTCATAGTCTACAATTTTACAAATTAACTACCTAAGTACTTCAAAAATAAATGTGTTTTTAGATATTTCCTAAATTCCCCATAAATTTTGGTAAAAAGGAGCAATTGATCTAAGTCTTTGCCCCATGCTGCTGCTTTTTAAGTTTGCATCCTTTAACAGGTGGAAAAGCAAAATTCAAATGTGAGCTTATTTTATGTTTATTGGTTATAAAAGAGAAAAGTTCATTTAGATATTTAGGAGTCAAACCAAATAGAACCTTAAAACAAAACCAACCGGATTTAAATTTTACGCGCGCCTCCACTGGCAACCAATGCAACACCCGATAAAAGGGTGTCACATGGTCATTTTTCTTAACCCCAAAATCACCCTGGCCGCTGTATTCTGCACCATCCGCAATCATTGCATATTTTTCTGAGAAATTGCTGAATAAGCAATGTTGCAGTAGTCAAGTTGACTCAGTATAAGAGATTGCACCAAAACTCTTGAATGATGAAATATCACAAGGACCAGAGTAAGGAAACCGTTTTTAACCAAAGAATCCACTTGGTCCTTCATTGTTAGTCACTGGTCCAATATTATACCCAAAATTTTAACGTAGATTGAATAGGATAATTAAATTTATTAATGCACAATGATGTTTTGGTGTCAAACGGATGAGGTGAAGCAATGAAAAATTTCATTTTTTCTGAGTTAAGCTTCAACCTAAATTCAATCATCCATTGCTCCATCAAATCTAATACTTCTGTTGCCTTAGGAATAATTTCAGAAAGAGAGGTATCAAATGGGATAATAATCATGAAATCGTCTGCATAACTAAATAGCTTTATCCCCAGCTGGGATAACTGTGCACCTAAAGATGACATATAAACATTAAAAAGCAGTGGGGATAATGGTGAGCCCTGCGGAACACCGGATGGATTACTCCAAATGCCAGAATAGTCAAAATTAAAATGAACTTGATAGGTGTGAGATGTAAGGAAGCCCCGTAATCAATCTAATACCACTCCTCTAATGCCAATAGCATCTAAACATTGTAACAGTTTTTCATGATCCACTAAATCAAATGTAGAACTCATATCATAACAGGTGGCAGTGGTCAATGGAGATCTCTTTGAGGAAAGGGATGTTACCAGTGGTATGCCTCTAGGTTCTGTTCTTGGGCCTGTTCTTTTTAACAATTTTGTATACAATATTGCTGAAGGGCTGTCTGGAAAGATTTGTCTCTTTGCAGATGATACCAAAATTTGCAATTGATGGTGTAGATAACATGAGGAAGGACCTAGTGAAGATTAAGGAATGGTCTGAAATTTGGCAACTACAATTTAATGGTAAGCAATGCAATGTCATGCATTTGGACTGCAAAAACCTGAAGGAATGGTAAGTTTAGGGGGAAGACCATTGGTGCATGAAAGAGGAGAAGGACTTGGATGTGATAGTATGTGATAATCTTAAGGTAGAAACAAATCAAGAAAATGCAGCTTCAAGGTGTATATTCACAAAAAGTGCAACATGCAAACACACCCATAAAATGATTCAAACTACCTCAATATATCAGGGGATGGAAAGACCTTTAAAAAGCTACAATGCTACTTTAAGTTAGCAAAAGAAGCAGGTCATGTCTCAATCACTGGTCATAACTCCCTTAGTTTTCCTCTTTGTTGCTTTCTTATCCTAGTTGCATCACATAAACTTTGGAGGTTCCCCCTCATGAACTGGTAAGCTGCAATAACCATACTCACTTTAGTGGTTTCAAAGTCTCCACTGGGCAACTGGCTTCAATCATCTTCTGAAAGCTTCATATCCCCTCATTCTGAACAGAATAACTGTTCTCTAACCATCTAGAGATAGTTTCTGAACTCTGGAAGTCTGTAAATAAATTGTTTCTTCTTTTTTATATATGTTTATTCATTATACTCAAAAACAGTAACAGAACTAGACAGTCTCAAAAATATAAAATTCAAAATTATATAACCATGCCCTCCCATCCTTCTCCCTGCTGTGAACTGAATTTAATCTGTCAGGAGAGAGTTTCTTGTTAGGCAACAGGAAGCTCAGTGAATTGCAGCCATATTGATTGGCAGCCTCACTGGAAGTCCCAAACTTATGTTTGTATAAATTTTCCAAAATTCTATTATAAAATTTTTTTTCAAGCTAAACAAAATTAGAAGCAGGAAAACAGAATGTGTGAATCTATATATTTGTGCAGAACATCTTTTGCCCTCACTTAGAATAGGTTCTGCTGGCAGTATAAAGCCTGGGCACTACTACAGAGAATGTAACTTTACAGTGCATTTCCTCTCTTGCCTTTCAAACATCCATATTTAAACTCAAAAAGGGATATTTAATAGTTTGGTTAAAAATTGGCAATGTGCATATCTGGTATAAATTCTGGGAAACATAGGTAAAGTTTTGAAGAGCAAAAAAACTCTGAATATTTTTAGCCTCTGTTTCTGAGAGAAACATGATGTATGGTTTTCTAACAGGATCTTATGCCAAAAGAATGAGTGATCCCAAGAAAAAATACTTAACCTGAACGCTGGGAGGGATAATTGGAAATGCTGAGACACTTTGCTGATATTAAACCTACAAAACATGGCTTTCTTACTGCAATTTCAATCTATGACATGCAAAAAGAGCTAACGCACAGCAGAATGAATTTGGTTGCTAGTGAATGCAATGAGAAAATGTCTGTGCTGTAAAATAATCTGACATATTGATTTATACAGAGTCAAATGGTTTCCAAAAATAGGATAATTAATTAGTGAATGCTAGTTACTGTCAAAATGTTGAAAACTATAAACCATTATGAAGTCAATTTTTAAAGTGATTTCTGCAGGTTAAAGGTGATTTACCTAGGTAAATCAGCTGTCTGAATGTTGTCTGGCCCTACTACCCATACACATGCACACACACAGAGGGGGGAATTCAATAAATGGCATCCAAAATTAGGTTGCCCAAATGAAATGAGATAATGAAATGCACAACCTAGTGTATAGGACTTTAACTTAAATAGACACCACAATGAATACACCAGGCTCCCTTTGGTTTACATAAACACAGTTGAGGCAGCAATCACTTTCTGTGCTCAGAGAACTGTTGAAATTTGAAACCACTGAGTGAGCAAGACATGCCCACCATTTAAATGGCTCTTTTCTCAATCATTGCACAAGTTACTCAGTTTAATATTTGTTATCTTCTTATCAATAGAAATATTAACTGTTATTATTCTCAAAGCACACTTAACTTTTGGTGAACATAAGAAACGCCTTCACCGGATCAGACCGAGGTCCATCTAGTCCGGTGATCCGCACACGCGGAGGCCCATTTAGGTGCTCCTTTTTGGAGACCCGGATTTCCCGTATCCCTCAATATGATCTGCAAGAAGGTGTGCATCCAACTTGCGTTTGAAACCCAGAACAGTATTTTCTGCCACCACCTCCTCTGGGAGAGCATTCCAAGCGCCCACCACTCTTTGTGTGAAACAGAACTTCCTGACATTTGTCCTGAACCTGCTGCCATTTAGTTTTAGGCTATGACCTCTTGTCCGCGTCACATCTGAAAATGTCAGTAATGCTGCTTCCTGGTCAATTTGATCAAATCCCTTTAATATTTTAAAAGTCTCTATTAGATCCCCACGCAGTCTTCTCTTTTCGAGGGTAAACAGTCCCAGTTTTCCGAGGCGTTCCATGTAGCTTAAATTCTCCATGCCTTTGACTAGTTTCGTGGCTCGCCTCTGTACCCTTTCCAACATAATTTTATCCTTCTTAAGGTATGGAGACCAGTGTTGGACACAGTATTCTAAGTGTGGTCTGACCATTGTTCTGTAAAGTGGCATTATAACATCTTCCGACCTACTCGTGATCCCCTTCTTAATCATGCCTAACATCCTATTTGCTTTCTTTGCTGCCGCCGCGCATTGAGCCGATGGCTTTAGGGTTCTGTCTATCAGCACCCCCAAATTAGTAACATAGGCAATGTATAGTAAATGACGGCAGATAAAGACCTGAACAGTCCATCCAGTCTGCCCATAAGTTATACCCATTAAAAAAATGCATGATTAAATTAACTTGTTTCTTCTTTGATATTTCTGGCCCATAGACTTTGAAGTCTGGGATTGTCCTAGGTACCAAATGCTGAAGTTGCGGTCGTAGCTCACTCCAGCCTATCCAACCATCCGGTTGTTTGCAGGATATAGAAACATGATGGCAGATAAAGGCCAAATGGCCCATCTAGTCTGCCCATCTGCATTAACCATTATTTCTTTCTCTCTCTGAGAATCCTATGTGCCTATCCCATGCCTTCTTGGATTCAGACACAGTCTATGTCGCCCACCACTTCTTCCGGGGACTATGTCACGCATCTACCACCCTTTCAGAAAAAAGTATTTCCTTTGATTACTCCGGAGCCTACCACTTCTTAACTTCAACCTATGCCCTCTCATTCCAGAGCTTCCTTTCAATTGAAAGAGACTCGACTCATGCACATTTACATCACATAGGTATTTAAATGTCTCTATCATATCTCCCATCTCCTACCTTTCATCTAAAGTATACACATTGAGATCTTTAAGTCTGTCCCTATACGCCTTATGATGAAGACCATGCACCATTTTAGTAGCCTTCCTCTGGACTAACTCCATCCTTTTTATATCTTTTTGAAGATGCGGTCTCCAGAATTGTACACAATATTATAAATGAGATCTCACCAGAGTCTTATACAGGGGTATCGATACCTCCTTTTACCTAGTGGCCATACCTCTTCCTATGCACCCTAGCATCTCTATAACTTTTTCCATCACCTTTTCAACCTATTTGGCCACCTTAAGATCATCACATACAATCAAACCCAAGTCCTGCTCTTCTATCATGCACATAAGTTCATCACCCCCTAAACTGTACCATTCCTTCAGGTTTTTGCAGCCCAAATGCATGACCTTGTATTTCTTAGCATTACATCTTTTGCTGCCAAATTTCAGACCATTCTTCAAGCTTCATGAGGTCTTTCTTCATGTCATTCACACCATCCAGAGTGTCTACTCTATTGCAGATTTTGGTATCATCCGCAAAAAGACAAATCTTACCCGACAGCCCTTCAGCAATATCGCTTATAAAAATGTTAAAAAGAACAGGCCCAAGAACAGTACTTTGAGGCACACGACTGGTAACATCCCTTTCCTCAGAGCGATCTCCACTGACCACTACCCTCTGTCATCTTCCACTTAACAAATTCCTGACCTAGATCATCACTTTGTGGTCCATCCCAAGAGCACTTAGTTTATCTATTAGCTGTCTGTGTGGAGCACTGTCAAAGGCTTTGCTAAAATCTAAATATACCACATCAAGCACACTCCCTCTATCCAATTCTCTAGTCACCCAGTCAAAGAAATTGATCAGATATGTCTGACAAGACCTACCTTTAGTGAATCCATGTTGCTCTGTTGTTGTAATCCATTATATTCCAGAAACTTCACTATTATCTGTTTTAAAAGTGTTTCCATTAATTTGCTTACTACAGAAGTCAGACTCACTGGCCCATAATTCCCTACTTCTTCCTTACTTCTACTTTTGTGTAGAAGGATCACATCCACCCATCTCCAGGACTTTGGTACCACTCCTGACTCTAGAGAAGCATTGAAAAGGTCAGTCATCAGAGTCACCAGAAGTTCCCTATGTTCCTTCAGCACACTTGGATGCACACCATCTGGCCCCCTCACTTTGTCTACCTTTAATTTAGCTAGCTCCTCATGAACAAAACCCTCTGAAAATCAATTGGGGTCTACCACTCCATCATCCCTATTTGCATTTGTTTTCTGCGGCCCTGCTTCCGGACCTCCAGCCATGAACACAGAACAGAAATATTTGTTAAGCAATTCAGCTTTTTCTTTATCTGCTTATAAATATTCCTCCCTTTACTTTTGAGTCTCACAATGCCACTTTTGTACTTCTCCTGTCACTGATATATCTAAAAAATGTTGTCTCTCCTTTTTACCATGTCAGCTATTTTTTCTTCCATTTGCATCTTTGCTTTCCAGTCTAGTCTGGAAAGCAAAGATGCAACCAACCTCTCTTAACTTTTCCAGATATTTTTGCCTGTTTTCCTCTTTCTGCGATCTTTTGTAGTTTATAAATGTTAACCTCTTATTCCTTACCTTCTCAGCTACTACTTTAGAGAACGAAAGCGGCCTTCATTTCCTCTTACTTTTACTTACTTATCTCACAAAAAGATTTATCGTTCTTACAATATCTCCTTTCAGTTTTGCCCACTGCATTTCTATTCCTTCCAGATGTTCCCATCCAGACAACAATTCCTTGACGTAATCCCCCATCAGAACAAAGTTACTCCCCCTTCTTTTTTTCCTACCCTGTCTTTCCTGAACAGATTATAGCCCTGTATAGCTACATCCTAGTCATGATTCTCCATGAACCATGTCTCTGTGATCACCACTATATCCAACTCATTTTCTTCCATCACTGCTTCTAGATCCAGAAGTTTGTTTCCCTTGCTTCGAGCATTAGTATACAGTATATTGCTTTCCAGACATTGTCCCCTTTTCCCATCCATGTAAAGGTTTTCAGTGATTTACTTACCTGAGGGCTTTGATCATCCTTCCCCATCACTTCTAGTTTAAAGCCCTCTTCATTAGATTACCCAACCTGCTGCCAAAGACACTTCTTTCCTTCTTTGATAGATGTATACCATCCCTGCTCAGTAGCTCTTGAAAAATCATCTCATGGTCCAAGAAGCAAAAATGCTCTCAAAGACACCATCCATGTAGCCATGCATTCATCTCCAGGATGTGTGCTTCCCTGACCTGGCCCTTATCCTCGACAGGGAGGATGGATGAGAATACCACATGCACACCTGACTGTTTCACCTTCTCTCCCAGAGCCACAAAATCACTTTTTTATATGTTCGCAGGGGTACCTGGCAGTATTATTAGGACCAGTGTAAGTTCTGGCCAGTACCATCCTCAGGTTCCAAGTTAGTTGAGTTCCTATTGATGTCCAGCCTAGCCCTTCCTACACTGAATCACCATAAATGGGACACAGACCGTGCAGGTCTGTCCAATACTGGCCTTAGTTCTTTAATTTACATCCTTCATTTTCCAATTAGAGATCCTCTATTTTTATCACATGCTTTTTTAAATTCCATTACTGTTTTTCTCTGAACCACTTTTCTTGAGAGGGCATTCCAGGCATCTACCACCCTCTCCATGAAGAAGAATTTCCTAACATTGCTCCTAAGTCTTCCTCCCTGTAACCTCAAATTTTGCCCTCTAGTTTTCTTCGCTGGGAAAGATTTGATTCTATATTAATACCTTTCAAGTATTTAAACATTTGTATCATATCTCCCCAGTCCCTCTTCTGCTCCAGAGTGTACGTATTTAGGTCTTCCAGTCTTCTTCTTCTTTTTTTAAAATCTTTATTAATTTTCCAAACTGAAGAAAAAGTGCATACAGATAAACATACAGATATAAACAATTAATAGCACTTACAATTGCATAAATATAAAAACAAAATACCTTATAATCTCTCCTCTCCCTCCCCTCCCCCATCTGGATGTGTGTGGAAAAATAAAAAAAATAAAAAATTAAGGATTTTTCCAATTAATCAATCTACAATTTAATAAATGTTTCCAATGGACCCCAGACTTCTTTGAATTTTTTTTATTTCCCACTTGTTCCGCATACATTCTCTCATACCTATAATATAAGCACAACGTTTCCCACCAAAAGGATAGGTTTAACCTGTCATTACTTTTCCAATTCCTGGTTATCATCTGCATAGCAACCCCTGTCAAAATTAAAAGAAATCTGCTTTTATGTTTGTCAACTGGATTCTTCGGTTTCAATAATGTTTCAAATAAAACCATCTTGTATGTCAATGGCATAGGATCACCAAGTATCCTAATAATCTTTCCCCATATCGATTTCCCCAAAATTGAGTATCAAGGGACAATAAAACAACAAATAATCCAATGTCCCTGCTTTAAGATGACAGTGCCAGCATCTATTAGACTTTGAACTATCCAACTTTTGTAAACGAACAGGGGTCCCAAAAATTCTATATAACAGAAAAAGCCAAGTTTATTTCATAGATGCTGATGCTGTACATCTCATTCTCCAAGTCCAAATCCGTGGCCATTGAGTAGCAGAAATCTGCTGCTTTATCTCAATGCTCCAAATGTCTTTTAAACTTGTTTTAGGTTTCTTATTCAAATATTCAGATATTAATTTGTACCACTTGGCAACCTGATGCCCCTTTCAATCTGTCTGGAAACACAGGCTGGCAAGCTATACTGATTTTTTAAATTTTGCCAATCAGGGAACCCTTTATGAATGGCCTGTTTCAACTGCAATCATTAAATCCTTGAGACTTTGATATGCCAAATGATTGTTGCAATTGTAATAAATTTACCATTATCGCATTAGAAATTACATCTTCCAAAGTATGTATGCCTGCCTGCAGCCAATGTTTCCAGAGGATCTTAGACTCGCCAATTTGAATCTTGGAGCTCAACCATAGGAATTAACACGTGGATTGTTGTATTGGAGTATGTGTTAAATTATTAATGAATTTTAATGTGTTCCAGGTGAAAAAAGAATACTATTGTCCTTGTATATTCTGGGCAGCTTGATACTTAAAATGTGGCTCAAACGTAATGGGGACATGAAATAACTCTCTAAGATCAGGCAATCCAGAAGATTCTCCATGATTTCAGAAAGGATCCAATACATACCCTGATGCAGAATGAAGGCTTGATGATACCTATAAAAATTTGGAAAATTACCCCCCCCCCCCCACCGATTGTGGTTTTTGCAAAGATACTAAGGCTATTCTAGCAGTTTTACCCATTCAATTTCTTATAAAAGGAACTTTGAAAATAAACCAGTAACATACTCATTTGGTAACAAACCACAGGCAAAATCATCATTTTGATAGTTTGGACTCTCCCCTACCAAGAAAGATGTAGTGGGTTCCAATGCTTACACATTTCTTTGACTTTCAGCAATAAAGACTTTTCCTTTACTGTCATTGTGTCTTCCAAATTTCTTTGAATCATAATACCCAAATATTTTATTCCTTCTTCCTTCCAAAGGAATTGGAATGAATCAATTAAATCTTTTACACAATGCACATTTAGTGGAAGAACCTCTGATTTGTTCCAATTTATTTTGTAACCATAAAATTTGTCAAATCATAAGAACATAAGAACATAAGCGTTGCCTCTGCCGGGTCAGACCAGGGGTCCATCGTGCCCGGCAGTCCGCTCCCGCGGCGGCCCCCCAGGTCCATGAACTGAAAGTGTTCCCTACCTAACCTGAAATATCCATACCCTATTCGCTCAATGTCCTGTACGGTAAACCTCTATCTGTACCCTGTTATCCCCTTCGCTTCCAGGAAGTCATCCAGTCCCTTTTTGAACCCCAGAATTGTACTCTGTCTTATTACCTCTCCGGGAAGCGCGTTCCAGGTGTCCACCACCCTCTGAGTGAAGAAGAACCTCCTTGCATTCGTTATGAATCTGTCTCCTCTCAGTTTTTCTGAATGACCTCTTGTTTTAGTTGTCCCTGCTAGTCTAAAGAATCTGTCCCTCTCCACCTTCTCTATGCCTTTCATGATTTTATAAGTTTCTATCATGTCCCCTCTCAGTCTCCGCTTCTCCAGGGTAAAGAGCCCCAGCCTGTCTAACCGTTCGGCATATGAAAGGTTCTCCATACCCTTTATCATCCTCGTTGCCCTCCTCTGGACTCTTTCGAGTATTGCCATGTCCTTCTTGAGGTATGGCGACCAGTATTGGACGCAGTATTCCAGATGTGGGCGCACCATTGCTCGATACAGTGGCAGGATAACTTCTTTTGTTCTGGTAGTGATACCTTTTTTGATAATGCCCAACATTCTGTTCGCTTTTTTTGAGGCCGCTGCACATTGTGCCGCCGGCTTCATTGTGTTATCTACCAATACCCCCAGATCTTTTTCCTGGCTGCCTTTCCCGAGTACCCTCCCTCCCATCGTATAGCTGTACATGGAGTTCCCCTTCCCTATGTGCAAGACCTTACATTTCTCCACATTGAAGCTCATCTGCCATTTTTTTGCCCACTCACTCAGCTTGTTCAGGTCGCTTTGCAATTCTTTGCATTCCTCAACAGTTCTGGCCCTGCTGGAGAGTTTTGTGTCATCCGCGAACTTGATAACTTCGCACTTTGTCCCCGTTTCTAGATCATTAATAAATATATTGAACAGCAATGGTCCCAGCACTGACCCTTGCGGAACACCACTTGTGACCCCTATCCAGTCAGAGTAGTGCCCCTTTACTCCTACCCTCTGTTTCCTGTCCGCCAGCCAATTTTTGATCCATCTGTACACGTCCCCTTCCACCCCGTGACTCCACGGATCAATCAATTCCAGTAAATGCTGTATGGTAGATTCAGGATTCTTCAAATGAAGCAAAATATCATCTGAATAGGCCGAAACCTTATAATCCGACCTGCATATGGAATTCCTAGAATCTATTGGATTACAAAATCCAAGGCAACATGGGTTTGCTAAAGGTAAATCATATCAAACAAATCTGATTGAATTATTTGACTGGGTGACCAGGGAATTAGATCAAGGATGTGCGTTAGATGTAATTTACTTGGATTTCAGCAAAGCCTTGGTCACGGTTCTTCATAGGAGGCTCTTAAATAAATTCCACGGGCTGAAGTTAGAGCCCAACATGGTGAACTGGATTAGAAACTGATTGACAGACAGATGCCAGAGGGATTCGCTAAGAGGATTCACTCAGAGGTGAGTAGTGGAGTACCTCAAGGATTGGTACTGGGACTAATTCTGTTCAATATGTTTATGAGCAGCATTGCTGAAGGGTTGGAAAGTAAGCCTTTTTGTGGATGTTACCAAGATTTGTAACAAGTGGACAACCCAGAGGGAGTGGAAAACATGAAAAAAGGATCTGCAAAAGTTAGAAGAATGGTCTAGAGTCTGGCAACTAAAATTCAATGCGAAGAAGTGCAGAGTAATGTATTTGGGGGGTAGAAATCTGAGGGAACTGTATGTGCTTTAAAGGATATATGGCGGATTTTTCATTTTAATTCTAGGGAATTTTACTTTTGTTCCCAAGTTCTTAAATTGCTTCAAGAATTGATTATTTTTTTGTTTCGGATCATTTAATTCAAAATGTCACAAAGGCTAGCATAGATCCAATCATTTTGTCGGATCATGCTGGAATTTGGATAGAATATCAGTTTACCGAAAAAGATTCTAATAGACCTGTTTGGAGGTTTAATAATGCAATGCTTGCAAATTCAAACTTTTTTGAGGAAATTCAAATAAAAATGAATTAATATTTTCAATTCAACACCTCAGAGGAAATTTCTTTGGAAATTATTTGGGATGCTTTCAAAGCTACTATGAGAGGGCAAATAATTTCATATTCGGCACATATTAGAAAACTGCTAAAATTAGAATTTTCCAATTTGGAACAAACTATTTTGACTTTAGAGTCACAATTGGCCTCGAAATGGGAACAAGTCACTTTGAATGCCTTTTGAAAGCTAAATTCAAATATAATGAGATTTCCTCACAATTGGCTAGGAAAGATTTGTTTTCTCAACAGGCTCTGTATTATGGAAACTCTAAAGAAGTGGAAAGATTATTAGCTAATTATCTTAAAGCATAAAAAAAGAAAATTAAAGATTGTGGTCATTAAAGATGAAAAAGATAACATTCATACCCATATTGGTAATGTTTTAAAACAATTTTTTGACTATTATAAGGCTTTATATTCTTCTGAGCTTTATTCAGATAAAGAACATGATGGTAGAGAATTTTTAAATTCAATAAATGGGGCCAAAAATTCCCGAGCATATAAAGGAAAAACTTGAAGAACCTCCCATTTGAGGAAAGACTGAATAAACTGCAGCTATACTCGCTCAAGGAACGTAGAGAGAGGGGGGACATGATTGAGACTTTTAAATATATCACGGGCCGCATTGAGGTGGAAGACGATATCTTCTTTCTCAAAGGACCTTCGACCACAAGAGGTCATCCACTGAAAATCAAAGGCAGGCAATTTCATGGCGACGCCAGGAAGTATTTCTTCACCGAAAGGGTGGTCGATCATTGGAATGAACTTCCATTGCAGGTAATTAACGACAGCAGTGTGCTCGATTTTAAAAAGAAATGGGATATGTATGTGGGATCTCTAGCGGGGTGAAGTCTGGGAGTGGGTCATTAGTGTGGGCAGACTTGATGAGCTACAGCCCTTTTCTGCCGTCATATTCTGTTTCTATGTTTCTATGTATCTCTCTCTTGACTTCTTTCAGTTTCATCCAATATGACTTTCTGTACTCCTCTTCCTGAGGTTTTTTTATATTTCATGAATGCCAATTCTTTTGCCTTTATTTTTTTCCACCACTAGTTTGGAGAACCATATCGGTTTCATTTTTCTCTTGTTTTTATTTATTTTCTTCATATAAAGGTCAGTAGCTCTATTTATTGCACCTTTCAACTTGGACCACTGTTTTTCCACTTCTCTTATGTCTTCCCATCTAATCAGCTCTTTATTCAAGTACTCTCCCATTCTACTAAAGTCCATACATTTGAAATCCAGGACTGAGTTTTGTGTGGCCATCCTCCTCTTTGGCTGTTATATCGAACCAAACTGTATGATGATCACTACTTCCCAGATGGGCCCCCCACTCGGACATTAGAGACACTTTCACCAATTGTGAGCACCAGATCTAGTATCGCTTTCCCTCATGGGTTCCGTCACCATTTGTCTAAGCAGAGCCCCTTGAAAGGCATCCATGATTTCTCTGCTTCTTTCCAATTCTGCAGACAGAACTTTCCAGTCTGCAGACAGAACTTTCCAGTCTGCATCCGGCAGGTTGCAATCACCCAGCAATAGCACCTCCCCTTTCTTTCCCAACTTTTGTATATCCGTAATCAGATCTTTGTCAATTTGCTGTGATTGAGTTGGAGGTCTGTAATAGTGCTGCCCAATTTCCAATTCGAATCAGGTGAATCGATTTAATTTTTTAAAAATCGGCCTCCCGATTTGATGACTGACCATCTTCCCTATGCCTTCTTAAAGCAGGAGCGGCAGCGCTGCCTCTTGCTGGCCATCCACTGTCACTCCTGCTTTAGGGGATGAGGGGGGAGGATCAGTCGGGAAGGCCTACATGTTCCCCAAGCTTTCCCTGAAGGCCTGCCCCCCATCTTCCCTGCTTTTACATTAAGACAATACGGCAGCCTGCAGGATCACTTGTGCTGTAGCGAACCTTGCAGCTGCTGCCATCCTCAACAGCACATTCCATCTCTCGTTGTCCCACCCCTCCTCAGATGCTACAGCAACAGTGATCTTGCAGGCTGCCATATTATCTTAAGGTAAGAGTGGGGAAGCTGGGGGAACATGCAGGCTTTTGGGGGCCAGGTTTTCGGGCAGTAGGCCTTCAGGGGGCAGACCTTCATGGGAAGCTGGGGGAATATGCAGGCTTTTGGGTGGGAACAAGCTCTTCAGCAGGAGGACAGGCCTTCAGGGGAAGCTGGGGGAACATGCAGGCCTTCAGGGGAGGGGGCCCTGGTATAGAAGTACAAGGAGGGAAGATAGGGGGGTTCAAAGAGACATGCATATACCGGACTGGGGGGAAGGAGGGATGGGGGAAATAATGGGTCTACAAACAGAGGAGAGGGAAAGAGATGGTGGACAATGGGATTTATGGAGGGAAGGAACAGAAAGGGAGAGAAGTTGAACACAAGGGATGGTGTGGAGGGGTGGGGTTGGGGATAGAGATACTGGATATAAGGGTAGTTGGGAAGAGAAAAGGAGAGCTGGTAGACCCTGGGGTGGTGGGGAAGGAGAGATAGATGCTGGATGAAGGATATTTGAGAAAAGGAGAGATGGTGGATCTGGGGATAGTGGGGTCTATCGCTGCAGCTACGGGAATAGTGATGAAAAAAGGAAAGATGCCAGACTTCCAGGAGAGGGAAGAGAAACGGAAGGGGAGGACAGAGATGGAAGATGGATGGTTAGCACGGAGAAAGAAGAAAGACCCTGATCAGAAGACGTCCAGAGCCTGGGACCAACATGATTTGAATAATTACCATACAACAAAAGGTAGAAAAAATAATTTTATTTTCTGTTTTGTGATTACAATATGTCAGATTTGAAATATGTATCCTTCCAGAGTTGATGTTAGACCACGAACGTGAGCTAGGATTTAACAGAGAGAGGAAAAGTCTTTTTTGTTTGTTTATTATGTTTACACCACAGCACCATTGTGGGTAGGAGAGGGCAAAGGGGGTAAAGAGGCTATAAAAGGGGTGAAGAGGCTATAAAATAAACCCACCAGGATGTTTGAAAAAAACCCACAAAACACCCAATTGGGCAGGAAAATCAAATTGAACTGAAAAATTGATTCAATAGGTTGAATCGAATCGAATCCAATCCAATTTTTTTTTCCTGTATTGGGCAGCACTAGTCTGTAGACAACACCCAAGTAGACAGAAGTTCCATCTTCTCTTTTCCAAACAATCCATATTGCTTCTTCCTTTCTCCAGGCCCCCTGCATTTCAGTTGCTTGTATACCTGTCTTTACATAGCGAGCTATACCTCTACCATTTTGACCATCACTGCCCTTCCTCAAAAGATTATAGGCCGGTATGTTGGTGTCCCATCCATGAGAATCACTGAACCATGTCTGTGTGATAGCAACAATATCCAAACCTGCCTCTAACATTTATTTTATTTATTTAAAAAATTTCTTAACTGCCTATAACTGTTTACAAAAATACAATCATAATATAAGAAACATACAGCACATATTATACAAATAAAAACAGGTCCTTCATATCAGCCATAACTTGCAGATCCTGATTTTTGTTACTTACTGTATTTTTCACTCCATAAGACACACCTGAACATAAGACACACCCTAGATTTAGAGGAGGAAAACAAGAAAAAAAACATTCTGAATCAAATTCTTCCTGCTAGGCTCTGCACCCAACCCCACACTCCTTGCCAAGCTCTGCACCCTGTCCCCCCCTCCCTGCCAGACCCTGATCAGAAGACGTCCAGAGCCTGGGACCAACATGATTTGAATAATGACCATACAACAAAAGGTAGAAAAAATAATTTTATTTTCTGTTTTGTGATTACAATATGTCAGATTTGAAATATGTATCCTTCCAGAGTTGATGTTAGACCACGAACGTGAGCTAGGATTTAACAGAGAGAGGAAAAGTCTTTTTTGTTTGTTTATTATGTTTACACCACAGCGCCATTGTGGGTAGGAGAGGGCAAAGGGGGTAAAGAGGCTATAAAAGGGTTGAAGAGGCTATAAAATAAACCCACCAGGATGTTTGAAAAAAACAAAACAAAACACCCAATTGGGCAGGAAAATCAAATTGAACTGAAAAATTGATTCAATAGGTTGAATCGAATCCAATCCAATCCAATTTTTTTTTCCTGTATTGGGCAGCACTAGTCTGTAGACAACACCCAAGTAGACAGAAGTTCCATCTTCTCTTTTCCAAACAATCCATATTGCTTCTTCCTTTCTCCAGGCCCCCTGCATTTCAGTTGCTTGTATACCTGTCTTTACATAGCGAGCTATACCTCTACCATTTTGACCATCACTGCCCTTCCTCAAAAGATTATAGGCCGGTATGTTGGTGTCCCATCCATGAGAATCACTGAACCATGTCTGTATGATAGCAACAATATCCAAATCTGCCTCTAACATTTATTTTATTTATTTAAAAAATTTCTTAACTGCCTATAACTGTTTACAAAAATACAATCATAAAATAAGAAACATACAGCACATATTATTCAAATAAAAACAGGTCCTTCATATCAGCCATAACTTGCAGATCCTGATTTTTGTTACTTACTGTATTTTTCACTCCATAAGACACACCTGAACATAAGACACACCCTAGATTTAGAGGAGGAAAACAAGAAAAAAAACATTCTGAACCAAATTCTTCCTGCTAGGCTCTGCACCCAACCCCACACTCCTTGCCAAGCTCTGCACCCTGTCCCCCCCTCCCTGCCAGGCTGTGTACCCTGTCCCCCCTCTGATGGTCTAGTGGTAGGCTGGGACAGGGTACAGGACAGGCTGAGACAGGACACAGAGCAGGTAGGCCTAGTGACTGGCAGGCAGGGACAGGGCAGACAGGCAGATTTGGTTTTGTGCCATGCCATACAGAGATCTGTAGTTCTGACATTCTGGAAGTCCATGAGCAATATGAGAACTATGACTCCATACATGCAACGGGACAAAACCTGGTGTGGATCGCCCTGTTCAGTTGACCTGGGAGAAGGTGGCAACCCTTGTTGTGTACAGAATTCTGTATAAGAGAGCTGCCTCTGAGTCTAATATTAAACAGCATGATGTCCATGTATGCATTTTTACAGGGATTGTATTGGGAGGTGAGACATTGAAGTGATCATGATTCTTAGGGCTCCTTTTATCAAGATGCGCTACGGGGGTTAGCGCGTCGGACATTTCATCATGCGCTAACCCCTGCGGCAAGCCAAAATACTAATGCCTCGGCAATGGAGGCGTTAGTGACTAGCACGGCAGGTGGTTTAACGCATGGTATTCTGCGTGTTAAACCCCTACCGTGCCTTGATAAAAGGACCCCTTAGTTTATCAACATGTCAGGGGGGCTGTCTAGGGGCCCTGAAATTAATTGGAAGGGGGAAGAAGAAGGCTGAAGATTCTCCTAGGATAATTAAGGCCTTGCACTGGCCCTGCTCACGTGGACCTCTGATGACGACCTGCTACTACCGTGTCCTTTATTATAGTCTCTACAGAAATCAGAGTCCCACCCACCCCATACATTCCTACTCCTCCTCTCCTCCAGTAAAAAGCACAAATCAACCCACCCTAAAAACAGAACCCAAAAGGTCCCACGATACCTGGCCATGTCCGTTAGAGCTCAACGGTAACCTAAGCAGACCTGGGAGGTGCATGATCCCTGCCTCATCCCCAGGCCCAACAGCAGTTCATCCACTTGCCCCCGGGACAAGCTCCTTGCTCACCTCCCTGGAAGCTTGGCACTCCTCTAACAAAACTGCTTGCTGTGATCCGCGTTGGAGGTCCCATGTCCAGGCGGGCCCAGCACACTTCCCTGACCCCAGGGTCAGGAAGGCCACTGCCGCCGCCTCACTCAGGACATCCGCTCTCACGCTCATTTTGGGGCAGCCATCTTTGATCCAAGCATGCAGCGCTCTGCCATTGGCTGACAGAAGAGGTGACATAGATGGAGCCAATCATAGGTGCCAATGCTGTAGAGTGATAGGGGAGGCAGCTTCTTGTGACAGGTGGTCACGTAATGGAAGCGCTTTCCTTTGGGAGCTGCAGTGTATTCTGGTTGGTGGCTGCGGTCTGAGCGGGCTCGTGAGGGTTGCAAAGAGTCTTCCCTGTCAGCGCTGGACCAGGAGTATAAAAAAGGGAGGAGTGGGTTTGGGGTATTTGCTCCATAAGACGCACCTTTATTTCCACCCACTTTTTTTGGGGAAAAAAGTGCATCTTATAAAGTGAAAAATACGTTAGATTGTGAGCATTTGTGGTCATTGCTTTCCAGCTACTATTCCACAGCAATTTCATTTTTGGTATAGTTTATCGCTCAAACAAGATTGGGGGTGGTATTGCCATCATTTACTATTTTTTCCTCCCACTCTGCTTTGATTCTTACAGCCCCTCTTGTTCTTTCGCAGAGATCCTCCAATTTACCATACCCCACCCCCTCCCATTTCACTTTCAACTTATCTATCTGCCCCCACCCATCTGTAGCGAAAAATTTTCATCTCTTCAATCTACCATACTCGAATTCTGCATATCCCACATTAATCCAATTATACTGGGAAATTTTAACATCCACTTTGATGACCTATCTAGTCACTTCTCTTCTTAAATCCTTACCTTAATTTCAGATATCTCGTTGATACCAATTATCACTAACTCCAATCAGCAAGCGGGTCATATACTTGACATGATTTTTGTTCATGATCCACTCTCATCTAGGTTTACAAATCAGCAAATTCATCCCCTCCCTTGGACAGATCATTCTCTTATCAGTTTACATTTGCCATACCCAATTGATAGTACCCAAACTACTACACACAACTACAATACTCACAACTATAGCAACATTACTCCATCCTCAATTAACAATAATATCGACCTTCAACTTGATTAATTTTCCGCCCTAGCTCTAGAAAAGCAATACGATGTTTGGTCCCATAAGACCCACATTTTGATAAACACAATGGCCCCCCTAATTACCCATACTAAAACTCACAACTCAAAAAAGAAACCCTGGTACACCACTGAATTATCTCTTCTCCGACTCCAGTTACATTCCACCGAACGCCTATGGAAACGCAAGTGCTTTACTTCCACGCTGCATAAATATAAAGACCAAACAACCCACTACAAAACCACAATACAGACAGCAAAGAAGCAATACTATGCCAAACACATAGCTGCAGCCCGCACCCTACTCCATCGTCCGGTCCCTCTCCCATATGTTAAACCATCCCCAAACACTAACTGACCCACCGCTCAGGACCTCGCAAATTACTTTGAAAATAAAATCAGCTCTGTACACAAACAACTCTCCAAACATGCTGAACATGAATCATTCAACCCTGCTAACTCATAAAACACTCTTCCTTTCAGTTCACTCTCAGATTTTCACCAACCTTCACTTAATGAGATTCAAAGAACTATCCAGACCCTAAACATCTCAAACAATTCCCTCAAAACTATACCTCCTAACATTCTGAAAAAACACTTCTCGATATTTGGTCCCCTTATCCATGAAATGATCAATAAAAGTCTTTCTACAGGTTTCATGCCTAATCAATGGAAATCAGCAGTAGTATTCCTTAAGATCAAATATAAGATTTCTGAAGAAAAACCCAGCAATTACCGACCCATTGCTAATCTACTATTCTTGGCCAAATTAACCATAAAGCTGGTTTTCAACCATCTCTCTAACTCTGTAGAAAAAAACAATGCTCTCCACCCATATCAAACAGATTTCTGAGCCCACCACTCTACCAAACTTTCACTAACCAGACTAGTTACAAATATTCGCTACTTCCAAGACCACCGTAAGTCTGTTCTGATATCACTTGATCTGACATCTGCTTTTGATACCATAGACCACACCTTACTGTTTAACAGATTATAATCCATAGGTATCACAGGGACTTCATTGCAGTGGTTCACATCCTACTTTCAGAATCGTAACTTCAAAGTCCAATTTAATAATACCACATCTTCAACAATAACTCAAACCTATGGCATTCCACAAGGATCCATTCTCTCTCCCCTTCTCAATATTTTATGAGCCTTCTTCCTACCCTGGCACAGTCTATAGGCTTTACTAATTTTGCATATGCTGACGATATTCAATTACTTCACCCCCTAAATTCTACTACACTAACTGAAATAGAAGGAATCAATAATAAACTCAACTTGAACAACTCCTGGCTTCTGCAAAACAAGCTCTTTAAACATCTCTAAATCCAAGAGTTTATTTTTCTCTACTTCCCCAAAAAGCACTCTGAACCATCCAATCAGCATTGATTCACGCACTATCCAACATGACAATAAAATCAAACTCCTAGGAGTTATTATTAATGAAGATCTTAACTTTCACCACCAAATCAGCAACGTCACTCAGAAATGCTTTTACAAATTAAGACTCATCCGTTCTATTTTTTCTTTATTAGACCCCCCTCCATCAATATTCTAATTCATTTCCTTGATATTTCCAACATTGACTACTGCAATACTGTGTATCAAGGAATTACTCAAAAGGAAATTTATTGGTTACAACTATTACAAAATACCGCAGTCAAGCTTATCTACAAAGCTAAAAAATTTGACCATGTGACTCTCCTCTTGCGCAAAGCTCACTGGTTACCCATGCCTCACCGCATCACTTATAAAATACTTCTACTAACATTTAAAACCAGTTTCGTGCACACAACAGGGATATTATGTTTTATATTGAAAGTCAGTAAAATTGTTTTGGCAAAATAAAAGAGACTGACTGGATTAAGTTGAACTACACCTCCAGAGAGTGAACCTAAATTGAGATGCGCTCAGAGAAACAAAACTCTGAAGAGGGGAGAGTAATCCCCTCTTGGGAAAAGAGTTTACCTTCCAGTCATATCTAGTACACTATGGGGATTACTCTCCCCTCTTCAGAGTTTTGTTTCTCTGAGTGCATCTCAATTTAGGTTCACTCTCTGGAGGCGTAGTTCAACTTAATCCAGTCAGTCTCTTTTATTTTAACATTTAAAACCAGTGCACAAAAAAGTTCTGCCTGAGGCAGAAAAATGTGTACTACAACAATATATGTATGTAACACTAATACTGAAGGAGTCTGGTACTGGTTTTCCAAGTACTGGAGTCTGGGACTGGTTTTCCTAAGTGTTGAACTAAGTTTTCTCTTTAATAAAATGCTGAATTATGTTTAGCTGCAGACCTAACTTATCTTATGTTCTAGCCTGCCTGTACTGGGTGTTAGCTTGGACATTCTAACTTCTTATGGCTATCTCAGCATAAACGACATGCAACAAAAGACTGCAGGGCCTAGATAAGTGACTTGCTAGTGACCTGCTAGTGTGAGCTGAGGACCAATGATTGTTAAGAAAAGTAACACATGAAAATTTTTTTCTAGAATTCAGTTGTATAGCCAGAAGAATGTATAAATATCTCTGTAACGTCCTGTTTTCGGCACTTCTGAAGCCAGCTTGGCGCTCGGGAGTCGCATACGTATGCTAATAAACTATCTGTGCCTTCTTCAAGTCTCTAAGTTTTTTGGCTGCCCAAAGTGACCTTTCATTTGGCTTCCAAACAGGGACGTGAAGGTCTTTTGACCGCTGGCTACTCGATTGGTCACTTGTGTCTGGTCTGAGAACCGACCTGTCTGCTAAGCCGGCTTAATTCCTCTTGGAGTTTGTAGACCTCGTGGCTCTGGCCGGTTCAACTGATTAATCGAATCCTGGCTTAACGTACAGGTGTCTGTCTGGGGTTGGCCACCAAACTGGTAAGGAATTGATAATTCTTAATGTTTCTTTTTCCCTGGCCTTAGTAAATGACTTGATCCATCATTGAAACCGCAGGGAGGGATTCTAGGAACTGTCTCTGTCTGTTTGGTAAACGAAACTGAATCTGTAGATCTGAAGTTAGACAATAGATGTAAGCTGTTTGTATTTACAGGCTCAGCATGAGCCCTGAGTCAAGATGTACTTCCAATGCATCCTGAAAAAAAAAAAAACAAAAAAAAAAAATGGTGTAGGTTGAACATTTCAGGAGTCAGGGAATTGGTTAGAACTGGCTATATTTCTATTGTGCTGTATTTATAAAGGAAGATTGTGGAGGGGTAATAAATATCTGTTGGATTTTTGCCTGCTAGGCTCGTTAATGACTGTTATGTGTTTCTAGCTGCTCAGAGCAGGCAGTGGAATCAAGAATATATGTGTATGTTGAAAGTATTTTAGAGAAAGTACAGAGATTGTTTTTTGCACGGACCGTTTATCTGCATGTATGTGTGTTTTTTTTGTGTGTGCATGACATTCAAAATCCCCATCCTTTGTATGTCTATTCTGGGTTCTTTATGAGTTCTGTCTGTCTAGTATGAATTTTTGTTCTCCAGGTTTGTTTTATAAAGTATTTTTAGAATTGTGTAATGCCCTGAATGTCTGATTAGGTGAATAATCAACTTTTAATTACACTTGACCTAACAAAGGTGGCGGTTAAGTGCCCATCTTTTCTGTAAATTGCAATACATGGTAATCAGGGGTTCAGGGACATAGCCGATTTTGTTAGTGCTGAGTGACAATGTGTGTGAATGTATATTTTTAAACCTAAGGAATTCTGAAAAGAACCACATTTGTAATTTGATCGCTTTGATCTTTAAGTCACTCTCTCTCCTCTGTGACATTCTGAAGGGAGGGGGAGTAGGTCTCTCCTGCTTTCTTAGAGGGCTATGAACTTTTCAGCAGAGACCAAAGGATTTCAATATGCCTTTTTGTGTACATTTCAATACAGTATTTATTTTTGTATTTCTTTTTATAAATCATGTAAGCTTAGTATAAGAATGTAACTTTTAGGTATAAGAATGTAATTTTTAGGAATGCTTTTGTATGGAAGTAAATATTTTGCCAGTCAGCTGATAATGAAGGGACTGCCGCTTTAGAGAGCACTTGTGTCAGACTATCCTGTTTAGTGGGTGGACCCAGAACTGAATTTTACTTAATTTTTACAAGTCAGCTCCTTGGGGTAGGAACCTGATATAGAATAGGGATTGAGAACAATTCTTATGTGTTAGTAGACATCTTAAGTTCAATTATTTTGTATCTTCTCTAATCTTTTGTAAACCGCATAGCACTTCATGGTATTGCGGTATATAAACTGTTATTATTATTATTTATCTGAGTCTTTCAGATAGTGGGTCTGCCTTTTCAAATTTCCTGTGGCCATATTTACATTGATTTCAAGTATGCCTTCCTCGTGTCACCTACCTTGGATTTCATATTTCTTATTGTAGACCCCACTCGCCCGGTGTTTGTATTTTGATACATGTGTGCTATTTGATGTTGCCCAGGGTCATGGTTTTGCCCCTAATACAGTTTTGTGTGGCTCCCTAGATTGACAGTGTTATTATACCAAATGTGCTAAGTATATATGTCTGTATAACCTGATGCCTTTAAGAACTGCCCCATGAGGAAACCTTCACTAATGATGGAGCCTGTCCTTTATAGGAATGTGTCTCGTGGGCCACCTACAAGAACCCTCATAAATACCCAGCCAATACCCCCTCTGCCTCCCTTACTTTAGGTCCTAGCTCCAGCCCCTTGTGTACTACAGGCTATTCCCATGGTTTTCACTGACCCACATAACTGGAATGCCAATATCCAAGTCCAGAAGGCTAGAGACCGCACGGCATTGTATATTGATGGTAAAAGGTGAGACCCAGGTACTGATGTATATGTCCGTATTGTATTCCGCTTATGTGCTCCTGTCCATCACTCTGTGGTGTTTCTCCAGTTTTATGAAAGTAGATGCTGATATCTTGTAATCACTAGAAATCTGTTTATACAGTTTGTTGAAACTATAGATCAGACTCTTAATGTTAGCAATTGTTTTGTATGAGGAGGGACTGGTATGGGAGAACAGTGGCCATGGGAGGCAAAGCAGCTGGACATGTTAAACCTGATTTCATAGAATCTCACTTTTACGTCAGGTCCACAACCTTCACGATGGGCCTTGCGAATCTCCATTGTTCCTTCCCACTGTCTTCAGCGCCCTTCAGACACTGCTTAATGGAACTTCCTATGAATGATGGTCAGCTCCTGATAGTTGATATTGGCTCTGTGATCTGTTTGCCTACTCTTGATTGCCTGCTAACTAGACTGGTACATGTGTACTTTGCATGATCCACTCCAGCTTCTTCCTGTTACCGCTGGACGATGGTGAACACCTGGGAACCCTTGTATTCAACACCAGGGGGTCGCCAAAAGTGGTCTACTTCCACCAATTCCCTTAAAATAGGTGAATGGGGTGATGACTCTATTCCTTCAACCAGGATGGAAACAGCAATAGGGGCGGACAACTCGGAATCACTATGGGTTAAGCTACCAGGAGGAAATGGAGCAGACATAAAATTGGGACTGTACTATCGCCCACCAGGACAACCAGAAGCAAATGACCAGGACCTGGAGGCTGAATTAAGGCAGTGGTGGTGGTGATGGGGGATTTAAACTACCCTGGCATAGACTGGAATATTGGACACTCAAACTGCACAAGGGAAACAAAATTCCTGGAGGCTATAAGGGACTGCTTCATGGAACAACTGGTCATGGAACCAACAAGGGGAGAAGCCACTCTTGACCTAATCCTCAACGGGCTAGAGGGACCCGCAAAGGAGGTGGTAGTACTAGCGCCACTAGGAAACAGCGATCACAACATGATCCAGTGCAAGCTAGAAATAGAAACACCAAAAATGAAGAGAACCACAACAGCACTCAATTACAGAAAAGGGAACTACGAGGCCATGAGTAAAATGGTGGGAAAGAAACTCAGCAGCAGATCAGGGAAGATGGAGACCGTAGAAAAAGCCTGGGCCCTGCTCAAGGGCACAGTGCATAAAGCACAGACCTGTACGTCCCCAGGTTTAGGAAAGGGTGCAAAAAGAATCGAACAAAAAACCCGGTGTGGATAACAAATGCAGTGAAAAAGGCGAGAAGTGACAAGAAAGCATCGTTCAAAAAATGGAAAAAGGACCAAACCAAGGACAACCAGAATGAACACAAAAGGCACCAAAAGGAATGTCACTGAGTGGTAAGGAAAGCAAAAATAGAATATGAGGAGAGACTGGCAGAGAAAGCAGGAAACTTCAAACCATTCTTCAAGTATGTGAAGGGGAGACAACTGGCCAGGGAGGAGGTGGAGCCCTTGGATGATGGAGACAGGAAGGGAGTGGTAAAGGAGGAAACAGAGATAGCTGACAGGTTAAACAAGTTCTTCTCGTCAGTCTTCACGAGAGAGGACACATCCAATATTCCAGAATCCGAGGAGATCTTAAATGGAGACCAGGATTGGAAGCTGGTCAAACTAGAGATAAGCCGGGAGGATGTCCTCTATCAGATAGACAGACTAAAGAACATAGACCATAAGAACATAAGAAGTTGCCCCCGCTGAGTCAGACCAGAGGTCCATCCTGCTTAGCGGTCCACTCCCGCGGCGGCCCATCAGGCCTAGTGCCTGAACAGTGGTCCCTGATTAATTTTGTAACTTACCTCTAATCCCATCCCTATAATCTACCTTTACTTTTATCTGTACCCCTCAATCCCTTTGTCTTCCAAGTACCTATCCAAAGCTTCTTTGAACCCCTGTAGCGTGCTCCTGTTTATCACATCCTCTGGTAGCACGTTCCATGTATCCACCACCCTCTGTGTGAAAAAGAACTTCCTGGCGTTTGTTCTAAACCTCTCCCCTTTCAATTTCTCTGAGTGCCCCCTTGTACTTATTGATCCCCTTAATTTGAAAAATCTGTCCCTGTCTATTTTTTCTATGCCCTTCATGATCTTGAAGGTTTCTGTCATGTCTCCTCTAAGTCTCCGCTTTTTCAGGGAGAAAAGCCCTAGCTTTTTCAGTCTGTCAGTATATGAGAGGTCCTCCATGCCCTTTATTAGCTTAGTTGCTCTTCTCTTGACCCTCTCAAGTACCTCCATGTCCTTCTTGAGGTACGGCGACCAGAAATGAACACAGTACCCCAGGTGCGGGCGCACCATAGCACGATACAGTGGCAGGATGACTTCCTTCGTCCTGGTTGTGATACCCTTCTTAATGATACCCAACATTCTGTTTGCTTTCCTTGAGGCAGTAGCACACTGCGCCGACGCCTTCAATGTTGTGTCTACCATCACTCCCAGGTCTCTTTCAAGGTCGCTCACCCCTAGCGCTGATCCCCCCATTTTGTAAGTGAACATCAGGGTTTTTTTTCCCTATATGCATGACCTTGCATTTCCCTATGTTGAAACTCATTTGCCACTTTTTGGCCCATTTTTCTAGTGTTGTCAGATCTTTTTGGAGATCTTCGCAGTCCTCCATGTTATTGACCTTGCGATATAGTTTGGTGTCATCCGCAAATTTAATAACCTCACATTTTGTTCCTGCTTCCAGGTCGTTAATGAATATATTGAATAGGAGCGGTCCCAGCACCGACCTCTGTGGAATTCCGCTCGTGACCCATTGCCAGTCTGTCCCTTTACTCCAACCCTCTGTTTCCTCTCTGCCAGCCAGTTTTTGATCCATCGGTGGACCTCCCCTTGCACCCCATGATTCCATAGCTTCCTTAGTAGTCTTTCGTGTGGCACCTTGTCGAAGGCTTTTTGGAAGTCAAGGTAAATGATATCTATGGATTCCCCTTTATCCACCTGGCTGGTTACCCCCTCAAAGAAGTATAATAAGTTTGTGAGGCATGACTTGCCCTTGCAGAAGCCATGCTGGCTCGACTTTGGCTGCCCATAGTTGTCGATGTGTTCCCAGATGCTGTCTTTAATCAGTGCTTCCATCATCTTTCCCGGGACCGAGGTCAAGTTCACCGGCCTGTAGTTTCCTGGGTCTCCCCTTGAGCCTTTCTTGAAGATGGGCGTGACATTTGCTATTTTCCAGTCTTCCGGAATCTCTCCAGTTTTTAGGGATAGGTTGCATATTTTTCGAAGTGGCTCAGCTATTTCGTTCCTTAGTTCCTTGAGTACTCTTGGGTGAATGCCATCCGGACCTGGCGATTTGTCGCTCTTTAGCCTGTCTATCTGCCTGAGGACATCCACCTTGCTCACCTCTAGCTAGACCAGATTTTCATCCTGCTCTCCTTTTACGATCTCCTCGGGCTCCGGAATGTTGGTTGTGTGAAAACTGACGTGAAGAACTTATTTAGCCTGTCAGCTATCTCCTTTTCCTCTTTTACCACTCCCTTTCTGTCCCCATCATCCAAGGGTCCCACTTCCTCCCTTGCTGGTTGCTTCCCCTTAACATACCTGAAGAATGATTTGAAGTTTGTTGCTTCCCCTGCCAGTCTCTCTTCATATTCTTTTTTTTGCTTTCCTAACCACTCGATGACACTCCTTTTGGTGTTTTTTGTGTTCCTTTTGGTTCTCCTCTGTTTTGTCCTTTTTCAATTTTTTGAATGATGCTTTCTTGTCACTTATCGCCTTTTTCACTGCATTTGTTATCCACACTGGGTTTTTTGTTCTATTTTTTTTTGCACCTTTTCCTGTACTTGGGGATGCACAGGTTCTGTGCTTCGTGCACTGTGCCCTTGAGTATGGTCCAGGCATTTTCTACGGACTCCATCTTCCTTGCGCTGTCGTTGAGTTTCTTTCCCACCATTTTCCTCATGGCATCATAATTCCCTTTTTTGAAGTTAAGTGCAGTCGTTGTAGTTCTTTTCACCTTTGATGATCCAATTTCTAGCCTGTACTGGATCGTGTTGTGATCGCTGTTTCCTAGTGGGGCTAGTATCGCCACCTCCTTAGCGGGTCCCCCTAGTCCGTTGAGGATTAGGTCAAGAGTGGCATCACCCCGTGTTGGTTCTGTGACCAGCTATTCCATGAAACAATCCCTCGTGATCTCCAGGAATTTGGTCTCCTTCATGCAGTTTGAGTGCCCAATACTCCAGTTTATTCCCGGGTAGTTGAAGTCTCCCATCACCACCACACTTCCGCTTTTGCATACCTGCCTCAGTTCAGCCTCCAGGTCCTGGTCGATTTCTTCTGTTTGTCCAGGTGGGCGATAGTACAGACCCAATTTTATGTCTGCTCCAGTTCCTCCTGGTAGCTTAACCCATAGTGATTCCAAGTCGTCCGCCCTTACTGTTGTTTCCATTCTGGTTGAAGGTATGGAATCTTTTATATATAGCGCTATTCCTCCACCCTTTTTGTGTGACCTATCTCTCCTGTAGAGTTTGAATCCTGGTAAAGCCACATCCCATTCATTGTCATCAGTCCACCACGTTTCTGTGACTCCAATTATGTCTAGGCCCTTTTTGCAGGCTAGGATTTCCAGCTCTCCCATTTTAGCCCTTAGGCTCCTAGCATTAGTGTATAGGCAAAGTAAGTAAAGAGCGACAAATCACCAGGTCCGGATGGCATCCACCCAAGGGTACTAAAAGAGCTGAGAAACGAAATAGCAGAAACATTTCACCAAATATGTAACCTTTCCTTAGAAACAGGGGAGATCCCAGAGGACTGGAAAATAGCAAATGTCACGCCCATCTTCAAGAAGGGATCAAGGGGTGACCCGGGAAACTACAGGCCAGTGAGTTGACCTCGGTTCCGGGAAAGTTGATGGAAGCACTGATTAAAGACACTATCTGCGATCACATAGAAAACAATGGGCAGCTGAAGGCAAGCCATCACGGCTTCTGTAAGGGAAGGTCATGCCTCACGAACTTGCTGTACTTCTTTGAGGGAATAAACAGCCATATGGATAAAGGGGAATCCATAGACATCATTTACCTTGACTTCCAAAAAGCCTTCGACAAGGTACCCCACGAACGGCTGCTTAAGAAGCTGTGGAACCACGGGGTGGAAGGGGATATCCACCGATGGATCAAACACTGGCTGGCAGGCAGGAAACAAAGGGTTGGAGTAAAGGGCCATTACTCAGAATGGCAATGGGTCATGAGTGGAGTCCCACAGGGGTCGGTGCTGGGACCGCTCCTGTTCAATATATTTATTAACGACTTGGAGACAGGGAAGAACTGTGAGGTTATTAAATTTGCGGACGACACCAAACTCTACAGCAGGGTTAGAACCAAGAAAGACTGTGAAGACCTGCAAAGGGACTTAACGAGATTGGAAGACTGGGCAAGAGAATGGCAAATGAGTTTTAACACTGAGAAATGCAAAGTCATGCATGTAGGGAAAAAGAACCCGATGTTCAACTATAAAATGGGGGGATCATTGCTGGGGGTGAGCAACCTTGAAAGAGACCTGGGGGTGATGGTGGACACAACATTGAAAGCATCAGCACAGTGTGCGACAGCCTCAAAGAAAGCAAACAGAATGTTGGGTATCTTCAAAAAGGGTATCACATCCAGGACGAAGGAAGTCATTTTGCCGCTGTATCGGGCAATGGTGCGCCCACATCTGGAGTACTGTGTCCAGTACTGGTCGCCGTACCTCAAAAAGGACATGGCGGTACTTGAGGGAGTCCAGAGAAGAGCGACAAAACTGATAAAAGGTATGGAAAACTTCTCATACGCTGACAGATTGGAAATGCTGGGGCTATTCTCCCTGGAAAAGCGGAGACTTAGTGGAGACATGATAGAAACCTTCAAAATCATGAAGGGCATAGAGAAAGTAGACAGGGACAAATTCTTCAGGCTGTGGGGAGCCACAAGTACAAGGGGGCACTCGGAGAAATTGAAAAAGGACAGATTTAGAACAAATGTTAGGAAGTTCTTTTTCACTCAGAGGGTGGTGGACACATGGAACGCACTCCCGGAGGCTGTGATAGGCCAGAGCACGCTACAGGGGTTCAAGGAGGGTCTAGATAGGTTCCTAAAAGAAAAGGGGATTGAGGGGTACAGATAGAAGTAGAGGTAGGTTATAGGAATAGTCAGAAACCACTTCACAGATCATGGATCTGATGGGCCGCTGTGGGAGCGGACTGCTGGGCACGATGGACCTCTGGTCTGACCCAGTGGAGGCAACTTCTTATATTCTTATGTTCTTATGACTGTCCTGCAGAATGGATCATTGCTGTTTACGGACCTGCCACATGTGCCGAAGATGACACCTGGGGCTAACGGACCCCAATCTACATGCTGAACCGCATTATTCATTTATAAGCTGTACTCGAACTGATAACTGAGACCATTCGAGCTTTGAGTACCATTGGCAGAGCGAATGCTAAAATGCACACTGCTATCTATCAGAACTGCCTAACTCTAGATAGAGGGTGGTGCCTGTGATAAATTCAACCTCTCCAACTGCTGCCTTGAACTTGAGTAAAGCGATTGAGGACGTTGTGGATTGTATCACCAAACTGGCTCATGTTCCTGTCCAGACCTGGCATGACCATACTGCAGACTGGATCTCTGGTACTTTCGGCTCCTGGTTGCCCTCTGGTTCAGCAATAAAGACCATCTTGCTGGGTGCCACCCTGTCTTCTCTGCTCCTTTGCTGCCTGCCCTATGTAGTCCCCATAGCCGTAAAGCTGCTCCACCGAACTGTTGACTGCTGTTGACCATTCCACTGCTGCTATGGCCCTTGCACTTCCCAAGTATCAGTCCCTACAACTGATCCTGACCTTCCTCCTTCTTGTACTTTATCAGGCTCGTCTCCTTCCTCCTTCATTCGACTAGCCTGAAAGGGGGGACTGAAGGAGTCTGGGACTGGTTTTCCAAGTACTAAAGGAGTCTGGGACTGGTTTTCCTAAGTGTTGAACTAAGTTTTCTCTTTAATAAAATGCTGAATTATGTTTAGCTGCAGACCTAACTTATCTCATGTTCTAGCCTGCCTGTACTGGGTGTTAGCTTGGACATTCTAACTTCTTATGGCTATCTCAGCATAAACGACATGCAACAGAAAGACTGCAGGGCCTAGATAAGTGATTTGCTAGTGACCTGCTAGTGTGAGCTGAGGACCAATGATTGTTAAGAAAAGTAACACGTGAAAAGTTTTTTCTAGAATTCAGCTATATAGCCAGAAGAATGTATAAATATCTCTGTAACGTCCTGTTTTCGGCATTTCTGAAGCCAGCTTGGAGCTCGGGAGTCGCATACGTATGCTAATAAACTATCTGTGCCTTCTTCAAGTCTCTAGGTATTTTGGCTGCCCAAAGTGACCTTTCAATATCGGTAATAATAAAAAATTTTTTTGCAGTGAGAAGATCTCAGTGTGGATTGGTCAGTCAAATGAACGGAAACCATTCAATCCTTCAATCCATGTGCAGGTAACAACCCAGCACACCACACCATGATAGAATCTTACTCGTGTGTAGTGAATCAAAATAACAATTTCCAAAAACACTCGTGATAAATCATACAAAATTATATAAAGTTGCAGTAACACATTAACTGACCACAAGATAGAATAACTGCACAATCTATCCAAAAAACAGTAAAAAGACTTAACTTAAGTGGATGGCCTGCAAAAGCAGGAACTCCCCAAACGAGTTAACTGATTCAGTTTTGGAAATAATACTTCTTCAGGATTATTTCCAAACCTATCCTAAATGAACTTCCAAGAGAAAAAATACGTCCAAAAAATATTTGTTTTTGAAAATCGTCTATGTATACGTTCAGCCGCCTGATCATCTAAATCGCTAAATCGTCCATCTTTATACCACATTTTTGTCCAACTTTTCATCCAAGTCCAAAATGCCTAGAAACACATCTTGGGAGGGGTCTGCAAAGTGATGGACAAGATACCTACACAGGGCACCTAAACAGTGGGCTACCTTACAGGGCACTGCTGTGAACTTCACAAAAAGGGTGCCACATAATCATATAACTACAGCCCCCAAACCACCTCCAGAATCTCCTAGACCCACCTATCTACCACCCCAATAGCACTTATGGCTGCAGGTGCCACTTATAAGGCAGTACAAAAGGGTTTGGTTTTTTTTATTTTATTTTTTAGGGGAGTTCACACGTTTCACCATCAATGCAGTCATTACAATGGCTTATGGGCATGGGTCCTCCTCTCCATGGGTCCCTAACCTACCCCCAAGACCACTTAAGACACCTCTGTGCAGTGCAACTAGGCTTTCCTATGACAGGCTGCCAGGTGCTGATGTTCTGGAGGCAGAATTTAAAAGTTGTGATTACGATTTTTAGGGGGGGTGATCACTGGGGTAGTGTGTGGGGGTCTGTACTATGGGTTTGCAGTGCTTATCTGGTCACTTTAGTTTGGTTTTTGTGACTTAGACCATGTTTTAAATGGTCTAAGTCACAACGTCCAAGTTTTGTCTATGCTGTGTTGTAAAACGTTCGGTTATACATGCAGTATGACTAAGTCTAAGTCAGCCTATGTTCCCTCGACACTCCTCCTGAAATGCCCTGTTTAGCTCTGGTCATTCAGCAGCACTGTGAAGGCCTAGGTCATTTTAAATATGTCCAAAACCAGGTTTTATTATCAGCACTTTGACGTATTTTGACAATGTTCGTCCAAATGCTGACTTAAACTTAAATGACTATGGGGCTCATAATCAAAAGTGAAAAACGTCCAAAAAAACGTCTTAAGTCCCAATAATTAAATAAATAATAAAGTTTGTGCTCGGGTCTAGAGAAACACAGTCAACAGTTTTAAATCTCAAAATTAAATAAATAGTAAGGTTATTAAATAAATAATTAAATTAAATAAATAGTAAGGTTACTAAATAAATAGTAAGGATTTTTTTTTTATAGTAAGGGGTCCTGATGCGTTTCACATTTCAATGCATCTGAGAACCCTGACAGCCTCGAGCATAACTTTCAGTAAATCTTGCCCACACTGTCTCTGTTATTCTCTTCTTAATATTATTTATTTATTCATTCAATTTTCTATACTGTTCTCCCAAGAGAGCTCAGAACAGTTTACATGAATTTATTCAGGTACTCAAGCATTTTTCCCTGTCTGTCCTGGTGGGCTTACAATCTATCTAATGTACTTGGGACAATGGGGGGACTAAGTGACTTGCCAAGGGTCATAAGGCGCAGCACGGGTTTGAATACACAACCTCAGAGTGCTAAGGCTGTAGCTTTAACCACTGCGTCACACTAAGTGGGCATGTCTTGCTCACTCAATGATATCAAATTATAACAGTTTTCTGAGCACAGAAAGTGATCTTTGTTTCAAGTCTGTTTATGTAAACCAAACAGAGCCTGGTGTATTCAGTATGGGGCTGCCCAAGTCCAGTCCTCGAGATCTACTGGCAGGCCAGGTTTTCAGGATATCCACAATGAATATACATGAGAGAGATTTGCCTGCACTGCCTTCTTGGTATGCAAATCTCTCTCTCATACATATTATGCATAGGAAAGCAACACTATAGGGGAAAGGCAAAGACAAGAAAATAGGGAAAGAAAAATAAAGGTCAGATATCAAAAACATATCAGAGGTCCTAAGTCAGAGGTAAGACCCTGAAGCTAGAGGTTTTAAACTGAGGGCTGATGGAAATGCAAGTCAGGCATTGAAGGTTTCAGAGCCTATGATGCAATAGAGTATAGGAGAGGTATGACAGAGTACCAGAGCTAAGTGTGCAATGAGTGAAGGTATTGAAGAGTGTACAAACACAGCCAACTCCTCCCCACCCCCATGGGAAGGCCTGCTAGATGGCAGACATTGAAGTAGAATGGGCTTCTCACCCAGGTGTAGCCATGTCTCTGTCAGGCATAGGAAATGTGGCCGTGAGAGATGCAAGTGGTCAAAGGCAATTGCAGTCTTGGAGTGGATAGAATGGCAGTTGTGGAGGTCTATTGAAGTTGTGGGATTGTCCAATGGGGACCCTACAGGTAAGGTTGGGCAAAGTGGGTGTTTCTTCCAGGAGGTTGGTACAGTGGGAATATAGAGGAGACATCTGGATCAAGAAGTCATGAAGAGGGTGGGACAAAGTCCCCAGTGTTAGGTAATTAGACAACTCATTGTGGTTGCACCAAGAAATTGAGGAAGTGTGGAGAACAAAGAATGTACCAGGAGGAGAGGTATCAAGGAGGTAATAACCATTGTCATGCCTGGAGTCATGCCTGGAGTCATCACAAGGAGTTTGCCCAAGAGTATGACCTCCTCCTTGTGCATGCTACTTCAATGTGTGCCCAGGGCATGTATCACCATGGTACAAACACCTCACTGGGCTACAATTTAGGGTGAATACCGAGCACCATTTCCAGGAGTGTCACAGATGGGAGCGGAGCCTAGTTGGGCACTGAGTGGGTTACCAGCATATTAAAGAAAAAGCAGGAAGCTATCAGGATAGCAATAGTAAATCATACAGGTAAGTAGACTTGGGGGAAATGTGCATACTTTAAGTTGAAATGAGAGACAGATTTACTGTGAGCATATTTTTGTGGAGAGAGGAAAGGTATGCATGCATAATAGGTATGCATAAAGAGTAGGAGGTGCCCGCAGTGGTGGCAGCCCCACACTCTCCTCTCCACCCCCTCGCTCCTTCCCTGCCCCCCCCCCCCATGTCACGCTCGCACTCTCCCTTCCCCCATACCTCTTTAAACCTTCAACAATGCAAGCAGCTTCTCTGGCCTGCTGCTCACGCTGGTGTTGGCTTTCTCTTCGCTGGCATTGGCTTTCCTTTGTACCAGCTAGCCCCACGATCCAGAAGTGATTTCAGAGGGGAACCAGGCTGGTGCAAACAGCAGGCCAGAGATGTGGATATGCTGGTGAAGTTTTAAAGAGGTCCAGGGAGGAAAGGAAGGCGTGAGCGTGGCATTCAGGGGCGGAGAGGTGATGGTGTCCCCATCAAGACAGTGCCCGGGGCTGTCCTCCTCCCCTGCCCCCACCCCTACTAGGCCACTGGGTGTGCATGCCTGATGGTTAATACAATGGGCTGAGAACCTGAGGAACTGGTTTTGATTCCCACTGTGTCTCCTTGTCAAAATGTTCAAAAAATGCATGAATTTTTATCTAATGTGGCAATAACATGTCCCTCTTTGTTTTCTAATGGTAGATTAAAATCACCTAGCAGTGTCAGTTTAAATGAGGATGTTAATAAACTTAATTTCTCAACAGTTTTTCATTTCTATACTGTATACTGCAACAACCCCTACACATGAAAACAGCCACTCAATAGATACAGTTACATCAAATAAACTAAAACTGTTGTTCTTCATTGAATGGTCACTATTAGTCTGGTCAGACCATTATATATGTAGATTTACTTTAAATTGCAGAATATTACAGACCAACTCAGGTCCAATAAGAAAATCAATTAAATCTAGAGGAAACAAAATCATTGCTCAAATGTTCTGTGAAAAGTTGGGATCCTTTCTACAAACAATGAACCCAAACCTGGACCAAAATCGTAAACAGTGTGTAACAAGTTTCTGACCCCTATGTTAACATTGGTATGTGACTTTGCTTACTTGCTAAAATTTTGCTGCAAGTTTAATGTTGTCATTAACATTCCATACATACTCTTCCAGTTATATCTTGTGGTTGTGTACAAACTAAAAATGATTGGAATTTGTTCAAATAAGCGATTTACATACCAGCCCTTTGAAATGCTCATGTTTCAGACGAAATTACTTGAGCATCCAGTGCTGAAGAATGCATTTTAAAAATATTGGACTATATGCTTTCAACATTTTGGCCCGGATTCTATAAATGGTGTCCCGAATGGCCAAACAGTCAAATGGGATGCACATTTTCTAAAAAAAGAAACCTCCTGAAGCAGCCTACATTGGAGGTGCTAGGCATGGCTAGGCGTGGACGTAGCTTGGCCCAGAAGTAGCCTTAGGCAGAACTAGGTGGCCGTACATGTCTTCCTAGGCCCATGGAAGACATGTACAATATAAGCCAAATGATCACTGCAGGAGTGATGCCCAGTCCCTCCTGCCAACACCTGCCTTGAACCCCCCAAATGATTACAGCAGGAAGGATACCCAGTCCTTCCTGCCATAATGCTCCAACCCTCCTGACTGATCGCAGCAGGAGTGAAGCCCAGTCCCTGCTGCCCAGCACCCGTGAACCCACCCCAATGTTCCCTGGAAGGAGAGATGCCCAATCTTTCTTGCTGGAACCCTCCTACCCCACTCCAAAAATCATGGCAGGAAAGATGCCAAATCTCTCCTGCCGGAACCCCCCACATCCCCGTGACATTACTGCAGGAGGGATGCCCAGTCCTTCCTGCCTAGCATCCCTGAACCCACATCAATGTTCCCAGGCAGGAGGGATGCCAAATCCCTCCTGCCAACACCCTATGAACGCCCCCCCAATGATCGGAGGCAGAAGGGATGCCCAGTCCCTCCTGCTGACACCCCCACCTCTACCCCTTGAAAGTTCACCTACCTGGACCCCACACCCTCATTAGGACCTCTCCTAACCCCACCTAGACCCCCACATCAGGACCCAACCTGGACCCCTCCTAAACTGTTTTCATTTGCTGGATGGATGGCTCCTGCCTGCATCCGGCTGGAAGGCCTATCTTGGAAGGAATGGTGGGCCTGCCCCTTCCTGGTGCATCTTGAGAAGGGTCCCCTTCCCAGTGCATTGCTTGTGTCTTTGGCACCTGGGCCAACCAGAATGTTAGACCCATCTCCCAGTGCATTCTGGGATACACTGGAAGTGGCCTAAGATTCCAATTCTCGCCCATAGAGACTCTACCTTATTTTTCATTTCTGGCGTGTTCTCTCCGTTAGACTCGATTCCCTCTTTGATGTATAGGGCAATACCCCCACTTTATTGTCCTACTCTGGCTCTGCGTTATAGCTTGTATCCCGGTAGCACAGTGTCCCAGACATTTTCCTCATTCCGCCATGTTTCCGTGATGCCAATGATGTCAAGGTTATCTTTTTGTGCCATAGCTTCCAATTCCATCTTATTCCTAGGCTCCCTTGCATTCATGTACATACACTTGAGTTTGCGGCCTGTTACTTTCTTGCATTTCCTTCCCTCTTGTGTCCCTTTCGATCTGTCTGGATTTCTATTTTGCCTATGATCTGGTGAGTCTTCCCCGCAATCTTCCTGCATGGTATTCTCTGGGTATACTGTTTCCACAACCATCGACTCTTGGTTGACTGTTGGTTTTCCCCTTCTTCCTAGTTTAAAAACTTCTCAATTTCTCACCTGATGTTGCTTGCAAATAGTCTCATTCCATCTCCGCTGAGGTGGAGTCCATCCTTCCTGTATAGCTTGCTCTTCCCCCAGAACGTTGTCCAGTTGCGCACAAAGTGGAATCCTTCTTCCTCACACCAGCACCTCATCCATGCGATGACTGCTTGCAGTTCCGTCTGCCTCTTCTCTTCGGCCCTGGGTCTGGCAGGATCTTCGAGAATGCTACCCTCAGCTTTCTGGTCTTCAGCTTCCTTCCTAGCATCCGGAACTGGTCCTTCAGTGCTTCCCTGCTGTAGTGCCTGTTGCTCACGTTGTTTGTCTCCATGTGGATCACCACCATATCTCCCTCTTCCACGCTGTTGATGATCCTGTCGATGAGGCTCACTATATCTTTTACCTTGGCTCCTGGTAGGCAGGTCACCAGCCGATCCTTTCTTTCTCCCACTATGTGGCTGTCAATTTGTCTGATGATGGAGTCCCCCATGACGATTACTGTCCTCTCTATCTTCTCTTGTCTCTCTAGCCGCAGGTTCATGTCCCTGGTGTATGTCCATCTCTCCAGCCATAGGTTCGTGTCCTCTGTGTACTTCCATCTTCCCTCATCCTGGCATTGGCTTGTACCAGACTTATCTTCCTGTGGGTTCCCTCTTTTGTTTCCAGGTCTCGCTTTTGTATCACCTATTCCATCCTTGTGGTTGTCCTCCAGGTACTTCTCACTCACTGTAGATGTATCTTGGCAGTTCCACTGTTGTTCAAGAATACTCAACTTTCATAGGGACATCCTATAGTACCAATCCATCACCAATTGAAATCAAAGTATATGCTTTCCCTGTTGCACCTCAATACCAAAAGCTTGTAAAAAATAAATAAATAAGTTTTCAACTGAACCTTAAATGATTTAAAAATGTTCTTCCATCTGTATATATATATGTAGTTGGTTCCATAACAATGGAGCTTGATAGAAGAATGCTTTAGATCTAGTGGATTCTCATCTAGCACACTTTAAGGATATCCATTGTCCTCTTTCCTAGATCTAACATTTTCCCAATCTCATCTCTCTCCCTTCCTGGCCTCCTGGTCTCCCCCCCAACTCCTCTTCCCCAACTCCTCATCCTTGCTCTCGCTTCTCCTTCCCACTGTAGTCTTGCTTGTCTTCCAACCTTCTGCACTGTATACAGCATCCCACCTATGTTGGAACACAGAAGACTTTGGGGAAGGCCCAAGACAGTGCTTACCTCACTGATGCTGCCAGCAGTCTGCAACTCTGGAAGAGCGCAGCGCAGTGGGAGTGGTGCCAGGGCAGGCAGATGGAGAGAGAAGGGAAAGTAATTGCAACCCCTTTAGGAGTATATAAGAAGGGAGAGAGGTGTCATTAAAAAATAAAGTGACAATTAAAATCTGGCCCACGGGGTACTTAAATTTGGCCCGCTAGACAATTTCCAATTTCCCCTAAAGTTGTCCTGCCACTACAAGCTCCACATCATTCACGCTGCATCATGTAAAGGTTCACATGGCCTGCAATAGATCGTTAGTTAGCAATAGCGATCCTAGCAGGCTGCCGTAGCCTCAGCTGCACGTTCCCTCTGGCGCAGTCCTGTAAGTCAGAGGAGGGGCAGAATCCTCTGCAGCGATCCTCTGCAGGCTGCGTGAACCTACAGATGATGCGACGTGAATCTGCAGAGTCAGGTCCCAAGCAGACCTGTAACTGAGGAAAGGAATTTTGGGGCTGATATTCTTAGGAAGTTATAATTTAGTCAGGCAAAAACCAAAACAAAATTATATATAAATATTCAATATAAAAGCATTAGAGGTATCATATTAAATAAGCTTGACATATTTCATGTACTCCCACCATTAGTTAAGCACAAGGTTTTTTCATCATTTACCCTAAAGTAAGTGAATAATTATGCAATATTAAATAATGCACTTATCTGAACACAGTTAACAATCCTGATACTGGTGTTTAAGAAACAACACAGCTTTGTCTTTTTTATTTATTTTGTTTGCATCACAGAGCTGACTTAGGGTTGGAGAGGTTGTAACCCTATATTTCTACTAAGACTAAGGGGTCTTTTTATTGAGGTGCGCATATGGTGCATGCAAAATCGGTTAGCATACCTTAATAAAAGGACCCCTAAGTATCTTTTAAAAAAATTTGGCCCGCAACTTAGCCTTTTTTTAAGATTTTGGCCCATTATGTGATTGAGTTTGACACCCCTGCCTTATACTATAAAAGAAGTTTTAGTTTAGCTTTTTCAAACAAGAAAAAAAACAAAATTGTATTTTAAAAATCAAAGCAACCATTATAAAACCAAAGTTATATTGAACTTTTTGTGTTTTCTGAAAAGAAAGCCTTAATTTTCATGCCAATAAAAATGAGTGATTTTTTTTTCATTTCCTAAGCTGTAAATAATTATACAATAGTATACTAAATCAGGCCTTTCAGTATCACTGACAGCTTATCAATCTCATACAAAAGCTAAAAGGATAGAAATTACTGTCATTTTCTGAATGACTGAGGCCTGTGAAGCTATGAACTAGAAAGAAGAACGATTTTAACTTTTGCGATTGATGTCTTCTGGATAATTACTGCTACTAACTTACTAGTATATAACTGAAACTTAATTCAAAAGTACAGTCAACAGAGTTCTAAATTGCTAGTCATAAATAATTCAGTTGACAAAGGAAACAAACAGATTGATGTACCCATTTTTAGACTGAAAACTGGAGAGTAAACAGGTACTTAGATTTTGAAATCATTGGGTTTCATTTTTTTTTTTTTTTTAGTACATATGGGGGGCCTGTTTATTAAGGTGTGCTGTTATGGAATAATTCTATATGGAGCCTTTAAGATGTCATTCTAGTAATTTATACGTGTATGTGAACATAAATGAATAGCTTCCAGTAACACATTATTCTGTAAAATTGGACCAATATTCAATGTCATGCACCCTGCAGTAGAGAGCTGCACAGGAATAGGGATCACTGGAATCCATTGCCTATATATATATATATATAAATATAGATAGATATTGTCAAACTTAACATAAGAACATAAGAACTGCCATCTCCGGATCAGACCTTCGGTCCATTAAGTCCGGCAATTCGCACATGCGGAGGCCCAGCCAGGTGTATACCTGGCGTAATTTTAGTCACCCAAATCCCTCTATGCCTCTCGTAAGGAGATGTGCAACTAGTTTGCTTTTAAATCCTAGAACGGTGGATTCCGCACTAACCTCCTCTGGGAGAGCATTCCAGGTGTCCACCACTCATTGCGTGAAGCAGAACTTCCTATTTGTCCTGAACTTGTCCCCCCTTAGCTTCAGTCTATGTTCTCTTGTCCGTGTCACATTGGACATTGTAAATAATTTTTTTTGCTGCTCTATTTTGTCGATTCCTTTCAGTATTTTGAAAGTTTCGATCATATCCCCTCGCAGTCTCCTTTTCTCAAGGGAGAACAATCCCAGTCTCTTAAGTCGCTCCTCGTATTCCAAGTTCTCCACACCTTTTATTAGTTTCATTGCTCGTCTCTGCACCCTCTCCAGCAGTTTTATATCCTTCTTTAGGTTGGGAGACCAATGTTGGACACAGTATTCCAGGTGTGGTCTGATCATTGCCCTATAAAGCGGCATTATAACTTTCTCCGATCTACTCGTGATTCCTTTCTTTATCATGCCTAACATTCTACTTGCTTTCTTTGCCGCTGCCACGCATTGTGCCGACGATTTCATGGCCCTATCTATCAGTACACCCCAGGTCCTTTTCTTGTTCGCTCTTACCCAGAGTTGCACCTGACATTCTATACTCGTGTTCCATGTTCTTTCTGCCTAAATGCATTACTTTGCACTTTTCCACATTAAACTTCATCTGCCATTTCTCCACCCATTTCTCTAACTGACACAAGTCACTCTGAAGTTCCTCGCTATTCTTCTGCGATCTGATTGTCTACATAGTTCACTAGTTCCAAGTTGACCAATCCTTCCTGTAGCTTAGTGAATAGGGGAATGCTCGCTATGGGCCTGTAATTGGATTTTAGGGCTATTGAGTTTTTCTGATCTTTGGGGATAGGTGTGATCAGTATGTATCCCATTTCCTCATTCAATATCCCTCTAGTAAGAGTAGTTGTTAACCAAGTGAATAGCTCCTTTTTAAAGTCAGGTGGTGCAACTTTCATGATTTTAGAGGAACATTCGTCCAGTAAGCAGTTTGACTTGGTGTATTTATTGAACAAAATTAAAAATTGGTGCCAGTTTGGAAATTTGAAGTGGTCCCAGAGTATGTCTGTTTGTGGGGTCCAAAATGGAATGTTGGTTATGGGCAAAGGTATAGTTGCTCTTAGGTCAGTAATTTTATTTTTAAAGAAATTGGCTAGGGTTTGGGCAGATGGAATGCATTTGTCCTTTTTCAGGACTCAGTAATTTTTTACATGACTTCTTACTTATGCTAATATCAGTGCATGCTATAAACCAAATAAGAATTGGCTAACACTCTTGTTTCCTGGGGGAAATGTTTGGAATGAAAAACTTTAAATAATGGACCTCAGTATGAGCCCTTCAGATTGCACACGAGGGATTATTGGCTCAGGCAGTAACTCATTGGTGACCAGCACCAGACCTAAGTCTAAATAAGAACTGCCTCTTACATCACATTGTCCTATTTTACGTGTAATCAAAAAAGAAAATGTGTACTTTGAATCACTTGCAAACATTCGCTCCAGGAGAAAAGTTAATAAAACTAGAAAAATACTAGAAAAAATGAATTGTCTCCCAAAACGTCATAAAGTGAAAGTGCTAGAAGTGCTTAAAGTGCTAAAAAAATGCACACCAAGTTACTCGCAATCCAAGGTTTTACTGTATTTTATTTGCTAATTTGTAAAGTGATTTGTTTTGTCTCTCTTTTCAAATTTACATCTCTTGTTTTTATATTATGTACAATATTAAAGGGCACATCACTGTTTCTGTGGTGTTGCAGAGTCCAGCTTCTTGGTGATTCAGTTTATCTTTTGTCTACATATTTCTAGGTCAAATACTAACAAATTCAAAACAGATCCAAATTCAGTTTGAACATAAGAACATAAGCAATGCCTCCGCTGGGTCAGACCCGAGGTCCATCGTGCCCAGTAGTCCGCTCACGCGGCGGCCCAATAGGTCCAGGACCTGCGCAGTAGCCCCCTATCTATACCCCTCTATCCCTTTCTTCAGCAGGAAATTGTCCAATCCTTTCTTGAACTCCAGTACCGTACTCTGTCCTATTACGTCCTCTGGAAATGCATTCCAGATGTCCACCACACGCTGGGTAAAGAAAAACTTCCTAGCATTTGTTTTGAATCTATCCCCTTCCAATTTTTCCGAATGCCCTCTTGTTCTTATATGTTTTGAAAGTTTGAAGAATCTATCCTTCTCTACTTTCTCTATGCTCTTCATGATCTTGTAGGTCTCTATCATGTCTCCTCTGAGTCTCTGCTTTTCCAGGGAGAAGAGCCCCAGCCTTTCCAATCTTTCAGTGTATGAAAGGTTTTCCATGCCCTTAATCATTCGTGTCACTCTCCTCTGGACCCTCTCAAGTATTGCCATATCCTTCTTAAGGTACGGTGACCAATACTGAACACAGTACTCCAGGTGAGGGCGCACCATTGCCCGATATAACGGCAGGATGACTTCTTTTGTTCTGGTCGTAATACCCTTCTTAATAATACCCAACATTCTGTTTGCCTTCTTCGTGGCTGCTGCGCACTGTGCCGTTGACTTCATTGTTGTATCCACCAGTACACCCAAATCTCTTTCAAGGTTGCTTCCCTCTAATACTAATCCCCCATTTGGTAGCTTCTAGGGGTAGCCAGTGGAGTTTATGGTAGTAGGCGGTTATGTGATCCCATTTTTTTATGCTGAAGATCAGTCGCACTGCAGAATTTTGCATGATTCGGAGTCTTCGAATGGTTTTCTTGAGAGACCCCAGATAAATGATATTACAATAGTCGAGCAGGCTTAAAATTGAGGCTTGTACCAGTAGTCGGAATGAAGCTGTGTCGAAGAACTTTCTGATGGTTCTTAATTTCCATAGTGTTGAGAAGCCTTTTTTGATCAGTAGCTCTGTGTGAGAATCAAGAGTGAGGTGACGGTCTAGTGTCACTCCCAGGATTTTTGTGGTGTCGACAAAAGGGAAGTTCTGTCCATTCAGGGAAATTGAAGTGTCTGATTTTGTCGTTCGGGCTTTCCAGGAAGAATTTGGTTTTTTCAGAGCTGAGTTTCAGTTTGAACTCAGTCATCCATGATTCGATTTGCTTTAAAGTTAGTTCTAGATGTTTCTTCGTCTCAGGAGTCAGGCTTGTTAGGGGAAGGATTATGGGGATGTCATCGGCATAGATGTAGAACTTGATTTTTAGTTTTTATAGTAGATTCGCCAGTAGGGAAAGGTAAATGTTGAACAGAGTGGGAGATAGGGGGGAACCCTGTGGGACTCCTCATGGGTTTGCCCAGTTGGAGGATTGATTATCATCGGTATATACCCGGTACGATCATTTAGTCAAGAATCCTTGGACTCATTTATGGTTTTGGAACCATGTATGGTTTTGCATATGGGATTGTTTGGTCTATTGCTGCTAGTTGTCCCCTGGGCAATTTTCTTCCAATAGCAAAAATACCATTTATAGCAAAAATGATGGAAAAAATAGTTTTTAATCAAATTTCTGAATTTCTCAAGAAGACTGGAGCATTACACCCACATCAAACAGGATTTTGACAATATTATTCGACTGAACATTCTCTAATTGGCCTGACATCCTCTGTCCTATATTTCTGGGATCATCATCAATCAGTTCTCCTCATATCATTAGACTTATCATCAGCCTTTGATACTATAGATCACCATCTTCTCTTGAGCAGACTAGGATCTTTGGGAATTTCAGAAGTCACTTTCCAGTGGTTTCAGTCTTATTTCTCTGAACGATCATCAAAGGTAACATTCAATAACTCATCTTCAAGTATAATTTCGACAAGCTTTGGGATTCCGCAAGGATCAATCCTATCTCCGCTATTTAATGTATTTTTGGCGCCACTGTTAACCCTTAGTCAGTCAATTGGGTTTATACCATTTGCTTATGCAGATGATGTACAACAATTGTATCCTTTAGATTCTAGCTCAGTTGCAGAAATTACAGCAGTCAACGAGAAACTATCAAAAATATCCAAATGGTTACATGACAATAGGCTGGCGCTGAACACATTTAAAACAGAGATTATGCTATTTCCATGCAGGGAGGGTCAGATATTAAGAGCCGACAAACCATAAACAAAACTACACTGAAGGTAGTCACTAAGGTAAAGATACTTGGGCTTATATTGGATCAAAAATGTAGCTACCATGATCAAATAAGTTCACTTGTGAGAACATGTTTTTATAGGTTAAGGTTGATCAGATCATTATCCGCATTTCTTGATGAATCATCGCTGAATATTCTAATACATTCGTTAGTCATATCAAAGACTGACTACTGCAATGCCCTGTACAAGGGATCTACCTTAAAAGAAATATGTAGACTGCAAATTCTTCAAAATATTGCAATAAAAATAATCACTAAAAAGAAAAAATTTGATCACGTAACTCCCCTTTTAAAAGGAAAGCATTGGTTACCTGTAAACCACAGAATTACATATAAAATACCATTACTCACACATAAAATACTAATAAACAAAGCTCCTGCATTCTTAGAAAGATTTCTAATTCCTTATACTCCCACAAAATTTTTAAGATCTGAAGAAAAATCTTTACTAGTAGTCCCTTCGCTAAAATTCATTTATTCAAGAAGGGATACGATTTTTTCAGTTACAGCCCCTCAGATTTGAAACTTATCAATATAAGAGAAGAAAATTACTTAATAAGAACATAAGAACATAAGCAGTGCCTCTGCCGGGTCAGACCACAGGTCCATCCTGCCCAGCAGTCCGCTCCCGCGGCGGCCCAAACAGGTCACGACCTGTCTGTATCACCAGAAGGGGCTCCCTTGCCACCTTGGTTTCTCATTTAAGTCCTGTCTTCCTATCGAAGTCCTAACCCTCCGGTCTTGCACATGCACGACCTGGTTTGGTTTCTATACTCATTGCCTGATTAGCTTTCTATACTTGTGTTACATCCCAGCTCCTCCCTCAGTATCCCATGATCCCTTTATCCTTCAGGAATCCGTCCAATCCCTGTTTGAATCCCTGTACCGTACTCTGCCTGATCACTTCCTCTGGTAGCGCATTCCAAGTGTCCACGACCCTTTGGGTGAAAAAAAACTTCCTTGCGTTTGTTTTGAACCTATCTCCCTTCAGTTTCTCCGAATGCCCCCTCGTACTTGTTGTCCCCTTCAGTCTGAAGAATCTGTCCCTATCCACCCTCTCCATGCCCCTCATGATCTTGAAGGTCTCTATCATATCTCCCCTGAGCCTCCTCTTTTCCAGAGAGAAGAGCCCCAGCCTATCCAACCTTTAGGCATACGGGCAGTGTTCTAGCCCTTTTACCATTTTCGTTGCTCTCCTTTGGACTCTCTCAAGTACCGCCATGTCCTTCTTGAGGTGCGGCGACCAATACTGAACGCAGTATTCCAGATGTGGATGCACCATCGCTCGATACAATGGCATGATGACTTCCCGTGTTCTGGTTGTTATGCCCTTCTTTATGATGCCAAGCATCCTGTTGGCTTTTTTCGAGGCTGCTGCGCACTGTGCAGATGGCTTCAGTGATGCATCCACCAGCACACCCAAGTCTCTCTCAAGTCTGCTGTCTCCCAACAGTACCCCCCCCAATTTGTAGTTGAACAACGGGTTCTTTTTCCCTATATGCATGACCTTGCATAAGTTTAAAAGTATTCTAAAAAGCTGGCTTTTTAAGGACGCTTTTAACGGAATCAATTAAATTCTATTATATTAGGATACTTTACTGTCAACTAGTAGTGCTGGCAAGTAAAAATTAAGTGGGTGGCCTTCCCCAACCTCTTGTTTTATTACCTACCCCTTTTTATTTGTTTACGAATTATATTTAATCCTTCAATTTTTTTTTACTCCCCACTTGGAGTATTGTGTTTAGATTTGGAGACCGTATCTGGCGAAAGAAGTAAGAAGACTTGAGGTGGTCCAGAGGAGGACAACGAAAATGATAGGAGGCTTGCGCCAGAAGACGTATGAGGAGAGACTGGAAGCCCTGAATTTGTATACCCTAGAGGAAAGGAGAGATATGATTCAGACGTTCAAATACTTGAAGGGTATTAACGTAGAACAAAATTTTTCCAGAGAAAGGAAAATGGTAAAACCAGAGGACATAATTTGAGGTTGAGGGGTGGTAGATTCAGGGGCAATGTTAGGAAATTCTACTTTACGGAGAGGGTAGTGGATGCCTGGAATGCGCTCCCGAGAGAGGTGGTGGAGAATAAAACTGTGACTGAATTTAAAGAAGCGTGGGATGAACACAGAAGATTTAGAATCAGAAAATAATATTAAATATTGAACTAGGCCAGTACTGGGCAGACTTGCACGGTCTGTGTCTGTGTATGGCCATTTGGTGGAGGATGGGCTGGGGAGGGCTTCAATGGCTGGGAGGGTGTAGATGGGCTGGAGTAAGTCTTAATAGAGATTTCGGCAGTTGGAACCCAAGCACAGTACCGGGTAAAGCTTTGGATTCTTGCCCAGAAATAGCTAAGAAGAAATAATAAAAAAATTAAAAATTAAATTGAATCAGGTTGGGCAGACTGGATGGACCATTCGGGTCTTTATCTGCCGTCATCTACTATGTTACTATGTTAAAATATTTCCAATTGTCTTGTTATATTTGTTTTTTAACCTAATTTTTAACTAAATATAAATCGCATTGGATTTGGATTTTGTGATCAAATCAAATATTTTAATAAACTTGAAACTTGTGGCAGGTTTCTTTCTGTGGATCCTGTGAGTGGTAGGACATTCAGACTTTTATCCTGGAATGTTTTTAGAATAACGTCCCCAGTGAAATGAGTGGTAGGACATTCAGACTTTTATCCTGGAATGTTTTTGGAATAACGTCCCCAGTGAAATGTACAAAGATTCTTAACGGATTAAAACACCACAAGGTTGACCTCACTTGCTTACAGGAGACTCGCCTCACTAGAGTGGAACATACTAAATTGCTAAAGTGATGGGTTGTTCAGGTTCTTTTTGCCTCTTCCCCTAACAAGCATGTAGTGCTCCTGGTGCGCAAAGGTTTCCCGGGGAGGGTGGAACAACTTACTACTGATGCATTGGGTAGGTTTCTTCTTTGCCGTGTGACCATGTCTGGCCAGGTGATCAATCTTCTTATGGTGTATGCCCCTAATCAATATGATCATAATTTTTTTCCTCTTTGGTTCAACTTGGCCAACATGATCTAACACATCCCCTGATAGTCTTGGGTAACTTTAACCAGGTCCTTGATCCCTTGAAAGATCGAACAGGGACAGGGTCCTCATCTAGGACTGCCTCTGATAAGGGTATCCCATATTTGTGTGATGCCTTGGATTTGATAGACCCCTGGCGTTTATTGCACCCGCATGAGAAGGATTTTACCCACCAATCTCGTGCTCACCAAAATTTTTCTAGAATAGATTATATCTTGGTTTCTACCACTTATTTTCCCTCAATTGACTCATCTGAAATTGGCCCACTTTCCATTTCAGATCTTTGCCCGGTATGGGTTGATGTTCTCTTGGGGGATTCTCCTCTTCTGGGGGGGTGGCATTTTCACACATACTTGATTGACAATCCTGATTTTGTTAAATACATTACTGAGAAATGAGAGGTTTATCTTCGTTTTAATGCACATCGGTAGACGCTATTCTTGCTTTGGGAGGCGGCGAAATCTGTCCTCTGGGGAAACATCATATCCTATGTGTGGCCTATAGGAAACGAATAGTTCAGAGAATCATACGTTTGGAGCGGGAATGCCTGGCACTCAAGAAACAGCATATTGCACATCCAACGACTAGGTCTCGAGAGCTCTTGGCTTCAGCACAGGCTGCTCTTAATACGTTAATACATGAGCGGACTAAAATCCATTTGTACTACGCTAAATTTCATTATTACAAACATGGGAATAGGCCTGGATGGTTGTTGGCTGCATTAATTAAACCTCAGAGGCCCAATCGTTATATTCCTTGTTTACATTTATCCGATGGTTCTAAGGTGACCAAAACAGCGGATATAGCGGATTGTTTTTTTTCGCCTCTATAAGCAATTTTATTCTTCGGTGGAAGGGAACAGGGTCCAGATCCTAGTGATTACTTGGAGGACGCGGTGATGCCACGGTTGTCCTCTCCCATGCGCTCTTCTCTGAATAAGCCTATCCAGGGGAAAGAGCTACAATTGGTTGTTAAGCAGCTTAAGAACCACTCAATGCCAGGCCCTGACAAGTTTTCCCTCAAGTTTTATAAATTATTGTTTCCACATCTTTGTGGCCCTTTGGAGACTTATTATACAGCAGCGTTATCATAGTGCACTTTTCCGAAGGATTCTAATCAGGCCTACATTATGTTAATTCCGAAACTAGGCAAGCCGGATACAGACATTGATTCCTACCATCCCATATCCCTAATCAATGTAGACATCAAAATCTTGGATAAGGTTTTGGCCAATCGGTTAGCATCTCTTTTACCACAATTAATAGTTTCTGAACAAGTAGGATTTGTACAAAAGCGGCATTCGGTTTTAAATGTCCGAAGGTTGTGACAGCTATATAGAAAGCTCAAGTCACACATACTGCTGGCATACTTGTTAGCTTTGATGCTGCTAAGGCTTTTGACCAGGTCAACTGGACATATCTCTTTACCGTTCATACCCATATGGGTATAACGGGCTGGATTCAAGACATGGTTCGCTTGTTGTACACGGCTCCTATGGCTAGTGTTTTGGTTAATGGCATGCAAACCCTGCCATTTACGATAGCGAGGGGGATGAGACAGGGTAGTCCCCTATTTTTACTCCCCTATTTTTACTTTATTTGGATCACTTTTTGCGTACATTTAAGAGGGATGATGACTTGAAGGGTCTTCCAGAAGGGGACGCACAATTGCGTGTTTTAGCATTTGCAGATGATTTGCTGTTGACCTTGTTGGATCCACATCCGTCCTTGACCAGGGCCCTGGCTATTTTAGATGAGTAGAGCATGTATTCCGGGTTGGTTCTCCACTTTCAAAAATCTATGGTATTGCCATTATCACCGGACATCCCTCATCATTGGAGGGGGGATTTTCCTTTACGATGGGCATCTGACCATTTGACTTATTTGGGAATTAAGATACCTATGTACCTTAAACATTTGTACCAATTGAATGTCCTGCCACTCCTGACCCTTACTAAACAAAAGCTGTACCTTTGGAGGGAGTTTCCACTGTCGTTGATGGGTAAAATAGCATTGTTTAACATGGTTTTAGTGCTGCAATGGCTTTATGTTTTTCAGATGCTTCTTATATTGTTGTCTGCTAAACATGAGAAGGAAGTTGGAAAATGCTTGAGTTCCTACTTGTGGAATGAGAACGGACTAGGTTATCTTTGTCAGCATTAATATGACCCAGGGATCAGGGAGGGATAGGGCTGCACAGTCTCAAATTGCTTTCACAGGCATGGCAAATGAGACATTTAAATGATTAGTTCCGGGGAACGCAGTACTTTTCAGCAACTGCTTTTGAACTTACTCTTTGTGACCCGTACCACTTCAACTACCTGTTACACGCGCAGCATCTTTCAAGTAGCCCACCACCTGTAGACTTGGAATGGGCCTCATTACTTTAAAAGTGTGTGGAGGGGGCTCCTTAGGTTTATTAACTAGGTTTCAGTGCATTTTACCACTTGATTTCACCCCTAACAAAAGAAACCATAAGGTTTCCTCCAGTGCCACGATTTTTGCTGACGGAATGATGTCACCAGTATCTTGCTCCACTGGAGGCTAATTTAAGAGACACACAAGAATGCGGTGGCCATGTTAACATATATTGTGGTCAGTTGGAGTAGTGCAGAGCTTGCTTAAGGTAAACTATATTTCTCTCTGATATCGGGATGAAGGGATCCTTGGATTATCAGAGAAAGATTTAGCAGGATGTCCAATAAGATGTAAAATTGACAAATGGTTATTTTTTTTTATTATGCCCCTCCACGAGTCTAAGGTAGTTTTTCTGAGGATCCAAAAAAGATATTTGAATGAGAACCGTAGGTGGAACAAAAAGGGATTATTCTACAATTAGAGCCTATTAAGTAATTGGTCTCGTTCTGCAGGATGAAGATTTTAAGCAATCACTCTCAGCAGCTGAGCTTGAAGCTTGAAGTTTGGGAGGCATTCAAGTGTTTAATGGAAAACTTTCTGGGCAACCATAAGTCTTCTTCACACAAGGAAAGAGTTCAGAATCTCCTTGACTCGTATCAGAAACTTTGTCTGTCGCATGTTATTAAAAATATACTTTTTGCACTCATATTTTCCTGGAAAATCTTGGTATGTTGAGTGACGAGCAAGGAGAACGTTTTTACCAGAATGTTCAGTTAATGGAGTGTCGCTACCAAGGTTTCTGGAATGAGAGTTTGTTGGCCCACTTCTGTTGCATGTTGTGCCGTGACAATCCAGACACAACTCACAAAAAGAAATCATATTGTTAACATTTTGAAGAAATATTGGTTGCTTAAGTGACACAGTCCAGTATAATTATGCTATGTTGTGTGCTTATTTGACTTTGAACCAAAAATACTGCAACATTTCTTTAAGTTGATGCTGCAATTCTTAAAACACTATAAACTTAGAAACATAGAAACATAGAAAGATGACAGCAGATAAGGGTTACAGCCCATCAAGTCTGCCCACACTATTGACCCACCCTTTTAAGTCTACTGGCCCCCTTTAGTATGATCATACTGCCACTCTACTGACCCGCTCTATTAAGTCTCTACCCTCGTGACCCTATTCATTGGCATGACCCTCGCAGGGATCCCACATAGGTATCCCATTTATTCTTGAAGTCTGGGATGCTGTGGGTCTCGATCACCTGTACTGGAAGCTTGTTCCAATGCTCTATCACTCTTTCTGTGAAGAAGTACTTCCTGGCGTCTCCACAAAACTTCCCTCCCCTGAGTTTGAGCGGATGTCCTCTTGTGTTCGAGGGTCCTTTGAGAAGAAAGATATCATCTTCCACCTCGACCTGTCCCGTGATGTACTTAAATGTCTCAATCATGTCTCCCCTCTCCCTACGCTCTTCGAGAGTGTAGAGCTGCAATTTGTTCAGTCTTTCTTCGTACGAGAGACCCTTTAGCCCCGAGACCATCCTGGTGGCCATCTGCTGAACCGATTCAATTCTGAGCACATCTTTACGGTAATGTGGCCTCCAGAATTGCACACAGTATTCCAGATGAGGTCTCACCATGGATCTGTACAATGGCATCATGACTTCAGGCTTCCTGTTGACGAAACTTCTCTTGATACAACCTATCATCTGCCGTGCCTTAGATGAAGCCTTCTCACTTGAGTGGCAGTTTTCATGTCTGCACTGATGATTACTCCCAAGTCTCGTTCTGCCGTAGCCCTGGTTAAAGTTTCTCCATTCAAGGTGTAAGTTCTGCATGGATTTCCATTTCCGAGATGCATGACCTTACATTTTTTGGTGTTGAAGCCCAGCTGCCAGGTAGAGGACCAACTTTCTAAAGTACGGAGGTCCTGTTCCATAGTATCCTGTAGATTGTAGCTGTTTACTATATTGCATAGTTTGGCGTCATCAGCGAATAAGGTTACCTTACCTTGAAGCCCTTGAGTCAAATCCCTAATGAATATGTTGAAGAGGAGTGGACCCAGGATTGAGCCCTGTGGCACTGCGCTGGTCACCTCCGACGTTTTAGAGAGGGTACCGTTAACCATCACCCTCTGAAGTCTGCCACTTAGCCAATCTTTAACCCATGCAGTTAATGTTACTCCTAACCCCATCGATTCCATCTTGTTCAGCAGTCTGCGGTGTGGGACGCTGTCAAAAGCCTTGCTGAAGTCTAGGTATACGACGTCCAAGAACTCTCCCGAGTCCAGCCTTCTTGTTACCCAGTCAAAGAAGCTGATAAGATTGGACTGGCAGGACCTACCCTTGGTGAATTCATGTTGACTGGGGTCCCGGAGATTCCCCTCATTCAAGATCGTATCTAATTTATCCTTAATTAGTGTTTCCATGAGTTTATACACTATTGAAGTGAGACTCACCGGTCTATAGTTTTCAGCCTCAGCCTTGCAACCCTTTTTATGCAGAGGAATGACGTTGGCTGTTTTCCAGTCCAACGGAACTTTCCCCGTACTTAGTGAGAGATTAAAGAGCACGGCCAATGGTTCCGCCAGAACATCTCTCAATTCTCTAAGCACTCTTGGGTGTAAATTGTCCGGTCCCATGGCCTTTTCTCCTTGAGCCTTGTCAGCTTACTGTAGACGTCTTCAGGTGTGAACTCAAAATTCTGAAACGGGTCTTCCGCAATTTGTTTTGCCTTCAACTAACATTAGTCATAACTTTAAAAGTTTAAGTGACTGGAAAAAAAACTAATGGATCTGAAATCAGCAAGAAAAACTGATTTAGAAAAATGTGCTGTTTTGTCAGATGATTCTGTAAAAAAAACTTTTGTTGCCTTGTGTTTTGTTTTGTTTTTTTAGCAAGTGCTGTTCTCTGGAAGTTCTGTGATTAGATAGGCAACGAGAAGATTTTCTGATTTATTTAGTACTAAAAAGCTTTCAAAATATGCACAAATTATTTGTATTACATCTTTGTAGGTGGGAAAATTGAAAAATAAAAGTTAAATCAATTGTAATTATGTATAGCTATTCTTTGGAACAGAAATACAATACAGTGCTTGTTTTCTCTACAGCATGTGATCAATGCACTTGAGAAGTCTATAAAACTTACTGAGATAACTTATTATTAACACTGGTTATAATAAAGAAAGCAAGTTTCAAATGATTTTGATTGTGGATGGCAGGAACAGAAAATTTGTAGAACTGACTGGTGTCTATTAAAATAATTTTCCCATGACAATTTGATGATAATGTGTTTTGCGGTCATGAAACACTTGTTCTAGCATTTTATTTTACACTTCTGAAATAATTAGTCATATCATTAGTCTGTGATTGCACTATAGAATACAAAATACATCTTGAGAGCACAAATTACTACAGTCAGTGCCAGAATTTGTAATTAAAAGAAAGAGAGAAGGATTAGAAATAACAGTTCCCCTGTTTCCCCTCCCTAAACCAGAAGCAAATGGAATAGCATCTGCTGTGTGTGTGTGTGTGTGTGTAGAAACAGAATAAGCTTCTTTCTGAAAGTTTTCATGCAAATCAAATATTATTTTTAAAATATTATGGTCACCATGTTCAATTTTAGCTGAATGGCAGAATAAAGCATAAGAACATAAGAAAATAAGAATTGCCACTGCTGGATCAGACCAGTGGTCCATCGCGCCCAGCAGTCCGCTCACGCGGCAACCCCCAGGTCAAAGACCTGTGCCCTAACTGAGACCAGCCCTACCTGCGTTCATTCTGGTTCAGCAGGAACTTGTCCAACCTTGTCTTGAATCCCTGGAGGGTGTTTTCCCTTAGAGCATTCCAGTTCTCTACCACTCTCTGGGTGAAAAAGAACTTTCTTACATTTGTACGGAATCTATCCCCTTTTAACTTTAAAGAGTGCCCTCTAGTTCTCTCTACCTTGGAGAGGATGAACAACCTGTCTTTATCTACTAAGTCTATTCCCTTCATTATCTTGAATGTTTTGATCATGTCCCCTCTCAGTCTCCTCTTTTCAAGGGAGAATAGGCCCAGCTTCTCTAATCTCTCACTGTACGGCAACTCCTCCAATCCCTTAACCATTTTAGTTGCTCTTCTCTGGACCCTTTTGAGTAGTACAGTGTCCTTCTAAATGTACGGCGACAGTGCTGGATGCAGTATTCCAGATGAGGACGTACAATTGCCTGGTACAGCAGCATGATAACTTTCTCCAATCTGTTCGTCATTCCCTTCTTAATCATTCCTAGCATTCTTTTCGCCGCCACCGCACATTGTGCAAATGGCTTCATGGACTTGTCGACCAGTACTCCCAAGTCTCTTTCCTGGGAGGTCTCTCCAAGTACCGCCCCGGACATCTTGTATTCATGTATGGGATTTTTGATACCGACATGCATTACCTTACACTTATCCACGTTGAACCTCATTTGCAATGTTGCTGCCCATTTCTCGAGCATGGTTATGTCACGTTGCAGATCTTCATAATCCCCCTGCTTCTTCACTACTCTGAATAACTTCGTATCTTCTGCAAATTTAATCACCTCACTCATTGTACCCATTTCCAGATCATTTATGAATATGTTGAAGAGCACGGGTCCAAGCACCGAGCCCTGCGGCACCCTACTGGTGATGTTCTTCCAGTCCAAATATTGTCCATTTATCCCCACTCTCTGTTTCCTATCCGCTAGCCAAAGGGCTCCTTTTACAAAGGTGTGTTAGGGCCTTAACGCACAGAATAGCACGCACTAAATTGCCACATGTGCTAGCCGTTACTGCCTCCTTTTAAGCAGGCGGTAATTTTCCAGCTAGCGTGTGCTATAGCGTGCACTAATCTTGTGCGTGCACTAAAAACGCTAGCGCACCTTAGTAAAAGGAGCCCATAGTTTCCATATTAACTCTCTATTTGAAACCAATAGGGAAAATATCCAGAGGTATAGCATTGAATGCTTTCAATATAAACTTATCTCTAAATAACTTCACCTAGTAGTCAGCTTTCACATAAGTAAAAACTTATAAATTAATCTAATCTAATCTAATCTAAACCTTAAGTTTATATACCGCATCATCTCCATGAGAATGGAGCTCGACACGGTTTACAAGAACTTAAAATAGTGGGTAGAGAAGAAGAAAAAGGATTACATGAACTTATGTGTAGAAGGGGGGAGAGAAAGGGGGGAAGGATAGAGCTACAATTTGCTGAAAAGCCAGGTTTTCAGTTGTTTGCGGAATAACTGAAGGGAGCTCAGGTTCCGCAGCGGGATGGTGAGGTCGTTCCAAAGACCTGTGATTTTGAAGAGAAGGGATTTTCCCAGTTTGCCTGAATAGTGGATGCCGCGTGGAGAGGGGAAGGCTAGTTTAAGCCTTTGGGCAGTTCTGGAGGAATCGGGACTGGAGGAGTTGAAAGACAGTGGGATAAGAGGAGGCAGGATTCCGTGAATGATCTTGAAAGCCAGGCAGGAACATTTGAAATGGATTCTGGAGATTATTGGGAGCCAATGAATTTTGGCAAGGAGTGGGGAGGCATGGTCAGACTTGCGTTTTGAGAAGATCAGTTTGGCTGCAGTATTCTGGATTAGCTGGAGTCTTAGAATACTTTTTTGATAGATTTAAGTAGATGGCGTTGCAGTAATCTAGTTTGGAGAGGATGATGGATTGGACAAGGATGGCAAAGTGTTGTTGGCTGAAGTAGGATCTAGCTTTCCTCAGCATGTGAAGGCTGAAAAAGCATGATTTTGCCAAGGAGTTGAGGTGGTCATTGAGGGAGAGAGAGGAATCGATAGTGATACCAAGGACCTTGCATGAGAACTCGAGCTGTAGTGTATCGCCTGTGGGTAGTGTGAAAAGTGTGGGCAGGTGTTTGAATTTTGGGCCGAGCCACTTGATTAAACTGCCCAAAGACTTCACGGCTACTTCTCAATTCAACATTCTTTCATTTGAGAATATTATAACCAGCTTCTTCATTGGTCTTTAATAGATATTTCACTGTTTTACTATTTTCTAATTCTTCAGTGTGTATTTAATAATTAATGCTCATCTTAAGAAATATAAAGCGGAACTCTATCAGCTGTATCAAGGAGTTTCCCCTTTATTTTTTAAGTTCAATAAGCATGGTGGTAACATCTTATAAAGAAAAAACTCCTTGACACAGCTAATGGAGTCCCATTCTATATTTCTTAAGATGAGTATTAATTATTAAATACACATTGAAGAATTAGAAAATACTAAAACAGTGAAATATCTATTAAAGACCGATGAAGAGACTGGTTATAATTTTCTCAAATGAAAGAATATTAAATTTTAAGAAGTAGCCACTGAGGTCTTTGGGCAGTTTAGTCAAGCTGATTTATCAATTTTTACTTATGCAAAAGCTGACTATTAGGTGAAGTTACTTAGAGATTGGATTATTGAGATTTCATCTGACAAATACAGAAAGCCATTTGTATGGTGGTTTTAATATAATCTTGTCATTCAATGTATAAAGGCATGACTGTATGGATGTTGTGACAGGGAGAACCCTGTCACTAGCATTGTACCTGTCACTAAAGAGTTACGTAAGCCAGCAAACTTGTTGTCAGCCCCAGAAGAATTCAGGAAGTGCCACCACAAAAGGATTCTGCAGTGAGGAACAGGATTCCTACAAGCATTCCCTATTATTTCTTTTATGAGAAGGCTACTAACTTAAAGCTCAGACCACAGGCAAAGCTTGCTGACACTGAAAAGGTTAAAGAGGGGCTGGGGCAGAAAGAAACAATGTGCTAAAGACTCAGTATACTGATTCTTAGGGAGGAAGTACTCAGCAGAAGCCCCAGGGAAAGAGATTAGGCACACCTGGGGATCCAATCAGGCAGGCAGAAACTCAGAAGGGAGAAAACTCCAGAGGCAGCTCAGAGCATCAGAAGCAGAGCAGAGCTCTGATGCCTTTGCCATGAGGAACCCTTGTTCACAGGAACAATAAGGCTGGCTCAAAGGAAGTTCCAGGGCAGCACCGAGCCAGGAGAGAATAGTTATAGGAACAGATTTATCCTAAAGGGGATCCAGAAGATTATATGTCCTCTTATTCAGAAGAGAAGTTCCTTACTGGGGAAATTCCTATGGAAGTGGAGGAAAGTTTCCCTCATGTTACAGAGGGTGAGGCTGCTATGGATTAGAAAGGAATGTCTGTAGAAAGTGTGTATGAATAGTACATAGTGTGTAAAGTTTGATAAAAGCTATAACAAAGCAGATGGTCCTTAAGATTAAAGAATAAAGTAATTAGAGTGTTCAGCTAAAGTGATTTGAATGGAATGAATGTACAGTGATAGCTTATGCTAGGAGCCCAGTCCCTTCAAGCTGTGATAAGGATATAGCTGATTAAAGAGAGGCTGGGATAAAAGGTATTTAGTACTAGAGCTTGTTAGCTTCCTCTAGCATTGGGAAAAACCCTGATATAACTAAAGCCCATAATACAAGGCAAATTTCGGGAGGATCATCTTAATCATATGGGTGGCATGATTCCCCTTCCACTGACCCAGGTAGAGAAATAGGTCTGTGTAGGGTATGTGGTATGCAGGCAGTTGAGTGAGAACTTTCTAGCAGCATTCTTAATAAAGTACACCATGATTTTTGCAAGGCACAAGAGATAGAAAGACAGTCAAGAGACATGTAGGGCAGCCCGAGGGTCAACCCTGAGTCCAAGGGATGGAAATGTAAAGTTCTAAAGACTTTGTGCCATAAAGATTGATCTGAAGGGAAAGACTTGCTATGTGGAAAGTGCATGGATTTTTACTGCACATTATCAGGACTATTGTGGACTATTTTTGAGGGTTTTTTTCAAGAAGCTGTATGAGCTACATTTGTGAGATATGCAAGGAAGTGGACAGTTATGATTTGCTAAAGGAGACCCAGTGAACAGTTAACTGGCAGAATAAATGTGTTGAACTTTGCTCAGCTGGTGAACTGTGTTCTTTATGCTGCACAAGTAGCTTTTTCTTCATGGCCTTTCCAGGGAGTTCTGGCCCTTACACCTATGGTGGAGGTTGGGTCCTCTGTAAAGTTGGCAGACCCCAGCCTTGCCTCAATATATATGTGTATTTGCATATTGTTTGTGAAGACAAGGGGTATATATGCTAATGAAATGTGCAGTAGAGAATGACACGGGGAGCGATCCCCGCAGGGAGCCGCGGTGTGGCTGCGGTTTGGCTGCGGGCTATGGAGACTCCATAGCCAAATCGCTGCAGACACGGGGACAAAAGTTTTCACCGCCCGCAAAAACAGTGAAAAGATTTGTCCCCGCAGGCAAATGTACCCCCTTCTATGTACCGCTATTTACCTTGTCTTAAGAACATAAGAACATAAGCAGTGCCTCCGCCGGGTCAGACCATAGGTCCATCCTGCCCAGCAGTCCGCTCCCGCGGCGGCCCAAACAGGTCACGACCTGTCCAAATCACCAGAAGGGGCCCCCATGCCACCTTGGTTTCCTATTGCGTCCTATCTTCCCATCAAAGTCCTAGCCCTCCGGTCTTGCACATGCACGACCTGGTCGGGTTTCTATACTTATTTTCTGGTTAGCTTTCTCAGTATCCCACGATCCCTTTATCCCTCAGGAATCCGTCCAGTCTCTGTTTGAATCCTTGTACCGTACTCTGCCCAATCACGTCCTCCGGTAGCGCATTCCAAGTGTCCACGACCCTTTGGGTGAAAAAAAACTTCCTTGCATTCGTTTTGAACCTATCTCCCTTCAGTTTCTCCGAATGCCCCCTCGTACCTGTTGTCCCCTTCAGCCTGAAGAATCTGTCCCTATCCACCCTCTCTATGCCCCTCATGATCTTGAAGGTCTCTATCATATCACCCCTGAGCCTCCTTTTTTCCAGAGAGAAGAGCCCCAGCCTATCCAACCTCTCGGCATATGGGCAGTGTTCCAGCCCTCTTACCAGTTTCGTTGCTCTCCTTTGGACTCTCTCGAGTACCGCCATGTCCTTCTTGAGGTACGGCGACCAATATTGAACGCAATATTCCAGATGCGGACGCACCATCGCTCGATACAGTGGCAAGATGACTTCCCTCGTCCTGGTTGTTATGCCCCTTTTTATGATGCCCAGCATCCTGTTGGCTTTTTTTGAGGCCGCTGCGCACTGTGCAGATGGCTTCAGTGATGCATCCACCAGCACTCCCATGAATCTTTGGTTCGGGACCGGGTGTCATATTTTTTCTGGCGGCCATGTTTGTCTCCGCCATGTGGTCTGTCTCCTCAACTCTCTACCCGACTTGCACGTTGTCGCATTGTCTCCGCCCCCTAATATACAGGCTCTTCATTGGTCAGTTCTTTTTGCTCAAAGAAGAGGACCAATTGCTACTGCCACACCTGATATTTAATGGGTTGTAGTGCAGCAGTAGCGATTGGATTTCGGAGCCGAGCCCAGGATTTGAATTTTGTTTGCAGTTGCTGCCTCGATTGGATTCACTCGTTTCACTGGGAGGAGCTGAAAGCCTGAAAACTTCGTCAGGTACAAGTAAGTGTTCTCCCCGGCTGATTTAGATGACCGCCCAGCTAATCCTGCTGCTGCCGCCGATGCTCCTTCCCGGGCTAACTCGCCGCCGAAAATTTTGTTTGACGCCTGCCTTTTTTTGCCAGCATGCTTTTACTTGCTTTGGGCCTTCCTCGTTGCCGGATCCTGCCTACTTTCTGTTTCCGCGAAGGCAGGACCCGGCAGCGAGGAAGGCCCGAAGCAAGTAAAAGCAGCAAGTTGTAAGCTTCCCTCCGCGCCGGGGCTCTGTCGTGTGCGTGCCGGCTTCCCTTCTCTTCCCCCCCCTGTGACGCTACTTCTGGTTTCGGAGGGAAGAGAAGGGAAGCCAGCACGCACACGATAGAGCCCCGGAGGGAAGCTTACAACTTGTTGCTTTTACTTGCTTCGGGCCTTCCTCGCTGCCGGGTCCTGCCTTCGCGGAAACAGAAAGTAGGCAGGTCCCGGCAACGAGGAAGGCCCGAAGCAAGTAAAAGCAGCAAGTGTAGTGGTATACCATTTGAGATAAAAAAAAACGTACGGACGTCGGACCTGATTCTGCTTGCTCTCGCCACGGACACGGACCGACACGGACCTCAGATTTTTAAGGCGGTACGGGTTTAGATCCGCGAGGTTCGTCAGGTCCATGTTTTACCCCTTCCCCAACCTTGGTGCTTATTGTGGTCAGCCAGGAAGAATGAAATCAAAAAAGTTAGAGTTTAGTCAAGCTGTGATTTGAACTTTATAGGCTTTTTTTTTTTTTCATCCTTTAACTGGCAGGCAGAAGAATGCTCCATTTATTAATCTTGCAAAGTCTGATACAGGAAAAGCTAGAAGTGCATCAGGATTTAAGGAGCTTGGGGTGTGCAAATCTACTTAATGCAGAGATTACAGTAAAACAAAATCACTTTTCTATTTCACTGCAGCTCTATGAGGTTCTTTTGCCCTTAGCTATAGTCAAATGATGGATAGGAATATGTTTATTTCATTTAAGTTAAGGGAAAACAATATTTTTTCTGAGTACCTTTAAATAATGGTTCACAAATTAATTCAGCCTGTTTTAAGGCTGGGTTTTGTTTTTCATATTATTGCTTCTATTTTTATAATTCTTAAAAAATAAGGGGCAATTCTCCAAGTGGGTTCTTCATCGTAGGCACCCTGAGACTGTACAGGGAACGCCTATTCTATAGCAGTAAATGGGCTCCCAGGTTCCATTACAGAATGGTAGCATATAGCCTTAGATTCAGGCGCCTTACAGTTAAAGCAGCCATAGAGCATGTCCACTTGTGGGAGAAATGATTTTATTTCCAGAGATTGTGGATGATTTGTTGTTCATCCACGGGTTAAAAAATAAGGACAATTAAAAGTACAGGTTGTGTTTTGTTTTTGTATAGTTAACTAAGTTGTAAAGTTGTAAAGAATGTTTCCTTTATACATTAATAAAGATAAGTATATAAAATCATACCTGTTTGAGGCTTTTATGCATGCTGCGGTGATGGTGACGGGGCGGTGAATGGGATGGCGGTGGCGGTGGCGGTGACGGGGCGGTGAAAGGAATGGCGGTGGCGGTGACGGGGCGGTGAAGGGAATGGCAGTGATGGGGCGGTGCAGAGGATAGTCGGCCGGGGACGGGGACAAATTTTTTCCCCGTGTCATTTTCTAATGTGTAGGTGGAGTGTGTGAGGAAAGTATATACAGAGGAACATGAAGCTATGAATGGGGACTAAGTGGGCAATTCTATAATATGCATATAATATGGAAGCCTCCATTATATACACTCCAAAAATAAGCAATAGAAGCCAATTTTATAAGGGCATATGGGCAACCAGATTCCATTATAGAATACTACAAGAATAACATGCCATTGCCAAGCTTAATATTTACACATCCACAGTTATACCAGCCATAGAACTGCATATCTGCGACTGCATAAATGTGGCAGGAAAACATAGCATTTTGTAAGTTATGCTTGAAAGTACTGTACACATCCCACCTTTGTTCTAACCATGTATAGATACATTACAGTATATTTACATGCTAAGGGGCTTAGCTGGCACTTTCACAGATGAATATATACTAGCATTCTGTTATTGTATGCACACAAGGGTCAGGTAATTATAGGTACCCATTTATAGAATTGCCCTTCATATTAGTGAAGGAGTGGCCTAGAGGTTAGATCTACTGCCTTCGCACCCTGAGGTTACAAGTCACTTAACACTCCATTGTCTTATACACCACAATTACATTGTAAGCCTCCAGGACAGATAGGAAAAATACTTAAGAGTACCTGATTACTAGTCAATGAATTGCAAACCATTTTGGGTTATTCTCTTCATGAAAAAACATTAAATAAATAAATAAATATCATTGTTGTGTGAGTTTGTGTTAGGAGTATGTGGTATATGATGTGAATGCAAAAATTTGCCGCTCAGGATGCTCATATGCAAGCACCAGACACAGGTAGAGTGTAGCTCCCGTACATCTAACTATTCATGTCCTAACAAAGAAAAAAAAAAACCATGCACCACTTTGCAAAGTACAATCCACAGAATAAGGCAGTGGTCTTTATTGCAAGGCCTGTGAGCCAATGGAGACCCATGGAGATCTTTATGGCAGCTCACGCTACATCTGGCATTCCTTCCCCCCCCCCCCCCCCACCTCAGGATCCATCACTGTAGATACTTTTTCTCACTTCAGGCTGCCAGCAGCTTGAGGGAGTAAACTTGCTGCCTTTGGCGACCTGTAAGTTTTTTTTCTCTGCTATTGCTTCCTGTCTCCACATAGGCACAAAGCAGTATAGTGGGAAAGCTTCTGGGCTTTTGATGGCAGCCTGTTTAATTTACTCATGTTGCCATAGGTCTGAAGTGTGAAAGAGCTGCTGCTGTACGGGATCCCAAGAAGGGGAGGTTGCAGGGAGATCACAAGAGGGGTGGTTATTCTGGACTGTGGAGATGGGGAGAAAAAAAAGAAAGAGATGCCAGACCTTCAGGGGAGGGGAGTGAAAGGGAAGGGGAAGACAGAGATGCCAGACCATGGTAGGGAGGAGGAGGAGGAAAGAGAAGGAGATAAGAAGAAATACTAGACCACAAGAATGGAAAAAGGAAAGGAGATAAATGGACTACTGGAGGGGGAGGGGAGAGAGATGCCAGACTAGGGAAGGGAGGAAGGGAAGGTGAGGAGAGAGATATCAGCTCACTAGAAGGGGGAAAGAGAAGGGGAGAGATGGACTACTAGAAAAGGAAGGAAGGAGAGAGAATTGCCAGACCAGGGAAGAGAAGGAGAAAAGAGAGAAGAGGGAACGGAAGGAGGGGAGAGAGATGCCAGACTGTACAAAGGAGAGGATAAATATCCCAGACCAAAGGAGAGGGAAAGAAAGGGAGAAAATGGTACACAGGGATGGGAGGGGTGGGGAAGTAAAGAGAGATGGAAGAAATGTTGTTTATAGATAGATGGGTATAGGGAAGAAGAAATAAAGAGGATGGTGGGGAAGGGCAGAGAGATGTAGGAGATAGTGTATATGGATAGATGGGAAAGGAAGGCATGGAAAAGTAATATATTTGAGGAGGAAGCAGAAAAATGGAAGAAAGTTGAATGTTAAAAGTTAGTGCCAAAGAAGGATGTAGGGCAGAAAGTGAAGAAGAGAAAAATAGCAAATGGATGAGAAGGCCCTCGAAACAGAGTTAAGAGCCCAGATAGAAGGAAGAGCAACCAGAGACTGGGAAAAGATGATTAGAAAAATAAAATCAAAAGACGACAAAAGTAGGAAAAGTGATTTTATTTTCAATTTAGTGATTGAAATGTGTTGGTTTTCAGAATTTATATCTGCTGTCTATATTTTGCACTGTTCAGGAAGAAATGCATTTCTTTCTTTTTCTCTGGTGCTGTACTACATGGGGAGTCTGGAATTTTAGGGTTTCATTTGTGTATATTAGAACTTTTAGTTTGTGGTCCTATATTTGCATAGGGTTTATCTGTCTTCTGCTTGTATGATCAAAGCCAGGTGTTCTGGTAGGAATGAATGTCTGAAGCCCAAAGTAGGAAGATATTTGTCAGTTCTCCATTGGCCCTTTTTGACCCAAAATGGCCCTCACTTAAAAATTAGGGAAAACCACTGGAATAAGATATAAGTAGGTCACATGGTCCTCCAGCTCCACATTTGCCCTGCTAATATGAGGTAGATGTAAGCTCCCAACCCTCCCACCTCCTGCACCATGCCTACATAATCAGAACAATGTTGGGACAGCTCACTAAAGTACAGTAAGCCACCCTGAACTACAACTGACTGTTCCCAAAGACTTTCCCCATCCAGTGGCATATTGAAAAAGGTTGGCATCGGCATCCGGGTGGTGGTGCCTAACATCACTGCACTATACTCTTTTCTGCTGCATGGGCACTCCCTCTAACCCTTCTCCACTGCTTGGATGTACCCAACTTTTCTCCGCCATTTGAGCACCCCCCACCTCCTGAAATGTTTGTCGACACAAACAGCATCTTCCACCTACTGCTTGTGCTGGCATCAGCTACCTTCTGACATCTTGTCCTGGTTCAACAGCTAGGAAGTGACATCAGAAGGAAGCTGATGCTTTCATGAGCAGCAAGTAGAAGATGCAGCTCGAGACAGTGAACATTTAAAAAAGTAGGCGGTGGGGGGGAGAGGGTGCAGAGGAGGAGAGACGCTGGTGCTGGCACCCCTCACAAAGACAGTGCCCAGGGCGTTGCACTCTTCTGCTTCCCCTTACTATACCATTGTCCCCATCTATCACTAACAGTGCAAATGTTCCACACAAAGGCCACCATGCAAACCCTTGGGCCCCAGGCTTACCCCAGCTCACAACCTACCTGGGTTGTGTTAGCCGTTTCCCCCCAGCCCTCCCTCAAGCAGCCTGTTGCCATTTGCCACAGGCCATGTGAGAAGCATTGCACAGCATGTCCCAACAAACAATCATGTATGCGAAGCCAAGAAGGCCCATCACCTGACACCATTCTTCAACAACTTGTATTTTGCAGATGCTTTAGGGTGCACCATGACCTAGAGACACTGCAGCACCACTACAGGCATGTGCGCCAGGAGGATCTCAACTTGGACTGAGCGTAAATATTCCACACATAACACTTCTACAATCTCCCTGTCCCCCATCCTCAGTGTGAAGCAACCTTCCTTTCTGTGTGTCCGCCAATACTATAACCCAAACAATGAGATGACATGCTAAGGATTGAGAGAGGGGGGAAGACATTTGCCCACCAGCAGCCATTAAACCAAAAGGTCACAGTATGCCACACACAGATATCTAGTATCTTGCAGCAGCTGTGGGTAAACTAAAGTAGTCTCCAAAAGCACCAACAGTAGGGTATCAAACCCTCAACTCTTACATTGCTGAACTTCAGTCCTTATCCCCTACACTACACAGCACCTGGCAAAGAGGAAAATGATGAAGGACAGAATATTGGCTACAGAGGGTCTTCACAGCATTCCTGGCCCCTCAGATACCTGCTCACACCCCCTAACCCACACTCATTGGATGGATCACTGTCAGCTCTACAGGCTGGGATGCTGCCTTGGGAAACATGCCTAAAAGGCACAAACCTGGAGCCCATTAAATATCCACAGCATAGGACCCCCCAAACTCATTCTACCTCTCTCTCCCTCTCTTTTTTCCTTCCCACCCTGGGAACTCCCACCTATATCTACACATCCTCTTCTCCCCTGCACCTCTAAAGTATGGACATCGATTATGACCTCATATGCAGCCACTCCTACCACTAAGCTCCCCAACATCTAGCATGATTCCTGAACACATACATGTCCTCAAATCTAACAATCCTACCCTCAAATCCCATGTCATCCTCTGGGGGTGGGCATAGTCAGCCAGAAGGATCATATGATACTACAAAGTCCACTAGTGACTTCCATGAAGCATAAGGACACAACTTGTCACAAACACCCCCTAGAGAGGTGTTGAATAGTGACAATTCTTTATGATCCGGCGTGTCCCCTACTACCAGGGGAATCTTCAGGGCTTGCATCTGACCCTAGGTAGCTGCCTGGGTCTGGAAATACAGGTAAGCACTTGATCTCTTTTACCTTTCACAAAACCAGGCTCAGTCATGTAGTCAAAATCAGATGGCTTTAATTTAGTCCAGCAGTCGACTAAGTGGACATAATATTTCTTAGTCCAGCTTTGCAAAAACACAAGCCACAGAGAATGCATTGTCATGCAACATTCAAAATAGCATTTCATACAGAAAAAAATATATATTTGGAAAACAGCACAAACGAAAGACATGGGCTTTTAAAGCCACTCAGCCAAACACTGCAGCAATTGATAGAGATGTTTTAGTTCTTTGTAAGAGAGCCAAGCCCTGAGTTCCAACTGCAGCATATCACAGAAAAAAAAAAACTTGGAAAGAAAATACTTGCTCCAATGAACAATACAGCTCTTGTTCAGCACTACTATTTTCACAGTAGAGCAGATCAGCAAAAGTCATTGAATACAAGAAATATGTTTCAAGAGCAGACGTCTTCTGTTGTTCTCTGGGAACTCAGAGGTAACCTGAATTAAGTTTCAAGTTTCAAGTTTTATTAACATTTGATGAATCGCTTATACAAATTTTCTAAGCGATGTACAATTTAAAAGCCACTAGATAGTGGTCTCACATACAATTGGACGAATCAGTCACAAAACAAACTACATGGATCAGTTAACATTTTAGCAATCGAAATAGAGACAAACATGAATGAAGAGGAAAGGAGGGAAAAGTTACAATTTCATTTTCTGTTGGAGTTTACATAAAAGGGAAAATACAATGGGGAGGGAAGGGGTTTAATGAGTTTGAAAATCATAACAAAATATAAAAGGTCCAAAATATGCCATATTACACATCAAAAGCGTCTTGAAACAAAAAGGTTTTTTAAATTTTTTTAAAAGATAAAAGATCTTTTTCATTTCTAATATAACTTGGCAGAGAATTCCATAATTTAGGGGCCATAACGGAAAATATATCATTTCTTCTTGTGCCGATGATTTTCAAGGAGGGAATTGTTAATAGATTTAAAGAAGATGATCGTAGAGAGCGTGGAGCATTATATGGAATAATCATTCTTGACATAAATTGTGGTTCGTTGAAGATTAGTATTTTAAATACTAAAAATAGAATTTTAAAGTTAATTCGATGGGAGATGGGAAGCCAATGTGATTTAATCATTAATGGTGTGACATGATCATATTTTTTCGCTTTGTGAATTAGTTTTATTGCCGTATTTGAATTATCTGAAGTCGTCTTTTTTCTTTCTGAGTTATATTGATTAATAGAGAATTACAGTAATCAATTTTAGATATGATCAAAGAATGAATTAATATATTGACAGATTTAGGATCTAGGAATGTGGAAATTGAACGAATAAGACGTAATCTATAAAAGCAAGATTTAACTATTTCACTGATATGACTGTGAAATGATAAGTCAACGTCAACCACTACTCCGAGAATTTTCAGCTTAGGTACAGATTCTAGAGGGGTACTATCAAGAATGAACGGTGATATTGGTGTTAAGTTTCCTTTCCAGGTAAAAAACATGGTTTTAGATTTTTGAATGTTCAATGCCAATTTATTACAACTTAACCAGTCTTTTATTAATTCCAGTTTTTTATTGATGGCTTTTATTTCTTCATCATTTTCTGGGTTGAAAGGATGTAGGAGTTGAATATCATCTGCATAGGAAAAAGATGTAAAGCCCAGTGATTGCGAGATAGTGAGAAGAGGAGATAGAAAAATGTTAAATAAGAGAGGTGACAGAATAGACCCTTGTGGAACCCCGTAGGTTGAGGAGTAATATGAGGAATAGTCATCATTGAATCTGACTCTTGAGGAACGGTCAGATAGAAAAGAAGTTAACCATTTCAAGGCTTGACCACCTATACCTAAGGATTTCAACCGATTTAATAAAAGTTCGTGGTCAATGGTATCAAACGCGGCAGATAAATCTAATGAAAAAAGGTCAACGGATTTATGATGGTCTAAGTAGTAATGGATATTTGTTATAAGACCAATCATCGAATATTCTGTGCTGTAATGTTTTCAAAAACCTGTTTGGTTAGGGTGGAGGGCGTTCAAGGATTCGATAAAATCTGAGAGTTGTTCGAAAACTAGTTTTTCAGTTAATTTCATTAGAAAAGGTAAGTTGGAAATTGGGCGGTAATTAGAAGTATCGTCCTGACTTACTTTAAAATTTTTTAATATTGGTGTGACAATTGAAGTTTTCCAAGAAATTGGAACAGTTGCAGAGAGAAGACTATTTTGGATAAGAGAGAGAATGAAAGGGCCGAAGCAATTAAAAATTTTTTTTAGATAAAATGGGGGGATGATTTCTAGTCGAGAGCCTTTTAGATTAATTGATTTAAGGTAACCTTCTATGTCCCCTAAAGATGGTGTTTTGAAATTAATACATTTAGCTGTGGGTATGTAGTTAGTTGTATCCTCGGCTGCAGGTTTAATTGTCTTATTACCAGCAAAATTTTGTCTGATGGTGGCAATCTTTTGGCAGAAGTAGTCTGCCAATTCCTGTGCTGTTAAAATTGATTTTTGGTTAGTAGTTTTGGTTTTTGTCTCCGGGTTAATGGATTTTAGAATATTAAATAAGACAGACAAATTTTTTGCTTTTTGAATTTTATTGACATAATATGTTTTTTTTGCCTGGGTGATTTTGTTTTTATAGAGAGAGGCCTTTTCACTGAAATGTTGAAGGTTGGATGGTGTTTTGGAGGAACGCCATTTCCTTTCTAAGGCGCGAAGTTGTGTTTTTAAAAGAGATAGTTCTTCGGAATACCAAGGATTTCTTAGTTTACGAGCGGAAACAGTTTTTGAGATTAGCCAGGCTCTGTATAATACCCTCAGGTTGCTGTAGCAACCACTAGCAGAAAGCTCAGCTGAACGGAGTTCTACAATCACCAGCAGCAATGGCAAACACAGAGCATAATGACAGGAATTCAAAACGCTAGTTTCAAACAGTTTCCTTTTGCCTAAGCAGTGCATATAAATTGCAGACTTTATAAATGGCAACAGTTTCACCTTCAGGGTAACTTATAAACTCAGGTAAGGAAAAATCCTTGGCAAAAATTCAAAACTCAAAACTAATGAAAACCATACTGCACACTGCCTTGATGAGAAACGGCAAGCTTCACTACAAACACTTATTCAGTTGGTCTCCATTTGCTCTGGTACTGCCCCTGTGCTGGCACAATCCTCTAGGAATTCCATGCTCTCAAAACCTTCTGGAGCATAGAGGTCTGAAGTGGGCAAGCTCCCTTCCACCTCCTCCATAGACCAGTTTGGGACATCAGAATCTGACCAGTATGGGAAGAGCTCCTGCCTTTCCTGAGCCTGCTTCAGCATGTCTGCCATGTCACTCTCCACTCCCCTTTCTGCATCTTTCAGCCTTCCTTTAACCAGACCAAATCCATTCCCCTTCAGCCTGTAGAGGGGGATGGGCTTTGGCTCAGCAGCAGGCTGTGTAAGCTCCAGCTCTGCCTTAGCTGTAAAGCAGGGTCAAGGCAGATGACTCTATGCAATGTCAGCTCAGTAGCAACCATACAAAAATAGACAAATATACCCCCTCCCTTTTTACTAAACCGCAATAGCAGTTTTTAGCATAGGGAGCTGTGCTGAATACCCCGCGCTGCTCTCGACACTCATAGGTTCCCTGCGCTAAAATCTGCTATTACGGTTTAGTAAAAGAGAGCCATAGTGCACAATATAGACAGCAGATATAAATTCTCAAAATGGACACATTTTGATCACTAAATTGAAAATAAAATTTTTCCTACCTTTGTTGTCTGGTGATTTCATGAGTCTCTGGTTGCACTTTCTTCTGACTGTGCATCCAATATTTCTTTCCTTCTTTCAGCCTCCTGTATGCTTCCTCTCCTCTAGACCTCATTCTCCCCCCCCAACTTTTTCTTTCTTTCTCCCTGCCCCCTTCTTTCTTTCTCTCTCCATGCCCCCTTTCTTTCTGTCTCCCTGTTTCCCCTTTCTTTCTGTTTCCCTTCTTTCTTTGTCTCCCTGCCCCCCTTCTTTCTGTCTCCCTGCCTGCCCCTTTCTTTCTTTTTCCCTGACCTCCCCCAAGCCACTAGGTTTGCTGCTACTGCCGCCGCTGCAATTGGACAACAGGCCCCCAAGCAACCGCCGCCCTAAGCTCTCCCTGCAGAAGCATCAGACCGACCAGCATTCTGCTCCCCGAAGTCAATTCTGACATCAGAGAGGAAGTTCTTGGCCAGCCAGGCAGTGATGGCTGGCCCAAAACTTCCTCTTCGACATCAGAATTGACAGCGGGGAGAGGAATGCTGGTTGGTACAACGCTTCTGTAGGGAGAGCTTGGGGTGGCGGTGGGGGACGGTGGGGAGAGGAAGGCTAATCAGACTGGTAGATCGGGACGGCTATATAAGTCTATCACGGAGACCAGGATGGGCTTTGCGATTGACTCACGTTGCCTTCCCAATCTACCGGTCGATCGCGATCGACGTATTGGGCACCCCTGCCATAAAGGAACAGGCACTTTAGCTTTTACTGTTTTTGCTGATTTACTGGCAGGTTTAGAATATTGCCTGCCTGCTCATAGCCAGCCTGACCACCTCAACTTCTATTCTCACAGCAGGGGCAAGGGAGATCATCCTCAAGCTGCTCGGTAGAGCTTACTTAGTCAGTTCTTCTGCACAGGATCCTACTGCTATATCCTGCTAGACAAAGCCTGTATAGGTGCTGGGTTTGTCATAATATGTATGGCAACCCACATACCTCCACAGCCCTGTCTACAGTAGCCCCACTCTTTATCATCTCTGGACCACCCCAACCTGCATGCCCATTGGCAGTCCACTCTACAAGATTTTCTGCTATGTCACTTTATTTGTGCCAATCTTCAGACCTGTCGCCATAATCTCAAAACAAGGCCACACAGTTGTACCACTTCTGCCTCCTGACCCTAAGCTACACCACTATGCAACGCATATATGATGCTCTGACTCTTATTGTAAACCTTTCACATACACAGGCCAACTTGAGCAGCAGGAGGCACTCCAGGAGCATCCCACTGTACCCCAATCACCCCAGGAGTAGGATGTTTCATCCCAGTCACCCCTGAAGCAGCATGCTGTACCCCAGTGACCTCAGGAGCAGCCAGCTGCCTCCAGCATCCCCAGGAGAAGCCTGCCACACACCAGGAGCAGACTTCCACTCCAAGGTATAGCCAGTGACAGGATGAACCTCTAAGCCTGGGAGGTTCCACTCCAGGGGCAAAGTACACAGAAAGTGCAAGATAAAACCTCCTGGAATGATATGCCCAAACTGCAAGGTGATGTAGGAGAGAAAGAAGATGATCACTAGGGTCTCCAACAGCTCAGGTACAATCTGCTATGGCAGCCCCTACTGCTGGGTCCAGCCATGCTGATACCCTCCTGTAGAAAGTCTCCCTTATGCACAGAGACTTGCTACAAGAGTTCAGTACACAATGGAACATCATGGTCCAAATAGTGGGCTTATTGCAGAGGCTACTTGAGCAGCACTAGCCTCCGCAATGAGGGTCATGGTCACAGGGACAGAATAGTGGCCATACTAGGACAGCCAAAAGGTCCATGCAGCCCAGTATCCTGTTCCGAACAGTGGCCAATCCAGGTCCCAAGTACCTTTCAAGATTCAAATGAAATACTTTTAAAACCAATAGGAGGAAATTTTTTTTCATTCAGAGAATAGTTAAACTCTGGAACACATTGTCAGAGGTTGTGGTAAGAGTGGATAGCATAGCTGGTTTTAAGAAATGTTTGGACAATTTCCTGGAGGAAAAGTCTACAGTCTGTTACTGAAAAATACATGGGGGAAGCCACTGTTTGCCTTGAATTGGCAGCATGGAATATTGTTACTCCTTGGGTTTTGGCCAAGTACTAGTGTCCTGGATTAGCCACCATGAGAATGGGTTACTGGGCTTGATGGACCATTGCTCTGACTCAGTAAGGCTATTCTTATGTTCTTATATACAACAGATATTATGCTACTTATCCCAGGCATAACTGGTGGTTTCCCTAAACCCATCTTAATCATGATTTATGGACATATGTTGGACATTATCCAGATCTGTCTTTTACTACTACTACCAGCAGGAGCATCAAATCAAGAGTAGACCCAAAAGAAAAGGTAACAAACCGGGACTTAAATTGCCTATATACAAACGCTAGGAGCCTAAGGACTAAAATGGGGGAGCTAGAAGTTATAGCCAGAAATAAGGACCTAGACATAATAGGAATCACAGAGACATGGTGGTCAGAGGACAACAAATGGGATGTGGCCCTGCCAGGGTACAAACTCTACAGGAGGGACAGGGCGCACAAGAAGGGGGGAGGAATAGCACTGTATATAAAGGACTACATTCCTTCATCCAGATCAGAAACAACAATAAGGGCAGACAGTCTGGAGTCACTATGGGTTAAGCTAACAGGAGGGGAAGGAGCTGACATCAAATTGGGACTTTACTATCGCCCACCAGGACAGCCAGAAGCAAACGACCTGGACCTGGAGGCCGAACTGAGGCAGGTGTGCAAAAGTGGAAGGGTGGTGGTTATGGGGGATTTCAACTATCCGGGAATAGATTGGGGCATTGGGCACTCAAATTGCACGAGAGAAACTAAATTCATAGAGGTGATAAGAGACTGTTTCATGGAGCAGCTGGTCACAGAACCAACGCGAGGGGATGCCACTCTGGACCTAATCCTCAACGGGCTAGAAGGACCCGCAAAGGAAGTGGTGGTACTAGCACCATTAGGGAACAGCGATCACAACATGATCCAGTACAAATTAAACATGGGAACATCAAAGGTGAAAAGAACCACAACGACAGCACTCAACTTCAGAAAAGGAAACTACAAAGACATGAGGAAACTGGTAGGAAAAAAGCTCAGCAACAGCTCAGGGAAGATGAAGACCGTAAAGGAAGCCTGGACACTGCTTAAAGGCACAGTGCTCGAGGCACAAGACCTGTGCGTCCCAAGGTTCAGGAAAGGGTGCAAAAAAAATCGAACTAGAAACCCAGCATGGATAACAACTGCAGTTAATAAGGCGATAAGCGACAAGAAATCATCCTTCAAGAAATGGAAAAAGGAACCAACAAAGGAGAACCAGGAAGAGCACAAAAGGCACCAGAAAGAATGCCATCGAGAGGTCAGGAAAGCAAAGAGAGAATATGAGGAAAGACTGGCAGGAGAAGCAAGAAACTTCAAACCCTTCTTCAGGTATGTGAAAGGGAAACAACCAGCCAGAGAGGAAGTGGGACCACTGGACGACGGAGACAGGAAAGGAGCGATAAAGGAGGAAAAAGAGATAGCTGACAGGTTAAACAAATTCTTCTCGTCAGTCTTCACCAGAGAGGACACATCCAATATCCCAGAACCCGAGGTGATTATAAACGGGGAACACGACGAAAAGCTGGTACAACTAGAGGTAAGCAAAGAGGATGTCCTCAGACAGATAGATAGACTGAAGAGCGACAAATCACCAGGCCCGGACGGCATCCACCCAAGGGTACTAAAAGAACTGAGAAACGAAATAGCAGAGACACTTCGCCAAATATGTAACCTCTCCCTAAAAACTGGGGAGATCCCAGAGGACTGGAAAATAGCAAATGTCACGCCCATCTTTAAGAAGGGATCAAGGGGTGACCCGGGAAACTACAGGCCTGTGAGCTTGACCTCGGTTCCGGGAAAGATGATGGAAGCAATGGTAAAGGACACAATCTGCGAACACATAGAAAAAAATGGACAACTGAAGGCGAGCCAACATGGCTTCTGCAAGGGAAGGTCGTGCCTCACAAACTTGCTGTACTTCTTCGAGGGAATAAACAGCCAGATGGATAAGGGGGAATCCATAGACATCATTTACCTTGACTTCCAAAAAGCCTTCGACAAGGTACCTCACGAACGGCTACTAAAAAAGCTGTGGAACCACGGGGTGCAAGGGGATATCTACCGATGGATCAAACACTGGTTGGCAGGCAGGAAACAGAGGGTTGGAGTAAAGGGCAAATACTCAGACTGGCAATGGGTCACGAGCGGAGTTCCACAGGGGTCGGTGCTAGGACCTCTATTGTTCAATATATTTATTGATGATCTGGAGACGGGGACAAAATGTGAGGTTATCAAATTTGCTGATGACACCAAACTCTGCAGCAGGGTTAGGAACACGGAAGACTGTGAAAACCTGCAAAGGGACCTAACGAGACTGGAAGACTGGGCAAATAAGTGGCAAATGAGTTTTAACGTAGAGAAATGCAAAGTCATGCATGTAGGGAAAAAGAACCCGATGTTCAGCTACAAAATGGGGGGAACACGGCTAGGGGTGAGTAACCTTGAAAGGGATCTGGGGGTGATGGTTGACACATCACTGAAACCATCGGCGCAATGTGCGACAGCCTCAAAGAAAGCAAACAGAATGCTGGGCATCATCAAAAAGGGTATCACAACCAGGACGAAGGAAGTCATCATGCCGCTGTATCGCGCAATGGTGCGCCCGCACCTGGAGTACTGTGTTCAATACTGGTCGCCGTACCTCAAAAAGGACATGGCGGTGCTCGAGGGAGTGCAGAGGAGGGCGACTAAACTGATAAAAGGTATGGAAAATTTCTCTTACGCTGACAGGTTAAAAACGCTGGGGCTATTCTCTCTGGAAAAGAGGAGACTTAGAGGGGACATGATAGAAACCTTCAAAATCCTAAAGGGCATAGAGAAGGTTGACAGGGACAGATTCTTCAGACTGTGGGGAGCCACAAGCACTAGGGGTCACTCGGAGAAATTGAAAGGGGACAGGTTTAAAACAAATGCTAGGAAGTTCTTTTTTACCCAGAGGGTGGTGGACACATGGAACAAGCTTCCGGAGGAGGTGATAAGCCAGATCTCTGTACAGGGGTTCAAGGAAGGTTTGGATAGGTTCCTGGAGGATAAGGGGATAGAGGGGTACAGATAGAACTTGAGGTAGGTTATAGAAGTGGTCAGTAACCTCTTCACAGGTTGCGGACTGATGGGCCGCCGCGGGAGCGGACCGCTGGGCAGGATGGACCTCTGGTCTGACCCAGTGGAGGCAACTTCTTATGTTCTTATGTTCTACTTATCACTTATATAGCACTGAAAAGCTTACACAACGCTATACATTTTGACATTTTTAGATGGTCCCTGCTTGGAAGAGCTTACAATCTAACTTGGACAGACAAACATGACATACAGTGGGATTTATATTTATATATTTTTTATTAAATAAATAATACAGTGTACAATATATAAATGAATAACTACAATCATGTATAATGTATAAGTATAAATACAAAATTAAATAATTCATAAATTATTGGTATAAACTTTCTTTCAAATACAATTATAATAAAAGAAAGATTATTCAACTATTAACCTCTCCCAAACCCCCCTACCCATTCCCCATCTCAAGATTGCATATAAAATAAATAAATAAATAAATTTATGATCTACTCATTAAAACATACATACAGTGGGATTTAATTGCTCCAGGTTTGAGTGGTCTTCAATTTTTAGGGAAGATTAAGGTTAAGGAAGAATGATTTGAATCTTTATAGCACTTTAAAATGCTTTATTGACTACTATAATAATAATAATAATAATAACTTATTTTCTTGTATACCGCCCAACCAGTAGTTCTGGGCGGTTCACAACAGGAGAATACTGAGACATTTCAGCACATGGTACAGTTTCGTAGAACACACTGTCTACATACAATCTAAAATTATGTAATAAAAGTAATACACTTGTTAAAAACATTCAAGTACAATATTAAAAAGTATTAAAAATTTAAAACATACTATGACAATAAGAATAGAAACAAAAGACCTCATTTAAATATATCAAAATTAATATTCTTATTTGTCAAATAAATAGGTCTTTAATGATTTCCTAAATGTGAAGTAAGAATTAGATTGAACAATCATCGGATTTAGCCAGGAGTTCATCTTCCCAGCTTAATACTCCAAAGTCCTGTCTAAAAAGGTCTTAAAACGACAGGCCTTTGGAGTAGGGAAGATGAACTTTCCAGAATTTCTAGTTCCTTTTGTTGAATAAGAAAGTTTCAGATAGGGGGACAAATATGAGGGAGAAAATCCAAAAAGCACCTTATAACAAATGCATCCGAACTTAAAAAGCACTCTGGCCCCATAAGGCAACCAATGCAATTTGTTATAAAAAGGGCTAACATGATTATACTTTTTAAAATTAAAAATCAGGCGAATTGCAGCATTTTGCACCAACCGAAGTCTTAATATAATCTTTTTAGGTAACCCCAAATAAATTATATTACAACTAGTGTTTTAGCCCGTTACATTCATTACAGTAATGGGTGCTAGAATAGCCCCACCTATACCCTTACTCTGACTTTGACCCCACCCATGGACCCTGCCTCCCACTGATCCCAGTCCCACCATCTCACCTTTCACCATTTCCTTTGTACCCTTTTGGCCCTCATAGATCCTCCATTGCATTTGTCACCTGATCTTTACTTACCCGAGGCAGCAGCAGCAGTCCTGACGTACCAACCTTTCCTCCCTCAGTGCCCCAAAGCAGCAGTGGTCCTACCATTTCCATCTCTCCCTTTCCCCCTTTCACACCCTCTACCATCTCTCTCTGACCCTGTTTCACCCCTTTTGCCATCTTTCCCTTTCCTGCCCCCCTCTGTCCTTCCCAAAGACCATCTCTCTCTCCTGCCCCCTCCACACTCCCTGAAGTCTATCTCTCCCTATCCCCTACCATCTCTCCTGGTCCCCCTAGTAGCCCCTCTGTCCTTCTCATCCATCTGTCTCTGTCTCTCTCTCCTTTCCTCACTTGAGTCCAACATCTCTCCCTTCTCCCACTCCCTCCCCTGAATCCATCACCTCCTGCCTCTGCGGAGCTCTCGCAGCTCCTCTCGTCCTCCTCCAGCCAGGCTTCAGCCATCTACACTGGCTCCGGGCTCGGCCGCCATGGCCTGCAGCCGCCATGGCCAACATCTGCCTCGGGGGAGAGAGAGAGAGAGAGAGAGAGAGATTCTTGTGTGCGCTGGGAAAGGGTGCACGGGGGGAGGGGGGCCACAACAGCGGCAAATGACGGCGGCGAAGTTACAGTGAGGGAGGGAGGGAGTAGAAGCACGCATGCACACTCTTGCCCGTGGGGCCCTACAGCTCATGGAAAACGGAACACGCAGGTGGGAGTGCGCATGCGCGCTTAGGGTTTTATTATCTTAGATAGTCTAAAGTTGATAATACAATAGATTGAACTAGTAACCGAAAATATTTGCTGTCAAAAAGCTTTTTAATGGTTCTTAATTTCCATAAAAGTGCATAACTTTTTTTGATTAATAAATCTGTATGTTTCCTAAAAGTTAATGTGCGATCCAAAGTAACCTCCAGAATTTTCAAATTAGATGCTATCTCGAAATTTTGGCCTTTCAGTTGGATACTTTTTTCTTGAGTTTTCTCATTAGGGCTTGCAAAAAAAACACTTGTTTTTTCAGGATTAAGCTTCAACCTAACCTGTAGCATCCATAATTGTACCTTTTCTAAGATTATAGAAATTTGAGTAATCAGTTCATTTGAGATGTTTTTACAAGGTGGCAATATAGAGATGTCGTCTGCATAAATGTAAAACATTACTTCTAAACTTTGGAGAAAATGCGCCAGGGACACTGAATAGACATTAAACAATGTTGGGGATAAAGGAGAGCCCTGCGGTACTCTGCATGAGTTCCTCCAAGAGGGAGAATATTTCTCATCAGAAAACACTTTATATGTTGTTTGTTCTAAGAACCCTCTGAACCAATTGTGTACCTTACCACTGATCCCGACTGAGTCCAAGCAGTTTAACAGTAGATCATGATCCACTAAATTGAAAGTGCAGCTTAGATCCAATTACAGGATCAGGTCACTTGTACTAGTACTGAACAGAATGGTGAGTTGATTTAATAGTGATGCTATTACTGATTCTGTACTGTGTCCAGAACGAAACCCGGATTGATTTTCATGTAGGATATTATATTTCTCTAAATAATTCACCAATTCGGCATTCACCAGTCCCTCCATTAGTTTTTCAAATAATGGGATGCTTGCAACTGGTCTATAGATTTTTTCACTAGCAAGTGACTCCTTCTGGTTTTTTACTATAGGGGTTATTATTATTTTTCCTAGGTTTTTTCAAATTGTCTGGACTGTAATTAAGAAGTAATCCATTTATAGAGATGAGCTCTAAAGATAGGCGAGGCATTCATCAATACGTTCCTTGGACATATATCTAAATGACAATATTTTTTTGCATACTTTGAATATAATTTGCTAAAAAGTCCCAGTCTGGGATAGTGAATTTTTCCCACATCATATCTATCCTAATTCCCTCTTGTTGTCCTATCGGATTAATAAAATTGATGACTTGATCATTCTTATTTTGGCTACTAAAAGCAGTTTTAAGCCATCAATTTTATCTTTAAAAAAGGTTGCCAAATCATCGGCAGATGGAATATTTTCCTTATTTGGACGCATCTTAGAGTCTGTCTCATATAGCCCATGAACCAGTTTAAAAAGCTCTCTACTATTTATCTTTACATCTCCTATCTTTTCCTTATATCTACTACGCTTTTCTGTAATCATATTTTTATATTCTCTAAGTTTCGTTCTCCAATTAATTCTATCTTCTCCAATTAGTTCTATCTTCTTCTTGTCCCTCTATATTTCTCAATTCGTAGTGTGACCAGAATTCTACATGGTCTACCTTACCCCTTCCCATAACTTCTATCTTCTTATTCCTAAGCCTTGAATTATTACTTACTTTACCCTATTTTTTTTCCATTTTAATTAGAAATTACATAAACGGTGATCTGACCAAACTGTATCGCTCTATGTTACCTCTTCTTAATCAATTTTAATATTTGAATGAGCTTTTGTAGAAAATGTCACTAAATCTAAATGGTGGCCTTTCACATGTGTTTTTTCCTGTTTTGGTAATATAAAATCCAAACTCTTTAAAAAAGAAAATAAATCATCTGTATCTGTATTTTCCTGGTCCATATGAATATTTATATCACTCAACAAGAAGTGATATAGTCCTAGCGTTGAACTTGATAAAACAAATTCATAAAAATCTTCTCTCACTAAATTCCATTTTTTAGGGGGAATGTAAAACAAAGTAACTATTAAAAATTCATCCAATGATTCCTGAGACAATCTACAATTTAAAAATTCACAATTGGAAGTTGATTTAGAATCCATTACTAATTTTATTATTATTGTATTAGTTGTTATTTTATTATTCTTGAGTCGTGAGTAGTACTGCAGGACTGAAGAAGGGTGAATGTGGTCCCTCTCCACAAAAGTGGAAGTATGGAAGAAGTAGGGAATTACAGGCTGGTAAGTCTGACTTCTGTGGTAAACAAATTAATGGAAACACTTTTAAAACAGAGAATGGTGAAGTTTTTGGAATCCTGTGGATTACAGGACCAGAGGCAACATGAATTCACTAGAGGTAGGTCTTGTCAGACAAATCTGATCAACTTCTTTGACTGGGTGACCAGAGAATTGGGTAGAGGGAGTGTGCTAGATATGGTGTATTTAGATTTTAGCAAAGCCTTTGACAGTGTTCCACACAGACATCTAATAAATAAACTGAGTCCCAAAGTGACGGACTGGGTCAAGAATTGGTTGAATGGAAGGCGATAGAAGGTAGTGATCAATGGAGATCGCTTTGAGGAAAGAGATGTTACCAGTGGTATGCCTCAAAGTTCTGTTATTGGGCCTGTTATTTTTAGCATATTTATAAATGATATTGCTAAAGGGCTGTTGGGTAAGATTTGCCTCTTTGTGGATGATACCAAAATCTGCAATAGACACCCTGGATAGGATGAATAACATGAAGAAAGACCAGTGAAGCATTAAGAGTGGTCTGAAACTTGCCAGTTAACATTAATGCTAAGAAATGCAAGGTCCTGAATTTGGGATGCAAAAACCCAAGGGAACGGTACAGTTTAGGGGGTAAAGAACTTATGTGGATGACAGAAGAGTGGGACTTGGGTGTGATTGTATGTGATGATCTTAAGGTGGCCAAATAGATTGAAAAGGTGAATGTGAAAGCTAGAAGATGCTAGGGTGCATAGGGAGAGGTATGGCCAGTAGGAAAATGAGGTATTGATGCCCCTGTATAAGACTTTGTTGAGACCTCATTTAGAATATTGTGTACAATTCTGGAGGCCACAGCTTCAAAAAGATATAAAAAAGATGGAGTCAGTCCAGATTAGGTGGAGAAGGGAGGGGCTCTGTTTTACTTCTAAGGTTAATTGCATTATCTTTGGGACATTGCTGTGAGCAAGGCTGCCCTGGAACTTCAATGATAAGTTGTTTTGCATTTCATATTCTGCTCTTTTCACTGGTTTTCAGCATTATATCTATTTAATTTCTCTTCTCATCCCTGTTTCTTACTAAATAAAAAAATAAGCACAAAAAAATAAACCCTTCTCTTTCCTCTGTTAAATCTTATTTCCTCTTTCCCTTTCCCTTCATAGGAATAAGGGTAAGACTTATAATCCCACCAACCCCAGGGACCACTATTCATATATAGAGACCCATATAATCAGGACTACTCAAATCAAGTCACTTCACAACCAATCAAGATGATCTTTATTCTATGCAATCACTGTGGTGCTTTAATTCCCAAGACATACTATTTGGAGACTTAAGGCTTGCCCCATCTGTCTTCAACTTGCCAGTATTAAGGAGGAGCTCTGCAAACTTAAACAGAATTGAATACAATTAAAGCAGCTTCCATCACTCCACAAAATCATACCAACTTACCACCTCTACCTCAAAGAATAAAACAGCCCAGGAATAAATGGGTCACAGTAGGCTCAAGAAGACTGTGACATGTAACACAGAAACATCCACCTTCACTAATATTACCTCTACAGAATTCCTTTGCTCCACTGCGATACTCAAGAAAACAGAAGGGAGGTGGGACTGGAACCAATGAAGGTAACTCAAGAGAACAAGCGCACCCTAAGTACAAATAAAAAAGCCAAAAACAGAAAACTATTACTGTTGGGGGATTCCATCATCAGAGGCATTAACCTTGGAACACAGGGCGAGGAGACCAAAATAGTGAAATGTCTTCCAGGATCCTCAGCTACCAGGAGTTCCAGGCAAATACTGACTATAATTAAAGAAGAAACTAAGGATTTTAACACTGATGTTGTTATCCATCTGGGAACAAATGACCTGGCCAGCAACTCCACACTTGCAGCACAGAAAGCTTTTCGGGAGCTTGGTGAGGGAGTGAAACCTTTTGTAAAGACTTTAGCTTTTTCTGAAATACTGCCTCCATAAGGAAAGGGAGAGCAAAGAGTGAAAAACACAGAGGACTTTAATAGATGGCTCAGAGCCTGGTGTCATCAAGAAGGCTTCAGGTACATAGGAGGATGGGGAAATACATGGAAGGACAAGAAGCTATATTGCACTGATGGGCTACATATTACTACAGCAGGAAAAAGAAACCTTGCAGAGAAATTTAGACAATATTTTTCTAGACATTTAAACTAGAAGGTGGGGGTGGTGTATGTACGAAGGACAATTATAGAGACCACCCCCGGCAAAAGAAAAGATGTGATAGTAGTAAAGGCTGCAACATAAGCAATATCAGCAACTCATTTCTTAGTATTGCAACGGAAAGTGAAACGACACAAAAATCCATACGAAAAAGGAGAATATCGCTGAAAAATAGCTGGAAAGTGAAGACCACAAATGCTCGCAGTCTAAGCAACAAAGTTCATGATCTGCAAGCCCTGATGTTAGAGGCAGATCTAGATATTGTTGCTATCACAGAGACATGGTTCAGTGAATCACATGGATGGGATGCAAACATACCGGGATATAATCTTTTTAGGAAGGACAGAGATGGTCATAAAGGTGGAGGAGTAGCTCTCTATGTAAAGATCAATATCCAAGCGACTGAAATGCAAGGGACCTGGGGAGAGGAAGAAGCGATATGGATTGCTCTGAAAAGAGAAGATGAAACTTCTATCTACGTAGGTGTAGTCTACAGACCTCCAACTCAATCACAGCAAATTGATAAGGATCTGATTGTGGATATCCAAAAGTTTGGAAGGAAAGAGGAGGTTCTGCTGTTGGGAGATTTCAACCTACCGGATGCGGACTGGAATGTTCCGTCTGCGGAATCGGAAAGAAGTAGGGAGATTGTGGATGCCTTTCAAGAGGCTCTGCTCAGACAAATGGTGACGGAACCCACAAGGGAAAAAGCGATATTGGATCTGGTCCTCACAAATGGAGAGAGTATCTCTAATGTTTGAGTGGGTGCTCACCTGGGAAGTAGCGATCATCAAATGGTTTGGTTTGATATAACGGCTAAAGTGGAGAGCAGACGCATGATACTTAAAGTCCTAGATTTCAAGCGTACGGACTTTAATGCAATGGGAAAGTACCTGAAGAAAGAGCTGTTAGGATGGGAGGACATAAGAGAAGTGGAAAGACAGTGGTCTAAGCTGAAAGGAGTGATAAAAATGGCTACGGACCTTTATGTGAAGAAAATCAATAAAAACAAGAGAAAAAGGAAGCTGATATGGTTCTCCAACCTAGTGGCTGAGAAAATAAAGGCGAAAGAGTTGGCGTTCATGAAATATAAAAAACCCCGAAGAGGAGAGGAGAGCAGAAAGGACTACAGGGTGAAACTGAAAGAAGCCAAGAGAGAGATACGTTTGGCGAAGGCTCAGGCGGAAGAACAAATGGCTAAAAATGTAAAAAAGGGAGAAAAATTTTTTTCAGATATATTAGTGAAAGGAGGAAGATAAAAAATGGAATTGCTAGGCTAAAAGATGCTGGGAACAAATATGTGGAGAGTGATGAGGAGAAAGCAAATGTGCTAAACAAATACTTCTGTTCTGTGTTCACAGAAGAAAATCCTGGAGAAGGACTGAGATTGTCTGGCAAAGTTACACGAGAAAATGGAGTAGATTCTGTGCCATTCACGGAGGAGGGTGTTTATGAGCAACTTGAAAAACTGAAGGTGGACAAAGCGATGGGACCAGACGGGATCCATCCCAGGATACTAAGGGAGCTCAGAGAGGTTCTGGTGAGTCCTATTAAAGACTTGTTCAACAAATCTCTGGAGACGGGAGTGATTCCTGGGGATTGGAGGAGAGCGGATGTGGTCCCTATTCATAAAGGTGGTCAGTCCAGTGTTCCCGCTAAGCTGCGCTGGCCTGCGCTCGCGCACAAAATATTACATCGCAGCGCACAAGTTTCTCTTCACAGCGCACACACGCGTCGCAAAGGTAAGGGGAGGTAAGGTAAGGGGACGCATTGGGGGGATTGCACTTCCCCACAATTGCCATGCTTCGGTTCCTCTTCTTCCTTCCTTCCTCCCTCCCCCCCCCCCGCGGGACCCTGCGGCACCATCAACTCTTACTCCCTCTAATGTCGGCCCTGCAGCTCCAGACTTCCTCGCACCTTCTCCCCTCCCCCTTTGGATCGCTATTATTTTAAATGTTATAGCCGCGGAGCTGTATCCATCAGTGGAGATGTCTAACCTCGGCCTGCCCCGGAACTCTTACTGCAACAGTGACTTCCTGTTCCTGCCTAGACGGGCGGCTGCTGCAGTAAGAGTTCCGGGGCAGGCCGAGGTTAGACATCTCCACTGATGGATACAGCTCCGCGGCTATAACATTTAAAATAATAGCGATCCAAAGGGGGAGGGGAGAAGGTGCGAGGAAGTCTGGAGCTGCAGGGCCGACATTAGAGGGAGTAAGAGTTGATGGTGCCGCAGGGTCCCGCGGGGGGGGGGGGGGGGAAGGAAGGAAGAAGAGGAACCGAAGCATGGCAATTGTGGGGAAGTGCAGAGCTGCAGGGAAGAGTGTTGCGGTACCCAGCTGGAGGGAGAAGGAAGATGAGGGAGGGAATTAAAGGAGATGCCAGGGCTTGGAGTGTAGGAGGAAGGTATGCCAGTCTAAGGGAAAAGGAAGGGGGAGATGTGAGAGCATGGAGGGGGAGCGAAAGATGGAAGAAAAGGAAAGGAGAGAGATGCCAGAGAATCAGGGAAGGGGAGATACCAGACTATGAGGAGAGGTGTGGGAGAGGGAAGGCGAGGAGAGAGATGCCAGACCAATGGGGTGAAAGGAGAGATGGAAGGGGGAGGCATACAGTTTCTGGAAGGGGCATAGAAGGAGAGAAGATGCCATATAGGGGAAGAGAGACGGCAGACAGTGGATGGAAGGAAGAGAGTTACAAGAAGATGAGGAAAGGAGAAACCACAGAAGACAAAGGTAGAAAAAAATTTCTATTTATTTATTGCTTTAGGAGACATGTGTCACTGTTTCTGTGAAGCATTGTATGCAGAGTCCAGCTTCTTGCTGGTTCAATTTAACCTTTGTCTATGTATTTTTATTTTATCCCCCCTTTTACAAAACTGTGAAGCGTTTTTAGCACCAGCCTTGGTGGTAGCAGCTCTGATGCTCAGAATTTTATGAGCATCAGAGCTGTTACCTCCGTAGCTAAAATCCACACTACAGTTTTGTAAAAGAGGGAGGGGTTAGTTTGTGATTACATATTCCTTACTAGGCGAAGGTGTTTTCTGTGTTCTGTGTGTTCGAAAGACATGGTTTTCTGTTAGGATTGACGGTGTAGGATTGATCTGTGCTGGTCTGGCTTGTTTAGTTTTACAATGGGTGTATTGATGTACTGTTCACTGCAATATGTAAGATGCTGCCTTTTCCTAGGTACTCATGTGTGACGTGTGGCTTGTTACTAAAAATCACGTTTTTCGTACAGATGGGGGGGGGGGTGCCAAAAAATGATGGGCCCCGGGTGTTACATATGCTAGGTACACCACTGCATTATGTAAAGATACCAGAAAGCTGGCGAAGCAAAAACTTTAAGTAAATTGTTATTCTTCTAAGTTTTGAGTATTTAACCCTCCCACAATCTCATGGGCACTCGTTTCAAGTTTCAAGTTTATTGAGATTTTGATTTAAACGCAATATCAAATATTTTCAATGTGTATAACAAAAATAAATTTTGGGAAATAAATAAAACCATTTGAACAATAAACATACAAACATATCCATAGATGATTAAAATTACATAAGGAGTACAAGGATAAACTACATTTGTTTAAAAATGCGTCCTCTGCGCCTGCTCATAAATTTGTGGAGTATGTAATTTGTCGCTCATGCATATTTTTTTTTGCACACACCTCATCAATCCTTAGAGGGAATACTGCCAGTGGTCACAGGGATGAAGCAGGAAACTACAGGCCGGTGAGCCTCACTTTGGTTGTTGGAAAAATAATGGAAGTGTTGCTGAAAGAAAGGATAGTGTACTTCCTTGAATCTAATGGGTTACAGGATCCGAGGCAACATGGCTTTACAAAAGGTAAATCGTGCCAAACAAACCTGATTTAATTTTTTGATTGGGTGACCAGAGAGCTGGATCGAGGACATATGCTAGATGTAATTTACTTGGATTTCAGCAAAGCCTTTGATACAGTTCCTCATAGGAGGCTGTTGAACAAACTTGAAGGGCTGAAGTTAGGACCCAAAGTGGTGAACTGAGTCAGAAACTGACTGTCAGACAGACGCCAGAGGGTGGTGGTTAATGGAAGTCGCTCGCAGGAAGGAAAGGTGACTAGTGGAGTCCCTCAGGGTTTGGTGCTGGGGCCAATCCTGTTCAATATGTTTGTGAGTGACATTGCTGAAGGGTTAGAAGGAAAAGTGTGCCTTTTTGCAGATGATACCAAGATTTACAGAGTAGACACCGAAGAGGGAGTGGAAAATATGAAAAAGGATCTGCAAAGTTAGAGGAATGGTCTAATGCCTGGCAACTAAAATTCAATGAAAGAAATGCAGAGTAATGCATTTGGGGATTAATAATAGTAAGGAACTGTATATGCTGGGAGGTAAGAAGCTGATATGCACGGACGGGGAGAGGGACCTTGGGGTTATAGTGTCCGAAGATCTAAAGGCGAAAAAACAGTGTGACAAGGCAGTGGCTGCTGCCAGAAGGATGCTGGGCTGTATAAAGAGAGGCGTAGTCAGTAGAAGGAAGAAGGTGTTGATGCCCCTGTACAGATCATTGGTGAGGCCCCACTTGGAGTACTGTGTTCAGTTTTGGAGACCGTAACTGGCGAAAGACGTAAGAAGACTTGAGGCAGTCCAGAGGAGGGCGCCGAAAATTATAGGAGGCTTGCGCCAGAAAACGTATGAGGAGAGACTGGAAACCCTGAATATGTATACCCTAGAGGAAAGGAGAGACAGGGGAGATATGATTCAGACTTTCAAATACTTGAAGGGTATTAACGTAGAACAAAATCTTTTCCAGAGAAAGGAAAATGGTAAAACCAGAGGACATAATTTGAGGTTGAGGAGTGGTAGATTCAGGGGCAATGTTAGGAAATTCTACTTTACAGAGAGGGTAGTGGATGCCTGGAATGCGCTCCCGAGAGAGGTGGTGGAGAATAAAACTGTGACTGAGTTCAAAGAAGCGTGGGATGAACACAGAAGATTTAGAATCAGAAAATAATATTAAATATTGAACTAGGCCAGTTACTGGGCAGACTTGCACGGTCTGTGTCTGTGTATGGCCGTTTGGTGGAGGATGGGCAGGGTAGGGCTTCAATGGCTAGGAGGGTGTAGATGGACTGGAGTAAGTCTTAACAGAGATTTTGGCAGTTGGAACCCAAGCACAGTACCGGGTAAAGCTTTGGATTCTTGCCCAGAAATAGCTATGAAGAAAAAATTAAAAAAAAAAAATAATAATAATTTAAATTGAATCAGGTTGGGCAGACTGGATGGACCATTCGGGTCTTTATCTGCCGTCATCTACTATGTTACTATGTTACTATCATGTTTCTATGATATGCAAGGCTGATGGATGGCCCATATCTCTCAGTCAGGAAGGTCCACGCTCTCTACTTCAACCCAGACTGTGCTCCCCCTGCCTGTCTCTAAGAAGTATGGGCTGTGCATTCACTGAATGCGACAAAGTTGTGGACTTGGGAAGTAGAAGAGGAGAACAGTGGACTTGAAAATACAGTGCTGGTGGCAGTTTCCTGCACCCCCATTCTTGTCTGCACTATGAACATCTGATTAAGTTCCCTCGTCAGGACAAGTGCAAGCTAACACTGCTAATTTGTAATGCTGCTAAGTTGTGAATGTGGATATGAATGGTATGAGTAATGAGGTTCACAATAATGAATAACTTATAAGAATTGGGTAGTAATTTATATAAAATGATAAATGTGATAAATATAAATAAATGTTATTGAGGTTTGAACAGTGATTTGGTTAAAAGTGACATGAAAAAAACAGTGTATGTGAAATAGCTTATTTCATATGTAGTTAGTAAGAAGTAGGGGAAGGGTATGTAGGTAAATTTTGAAGCAGACAGTATTCATTGATGTTGCTTCACTTACCTGGATCTAGAACTACAGAGCAGATCACTGAAACAACATAGTGCCCAAGGGTAGAGGGTAGACATCACACCTATATAAGCATTACACTCTCGAACTATTAGGTGCCTAGGGGGGACACACTCAGGCCAGGAAACACTGCCCATACAGGCAGCAGATATAGAAAGATGAGGGTGATGGGGCTGCATGGGGTGTGACAGCAGATATGCCACATAGGGCTCCTTTTACAAAGGTGCATTAGGGCCTTAACGCACGGAATAGCGCGCACTAAAATGCCATGCGCGCTAGCCGCTACCGCCTCCTCTTGAGCAGGTGGTAGTTTTTCGGTAGAGCATGCTATAGCGTGCGCTAATCCAGTATGTGCACTAAAAACGCTTGCGCGCCTTTATAAAAGGAGCCCATAGTTTGCCTGTTGCACCCTCAGGACAACTCCATGCTGGTTCCTGCAGCATGGTCTAAGCACGAATATCTCTGGCCTCAAGGGTGAGGTAGCACGTTGGCCTTCTGGCTTCAGATTGGGACCCACATCTCCTGCTGTGGTCCATATTTCCCTGCCTGACCTTCATGCCTGCATTAATAGAGCAGGTCTGTACAACCCCCACAACATCATATACCCTGCAGATCTTCCTGGTCACACAATATAGACAAAGAAATGATTAAGATAATAATTTGGATTTTCACACAGGTAAAATTGTGTATAAACTGGAAAGCTTAATTAAAACTTTGGAATAATTCTTGATCGTAGGTTAACCATGACTGATCAAGTTATACATTAATCAAAAACTAAAGGTCATGCAAGATTTAAGACAAATTCAGAAGTATATTTGGGCTGATAAATTCAGATTACCGTATTTTCGCGGATATAACGCGCGCGTTATACGTGATTTTACGTACCGCGCATACCCCTCGCGCGTTATATGCCTGAGCGCGGTATAGAAAAGTTTTTAAACATAGTTCCCACCCCGCCCGACGCCCGATTCACCCCCCCAGCAGGACCGCTCGCACCCCCACCCCGAACGACCGCTCGCACGCGCTCCCACCCGCACCCGCATCCACGATCGGAGCAAGAGGGAGCCCAAGCCCTCTTGCCCGGCCGACTCCCCGACGTCCGATACATCCCCCCCCCGGCAGGACCACTCGCACCCTCACCCCGAAGGACCGCCGACTCCCCAACAATATCGGGCCAGGAGGGAGCCCAAACCCTCCTGGCCACGGCGACCCCCTAACCCCACCCCGCACTACATTACGGGCAGGAGGGATCCCAGGCCCTCCTGCCCTCGATGCAAACCCCCTCCCCCCAACGACCGCCCCCCCCCCAGACCCTCCGCCCGTCCCCCAGCCGACCCGCGACCCCCCTGGCCGACCCCCACGACACCCCCACCCGCCTTCCCCGTACCTTTGTGTAGTTGGGCCAGAAGGGAGCCCAAACCCTCCTGGCCACGGCGACCCCCTAACCCCACCCCGCACTACATTACGGGCAGGAGGGATCCCAGGCCCTCCTGCCCTCGACGCAAACCCCCCCCCCCCCAGCCGACCCGCGACCCCCCTGGCCGACCCCCACGACCCCCCCACCCCCCTTCCCCGTACCTTTGGAAGTTGGCCGGACAGACGGGAGCCAAACCCGCCTGCCCGGCAGGCAGCCAACGAAGGAATGAGGCCGGATTGGCCCATCCGTCCTAAAGCTCCGTCTACTGGTGGGGCCTAAGGCGCGTGGGCCAATCAGAATAGGCCCTGGAGCCTTAGGTCCCACCTGGGGGCGCGGCCTGAGGCACATGGGCCAAACCCGACCATGTGCCTCAGGCCGCGCCCCCAGGGGGTCGCCGTGGCCAGGAGGGTTTGGGCTCCCTTCTGGCCCAACTACACAAAGGTACGGGGAAGGCGGGTGGGGGTGTCGTGGGGGTCGGCCAGGGGGGTCGCGGGTCGGCTGGGGGACGGGCGGAGGTTCTTGGGGGGGGCGGTCGTTGGGGGGAGGGGGTTTGCGTCGAGGGCAGGAGGGCCTGGGATCCCTCCTGCCCGTAATGTAGTGCGGGGTGGGGTTAGGGGGTCGCCGTGGCCAGGAGGGTTTGGGCTCCCTCCTGGCCCGATATTGTTGGGGAGTCGGCGGTCCTTCGGGGTGAGGGTGCGAGTGGTCCTGCCGGGGGGGGGGGATGTATCGGACTTCGGGGGGGGCATCAGGCTTTCAGGATGGGGACAGACCTTCAAGGGGGGACAGGACTTCAAGGGAGGACAGTGCACGGAAAGTCAGGGGGGGTGAACGGAGAGTCGGGACAGCGCACGGAAAGTCAGGGCAGTGCACGGAAGTCAGGGGGGGTGAACGGAGAGTTGGGACAGCGCACGGAAAGTCAGGGCGGGCGAAAGGAGAGTCGGGGTGGCCAGAGGAGAGTCGGGCAGCATGCGCGTTATATGCCTGAGCGCGGTATAGAAAAGTTTTTGTACATATCATCGTGATTTCTGCGCGCTATACCCCTGTGCGCGTTTTACAATGGTGCGCGTTATATCCGCGAAAATACGGTAGTAGTTCAGTTGCTTATATTAAGTAAATTAGATTATTTTAATATGGTGTAATTGGGTATATCTAAATAAATTTTGAAAAGGCTGCAGAATACACAGAACATAGCTGTTCAATTAATTTATTATTTAAGATTTTCTGACCATGTCACCCCTTAATATGTGACTTTACATTAGCTAAATATTGAAGTCCGCATAAAATTTAAGTCAGCATGTTTACTTTTAAGATCTTATATGGTTTATTCTGTTATATTTAATTGAATTGATTAGTAAGCTGTCTATCACTAGTTACATCTTGCATCATTACAGTAACTTAATATCTTACCCAAGTGTTAGGTATGTGCATTATAAGAAAATATTCCAATCTTCTTTTTATTATTTAGATCCTTCTTTTTAGCTATCACTTCCTATAATGATTAGATCTTTGTCTACTTCGATTGCTATATGAAGGTAGTTAAGACTTATTTATTCAAGAAATTTGTGTTATCTTAATATCGCTGCATTATAATGGTGTGTTCAGTAATATCAATATTTTGAATAATTTTTCATCTTCCTAGAAATATGATCTAGTTTATTCTTAATGAAATCCACTTAAAACTTTATACAGTATTAGCAGAATGTGACTGTAACTGTAAAGGTCTGTTGTCTCACATTAGCAATCTTTGAAGTAAAGAACCTGCAGATATGACAAGGCAGTGAATAACGTTTGCTCTCTGTTCAGCAACCTACAGTACGTGATGAGGCCTTGTGGAGCTAAACAAACAGCTGTTTCCTATGGACATGAAAGTCATGTTACCCAATGGACAAGTCAAATTATGTTTAATAATGATAGAAAGATCATTGTAAAACATACAGCTTTGAAATAATAGATATTTTAGGACAGTTAAATAAGAATTACAAGACCATGGTAAAATTATACAGGTGTTCAGTATAAGAGATGTTATAAATATGACATCATATTTAAAATGTTATGGTAAAATATACAGAGGGGCATAAAAAAAAACAACAACGTCTAAGTCCCCTTTTGGCCTAGGCCCTAAACATTGAAAGTAGAAGCAGGGAAAATGTCCATTCTCAAAAAAAATGTCCAAAATGAGGTTTTTTTTTTTTAGAATGGCCTACATCTACGTACAGCTGTTTAAAAGACCAGACCACCACTACATCTACACTTACAACATATTACCAACCAAAAAACAGCCTAAGTCCCAAACGCCCAAAACCAGGCTTTTTAGTCCTTCGCCTAAAAGCTGATGTCTGTCAAAATAACACCAGTTACAGAATCCATCCCCCCCCCAGCAACGATCGTGGCAGGAGAGATGGCTCATCTCCCCTGCCGCGATAGCGAACGTCCACCCCCAAACCGCAGTACTTTGGGATGAGCATCGCAGCAGGGGAGATGAGTCATCTCCCCTGGCGCGATCCTCACCACGAAGTGCCGCAGTTCGGGGTGGTGGGTGATCGTCATCGTTGCAGGAGAGATGCCCAATCTCTCCTGCCATGATCCACCCCCCTCTGATTGGATTGGCCAGGAGGGAGCCCAACCTCTCCTGCCCCAATGCAGCTCCCACCACCTAATCCGATATGGGCAGGATGAAGCCCAGCCCCCCAAACAAAAAAGTGTTCCACTCAGGGCCGGATTAACCAATATGCCCAGTAGGCATGTGCCTAGGGCCTGAAATAGTCATGGGGGCCCACTGAAGGATGACTTGCCATGCCATTTTTTTTTCAGAAGACAATGGGCCCCACCTCTTACCTCCCTGCATGACAATGGGCCCCCACACGATGACAACAATGCTGGCCCCTCATGACAATGAGCCCCCACCAGATGATAACAACTCTGCCTCCCACACAGCAATGGGCCCCCACCTGATGATGACAACAACATCGGCCCCCCCGGCATCAACGGATGGCAATGTAGCCAACTGCCGGCATCAACGGCAAAGCAGCTCCAAGAAGGTCCCGCAATGATTGCATCTGCTGGAAGAAATAAGTGACGGCGGAGGGGGATGGACCAGCAGACACAGTAATCGCGAGATCTTCTTGGAGCTGCGTTGGCCGAGTTGCCATTGATGCTGGCAGTTGGCTGCATTGCTGTCCGTTGATGCTGGGGGGGCCAGCGTTGTTGTCGTAGTCGGGTGGGGGCCCATTGCCATATGGGGGACGGAGTTGTTGTCATTGGGTGGGGGGTCCATTGCCATGGGGTGGGGCAGTGTTGTTGTCATCATCGATGCCGGGGGAGGCCGGTTGCAGTAGGGGGCGTGTTGCCATTGCTGGGGGGGTGCATTGCCATTGCTGTGTGGAAAGAGTGGTGGAGGGAGAGAAAGGGGCATATGCTGATGGAACTGGTATGCAGGGAAATGGGGGAAACAAGGAGGAAGGATACTGAATGGATTTAGATCAGAGGGAAAGAAAGGGAGCTAATGTTGATGGAATTGGTGTGCAGGGAAAGGGGAAAACAAGGAGGAAGGATACTGGATGGATTTAGGCTGGAGGGAAAGAAAGGGGGCTAATGTTGATGGAATTGGTATGCAGGGAAAGGGGGAAAACAAGGAGGAAGGATACTGGATGGATTTAGATCAGAGGGAAAGAAAGGAGGTGGTAGTACTAGAGCCACTAGGAAACAGCGATCACAACATGATCCAGTGCAAGCTAGAAATGGGAACATCAAAAGTGAAAAGAACTACAACAACAGCACTCAATTTTAGAAAAGGAAATTATGAGGACATGAGGAAAATGGTGGGAAAGAAACTCAGCAACAGCTCAGGGAAGATGGAGACCATAGAGGAAGCCTGGGCCCTATTCAAGGGCACGGTGCACGAAGAACAAAACCTGTATGTCCCCAGGTTTAGGAAAGGGTGCAAAAAAAATCGAACCAAAAACCCAGCGTGGATAACAAATGCAGCGAGAAAGGCGATAAGTGACAAGAAAACATCATTTAGAAAATGGAAAAAGGACCAAACTAAGGACAACCAGAAGGAAAGCAAAAAGAGAATATGAGGAGATACTGGCGGGGGAAACCATTTTTCAGGTATGTGAAGGGGAAACAACCAGCCAGGGAGGAAGTGGGACCTTTGGACAATGGAGACAGGAAGGGAGTAGTTAAGGAGGAAAAAGAGATAGCTGACAGGTTAAACAAGTTCTTCTCATCAGTCTTCACGAGAGAGGACACATCCAATATCCCAGAATCCGAGGAGAACATAAACGGAGACCATGATGAAAAGCTGGTCCAACTAGAAGTAAGCAAAGAGGATGTTCTCAGACAGATAGACAGACTGAAGAGTGACAAATCACCAGGTCCAGACGGCATCCACCCAAGATTATTAAAGGAACTGAGAAACGAAATAGCGGAAACACTACGCCAAATTTGTAACCTATCCTTAAAAACTGTGGAGATCCCAGAGGACTGGAAAATAGCAAATGTCACGCCCATCTTTAAGAAGGGATCAAGGGGTGACCCGGGAAACTACAGGCCGGTGAGCTTGACCTTGGTTCCGGGAAAGATGATGGAAGCACTGGTCAAGGACACAATCTACGAACACATTGAAAAGAATGGACAACTGAAGGTGAGCCAGCAAGGCTTCTGCAAGGGAAGGTCATGCCTCATGAACTTACTGTATTTCTTTGAGGGAATAAACAGCCAGGTGGATAAAGGGGAATCCATAGACATAATTTACCTTGACTTCCAAAAGGCCTTCGACAAGGTACCTCACGAAAGACTGCTTAGGAACCTGTGAAGCCACGGGTTGCAGGGGGATGTCCACCGATGGATCAAACACTGACTGGCAGGCAGGAAACAGCGGGTTGGAGTAAAGGGCCATTACTCAGACTGGCAATGGGTCATGAGCGGAGTTCCACAGGGGTCAGTTCAATATATTTATCAACGACCTGGAGACGGGGACAAAATGTGAGGTTATTAAATTTGCTGATGACACCAAACTCTGCACCAGGGTTAGAAACACGGAAGACTGCGAAGACCTGCAAAGAACCTAACGAGACTGGAAGAGTGGGCAAAAAAGTGGAAGATGAGTTTTAAAATAGAGAAATGCAAGGTCATGCATGTAGGGAAAAAGAACCCGATGTTCAGCTACAAAATGGGAGGATCAGTGCTAGGGGTGAGCAACCTTGAAAGAGACCTGGGGGTGATGGTGGACACAACACTGAAAGCATCAGCACAATGTGCGACAGCCTCAAAGAAAGCGAACAGAATGTTGGGTATCATTAAAAAGGGTATCACGACCAGGACGAAGGAAGTCATCATGCCGCTATATCGTGCAATGGTGCGCCTACATCTGGAATACTGTGTCCAGTACTGGTCGCCGTACCTCAAGAAGGACATGGCAGTACTTGAGGGGGTCCAGAGGAGAGCAACTAAACTGGTAAATGGTATGGAAAACTTTTCATATGCTGACAGGTTGAAAATGCTGGGGCTGTTCTCCCTGGAAAAGCGAAGACTTAGAGGAGACATGATAGAAACCTTCAAAATCCTGAGGGGCATAGAGAAGGTGGACAGGGACAGATTCTTCAGACTGTGGGGAACCACAAGTACAAGGGGTCACTCGGAGAAATTGAGAGGGGACAGGTTTAGAACAAATGCGAGGAAGTTCTTTTTTACCTAGAGGGTGGTGGACACATGGAATGCGCTTCTGGAGGTTCTGATAGGCTAGAGCATACTACAGGGTTTCAAGGAAAGTTTAGATAGGTTCCTAAAGGATGAGGGGATTGAGGGTTAAAGATAGATGTAGAGGTAGGTTACAGAAATGGTCAGAAACCACTTCACAGGTCACAGACCTGATGGGCCGCCGCGGGAGCAGACCGCTGGGCGCAATGGACCTCTGGTCTGACCCAGTGGTGGCAACTTCTTATGTTCTTATGTTGATGGAATTGGTATGCAGGGAAAGAGGGAAAACAAGGGAGAAGGATACTGGATGGATTTAGGTCGGAGAGAAAGAAAGGGGGCAGATGCTGATGGAAGTGGGGGAAGAGAGAGGAGAGAGTAAAATGCCAGACCATGGGGGTATAGGTGTGGGAGAGGGAAGGGAAGAAGAGTTGAGGAAAGGAGAGAGATGCCAGATCATTGGAGGAGTGAATGCAAGAAGATGGATGCCAGACCAATGGGGGTGAAGGGAAATATGGAAGGGGAAGGCATACAGTTTCTGGAAGTGGCATACTGTTCTGGAAGAGAGATGATGGACCCTGGGGTGCTGGGGAAGGAGGGAGAGATGCTGGATGAAAGAATAGTTGAGAAAAGGACAGATGGTGGATCTGGGGATGGTGGGGTCCATTGCCACAGCTGCGGATATGGACACAAAAAAAGGAAAGATGCCAGACCTACAAGGGAGGGAAGGGAAACGGAAGGGGAGGACAGAAATGGTAGATGGATGATTAGCATGGAGAAAGAAGAAAATGACAAATGGCAAGCGAGTTATCAGAAGACAACCAAAGCCTGAGACCAACAAAAGGTAGAAAAAATCATTTTATTTTCTGTTTTGTGATTACAATATTTATTTTGTGGGGTTGGAGATGTTGTATGTAACCCTATATGTCTGCTAAGACTAAGCCTTAGTCACTTAGGGGTCCTTTTATTAAGGTGCACATTTAGCGTGCGCAAAATCAGTTAGCGTACCTTAATAAAAGGATGTCTAAGTATCTTAATTAAAAATTTGGCCCGTGAAGCCTTTTTTTCAGATTTCGGCCCCTTATGAGATTGAGTTTGACACTCCTAATGTAGAGTGAGGCAGTTAGACGATGTAAACTTGGTTATTAATATAGATTTATATTTCAGATAGTATTACTGCTTTACAATATTGAAAGGTCACTTGGACACACAAAGTCAGAGGCGTGAAGAAAGTACAAGAGTTTTATTTACAGCATGTCGGACTCTTGTGCAGTGAGCAGCCTGCTTACAAGAGTGTCAGAAACAGGAAATGCACGGACTTTTATGTCCTTTTCACTAAACATTTGCAAACTAATATAAGCAAAATCTACAACTTCTCATTTGTTACTTCTATAACTTTTCTACAATTATTATTGGTCCTAAGCCAGCACTTGGGATAGGTTCAGGGGTATGACTTATAGTCCTATAGGGAGCTAGTTCATTTATCTGCTTATCTATGCCTTGCAGTTCTAACTGTTACATGTTCAGGAGGGCAGGGTACATCATGGCTCAAACTCTTATCTATTTAGCTTACAATGTGGTAGGGCAGGGACATACATTTCAGGCAGATGATGTCAGCAGATTGTACACTGTTTCCAGCTATGTAGGCCAGAGCAGCATTGCAAACAAAAGTTAACCATTTTATGACCCTACATTCCCCCCTTTCAGGCTGGCATACCTAAGGAGCCAAGCCTGACAAAATAAAGTTAGAGGTCAGGAAAGTCGGGGTCCCCAGTGGGTACGGGACGATACTGGGAGAGGGCAAGAGCCAATGCAGCAGTGGAATGGTTGACAGCAGAGACCACAGTGGGGTGAAGAAACTTCATGGCCAGTTGTACCAAACAAGGTAGACAACATAGAACCAGAGAGGACAAAGCAGTTATCAGCAGAATTGTTTTCAGGGTCGTACCGGACGGTAACCAGGAGCCCAGGGAGCCAGAGAATCAGTCTGTATTGAGGCCACACCAGGTTTGAACAGGAACACGAGCTAGCTTGGTGATGTGGTCTACAACTTCCTCAATCACTTTACCATCATCATCAAGTTCAAGGCAACAGTTGGAGAGGTTGAATTTACCACAGCCACCCCCTTCAGCAGCTAGTAAATAGTCCAAAGCTAGATGATTCTGATAAATAGCAGTGCACATTTTAGCATTCGCTCTGCCAATGGTACTCAAAGCTCGGGCGGTCTCAGTTATCAGTTCGAGTACAGCTTGTAGACGAATAATGCGGTTCAGCATGTAGATTGGGGTCCGATAGCCCCAGGTGCCATCCTCGGCCCATGTGGCAGGTCCGTAAACAGCAATGATCCGTTCAGGAGGCCAGTCGTTATCCCATTTTCCAATCTGGAGGGAATCAGACCGCTTCTGGCGACCCCTGGCATTGAAGATAGGGGCACCCAGGCTTTCGCCATCGGCCAGCGGTAACAGGAAGAAGCTGGGGCGGATAATGCCGAGTACACAAGTTCCAGTCCAATTTTCTGGCAACCAGGAATATGCAAATAAGCCACAGAGCCAGTATCGACCATCAGGGGCCAGCCAGTGATCATAGGAGATACCATTGAACATATTTTGGAGGGAGCTACCTGGCACAGTGGAGGTGAGGTTGGCAGGCCAGGGAGTCCAGGTAGCTGTTGTGGCATTGAAGGACCAGAGCGAGGTACATTTGAGGTGTCCGACTTGAACATTGAAGGGACCATCAATCTGCTGCAGGCAGTGAGAGGCAATAATGGAGATCCGCAAAGTCCATCGAGGAGGCCGAGGAGTGGAAGCAAAAGTAAGATTCTGTGTAGATAGGCTTAACATGTCCAACTGCTTTGCCTCCCATGGCCATTGCTCACCCATATTAGTTCCACCACAAACAAAACAATTGCTAATATTAAGGATTTGTCCAATAGCCTCAGCAAACTCTATAAACAGGTTTCGAGTAACTGCTGGAATTTCAATGTCTACTTTCATGTTTTCATAAAACTGTGGAAATACAATGGAGTGATGTCCTGGTGCTTGGGGTCGGGTCACTACGTGGATGTATAGGTCTGCACCTGGGTCAGACCCTATTCCTGAAATTCTAAACCCAATACGCCCTTTCACATACTCTAATCGTTGATTCCACTTTTGGGGTTTCATGATAGTGAAGGAAACTGGGTTGCAGGCCCCTACCGGGCAGGTAGGGCTAGGCATAGGACCCAAGCGTAGAGTAGCGGAAGCTGGGGGTAGCTGGCCCTTTTCATGGGTTAGGGGGTAAGTAGCCCACTTAATCTAATGTTCATATTGACAGGCAAAGGCACCATACTTTCTCTGCCCGTACGGTGGAGGGATTATGAAAGGGCACGTGTATTTATCACATGTGGAGTAGTATCTCTGCCAACTGAGTGACCCACAAGAAACAGAATACTTAGAGTCCTCCAGACCTGCAGCCCTATCAGCAACCCCACATCCATCAAAATACACAGTTACTGGCTTCCTGGGATCTACTATGTGAGTTTGGTTAACAAGCGGACCATCAACCCCATTAATGTGGACTTCTACTCATTTTTCATCTTCAATACTGGTGGGTTGGTAACATATGATGTCATCAGTGGTCTGGCATTTGCAATAATTGACTCCCTCATAGGAACAGACATCAGGTAAGGGGGCAATGTGACAACGGAATTGGGTTCTGTACAGGAGGGCCATTTCTATCTGATTTCCATTACGGACCTCAAAAAGACATGGTTTACAGGACTCAAGGGGTTGTGCCTGAGCTTCTGGCACAACAGGAAACAAATACAAAAGGAAGAAGCATAAGACAGTAAGAAGAAAACAGCAGTCAGATATGACACATAGGAGCATTTGGCAATGTATACACAGAAAACCCATTTGTCACAGAGTGACTCTCAATGTACATAGAAGAAGATTCAATTGGGGCAATGGTTAACCAAAAACAGTCAATCTAACTTAAAACTCTTGCTAAGGCTGTTAGTTCAGCACTAGAGAATGACACGGTGACAAAATTCATCACCGTTCCCGTCCCTGCGGATAACCGCTGGAAACCATCTTCATGTCATTCTTTAAGAAGAGAGGGAAGAATCAGAGTAAAATTGGGCACAACCACTGACCTGCAAGCTTTGCTTTGAAGAATGTTGGTGTAGAAGGACCGAGATTGAAATAGACACTAGAAAATGACATGGGATTATTTCCCGCGGTTATCCGCGGGGACGGGAACGGTGATGAATTTTGTCAACGTGTCATTCTCTATTCAGCACTTGTCTAGCAGCATAATAGTATAATAGTAAAAGTTCAAAATTTTGTTGGGTTCCTGGTGATCTTTAGCTGCAGATCTGTGTTGCCCGGGATGGTCTGCCATGTAGCAGCGGGTTTAGTCCTGCTGTAGTGGAACCATGTTTCATGTACGGACACCTTAACAGCAATGGGAGAAGAAATTAGAACAGTGAAAGGCCCTTTCCATTTAGGTACTAGAGGGTCTGACTTCCAGGTTTTTAGCCATACTGTGTCCCCAGGGACATATCCATGAACCTGAGTGGCTATTGGTAAGGGAGCTCGCTCTAGAATCCATTTATGCAGTTCTTGGAGGGTTCTAGCTAGGGACTGAACCTGGCTCTGGAGGATGTCTGAACCCAGGATAGTAATGGATCCAGGGTCGGGGTTCACAATTGGGGGCGGTCGGCCAAACACAAGTTCAAAGGGACTCAATCCGATGGGTTTAGTTGGAGTGCATCTGATCTGCAGTAGGACAGAGGGCAACAGGACTGGCCAAGGCAAGTTGGTTTCTTCAATCTGCTTTGTGAGCAAGATTTTCAGAGTCATGTTCATTCTTTCAACTTGATCTGAACTCTGGGGGTGGTACGCCACGTGTAGTTTCCAGTCTATTTGGAGTGCCTGGGCCGTTTGCTGAACGACTTCAGCTACGAAGGCAGGGCCATTATCATTGCCTATGGATACAGGGAGGCCATGTATGGGATATGTAGTTCAGGAGGTGTTTAATTACTTCTTGGGCGCGTTCAGTGCGAGTGGAGAAGACTTCAACCCACCTGGTTAGAGTGTCTGTAAAGACTAGAAGGTGACTGAAAGAACGGGAAATGGGCATGTGGGTGAAGTCTACAGACAGAATTTGCATGGGATGTGCCCCGAGAGGTTGGTGTCCCGGAGGTGGCAACCTCCTGGTAGCAGGGTTAGTTTTGGAACAGACGACACACTGGCAGACTGTATTGTAGACCAGCTGGTCGAGATGGTTAATGTAAAAATGTCGCTGGAGTGTCAGTTTCTTGGCGGGTTCTCCCAAATGTGTGAAAGCGTGGCACCATAGGACTACTGTGAGGGCCAGGTGTTGTGGGATAAAAATGACCATTCTAGTTAGTGTATCAGTGTCAGAAGCTGAATTGGTGCATATCTGAATCTACCCCCCTTTCAGGACAGACTGGCCCGAGAGTGTACGGGCCCAAGTCTGCTCCTGAGAAGTATATCGAGGGGAAAGGTTGGCAAGGAAGGGGGTGATAGTGTAGAGGGGGGCTGAAGGAGGGGGACATAGACTAGCAGTCTGAGCAGTACGATTGTCCAGGGTATTGCCACGAGAGACAAGGTCCGTCACGCGTCTGTGAGCACGGCAGTGCTTAACAGCAACACTTGAGGGTAGTTGTATGGCCTCAAGAAGGTCGAGGATAAGGGGGTGTGGTAGATCAGGTGACTAGAAGCGGTAATGAAACCCCGATGTTTCCAGATGGCCCCGTGGGCATGCAAGGTAAGGAAGGCATATTTAGAATCAGTATATATATTGCAGGACTTGGAATCAGCATACCGCAGGGCAGACGTGAGAGCATACAGTTCAGCTTCCTGAGCAGATGTACTGGTGGGGAGGGGCCCCATCAGCAAGGGAGAAGTGGCAGTAACTACTGCATAGCCAGCTACTCGGGTATCAGAAGGTGTGACAGAGGAGCTGCCATCTGTGAAAAGGGTAAAATCAGGGTCCCTAAAAGGAATTTCAGTGAGATCTGGACGGAAGGAATAAACAAGATCCACAGTGTCAAGACAATTATGTGTAACAGGATTAGGGGAGACCGGGAGTAGAGTGGAGGGGTCCAGGAAGGATGAAACAGCAAGTGAGACCTGAGGATTTTCGCAACGCCTGATACTTGAGGAGGTGCTCACTGGTGAGCCAGAGGGAACCTTTATATGCTAAGAGATTGGTGACACAGTAATGAACAAAAAGGTCGACATGTTGACCGAAAGTAAGTTTGTTAGCATGCTGCAGGAGATCAGAAACGGCGGCGACGGCCTGAAGACAGGGAGGCCAACCAGCAGCGACGGGGTCCAATTGGCAAGAGAGATAGGCAATGGGTCTCCTCCAAGAGCCAAGGAACTGGATGAGTACCCCGGCCGCAATTCCAGATTTTTTGTGAATGTAGAATTGAAAAGGTTTAGAAGGGTCAGGGATGCCAAGAACTGGGCCTGAGTGAGGAGTCTCTGGAGACAACGGAAGGATTGTTCCTGTGATGTAGTCCAGGTGAAAGGGTCTAAGTAGAGTCATATAGGGCACGGGCAATTGTGGAGAAATTGGGGATCCAGATACGGCAGTAACCAGCAATACCAAGGAAAGTACTGAGGCTCTTGCGGACATGGGGTGGTGGGAGACTACAGATTGCCTGGACACGCGACTGGGGAAGGGTCCTGGTGCCCTGAGTGATGTGGAAGCTGAGGTAAGTAACACGGGGCTGGCACAACTGGGCTTTACGGAGAGATACACGGTACTCACACTGAAGAAGGAACCAGAGGAGACAGCGGGTGTCTTCCCGACAAGCAGAGGCAGACAGGGAACAGAGGACCAGTTGTAGGACCAGTGAATCAGGGGAAGGGGAGAACTGGGTCAGATCAGAAGCAAGAACAGTGCTGAACAGGGTGGGGCTATTTTTAAAACACTGAGGGAGACAGGTCAAGGTTACTTGGGAGACTTGGCCTGTATGCGGGTTTTCCCATTGAAAAGCAAAGATGGGCTGGCTGGAGGGAGCTAGACGGCAACAGAAAAATGCGTTCTTAAGATCAAGGACAGTAAAGTGTGTGGCAGAAGGGGTAACCAGCCCTAAAAGAGTGTAAGGGTTGGGGACCGTGGGGTGAATATCCTCAGTGAGGCAGTTAACAGCCCGCAAATCTTGAACTGGATGATAATCGGGAGGGTCTCCTGGCTTCAGAACTGGAAGTAAGGGGGTGTTCCAAGGTGACTTACAAGGGACCAAAAACCCACAGTCTAGTAGTCGGGACAAGTATATGTGTATTCCCTGGAGTGCAGCCTGATAAATACGATACTGCTTAATAGAAACAGGTGTAGCAGAGGCTTTCAGAGTGACAACAAAAGGAGGGATGTTAGATGCCAGTCGAGGAGACCCAGACTCAGCTCAAATGGTCGGATCGAGGTCATTAAGGAAGTCAGGCACAGAGAGAGAGGGTTTGTCAATTTTGGGTTCAGACAGGATAGAACAGAGAAGGTTGGGTGTGGGGACTGAGGGATCATTGGAAGATAGTGAAGTAAGGCTTGTGGATGGGAGGTCCAAGGTTAAACCATGGGGAGACAAACGAATCGTGGCTTCCAACCTCTGAAGTAGGTCCCGACCAAGTAAGGGAACCGGACAAGAGGGAATATATACGAAAGAATTGGTCACAGAGAATCCTCCAAGGCGGACCGAGACAGGTTCAAGGATAGGAACAGAATCAGAGGAGCCAGTGGCACCAATAATGGAGATAGATTTGGAAGAACACTTGCTGAGTGTACGGGTCAGAACAGAATGCTGGGCACCAGTATCAACCAGCATAGAGATGGAGTGGTCCCCTATACGGACATTGACCAAGGGCTCATGTGAACCAAGTGAGTAAGTCGGGAACAATCTGGAAAGCCCCTGATACCCACTGCAAGCCGGTCTGTCTCAGTTTCAGAGTCAGAGTGGAAGGATGCCAGCCGAAGGGAGACTGTAGGAGCTGTGCCTAGTCCTGAGCACATGTAGAACAGTTCTGAGCACATGGCAGAACAGTGAGTGGAGCAGAGGGTGTGCTAGCAGGAAGAAGCGGAGAGAAGAGCAGAGAAGGCGGTGCTAGCAGGGGAAGAGGCGAGAGCTAACTCCGCCCACCCGCGACGTCACCAGTCAAACTCCCCCCGTAAAAGGGGACGAGCCAACGGCAGAGAGTCCACAGTGCAAGGCCAGCTGAAGGGAGACTGTAGGAGCTGTGCCTAGTCTTGAGCACATGGTAGAACAGTCCTGAGCTCATGGCAGAACAATGAGTGGAGCAGAGGGTGTGCTAGCAGGAAGAAGTGGAGAGAGGAGCAGAGAAGGCGGTGCTAGCAGGGGAAGAGGCGAGAGCTAACTCCGTCCACCCCCCGACGTCACCAGCCAAACTCCCCCTATAAAAGGGGACGACCCAACGGTGCGCAGCCGTTTGGCGTGCGGCGAAGGCGAGCAGCAAAGGCGCTCGCCTTAGTGAGAGCACCTTTGCGAAGGGCATCAAGAAGGGCATCAAGGAAGGGCTATCAACTTTAGCCAGTCTCTTAACTTCTACAACTAGCTAATTAACCAATTGACTTCAGTCTTTCTTCAACTTTCTTCCAAGTCTTTCAACTTTCAACTTTCTACCTAGCCAACAAGCAACTAAACCTTTCACTCTTAACAGACGGACCACACCAATCACTCTATCCCCAAACCATTTTAACAGGCAAACCACACTATCCTCTAACATTTAATCAGACTGACCTCACTAGCACACTAACAAGCAGGCAACCTTAACTGACAATTAACTAACTACTCTATTTCCCAGACCAAGAACTAACTAGCTACCTCTATCCATCCAACCTCAACACTTTCTGACATCACCTAACAGCCCCCATCCTAACAAATATAAAAAAAAAAAACAACCAACTTTTGTAAATGGCAGGTAGAACTAGAAGCAGCAAGACTTCTATCAACACAGGCAGTCCAGTCACCGAAAGTACCCAGAGGATGGCTACGGTCTTCATACAGATGGAAGGGAAGCCAGGACGGAGGGCAGAGGTCTCTGTTCAGACTGAGGCCATCCCCTCAAAGATGTCTACAGTCTCCACACAAACGGAAGGAATGTATCAGCCAGATGAAAGCCTTTTGCTAGAGCTGAGGAGCCTGAGAGAGGAGGTTCAGCACTTAAGATGTATCCGAGACGACGAGACCTACATCGACGGAGTCATCCAGGAGCTGTCTCAGATCGCCGAACAGGAACCTGACAAGACCATCCTAGAGACACCCAAAGCATCCAAACCTGCAAACTTGAGACCAACCGTCGGAATACAGGAAGTGGCTGGGGACACTGATTCCTGGCAGCTGGTGACTTCCTCCACAGGAAAACGCAGAAGACCTTATTCTGTCTCTTTCTCTCACATACAGGGCGGCTCTACATCGACACCACAAATCACCCTGAGGAACAGATACCAGCTGCTACAGGAAGGTCCTGACAATGAGGAACAGGAAGTTGTTCAGCAGACGGTTCCAGTTCCGGAGTCAACAGATCGGCCCATCCCTAAGAAGGGCAGAGTGGTGGTCATCGGGGATTTGCTGCTGAGAGAGGCACCGAGGGTCCAATTTGTAGATCAGACCTGCAATCAAGAGAGGTCTGCTGTTTGCCAGGGGCCAGGATCCGGGATGTAACCGCTTGCCTGGACAGACTCATCAAGCCCCGTGACCACTTCCCCATGATTCTCATCCACGTCGGAATCAACGACACCGCCAGGAGCACCCCGGAGAGCATACCTGAAGACTTCAGAGACCTGGGTGAGAAGCTGAGGAGGATGGATGCGCAGGTGGTCTTCTCCTTGATCCTCCCAGTAAGGGGCAAGGGCAGTGCCAGGGAGGATCGCATCCAGAGGGCAAACGACTGGCTGCAGGGATGGTGCAAGGAGATGAACTTTGGGTTCTTGCACCATGGAGAGGCATTGCAAGGACTACAGGGATCAGATGGGTTACACCTGACCAGAAGAGGGAAGAACGTCCTTGGACATCGCCTAGCCCGCCTACTACACAGGGCTTTAAACTAGGTAAGTTGGGGGAGGGTAAGGGCACAAACAACCTACCTGGCGAGCTAAGCTGCCAATACTTTTTTGAGACTAAGGTAAGTAAACACCGATCTGGGTCAGGGGAGAGTATACACACTTTTGGGTCTGGGGTTGGCTCACATTATAATTCTGGGTCACATTGTAATTCTGGGTCTAAGCAGAGTACACATTGTAATTCTGGGTCTAAGTGGAGTACACATTGTAATTCTGGGTCTAGGGGGAGTACACATTGTAATTCTGGGTCTAGAGGGAGTACACATTGTAATTCTGGGTCCAGCAAGAGAACACACATTGTAAATTGTACTAAAGGAGTTCAAGTAGCCCAAGCGGGAATACCCCCACAAGGTACACACATTTCCGAGTCTGGGATAGGAACACACTGTAGTTCTGGGTCTGGGGAGTCCGGGATAGGTGCACGTTGTCTAGGGAAAGTACAAAACATGCGAATAATGCTAAAGGTGTCCAAGTAGCTCAAGCGGGAACATCCCCACTGAGACGTAACAAACATACAACATGGAGGGCTATGTATGTAAACGCACACAGTCTGGGAAACAAGATCCTTGAATTAGAAACAGAAATGAGGAATGCCGACCTGGATGTGGTGGCGATATCTGAGACCTGGCTCACGGATTCCCACGGGTGGGACATGGTCATACCGGGTTACAACTTGCTTCGCCGAGACAGGGAGGGCAAAATGGGAGGAGGTGTAGCATTATATACTAAAGATGACATTAAGGTCACCAGAAACACAGATGTCCACTATACTGGGGAATCCGTTTGGGTAAATTTGGCCAGAGGGAAGGACAAATGCCTGTATCTTGGCGTAATATACAGACCCCCAAGACAACAGGATGACCTAGATATGGAATTAATCGGAGATATAGAGAATATCACCTTGCATAGGGACACAGTATTGTTAGGTGACTTCAACATGCCTGATGTGGATTGGGACACGCTTTCCTCTGCTTCTAGCAGCAGCAGGAAGCTATTAAACTCTATGAAGGGAGCAAGACTCAGGCAACTGGTGTTGGAACCAACAAGGGATCAGGCAATACTGGACCTGATACTTACCAATGGAGAAAGTGTCACAGAGGTCTCGATGGGCGACACATTGGCCTCCAGTGACCACAACATGGTATGGTTCAATCTCAGGAAAGGTTTCACTAAATCTACCACACTGACAAAGGTCCTCAAATTCAAGGACACAAACTTCATTTTTACAGTTACAGCACCACAAACGTGGAACTCCCTCCCGCTATACTTACGACAGGAGAAAAATCTTGATAAATTTAAAGGCCAACTTAAGAGCTTTCTTTTTAAAGACGCTTTCAATGTTTAATTGAAAAGCCAATTGCTCTTTATAGTAATAATTCATTTTACTTAATTATGTATTTTATTCCCAATAAACTAATTTTCCCCTACCCTTTGTATATTACCCTTAATTGTTCTTCCTTTTCTATCAGACAATGTAGTTCTTCCCCTCCATCCTAATGTATCATGTTGTATTTTGTCTATGTTTAAAGATTTTATCTTTTTACTCAATTTTGTTCTTGTTTACCCAATATTAATATTTTATGTACATCGCTTAGTAATTATTGATAGGCGATTGATCAAATATTGAATAAACTTGAAACTTGAAACTTCGTTCACCAGGCGCTACAAAGCCAAGCAGAAACCGATAACGTGGAAGAAATGTGGTCGACTTTGAAAGCCACCATGAAAGAAGCAACAAACCGCTATGTTAAATCAGTAAGTAAACGGTGAAGGAACAATAAACCACAGTGGTTCTCTGCGGATATTTCGGACCTCATCAAGGAGAAGAAAAAAGCATTCATCTCTTACAAACAATCAGGGAAACAGGACTCTAGGGAAGTCTATCTGGCCAAGTCAAAAGCCGTCAAAACAGCAGTTAGGGAGGCCAAATTCCGCATGGAGGAGTCTCTAGCGAAGAACATCCAGAAAGGAGATAAATCCTTCTTCAAGTATATCAGTGACAGAAATAAGAATTCAGGCGGGATAGTACGTCTTAGGAAACCAGACGGAGACTATGTAGAAGCGGACTCGGAAAAAGCCCAACTGTTAAATGAATACTTCTGCTCAGTCTTCACCCGTGAGGCGCCAGGACTTGGCCCTCAGCTACAGATAAGGGTTGACGCAGATGACCCGTTTAGTAATTTTGAGTTTACACCCAGCGGTGTCTACTGCGAGCTGTCAAAGCTTAAGGTTAACAAGGCAATGGGGCCTGACAACCTACACCACAGGGTGCTCAGGGAGTTGTGTGATGTCTTGGCAGAACCGCTATCTGCGCTCTTCAATCTCTCCCTTAGTACGGGTAACGTCCCGTTGGACTGGAAGACGGCTAACATCATTCCACTCCACAAGAAAGGCTCCAAGATGGAGACAGCAAACTACAGACTGGTGAGTCTCACATCAATAGTGTGCAAACTAATGGAAACTCTAATCAAACGCCAATTGGATACGATCCTGAACGAGGAGAATCTACAGGATCCCCGTCAACATGGATTTACTAAGGGGAGATCCTGCCAATCCAACCTGATCATCTTCTTTGACTGGGTGACAAGGAAGCTGGATGTTGGGGAGTCCCTGGACATCGTATACCTGGACTTCAGTAAGGCATTCGATAGCGTACCACACCGCAGGTTGCTGAGCAAGATGAGTTCTATAGGATTGGGCGACACATTGACGAAATGGGTTGGGAACTGGCTTGGAGGTATGCTTCAGAGGGTAGTGGTGAACGGCACCCCCTCCGAAATGACGGAGGTAATCAGTGGAGTGCCGCAGGGCTCGGTCCTGGGCCCGATCCTATTCAACATTTTTATAAGAGACTTGGCAGAAGGGCTGTGAGGTAAAATAACTTTATTCGCCGATGACGCCAAACTAAGCAATGTAGTGGGCAAAAGCACAACAGACATAAATTCAATGTCCGACAACATGATGCACGACCTACTCCTACTGGAGCGCTGGCAACTCAGCTTCAATGCCAAAAAATGCAAAGTCATGCACCTGGGCAGCCAAAATCCATACAAGACTTACACCCTTAATGGCGAGATCCTAACAAGAACTGAAGCAGAACGAGACTTAGGGGTGATCGTCAGTGAGAACATGAAGACTGCCAATCAAGTGGAGCAAGCTTCATCCAAAGCAAGGCAAATCATAGGTTGCATATGCAGGAGTTTCGTCAGCCGTAAGCCTGAAGTCATTATGCCATTGTATAGATCCATGGTGAGGCCCCACCTAGAGTACTGTGTGCAATTCTGGAGGCCGTATTACCGTAAGGATGCACTGAGACTGGAGTCGGTCCAGAGAATGGCCACCCGGATGGTCTCAGGACTCAAAGATCTCCCGTATGAGGAACGGCTGGATAAGTTGCAGCTGTACTCACTCGAGGAATGCAGAGAGAGGGGTGACATGATCGAGACATTCAAGTATCTCACAGGCCGCATCGAGGTGGAAGAAGATATCTTCTTTTTCAAGGGTCCCGTGGCAACAAGGGGGCATCCGTGGAAAATCAGGGGTGGGAAACTGCATGGGGACACCAGGAAATTATTTTTCACTGAAAGGGTGGTTGATCGCTGGAATAGTCTTCCACTTCAGGTTATTGAGGCCAGCAGCGTGCCTGATTTTAAGGCCAAATGGGATAGACACGTGGGATCTATTCACAGAGAAAGGTAGGGGAGGGTCATTGGGGTGGGCAGACTAGATGGGCCGTGGCCCTTATCTGCCGTCTATTTCTATGTTTCTATGTTTCTATGTCCTTAACTTTAGTCTGGCGGGTACAGGGTCTGTTTGGACACTCGTTCTTCCAGTGACCGATCTCCTTGCAATAGGCACACTGATCCCATCCCAGAGCTCTGCGGAGTGCGGTTCTCTCAGGCCGTGGTACGGCAGATCGGGAAAGCGCATTAGGCTTGGGCTGACGGGAGGTAGAGAAAACAGGAGGGGGTTGAGAATTAGTAAAAGTGTTTTGAAGGACAACAGCTAAGAGGTCTGCCTTGTGGCGGAGGAGTTTATCGGTTTCCCGCCGGTTAGCACTGTCCCTATTCATAAAGACACGTGCTATCTCCAGGAATTGTGTGGTATTCATTCCGGCAAAGCCGTCTTGCTTTTGAAGCTTATGTACGGTTCAGTCTGACTTACGAAGGAAGTATTATCCATTCGCAAGTTTTCTGGTTTCTCAGGGTCAAAAGGGGTAAAGGTCCGGTAAGCATCACACAAGCATTCATAGAAGGCAGCGGGGGACTCGTCCGATTTCTGTAGGACTTCAGAAACCTTCGCAATTTTTGTGGGTTTCCGGGATGCAGCCCTCAAGCCTTCCAGGATATACTGGCGATAATGGTTTAGATGCGTGCTTTGGGCATCATTATTAGGCTCCCATTGAGGATCAACTGTCGGAAAATGAGTATTGACCCAGTTGGGGTCTCCTGCATCTGCACTCAATTGGGCTCTAGCCTGTGCCTCCTGGAGGACGCGTTTCCGGTCCTCAGTATTCAACAAACATAACAACAGTTGCTGACAATCTGACCAAGTGGGGCGGTGGGTTTGGATTATAGAGGTAATGAGGTCAGTAGTAGCCTGGGGTTTTTCTGAATACGGGGGACAGTGAGACTTCCAGTTATACAAGTCAGTGGTACTGAAGGGCTGGTATACAAGAGTTACATTGGGTGGCCTAGGATTTTCGGCAGCGTCCGGTGAGTTAGTGAAAGGAACTTGACGGAGGGGCATGGCTAAAAAGTCAGTATCTAAAATTTCCTGTCTCGGACGTTTTCTCAAGGGAATCAGGGAAGGAGGATCAGTTCAAAGCCAGTGGCTAATAGGGGAATCATCGGAAATGTATTGTGTGTTCTCATGGACTGATATGTTGGTCGGGGTTGTGCAAAGGAAGCTGCGGCTTGAACAAGAGGTGCAGGGTTAGGATTGGGTACGGGCTGAGGGGCGGTAGGTTGTTGAACAGGGGGATCAAAATTAAGGTGGGGTACCGGCGGCAGTGCCTCCGAATAAGAAGGTGGGGCAGTGGGTATTTCAAGTATGTCAGTTAAGGGATCATTCCCGAAGACCTGGCCAGGGCAATTACGCCCTTCAATAGTTTTTCTGAGGGCTAGGACCTGAGATTGAAGTCTCTTCGGTGTGGGCGGGAAAAGCCAAGAGGGTCTGGTACGGATCAAATCCTACCAGCGGTCTATATAAGGGAATTGATCGGGATGTCTAGTCTTGGCATGCATAATGATACTAAATACCTGACGGGTTATAACCTCATTCAGGGAACCAGAAGGGGGCCAGCCTACACCAAAGGCCGGCCATTCTAACTGACACAAACAAATAAGGGTTGATTTTTTAAATTTGGTACCATAATCGGAACCAGTTACAAATCTTCTCCTAAAGTTAGCTAACATTGTTTCAAGGGGATCCCCATAAACAGACTGACTTCCCCCCATCGTGCAATGGAGGACAAAAACACTTCCTCCCATTCCTGGCCCTGCCCGTTTCCAGACGAGGGAAATGCAGTACTAGGAAGTCCACACTCGCTTCATTCCAAGGACTTCTCAATCACACACAATACACACGCCAGTAATATCTGTTATCCAAAACAGTGAAACACAGGACCTATGTTTCCTTCCCGCGACTTCAGCGACAGATCAAGTGGCTTACTAGGCAGGAGAAAAGAGACAGGATAGGAATGATCAATTCCTACTTACCAGATGGTCTTGTACTTTAAACTGAGACTGGTAAACAGTTTAAACTGGTTTAGACTGGTAAACAGTTTAGACTGGTAAACAGTTGAATTGGTCGAACTGCCTGAGGTCTGCCAACCCCAAAAGGAGGGCTGCCGGCTAGGCAGACACATCAGCCGTAGGACCAGAGACAAGTGACCAATCAAGTGACCAGTGGTCAAGAGACCTTCAAGTCCCTGTTCGGGTGCCAAATGAAAGGTCACTTGGACACACAAAGTCAGAGGCGTGAAGAAAGTACTAGAATTTTATTTACAACATGCCGGACTCTTATGCAGTGAGCAGCCTGCTTACAAGAGTGTCAGAAACAGGAAATGCACGGACTTTTATGTCCTTTTCACTAAACATATGCAAACTAATATATGCAAAATCTACAACTTCTCATTTGTTACTTCTATAACTTTTCTACAATTATTATTGGTCCTAAGCCAGCACTTGTGATATGTTCAGGGGTATGAGTTATAGTCTTATAGGGAGCTAGTTCATTTATCTGCTTATCTAAGCCTTGCAGTTCTAACTGTTACATGTTCAGGAGGGCAGGGTACATCATGGCTCAAACTCTTATCTATTTAGCTTACAATGTGGTAAGGCAGGGACATACATTTCAGGCAGATGATGTCAGCAGATTGCATACTGTTTCCAGCTATGTAGGCCAGAGCAGTATTTCAAACAATAGTTAACCATTTCATGATCCTACATTATATTTGAATTCTTTAATATACGTATTGAAAGGGTTCAGTGTTAATGTCTTGGGTAAGTAGGTGGGAAGGGAAGGAAGGGGGATTTGTTCAGAGATATTTGGGGGTTGCATAGAAGAAAAACTGTGCACTGGTATGCTAATCTTTTCTTTGAATTTTAAAAAAAGAAATATAAGTGGAAATAAAGAAGTGAATAAGAAAACAGATAAATGGGGGTGGGGGGTGGGTGAAGCATGGGCGGGGCAGGCCCAAGGGGGCCCAGTGTACTTGTGTGACTAGGGGCCCTCGAAGAATTAATCCTGCCCTGGCTTCGCTGCCTATGAAAGTAACATTCTTAAGATAATTTTTATGTTGTTCATACAGAAACAGAATGCCTGCAAACTAAAGTCAACTTACTGCCTTTTTTTGTTCTTCCTGTTTAAGCAGTGTAACCTGTTTTTAAAAAAAGATTGCAGAGGTGAACCTGAGGTCAGTGCTGAGCAAAATGGTAGAGAATATTACAGTATAAAGAAAAAGTACTGAACATATACATAGGCATATCTTAATGGAACAAATCCAATATGAATTTAGCCAAGGGAAATCTTGCCTCAAAATGTGACTGAAGGTGATCCAATTGATAGTGTATCTGGATTTTCAGAAAACATTTTACAAAGTAATTCCCCTCTCTTCCTATTGTATATTAACTTCCTGCCAGCTTTCCCTTCTCCTCCATCTAAATGATGCAGCAATTCCTTATCCCCTTTTCCTTCACCTCTACCCTTGTGGTCAGCATTTGTCTGTCTCCCTCTCCCCCTTGCCATGACCCAGCAAATATGTATTCTCTCCCTTTCCCTCCTCTTTTATGATCCGGTGCACAGGACCACTGGAAGTGAAAGCTTATTAAGTTCAGTTGTTGCTTACAACCCTAGGAAGGAACATTGTATCAACACTGTTATAACTACTTCTCAAGTGTCAGGCTGGGTTTTCTGCTGCCATTCTTCCCTTTCAACCAGTGCTTGGTTTATGCTGGCCCTTCAACATACCATTTGAAAACCACTGGTTTAGGCCCTCAATTTGGCAAGCCAAAGCTAAACACCTAACCTCAGGATAACAGCTGAGTATCACTTCTAACTGGATAATGTTTTGGCTTACAGTTTCTTCACTGCTTCCCTGGCCCAGCCTACTTTTACATGGACATTATTAGAGCTATTTGACAATTAGAAATGGCCCAATATTATCTGCATATTTAAAAAACAAACAAACATGATGAGTGATACATATTGCTTAAAAACAAGTTATACAGTATCAAAAATTAGAAAATGAAAATATTCTTATCATTATGACTTCAAAAACTTAAGGATATCGTCATTTAACTTCTAAAATGTAAAATATTATTGAGCATTTGAAAATGCCATTTGTTAAGCAGGCAGTTGTTTTACGATCAAACAATTTTTTTATTGATGCAAAAAACAAATTTACTCACCAATGGCAAATATAGCTAATACAAAAAAAAAAAAAATTGTAAAGTCAGAGACAGAATAATACAGAAATATTGACACTGCAAGAATGAAAATACTATAGTGAAAAATACATATTGTAATATAACAACATTCATACCCCTCCATGCCCCACTCCCCACAACCTCAAGAGATATGAACAATAAAGAGATTAGGCCATGATTATACAAAAAGAATAAATAACTCTTCGACAAGCCCAACAGAGGAATAACCCAAAGGAACATTATAACATACCAGGACACTGGATTATTATGAACCCCATTGAAACACCTTCTTAGACCATTAATTCCCGGCCCTCCCAAACCCTCGCCCACCTACCCAAACCCCACTCCCCCAGTCATGTAGTGAAAAAGAAAGAGAGAACTATGAAAGTGTTTGTGCGTGCACCAGTCACAACCACCATATCAAATCCCCCCAATAGGAGGAATGGCCGCATCCCCCAAGCGATTGAGGAAAGAGCTACGTACACAATAAGGCAACGATTGTATATAGGGGCCCCATAAAGAATAAAAATGTTTTGATTTCCTAAAAGTCAAATGAAGATCCTGGAATTCCCATAACAATAACTCATGAAGATGATTATGCCAATGCCTGAAGGAAGAAGATGTCTCCTGCGTCCAATGTTGTAAGATGCATTTTTTCCCTACAATATAAGATTTGAGAACACATAGACAATGACCCTTACCCCGAATTCCTAACAGAGAAACCTGCCCCAGAAGAACATCTAAAGGATGTAGCCAAAGTGGAGGATATCCGCAAGATACTGAAAAAGAGCCCACCAATATTGAACAAGCTGGTGGCAGGTCCAAAAAGAATGTATGAAAGTATTTGAGGCTTGATGACACTGACAACAACGATCCAAGGAAATACCTCCCATCAAAAAGAGACCATGGGAAACATAAGCATGACATAAGACATGACATTGGCATTCCCGCAATTCCGGAGAACAAACCCAAGAGGGAATAAGCCGCAAGAGTTGAAAGAAGTCCTCCTCTCAAATATCCATAGCCAAATCTTTGCCCTAACAAGCTAAAATGGATGCAATCGATTTAGCTGGAAGATGTTGCATCAACCGCTGGTGAAAATATGCAATAGACAGTGATTCCTCAGTATCAGGAGCAAAAGATCATCCAAATGTTGAGCTAAATCCATTGATAAGGAAGCAGCAGACAATGACTTTAGATGTAAGAAAATGCCGGAGCTGAATAAATCCCAAAGATCCTCATGTACAGTAAGTAGAACTCCCCATCCCTAGCAAGAAATCTCCATTCCCTTTCAACGGCAAATAGCAAGTACAACGAGCACTAAAATGACCCCAATGAGCCAAGGCTTTCCATAAACTCCAGGCCACCTGGAACAAGACAGAAGAACAAATATGTAATGGTAGAGCTCCCAGATGAGCATGGAGTACATAAAGAGAATGAAGAGGGCCGCACCAAGTACATTCCATAGCTAAGGGAGTATGAAACTCTATAGAGTTTAATCAATCACCTAGATGTCTATGAAGACAGGCCAAGTTATAGAACCTCAGATCTGGGATTCCTAACCCCCCCTATGCCAGTTACCCACCAAAATGTAAAAGTACACCTTGACCTTCTCCCTTCCCAGCAGAACCGGCTAAGCATATGATGTAGGGTCTTAATGTCCGCAGCACACAAATATATCAGAAGAATTTGTAGACAGTACAACCATCTAGGAAAGATAACCATTTTATAAAGACTAATGCGCCCCATAAGTGATAAAGGATGGGCTTTTCACTGTTTAAACGAAAATCTAGTGGTTGCCAACAGACGGGGAATATTAAGGCCATAAAGATTTACAGTATCCGTCCCTAGAGCTATACCCAAATATTGAAAGGAGACCGAAGTTTTGCTCAGAGGACAATGAAACCCCTCCCTGGGAAGGCCATGAGGAAAAAACTCCAGATATTCAGATTTAGCAAAACTCAATTTGAAGCCCGAGAAGTCTCCAAACAAAGCTGGCAAAGATCAACTAGGGCGAGTGATGAGCACCAGCAGATCATCTGCAAAGACAGATAACCTAAAGGTCTCAGAACCATGAACCACCCCCTCAATCTCGGGATTAAACAAGATATCCCTAATCAAAGGATCCAAGGTAAGCACGAAAAGAAGAGGGGATAAAGGGAAGCCCTGCCTAGTACCCTGTAAAACTGCAAAGGAGTCTGACACACAACCATTCACTGCGATTTGAGCTTGCAGAAGACAATAAAGCATCTAGATTGCTGATAAGAAATCACCCGAGAAGCCATAAGCTTGGAGAACCCAAACATAAAGGTCCAATTGACCCTATCAAAAGCCTTCTCTGCATCAAAACTTATGAGCAAAGAAGGCATCAAGTCCCTCTGAACTCGTTCCAGAGACAAGGGAATTCACTGAAGGTTTTTCATGACTGACCGACCACGAAGAAAGCCTACCTGCGGATCCACTAATAGCTGAGGTAACACCCGAGCCATTCTATTTGCCAGGATCTTAGCAAAAAGCTTAGCCTCAAAGGCCAACAAAGAGATAGGCCGATATGATTCCACCAAAATAGGATCCTTCCCAAGCTTCAACAGCACCACCACCAGAGCTTCCCGTAGTGAGCTCAGAAGTATTCCCTCTGACAAAAAGGAATTAAACACCATAGTGAGGCAACCACTTATAGACAATTGGAGGATCTTATAAAATTCAGCTGAAAAGCCATCACTATCCAGTGATTTACAAAGTGCACTCAACCCAATGTTGACAGAAACTTCCTCCTTAGTAAAGGAAGAATTAAGAACTCCCCGTTGAGTGTATGAGAGAACAAGAAAATCAATATTAGAATGGTATAGATTACTGGCAAGACCCTGCACTTTCGGAGCAGTATAAAGCTCAGCAAAAAAGCCTGAATAATAGCCAAATCAGACCACACCAAATCCCCCTTTTTATTTTGAAGGCATAATACCCTACGAGAGCCTTGTTCCTTATGAACAAGTCTGGCCAAGAAAGACCTAGTTTTGTTAGCATGCTTGTAGAGTTGAAATTTATAATACATCATGGATTTCTTAGCTTTCTCATGTAAGAGCTGATTAAGAGTGGCCTGAGAAGCCAACCAAGCTGCTTTATGGGAACCCAAGGCCACCGCTCCATTTCTTTGTTTATCCAGATGAAACTGCTTTCCCCATCATTATATCTCTGCCTCCCCTACCCGGTTCTTGTGAGAGCAAAAAGAAATAATTTCTCCCCTAGGTACTGCTTTTGCAGCCTCCCAAAACAAGAGAGGCTGCGAAACATATCCATTATTAGCCTGATAATCATTCAATCTATCAATAATAAAGGCATGGAACTTAGTGTCATAATATAAATCCCTAGGGAATCTCCAGATATGCGCCCTGGGGACCCTTTCCAGCACCTGAAGGTCCAACCATATAAACGCATGATCAGATATACAAGTTGGACCAATCCCAGCCACCTGTAAACAAGAAGACAGAGAGGAAGAAATCAACAAGTAATCAAAGTGGTCAAAATGGCAGTTAGGAAGGCAAAACTTAGAGTGGAAGAAATTCTGGCAAAAAACATTAAAAAGGGGGACAAATCCTTCTACAGGTATATTAGTGACAGAAAAAGGAACACAGGCGGGATAGTACGCCTTAGAAGACTGGACGGAAGTTACGTGGAAGCAGATTCCGATAAAGCCGAACTACTGAATGAATACTTCTGCTCAGTCTTCACCTGTGAGGCACCGGGACATGGTCCGCAGTTGAAGGCAACACAAAGCACAGAAGACCCGTTTCAGAATTTTGAGTTCACACCAGGTGAAGTTTACAGTGAACTGGCAAGACTCAAGGTGAACAAAGCCATGGGACCAGACAATTTGCACCCAAGAGTGCTCAGAGAAATGAGCGATGTCCTGACGAAACCGTTGGCTGAGCTATTCAATCTCTCCCTAAGTAAGGGGAAAGTTCCCCTGGACTGGAAATTAGCTAATGTCGTTCCTCTGCATAAAAAGGGTTGCAGGGCAGAGGCTGTGAATTATAGACTGGTGAGTCTCACATCAATAGTGTGCAAACTCATGGAAACACTAATTAAAAGCAAATTTGGCACGATCTTGAATGAAGGGAATCTTCGGGATCCTAGTCAGCATGGATTCACCAAGGGTAGGTCCTGCCAATCCAATCTCATCAGCTTCTTTGACTGGGTAACAAGAAAGTTGGACTTGGGAGACTCTTTGGACGTCGTGTACCTGGACTTCAGTAAAGCTTTTGACAGTGTCCCACACCGCAGGTTGCTAAGCAAGATGGAATCGATGGGGTTAGGAGAGACACTAACTGCATGGGTCAATGATTGGCTGAGTGGCAGACTTCAGAGGGTGGTGGTTAATGGTACCCTCTCTAAAACATCGGAGGTGACCAGTGGAGTGCCGCAGGGCTCGGTCCTGGGTCCACTCCTTTTCAACATATTCATAGGGGATCTGACTCAAGGGCTTCAAGGTAAAATAACACTATTCGCCGATGACGCCAAACTATGTAATATAGTAAGTGAATGCAGTTTACAGAATTATATGGCGCAGGACCTGCTTACATTGGAAAGTTGGTCCTCAACCTGGCAGCTAGGCTTCAATGCTAAGAAATGTAAGGTCATGCACCTCGGAAGCGGAAATCCATGCAGGACGTACTTCTTGAACGGAGAAACTTTAACTAGGACTTCAGCAGAACGAGATTTAGGAGTAATCATCAGTGCAGACATGAAAACTGCCAATCAAGTGGAGAAGGCTTCATCTAAGGCAAGGCAGATATTGGGTTGTATCAATAGAAGTTTTGTCAGCCGAAAGCCTGAAGTCATAATGCCGTTGTACAGGGCCATGGTGAGACCTCATCTGGAGTACTGTGTGCAATTCTGGAGGCCACATTACAGTAAAGATGTGCGCAGAATTGAATCGGTTCAACGGACGGCCACCAGGATGATCTCGGGGCTCAAAGGTCTCTCGTACGAAGAGAGACTGAACAAATTGCAGCTCTACACTCTTGAGGAACGTAGGGAGAGGGGAGACATGATCGAAACATTTAAGTACCTCACGGGATGTGTCGAAGTGGAAGATGATATTTTCTTTCTCAAGGGACCCTCGGCCACAAGAGGGCACCCGCTCAAACTCAGGGGCGGAAAATTTCATGGCGACACCAGAAAGTATTTCTTCACAGAGAGAGTGGTTGATCATTGGAACAAGCTTCCAGTGCAGGTGATCGAGGCAGACAGCGTGCCAGACTTTAAGAATAAATGGGATACCCATGTGGGATCCCTACGAGGGTCAAGATAAGGAAATTGGGTCATTAGGGCATAGACAGGGGGTGGGTAAGCAGAGTGGGCAGACTTGATGGGCTGTAGCCCTTTTCTGCCGTCATGTTCTATTTTTCTATGTTTCTATGATTGGGTTCCATGGGCTCTGGAAACATGTGTGTAGTCTGTCTCACTTGGATAAAAGAATCTCCAGGAGTCCAACAGATCCAATGAATCACAGAGCAAAGGAACTCCCATAGAGTAATCAATGGGGGAAGCTCCAGCAGGATTAGATTTGTCTAGCAAAGGATCAAAAACAGTGTTGAAATCACCCCATATAATAATAGGTGCCTGGGTAGGCGAATGTGCATGATGTATTAACTCCTTGAAAAAAAGAGCATCATAATTATTTGGAGCATACACATTGACCAGCACCATTTCCTGATTATTCACTGATATATGGGCGACAATATACCTATCCTGAGAAACCTGAAAGACATGGTGTTCCACCACCAAATCCTTTTGAAACAAAATGACAACCCCCCAGACCTCTAAGACTGTGCAGGATTCTCAATAATATCCCCCATCCACTAGGTTCAAAGTTTAACATGTGCCTTGGAACTCGTGGGTCTCCTGCAGCAAGGTAATACTAGCCCTATGTTGTTGCAAGACCCATAAAATCTTGCTTTGCTTTATAGGAGAATGAACACCCCCTACGTTCCAGGAAAAAGTCATAAGGGACATCAACCATTCTACCTAGATTCAAGCCAAGCTCACAGAAAACTAAGGCAGGTAGGGCACCCCAGCCCATGCCCCCCCCCCACCAAACTCATGCAAAGCACACACACCCCTCCTCTGCACATAGACATACAACCAATCCAAGCCCTTTCACTGCAACAACCAATTCCCCCCTTTCCTTCCCCCATCCCAACTTCCCTACACCCTAACCCCCTCCCCCAAATCCACCCCAACCCTCTCCCCCCAACCCCTCCCCCAAAACCATAAGGTCTACTCTCCCATCCCCATCCCCCATACCTCTTCATGAGCTAACTCTAACAGTCACTCTAACAGCAAACTCTAACAGTCATCAAAGTGTCCCCGTTCCCCCCCAAAGAACATCGTAACCAAAGAGCAAACCAATAAGGCTCATCAACAACAATAGTAATCAAAAGGTAATGGATTTTTAAGGGTAAAAATGAAGAGAACCCCCAGGTTCAATGTTTGCTTGCTCAAAAACAATACATGACAAGCACAGCACCTAGAAATAGATCAAAGTTCAAGACACAGTCACTGCAGGCCCCAGATTATTTAATAAGTCCTGTGCCTGACATGATGTCTCGAAGAATTGATCATGGCCCTCATAGTGGACTCGTAGCTTTAAAGAGCCATAGTTTCACAGGTTGAAGGCAGAAATCTCAAAACTTCCCTAACAGTTGAGGCAGTTTCAAAAGCCCGCCATCCAATGTTAGTAAAAATTTTCAGCATTGCAGGGTACGCCAGCATGAAGCGCATCTTATGCTGTACTATATCTGCACAAAACAATGTAAACTGCTGGCGCTTATCAGACAGAGGAGTAATCCTGAAACAAACGTATCCAATTCCTTCAAATATAAGTAAATCTTGGTGTTGTTGATATTTTTGAAAGAGGGCTATTTTATGTGCATAATTATGTACTTTCACGATTACCACCTGAGGTCTTTGTCAATTTTCAATCTTGCATTCCAGACGATGTACTCGTTCAAGCCAGATAGGACCAATGCCAGGGGGAAGTGGTAATTCTTTATGCAGCCAGTTTTCAAGTTGAGACATTAGATGAGAATCTAATATACTATAATTTCAGGGAGACCAAAAAATCTAATATTGTCCCTGCAGGAGCGATTTTCTAAGTCTTCAAGTCTGGCTTCTTGCTAACGATGCTGCTCCTGCAGGGTTACTATTGACCCTGAAGTAGTCGTTCTTATATCCTCTACTTCTGTCACAGTGACCTCCAGCTCATCAGTGCAGCAGGTAATTTCTGATAGGAGAGACTCCACTCCTGTTATTTGGTCAGACAGCTGGGTAAATCTTGGCTCCAAAGCTTTCACCACAGCCATAAATCTAGGTTCCAAGGCCTGAGCAATTGCTGTTGTTACTTCTTGCACTGAAAATTCTGAAAATTGATCAGTAGAATCAGCCATGTTGCCAGTCTGTGAGTGAGTTTTCTCACTATTTTTTCCCTTCACAAGGCGCTTTGAGCGCATTGATGTTTCAGATCTTAGCAGATATTTTTTCCATATATCTTAAATGGATTGCTGTTAGGATCCAGAAGATTAATTTGCAGTATTAAGTGCAGTTGAGGCCAGGGGGACAGGAGCCCAGCTCAGATACGTCCTGCTAGGCTCAACAACATTATGGAACTCCCAGGCAGTTGTTTTAAAAGGGCTTATTTCTGCTATATTTTTTCTTTTCTTCTTTCAACTGACCCCTAAGAAAAACTGATATAACAATTCTATTCAGCTGAATAGCTTTTGATTACATTCATTTCTTTTCCTGGAAGATCATGTTTATGCTGCCAATATGCATATTTCTCAAGCCTTACAAAATTGATATAGAAGTTGTAATATAGTAGATTATTATTTTTTTTCTGCTTCTGAATTCCACAGAATAATCTCAGAGACCCTTATTACAGGCTTCAAATAATGCAAAATATTTCTGCCAAGAGATTCAGCACAGGTCACGTTAAACATTGTTTCTAAATCTTTTGAGCTTCAAATGGTGTGATTTAGTGCTACTGTGTCGGCTTTCAACATAACATTAAATTGACTGTACAATTATGCTAGCCTAGCATCAAGTTACAAATTTGATTTTCAAGAGCAATTGCTTAGTTTGATCTTGCTGTGATTAGGTGTTCACCTCTGTTTTGATTTCTGTCACTTTTGCCTTTGTGCTGTCAAATTTGCTTGCTAGAGATAATGCTTAAAGTCAAAATAACTTCATTCCTCATGTGTTTGTTTTACATAGGGCTGAGGATGCTATTCACAGCAATGAAAATGTAAATTTTACCTGTTCAAACTCAGTGAAGATACTGTTTGCTCATAACAATTGATTTACTCATGAAGGAACCAGAAGTACACATTAACCCGAACCCCTATTCTTTTCTAAATGCCAATCCAGAATTTGATGAAAATAAAATATCTAATAAGATAATTATTTTTGTGTTGAAAGGAAATTATAATAAGTTCACTCTTTCATCATGTGGTAGACAAGCATGTCAAATGGTTTGAAAGGAAGCCAATAATCTTCCTTAAATGAAAATTACTTACAAAGTCCAACTTTGAAAATGGCATTTAGGTAGGGATTCAGGACATTAACAATTCACCAAGTATTTTGCAAAAGGCTTTGCTGAACATAGGACCTTTTGTAAAATATGTATAAAGTTGCTGGACACATATTATCCACTTAGAACATTAGATTAAGTGGAATATATATTTTTATTTTTAATGAATAGTGCCAACAGCCATTTTAGACAAAAATGCATTGCAAAAAAAAAAAAAAGAGAGAGAGAGAGACAAATAACAGAGGGCTTTATACGTATATACTCGTATAAGTGCTAATCTTGCAACATTCATGTGATATTCCCAGAATTTACAAAGCCACAATTTAGGACCTGAATAAATACCTTTATTTTCTATTTTATTTATTTTTAAAGTGATGTTAGACACCACATGGTAAGCACAATTGCTATCTTGATCACTAGGATATTTGGGTCAATTTTAAAAACCCACTCAGTATAAGAGATAAGAAACCAGTTGAATGGTTCTATTGAGCTAAATTTTCAGCCAAACCTACAGATATAGCACCCCTTTGAGGTAATATATTGTAACTGCCAGTAAGGAATGGGGATGCTGATACAAAATATGCCCAGTAAGACCCTATTGTAATTTGGAAACCTAGTGGGTTATGAGTTCATTAATAGATTGGGGCTAGAAAATACTACTCAGTTCAACAAAGTTTAGCTTTCGGTGTCCCTTCGGTAACCTGAACCCCAGTCAATAATGTGCTCATAGCCAGCATTAGTCAAGAACATTTAGGGGAGGGGGGCGCTATTGAGCTGGAGAACAAGGTGGCCGCATAATCTCTCCTCTCCTCCTCAAAATATAAATCATCGAAGCGAAGCAAGTGATAATCTCCACAGTTTAAGTATATAAATATACCATCTTAAAGCTGAGATGGCAGCGAATAAATCTGGCAAAACAGATTTACAATCAGCACAAACGTCGGGATCAAAAAGATCCAAACATGATCCTCCGTCGCCAGAGAAACCGCCGGTGAGTAAACACCTCACAGACTCTTCAGACATTGTATTAGACGAGATCCGCGCTTTGAAAGATCTCATAACAAAACAATACGATATAACATGCGAGATGCGTGGAGAGATTAACTCACTCTCTGTCTCCTTCGAATCTTGTAAAACGCGTGTCGAGGCGTTAGAGACCAGAGCAGACATGGCGGCGCTTTCCTCGGCACAGTTTGAAGAACGTGTGCAGCAGCGCTTTAAAAAGCTGGATCAAGAGCTGGAGGATCTTTCTAATCGCAATCGGCGAAATAATATAAGAATTATTGGTCTACAGGAATGTGCGGAAGGATCAGATCTCATTAAATTTTTGGCTGATCAACTCCCGAAAATCCTACATTTGCCACTCGACTCACCTCTACAATTTGAACGAGCCCACAGGACGCCATCTTCTTTAAAGCAGGGATTCACACGACCAAGACCCATCGTGGCAAAACTATTGCGCTATCCTCAGGCTCTACAAATTCTAACAGCAGCAAGATCCATCTCTGACTTAAAGTTTGAGGATAAAAAAATCTTGATCGTTCCAGATTTGGCGAAAACAACGGCGCGAAAACGAAAGTCATTTCTGGACATGAGAGCACGCCTTAAATCAATGGGAGCACGATATGGCCTGCAATACCCTGCTCGGATGATTGTGACAATCAACAACAATACCCAGCATTTTGATTCCCCAGAGCAGCTCCAATCTTTCCTAGATAATCTACAGTCACAAGGCATGTCATCCACCTGATGATTTTATACTATACTTCATCTTCATGCCTAATCTCTACTCCTTAGGAAGACTGTGACAATCAACAACTCTACCCAGCATTTTGATTTCCCAACATAACTTTAATTCTTTCCTGGACAGTTTACAGTTATAAGGCATGTCATCTACCTAATGTTTATATATTGCATTTCATTTACATGCCTAATTTCCACTCCTTCGGATGATCGTAACAATCAACAATTATATTCAGCTTTTGGATTCCCCAGAAAACTCCATTCTTTCCTAGACAGTCTGCAGTCACAAGGCATACCGTCCATCTAATCACTCTTTAATTCATTTCACCTACTTGCCTAATTCCTACTCCTCCGGATGAATGTGACAATCAATAAATCTACCTAGTAATTTGTCTCTCCAGAGTGACTCCACTCTTCTCTGGACAGTCTGCAGTCACAAGCCATGTCGTTTGCCTGATATATTATACTTTACCTACATGCCTAATTTCTACTCCTGAGATCTGAAGATGTCTGAAGAAGAACACAACTGCTTTTCATTTTCTTTGCTTTCATATTTTAATGAATTTGCTTCTGTTCCCTTTCTTTCTTATTTAATTCATACTACTATCTTTTTGATTATTTTTTCTCATTGAATATTTTCCTTTCTTTTAATTTCTATTAATGATATATGTTATAGAGATATATAACTTTTTCATATTGAAAATGTATGATTTGTATATGGGTGGAAGGGGGGAGGAAGGGAACGGGGGAAAATTTGAGGGAGGGGGAGGGCAAAAGGCAGAAAGAGAAAAAGAGGGAGGGAAAAGAGGGAAAAAAAAAAATAAAAAAAACACACACAAAAAAAAATACTAAATATTTAAATAATAAATAAAATAATTAAAAAATTGTAAAAGATAGAAGGAGAGAAAAGGAGGAAAAAAAAGGAAAAAACAAAAAAACAAAAAAAAAACAAAAGAACAACAAACATAGACTAAGGGAATAGACATTCTTTGTTTCATCAATTATTATGGATCTATCCTGATTTTATTTCATTTAGGATTTTTACCTTTGATTTAGTTCCTCACTTTGGTTATAAGGAAAGTATTAAAAGGGTATGAGTTCTATATGGAGATTTATATACACAAGACAATCTGAAAACATAAGAAGAAAATAAAGAGGGAAATCATATGAAATAGGCAACAAATAAATTTAAAAATAATAAAACTACAAAATAACACAAAAAAAGGTTAACGGGAAAATGATGGGAACGGGGAATAATAATTATATAATAAAAAATAATAATAAAAAATAAAAAATTTATTACAATAAAATTAAAATTTATAAAAAACAAGAAAAACAAAAAAAAATAAATAATAATAAAAAAAAAAACATATACATGTCTCAACATATACATTAGTGATCTAATACATTAGTATACAAATCTGCTGATGGTGCATCTTCAAGGCCACAATTATATTGAGAGTTATTCTATTCTTTCTTACTGGCCTTAGTGATGACTTTCCAATATCAAGGCGTTCAATACTGGTCGCCATACCTTAAGAAGGATATGGCGATACTCGAGAGGGTCCAGAGAAGAGTAACAAGGATGATAAAGGATATGGAAAACCTTCCATATGCGGAAAGGCTAGAGAAGTTGGGGCTCTTTTCTCTGGAAAAACGGAGACTTAGAGGGGACATGATAGAAACTTATAAGATCTTGAAGGGGATAGAGAAGGTGGAGAGGGACAGATTCTTCAGACTAGTGGGGGCAACAAAAACAAAAGGGCATTAAAAAAACTGAAAGGTGACAGTTTCAGAACAAACACTAGGAAGTTCTTCTTCACTCAAAGGGTGGTGGATGCCTGGAATGTGCTTCCAGAAGAGGTGGTAGGGCAGGGTACGGTTTTGGGTTTCAAAAAGGGATTGGATTATTTCCTGAAGGAAAAGGGGATTGAAGGGTATAGTTAGATGGTTATTATACAGGATATTAAATGAATAGGGAATAAAATGTTTTAGGTAAAAGATCACTTACAGGTCATGGACCTGGGGGGCCACCGCGGGTGCGGACTGCTGGGCGAGATGGACCCATGGTCTGACTCAGCAGAGGTGACGCTTATGCTCTTATGTTCTTAAGGGTTAAGCTGGAATCCCCATCTGGATATTGTAATATTCAAAAGCTGCTCTTTCCCTCAGGAAAAACCCCAGAAAAAGTAAAGATGTTTGGGATCTTGAGGCTCACCATGAATCATAACCGGGGGACTCAACAGCTTAATCTCCATTGGAACTTTTTGAACAAACCATTTAATGAGTCCTTGACAGTACTCTTCTAACAAATAGATGTCCCTTTAATGTTTTCAATAAGATGCAAATCAGTGAAGAGCTGCTTAGTTGACTCCGAAGGTATAACAAACTAATGATTCAAGTGCCTCACCTGAGATTTCTGGAAGAAAGCTGTGTATCAGCAACCAGGGCCTGACACACGCATTGGCCCTCCAAGATATTCTGAGAAGTAGGAACCAGTAATGTATGCATCAGAACCGGACAATATCCAGGTTTAAGACGCTGGTCAGAAGCACGTTACAATGGATCGGGGAAGGCAGATTCAATTTAAACTCGAGAGCGAATTAAGTTTCAGCTTCGACGAGATCTACGGTATATAACAAACTTGCCAACTTAGCTAAAGCTCGTCACCTCCGTCTCAATCCGGAACCAGAAACCATGCGCCAGGGACAAACCAATAAGTTCTCCTTCAACGATTCCACAAGCCTTTTCAGGAGCCCTCCAGTCAAAGGACAAGGCAAAAAGAAAGAAGAAAATCCATCCGACTTCCGTTTCTGAGAACCCACTGCGATTCTTCACATGATCCAATGTGGGCATCTACACCAGGGCTCTCTCTAAAGTTCCCCCGCACTTCTTCCAATACAATTGAATTCAGAGCCATACTCGATCACCACTGTCAGTATCTTCTCTGTTTCGCTTCCGCATTGTATCTTTTATTTGACTTCTCTTAAAGCCTTTTTATGTTTTATTTATTTTCTTTCTTTAAACCACAACCAGTTCAGAGAGGAGGGAACAGAATTCAATGACCTCATAGATCCATATTTAGAACTTCCAAACGTCAGATAATTTCTGCATACATTAAATTACAGAATCAGGTATTTAATTAAAACTTAGAATCTTCTCCTGTTTTAAAATGCTTCTAATTCCAACTGTTCTAATTCAGTTAAAAATCTGTTGTAGCGGCCATCTTTAATGATAAAAATAAAGCTTAAAATATATATTCATTTAATTCAATAGTTCTGAATTTTTATTATTCTTCAAGCTAAAATTTTCCTCTTACCAGCATTTTAACTCTCAATTCATGGGTATTTCTTGAGAAGATATGAACTCCTTAAGTTTTTCTGGGCCATCAAAGAAGTAAAACTTATCTTTATAGGTGATTTTTATTTGTGCTGGGTAGAATATTCCATATTTTGCTCCTATTTCTTTTAATGGTTCTCTTAGCTGTAAAAACTTTTGCCATATGTGAACAGTTTCCTCAGCTAAATCTGGAGCAAAAAACAATTTAGAGTCTTTATATACTATATTTTGTATTTCTCTAGCAGCTTTTAAAATATCCAGAACATGTTGGAATCTCAATAATTTGAGTATTACAGTTCTTGGCTTACCTGAATTTTGGGAATTTTTTGCTCCTATTCTGTGAGCTCTTTCTATTTCTATTGGTGTTTTTATCCTTAGTGAAAGAAAATTTGGAATCATTTCTTCTAAAAATGAAATTATATTTTATCCCAGGACAAGCAGGCAGGTATTCTCACATATGGGTGACATCATTGATGGAGCCTGGATGCGGACGCCTCGCAAGCAGACTTGCTTGAAGAAACTCGAAGTTTTAAGTCGCCCACACCGCGCATGCGCGAGTGCCTTCCCGCCCAGCATAGAGCACGTCTCCTCAGTTCTGTTTTCCACGGAGCCGAGAAGTCCGTCTTTGACTCTCTGCGTTTAACTTCGTTCACTTTGTGCCTTCTCTCAACCGCGGTTTGTGTTTTTTTCTTCACGAATCGCTGTTTTATTTTATTTCTTTTATTTTAGTTTAAAAAAAAATATTTTTCTTCTTCTGTTCGTTTTCCAGGACAGGCCACTCGGCCACAGCCTGAGGGCTTCGACTTTGCAGCGGCTATTTTTCCATCTATGTCCCAGCCTGCTACGGGCTTCAAGAGGTGTAGCAAGTGTCAGCGCGCAATCTCTCTTACGGACCCTCACGGACGCTGCCTCAAGTGCCTTGGGCCGAAACATCATCCTAGGTCGTGCCTGCCATGCCAAACACGCCTTGTGCTTTTAAGTGTTGTTGCATTCTGGTGGACAAGCTTTTCAAGATGGAGTCTCCTACTGATCCCTCGACTTTGAAGGCGTCTTCGGCCTTGACTTCCATCGAGGCTTCTTCTGCACCTTCTGCTTCCACCTCGAGCCTCATCAGACCTTCGTCGTTTGTAGCGGCTCTTGCTTCGACGTCATCTGCTGTATCTTCCCCTGTTTCTTCAGGTCAGATAGCTCAGCAGTCGGTTCCACTGGTGGTGATTAAAGTGTCCAAGACTCATAAGTCAAAACACACTCACACTACCTCGAAGGAACCTCCAGCCAAAGCAGGTGGTCCGGTTTCAGACATGGATCCATCCTTGCCGGCTTCTTTCCAGACCATGTTAGAGAAGCAGTTTATTCAGTTCCTTACTAACATGGGACCCAAACTGCTTCCTCTTATCCAGTCTGGGCATTCAGCAGACTCCCGCGAGGTCGAGCTGCTTCCTTTGCCCCAGTCTGAACTTACACACTCTTTGCAAGGAGCAGAGTCTCTGCGAGTGTCTGGTCTGCCATCCAAGCACAAAAAGCAAGGAGCAGATTCTTTGCGAGTGCCTCAACGAGAATCCTCACACTCTAAACAAGGAGCAGAGTCTTTGAGAGTGCATCAAGGTTCCTCCATCAAGCCTCTGGAGCTTCGATCTACAGCCTCTAGTCCTATTCATACATCGGCATCAGCTGCCTACGTCTCCGAGGCGAAATCTCCTCGATTCTCGAGATCTGGTTCCAGACACAGTTCTCACCGACATTTGAGGCCTTCAATGAGGCATCCTTCCAGGCATCATTCTTCTTCTCATGACAGACCATCTTCCTCGAAGCCTCGATCTACTCCAACCTCTATCAGACCACCGACTCCTCGTTCGAGGTCTCCGATGCCGGAACTCGAGGATGTTCCGGTCTCGATTGCCTCGTCCAAGTCACCAGATTCCTTTGATGCCTTTTTCCCTGCTGAAGCTTCTTCTTTGATGCAGGCTGCCTCGACGTCCTCGAGTCCTTCTCGAGGCAAAGCATTGGCAGATCAGCTATTTTTCTCGTCTTTCCTGCGACAGATGGCTGTAGACTTGGATATTCAATTGGATACTGGCTCCAAGTATTCTAAGGAGTATCTAAAAGTCATGCATCTTCCTCAACCTCCGTCAGAGTGTCTTAAGCTTCCACTTCATAAGCTTTTGAATCATACTTTTGGTCGATGCATGGAAACACCTTTTTCCATACCAGCTGTTCCAGGAAAATTGAACTCTAGGTATAAAACTGTGAATCGCAAAGGGTTTGACAACTCAGTTATCTCATCAATCCCTGCTTGTTGAATCCTCCTTGAAGAGGTCCCATCCTTCCAAGGTTTATGCCACAGTTCCACCTGGAAGGGAGGGGAAAACTATGGACAAATTTGGACGTCGCATCTACCAAAATGCTATGATATCCTCTAAAGTCCTCAATTATAATTTTTATTTCATCATAACTAAATGCATTTTGAGTTTCAGGAAGTCATTGCTTCTTTCTCTCAATTACGTCTGCATCTCCTCCAGTCATCATATGATGCCTTCAAGTTGTCTGCCCGAGCGGCTGCTTGCTCTGTAGCTATGCGTCATCTTGCCTGGCTTCATACCATTGACATGGACTCTAACCTTCAAGACCACTTGGCTAACATTCCTTGTGAGGGCAACGACCTTTTCAAGGCAGCCACCAAGAAATTATCTGACCATGAAAAATCATTTGCTTCTATAGTTAGACCTCAACCAAAGCCAGCTCCTGCCAAGCCTGTACGCCCTGCTCTTATCTATCAAAGGCGTTTTGCTCCAAAGCCGGCTCCTTATACTCGCCAAACAACAACCTCAGAAGCAACAGAAACTCCAACCTCCTGCTGTACCTAAGGCTTCTCAGCCTTTTTGACTGTTTACAACAGAGCATAACCTCCACCGTTCTGTCTCTGTCTCCTTTTCCCTCTATAGGAGGTCGTCTCCATCATTTTTACAACCGATAGACAATAATTACATCTGACCTCTGGGTGCTTACAATCATCAGGGAAGGATACTCTCTTCATTTCACTCAGGTTCCACTAGAGCTTCCTCAAAGAGAGTATCCTTCCAATCCATCCTAGACCTGCCATTTATATTGTTGAGATTTCAAAAATTCCAAACGATTGTTGTAATTGCAAAAAAATAAGCCATTTTATCATTCAAAATTACATCACTTAGGGCTCCTTTTACTAAGCTGCGTTAGTGGTTTTAGCATGCGCTTAGTGCGCTAAATTGCTGCACCCGCTAGACCAGGGGTGCCCAATACGTCGATCGCGACCAGTCGAGTGCACCCAGCAGAGACTCCAGGACAAATAAATCAGATTAATCTTTCATTCCACTTTCCATTCCAGCCTATTAGTGTTCCTAAGAAGTATAATTTAAGATACAATAATACTTGGTTCTACATAGAATGTATTATTTTTCATTTAATGAAGGAAAATAGTATATTAGTTTTCTTCCCTAGGTTCCCCCCCCCTTACATTTTCAGTATCAGTTACAATTGAAATTTGCATCAATTTCAGGAATAATTGAATTGGCTTGATGGTGCATGAAAGTCATCCATAGTAATTATTAGCACTTAGATGGAAATATACTATACATAATTCTGGAAGAATTTTTGAATATCGGACTGCTCTTTAGGGTTGTAACATTGTGCATCTGCTTTTTCATAGCACAAATGTGGGTACAAATTCAACACAGAAGAAAGATTTTGTTTCTAAAATGAAATTTCCATTTACAGTAAACAAAATTGAAGAGCTTATAAATGCAAAATTAACAGCATGAATAAACTTGGCATCTGTAGAAAGCAGAAAATCAAGCTTACAATAAATATGAGATAAGCTCTGTTAAGCCCTGTGGGTTTCATCATTTGTAAGAGCTCATTTCAGGCCTGTCTAGCATAGCAGAAGGTTTAGCAGCACCTGCAGAAGGTTTAAATGATTCATAATCTAGATGATTTAATCTGAGAGATAATAGTACAATGTCAACTGAACTTATATTTTGCTTTGATGGTACTTCTGTGTGGTTGATTTTGTTCCACAACAATTGATTTATTAATGTTTTAGTAGTTATAGAAGTTGGTTTGGTTTGAGATGGCAAAGTGTGAATGCTTGTAGCTTTTTGCTATGTAGTTTTTTGCCCATAGCTCTTGAAATAAAGACAAAAGTTTACAAACAAGGGTAGACATGTTCTGGAATCTTTTCCAGACTTCAGACTGGCAACAGTTTATAAAATTGTTTAATAAATATGTTAAATCGAATTGCTTATTGGACTCCTGCACTCCGACCATCATGAAAAATGCTCCATTCCCTTTTAATCAATTAATCAGTCGATGCTGCACTCATCCACACTATCAAAGAAGATTTTTGTATAATTCATTGATAAAAAAGCTTTTGGAGTATAGTGAATAAGTATCTGAAGTACAAAATATTTTAAGTTTTTATGACCTCAGTGGCTACACTCCAGCATCATATTTCATGTAAAGCTGGAGTTATACCGTAGCCAGCCTCCTCATCGGTCATTGTTTAACTTTCGTATGATAAATACATAAATTAATTTTAATGAACTCTTAAAAGATTGATTGATTGATTGATTGTAATTAACTAGCTTCACTCATAAAGATTTTTTTCTATATTTTTGAGGGTCAATACAGACTGCCATTCCCTTTTAAAGCAGATTTATTTAGGAGTGACTAGAGGAGTGGGCAAAAATATGGCAAATGAGTTTCAATGTGGACAAATGCAAGGTCATGCATGTAGGGAAAAAGAACCCGATGTTCAGCTATAAAATGGTGGGAATATTGCTAGGGGTGAGCGACCTTGAAAAAGACCTGGGGGTGATGATGGACGCAACATTGAAGCCATCGGCGCAGTGTGCGACAGCCTCAAAGAAAGCAAACAGAATGCTGGGCATCATCAAAAAGGGTATCACAACCAGGACGAAAGAAGTCATCATGCCACTGTATCGTGCAATGGTGCACCCGCACCTGGAATACTGTGTCCAGTACTGGTCGCCGTACCTCAAGAAAGACATGGCAGTACTCGAGGGAGTCCAGAGAAGAGCGACAAAACTGATAAGAGGTATGGAAAATTTTTCATACGCTGACAGGTTAAAAATGCTGGGGCTGTTCTCCCTGGAGAAGAGGAGACTTAGAGGGGACATGATAGAAACCTTCAAAATCCTGAAGGGCATAGAGAAAGTGGACAAGGACAGATTCTTCAAACGGTGGGGAACCACAAGCACTAGGGGTCACTCGGAGAAATTGAAAGGGGACAGGTTCAGAACAAATGCTAGGAAGTTCTTTTTTACCCAGAGGGTGGTAGATGCATGGAACGCACTTCCAGAGGTTGTGATAGGCCAGACCACAGTACAGGGGTTCAAGGAAGGTTTGGATAGGTTCCTAAAGGATAAAGGGATTGAGGGGTACAGATAGAAGCAGAGGTAGGATATAAAAATGGTCAAATCACTTCACAGGTCAAAGGACCTGGTGGGCCACCGCAGGAGCGGACCACTGGGCGGGATGGACCTCTGGTCTGACCCAGTGGAGGCAACTTCTTATGTTCTTATGTTCTTAAATGGACCATTTTTTCATTAACAAAAGGATTGTTTCCTGATGAAGTGGGTCAAATTTTGATTACCCTTATCTTAAAAGACCAGAAAGTGTCAATTGCTACTAAATCTAATTATAGACCTATCACAAGTATTCCTTTGTTTACCAAATTGCTAGAAGGATTGGTCAACTTAGAATTAGTAAGCTATCTGGAAAAATTTAATATTCTTCGTGAATACCAATCAGGTTTCAGATGAGGCTTTACTTCTGAGACCGTTCGTGCCTCTCTGATTGACCATCTCCACTGTATATTTAGCAAAGGCACAAGTGCTTTAATTCTCCAGCCAAGTCTATAGCAAAGGAACCTACTCTCAAGCTTGGTTCAATCCCTGCGGAGTGGCTCCCCACTCTCCCCCTCACTTTTCAATATCTACATGGTATCACTGGGAAATATGTTATTCCTTTTTTAAACTGAAATCATACATATACGCATATGTATGATACATATACGCATATGTATGATACATATACATATGTATCATACATATAAGCATAACAATTATTATTACCATAACCTCATTGATCCAAGAGACAGAACAGTTTATCTAATCTATCCTTACCAAGGTAGAACATTGGACTACACATTCTAAATTATAACTGAATTCCAAAAACACCCCAAGATTTTCTTGGCAAGTCCCAATAACAAGATCTTGAACACTCCTTGAGACTAAATGGGTCAGACTACCCAATTAATCCTACAACCAAAATCCTTGGCATCACCTGGACTGAAGTCTGACTTTTGAAGATTACACTAACGCTCAAGTCAAAAAATGCTTTCTTACTTTATGGAAACTTCGTACCATTAAACATTACTTCAATTTCTTCTCCTTCAACTGCTGGTTCAATCTCTGATCTTAAGTACCTTAGACTATTGCAATATTATATACTTGGGATCTCTCAAGAAAACCATCAAACGACAGAGAATCATCGAAAATGCTGAAGTCTGTCTCAATTATGGTCTCAAGAAATCAGACCAGGTAAGCCCGTATTATAAAAAAAATTACACTGGCTGCCTGTGGAAGCAAGGGTCATTTTTAAGTTTGCTTGCCTTTGCTTCAAAACCATGACAGATTCATCCACAACCTATCTGTCTCACCAATTCGAATTCCCAGGCACCAATTCAAATTTCCAGGCACAACTAATATACACAGTGCCTACTTGTTCACTTTTCAATCCCTAAAGGGCTGTACCTACAAGAGATATCTCGATAGAACATTATCATTCCAAGCAGGTAAATGGAACAAATGTTTAACCAACTTCATCTCAAATGTACTTTCATACCAAACATTTAGGATGTCAATCAAAATTTATCTCTTTGACAAATTTCTCTGATCTCACGTCAACCTTGATGTACTTCCACACCGCTTCCAGATAAACTTGACTAAGCTTAACATGCCAATGTAATTTCAAAAGTTCTCTGTAATGTCACTGTCTGAATACAGTCTCTTCCCCTGTAAACTGCTTTGAACTGTTTGTGGTATGGCGGTATATAAAAATAAAGTTATTATTATTATTAGATCTTAGTAGTGCCTTTGATCTAGTAGATCATGAGATTCTGTTGGGATGTTTGGATACAATGGGACTCTCTGGAAAGGTATGGAGCTGGTTTCAAGGCTTCTTGAAAAAAAGATCTTATCAAGTTGTTAGCGATGGCATGTGGTGTGCCCCAAGGTTCACCTTTGTCACCCAATTTGTTTAATATCTATATCTCTTCAGTTGGAAATGTATTGCAGAGTTTAAACTTGAAATTCCATATTTACGCTGACGATATAATTTTGATTCCTCTTAATAATTTCACCACTGAAATTATAAATCAGATATTGTTCATAATGAATAAGATTGAACAATGGACCATAAATTTTAAGTTGAAACTCAATACTGAAAAGACTAAATTTTTCTGGCCAATCCTAATGATAAAATCACAGATATGTTACTCCATCTCAATGGACATGATTACACGATAGCAACTTCCATCATAATTCTGGGAGTTGTGTTAGATCGTCATCTAACCCTGGTTGGTTGAGCATATTGACCTATTGGTAAAAAAATGTTTTTTTGTCTTGTGGAAATTGCGGACCATCAAAAAAATATTTCAATCCAATATCATCTACTTAGGATCTTACATGAAAATCTTAAGAAGACTGAGGATAATCCAAAATACAACTGTCCATTTGATCTTTGGTTTAAAAAAGAACAATCATGTTAGCCCGTACTATCGACTATTGATTGGTTACCTATGGAAGCAAGAGTATTATTTAAATTTGCTTGCACTTGTTTTAAATTGGTATCGGGATTGCCTCCAATTTATCTTTCCCCCCACTTTGAATTACACAGACCTTTGAGGGAAACTAGAAGATTTCATTTTTTTACCTATCCCAAGGTAAAAGCTTGCCGATATAAGATTTTTCTAGATAGGACATTGGCATTTCAAGCAGGCAAACTGCAATCTTGGTTAGGTGAATGTTCTTTTCAAAAATTAGTTAAGACTATTTTGTTTGACAAATTCATTACCTAAATTAGGAATTTTTTAAAGATTGTAATTGGTGTATTCACCGTGCGATTGTATTTTTGCTGATTGCCCAGCTTCTCTTTTGTGTAAACTGCTTAGAACTGTTACTGATGGCAGTATAGAAGAATAAAGTTATTATTTTCACAAATACTGTATTTTTCGCTCCCTAAGACGAACTTTTCCCCCCCAAAAAAAGTGGGTGGAAATTTAGATGCGTCTTATGGAGTGAATACCTTTTTTTAATTCTGGCAGCCAAGCGCTGTATCGGCAGGATCTTTCTGCGCTTCTGCCCCTCCCTCATTGGGTGGCTGCCTCTGAACATTTTCATTCCTGCCTGGTCACACACCACTCCCTGAATGGCTGCCTTGATCACCTCTGTTTTCTGTACTTGTGGTTCATTATTGACAGAGGACTTCTGCTTTTTTTCTTGCACCACTATCTAGTTAGTGCCCAGGGGCAATCCCTGAATATATACAGATGCAGGTGATATTCAGTGTTGTTATTAGATAGCAGTTCTAACTTACTCAGAGAGCTAGCTGGAGAACTGCACTGAATCTTATCCTTCCAGGAGATGCAAAGTACTCAGTTACGAGGCCATAATTCAGCTAGCAATGATCACTATGTTGGTTTGTTTGTTTTTTCAGTGTAATTATATAGTATGATACCTATGTAGACTACAAAAGGATGTTTGGCTTATTCAGTACAAAAAATATATAACATTGCAAGATCACCTTTTATGTGTTTTGTTCATTTGATTAGCTGATTAGATGCTATAAGAACATAAGAATTGCCGCTGATGGGTCAGACCAGTGGTCCATCGTGCCCAGCAGTCCGCTTACACGGCGGCCCTTTCCTGAGTCTAGCCTTACCTGCATACGTTCTGGTTCAGCAGGAACTTGTCTAACTTTGTCTTGAATCCCTGGAGGGTGTTTTCCCCTATAACAGCCTCCAGAAGAACGTTTCAGTTTTCTATCACTCTCTGAGTGAAGAAGAACTTCCTTAAGTTTGTACGGAATCTATCCCCTTTTAACTTTAGAGAGTGTCCTCTCGTTCGCTCTACCTTGGAAGGGGTGAACAACCTGTCTTTATCTACTAAATCTATTCTCTTCATTATCTTGAATGTTTCGATCATGTCCTCTCTCAGTCTCCTCTTTTCAAGGGAGAAGAGGCCCAGTTTCTCTAATCTATCTTTATTGATGAATGAGAATTAATAGTCAAAGTTTCTTGCAACTTCAGTATCACATTAACTGAAGCCATTACTTCAATGAGTATTTAAATAGTTCATCATGCAGAGTTCCATACAGATTCCACAGACAAGAGAAAATTTCATCAGAGGGGACAGAATGAGTCATAGGAATCTCCAGAGCAGGCAGCAGGAAGGGTATAGAGTAGATGTTGCTGTGCTGCTGTTATTCTCTAAGCAGAATGGAAAGTAAAGGGGAGGGTAAGCAAATTGGAGGTAAGGGTGAGAGATGTGGGCAGTGGTAAATCCGAGAGAGTGGACCCGGGGGAAGCAGAGAGATAACAATGTTGAACGGGGTGAGGGAGGAAGGCATGAGAAATGTAGGTTGAGGTGGGGACAGGGGGAGGGAGGAGAGAGGAAAGGATACTAGATCCAGGGAGGAAGGGGAAGAGAGAGGTATAGATATTGAATCAGAGGGAAGAGATGGAAGAGATGGAAACAAGGCATAAAAATAATGCTGGCAGAGATCTTTGTAGGAAAGGCGGGAGAGGGGAGATATGATAAAGATATTTAAATACCTATATAGTGTAAATGCACATAAGTTGAGTCTTTCATTTGAGAGGAAGCTCTGGAATGAGAGGGCATAGGATGAAGTTAAGAGGTGATAGGCTCAGGAGTAATCTAAGGATATACTTTTTTACAAAAAGGGTGGTAGATGCATGGAACAGTCTCCCAGAAGAGGTGGCGGAGACAGAGATTGTGTCTGAATTCAAGAAAGCCTGGGATAGGCACCTGGGATCTCTTAGAGAGAGGAAGAGATAATAGTTACTGCGGATGGGCAGACTGGATGGAACATTTGGCCTTTATCTGCCATCGTGTTTCTATCTTTTAATCTCATGATTAATCACAATTACAAATTTAATTGAAATGCAGCCCTAATACACACAGTAAAAAATTATAATTCATAAAAATACATTTCAAAGCAATATCAACTTATATACAATTTTCCTTTAGAAATCCAAACTTTAAAAATAATATATATATATATATATATTGAATGAGCCAAGCTTTTACTAACTTGTAGTTTGATTCAGGTCTGATTTACAATGGTCAACAGTACCCAGATGCTAATTGATGATATAGGCATGTATAAACTATTGAAATATGCATTATTTGGCTACTTCTGTGTCTCACCAAGTATTTGGACATTCCAAGCCTGGGCTATGTCCCCTTTTGAAGGCATAGGTCTTTATGCATATATCCTAATGCACATATATATTTATCTTTATAAAATACCATACAAACAAATAATTTGTACACATCTGTACTCATATGTTATTTCAAGTTTCAAGTTTCAAGTTTAATAGTTTTTTTGATTAATCGCTTAATCATACTTCTAAGCGATGAACAGTTTAAAAATTACATTTGATGGGTAACAATACAATAAACGACAATATTTAAAAAACAACACGGGATTGAAATCAAATTTTTAACATACTCATAACATTGGGTAAGGGGGAATGAAATACAAATCAATAAAGTAAAGAAGAAACATTAAGGGAAAAATACAGAAGGTAAACAAAATAACAATAAAATATAATAAGATAAAATTTATTAGGGTTATAGGATATTAAAATTAGTTTTCAAAGGCATCCTTGAAAAGAAATGTTTTTAAATTACTTTTAATTTTCCAAGTTCCTGTTCTTCCTTTAAAAACATTGGAAGGGCATTCCAAGTCTGTGGTGCAGTAACCGAAAAAATAAATTGCCGTCTTGTATTAATAACTTTCAATGAAGGAATAGTCAATAAGTTCTGTTCATTAGATCTCAAAGAGTTTTGAAAGTCAGTATACAAAGCTTATACGTAATTCGATGAATAACTGGAAGCCAGTGTGCATTTTTAAGAAGTGGTGTTACATGATCAAACTTTCTGGATTTGGTTATAAGCTTAATTGAGGCATTTTGAATGATTTGAATGCGCTTTATTTCGTTCAACGCAATTCCTTTGAAGAGAGAATTGCAATAGTCGATTTTAGAAATCACCAAAGAGTGAATAAGAATATTAAGTGATTTTGAACATAGAAATTTGGAAATAGATCGAATTTTACGTAATCTGTAAAAGGTAGTTTTAATAATATTACTGATATGATCATGAAAATTCAGTTTATTATCAAAAATCACCCATAAAATTTTTAAATTATTAACTAATTGCAGGGGGACATTTTTTAATAGAAATTGGAGTAACAAGAGGAAAACTATCTTTCCATGGAAAAAGCATAACATTAGTTTTTTTTTAATGTTAAGCGCCAATCTGTTTGTATCCAACCAGTGATAAATTTGGTCAAGTTTTCCATTAATCGCTAAGATTTCAGAGGTATCATTGGTGTTTAATGGATGTAATAGCTGGATATCATCAGCATAGGCAAAAACTTGGAAACCTACAGATTGGCATAAAGTCATTAGAGGAGCAAGAAAGATATTGAATAGTAAGGGGGAAAGAATAGATCCTTGGGGGACCCCATGTGTGGTCTGTGAGGATTTAGAAGTTGATTCGTTGAAAAGAACAATAGAGGTACGATCAGTGAGATATGATGTAAACCAGGAGAGAACTTGATCTGTAATACCGATAGATTGAAGTCTGCCAAGAAGAAGTTGATGATCAATCGTATCGAATGCTGCTGAAAGGTCAATAGAAATTAACAGCATCGATTGATGATGATCTAAGAAATATTGGATAGAAGTGGTCATGCCAGTCAATGAGTGTTCAGTGCTATGGTGCTGTCTAAAACCAGTTTGGTTAGGGTGTAACACGTTGGTTTTTTTCTACGAACTCTGAAATTTGATTGAAAACTACTTTTTCTGTCAGTTTTGCCAGAAATGGAATGTTTGCTATAGGTCTATAGTTAGATGGATCTTCAGAGCCAATGTTTTTATCTTTAATAATAGGACGAATGAATGATTTTTTCCAGGCCATTTCTACAAGCATCTTTGCCTTTTAACTTTTATAAAATAGTCAAAAAACAAGTAGACTTTTGTAATGGTATTATAACCGATATGTATGTTTCAAAACTATCTGACAAAATCTGGTTCTTAGACAAACTGAAAATCAGGATACTAGATCAAAAAGTGTTTTGTAATTTGAATAGAAAAGAAATTCAGTCTATTAAACAACTGTCCACTAAACCAGAAATAGTAATAGTAATTAAACCTTCAAATAAATAAAAATAGACAGCAGTTCTTGCACTAATGAAATCAGCTTACAAGTCTTAATTATATTCATAAGAACTTAACATAAACCCCTACTGTCAGACTCAAAATGTAATCTCAGAAATTGATGCTAAAGGGTAATGAATTTTCATATTTAATAGTGGCTAAATCAGAGTCTCTGTACAATAGAGATCTGGTGATCCCAGCATGTTGTACCACACATATGCTCGAAGATCCTGATTCTATAAATGATGCCTAGGTTAGGTGCCATTAAGTACTCTAGCCATGGATGCCTAACAACACTTAAATCCACGAGCAACTTGTTTGTTAATGATTTTAAATGGCATGGTAATTGACCTCACCATTAAAAAAAACAATTAAAAAATATCAGTTAAGGTTACACATGAATATCCATGCAGCGCTTAGCGATGCCTAAATCAATCTAAAATTAAACTAAACCTTAGGTTTGTATACCGCGCCATTTCCACAAGCGTAGAGCTCGGCATGGTTTACAGGATTAGGTTGAAAAGGAGCTACAATGAAGGGTTATAGGAAAGGAGCTAGGAAGATAAAGAGGGACAGGGTGCCAAAGAGAGGGAGGTGTTAGATTTTTGAAAAGAGCCAAGTTTTCAGGTGTTTGCGGAAGGATTGGAGGGAGCTTGAAATTCTGAGCGGGGATGTGAGGTTGTTCCAGAGTTCTGTGGTTCTAAAGGGGAGGGATGTTCCTAGTTTTCCTACGCGGGATATACCTTTTGCAGAGGGGAATGATAGTTTCAGTTTTTAGGAGGATCTAGTGGAATTAGGGTTAGAGGAGTTCCAGAAGAGAGGGATAACGGGAGGGAGGATGCCATGTAGGATCTTGAAAGCTAAACAGGCACATTTAAAGAGGACTCTGGAGTGAACTGGGAGCCAGTGAAGTATGGACAGGAGTGGGGAGACATGGTCGAACTTGCCTTTAGCGAAAATAAGCTTGGCCGCGGCGTTCTGGATTAGCTGAAGTCTATGGAGTTTTTTTTTTTTTAGTTAGGCTTAAATAGATGGAGTTGCAATAATCCAGTCTAGAGAGGATGGTGGATTGAACAAGGACGACGAAGTGAGAATGATGAAAGTACGATCTCACTTTCCTCAGCATATGAAGACTAAAGAAGCATTTTTTTTTACCAAGAAGTTGAGGTGGTCATTGAAGGAGAGAGAGAGGAGTCTATGATTATGCCAAGGACTTTGCTTGAAAACTCAAGCTGAAGAGTGGAGCCGGAAGATAATGGGATGGAGGTGGGTAAATGACCTAATATTGGGCCGAGCCAAAGTAGTTTTGTTTTGGACTCGTTCAATTTCATTTATACAGAATGTGCCCAGGATTGAAGGTTCATTATACATGTGGATATGTTCTCAGCGAGGTTAGTGAGGTTCGAGTCAGTCTCAAGGAGGATGAGGATATCATCAGCATAGGTGTAGAGAGTTTCCAGGGGGGATAGATGAAGGAGTTTCAAAGAGGACATGTAAATATTGAAAAGGATAGGAGAGAGGGGTGAGCCTTGCGGGACTCCACATATCGGCTTCCAGGGAGGGGATGAGGTACCGTTTATGTTAATGGTGTAGGAGCGTAAGCGTAGGAATTTTGAGAACCAGTCTAGGACTGTGGAACTTATGCCTATTTCAGAGAGTTGGAAGATTAGGATATCATGATGGACGACGTCGAAAGCTGCGGAGAGGTCGAATTGTAGAAGTACAGCGAATTTGTTGTGAGAATGAAGTTGTTGTACCTTAGAGATTAGTGAGGCTAATAGGGATTCGGTGCTGAAGTTGGGTCTGAAGCCGAATTGGTGGGGTAGGAAAATAGAGAATCTTTCTAGGTAGGATGAGAGTTGAGTGGATATGATGGATTCTAACATCTTGGTTAGGAGAGGGATATTTGCTATTGGACGGTAATTGGAGGGAATAGAGGGGTCAAGGTCGGTCTTTTTCAGTAGAGGGGTTAGAGCAATATGTCCCATTTCGGAGGAGAAAAGGCCCGACGTTAGAGAAGCGTTTATAAGTTTGGTGAGGGAAGCGATGGCCTGTGTAGAGATATTCTCGAATAGGTAGGATGGGAAAGGATCCAAGGTACATTTGCAAGTTTTTAGTTTGAGGCAGAGTTTGGAGACTTGCAATTCGGAAACAAGCTCAAAAACGGTCCAGGATCTGTCGGCTGGAATGGGATTGGAGACAGTTAGGGAAGGGTTGAGGTCAGTAGAGATTAGGGAGTTGTAGGAGACTGTAGGCAGGAAGGAGCATCTTAGGGTGGTAAACTTTTCATTGAAGAATTTTGCAAGGGCATCTGCTGATAGAAACGAGGGGAGCAAGGATGGGTCCTTTTTTGTAGTTAAGGAGCGCCAAATGTTAAACAACGCACTGATCTGGTTGTTGGATCTGGAGATTTTATCTCTGAAGAAATTTTTTTGGCTTTTTTTAGTAATGAATTGTAAAGTTTAATATTGACCCTCCAGGTCTGTCTATCTGAGGGGGATTTAGATTTTTTCCATTTGCGCTCCAAAGTGCGATATTTCTGTTTCAGCTCTCTATGGAGTGGTAGAAACCAAGGGGCCTTTCGGTGGTAGGAGATGGTTTTTGTGGATATTGGAGCGAGGGAGTGATAGATGGATTCAGAGATGGAGATCCAATTGTACCAGCAGGATTCAGAGTCTGTAGGCTTAGGATTGGAGGAGAGTTGGTTGAGAAATTTGGACCAGAAAAGATTACTCGAAATTTTCTTGCGGAAGGTTATTGAATGGGAGGAATGGGATGGGGATTCAAGATGTGACATGAAAATGGGGAGGCAAGTAGCCCCTAAGAAGTGGTTAGATCAAGGGACTTGTTCCCAACGGGTGTCATCGGTTGAAGTTTTGAAGGCAGTAAGGTCGAGGAAAGTGGTGAAGTCTAGTGTATGTTCTTTTTCGTGGGTTGGAGAAGAGGTAGATGAGGGGAAACCTAGAGAGGTAAGGAAGTTGTTAAATTTGATCGTGTCCTTGCTGTTGGTGTCATCAAGATGGAGATTAATATCACCAACAATCAGTAGTCTTTGAAATTTAAGAAAGGCGTTTGTTATAGCCTCAAAGACGAGATTGGAGGAGTTGTTCCAAGGGGTGGGTGGGCGGTATAGTAATAAGATGCCCAATGGGTGAGTGCAGAGTTCATCATTGACAGAGACAAGCATATATTCTAGAGAGGCGTGAGTGCCCTTCTCGAGGAGCTGGACGTCAAAGAAAGATTTGTAGAGCAGTGCCAGTCTGCCTCCTTTTCGGTTGGATCTGGGGGAGAAGAGGCCTTGATAACCATGGGGGAGGAGTTCGTTTTGTGTAAAAAGATTATCTTTGGCGATCCATGATTCCGTGATGCACAGGAATCCAGGGTCGAACTCATCTAGAAGGTCCTTCAAGATTTGGGTCTTATTGCATGCTGATCTGGCATTGCAATAAAGAGTCGGGACTGGGGTGAAGAGTCAGAGACAGCATTGGGAAGATTGGCTGGGGGCAGGGGCTTTAGTGAGTTTAGGTTGACTTTTCGGAGATTTTTCTTGAAAGGGGGAATTCTGGTGCGTATCAGCGTGGGGATTTTGAGGCCAGGGCAAATATTATTGGTGTTTGGTGGGTCGAGTAGGTTGGGGGAGGGGGTATCAGACAGAGGGAAGAATAGAGAGGTGAGCAGAATAGGAGAAGGAACCAGAAGAAAGGATTCATGGTGGGGTTAGGGCCGGATGATTGGTGTGTGAAAGTCTGCAGCAGGGGGGGATTAGTGTTAGCTAAGGAAGGGGCAGGGAACTTAATTAGGCTGGCTGAGTGCATAGTCAAGAGTAGGGAAGAAAGGCAAAACCTTTGTCAGTAATACAGTTTGGCACTGAACAAAAGCACAGACAGTAATAAACTTAGGCAACTAAAACAAGAGCATGGACAATAATAAAAAATATGGAGCTTAAACAAGAGTATAGACAGTAATAAAATTTGGCCCCCAGTGGATCTCGATAAGCCAAGGAGGGGGAGGGCGGTGAGTTAGTCAGAAAGAAGCCCTGTTGGTTTGAGCGTCAGACTGCAGCTCTCAACTTTCGGCTCTCCCCTGCTGGAATGGGGGAGGGGTGTAGATGATGCTAGATGCCCTGCTGGAAAGGGCTCCCGATCTGGCACCCTCCAGCACCTTAGAATGCACCTTAGAATGTGGGCATGGTTAGAGGTGGAGAATAGGCATGGTAGACTTAGGCATTTGAGGTAGGTGCTGAGAAATTATGCCAGGTGAAATATGGGCTAATATATCTGCACCTACCTATAGGACATATAACAACACCTAAGTTTGATTAGGCACCACTAGGCATGATTCTATAAATAATGTCGTGTGGATGATTGTCAACTATGCAGAGCAGTGCTTACAAGGTAGGCACTATTAGGCGCTATTTATAGAATCAGGCCAAAATAGCCCAAAAGGGAAACTGAAGTGATTATTTTAGAGGCTCTATTCTTGTTATGGATGTTTTAAAACTGGCATTTAAATGTCTAGATTGCATGGGCATCCAAATCCCAATATTTATAAAGGCAGGATATAGACATCTAAAATTGTAGTGTTTTGGGAGGAACGAGGGAGGGGCTACAATATGAACATCCAACTCTGATCTCATAATGAAAATGAATATTTATGACTAAAAAATATGAACATAACAATTGCCACTGCTGGGTCAGACAGAGGTCCATTGTGCCCAGCAGTCCACTCATGCAACAGCTCTTAGGTCAAAGACCAGTGCCCTAACCAAAACTAGCTTTACCTGTGTACGCTCTGGTTCAGCAGGAACTTGTCTAATTTTATCGTGAATCTCTGGAGGGGGTTTTCCCCTATAACAGCCTCCAAAAGAGCATTCCAGTTTCTACCACTCTTTGGGTGAAGAAGAACTTCCTTATGTTTGTACGGAATCTACCCCCTTTTAACTTTAGAGAGTGCCCTCTCATTCTCTCTACCTTGGAGAGGGTGAACAACCTGTCTTTATCTGCTAAGTCTATTTTCTTCATTATCTTGAATGTTTCAATCATATCCCCTCTCAGTCTTCTCTTTTCAAGGGAGAAGAGGCCCAGTTTCTCTAATCTCTCACTGTACAGCAACTCCTGCAGCCCCTTAACCATTTTAGTCACTCTTCTCTGGACCCTTTCGAGTAGTACCGTGTCCTTCTTCATATACGGCGACCAGTGCTGGGTGCAGTATTCCAGGAGGTTTGTTAATTGGCATGTCCAGTTTACAGAAAGATGCTCTGTTTGAGCAACTGTTTATTGGAGGGATTAAAGCAAGTCATCACATTAATCCCCTAGTGGTTGCTGTCCCCTTCCCTCCCCTTAACATGAAACTGATAAGAGATACTAGGATCTATGAAAGCTTCAGCAATTATGGACATCCTCAATAGACCTTTCTACAAGCTTGAGGAGAAGCCTAATGGTTAGCGCAGTGGACTGAGAACCAAAGAACCTGAATTGAAATCCCATTTCAGCTCTTTGTATTATTTTTAATTAAATTTTTGGACTCCCAGGGACAGAAATATATCTACTTTACCCGAATATATAAGGAACCTGCAAGCCTGAAGACTATTAAAGTGAGTTATATTTAGGAACAATAAATATTTTTCTGTCTTTGAAGGCTCACAATTAAAATAAAATAATCACAAACAACTGAAGTGGGATCTAAATCTATGCATGCTGGTTTCCAGTCCACTGAAAATATTAAACTACTCTTCTGTTCTGCATGGACATCTATATAACATTTTATAATATGAATGTTTCTATATTGCTACAAAAATGCCTTATAAAATCATGAAAGGCATAGAGAAGGTGGAGAGGGGCAGATTCTTTAGACTAGAAGGGGCAACTAAAACAAGAGGTCACTCAGAAAAACTGAGAGGAGACAGATTCATAACGAATGCAAGGAAGTTCTTCTTCACTCAGCGGGTGGTAGACACCTGGAATGCACTTCACGGAGAGGTGATAAGCCAGAATACAATTCTGGGGTTCAAAAAGGGACTGGATGAATTCCTGGAAGTGAAGGGAATAACAGGGTACAGATAGAGGTTTACCTCACAGGACATTGAGCAAATAGAGTATGGACATTTTAGGTTAGGTAGGGAACATTTTCAGGTCATGGACCTGGAGGGCCGCCGCGGGAGCGGACTGCCGGGCACGATGGACCCCTGGTCTGACCCGGCAGAGGCAATGCTTATGTTCTCCATTCTTAATTTGAATATTTGTTTACAAAATGGATGCATATATGGACATCTCCAACATATGAATATCCATTTCTCATGCACAGTGTATTTTAGAACAGGATCTGTGAAAAAAAAGGCCTTAACGTCCATATTCTCAGTTGTATGTCTTTTCTAAAATGCTGCTTCAGATTGAGAAAGGATTTATATTTAGAACCATTACCAAATGTTGATATTTTTCTTACCTCATCATGAATAATTCATAAATCAGGGAATCACCAATTTTCTCAGCATCATTAACTAGTCTAACAATATGGCTAATACTGTCTTTTAACAATAAGAAATTGAAGCTATATTTACAAATAATTCTCAACTAGAATCCTTACAGGAACTATAAATTCTTATGAACACAGGATTGACAGCTCCTACCCACCAACAGCAGTAACGATAAATGAAATAACTTAAACACTGGTTGTGGCACTTAATCTGATGTGTATAGTTGTGGTATATGCTGGATATATGTATATTACAGTTAGAATCTAAACTAAGAGATCCTTTTATCAAGGCGCGCTATGGGGGTTAGTGCGTCGGACATTTTATCATGCGCTAACCCCCACGGCAGCCTAAAATCCTAATGCCTCATCGATGGAGGCGCTAGGTACTAGCACGGCAGGTGGTTTAACGTGCGGTATTCTGCACGTTAAACCGCTACCGCGCCTTTGTAAAAGGACCCCTAAATATGTACAGGTGCATAGTGTTCCATATGTTTAGTGTTGAATACTACAACAAACAAAAAAGGAACAATATTTAGAGTTATTGAAACTTAACTTGGATGGTGCTCAGAATCCAAAGGTGGAATAAGAAAGCTCAACATGGGGAAAACCCCTATAGAGACTTTCACAGACTCAATCATTGCACCATCTTGTTAGATAGAAGAAAGTGTTCAAAATAACTTCATGAATAATAAGTGTTTCTTAAATCTCCATATCGTGAAAATAATGTCCAAAGTCTTATAAATTCCAAAATGGTGTAAACAAAAAGACTTAACTTGAATGTCTCTGCAGCGGTGATCCAGCGGGGTTCTGACGCGTTTCGCCTATCTGGCTTCCTCAGAGAACCCGCAATTGCTGTATACGACTTCAAAAAATAAGTCCTCCTTTAATAAAGCACAAGAATGATACATAGCAACATTGTACAAAAGAAAATTTAATTTAACCAAACACTCACGACTCTGTCAGCTGGGTACCTAGTTCAAAGGGAAAAACCCGTGTTCTGTGACGTTAATGCTCAGCTGAGCACCCAGTACAGTGGTGCCTCACACAACGAACTTAATTCGTTCCAGGAGCAAGTTTGTTATGCGAAAAGTTCGTTATGTGAAACGCGTTTTCCCATAACAATACATGTTAAAAAAAATTATTCGTTCTGCAGCATAAAATATGCTAAGATGACATAAAAAAAAGATAAATTTGTCAAAATGGTGAAAATGGTGGTCTTGCTGAGGCCAAACTCTTTGACGAGGTCACACTGTTTTACCCCACATTCACTCCTTCTAATTATTTCCCGTTTCATTTCAACAGAAATCACCTTTCTGCTTTTTTTAGAAGCCATGATATATAAAAAATATTGAGTTTATCTTAAAAGGACGACTGCCGTGATACGTGCATGCGTGCGTGATTTAATTCGTAATGAAGAACGATTGCTGCGATACGTGCTTAAGTTAAGCGCAGTGACTAACGACTGCCTGCAGTGCCTGCGTGGAAGGATGCAATACATCGGCAGCGATCGTGGAAGCTCGGGCGACTTCGTTGTGTGAAACGAAGTTCGTTGTATGAATCATGAAATGAAGTTCGTTGTGTGCAGCGTTCGCTGTGCGAGGCGTTCTTTATGCGAGGCACCACTGTACTTATATTGTGTGGAGCTGTCTATCATCTGTGGAGAAACGCCCACCATTCTACTTCACGATTCAACCCCGCAGGAGTGACTGTCTTCCAATGGTAAATCCATCTCTGTTCTCTCTTCCACAACCAAGCTTGAACATTGCCTCCTCTCATCAGCTGAGCCACTTCTAGAACTGCGAATTGAAGTTCTGAAAGCTGATGTGAAGCAGAATGCCAATGCTGCACTAATGGAGCTCCCAGATCATTCCTCCTGATCTTGCTCAAATGCTCCGTGATACGAACTTTGATGCTACTAATGGTGTGGCCAATGTAAAGTAATTTACATGGACATAAAATCATGTACACCACTCTCTGCGTGTTACAGTCCGTATATTGTTGAAGAGCATGCTTTTTAGGCAAAGTAGGGTGGTCAATGCATGTTGTGGCTATCGCATGGGAGCAAATAGTGCAGTGTCCACATGTGAAATGGCCTTTAAGATGTTGAGGGGTACTGGTATGTTGACTAACAAACTGGGAAGTGGTGAGATGGTCACGTAAATTTCTGCCTCTAGAAAAAGCAAACAAAGGGGGTTGGGCAAGACCCTGATGTACCTGGAGGATATGCCAATGAGACTTAATAATTTTTGGGGTGCATATTTATAAATAAATTTATTTGAGTTACATATTTATAGCATGTTAAATTTACCACTCACTATTTAAAATATTCTTTTTAAAAATTTTTTTTGAATATTTTTTTGAATATTTTTAAAGGTGTTTATTAATATCTATGTATAAATGTGTGGGTTTTTAATATTTAATATTTATTATTTAAAATTTTTTTATCTTTACTCGTGATTTGAGAGGTATTTATTGAATATCCATACATTATTCAATTGGCAATCATGAATTATTCATTCTATATTATTTATCATATCATTTATTATATAATACATTTTATAATACATAACTACTTAGATTGGTATCTACACTGAAGGTATTTATTGAGTCACGATGAATTTGAAAGACAATAATTTAATAATTCATTAATTGAACATTTATTATTTATATATGTGAACCCTATAGATTAAATATGGTCTTTAAATAGTAATAAAGTTAAAATGCATTATTTCTCGGGATATAACACTGGAATTCGCATCTCGCTCAGATTGTTCACATAAAATACACAACGCATATAAAGTAGCAAAAAATGGGCCGCAGCTTTATTGTCATAAAAACAGACATTAACAAAACAACTTAGAACATTTTTCAATACAGTGTAGCTTATTCTCAAAATTCTGGAGCTACTCGGTGTCGAACTAGCTCCTCTTCCAAAATTCTCCCCCATTCCCCACTTCCCTTTCGGCAAGACACGCGGTGGTGCAGAGTCCAGCCGCCACCCATGGCGGTATCGCACATGAGCAGTTAACAAAATTTAATCACCCCATCTCTTGCATAGCCACACTGATCCAAAATTGTTTCCCCAACATAGAAATTTTTCCGCCAACAAAACTGCGACAAACCAACTCCCCCTCCCCACCCGCCCAAACCACAAACCGCCAAGAGAGGACCCATAAAGAGGGAAGGGAAGGGCGGGACAAATTTCCCTCACCAACTCTAACCTTCCTACACTCCCTCCCAACCCTTAATTCTCCTTTGCCCGCCAATTCTCCTCACAAAAACCCTCCAATCCCAGAGCCCCTTCCCCAGCCAATCTACACTCTCTCTCTCTTACCCTATCCTTGCAACTCTTACTTCCACACCCTTCCTTTTTCCTAACTTGCCTAACAACCCACTCTATTCTCCTACCTTCCTACTGATATTAATTAACCCTTTCCACACCAACTCAATCCTCGCTAGCTCATAATTTTCCTTCTGTTTCATTATAGATTGTAGTAATTACCTCTAAAATGTATTGTAATTTGTATACATAAGTTTATTATTTTTTAATTTAATTATTGTATGTACGTTACCAAAAACTTTTATTTACTTGTACATCGCCTTGAATTTTGAATAGGCGATAAATCAAAATATTTAATAAACTTGGAAACTTGGAAACTCATCCAGTGTTATAAGCCCGCAACTTAATCTGCAAGCCACTTAACACTGGAATTCGCATCTCGCTCAGATTGTTTACATAAAATACACAACGCATATAAAGTGGCAAAAAATAGGCCGCAGCTTTATTGTCATAAAACAGACATTAACAAAACAACTTAGAACATTTTTCAATACAGTGTAGCTTATTCTCAAAATTCTGGAGCTACTCGGTGTCGAACTAGCTCCTCTTCCAAAATTCTCCCCCATTCCCCACTTCCCTTTCGGCAAGACACGCGGTGGTGCAGAGTCCAGCCGCCACCCATGGCGGTATCGCACATGAGCAGTTAACAAAATTTAATCACCCCATCTCTTGCATAGCCACACTGATCCAAAATTGTTTCCCCAACATAGAAATTTTTTCGCCACGTGCGGAGACAGCTTAGCTAGTCCCGCATCCCCCCAGAAAAGCAGTGGCCCCGGGGGCCCGCATAACAAGCCTCCAACAAACCCTGCACTGCACTTAAAAAATATCGAGCCCAATATCTGACAAATGAACCCCATCTGCCCTATACAACCCAGGGCAGTCAATAGTGAGCAAATCATGGCACAGAACTAAACCACCCATCATACCCAGAAACCTGGAAACTTCAGAATTAACACGTTTCCTTAGACGCTCAATACCTTCAACCTTATGAGCATCCCGCCAGACCAACCGGGGAATGATGCAAGACCATACAAAACGAGTGCCTGGAAAATAAAACGAGGCAGACAACAAATCTTGCTTCATTCTCCGAATAAGGTCCACTCCTCTAGTATAACATAAATCATTACCCCCAACATGGAAAACAATCACTTGAGGTGAAGAAAAACGGTGAGCTTGTAGCAAAGTTGGAAGAAACTGTTCCCACAGCATGCCTCTCAAGCCGAGCCATCTGATGCGGACTCCCAAATGCACCAGTCCAAGGTTCGGTCCCCAACGAGACTCCTTAGCTCGGCGCTGTGCCCAAAAGACATATGAATGGCCACAGAACCAAACACAATTATCAGGCAGCAAGGCATCTGTAGGAAAAACTGAAGCAAAAAACAGATTAAGCATGCACACTGTCTGGTAGAGGGCGCACATAGCGCTGATAACAAGCCGAACGCCATCGCCCAATCCTGCACAACAAAGATGCAGAAGCTCCACGCCCTGCAGCATAAGACGCCGCCCCAATTCTAAAAGAATGTGTTCCAAATTGTGTTGGATCACAACCAACCGCTATTAAACACAATTTGAAAACAGCACCAAACTGATAACGCGTTAACGGTGCACCATTGGCATGCATGAGCCAAAATAAGCCCCCAACAGGTCGCACCGCCTCATACATTTGAGCACAAAGGACGGGACACACCACCCCAGCTCCCAATGCCCGTAACTCTACCCAAATTCCAGCACCCCGTTGGTCAGTTTTAGATCTACGAATGCGCAAACGCAAACAACTGTCTTGCAAAACCACATCTGAGACCAACAATCCAGTCTCCCCAGCAGCAGAAGCGGCAGGGGCAACGAGCTCACTAATCCTCATGGCTGCAAAAAAGGCAACACTAAATGCCACTTTGAACAGACACACTTCAAAGGCATCAGTACAAACATTAGGCAAAGCATCCCAAAACTGCAACAACACTGCCGGAGAAAGAGGCAAACGCAAAGGCCTCAAACCCTGAGCACTGCTGGAACGCTGAAAGCCTTGAAATAATTTTCGCTCCAAAAACGCAGCACAAGGATTAGTATAACCCAATAATTGGGACAGAAATGCCACGCTCGCTAAGGAAGAGTGCACCACACCTACAGACCACTCCTGCTGCCGGGCAAAAACTAAAAACTGCACCATTAAGGGCACTGAAAAAGGCAAACTACCACGAGAAACTGGATCCGCTAGAAAAGACAGTAAATGGCGCCAGCCAGAGCGATAGGATTTCCAAGTATTCACAGCCAGACTATTCCGCAGCAGCTCCGTTAAGAATCCAGCACTCTGCTCCACAGCTCCACCGGCATCACAGTAGGTTCCAAGTCCACCATGGGGGCTAAAGCCCGAAAACGTGCCCACTGAAAACGAGATAATGCATCGGCAATCTCATTAAGCAAGCCTGGAACATGCTGAGCAGTCAGAGTAATATTCAATTGCAAACAACGTAACACAATCAGACGCAGTAAGTCCATCAACGGACAATGAGCAGATTGTGCATTAACAGCCTGCACCACCGCTATATTGTCCGAAAACAGCACCACCTTCCTGTGCTGCAAACGGTCACCCCAAATCATATTGGCTACCCAAACAGGAAATAATTCCAAAAAAGCGATGTTAGCACCCCACCCCCGCTCATGCCACCAGACTGGCCAAGGTTGAGCGCACCAAACGCCCCCGAAATAGGCACCGAAACCAAAACCTGCAGCTGCATCAGTAAACAGGCGTAAATCTACTGAGGAGACCACTTCTTGCTGCCACACACAAACACCATTAAAGCTCTGCAAAAACTGATACCAGAGCCTAAGATCAGCCTTAACACCCGCCGTCAGTCGTACCCGAAAATGCTTTTTAAGAAGACCTCTGGAAAGAATGGCCAAACGGCGAGAAAAAACACGACCCATTGGAATCACTCGAGACGCAAAATTAAAGTGATCCACCAATGACTGCACCTTTTGCAAAGTCAACTTAGACTTCCCCAAAGCCTCCCCAATAGCCATACACAAAGCCTGTACCTTAGCCACAGGCAGCCGAGATTCCATCCGAATAGAATCAAGTTCCACACCCAAAAAAACTAAGGATGTAGCCGGCCCCTTTGATTTGTTGGACGCCAAAGGCACACCCAAACTCTTAGTCACCGCCTCAAACGCTGCCACCATCTCCGCACACTGAGGAGAACCCACAGGACCCCCGAACAAAAAGTCATCCAAATAATGCACAATACAGCCACAACCGGAAACCTGCTCAGTGACCCAATGCAAAAAAGAGGAAAAAGCTTCAAAATAAGAACAGGACACAGAGCACCCCATCGGCATGCACTTGTCAAAATAATAACCATCTTGGAACTGAAAACCTAACAAATGAAAGGAATCAGGATGGACAGGAAGTAAACGAAAGGCAGACTCAATATCAGCCTTTGCGAATAAGGCCCCCGGACCCAAACTGCGCAGCATGGACATAGCGACATCAAAGGAAGTATACTGCACAGAACAAAACAAAGGATCAATAAACGAATTAACACTGTACCCCGGGGGAAAAGACAAATTATGAATCAGCCTATATTTTCCCAACTCCTTCTTCGGTATCACCCCCAAAGGAGACCCCCCTTCAGGTAAGGGGGGACCGAAAAAGGACCAGCAATCCGTCCCAATTCCAACTCCTTTTTCAATTTATCCCATACCACTTCCACATGCAACTGTACCGAAGACGCATTATGACACATATGTGAAAAGGGGGGGGGGGGGGGCCAGCAAAAGGAATAACAAAACCCAAGTGAAAACCTTCCCACAACAATTGTGCAGCATCCTCCACCGGATAAAGCTCCACCACCGGATACATCCAACACTTCCAAATTAATAGGCGAAGGGGCTTTAGCCATGTATGCTCCCCGGCACGGATCCTGCGGGCCACATTCCGGCACCCCGGTCTCCCCCACCACTAGTGATACACCGAAAGGCTGGGTGGGAACCGGCACATTGACTGCAAAGGTGACGGTATTTACAGGATGCCCTCTCACACCGCCCAGCATTGAACTGGAAGCAAAAGGTACTGGGTCCTCCCCGACCAGCCGATTGCCCAGCACCTCCCCACCTGCCCAGAAACCCTGAGGAGGAACGCTGCACAGCGGGAGCAGAGACTCCACTTGTAGACGCTCCCCCAGAAAACCCAGACCCAAAGGAACTGGTGGGACGAAAGGACCAAGACCTGGCTTGTGTCATCTCCCCCAACCATAAATCCACATCCCGATAACTCCATGCCCAAGATTTATCTGCCGCCAAACTTTTACGAAACTGCTCATCGTAATTTAACCACGACCAGCCTCCATAGGTCCGATATGCCCTCAATATCATATCAGCATATCGTAACAAACCCGCATACAAAACAGGCCGAGCCGCACCAACTACCGCCGCATAAATATTAAATCCCAACAACCAGTTCATGATAGTACGCGGCACACGAGACCTCTTACGATAGCCTTCAGCCTTACCCTCCTCTTTTTTCTTATCACTCTTATCATGCTCCTTATCTAACAAACTAAACACATCCACAAATTTTCCTCGCAAAATTTTTTGCCGCAATTTTTTAGAAATACCACACAATCCAGTGGCGCAATCTCACACATAGTATGACCATTACGAGTCACTCCTACTGCAGCAACTCCAGAGGTACTGGGCACTGACCCAGCCACTAGGGCCTGACCAACCGGCCGAGACTGCCTGTCCATACCGGCCACACACTCATCCTCAGAAGAAAAAGAAACAGAAGAAGACTCTGAAGAATCATAAGAATCCGAAGACTGCCAAGCTGCCATCGGATCCCCCAGAACACCTCTCCTCTGCTTCTTCTCTTTATCCAAACGCCGGACCACATGTCGCAAATTTTTAAAAAAGTTGTGGTCACGCAACCTCTTACTAACAGACTTTCGACCCCCCGAAACCACCCGGTCGGCCCCAGAAGATTCAAGACCCCCACCCAATACCCCACCAGCCCCTAGTAACAAATCATACAAAACCCCCAAAGACTCACCCGAAACAGCTGCCGGAGCATTGCCAGAAGGTCCAGGAACAGGGCCAGGAACAGAAACTGCAGAAGAACGCCTACGTGCTCGACCAGCTTTTGGTGGGTTTGTTTTAAGCCATGATTTGATTGCAGTTGATTGTCCTGGTTTATACAGACCAGACGGTGTGCATTTATCTGATATTGGTCTTGATATTTTTTTGAGTTCTATCCAAGACCTGTTGGAAGCTTGTTATAATAGGCAGCATGGTCGCAGCTTGGGGGGGGGGAGCGGTGACTTGCAAGGCAGTCACCGCTTGTGGCGGAAATGTGTTTTGGGGTGAATTGTGCACAGTGTGGCTTATGAAGTTATATTTTTTATGTGCTTATTCTGCTCATGTGCGGAACCGCCATGGGTGGCCGGCATGATTCTGCGATACCGCGAGTCTTGCTGGGGGAAGTGGGGTTTCATGGAATGTGATGAATTTGTTGAGCTGTGCTAATTCGACACCGATTAGCATCAAGGGGTTTGAGTTTTGTGAGTTAAGCTAGTTCGACACCGAATAGCTCCAAGGTTTATGGTTATGCTACACTGAATTATTTATATATAAATGTTATGTTTTACAAATTCATTGATGAATAAGTTTAATAAAGCTGCGGCCCATGCTTTGCCATTACTAAGTGTTATGTGTCTTTATTCAGTGATGTGAGTATAAGGAGTGATGCGAATGCCAGTGTTACATCATTTCTAATACTTTACACAAATTTTGGGATATTATTACCATCCATCCTTCCTTGCAAAACCTTAACTTGAGAATAGCTTACTCCAGAGATCGTAATTTAAAAGAGATCTTAAAAAGCAGTGAAAATAGAGGTAGTGTAAAGGACAATAGTTTACCTAAAGGTTTTTTCAAATGTCTTTCATGCAATATTTGCAAAATGAGCATACAAACTAAAACTTGGAAGAATCCTTTAGATAACAAAGAATTTAAGATTAATTATTTTCTGAATTGTAGATCCACCTTTATCATCTATATTATATTATGTCCTTGCAACAAAGTATATGTTGGGATGACCACCAGAGCATTTAAAACACGTATACAGGAACACAAATCCAATATAAAACGCTCCAATACATCTGAGCCACTTGTAGAACATTGTATATTTTATCAACATAAATTTGAAGATCTTAAATACTTGGCGATAGATCATGTTACAGATGATAAGAGAGGAGGTGACAGGAAAAAGAAGTTATCACAAAAAGAGAGTAAATGGATTTTCAGATTAGGATCCATAGAACCTGCAGGATTAAACGGTTTTATTGACTGGAAACCTTTCTTTTAGTAGTTTTTTAAACATTTCAGTTATTTTCTACAGATTTTAATTATCCATTTTTAGGTTTATTTAATTTTTTCTGTTTATTGTATGGATTACAGACTTCTCTCACATGTAATAGATGAAGTGACCTTTATAATACCGCGTGGCTAATAGATGCTGTATATGTCAACACGAGGTAGTATTTTCCTTTAATTTATTTCTATTCTTTGGTGATTTTTGGGGAGTACGTTCGTTAAACAATATTTTTGTAGTACAATTTATTTGCTATAACAAACGCATGCGCTAACAACAGCACACAGACCACGTGGTGCTTTTGCACTAGTCAGCGCATGCACTTGTGATTATATAAGCCCAAGCAATATGGCCGCTGCATGCTCCTGCCCTGGAATTATGAGGAAGCCAAAATAAGGTTGGTAACTTTAACAGTAATATTAAGTAGATTAACTGCTGCAGATTAACTGCTTATGATTCATTTGGGGTTCTAGAGAACTATTATCGTTCCTCTGCGAGAGTCAGAGGAGCATATTCTTTCGACTAAGCTGTACTATCACTCGATTTGTTTTCCAAACCACAAGCGAGCTTTGCGCTCTACCGAGTGTTTTCTCACTAATGTTTAAATTTGCCTTCATGAGTTAAATTTGTTTTTTATGTGAGGATTTTATTTTGTAGACGGAGTTGTGCCACCACTAATGCTGTCTCTTAAATTAGTCGAAAGTTTTGCGTTCTATTAGGAGGTTTTTAACCAGTGTTGAATGTTACCTTCATGAATTAACTAAATTGGCTTCATATATGAGTGCTGACCCTCTAACGAGACAAATAGGTTTAATTGCCAGGACAGACGTATACTGTATAGCCTAGCGGTTAGTTGTAAACTAAGGTGTAAAGATAAGTTTTGATTAGTAGTTTTTATTCTAATTGATTTTTACCCACTAACACTTCATAGAATAATAACCATTGGGTGAGTTGGAATTTTAGAATTTATATTAAATAATTTATATTTATATTAGTATTCACTTGTAAGTATTCTGGTTTGTGAGATTAAAAGTGATTAAATAATTAAAAACAATGTAAATAGGTTATTAATTAATTAACTTGAGTAAACCAATTGATTAATTTTTATTAATTTTTATCAATTTTCATGGTTACATACAGGTGTTTACTCATTGGTTAAATTTATATAAAAATTTTTGACTGATAATTTCCAATTAACATTTCATTCTAATAAACTATTAATTGATTGATTAATATTAAAATTTTTTAATGTTATTAATTTCTGATGAAACTCACTTTTCATTCATTAGCACTATTATATCTATTGGCACTTTTAAATTTTTAAGCACTTTTTTGTTTATATAATTTAGTTTATTTCATAATTTTTCTATACATTCAATTAAATTGATATATTTATTTTAAATTAGACTCACAAGTTTTAATAAGTTCCGTGATTAATTATTAATTATCATTATTTATATTAAGTGTTAAATATATGTATATACAAAAATTTTTTGGGTTGTATATTTATTAAAAATTTTTTGGGGTGCATATTTATAAATAAATTTATTTGAGTTACATATTTATAGCATGTTAAATTTACCACTCACTATTTAAAATATTCTTTTTAAAAAAATTTTTTAAATATTTTTTTGAATATTTTTAAAGGTGTTTATTAATATCTATATATAAATGTGTGGGTTTTTAATATTTAATATTTATTATTTAAATTTTTTTTATCTTTACTCGTGATTTGAGAGGTATTTATTGAATATCCATACATTATTCAATAGGCAATCATGAATTATTCATTCTATATTATTTATCATATCATTTATTATATAATACATTTTATAATACATAACTACTTAGATTGGTATCTACACTGAAGGTATTTATTGAGTCACGATGAATTTGAAAGACAATAATTTAATAATTCATTAATTGAACATTTAATAATTCATTAATTGAACATTTATTATTTATATATATATGAACCCTATAGATTAAATATGGTCTTTAAATAGTAATAAAGTTAAAATGCAGTATTTCTCGGGATATTATGGTACAACAATATGTTTATTCTGTGTTTATTCTATATTGTAATTTGTTTATTTTATATTGTATAGTGCTCCCTGCTGGAACCCTTGAAAAAGCCATTGTTGGCGAAACGGGTCCCGTCAGGCAGTATACAAAAATCTACAAAAATCTAAGACCATGCTTTTCACCTGGAAAGCAAATATAACACCAATATCACCATTTATTCTAAACAACATCCCTATAGAATCTGTATCTAAACTTAAAATTCTCGGAGTAATAATTGACGTAGACCTATCATTTCACAGTCATATCAGCGAAATAGTTAGATCATGCTTCTATAGACTACGTCTTATACGATCAATTTCCACCTTTCTTGATTCCAAATCTATCAATACTCTTATTCATTCTCTTATCATATCTAAATTAGATTATTGTAACTCCCTCTTCATTAATATAACCCAGAAAGAAAAAAGACGACTTCAGATAATTCAAAATACCGCAATAAAATTAATCCATAAAGCTAAAAAATATGATCACGTTACTCCACTACTGATTAAATCACACTGGCTACCCATTTCCCATCGTATTACTTTCAAAATTATACTCTTAGTACATAAAACACTGACTTTCAATGAACCACAATTTATTTCTAAAATGATCATTCCATATAACTCCGCACGTTCTTTACGATCATCTACTTCGAATTTATTATCTATCCCCTCCTTAAAAATTATTGGCATTAGAAGAAACGAAATATTTTCCGTTATGGCACCCACGTTATGGAACTCATTACCAAACTACATAAGAATAGAAAAAGACTTACACACGTTTAAAAGATTTTAAAAAACTTTTTTATTTCAAGATGCATTTGAACACATGATATAACATACATAATTTTTTATACTTTTTATTACAAATATTACACCTTCCAAATCCCCTTGCTCCGTACTGTGTTTTCCTTTTTATGTAAATTTCAATAGATAAAAATGATGTAACTTTCCCCTTCTTTCCTGCCTACTCATGCTATTCCTTAACCTCAAATGTATTGTACTGGTCGTTCCCTAAAAAAATTTTTTTTTTATTGTTTTAAATTGTCTGTATTATGTCTAACTTGTCAAAATTATGTGTAAAACCACTATCTGTGGCTTTTAGATTGTACATCGCCTAGATATTTCGATAGGCGATTCATAAAATGCTAATAAACTTGAAACTTGAAACTTGATAATTTGGAGCAAGAATGTTTGAATAAATGAAGAAATCTTAATAAAGAAACAAGAAGAAAGATACAAGTTGGTCTGCTCTCCTTTTTTGCATCTTTTCCTGTTGAGTGAGGAATTGCTTTGTTTGGAGTTATTCTAGTTACCTCACTTTTCTATCTTCAAGAACTTGTATTCTAGTTTCAACGTAACCTCAACAATGACACCTAGATTCTTTTCCTGGGCAGTAACTCCTAACATGAAAAAGGACACAGTACTACTCGAGATGGTCTGGAGAAGAGCGACTAAAATGGTTAAGGGACTGGAGGAATTGCCGTACAGTGAGAGATTAAAGAAACTGGGCCTCTTCTCCCTTGAAAAGAGGAGACTGTTCGTTTCCCATCTTCGTTTCCTAGGTATAGCCTGTACGTTGTGTATATTCTCTTCGGTAAATTATGCCATTAACAGTAAGCTGGTACCCTACCCCCCCTCTTTTTTTTTTTTTTCAATTAATGGTGTTTATAGTGCAAACTTTTTTGAATGCACAAAAATTGCTTGTGGTCATGCCAAAAAGTCTAACTTCAATGTGTTTAAAAAGAATCTCTTTCTACAATACTTGGCACATAAACATTATAACAAAAAACAAAGCAGTAAAAGGTTTACATTAAAATTAATGAGAAAACAGCAAAAAAACTGTATAGAGTCACTTTTTTTTGCCTTACTCTGTATTAAAAAAAGGACAAAAAGGTTTTAACAAGACTAATGTATGCTTCGCCATTAATCTCATAGCAGTTTTAATAAAATGAATAAAAGAATATGAGATCTGTTCAAAAGGTTCCAGGATAGGTTGAATTGTGCACCAATGGGAAGCTCTTTTGAGATGCGCTAAATGGCACTGAGTAACTTGAAACCTCATGTGTAACCTCTTTCTTTCTGTTTTTTTTTTTTTTTAATATCTGTTTTTGTCTCCGAGCTACAACAGTTTTTGTGAAAGTGTGTTTTTGTGATTGGCTATTTTCATCATGTGCTACCTCAATGAGCAGCGCTATAGCGTGAAGTTCTGTTTTAAATTGGGTAAGACCACTACAGAAACTTATGAAATGTTGGGAAAGTGGCTTATGGGGAACATGTCATGAGTTGTGAAAGGCGTTTTAAATGCATCAAAATTCACAAATTTTGCACAAAGACATGATGACAGTTCTTCCCCTGCCACCTTACTCTCCTGCCTTGGACCCTGCTGACTTCTTCTTATTTCCTAAACTTAAATCCATGCTGAAAGGAAAGCAATTTAATACCATTGAAAACATAAAGCATAATTTGACACAGCAACTTTTGGTGAAACCTGAAGATGCATTTAAGGACTTTTTCCAGAAGTGGAAATGACATTGGGAAAAGTGTATACCTAGAGAAGGGGAGTACTTTGCAGGAAACCCAATGGAATAAGTTGTACGATTTGTTTAATACATTTTTATGAAATCAATCCTCTTCATAGACTACTTTAGCCAATAAAACAACATAGAGGCAACAGTTGGCTAGCCACCCTCCCCCAATCAGGAACTCAATAGGAAGAACATAATAGGATATAAATAGACCAAGGGCTGAAGCCCAGAAAACTAGTTTGAGGAAGATAATGCTTCAAAGATAAATAAAACAGAAAACAGAAGCATGTACAGTATATAGACTATGGGATCCTTTTATCAAGGTGCGCTACGGAGGTTAGCGCATCAGACATTTTATCACGCGCTAACCCCTGCGGCAGCCTAAAATCCTAACGCCTCATCAATGGATGTGTTAGGTACTAGCAGTTTAACGTGTGGTATTCCGTGCGTTAAACCACTACCGCGCCTTTGTAAAAGGACCCCTATATTTAGTTGAATAGGTTAAACTCCTTAGGAGGTGTGTAAATATTGTGTGCTTAGCTGCAATAGTAAACTTAATATTAGATGTGAAGATAGGTAGGACGATTGATTTGGTATGAATATATACATTACCACAAGCTTGCCTTGCATTACAGCCTTGTGCCAGAAATCGCCAGATAAAAATGATTAGAGCTGATCAGTACGTTCCTGCTGGGCAGGAACAGGACCAGGAAGTGCAGGCTGAGTTTAGGCAGGACTCAGTACAAAGCCCTGTGAAAAACAGTTTGGCCACTTTAAATCCTCCATCTTGGAAACTGCTGACCAAGCAGGGTAGAAGGCAGCCTCAGGTGGAGAAAGCCTTTCCCCCGCGTAGGGCTGGGTGTGACACAGCAGCTCTGGAGCACTTAGAGAGCTGGCTGTCTAGGAGGAGAGGGCAGTCAAAAGAGGCTCTCATGTTGGAAGAGCCTACACCTCCTCCAGAGTCCACTGATGTGGAAATGTTGAACCCAGTCAGAAGAAGCAGCCCTGATATACCAGGAACATGAGGAAATGGACTGGAGTGCTTTGCCAGAATTGGTATTTACTGAAGAGATGGAAGTAAGCTGATTGAATTTTGGGCTTGTGCTTTTGAAAAGTTTTCTTTTTGTGAATTTTTGGGGGGGTTTGGATGTTTGACTGCTGGGACAATATTTTAACTACAGTGATGTTTTGATGGAAGTCACTGCTGAATAAATGAATTCTCTGTGTATGATAGTAAAGGGAAGTATGCTAGAATTTATTCTGCTTTGGAAGTTGTTTTTTTGTTGTTTGTTTTTTTACCAAGATGGCTACTGCAAGCTGAGGCTTGGCTGCAGTGAGGAGCTACTTGCAGTGTTCTTCCTAGAGTGGGAAAACCCTGAAGACTTGGGCAGGATCTGCCCAACATCTGTGTGGAGGGATTTGAGGGTTCATTTTGCTCCTTGTCCTGATAAGGAGCCATTCTTGGCAAATCCGCTAATCTACTATGGAACTTTGAGGAGAAGGGAAGATTTCTGTCATTGCAATATGATAAGATTTTTATGTTGTTGTTTGCATTGAGGACTACATGAATTAAGTTTTGTTGCGGTACTGCTATAAGGAAATAAGACTTACCTGGGACATAAGGTGAACTGTTTTGAGTTCTAATCAGACCAGGCTGATGAGCGCAGCATTATTGAACTGTCAATTAATGTTACTGTTGTTTTGCACTTTTGTTTTTTTCTTGCATTCTTTTGATCCTGACTGGATAACAAATAAACCTAAGTTTATCCTTTTGATACTTAACAGTGAGAGGCCATTCTGTTCAGTGTGCACAGGGTAAGCTATCCACCACAGGACTTCCTCCCGTTTGAGGAAGCACGCCGGGGCTGTTTTGTGGTTGTGTTCCGGTCCCTGCTTTACCTTAAGGGACGGCCATGCTACAGCATATAAGTAGGATAATCGATGTGCCGGTAACATAAGTAGGATGATTGATTGATTATGCCATATTTATGCTGGTATTAATAACTCTGTATTGTAACACCTCGCAGAAGCTCAAGTATTGTAACAGTCCCCTATTTGAAAATTATTGGGACACGACAACACAATATATTTTCAGTGATGGCACCGCAGCTTTGGAATGCTATGCCACAACATTTAAGAGAGGAAAACAATTTGGCCTGTTTTAAAAGTAATTTAAAAAGCTTCCTTTTTAAAGATGCTTTTAACCTTTAAAATACATTAGTTTTTTTATATAAAATTATTTTTCTAATTGTACTTTTTTTTTTTTCACCTCCTTTTTTTTTTTCTTTCTTTTTCAAATTCCCCATCCTATTGTCTTTACCATATATGTCTCTCCTCTGAACTTTAAAAATTCTCAAATTGTAGTTCTATCCCCTCTCCCCTCTTGTATTAGTTGGTCTGTATGTCTAGTTATCTAAATTTTTAAAATTGTGTGTAAAAATATGTTTCTATTTTATTCTTGAATCTCGCTAAGTAAAACTAAATAAGCGATTCATCAAAATCGAATAAAACTTGAAACTTACAGAAGCTCATGCAAACCGCTCTGAATTGACATCCCAGTCATTAGTAGCGGTATAGAAGCAAACAATATGCAATAAACAATATCTTAATGGTGAAATACTTAAAACATAAGGACATACAATTTAGGTCATTTAAATAGTGTCCACTCCATAACTGACAATACAGCAATGACCACTTACTATTCAATATCAGTCTTTTACAAAGGCTATACTGCTTATAAGGAAGATGTTAGCTAAGGAAATGGATTAATTCTGGGCTATGTGGTTATATTCTTACTTCGTATTTTGAGAACAGTACTTTGACTGAAATGCCTATTGTGCATATTTTCAAATCATATAATTTTATAATTGCAAATCTTAGGTTATTCCCTGCTGTGAGCACTCTGAACAGTTTTACATAAAACATTTCTCTGTGATGTGACCTGATGCTCAAAATGGATATTTTGAACAGTCTGGTTTCATAATTTCATGTTCACTGAACAGTGAACACATTTTGAATGAAATTGATGCATATTAGTGAACTAAGCCTTTTCAAAGGCTCATATGAAAGAATTCTGAACATTTTCAAGAATCCCTATTAAAATGTATTATTTCATTGAGAAAGAAGAGGGATTTTTCTTATCTCAGTTTATCTTTTATACTCATATTTTGGATCTTGTTAGAGGATACTTTCACTCACTCCTTTTTACTGCTTATTCCATATAATTTTTAGTTACATATCATTTTTTATTGTCATACAGTAACGGGTGCTAGAATAGCCCCACTTATACCTTTATCCCACCCATGCCCTGCCTCTACCATGCCCGGACCCTGCCTCCCACTGATCCCAGTCCCACCACATCACCTTTCACCATTTCCTTAGTCCTCTGTACCCTTTTGGCCCTCATAGATCCTCCATTGCATTTATCACCTGACAGGGCCTTTCGCTCCATTTGGGTCTCCCCCCCAAATCAAAGCAAGATCACTCCCTAGCCCCCCAGCATACCCCCTTCCCCCAAACCAATGAAACATTGCTCACTGACCCGAACCAAGCACACCTCTCCCCCAAAGCAAAGCAAGTTCACTCCCTGTCTCCCCAGCACACCCCCTTCCCCCCAAACCAAACCAAAATCACTCCCTCAAACTAATGAAATATCACTCAGTGCTCCCCAGCATACCCCTTCCCCCAAACCAAAGCAAGATCGCTCACTGACTTCAACCAAGCATACCCCTCCCCCCAAAGCAAACCAAGATCGATCCCTAAGCACACCCCTCCCCCCAAAGCAAACCAAGATCACTCCCTGCCACCCCAGCACTCCCTTCCCCCCAAAGCAAAGCAAGTTCACTCCCTGCTTCCCCAGCACACACCCCTTTTCCCCAAACCAAACAAAAATTACTTCCTGCCCCTCAGCACACAGGTTTTGGCTTATCTGAAGTCTCCTGGTTTTCATCGTAGTCTGCAGTGGTTCTGGGCAAACTCCTTCTGAGTGAAGCGTTGCGAAGGGAAGCCAATGTTTAAACTGCCGCAGGCTCAAGAAACCGCCACAAGCTCGTGCCACTTGAAACCGCCGTGCACTCTACTATGCATGCGGAAACCGCCAAACTCTCCTTCTGCGTATGCGGCGACACGGATGCAAGCATGATTGAGGTGCACATGCATGCAAAGGATTTTATTATAGTGGATTGGTCATTATTACTTATTTTTTTGTTTTCTACAGTCATGTGAAAAAATTAGGACACCCCATGAAATATTCAGTTCTTTCTTTAAAAATGTTCACATATTGATGTCAAATCTTTTTTTTATTTATCTCTGGAAAAGAAAGTGATGTAATTGCAGGAAAATAACAAAACTTTTCCTTGATTTACTCATGAAACAAAAGATATCCACAAAAATGTGTATTCTAACTGAGGAATAAATTAGGATACCCTACACCCTAATAGCTAGTGTTACCCCCTTTGGCTGAAATAACTGCAGTGAGACACTTGTAGCTATCTACCAGTCTCTGGCATTGGTCTAAGGAAAGCTTGGCTTACTCCTCAATGCAGAATTCTTTCAGCTGTGAGATGTTTGAGGGGTTTCTTGCATGTACAGCCCATTTCAAATAACCCCACTGCATCTCAATGGGATTAAGATCAGGGCTTTGACTTGGCCACTCCAGGACTCTCCATTTCTTAGTTTTCAGCCAGTCCTTGGTGGATTTACTGGTATGTTTTGGGTCATTGTTGTGTTACAGGGTCAAGTTCCACTTCAGCTTTAATTTTCTTACAGATTGTCTCACATGTTCCTCATGCACCCTTTGATATATGGTAGAATTCATGGTGGATTCTATGATGGTGATCTGGCCAGGTCCTGCTGCAGCAAAGCATCCCCAAACCATGACACTTCTACCTCCATGCTTCACAGTTGGTATGAGGTTCTTTTCCTGCAATCCTGTATTTGGTGTACGCCAAACATGTCCTTATTTCTGGACTTATCTGTCCATAGAAAACTATGCCAGAAGTCCTAGTGTTTGTCTATATTCTCTCTGGCAAACTTCAGTCTAGTCTTGATGTTTCTCTTAGAGAGCAAAGATTTCCTCCGTGCACACCTCTCATGCAAGTTAAATTTGTACAGTATCTTTCTGATTGTAGAGTCATGCACTTTCACATCAACAGTAGTAAGAGCCTGCTTTAGGTCCCGTGATGACATTTTAGGGTTTTGGGAGATGTCTTTCAGCATCTTGCGGTCTGCTCTGGGGGTCAACTTGCTTGGATGGCCAGACCTGGGCATGTTGGCAGTTGTTTGGAAAGTCCTCCACTATTTTCCGGACTGTGGAATAGCTAATGACAAATTATTTCAAGATCTTTTTAAATCCCTTACCAGACTTATAAGCTGCTAAAATCTTCTTTCTGAAGGTCTCAGATAGCTGTTTTGATCTCACCATGGTGTTCACTCTCACCGCAGCAGTCAGCATGCCAAACTAAATCTGATGTTTAAATAGAGCAAATCTCCTTCAAAATGTGTGTGATTTGAATCAACATCCCTAGAGAACCCCTGACACCTCTGTACATTCACATGACAAATCAGTAGAAGGGAAGCCCACTCCATCCTGCCTATAGGGCTGCGTGTCAGAATGATAGGCTGTCCTCTTCCTAATGCATCTTGGGATTTAGTGGGATGAGCCTAAGGTCCTGATTGGCCCCAAATCATGAGCCTGTGGCTCTAAAGGCAGGAGGGAGTGGGATTCCCACATGCTGATTTGTCATCCGAAGATATGGGGGTGTCAGGGGATGTTGAAGGAGGGCCCAGGAATGTTGGGGAATGTGGGGGAGATCAGAGATCCCGGGATATCAGGGGTTACAGAAATATTGGGAGATATGGGGGGAAGGGGATATTGGGGGATGCCAGAGGCCCAGGGGGATGTTGGGGGGAGGTGTAGGGTTCAGCAGCTCTTTTTTTATTTGGTTAGTTTGGAGGGGATCAGTACCTATGAGGGAGAGAGGAATCTGCCAGTTCAGCTGATTCTGGCAGAGGTAATCCCTATCAGCTGAGCTTGCAAGAATCCCTGAAACTGGCTCAGCTGATAGGGATTCCCTTGTTACTATCATACAAGGTAGTTGGGTGCATCTGCAAAATTTGTTTTTGTGCATTTTTCATGTGGACGTTTATATTTTTTGAAAATGGCCAAAAATGTTAGACATACTAAGGACCAAAATGTCTACATAGGTCATTTTCAAAAATAAAAGATTGACATCTGGCTGTTTTGAAAATGGACATTTTTTCTACAAGATTTCTGGATGTTTTTTTTCCAAAACAGTCAAATTAGACCTAGACGTCCTATTGAAAATGCCCCTCTATGTTATAAACTAATATGCCCTGGGTGTATGACTTTTCAATCATTCCAAGACTACACATAATTATGGTGAAATCACACATACCATAACTTCAAGATTGTTCACTTATACAGTATATATCACACTGCCTTACGAATCAATTCAACAAAATCTAACAGATCATTGTTTGGCATATTTCAAATGACACTTAAAACTTCAGTGTGCCAGGTAAATATCTTCTATGCTCAGTCACATACATTGTGAATTATGATCATCACCACTTTCTTAACTCACTTATACAGGAATATACCCAATCATTATTTATATTGACTGTCAAGGCTCATCATATAGACCACCAGCCCTGTTCTTAATAAAGACATTAAATGTACACATCCATAACATTATTTCCATCTACTTACAAAAATTAAAGTGCCCTCAACTTCTGTGAGCAAAAATGCCACAAGTCATTGCTGAAATAAAAATGGCAGACAGCATGGATGGGAGTGGTAAATGCTCCGACATCCATTGAAATTGAAGGGGCATTGGAGCATTTGCTGTGTGGCACTCAGCTATGCAGCTTTGTAAAAGGGGGCCATAATGCAGTGGCATATTAAGGGGAGGGGGGCAACCCCATAAGAGGGTCCAACTCTGGGAACTTGTTCCAGCAGTGGCAGCATTCAAAATATGCTGCTCTGCCGGCATCAGGCCTTCCTCTCTGCCAGGTCCTGCCTTTGCAGAATCAGAAAATAGACTAGGAGCAATGGGCATCACTTGTAGCTGCCCCCAGACCCCAGGGATTGTCAAGGTAGCCACCAGAGGGATTTGAGGGTTCAGGATCCACAGGGGTTTCTACATAAGAATTGCTGCTGCTGGGTTAGACCAGTGGCCATCGTGCCCACCACTCCGCTCACGCGGCGGCCCTTAGGTCAAAGACCAGTGCCCTAACTGAGACTTGCTTTACCTGCGTACGTTTTGGTTCAGCAGGAACTTGTCTAACTTTGTCTTGAATCCCTTATAACAGCCTCCAGAAGAGCATTCCAGTTTTCTACCACTCTCTGGGTGAAGAACTTCCTTACGTTTGAACAGAATCTATCCCCTTTTAACTTTAGAGAGTGCCCTCTAGTTCTCTCTACCTTGGAGAGGGTGAACAACCTGTCTTTATCTACTAAGTCTATTCCCTTCATTATCTTGAATGTTTCGATTATGTCCCCTCTTAGTCTCCTCTTTTCAAGTTTCTCTATTCTCTCACTGTATGGCAACTCCTCCAGCCCCTTAACCATTTTAGTCACTCTTCTCTGGACCCTTTCTAATAGTACTGTGTCCTTCTTCATGTACGGTGACCAGTGCTGGACACAGTATTCCAGGTGAGGGCGTACCATGGCCCGGTACAGCGGCATGATAACCTTCTCTGATCTGTTCGTGATCCCCTTCTTAATCATTCCTAACATTCTGTTCACCCTTTTCACCGCCGCCACGCATTATGCAGATGGTTTCATCGACTTGTCAAGCAGTACTCCCAAGTCTCTTTCCTGGGGGGTCCAACGGGAGGTTGACATGGGGGTTGTGGGCCATAGGGAGATTGGCATTGGAGGTCATGCCATGGTAGGAACTTTATCCAGACAGTTCAGGAGCATCTCTCTCATCCTCTCACTCGTTCCCTACCCATTCCACTCTTTATCTTCCCCATCAAAATTTTGACCTTGTGCTCAGCTCTGCTAAGCTCTGATAACTCAAGGGCTTCCCTTAAATTCATGGAGTGACTAAGTTAGTGAGTGGCACCACTAAATTCTCTTAAAGTTTTTAGTTATGCAACCATAATTTACCTGTTGAATGAGGGACAGATTTTCAACTCCAAATATTGCTCTGATTAATATTCAATGTTATCAAAGCAAATATTTTGAATATTAGCCTCAGTGTTTTTACTTGCTTGTCTGTTTCAGTGTTTCTTTAGTTGTAAAAGTATAAAATCATTCTCAAATTGAGTTGAAATAAATTATTTGGAAAAAAAGCTACTATGAAAACAGTCAAGCAATTGTAAAAAGTATTGTCATTGCCCAAGATAAGTATCTGATTGAAAGCTATCAAAACCTCCAGTGTACTCAGCCAAGCATATAATGGTATCATACTATGTGAATATTTAAAATGAAATTGACTGTCTGTAGCATAATAAATCTCAATAGATAGTATCATAGGTAACAACCTTGACCAAATGAGTTCTATTAGTTACATGACTTTGGATATGATTATCAGCAATCTGAGCATATGAGGAAACTAAGGCATACCAGGAGCATAGAAGCCAGCTCTGTGGGTGCTATGGGTGTTTGAGCCAATGAAGTAGCCACAGGTGGGTCTGGGAATTTAGATTCAGGACAATCCAAAATTGGTCATTCTTGCAGTGGCTGGCACTGATTCCTAAACTTTGCCATCTGAAGTCTTCATTCTTCTTGGGCAACCAATGCTTTTCCAAATATTATCTGGTTCTTGCTTTGAGCCGACTCTGGCCCTTTCTGCATATACTCAATTTTCATGCATGTGCAATCACTGAGCAGGCAAGGCTTGCCAGTGACAGTGACAGCCCGGGTACAGTGCAGCTAATTAACACTTGGAAGAGTGCTGGCTGTCTACAGAGGAGGAAGTACTCCACTGCTGAGTCTTAGGAATCCTTTCCAGCTCACCTTGATATTAGACAGTGCTGGGGAGGAACCTGCTGTCTTGGTACATGAGTACCAAGGATATAGGAAAATGTGGTATGGAGGCTTTTGAAATTTAGGCTCTTAGATATGAAGTTATAATCCAGAACTTCCAGGGTAGCATTTTCAGAAGTGCTCCCTGTTCCATGCGCAGGTCCCAAAAGACAGGCAGAGCTCCAGAGTCTCCATACATGGATGAGGCAATGGTGCAGGGAGGAGGGTTTTAAATTTGTTAGATTTGTTGGGTGACTTCATGGGAAAAGAGGAGCCTATTATACAAAGATGGGCTGCACCTAGACCAGGGTAGAACCTGGCTGCTGGTGTTAACATTTAAAAAGTAGATAGAGCAGTTTTTAAACCAGAAAATAGGGTTAGGTCGACAATCGCACATAAGAGCATGGTTCACAGGACAAGGTATCTTTAAAAGATATCATCATAAAAGGGAAGACAGAGCATCCCGATAATGAGATTGCAATACAGGCCACAGTGGACCAGGTTTCCTTAAATACAGAGCAGGCTAATTTTAAAGATTGCAAATTATCTATGCCAACTGCTGAGCAAATTGTAAATAGATATTACAAACACTGCTTGAAATGTCTGTAAGCAAATGCCAGAAGCCTAAAGAGCAAGCTAGGAGAGTTAAAATATATTGCACTAAATGAAAAGATAGATATAATAGGCATCTCTGAATCCTGGTAGAAGGAAGCTAACCAATGGGACACTGTCATACCAGGGTACAAGTTATATCATAGAGATAGGATGGATTGAATCCGGTGGAGGTGTAGCGTTATATGTTAGGGAGAACCTTGAATCAAATGGACTTAAAATTGTACAGGAACAGAAATATACCTTGAAATCCCTTTGGGTAGAAATTCCTTGTGTAAGGGGAAAAAGGACAGTGATAGGAGTGTACTACTGTCCACTTGACCAGTTTTCCCTAAGTTCCTCCCATGTACAACATCTTCTCTCCCTCCTCTCAAAACCATGATCCATTCATCTTTTACTCTCTCTTCCTCCCTCCATAAATTCTGCCCCCTCTCTCTTTCTTTTTTCCCTCCATCCTGCTGAAAGCCTGCATCATCTGGTTCTCTGCAGTGGCCAACTTCCTGCTTCTCTGGCATATTTTATCTCTCCTAGAATGCAATGGGTGGAGGCCTAAGACTCTTATTGGCCCAATCAGAGTCTTAGGCCACATCCATTGAATCCCAGGATGCACCGGGAAGGGGAAGCAGTGGCATAGTAAAGATAGGAAGCACTCAGGGTGGTGGTACTCCTCACACCCTCCTCTCCGTACCCCCACACCTTCTCCACCCCCTGCTTCTTCTTCCCCCCACTCCACACTCACGTTCTCCCTCGCCCCGTATGCTAAATCTTTACGAGCATGAGTGGCTTCTCCAGCATACTCCTCATACCAGTGTTGGATTTCCCTCTGATGTTACTTCCTTCCTCCATGACCCGCAAATGATTCAGAGTGGAACTAGGCTTGCAAAAGCAACGGGTAGAAGTTGCTCACACTAGCGAAGATCTACAGAGATAAGGGATGGGGGAGAGATGGCACGAGCTTGATGTAGTGTGGCAGGTCTGGGTGTGGTGGAGAGGTGCCAATTCCCCCACTGATATAGCACCCAGGGTGGTCTGCCCCCCTTACTACGCCACTGAGGGGAAGGTCTGACATTTTTAAGAGGCAGACCTGCTGGATGGAGGGAGTAGGCATTCCTCCAGCTGGAGTTTCTTCAAAAAGATATGGGGTGGAGGGGGTGGGCCTAGGTATGTCAGGGGATTGAGGTTCAGGGGGTGATTGTAGTTGGTGTTTTCAGGGTTCTGGGGGTGTTGTTGGGGGTTCATGGAGTGTGTTGGCAGGAGGGAGTGGGCATCCCTCCTGCTAGTCTTCAATGGGATTGGTATAGGGGACTTGGGGAATTATGTTGGGGGTTCAAGGAGAGTGACAGCATGAGAGAGTGGGCATCCCTCCTGCCAGTTTTAATTTGGGGGTTTGGTGGATCGAAGGGGCTGGTGGCAGGAGGGGAGTGGACAGCCTTCCTGCCAGTCTTCATTTGGGGAGTTCAGGGGGTCATCAGCAGGAAAGAATAGACATCTTCTGTTGATTTGGGGGTATGTGTTGGGGGGTCTTCTGCCACAGCTGGCTCAACTGATCATGGCAGGGGTATTTTCCCCCCAATCAGCTGAGTCAACAGGACTATCTGAAGTGTGACTTTGGGCAGTCCTGCCGGCTCTCCTGATCGGGGATTCCCATGCCGCGATCTGCTGATGGGAAGGAATCCCTCAGCAAAGATAGGCAGCTGAGCCACCCATCTTTACGATCAAGCTAAGGTGTGATTCTCTGACTGGCGCCTGTGACATGGGCACTGGTTAGAGAATTGGAGGGCTACTTGCACAGGAAGGCTACTAAAATGGTTGGTGGGCTACTAAAGTGGTTGGTGGTCTATGTCTTAAGGCATACAGGGGACAAACTTAAAGATCACACAATAAGCAATTCCACCCCTCAGATAGCACAATCATTATGGGAGAAATGACTTCAGAGCCCTCTTTTCAAGCTATTACACCGTGTAGTGGAGAAATGAGTAGATGGTCAAATCTCAATCATTAGTCCAAAACTCCCAATTTGAATTTTTACATTTTTAAAAACTTTTTAAATCTATTATGTTTTTATATATATTTTTATAAATATTTAAATTTTTCATAACATGCTTGATAAATCACTTGAACAAAACTTTAAATCTATCAGCACTTATCTTAAAACGCCACTGCTACGCCAGCATCATACGCTCTATGGGGCTTCCGTTTCACCATAAGAACATAAGATTTGCCACTGCTGGGTCAGACCAGTGGTCCATTGTGCCCAGCAGTCCACTCACGTGGCGGCCCTTAGGTCAAAGACTAGTACCCTACTAGAGTCTAGCCTTATCGTCATATGTTCTGGTCCAGCAGGAACTTATCTAACCTTTTCTTGAATCCCTGTAGGGTGCTTTCTCCTATAACAGCCTCTGGAAGAGTGTTCCAGATTTCTACCACTCTCTGGGTGAAGAAGAACTTCCTTACGTTTGTATGGAGTCTATCCCCTTTTAACTTTAGAGAGTGCCCTCTCGTTCTCTCCACCTTGGAGAGGGTGAACAACTTGTCTTTATCTACTAAGTCAATTCCTTTCACTATCTTGAATGTTTTGATCATGTCCCCTCTCAGTCTCTTCTTTTCAAGGAAGAAGAGGCCCAGTTTCTCTAGTCTCTCATTGTACAGCAACTCCCCCAGTCCCTTAATCATTTTTGTCGCTCCTCTCTGGATCCTTTCATGTAGTACTATGTCCTTTTTCATATACGGCGACCAGTTTTGGATGCAGTACTCCAGGTGGGAGTGCACCATGGCCTGGTATGGTGGCATAATAACCTTCTCCAATCTGTTTGTGATCCCCTTCTTAATCATTCCTAGCATTCTGTTCGCCCCTTTCACCATCGCCGCGCATTGCGTGGACAGTTTCATTGTCTTGTCTACAAGTACTCCCAAGTCTCTTTCCTGGGGGCTCTCTCAGAGTACAGCACCGGATATCCTGTATTTGTGCATATGATTTTTGTTACTGACATGCATCACCTTGCACTTATCCACATTGAACCTCATTTGCCATTTCACAACCCATTCCTCGAGTGTTTTTATGTCTCATTGTAGGTCTTTGCAATCCTTCTGTGTCCTTACTACTCTGAATAGCTTTGTATCATCATCTACAAATTTAATCACCTCGCTTGGCGTACCAATTTCTAGGTCGTTCATGAATATGTTGAAGAACACTGGCCCAAGCACCAAACCCAGTGGCACTCCACTCATGACGCTTTTCCAGTCTGAGTATTGTCCATTTACCCCCACTGTCTGTTTCCTATCCGCCAACCAGTTTTTATTCCGTGTATTTCACCCTCGATTCCATGGCTCACAATTTTCAAAGTTGATGTTCATGGGGAGCCTTGTCGAACGCCTTCTGAAAATCTAGATATACGATGTCAACCGGGTCACCCTTGTCTATCTGCCTTGAAGTGCAGTAAATTTGTCAAGTAAGATTTTCCTTTGCTGAAGCCGTGCTGGCTGTTCCTCATCAAATTGTATTCGTTAAGATGTTCAATGACACGGTCCTTTATCAGCGCCTCTACCATCATCCTAGTACCGAAGTCAGACTCACTGGTCTGTAGTTTCCCAGATCTCCCCTCGAACCTTCCTTGAAGATCGGCATAACATTCACCACTTTCCAGTCTTCCAGAATCTTTCCAAATGAAGAAGCTTCTACAGGAACTTACTGAAGTGCCTTGAGTAGAAATATAAAGCATTGTGTTATTATCCAAAAACTTTAAAACTGTGCTTAAATCAGAAAGAAGCAGTGTGAACAAAACTTATTTGGCTTTCAATCTCAGTTTCAAAAAAAATAGCACGGATGCTCTCACGTTCAAATGAATTAAATCTGTAAATTTACTGATGTCATCAGATGCCCATGAACTAATCAAAAATGATTACCTAATACTGTAATTAGCAGGAATGGAACTTCTTATTGAAAAGCATCAAGAACCAATCAGAAAAAAAGTAAGGTTTCTTGGAATGAGATGACATACAGTTCTGTTCTACTGAAATTAATAAAAAGCCCCCCATTCAATCTTATTATTTAACCCCTTGGTTTGGAGCATTTGTAATGTGAAAATCCAATAAACCTCCTGACATCTTAGCAGTTGAACCCTGTCATCACCCCGGGAGTTTCTTTTGACAGCTTCAATTGCAAAACACCATAAATCACTGAAAGCACGATTTAAAGAGATACAGTCTTCAACTATGGGTTCCTATGTTATGGCACGTTTTACATTAGATTTGTGCTCTAAAAGATGGACTCGTAGCTCTCTTATTGTCATGCCCACATATAGTTTGCTACATGGGCATACTATCATGTAAAAGATTTGATCCATTCTACAATTGCTAAAGTGTTTTAGTTTATGAACTTTTCCAGAGGATTGAATAACAAACTCCTTGGTTTGAAAAGCAATAGTGCAAACAGAACAAGAGACACATTTAAAGTGATCTGAAAGAGCCAACTGTGTTCTCCATTGTTCAAATGTACCGGATGGACATAATTGTTCTTTAAGATTTTTTCCCCGAGAAAATGCAAACCACAGTTCTGAAAAAGGGTTAGAGATGATCTGATATCTCATTTTTGTCTAATCAGATTTGTGATTGCAAAACTCAATGTTGTGTGTTTTAAAACACAAGTAAAGATATTATTATGAACCTTAGTGTGTACTTTGTTCAATAGCAATAAATTTCTGTTGCTGAATTTGGCTCTGGTGTATGCCCAATGTATAATGCATGCCTAGGTAGCGCAAACTCATGCACAAAAGTAGACCTGGTTTTGCAATGCCTACATTTTAGGCAAGAATGTAGATGTGTTAGGATGCTGAGCAGCATGTGATTCTATAAATGGACATCCATATCAAAACCACGCCCATGCCTACGCCTGTCCCGTTAGGCGCAGATTTTTCCAATGGGCATCTATGAAATTCTGGAGTCCAATTCTGTGAATCACGAATAACCTTTAGATGTCTAACTTCCAATTATTGCTTGTTAAAGTTGTTAATTGTGCTTATTATACAATCTATTTGGATGCCAAAGTCATTAGACATCCACATTGTGGACGCTTAACTTTAGGCGTCCTTTACAGAATTTGCCCCTTATAGCCTACCTGAATCCATTCAAATTTAGCAACCAAGTCTGCCACATAAGCTTTTTCAGCTATCTTTGAAATACAAACTTTCCCTGTTTTCCATTTTATATAATTTACATATATCTTACTATTCCCATGTTATCAAAAATTCATATAACATTCTCAAAATTTAATCCTAACATCTAAACTATGTCAGAAGCTACAACTTGAAACAACAAAAATAAACTTGTTTCTGATTTTGTTAATTTTTATGTTTTTGAGCTCTGCCTCTTTAGAATGTGTTAATGGCCTGAATGATAACCAAAATTAATACAGACAGAAAGAACAATTAAAACAAGGAGAACCCAGTTCTTTAGCTAATATCAAATGCAACCTCTCATTTCAGGTTAAATTAAGTGTACGTTTCTGTTAATGGGTTTTGTAATTCAGCTTTAAGTAGCTCAACCACAGATGACATACACATATATTTTCTTGATTAATTTAATTAGCATGCCTCAGTTATTAAAAGTTACAGTAAAGATGATGAATCTATGCTTTTCTTTCCTCAAATTATCTCTGACTTTCACCCTAAAGTTAATTGACAAGCTAGTTATGAGGGCAGAACACTAGTCATTCTTTGAAACTATTTTTAACACATGCTCTGAAATATTTAACAAGGAACAACAAAGCTATTCCATAGAGTAATTGACAGGTTTATTAGCACTAAATTATGCTGTGACTCTGGCAGATGGAATAATTAGAAGTAATATATGCTCTTTTTTCAATATAATCTTTTGTTTTTCTTCAACAAAATAAGCTCTTTCTAGAAAAAAAAGCTGTTTCAAAGAATCCCCTATTTAATTCAACAGTTTTTCTCATGATGGTACATTTACTTTGATTTTGTTTTTGTGGAATTTATTTATTTAAAATATATTTATTAACTGATAACTAATAAAACTATTCTATGAGGTATCCAATAAATCATGAGTGTGTGGCACAGTGGTTAAAGCTACAACCTCAGCACCTACCCTAACCCTAACCTCAGCACTTTGAGGTTGTGGGTTCAAACAACATACGTGCCAGATAATACAACTGTCACTTACTTTTTAACAACCTCTCCCCTGAAGGCCTGCACCCCACCCCTGAAGGCCTGCACCCCCCTGAAGGACTGCACCTCCCCCCGAAGATCTGTCCCCCCTGAAGTCCTACACCCGCCCTGAAGGCTTACAACCCACCCCTGAAGGCCTGAACTCCCTGAAGGCCTGTATCTCCCCCCAAAGGTCTGTCCCCCGAAGGCCTGCACCCCCACTGAAGGCCTACACCCCATCCCTGAAGGCCTGCACCCCCACCTGAAGGCCTGTCCCCCCGAAGGACTGCACCTCCACCGAAGGTCTGTCCCCCTGAAGGCCTGTCCCCCCAACCCCTGAAGGCCTGCACCCAATGGACTGTCCACCCCCAGAAGGCCTGTGTGTTCCCGTCTGGCCTCCCGCGCCTCTCTTTACCTGATTGCAGCAGAAAGCAACTGCAGAAAGGATCGCGGGTACTTTAGCAATCCTTGCAGGTTGCCATAGGCCTCCGGAGTTGTCGTCCCTCTGCCGCGGTCCCGCCCCTCCTCTGACATCAGAGGCAGGATCGTGGCAGAGGGATGACAACTCCGGAGGTCTATGGCAACCTGCAAGGATTGTTAAAGTATCCGCGATCCTTTCTGCAGGTTGCTTTCTGCTGCAGTCGGGTAAAGGGAGGTGTAAAAGCCTTGGGATCGGGCCATGAGAAGGGAAGTTTCCGGGCCATGACTCCAAGGCCGGGAGCACCCCCCTCATGGCTTGCATTAGAATTTCTGAAGTACCCTCTCGTTCTACAACCACATTTTTTCTGTGTCATTTTCATGATTTCAGCTCGGTAGAGAACACATGTCTGTCGCAAAATAGTCACATCCTGTTGACAGTAATAAACCAGCTCTTTTTGCAAATCAAACGTCTTATGCTGGTTGTCCTTGTACCATTTTAAAAATTCCTCTTTTTCTTCAGGCATCATGTTTCCCATGCCATAATGCTCCATATCCGGCATACACCCCACATAGTCTTAAGTTTCCTGAGTATTTAAAAAATGCGGGAAATAACCCTTACAGCCTCGAAAACTTAAGGCCTTTGGAAGTTTGCTAAGTTTCATAGGTAGGAAATTTAGAATGTCTATGAAACGAATAGCTAAAGGTTCAACTGTGATTTGTAAAAGTTTGCTACCTTGAACCAACAGGCCTGTGTCCATCTTTTCCTTTAACAGCTGGCTAAGAACAAAATACCAAAAAAACGCCTAAGCCCCAAACGTCCAACAGAAGGGCTTTTAGGCGAAGAAGGAGCCAGTCCTTCACTATTTTTGATTCGCCCAGGTGCCTCAGGCCCCACCTGTGGGCAGGGTTTCTGCCGCCTGAGTCAATCCGGCTCCATTCTGGACCCGGCTGGCCTGCCGGACGGGCGGGCTTGGCACCCGTCCGTCTGGCCAAATTACAGGTTTGGGGAAGGGGTGGAGGTGGGGGTGAGGGGGTCGTGGGTCGGCAGGGAGGTCCGATTGGGGGCTCTGGGGGGGCAGTCATTGGGGGAGGGGGGTTGTGTCGAGGGCAGGAAGGCTTGGGATCCCTCCTGGCCCAATCCAGTCAGGGGTGTCGCCAGGGCCAGGAGAGCTTGGGCTCTCTCCTGGCCCGTTGTATCAGAGGGGGGGTTCGCTGGGGCCAGGAGAGCTTGGGCTCTCTCCTGGCCTGTTGTATCGGAAAGGGGGGGTCGCAGGAGCCAGGAGAGCTTGGGCTCTCTCCTGGCCCGTTGTGTTAGTCGGGGGGGAGGGGTCGCCAGGGCCAGGAGGGCTTTGTCTCCCTCCTGGCCATATCGAGTCAGAGGGGGCACGATCGCCGGTGCAAGAAGGCATGGGTTCCCTCTTGCCCTGATATCATCGGGGGTGCCGTGGCTGCCACGGAGCAAGAGGGCTTGGGCTCCCTCTTGCCCCGATGTTGTCGGGGGGGGGGGGTCAAAGTTCAACGGGACAAGAGGGCTTGGGCTCCCTCTTGCCCCGATATCGTCGGGGGGGGGTGATGTATTGCGGCAGGAGAGATTGGCTATCTCCCCTGCCGCAATGCGATCATTCCTGTACCCAAACTGCCACAACTTGTGGCAGGAGAGATTGGCATCTCTCCTGCCACAGGCGATGGTTGCGGTGGGTAGGTTGCTGGACCGCTGAACTGATCGCGCCAGCGGCCATCAGCTCAGTGGCCCCTTTTTCGGCACTTAGACCTGGTTTGACTTCGTCTAAGTCAAAAAGGTCTAAGCAAAAAGGTCTAGGCAACCTGTGAAATGTTTTGGTTATACCTGTTGTATGCCTAGGTGTAGGTCGGCCCACCTCCCGCCCAATGCCTGCCCTTTCCCCTCCTCTAAACACGCCTCTTTTCTCTCTGTGCGTCTAGAGGCTGGGGAAAGGCCTAAGCTGTTTTTAGCTACGTCTAAAAACTAGTTTTGGTTATAGGTACTTGGACGATCAGGCTTTTTGATCGTCCAAGTAGCCATTTAGAACACTTTTTAGACGTTTGTTTGTTTTTTTTTATTATGAACCCCATAGTCTCTAAATTTTTGGTGACAGAAAATCTGTATAAATGCAAAAATACACTCAAGACCCTTGAATTCCCCATTTTCTTGTTTCGTACAAATCCTCCGCAGATATGTAATTAGGAATGTGCCACCCAGTTTCCTGCGTATATTTATAATCGTAAATAATATACTTTTCAGATGTTTTGAGTTTATCGATAGGGGTCATAAAACATAAGTGTATGTCATCACCACTTAAGGGTTCAAGGCATAGCTTATACATCCTACCCTTACATTTGTGTTTCTCGTTCACATAGGACTCGCATTTCAGACACAGTGTTTTAGATACTCCACTTGTTTTTTCTGAGCCAGCTGCATATGGCTATCTAAACATTCTTTAGAGCGACAACACATCTTGCATTTAGGACATCTCTGTTGTACACCAACATTGTTCAAACACATCTGTGTCAAACAAAGATGACACCATAATGTACAGGAGTGGTCGTTATTATAGGGCTTCTGGCAAAAAGTACAGAAATTATGCTCCCCGTACAATTTTTTGACATCGGTTATGCCGTAGAAATGATCATCATGTTTTAGAATACACGGGTTGATCTGATGTTTTAAAGCAACACCACGAGTTTGTATAAAACACAACTCATATTTATCTCTTTAAATATTGTTCAATGGTTGCTACATCATTGAGCATGATTTTTTTATATACCGACCACCCCAAATCATTATGTAGCTTTTCAGTATCTGTTAACAGCTCAGCATCTGTGAGTTTTACCAGGGACATAAGTGCTGTAAGGCTACCGGCAAAACACAGATTTTTCCCTGTGTTATTCAAATCTATTAAATACATCCTTTTTTTCTGCAAAATCTGGCTAAACAGTATGGGGCTCATAATAAAAAAAAAAAGTCTAAAAAGTGGCCTAAATGGGTACTTGGATGATCAAAAAGCCTGATCGTCCAAGTACCCATAATCAAAGCTGGATTTAGACATATCTAAAACAAGCTTAGGCCTTTCCCCTGCCTCTAAATGCACAGAGAGAAAAGAGGCGTTTTTAGAGGAGGGGAAAGGGCGGGAGGTGGGCCGACCTAGACCTAGGCGTGCAGCAGGTATAACCAAAACTTTAGGCAGGTTGCCTAGTCGGTACTTATACGTTTTGACTTAGACCAAGTCAAAACAGGTATACGTGCCAAAAAGGGGCCGCTGAGCCGATCATGGCTGCTGCGATCAGCTCAGCGGCCACAGCAACCTGTCTACCCCCTACAGCAATGATCGCGGCAGGAGAGATGGCTCATCTCCCCTGGTGCGATCTACCCTTCCCCCAACGATCAGGGCAGGAGTGAGCCCAAGCCCTCCTGCCTCGGGCACACCCAAACTCCCCGACAGGATTGGGGCAGGAGGGAGCCCAAGCCCTCCTGCCCTGGGCATCCCCGAACTCCCCGACAGGATCAGGCAGGAGGGAGCACAAGCCCTCCTGCCCTTGATGCAAGGGCCCCCTCCAAAACCCCGATCGCCCCCCTGATGACCTGTGACCCCCCCGCCAACCCCATGACTCCCCCATCCCCACCCCCCTCCCCATACTTTCAATAGTGTTGGTCGGACAGATGGGTGCCAAGCCCGTCCATCTGACAGGCCAGCCATCCGTTGAATGGCTGGCCTTAGGACTTGATTAGCCCAGACAGCTCAAATCCTGCCCACAGGTGCAGCCTGAGACACCTGGGCCAACTGGAATAGGCCCAGTATGCTTAGGCCCCTCCTGTGGGTGGGGCCTTAGGCACATGGGCCCAACCCTGTTGCTCCCATGTTGTCGGGGGGTTAGATTCTGTAACCGTTGTTGTTTTTGACAGACACCGGTTACAGAATCCAGCTTTTAGGCAAAGGACTGGCTCCTCCTTCACCTAAAAGCCCTTGTTTTGGACGTTTGGGGCTTAGGCTTTTTTTAGGTTGATTATATGGTATAAGTTTAGACGTAGTGGTGGTCTGGGCATTTAAACAGCTGAACGTAGAGGCAGGCAATTATCAAAATAAACCTCCTTTTGGATGTTTTTTTGATAATGGACATTTTCCCTGCTTCTACTTTCAACGTTTAAGACCTTAGGCCAAAAGGGGACTTAGACGTTTTTTTGATTATGCCCCTCTATAGATTTTAACACCCTACGTGTTCCACCACCCTTGTTTCTTATTACAGTACAACATGGAATAAATCACAGACCTGTATTTCTCTGTGATTTTGGAGGAGTTTAGCAACCTGGTTTAAGAAATCATCAGCATCTAGCGATTCGGGATTTAATTTACCAGAAAACAAGGAGTTGTGAAAAAGCGATGAATGTAGATGCACTTATACATAGTCACCGGGCTAATATCATCCAGGATATGTTGAATGTCTTGGCGTATGGCATTTTGAGCCTCACGTAATGAAGTTATCCTGTCTAAATTAATGAAACAAAATTCTTCTGAATAAAGTACACCATGAAACTTGTCCAGTTTACGATCCCATCTTTTCACAATCTGGACATAGCTGATTGGTTCTGAATCTTTAGAAGGATCTAATGCGCCCTTATTTGAACCGTGCTCTGACACATTGTTGCTATCAGAATAATTATCAACTTCATAACATTCTCCATCTTCTGTGCAGTCCGGCTCTGAGATGCTTTCACTGTGTGTCTTTTTCCTGTTAGACTTTTCTGTCGGCTTCACGGTATCTGCTTGTGATTTTCTAACATTTTCTTGATCTACAATTTATAACATAGCATAACCGTTAATACTTTTTTCCCCCCCTTTGGGGATCTGACTGCCTAATATTTTCTTGATCAACCATTATAAAAGTAATGGCATTTTCTTTTACACTAGTCTCCTTACAAAATCAGAATAATTACTATTTTGTTTATCTTTGGTTTCCAGTAAGCATCTTTGGGCTCTGGTTCCCCGTCTAAGAAGCTTTCACTATGTGATCTTTTCCTGTTAGACTTTTCTGACAGTTTCACGGTATCTGCTTGTGACTTTCTAGCATTTTCCCGATCTATAATTTATAGCATAGCATAACCGTTAATACACATTTTCTTCGAGGTTCTGACTGCGCTTAACAATTACTTGATCAACCATTATAAAAGTATACAATTTTTTTCTTCTTTTAACTCTAGTCTCCTTACAAAACCGGGATACCTACTACAATTCAAATTAAAACTGAACCCAGAAAAAAACAAGATTTTCTTGGCAAGTCCTACCTACAAGTTAACAAATACCTCTTTGAAATTAAATGGGTTAAACTACCCAATTAACTCTACCATCAAAATCCTTGGAGTCATCCTGGACCGATGCCTGACTTTCAAAGATCATATTAATGCTCAGGTTAAAAAATGATTTTGTACATTCTGGAAACTTCACACCATCAAACACTATTTCGACTTCCTTTCCTTTCGACTGCTGGTCCAATCACTAATCTTAAGCATCTTAGATTACTGCAACATTATATACCTGGGATTCTTTAAGAAAACCATCAAACGTCTAAGAATCATACAGAATGCTGCCATTCACCTCATCTACGGTCTCAAACAATCAGATCATGTAAGCCCGTATTACAGAAAACTGCACTGGCTGCCGATGGAGGCAAGGATCATCTTCAAAGTTGCTTGCCTCTGCTTCAAAACCTTAACAGGCTCATCCCCAATCTACCTGTCGCACCATTTTAAATTTTCAGGCCCCACCCGCATACGTAATGCCTACCTGTTTGCTTTCCCATCCTCAAAGGGCTGTATGTACAAGAGATTCCTTGATAGATCCCTGTCATTCCAAGCAGGCAAATGGAATAAATGTCTAACCACCCTCATTCCAAATGCACCCTCCTACCAAACCTTCAGGAAATCAATTAAAACCTATCGCTTTGATAAATTTCTCTGACTCCCTCCCTGCCTTGTATCCCTGCCTTGTATCTCTGATATGCCTCCGGATATACCTGACTACTCTCGACTTGCTAAGCAAATCTGAATGTCTTGTATGTAACATCGCTGTATGTGTACAGTCTCTTCCTCTGTAAACCACTCTGAACTGTTGTGATACTGCGATATACAAAAATAAAGTTATTAGTTATTATTAATATTCATTTATCTTTTGGCTTCCGGTAAGGAGCCGGCTGTTGGTTAGAACTTGTTGATGTAGAAAGTGTCGGTTCTCAAGCCATTTCTTGGTCTAATCATAATATAAAAAAAGAATGTTTTGTAGATGCTGCTTTTTTTTTTTTTTTTTTAAAAACATACTGTCACTTTTTAACAATCTCTGTTTTTAAATGCATGATAGTTTCAGAGACAGAAAAAAAATGATATCCCTAAAAACAAAAATAAAAGCCCCTTTTCTACTCACCATGTTAGCGGTTGATGTATCCGGGGTCTGTTGTAACACCCAAAAAAACCAGAATGCTTGTTGGTCTTGTCACAGCATATTTTTATACACTTGCAACTCTCTACAGAAGTTATCCATTCACAAAGGCTTTATTGTATGTCTAAGGTCTCTGCTAGATCTTGTTTGTCTTGGTTAATCATTTTAGATATCAAAATGGCCCTACGTCCCTAGAGCCTAGTTCCATATAACCTGTCACACCTTCTATTGTTTTACTTTGGGCTGATAATTCACGTGGCTACCCATTCCTAAAACACAACACACATTTATATTTTCAAAAAAAATCTTTATTTTACATCAATAAATGTTTTAGTTGAATGTTACATGTTTAAATTTTTATACAAAAAAACCAAGCTGTTACATACTGTATTTCCCTCAATCCCAAGAATAAAACGTTTTAAAAAAGCATTTCTTTTGAAGAATGATTTATAATCGGTGTCACAGATTAAATCATTTACAATCTCTACATATTCACCATCTCTCATGAAATTGACCAATCTATTGAGTAGTCGTGGCCCGTTTATAGAGGTTTTAATATCTCTGATTAAATCAATGATTATATTAATGCTTTCATTACAAAGCATCAGTATTTTCATTTTATAGCCTACAAAAGTGACTGCATTTACCACATGTTCCAGGCACAGCATGTCGCAAGTTTTCCAGAGTTTCTGCTGTATATCCTTTTGCACCCACATCAAGCAATTGTGGTGTTTTTGCCCCCCAGCTCGTATTAAGCAGGCTTCACAATCTTCATCCTTCACACCTTGCAGACATTTATTTAGAATGCAGTATACAGCTACCTTTATAACTGATTTAAGTTCTGGTGGTGTTTTGGAAAGGCCTATTCTGGTCCACCGAACATAATCACAAGCATCTTCAGGTATTAATTTTAGTTTACGTTCAATCACCGCAGGTTCTCTTTCAAATGAGCAGAAAAAATGCAAACAGGACAGATTTAGCATCGGTATGTACACCTTGTTCACAGGTTTCTGTCATCGTGAAGATCCGCCACTTCCCTACAAAAAAAACCACATACAGAAATAAAATTTTCCTCTTTTAAAACACACGAACACATCCAGCTTCATAAACCCTTCAACACCGACCCCTGGCAATGAAAAGTGTGTGTCTCTCTCTCTCTTACTGTGGAAGATCCAGGCTTTTCCAACATGTCTGTCACTTCGGCGTTGAAATGACCAGGTCCCAATTTGTATTAGCCTCATTCTGCTGTCCTCACTACAGATGCATCCGGGGACACCTCTTTAGAAAGAAATCACACACACACACAAATGCACATACAAATATGCAAAGGGATAGCTCTTTTATTCAGAGTACTGCATATATATATATATATATAGCCTTTCACATAGGTCAGTTTTTTTAGCATATGACTGTAGGAAAGACCATATATGGTAACAGGATACATAAAAGCAACTAGAAAAAGGTAGCAAACATAAGGGAGGGGGGGAAGTTTCCATCTATGGCATATAATACTGTCTTGTCTGAGATCTAGCAATGCTTCTTATCTAAGTCCTGACGCACAGGACAGCACAGGATGTGCACAAGATGTGGGGGTAACCTTGGCGAAACTAATCAGTTATAGAACAGAAAAAGAAAAGACCTTGTGGTCTCTTGACAAACAAGAACTGTTTCAGCAGATTTTTTAAATATGTTACACAAGCAGGAATAGAATAGACTTACAAGAAGTATATGCACCTTCAATCCCCTCTTATGTCATGAAAATGACATCATAAGTGCACAGCATGAGCTTGGAGGGAGAGATATTATGTCCTATGATATATATTTCAATAAGAAGGTGTTTAACCAATTCTTGCATCCAGCTAGAGTATTGGTCCCAAGGATTAAATAACCCAGAATTATGTTTGAGCTCAGCAGAGAGGTCCTTCAATTTAAGGCGGGTGACAACACATGAACAGGTGAAAAACAACATAAGCAATGCGAATATAAATAATGAGAGAAATATAAGCAATCCAAGCAACATTGGCTTGTACCTAATCCCTGGACTTGTACCCATCAGGGACCCCTCTTGGGACACCAAGAGCAGCAATATAGACATGGGGGTCAAAGTTTCTGGGAAGGTCGGGGGTCTGTGGTAGGGACTGGTAGGTACTAGCCAGGGCTGATGTAGAGTGATGAACAGCAGGGTTGACTATACTATGGAATCACAGGGACCAGGCAAGGCAGGTAGCCAAGAGCGAAAGAGTCAGTCAGCGGGGAGGCCATGCCAGGTTCGGAGAGGAACATGAGCCAGTTTGGTGATGCAGTCCACATCTTCCTCGAGCACGGTACCATCATCATCAAGGTCAAGGCAGCAGTTAGAGAGGTGGAACTTGCCATAGACACCACCTTCCACAGCCAGCAAGTAATCTAGGGCCAGGCAAGTCTGGTACATGCAGTACGCATTTTTTGAGCATAATAAGTTCAAGAACGGCCTGCAAGCGAAGTATGCAGTTGAGCATGTAGATTGGGGTCCGATAACCCCAGGAGCCATCTTCGGCCCACGTAGCAGGTCCATAAGCAGCAATGATCCGTTCAGCAGGCCAGTTGTCACCCCATTTTCCAATCTGTATGGGGTGGAGAGTGCTAACCGCTTTTGGTGACCCCTAGTGTCTGATGGATCCAAGTACACATGTACCAGTCCGGTGAGCAGGCAGCCAAGAGTAAGCAAACAGGCCACAAAAGCCAATATCAACCATCAGGAGCTGGCCATCGGGCGTACGAAGTTCCATGGAGCAGGTGCTGAAGAGGAGGTCCTGGTAAATTGAAGATGTCGTGGGGCTGACATGAAAGAGAGGTTCTGTGAAGACAGGTCTAGCATATCCAGCTGTGTTCATGGCCACTGTTATCCCATACCGGTCCCACCACAGACAAAACAATTGCTGACATTAAGAGTCTGGTCTATAGATTCAGCAAACTGTCCTAGTTGTGACAGGAAAAACAAAATCTACTTTCATATGTGCAGAAAAATGGGAGAAACATAACAAAAATAGCACACGAGACACATTCCCATAAAGGACAGGCTCCTCCATGAGTGAAGGAGTCCTTATCGGGGCATTGCTTGAAAGGCATTAAGCTATAGAACACATTTGAGATAGTAATGCTGCCAATCGAGGAACAGTATGAGGGGCAGTACCATGACCTTAAGCAACATTAAATAATATGCATGCATCAAAATACAAAGGCACTGGGTGAGGAGGGTAATGAGGGTCCCTCAGCACCTGCTAAAGGCACTAGGTGGGGGTTGCGATAAACCACAAGCTGCCAGTTACACTCAAACACTTGTAAACAGTTCCTGTCCAAGAAATTAAAAGGTCAGGATGTGGCGTTGCAGGGGTATCAGTCTCTTTAAACTGGTAAGGTCCATACTCGGAGAGAAAGGTGTCTGCATAGACAGGGAGGGACACACCAGCTTGAAAGGAGTTCAGGTATCCAGCAGCTAAAGCCCAGGGAGGTGAGTCAAAGGAGGACATTGACTTGGTATAAGTACGGAAATGAGAGACAATAGGCAGAAACACAATGTTCATAAGAGGACAGGGTGATAAGTTGGTGTGGGTTGCGCACAAAACTAGTAAGGCATTCAAGAGAGACCATAAGGATATACTCAGTGTAGGGCACAAGAAAAAGAAAAAACATGTCAGAAAGTATGAATTGAGCATATCCAGTGGGCACCATGGAATAAACACTGTATAGAACCTTTGTCTTAATAATATAACCCCTAACTAAGCAGCGTTCAGGCCATGAAAACAAGAAATAAAAAGATATTGTGCAATTTAGATAGGAAAAAACAAAAATGCAAAAAAATGGGGATAAAAAACTCTAAATATGGCCAATGGTATGTTTTCCGGGGTACCCCACAAACCAAACAGACAGACAGACAACACAGAGATTACATGGCACAAACAAACATAGAGCTCCAGTAGGCCTTAAACTTGCTTTCATCCGTCAAGGAGTCAGGGCTACAATTATACAAAAGGAAGAAGAAAAACAGCATCATAGAACATAGCTGTAAATGTTTTGTTAAAGTACAAGACATTGAATATGTATTTTGGGATCCCATCCAGTTACAACAATTTCTAATGGCACGAGAACAGAAATGAGGTTTGTTGGTTTAATGTTTCACTGCTGAGAAAGTTAGAGGTTGTCAGTGTCCCAATAATAGGGAATGGTCAAGATTCATATGAATCAGTACCAATTCTTAGTTTTCTTAGTATTTTATGTTAATTGATATAGATGTATGGCTCCCCAGTCTTGTGGGCTTGAAAAGGAATTTTTTGTGATATATGTATGATTAATGTAAATTTTTGTATAAGAATCCTTTTTCTTTGGTATCATTTGATATTAAAATTATAAAATTTGTATAAATAAATAAAAAAAAAGAACATAGCACTAGCAAAGTAAATTTCCATGTAACACATGGCACAATAATCAATAATCAGAAAAGGCATAATCAAAGGGTCTGGAGTCTAAATGTATGCTTGAACTTCTGAAAGAGAAAACAAAAAATTTAGTCAATAGGCTCCATTGCTCTGCCTATTTTATTCATAGAGCATGTCTTCAGTCAAGTCACACAGTCATAAGAGATCATGCAATCAGGGACACAACTGGCTAGTTTGTGCTTCAATCTACAGAAATATGAAGATCTTACTAGGCAAAGCAAGATACAGTGTCCAGGGTTAGGTACAGAGGTAGTATGAAGTATTGCAGTGGCAATGCTAAGAGGAAAAGAAACATTTTAAATCTTAAAGGGCAAGGTCATCTCAAGGTTACTTTTTCTTCCTGTTTATTTTGTTTTGGTTCAGCAAAAGATTCTTTGTGCCAAAACTGATCCAATATAGCTATGCATGTATTCCAACTGCCTGCTAAGAGAAAGGAGAAGAAACATTTCACATCATCATCATAAGGAAACACATACCCACTGTTAAGAAAAAAGAAAAGTGATAGGGGAAATGCCCCTTGCCGGATACCGGTGGTAAATCAGTTGCCAACAAGCTGCACCTCCCAGACCTGTAAAAGAGACTTGTACAGTGTACTGTAAAACAAAACAAAAAAATGAAACACTACAACAATGCTAATGCAGATCCACTGGGCTTAACAGATTAAAGTAGTAAATTGCACTTTCCACTAGAACATATGAATTAGTGTCAATTCATAGTTGCTTTATACAGTTCCTACCCCAAAGAGCTTACCTAAACAAAAATAACTTGGAACTTTACTCATACCTGCCTATTCCAACTAGAATGTCCCTTATAATAAGGACATAATACATGCACATACTTTCAAACATGTGACACATACCCTGTTTATCAACGTACACTATCCTGTCTGCAACGTTCGGCAACAATCATGCTTTCTTGCTTCACCAAATCCACATTAGCCACTAAGCAAACCTGAATCTGCAACCTTTCCCGTGTTTCTAACCCAAATTATTTTTTTCCATCTCCCCTGGTAATTTCTCAACATCACCAATTTCTCTTTCTCTATATCTTGTCTTGTTTCCCCAGTGCTTTCTTTGACCAAGTTTCCAAGTTTGTTAAAAACTCGATTAAATTCCAAATATTAAGCCTTTGACAACAATAAAAAGAAGGGTAAAGACACATGAAAGCAATAAAGATTAAAAATTACAAAAACATACAAACACAGAATTACACATATAAGAAACAAGGAGAGAAAGAAGAACTACAAGGAGTAAAGGAAAGAGAACATGGAAGAAAAACAATAGGGCAAAGGGAAAATATTTTTTGGGGGGAGGTTTGTGTTTAAAGCTCCTTTGAATTTATCTAAATGTCGCTAAATTATAAGATTAGGAGAGTTAATCCAGTCCAAGCATGACTGTGTAAAGCCTGAACCAATTCAGAACTAATTAGCATACCTTAGTTTTTATTTTAGGTAAAATACATTGCAATCCCTAAAACCATAAACTAAGAACAATGTGCTTGGCTCCGATTCCTCTTCAAACTTCAAAATGTGCACAGTGCTGTAACTTTTGGCAATAATCCTATTCTTAGATTTTTTTTTATATTCAGGCGATAGTGTTTGTTTTTCCTGTCACATCAAAATCTAACCTAAATAAAAATATACATTACGGTACACAGTATTTCTTATAACCAAAGCAGAAAGGTCTGCCACCTTACTGTGTGCAATTCTGGTACTATATCTCAAAAAAAGATATAGCAGAATTAGGTAAGGTACAGAGAAGGGCAACAAAATTGATAAAAGGGATGGGACAACTTCCCTATGAAGAAAGGCTAAAGTGGCCAGGTCTCTTCAGCTGGCTCAGGAGGGATATTATAGAGGTATATAAAATGATGAGTGGAATGGAAAGGTTAGATGTGAATCACTTGTTCACTCCTTCCAAAAATACTAGGATAGAGGGCATGCGATGAAGCTACTAAGTAGTAAATTTAAAACAAACCATAGAAAATATTACTTCACACAATGTGTAATTAAACTATATAATTTATTGCCAGAGAACGTGGTGAAATCAGGCTTGATTAATGTAACACAGAAAGAATTGAGAAGATTGCAAATTATATAAAACACAGCAATAAAAATCATCACCAATTCAAAAAAATATGACTATGTGACACCACTTCTGCAAAAAGCACATTGGCTACCAGCCTCTTATAGAATCACTTACAAAATTGCATTATTAACCTTTAAAATCCGGCAATCAAATGTACCAATATTTCTTGACTGTCTTCTTATACCGTATACTACATTTAGGACACTTAGATCAACAGAACAGCATCTTTTGACTATCCCCCTCCCTAAAAGTTATAGGCACTAGGAGATCTACAATTTTTTCAGTTATATCTCCTCAGCTCTGGAATAATTTACCAAATTATTTGCATGGGGAGATCTCATTAGAAAAATTCAAAGGCTTTTAAAAAAGTTTTCTGTATAAGGATGCATTTGAGGCATAGACAAGACAACCATCTTACGTTTAAAATCTTATATTTTATATCTTAACATCCAGTTTTAATCAGTCCTCATCTATTGGGCTTAATATTTTTCTCTTTTCTTTCTTTCATTCTTTATCTTTCACTTTTTTGCCCCCCCAGATGTTACCCATAAATGTTCTCCTTCTGCTTTAACAATTGTAGTTCATCCCCCTTTCCTTTTGTATCTGTACTGAATTTTGTATGTATGTATTATTTTGTAATAAACTGCCATATGGTTTATCCAAATTTTAATATACTTGAAACTAAAAAGGGAAATCCGTAGGCCATTATATTCATGTACTCAAAGACTCCATTGTTTTTTTTCGCTGTATGTCCAGCTCTTCTTTATTGTAAACCGCCTCAAACTACTTTGGCTTTGGCGGTATATAAGCAATAAATTATTATTATTATTATTGAGATAGCTTGGAGAAATCCCCTGCTAATTCCTAGGATAAGCAGCTTAAAATCTGTTTTACTACTTGGGATCTAGCTAGGCACTTGGGACCTGGGTTGGTCACTGTTGGAAATAGGATACTGGTCTTGATGGACCTTCAGTTTGTCCCGGTATGACATTTCTTATGGCATTTACTATGTTACTATGTGTTGTGAAATCTGGCTCTTAAGTGTGTTAGTGGTAAAGATTGCAAGTATAAGGGACACTTACATGTTCAAAATGACAATTACTACTGGCCTTTATATGTATTGACTGTATTTTTGTTAAATAGCTGTTTGCACTGTACATGCTACAAAATAAGCTTTTGTTGCTTTCCTGCTGGTAGTTTATAAAAGGGACTGTTTTCAGTGAGTCTTTTATGAAATACACTTTTGTGAAGATCCCTATGAAAAACTGGGTTCTATCCATATAGCTTACACCTTTAGAGGGTAATTCTGTAAGGAGCTGCCTACTTTTAAGTAGCAGGAATGCAAGTAAATAGCAGTATGCTAGCCATTTATGTACGTAAATGGCCACTTATGTGCATCAATGGCTAGAATGCTTCCATTTACATGTACAGTATAATAACGTTGTATATGTTACCAATTGGCTGAAAAGTACATGCTATGTTTTAATGACATTCTTTGCCAGTAGATGTCAGCATGTGAATAGGCTGAGATTTGGAGGAACATATGTGGTATATGCAAATATATGCATACATTATAGAATACTATAAGCTACACATGTTTTGCTAATATCTAGGCACAGGCATTTACACCAGCTAATTAGCTAAATATATGTATACTAGTGTTTAAGCCCGTTACATTAACGGGTGCTAGAATATATGGCTGTCTGTCTTTCTTTCTTTATGTCTCTCTCCCTGCTCCTGTCTCTTTCTTCCTGTCTCTCTCCCTCCTGCAATTTTTCTCTCTCTCTCCCTGGCACCCTTTGTCTGTCTGTCTTTTTTTCTGTCTCTCTCTGGTCCCCTGTCTGTCTTTATTTCTGTCTGTCTCTCTCCCTAGCCTCCTTTGTCTGTCTGTATTTCTTTCTGTGTCTCCCCCCCCCCCACTTTCCTTTGCAGAAGCAACAGTGATATTTCCCTTCCCCTCCAAATCCCTGTGAAGTAGTAGCAGCATTTCCCCCCACCCACCCCCATTCCCTTCTCTCCCCCCCACTTTCCTTTGCAGAAGCAGCAGCGTATTTCTCTTTCCCTCCAGGTCCTTGCTGAAGCAGTAGCAGCATTTTCCCCCACCCCCCATTCCCTTCTCTCCCCCCCCCACTTTCTTTTGCAGAAGCAGCTGTGATATTTCCCTTCCCCTCCAGATCCCTGAGAAGTAGTAGCAGCATTTTCCCCCACCCACCCCCCATTCCCTTCTCTCCCCCACCACCACTTTCCTCTGCAGAAGCAGCAGCGGTATTTCCCTTCCCCTCCAGGTCCCTGCTGAGTAGTAGAAGCATTTTCACCCACCCCCCATTCCCTTCTTACCTTGAGCTGCCCTGCTCCGTTCGGCCCCTCCCCCTTTCCTTCCCACGTGCTGGCCTGCTGCGGCTGAAGATTTTTTTCGGCGACTCCTCCTGTTAAAACGCCCCCCCCCCCTCCCGCAACCGCTCCTGTTCAAAGCGGCCTGCTGAGGTTAGCGGCCGGCTGTAACGAACCTCGCAGGCCGCTCTCCAACTCGGTAGCATGTTCCCTCTGAGGCGATCGCGTCAGAGGGAACGTGCTACCATGTGGAGAGCGGCCTGCGAGGTTCGTTACAGCCGGCCGCTAACCTCAGCAGGCCGCTTTGAACAGGAGTGGTAGCGGTTGTTGCGGGAAGGGGGGGGGGGAGTCGGCGACTTGCTGTGAACAGGAGCGGCAGCGGCGGCAGGACCATGAGCCCTCCTTCCGCCATCCGCCGCCAGCGCCGCTCCCTAACTGGCGCATACGCCTGAAGCCGCGGCCACGGACGGACACAGGTCCCCACAGGAGATTGGGCAGCCTTTCCTTGCTTTCCCCCTTTTCCACACCCCTTTCCTATGCCTGCTCGTAGGGGAGGGTGTATTCCGGGATCTCGCTGTAAAACTCCGGAGTAATGGCTTCGGTATCACCCTCCTCCTGCTCGCACTGCAAACAATTTGCGTTTATGCTGCCGAACTTCTTGCCTCCCACCCCCCTTCCCTCCGTCTCCGACGCCAAGAGTCGCCGCCAACAACAGTCTCCACCTGCATTGCCCCCGCCGCGCCACTCACTGGCCCGTCGTGCGAGGAACGGAGAACAGGTTCAGGGCTGCCAGGAGTGAGCCCGGCTGAGACTGGCAGGAAGAGGAAGGCGGAGCAGGTGAGCCGCCACTGCGAAAAACTGTACTGAGCCTGCCAGACCGTGAGTGCGGGCTGTTGTAAGCTTGCATGTGCACTCTTGCCGGCCACGGACATACGGATCACGGAAGCACGCTGATAGGAGTGCGCATGCGCGAGTTAGCCTTTTATTATATAGATTATTGTCCAGCTACAGTACAGGTATATGCCTGCTTTTCTTTATACAATATACAATGGTACCTTGGATTACGAGCATAATCCGTTCCAGGAGCATGCTCATAATCCAAAATGCTCTTATATCAAAGCAAGTTTCCCCATAGGAAGTAAGGGAAACTTGCTTTGATATGTTCCCACCCCAAACCTTCCCCCCCCGAGGCCAGCAGCGTTGCTCCCCCCCACGAGAACTGCCATTGCTTCCCCTGAAGGCCCCCTCCCGCGAACAGGCCCCCTCCCCCCCACGATCCGGCCCCCCCGCCGCCATCATACACCCCCTCCCCGCCGCCATCGGGCACCCCCCGCCGCCACCTGAGATCCAACAACCCACCCGAACCCTCTTCTTACTTCCAGTGTAGCCTCCACATCGGCATCGCCGGCATAAGCATGTCCTGTACCCGAAAATCTGCTTCCTGTGCCAGATTTTTGGGCACAGAACATGCTGGTGCCGATGTGGAGGCTACACTGGAAGTAAGAAGAGGGTTCGGGTGGGTTGGGGGATCTCAGGTGGCGGTGGGGGGGTGCCGGATCACGGGGGGGAGGGTGCTGGTTCTCGGGGGGGGGGGTGCTCATACAGCGAGGCAAGCTCGGTTTACAAGGCGCCAAATTTGCGAATGTTTTGCTCGTCTTGCAAAACACTCGCAAAACGGTGCACTCGTAAACCAAGGTACCACTGTACTTAAAACAAGAGCCTTCTTACTTTCTTATACTAAGTTACTCCTGGTGGATCTCTACATTAAAAATTTGAAAATTCTGCACACAATGCAAAGTTTATTTGGAGTGTTTTGCATAGAATTCTTCTATCCTGAGACTTGAAATTATTTCTTGCCTTTTTCTCTCTCAGGTTCAAGCCTCCTCAGTTTCTTCTCTCACTCCAGCTGAACTTCTGTCTCCCTCTAAATCCCATCCATCTCTCACTTGCACCCTGAATCCCCTATTTGGCCCCCATAGTATGGCATCTCTCTCCCCCCTCTTTCCACTGGCTAAGAATCTCTTCCTCCCTTCTCACCTCATTTCTGGTTTTGGTCGCTCTCTCTTCCTTTCTCTATCCCCCCCTTGTGGGTTCAACATCCATGTCCCCTCATCCCTCTCATCATCTCTCTTGCTTGCACCCTGAATCCATTTCCCACTCACCATGGTCTGGCATCTCTCTCTCACTCTCCCACTCTACAATTAAGCATCTCTTCCTTTTTACCCCACCCTCCTTACTGACTTGGGTTTCCCCTCTACTCACTGGTCCATCATCCATGTCCCCTCCTCTCCCCTTGCCTCCATGGAGGTTTAGCATCCATATCCCCTCCTCCCCCCAATTGCAGTCCAGCATCTATGTTCTTTCATCTACTGTCCCCCCACACACCCACATACACTTGGAGTCCAGGATCCATGTCCCCTCCTCTTCCTCCGCCACATGGGCCTAGCATTCAAGTTCACTCCTTCCTCCCCAAATTGTGGTCTAGTATCCATTCCTCCTACCATGCACAGGTCTGGCCTCTCTCCATTCCACTGACCCCCCACTCCATGAGATCCGACATACCTGAGAGCCTCCCAGAGTACCAGTAGTGGAGGCAGCTGGCTGTGGAGAAGAAGCATTGTGGGCAGGCTACTCATGGCCTGCTCTGCCAGGGCCTTCCCTCTACCACGTCATCTATCTACAGGAAGCAATGTGGCAGAGGGAAGGTCCTGGTGGGGCTGGCCACAAGCTGCCTGTTCACAGTGCTGTCTCTGTGCAGCAGCTAGCTAAACATTTACTTCTTTTTTTTCCTAAGTTCTACACTTACCTAGTTTGAGCCTAGTACATATTGTATATCATTTGTTTAAGAAAAGTAACTTTGGAAGTCAATCAGCCTCACATAGCTCTAAGCAAAGATAGCTGAAGAGAAGTGAATCTTCCTATTACTTATTTGCACATTATTGACCAAAAACTACCATATTGACTAAGCATCTGTGCATCTTTAAGAAGAAACAGTATTCTTTGTGCCACTTGGAAAACATTAAAATTAATTAACAATTTAACATCTATAACAGTACAACAATCCACGTGTCAATCCTTATGGTTGAACTCCAAGATTCAAATTGGCGAGTCTAAGATCCTCTGGAAGCATTGGCTGTAGGCAGGTATATCTACTTTGGATGATGTGTTATCAAATGGAAAAATGCTTGATTTTTCACAACTGCAATATTCATTCGGTATTACAAAGTCTCAAGCATATAAATGGTTGCAGTTGAAGCAGGCCATTCAGAAGGGGTTCCCTGATTGGCAAAATTTTAATAATCAGTATATGCTTCCAGTCAGATTTGTCAGGGCATCAGGCCGCCAAGTGGTATAAATTAATATCTGACTATTTGAATAAAAAAACAAAAACTAGCTTGAAAGATATTTGGAGCATTGAGATAAAACAGCAGATTTCTGTAACTCAATGGCCACGGATTTGAACTTGGAGAATGAGATGTACAGCATCAGCATCTATGAGACAAACGTGTTGGGTTTTTTTGTTGTTGTTACATAGAGTTTTTTGGACTCCTGTTATATTGCAAAAGTTAGATAGTTCAAAGTCTAATAGATGCTGGCACTGTCATCTTGATGTAGGGACACTGGATCATTTGTTGTTTCATTGTCCTTTGATACTCAAATTTTGGAGATCTATATGGGGACAAATCAATTTGATTTTGGAATCTTCAATTCTGGTATCTTATGCGATTGTTATTTGTGGTATATTGTTGTCACCGAAACCTCCTTTGAATAAATTTAAAAGTAGATTATTTGCATGTCCTCCCCCTTCACCTCCATTTGCATTTTTGTAACAGGGGAATGCCGGATACGGCAGCAACTCTGAAATGCAGCCTGCAGCCTTCCTCACCGCGTTCCTTGTGTCGCAGTCCATCCAGGCTGAAAAAGGAAATTATGTCATTGGGGCGGAACATGTCACAAGAAACACAGGGAGGGAGGCTGCAGGTTGCATTTCAGAGGCACTGCTGCAGCCGGCATTCCTCTGTAACAAAAATGTCAGCGATGTTGAAGGCGATTTAGGACCCGCACGCTTAGCTGCCTTGTTTGCACCCCCCTCCTAACGCCGGCCCTGCACCTCCAGACTTCCCCACACCAGCTCTGCAGCTAAACATGCACTAAAATGCATAGCGCATCTTAGTAAAACAGGGTGTTAGTCTTAGTAGAAGTATAGATCCTTCCTCACCCTGAGACATCATTCCAGCGATTTATCTGGTTATTTTCACCTCATAGATGCTACCATACTTAATCCAAACTTTATTCATATAGTCATTGTAGGCATAGGCAGTGGAATGTTTTTTTTGTTTGGTGGGCCTGAAAGCTCCGCCCCTAGACCCCGCCCCCATAATAGTATTAATTGTAATACCATTTTTCCATTTATTTGTCATATATACATACAATATAATCTTATTAACAACACATAATGGCTAACCACAGAATTAAACTACACAAAGCACACTGTATGCTTCTCAACATTAATTCCTACCAGAACACCTGGCTTTGGTCACACATGCAGAACACAGATAACCGCTATGTAAATATGGAGCTACAACTAAAAGTATTAATATATACAAATAAAACCCTAAGATGCAAGACTCTGCATACAGTACAACCCCAGAGAAATAGAAACAAATGCATTTCTTCCTGAACAGTGCAAAATATAGACATCAGATGTAAATTCTCAAAACTGACACAATTTAATCACTGAATTAAAAATAAAATCATTTCCTCTACCTTTGTTGTCTGGTGATTTTGTTTTACAAACCATCTTTTCCCAGTCGTTGGCTGTACTTCCTTCTGTATCTAGGGCCGCCTCATCCATTTGCTGTTTTTCTCTCCTTTACTTTCTGCTATACATCCATCTTTAACATTGACTTTTAACATTCAACTTTCTTCCATTTTTCTGCTTTCTTCTCAAAATCTACCTACCTTCCCATCTATGCATGTATACCATTTTCTCCCTCTTGCTTCTCCCCGGTTCCCATCTATCTATAAGAAGAATTTCTTTTTATCTCTTCCCTGCCGCACCCATTGCTGTGCACCATCTCCTCCCTCTATCTCCCCTTCCCCTCCATCCATGTGCACCATTCCTCTCCCATGTTTATTTTTGATAAATTGTTTATTATACATGTATCTAAATGGTTTACAATAAAATGTAATATAAAATTCCAAGTTGAACCTTGCTTACCTGAACATGGTCAGGCAATTCTGTCTTCCCCTTCCACCTCAATCTCTCTCCTCTCCCATGGTCTTGCATCTCTCTCCTTCCCTCCCTCTTCCCGAGGTCTAACATCTCTCTTCTCTCCTCTACTTTCTGCGATCTGGCATCTCTCTCTCCTCCTTCCCGTCTGTGGTCTGGCATATCTCTCTCTCCTTCCCATTCCAGTGGTCTAACATCCCTCTCTTCCCTCCTTCCATTACCCTTCTCCCTTCCTCCTCTCCATCACTTTCATGTCAATCAATTCTCCCTCTTCCCTATATATACCATCTCTCTTTCCCTTCCACTCCACACACTCTTGTCCAAGAATTTTCTTTTTCGCTTCCCTTACCCACCAGCTTCTCTCTTTTTCTCCCTAACCCCAAGTCCATGCAGCCTCTGTCTTTCCCAACCCCCTCCCAGCCCATGCAGCATCTGCCTTCTTGCTTTCCCAACCCCCCATAGCCCATGCAACATGTTCTTCTCTCATTCCCAATCCCATCCCTCCCCTCTCAGCTGGATCCTATGGTACGACCTGTCCTCAGTACCCGACTCCCCCACCTACCACCTCCATGCCGCTGAAATTAAAAATCTTCAGGCAGCCAATTGCACAACAAAGCCAGCCTTCTGCCGTCAGCCTGCCCCGAAAGTGTTCTTTGTGCAGCACTTCCTCTTCCCATGTAGGCAGGGTGCTGCAGAAAGAACTCTTGCAGGGCAGCCGACAGCAGGAGTCTGGCTTTGTTGTGCCATTGGCTGCCCAAAGATTTTAAATTTCAGTGTCAGAGAGGTGGTAGGTGGGGGAGTCAGGATTCAAGGAGGTCCCTGGAGAAAGTCTCATTATAGTGTAGTGTCAAGCACACAGTTACCGCGGGCTGCATAAAATGGCCAAACAGGCCGGATTCGGCCTATGGGTCTTTTATTTGAGACATGTGTTTTAGTGGGTCCTGCAAGCAGCAGTAATTTTCAGTTACTCCTATTCTTGCTTGCTCCTTCTCTGTAATTTTCAGTCACTCCTACTCTTGCCTGCTCCTTCTCTCAAAATGGCTCTCCAAGCAGCAATTTTCTTCTAAATTAAGCTAAACTAAATCTTGAACTTATATACTGAGTCATCCCTGAGAAGCAAGGCTCGACTCTGTTAACATTAGTTGTAGTTAATAGAGAGAATTGACCTCATGGAAACTTATCTGCTATCCTGGATCCCTGAATCACCAGAACTGACCCCTGGATAGGTCCTGAGGGGGGGGGGGGGGGTCTTAATTGGGTGAGAGCAGGTTTTATGAGCTTGGAGTTGGGGATGCTTTCTGGGGATCAGGGCTGTGTTGGGGGCAGTTAGGATTGCAATCAAGGGATCAAGTATATAATTGGAGGGGTACACAACATAACACCTGTTCAGTGTGCTGTGCTACTGGAGTATACAAGTAATGAAGCTGTGGAGACTTCTGTTGATGAAGCACAGGGCATAAATGGAGCACATATGAGAGTAAATGAGAATACGGAAAACAAAAATAATTTGATTAGGAGATCATTTTATAAGGTGCCATTTACACTAAAGGTGTCCAATGCACTAAAAATAGTCATTGTATTAAAAATCTCACATTAACTGCTTAATTTGTGTAACCCTAGTCTCGCTTCCTCTCAATCGTAGGGCACCATCTACCTCTTTGGGACAGGCACCTACAACCAGGGCTAACAAAATGAAAGCTTTAGCTGGGTGAAGGCCAGAGCCAGGACAAATCCTGGTAAGCCAGGCTTCCTCTGGGTTCAATCACTCTCACCAGTCTGTTACTCAAATGAAATAATTCAAACTGAAAACTATGGAGCAACTGATAACTCAGATTTGATTCTTCATTTGTAATTCCAGCTGATAACTATTTACACCTTGACTTCAGAATACAGAATTTGGTAAAAGCTCTTACAATCCAGTCAAATCCTTCATGCCTTTGTCGTGTTTCCCAGCCTCTGCACACTGGTCCTTTCTTTCCTATAGTGAACCACATTATTTTTCCTCTAAGCTGAAACAATCCACTAAGTTCCACATCTAGTGAAATCACTCACTCTTTGTTTATCCCATGGAGGTGGGTATCCACACTAACAGTATCTGTCCCCCTCTTGGTATCAACCCTCAGGTAAAAGGTCACTCTGAATTACCTTTCAGTCAATCTGGATCTCACTCTTTCTCCTTAGCTCAAGGCCACCCTTTCTTCCCCAACAAGCTGTAACAGCCTTCTTCTTGCTCTACTGACAAACCATCTTTTAGATGCTCATCCCACACAGGGCCGGATTAACCAATAGGCCCAGTAGGCACATGCCTAGAGCCCAAAATGGTCAGGGGGGCCCAATGAAGGAGGACATCAACATTGTTTTTTTCCAAATGGCGATGGGCCCCTCCAGCATTGATTGGCAACATGGGCCCCCCCGATTGGCAATGCAGGCCCCCCCCCGGATTGGCAACGCGGCCCCCCATTGATGGAAAGTAAGACAAGCAAGCAACGCGGGTAAGAAAGGCAAGAGGAACTGTAATTTTGCAAGTGGTGCTGCTTGCCCAAAGCTTCCCTCTGATGCAGCTTCCTGTTTCTGCCTGGGCGCATCAGGGGGAAGCTTTGGGCAAGCAGCACCGCCTGCAAAATTACAGTTCCTGTTGCCTTTCTTACCCGTGTTGCTTGCTTGTCATACTTTCTGTTGATAGGGGGGGAGGTCTATTGCTGATCAGTCCATCGATGGGGGTGGGGGTCCGCATTGCCGATTGATGCTTGTGGGGGGGGGGGGGGGGGTCGCCATTCTACAAAAAAAAAAAAATCAGAGTGAAAGGTGAGTGGTGAGATGGGCCTGGGGAGGAAGGAGAGAAAGAAGGGGGAAGGGTAGATGATGGATGTGGAAAGAAAGGGGCAGGGCAGATGATGGAAGTAGGGAGAAGGGAGAAAGAAGGGAGCAGGGCAGATGATGGCTGTGGAAAGAAAGGGGCAGGGCAGATGATGGAAGTGGGGAGAACTTGTGCCCAGCCCTCACCACTGCTGCTTCTTTCCCACATGCTGGATGGGGATGGAGGGGGGGGAGAGAAGATAGTTAGTGAAATAGTGGAGGGGTGAAGGAAAGGGGTGGCAAGCTGTGAGTAGACACAGTGACAAGAGGGAAACTGAGGGCTGAATAGTAAGAAAGAATTTAATTTAGACAGAGGCAAAAAATAGAGAAGGAAGACCAGAGAAGAAAAGGAAAGGGAAGAGAGAGGAGAGAGATGCCAAATAACAGGAAAGTCCAAATATCAATTTACTATAGTATGTTCAGGGTTGTTAAGTATAAATTCAAGGTCAGAAAGAGATTGACAATATCTAGTAGTACAACTGACCTAGATTAATTACAAAACCTATGGAGAATGATCAAACTTGGGTTTATAAAAATACTCAGAGACCTCCCTTGGGTGAAGAGTTCACCTTCCAGTCATTGTTGTTTTATAAACACTTTGAAAAAAAACTTTAGTAGCCCATTGGACCAATCAGAATCATGAACTGTCAGATTTAAAGTTCTCCATATTGGATACAGTTGCAACCACAAGAGGAGGAGATATAGCTAGGATCCTATGGAAAAAAGAACAGAAATGGATCTATATCTTGAATACTTTGCACCCTCAAGGTTTAAACAATGAAATCGAGTGGTTAGCTTTTTTGTAACTTATCTTGCATATGTGTCACTCTGTTTTTTCTCCCCCATTCATCTTTTCTATTTTGGTCTCGACATCATGACGTCACCACGTTTTTGACGTCATGATGTTTTTTGACGCTTTTCTAATAAAAAAGCGCTAGAAGTTAGCCCCTTGTCTGGCGGTTTTGAACTTTTAGAATTTACTCTACCGACTTTCCAGCAGAGGTATGTAAGCTCTGAGGAGCACTTTTAACTTTTTTATTTCGCTGTGCTTTCTTTTCTCCAGCGCTGTCAGCAGCAATATATATAACTGCATGTTCTAGTGTGGGTATGATTAGTTGCTTTACTCACACCCGACATGATGTTTATTGCTTGTTTTTCTAGAACTGCTTATTTATCAGTCACGAATGCACACTTATTCAACCAGGCACCTGTTTTGAACATCAACACTCGGGTCCCCTGAGGCAGGGAACGAAACGGGGCCACATTGGGACCCCTCAAATTCTGCTGAAGCTAAGTGCAAATTGCATTACATATACCATACAGTGACTTTTAAGTACACCAGCAAACAACTATGTGAACTTTTTTTTAAAAATGAGCAAACACACTATCTTTGGAGTCAGTGATCAAAGTTTTTATAAAACAACAATGACTGGAAGGTGAACTCTTCACCCAAGGGAGGTTTTCCAGCCTTCCTTATAGAGTTTCATATCTCTGAGTATTTTTATAAACCCAAGTTTGATCACTCTCCATAGGTTTTGTAATTAATCTAGGTCAGTTGTACTACTAGATAAATAACAGGAAAGGACACAGAGATATCACATCTGAGTGAAGGAAATGAGAAGAGAGAGAGATATGCTAAAAACCATGGGGCCCGGGGGGGAGGGAAGGAGAGATGGAAGGAGAAAGATGTCAGACTATGAGGGGAACAGAGGGAAGATGATAGATGCCAGACCAAGGTGGGAGGGGGCAGGAGCAGAGATGGCAGATGGAGACAGACATTTTCTGGAAGGGGCAGATAATGGATAGAATGACAAGAAGATGAGGAAAGCAGAAACCACATGACAAAGGTAGAAAAAAATTATATTTTTTATTTTTTTGCTTTAGGATAAAGTAGTATTGTAGCTGTGTTGATAAATGTTTAGAAATAGAAATAGTGATCCTTTTATTGGACTAATTTTTATACAATTTTAATTAACTTTCAGAGACCAAATTCTTCCTCAGGTCAGGACAGGATACTGTAACAGCATACTTTACTGACCTAAGGAAAGAGGTTTTGACCTGTGAAAGCTAATTTAAAAAATGTATTAATTAAATAAAATGGTATCACTTGTTTTCCATTTTTTGTTTTATTTTTATTTGTTAATTTGTAAAGTGATTTGTTATTTCTCTTTTTTCAAATTTACATCTGTTATCTTTATAACTTTGGTTTGTAGCACAAGCCAGCATGCTGAATGCTCTGCACTGCTCCGATGGTCATAGAATTCTTATGATCATCAGAACAGCGCAGAACATTCAGCCTGCCAGCCAGCGCTAAAAACCTTTTCTGTGCTTTTGTAAAAAAAAGGGGTTTCGTTTGTGGTTGGGGCGGGGGCAGGGCTAGAGGGCCCAGTGTACTTGTGTGCCTAGAGGCCCTCGAAGAATTAATCCTGCCCTGATCCCACAGGCTATCACTACCAGGAATCTCTCTGAGTACCATGGGCTCTGGTGGGAGATTAGGATAACCAAAGGCCCTCTTTTACTACTCACTTCTCTTTTATACTCTGTCCCTACCATCTAGGTCAGGGTCCTTCATCTCCTCCTACATAATTCTTCTCCCCTCTCCCCACACACATGCAGGGCCGTTGTTAGGGGCAGGCAAACAGGGCAGCTGCCCACCCCCTCTCTGAGTTCTTTCTGGTATTGCAGTTAATCCCTGGGGCTTTCTCTGTGAACTAGCATCTTCCTCATGAAAGGATGACTAGGATGGAAGGGATGAAATTCTTTTCTTCCCTGTCTGCTCTGCCTTTAGTTCAACTGTATTAAATGCCCTGGGGCTTACCACAGTCTCGCTAGCCCTGGGTATTTTCTCAGTGACAGGGACTGCTTCTTTCCTATCCTGCTTTGAGCTAGGGATTTACATAAGAACATAAGAAGTTGCCTCCGCTGAGGCAGACCAGAGGTCCATCTCGCCCAGCGGTCCGCTCCCGCGGCGGCCCATCAGGCCCATTGCCTGATCAGTGGTCCCTGGCTATTCCTATAACTTGCCTTTCACTCCTATCCCTGTACCTACCTCTACTCTTATCTGTACCCCTCAATTCCTTTGTCGTCTAGGAACCTATCTAAACCTTCTTTGAAGCCCTGCAACGTGCTCCTGCCTATCACAGCCTCCGGAAGCGTGTTCCACATATCCACCACCCTCTGTGTGAAAAAGTACTTCCTAGCGTTTGTTCTAAACCTGTCCCCTTTCAACTTCTCCAAGTGCCCCCTTGTACTTGTGGTTCCCTATAATTTGAAAAATCTGACCCTGTCTACGTTTTCTATGCCCTTCATGATCTTGAAGGTTTCTATCATGTCTCCTCTAAGTTTCCGCTTCTCCAGGGAGAACAGCCCCAGCTCTTTCAGCCTGTCAGTATATGAGAGGTTTTCCATACCCTTTATTAGCTTTGTTGCTCTTCTCTGGACTCCCTCAAGTACAGCCATGTCCTTCTTGAGGTACGGCGACCAGTACTGGACACAGTACTCCAGATGCGGGCGCACCATTGCACGATATAGTGGCAGGATGACTTCCTTCGTCCTGGTCGTGATACCTTTCTTAATGATGCCCAACATTTTGTTTGCTTTCCTTGAGGCTGTGGCGCACTGCGCCGATGCCTTCAATGTTGTGTCTACCATCACTCTCAGGTCTCTTTCAAGGTTACTTACCCCTAGCGGTGATCCCCCCCATTTTGTACGTGAACATCGGGTTCTTTTTCCCTACATGCATGACCTTGCATTTCCCTATGTTGAAGCTCTTTTGCCACTTTTTGGCCCATTCTTCCAGCGTCGTCAGATCCTTTTGGAGATCTTCGCAGTCTTCCGTGGTTTTGACCCTGTTGTATAGCTTTGTGTCATCTGCAAATTTAATGACCTCACACTTTGTTCCCGCCTCCAGGTCGTTAATAAATATATTGAACAGGAGCGGTCCCAGCACCGACCCCTGCGGAACTCCGCTCGTGACCCATTGCCAGTCTGAGTAATGGCCCTTTACTCCAACCCTCTGTTTCCTGTCCGCCAGCTAGTTTTTGATCCATCGGTGGACCTCCCCTTGTACCCCGTGGTTCCATAGCTTCTTAAGCAGTCTTTCGTGTGGTACCTTGTTGAAGGCTTTTTGGAAGTCAAGGTAAATGATGTCTATGGATTCCCCTTTATCCACCTGGCTGTTTACCCCCTCAAAAAAGTACAATAAGTTTGTGAGGCATGACCTTCCCTTGCAGAAGCCATGCTGGCTCGACTTTAGCTGCCCATTGTTTTCGATGTGCTCACAGATGTTGTCCTTAATCATCGCTTCCATCATCTTTCCCGGGACCGAGGTCAAGCTCACTGGCCTGTAGTTTCCTGAGTCACCCCTTGAACCCTTCTTGAAGATGGGCGTAACATTCGCTATTTTCCAGTCCTCCGGGATCTCTCCAGTTTTTAAGGATAGGTTGTATATTTGTCGAAGTGGCTCTGCTATTTCGTTCCTTAGTTCCTTGAGTACCCTTGGGTGAATGCCGTCCGGACCTGGCGATTTGTCGCTCTTTAGCCTGTCTATCTGCCTGAGGACATCCACTTGGCTCACTTCTAGTTGGACCAATTTGTCATCCTGATCTCCATTTACGATCTCTTCGGGTTCCGGAATATTGGTTTTGTCTTCCTTCGTGAAGACTGACGTGAAGAACTCATTTAACTTGTCAGCTATCTCTTTTTCCTCTTTTACCACTCCCTTTCTGTCTCCATCATCCAAGGGTCTCACTTCCTCCCTTGCCGATTGCTTCCCCTTAACATACCTGAAGAATGATTTGAAGTTTGTTGCTTCCCCTGCCAATCTTTCTTCGTATTCTCTTTTTGCTTTCCTAACCACTCGGTGACACTCTCTCTGGTGTTCTTTGTGCTCCTTATGGTTGTCATTTGTTTGGTCCTTTTTCCATTTTTTGAACGATGCTTTCTTGTCACTTATCGCCTTTTTCACTGCGTTTGTCATCCACACTGGATTTTTTGTTCTATTTTTTTTGCACCCTTTCCTGAACTTGGGGACGCACAGGTTGAGTAGGGTCCAGGCTTTTTCTACGGACTCCATCTTACTTGCATTGCCGTTGAGTTTCTTTCCCACCATTTTCCTCATGGCATCATAATTTCCTTTTTTGAAGTTGAGTATTGTCATTGTGGTTCTTTTCACCTTTGATGATCCAATTTCTAGCCTGTAATGGATTGTGTTGTGATCGCTGTTTCCTAGCGGGGCTATTACCGCCACCTCTTTTGCGGTTCCCCTTAGTCCGTTGAAGATTAGGTCTAGAGTGGCATCTCCCCGTGTTGGTTCTGTGACCAGCTGTTCCATGAAGCAGTCCCTCGTGGCCTCCAGGAATTTGGCCTCCCTCGCACAGTTTGAGTGCCCGATACTCCAGTCTATCCCAGGGTAGTTGAAGTCCACCATCACCACCATACTTCCACTCTTGCATACCTGCCTCAGTTCAGCTTCCAGGTCCTGGTCAATTTCTTCCGATTGTCCAGGTGGGCGATAGTATAGCCCCAACTTTATGTCTGCTCCAGTTCCTCCTGGTAGCTTAACCCATAGTGATTCCAAGCCATCCACCCATACTGTTGTTTCCATCCTGGTTGAGGGTATGGAGTCTTTTATATATAGCGCTATTCTTCCACCTTTTTTGTGTGTCCTGTCCCTCCTGTAGATCTTGTACCCTGGTATGGCCACATCCCATTTATTGTCATCAGTCCACCATGTTTCCATGACTCCAATTATGTCCAGGTCCTTCTTGCTGGCTATGACTTCCAGCTCTCCCATTTTGGCCCTTAGGCTCCTAGCATTGGTATATAGGCAATGTAAGTCCCGTTTGATTGCCTTCCCTGTTAGTTTTTCTCGTGGTTTGGTGCTCCTGGCGTCCCTCTCGTGGGTGGTTAGTCCCCGAGCCTCTCCTCGGTCGTCTTCCTCCTGTGGTGTGTCTATTTCGTCCTCAGCCTGATCATTTTTGGTTGTCCTTCTGGGTTCTGTTGTTCTCTGTTAGTCCTGTTTGCCAATTTCATTTGTGCCCTAGACCCCTGCAATTTGTCCTTAGGTCCTTCTTCAAAAAATTCCCACTCAGTCCTGAGCCCTCCTTTACAGTACCCTTGTACAATGTCCTTGTCCCTGGCATCTGCATTGCGTCCTTAGGTCCTTGTCCCAAAATTTCCCACTCAGTCCCGATCCCTTTTTTACAATGTCCTTGCTCAATGTCCTTGGCCCTGGGCCCCTGTATTGCATCCTTAGGTCCTTTTTCCAAAAATTCCCACTCAGTCCCGAGCCCTCTTTTACAATGTCTTTTCTCAGTCCCGAGCCCTCTTTTACAATGTCCTTTCTCAGTATCCTCATTTGATACTTTTGTCTGATGTGTTAGATCGACTGTCGGCTTTCCCCTCTTCCTCAATTTAAAGCCAAATCTATGATGCTCTGGATGTTGCATGCCAGCATCCTCGTCCCAGTCGTGCTCAGGTGCAGTTCGTTTCTCCTGTAGAGCTTATTCTTTCCCAAGAAAGTTGTCCAGTTCCGAATAAAAAGGAAACTCTTTCCTCACACCATCTCCTGAGCCAACCGTTTATTGCTTGTAGTTCACTCTGCCTCCTTGCGTCCGCTCTCGGTACTGGCAGGATCTCTGAGAAGGCTATCTTCCTTGCCCTCAGTTTCAGTTTCCTCCCCAGGATCCTGAACTGATCAGTTAGTGCAGTCTTGTTGTAGCTCCTCCTGCTGACGTCGTTGGTTCCAACATGGATTACTACAGCTGTCTCCTCCGTCTCGGCCCCTTCCAGGATCCTCTCAATTCTGTTGATGACGTCTTCTCTCCCTCCAGCTATGTGACTGTCCACTCCTCTCAGGATTGAGTCTCCCACTACGATCTTCCCTTCCTCAGCTGTCTCTTTGGTCTCAGGTCTGTGTCAGCGGCGCAGTCCTCTAGTCCTTCCTCCGGGTTCTGTTGGGTCTCCAGGGTTGCCTGTCCAGATTCTCCGCAAGGTCCTACTCCCGTGGTGTCTGGTGGGTTTTGTCGTCCGACTGTTAGTTCTCCCCTGATGTGCTGGTGGTCCTGTGCCTCCACCATCCTGCAGGCCTCCTCGATGAATTTCTCGAGCTCTCTAACTTGTTCCGTGATGTGGTCCTCTCTGGCGGTGTCCTCAGTTGCCCTGCACTGTTCCTCCATGGTGCACAGTCCCTCCAGCTCCTGTACTCGAACCTGCAGTCTCCCGACATCCTTCTTCAGGCTATCCAGTTCCTGACATCGACCGCATATGTACGCCTGCCTCCCGGAGGGGAGGTAGTCATACATATGACACTCGATGCAGTATACTGGGTAGCTCAGCTGGGTTCCTACAACCTCCATTACTCCTTTCTCGTTCCTATGTCCCACGGTGTGAATGGGTCGTGCCCGGCGCGCAGCTAGCTGAAAGAGTAGAAAGAAAAAAGAGAAGTGCGTAGAGGGGAAGTACCTGTGGTTTAATGTACAGAAGTTAGATGTCGCTGCTGTGCTGCCTGGACTTCTGGCTCCTTCTCAAGGCTCCTTCGCAAAGGCGCTCTCGCTAAGGCGAGTGCCTTTGCCGCTTGCCTTCGCCATGCGCCGAATGGCCGCGCGCCGTTGGCTCGCCCCCTCTTAAGGTGGAGTCTGGGCTGAAGCTGATGACGCGGTGGGGGTGGGCGGAGCTACCTCTCGCCTGCCCCTGGCTCTCTGTTTCACTGTCGGCTCTCCCCTCGCGCTGCCCTGCTGGATTTCCTTCTCCTCTCCTCTGCTCGCCTGCCCTTCTCCTCTCCTCTCCTCGCTTGCCCTTCTCCTCTCCTCCGGCAATCGAGCAGTGAGCCCCTTGCCGCGGCTCGCCTCTCTTAAGGTGGAGTCTGGGCTGAAGCCGCTGACATGGTGGGGGTGGGCAGAGCTACCTCTTGCCTGCCCCTGGCTCTCTGTTTCACTGTCGGCTCTCCCCTCGCGCTGCCCTGCTGGATTTCCTTCTCCTCTCCTCGCCTGCCCTTCTCCTCTCTTCCGGCAATCGAGCAGTGAGCCCCTTGCCGCTGCTCGCCCCTCTTAAGGTGGAGTCTGGGCTGAAGCCGCTGATGCAGTGGGGGTGGGCGAAGCTACCTCTCGCCTGCCCCTGGCTCTCTGTTTCACTGTCGGCTCTCCCCTCGCGCTGCCCTGCTGGATTTCCTTCTCCTCTCCTCGCCTGCCCTTCTCCTCTCCTCTCCTCGCTTGCCCTTCTCCTCTCCTCCGGCAATCGATGATTTTCCCTGTCACAATATGTACACATACACACACATATACTATTATCCTAAACATTTATATATATAGAAGGCGATTTCATAAATGTGCCTAAAGTTTAGTGCTATGATATTGGGCACTAAGTCCCAGATTCTATAAGCATCACCGGGATCGGCAGCCATCCACAAATGCAACAATGATTGTGTGACTCTGTACAACACTGCGTGTATCTGGTAGCGCTATAGAAATAATTAATAGTAGTGTGTCAATCATGATATGGCACCGTTTATAGAATCGCAGCCATATCACAGATAGGCACCAGAAATGTAGGCCAGGATTTTCAAGGCTTACATTTCCGGCGCCTACAGAGTTGTGCCTACCAACATTTCCGGTGACTACAGAGGTGCCTACCAAAGCCTAAGGGTACTTCCGGTGTTAACTGTGTTTATTTTACCCTAACATGCTTGTAGGCATCTCTGTTGTCATGGTTCCAGTGCCATTTCTGGAGGTGCCATCTTTTTTTTTTTAATGACTGTTTAATTACTTTTAAATGACACAATCAATTATTGTGTCAATTAAATGCAATTAAACCAATTACGTTAGGTGGCAGTAGGACAGCTACTGCTGTCTAACTTTCAGCAGCTCTTGTATAATCCGAGCCTAAGTGCAAATTTGGCAATAGAATCTGGGTGCCCAGATTCCATTATAGAATGCTATCTTAAGCTAGCATCTAACTTTAATCACAAGCATGTATGCTATGTGAAAGGCTGGTATAAATGTTTGTGCTTAAATTCTTGCATTTATGTACATAACTGCCAGTATTCTTTATATATATACATACACATCTCAAAGAAATATATATATATATATATATATATATATATATATATATATATATATATATATATATATATATATATATATATATATAAGAGATTTTTCCACAATTTTTAACAAATAAGAAAATACAATTCAAAATTTAAACAATGCACTGGCTCTTAACAGTCCTCATTAGGGAAAGACAATTCACATATCAGAGAGAGAGACTTACTTTGAAAATAAACAAAGAAAAGAGAATTATACATGAAATATTGTAGTGTTACTTCTTCCATTAATTCAAAGATCTTATAATTCGAGTCAATCACTTAAGCTATTCAGCAGAAGGGGCGGACATTACTACTCCTTTTCCTTTCAGAAAATATCTTAACTGGGAAGGTTTATAGAAAATATAAGATGTTTGATCAAAACAGATCATATTTACATGAGTATCTTAATTGAAATTTAACTCCCACAGCAATCATAAACTATCTCATTTCTAGAAACCGTTTTCTCCTGGTTTGTGAGACAATTGGCAGTATTCTATAAACCAGGGGTAGGGAACCCCGGTCCTCGAGAGCCGTATTCCAGACGGGTTTTCAGGATTTCCCCAATGAATATGCATGAGATCTATTTGCATGCACTGCTTTCAATGCATATTCATTGGGGAAATCCTGAAAACCCAACTGGAATACAGCTCTCGAGGAAAGGAGTTCCATACCCTTGCTATAAACAATAGGTTATTTACTTAGTTCCAAAAATTCTATTCCATACTATCTCTGCTTGACATGCTTTTGCCCTTCCCAGATCCACACCCCATTGTACTTGTGCCAATAGAAATTAAGTACCAAGTTTAGAAAATAGGGATGTAAGTCAATTAGGTGCATAACTCCAAATTAGTGCCAATTAGTGTTTCTTAATACTAACTATTGGCATTTATTGCCAATTAAGTGCCAATTTAGCACCAAGTAGATAACTAAGGGCTCCTTTTACGAAGGTGCGCTAGCTGTTTTAGCACGCGCCACACACTAACGCCTCTATAGAGCTGGCGTTAGTATTTTCCATGTAGCGCGGGGTTAGTGCGTGCAGCATTGTAGCACGCGCTAAAAACACAAGCGCACATTCGTTTAAAGGAGCCCTAAGTTATGGGGCTTATTTTCAAAAATGATAGACGTCCAAAAGATGGCATAAACAGTCACTTGGGGCTCCTTTTATCAAGGTGTGGTAGGCGGTTAACGCACAGAATACCACGCGTTCAACCGCCTGCTGCGCTAGTGTGACAAACCCAGGTCTATTTCGGGTCTTACCCACAATAAACCCGGATCCGTTCCTGGTTTTGTCCCAGTGAGCAGGAGTGTGCACAAGCCACCTAGGTGCAGGAGAGTGGATCAGGTGACTGACCAATTAATTAATCAAGCTGACTCTAGCTCTGAGGGGGAAATGGAAATAACAGAAACAGGGCAGGATAAGTGTGAAAGTTTCACTTTAGGCAAACCTCATCCTGACACTGTTAAATCCCTTAGGAAATTTGAACAGCCAGTTAAAACCAGGGCTAGAAAGTATCCCGTTTGTGAAAGCAGGAAGCAAGTGAGTGGGTGGAAAACCCTTCCCCCACAGTCTCAGAAGGGGAGTGGTTTTCCACCAGATATAATGAGCCTGCTGAGAACAGAAGGGGGGAGGCAGCCAAGGGAAGCCAGACTCACGAGGCACCCAGGAGAGGAATACCCAGGAGGGTATGAGGCTGGAGAGATCCAGACTCTCTCAGACAGGCCCATGCTAGAAGCAGAGGATGCAGCTCATATCAGGGAGCCTTGGGAGCAGCCAGAGGAGGAAGCAAGCCAGGCAAGTCAGGCATGCACTGAAACTCAGCCATTGCCTATGGAAATATAGTGAGTTTAAACCTGGATGTTTTCTCATGCTGTTCATTCCTCTGTGCTGCTAGGGAATCTGAAAGCTTAGATACTTCAGTTTTAAAACTCTCCCTGAAAGCTTAAATGCAGAAGTTTTCTTTAAAGCCCTGAATTATATAACGTGGTATGAGTGTATGTATTTCCTGGCTGATTGCCAAGCTGAGCCAGCACGTTGTTTTCTCTCAGCTGTGGCTAATCCCCAAGTGCACTATTGCAGAGAAGGGAAACGTACATGTGCTATTGAAGACTTGTGATATATCAATGATTTTTGGCATATACAAATGAACTGTTTGGATAAAAGAATATTGATTTAAAAACACTGTTGCTCTGGTGAAGAGAACTGAGACCCATAAACTTGCAAGTCCAGAAGCAGGGACTGTTGGTAATTACAGTATTATTCGAGTTTGTTTTTGGAACCTTTATGAGTTTGATGTCTTGTGCTGTGAATGCATACTGCACTGCAGGGCTGATGCCTGAATGTTTTGAGTTATGTTACCATTACTGAAATAAAGCTATTTTTGGTTTTCCACATTCTGACTGAAACCTATATTCCTTGCATGCATGCCTAAAAGTAAGACCTGGAGGATCCCTTAGTAGCAAGGGACACATGGGACTGGAGTTTTGGTCATTTTCCTGGGGCTTGCAACATCGGCAAGAACCCGGGGTGTGACACTAGTCACTAACGCCTACTTTGACGAGGCATTAGTTTTTTGGCTTACCGCGGGGGTTAGCGCGTGATGAAATGTCCGACGCACTAACCCACCTTGATAAAAGGAGCTCTTGGATGTCTTACTAGTCAAAATGTCCAAGCGGCATTTTCAAAATTGACTTTTTAGATGTCTTTCAGATCATATTGTCTCCCATGCATCCAAATCTTAAGGGGGCGTGATAGAGGTTTGTTTGAGTAGGAATAGGGTGGCTTTAGCACTTAGACATTTTATGATAATCAAACAATTTACAATTTGGACATTTTGGGCTAGATCTGCTTTTTAATGAACAGAATTGGCAGGTTGGTGCTAGCATAGAAGTGAAATAGCTTCACTGTACTTGTATTTGCTCATGATGAGTGGATAGACGCCAGAAAAATAAGCAACGGTTCCAATGTTATCACGACTGGGCAAAAAAGTTATCGTATCATTTTCCCAGATAAGTACTAAAAGTATTTTATAATAATGAATAGTTGAAAATACAAGTACAGTGAAGCTATTTCACTTCTATGCTGGCACCAACCTGCCGATTCTGTTCCTGAAATGAGCTGTTAGCGTTCAAATAGATAATTAAGGGCTCCTTTTACAAAGGCGCACTAGGGCCTTAACGCATGGAATAGTGCGTACTAAATTGCGGTGTGCGCTAGCAGCTACCACTTTGTTTTGAGCAGGTGTTAGATTTTTGGCTAGTGCGCGCTAATCTGGTACGTGCATTAAAAATGCTAACGCACCTTTGTAAAAGGAGCCCTAAAACTCCAGGAAGAAGTTATAAATGAAGTTTGGTTAACATATACTGTTCTCAACCATTTTTAATGATTTAGTAGAAGATATTATATACATATTTAAAAATTTTTAAATGTAATATCTTTTTTGATTAAATTAAATTAAAATTTAGTCAGAGTGAGAGTGGGTTAAGGCCGGTGACATGAGCAGGAGCAAGTGGAATGTTTCCATGCGATAACCCGCATTGGGTAAAAAGCTCCATTTTCTGAGGTCTGTAACCCCGATAGGAAAAGTGTATTCAGTCTCATTTCCTTTACGAGTGGTTTTGCTTATTTATTATTTAGTTAATTTTTTGTTGTTGTATAACAATTCAAAGACATGACATCTATTGTATTTTGCATTTTGACAACACCAGCTGTGAGAATAGTCATTTTTATTGTAAATAATTTTATTATATATTTTTTCTTTCTTCCTCTATAAATCAAATTTGGTGAAAAATCATTGAGTATAAATATAGCTAATGTGAAAATCTGAGACTCATTTTTAACACAAGATGAGAATTGCAGATTTTTATAATGCATACACTAGCAATTCTAATCATAACCAATAATTCAAGCTGACCTCAAGAGCAAGGATTAAAAAAAAAAAAAAATACGATTCATGAAGTTTGGATCAGCTCATTTCCAGTTGTAATGGGCCTTTCAGTAATAATGTATTTGTAAACTTGTGAACCATAAAATTAGTTCTATTAGTTTAAAAGAAATCAGTTCCAGTTTCAATTTACTTCTCTGTCCTTGTCAGAGGTTGAGAAAGAAAATGTTAAATGGACTCATATGCAGATCTATAATAGAAATCTATCATCTTGTTTTGCCCAGTTTGCAGTTCATAATCAGACAAAAGGACAAACTGCAGTTACATGAAAATTCTAACAGTCATTGTCACAAAGGAGATTTTGCTGTAATTAATTCCATCTACTTTTTGAGTCCTATTCAGTACAGCTTAGTATGTACAACTTGGAATGTAGGAGCTTGATTGGTGACTTAGACATGTAGTTTTGTGAAAATTGGCACTTGTACATGTAAGTGCTGGTTCTTACACATCTAGATTATAATGCTTGCCACTTATATGTGCATATACTGCTCTTTACTTGTACAAAACCAAGTGATGTTGCACTTATGCATATGTATTTTATAAAATGGTTGTTTCTTTTGCATGTTTAGGAAAATTATTGTGCTTATATTTATTTTACAAAAGGCTCTGCACTCAGTGGGCCTTTTGTAGAAAAGATTCAAATCTGTTAACATTTCAGCTTAGATTTTCCATTTTCATCCTAGATGTTCTAGATAAAATAGGGCTTTATACCTTTACCACTACCTACCTGAAAATAACATAGTAACATATATAGTAGTATAATAATTGACAGCAAAAAAAACAACCCTGCACAGTCTTCCCAAGACAACCAGAGACACAACTTGGATATGCTCCTTTATGATCAACTTGGATATGCTCCTTTATGATCAAATATTGGCATCACAAATGTACTCAGATAAATAATACTAGCCAATCTTAAACTAATTAACTACTTGAGAACCTAACTAGGACTAGGTGTGTGTTGAATATCAGATTAGATATTACAAAACTCAATTGATAATTAATAAATAACTCCTTTTCAAAGTGTATATATAGCAAATGTTGCACACCTGTAACAGATGTTCTCCATGGACAGCAGGATACAACAGCCACACATGTGAGTGATGTCACAGCTAATGTTGCCTAGCGGCCCTTGTCAAAGAGCTCAGAATGAACTTAAAGTTCTGAGCTCATGCACTAGCTCCCTACCCACCTGTAGTCAATAGTAACAGAATACTCAGCATACCTTCAGTTATATATCATAGCTTATAATAAAACATAAATTCAGAAAGGGTAGGGTTGGGAGGGTTTGTGTGGCTGTTGCATCCTGCTGTCCACGGAGAACACCTGTTACGGGTGTGCAACATTTGCTTTTTCCACGGTCAAGCAGGATAACAACATCCACACATGTGGAGATTCCCAAGCTGAGGATTATATTAAACCAGATACTATGGAGGAGGAGGTAAACTGAATTCATTAAGAATACTCCAAAATATATAGATAATGCAATGTAAATAGATATTTATTTTAATAGAAAAGAAATAATATTGTAACATATTTTACAATCTATATTAAGATTGATGTTTTGAAACCGTAGCAGGCAAATATTCTTGATTACATGGTTGATCTAAACAATAATGTTTAACAAATGTAGAAGGGCTACTCCAAGTAGCCGCTCGGCATATATCTTGCAACGATACATTCTTTAAAAAAGAAATAGTAACAGACTTTGATCTAATTTTATGAGCAGTTATTCTTGGTTTTACTGATTGATTTTTGTAACAGTATGATATGCAATCTGCTAACCAATTTGATAAAGTTCTTTTGGAAACTGGTTTGCCAAAATTTGAAGGATTGTACGAAAAAAATAGTTGAGAAGGTCGATTTTGAAATGATGTTCTCGAAATGTAAACTTGAATAATTTTTCCATAATCTAATTGATGAGGAGTTGTATTCTCATCAGCAAAAAATGTAGGAAGTATTATTGGTTAGTTAATGTGGAAACTTGAAACCACTTTAGGTAAAAATTTTGGATGCGTTCTTAATATAACTTTATATGGGAAAAATTGAATGTAAGGATGGTAATGTACCAATGCTTGTATTTCACTTATTCTACGAGCTGATGTAATTGCTACTAGAAAAAGTATTTTCCAAGTGAGATGTTTCAAGTCCATAGAGTCAAGATCCATAAATGGATGATGCGTCAATGTCTGAAGTACTAAATCTAGACTCCATTGAGGCATTGGCATTGGCATTGGATGTTTTAACATAAGACCTCTTAAAAAGCGAGATACTAGAGGGTTTTGTGAAATAGGATGATCAAATATTTGATTGTGAAAAGGTGCTATAGCAGAAAGATATGCTCTAACCGATGGAACCGAAAGACCAGACTTAGAGAGATGAAGGAGGTATTGTAAGAGGAATGATACTGTTCTGGTGAACGGATTGATTGATTTTGTTGAGCACCATGAAGCAAATCTACGCCATTTTAGTGTATAAGCTTTTCTGGTTGATGGTTTTCTTGAATCAAGAAGGACTTGTTCAACTTCTAGTGTCAAGTTCAAATTAGCATAAGGCCTCCGTTCAGCTTTCATGCCATCAATGATAGTGAACAAAGGTTTGAATGCAGAGTTGTCCCAGAATTCTGTGATATGAGATCTGGTCTGAAGGGTAACCAAATTGGTGGTAACATCTGAAGTCGACGGAGCGTTGGAAACCATGGCTGTTGGGCCCAATTTGGCGCTATCAAGATGCATAGGGATCAATCTTGACAAATTTTTGTTAACACTTTTTGAATGAGTGGAAGTGGTGGGTACACATACAGAAAATCCTTTGACCACGTCAGAGCAAAGGCATTGTTGGCTATGCTGTGAGGTGACGGGATCTTTGAGCAAAATCTCTTGCATTTTTTGTTGACTGGGGATGCAAACAGATCTATTTGTGGGATTCCAAATTTTGGGATGATGAATACACACACTGCTGGATGTAGGGACCACTCGTGTGGCAGAAGATGTTGACTGAGGGCATCTGCCAAATGGTTGTCTACCCCAGGAAGATATATTGTATGTAGAAAAATGTTTTTTGACAATGCTAATTGCTAGATTCTCATTGCTTCCTGAAAAAGATATAAGGAACCTGTGCCCCCTTGCTTGTTTAGGTAGGACATCATTATTTGAATGTCCATTTGTACCTGCACTACTTTGTTAACTGAGGCAGGGATACTTTCAGAGCATAATGTACTGCTCATATCTCCAGGTGATTGATATGATACTGGGACTCTTCTAGAGACCAGAAACCTTGAGTTTTGAAATGGGCAATATGGGCTCCCCAACCTTTGTGTGAAGCATCTGTAGTAGTTAATGCTTGTGGCTTTGGAGGATGAAATTATTTGCCTGTTATAAAGTTGTTGGGTGTATGCCACGATTGCAGTGTGTTTCTGGTGTCGTCTGTCACTGGTATTATATGTGAAAGATGTTGTTTGAATTGGATCCATTTGGACTTTAAGTCCCACTGAAGAGGTCCCATGTTTAGCCGTGCAAATGGGACTGTATGTACTGATGCTGCCATGTGACCTAAAAGTTGTAGGAAAGTTTTTGCAGTCGCTGCTTGTTTGGAACACAATTTTTGGGCTAGTTGTATCAATGTGATCTGGTGTGAGATTGGCAGATAAGCAGATGCGGAGGGAGTGTAAAGGAATGCTCCTTTGTGCTCCAAGGATTGTGTTGGTTGAAGGATCGATTTGTTGTAGTTGATGAGAAGACCTAAGGTGTTCATAAGACTGATCGTTTTTGATAGGGCTAGTTGTAATAATAATAATAATAATAATAATTTATTTCTTATATACCGGCAAAGCCATAGTAGTTCGAGGCGGTTTACAGTGAAGAAGGGCTGGACAATCAGCAAAAGGTTACAATGGTACAATCAGAGAAACTAGGTGCCAGAGAAAATGGTACAATCAGCGAAAATGGTACAATCGGCGAAAGATGGAGTAATCAGAGCAAAAAAGGTACAATCAGAGCAAAAAAGTACAGTAAAGAAGGTCAGGACCATCTGCATAAGGATAAATCTAAAAAATGTAGAAATAACAAAGGGGGTTCATACAGTGGATATAGGCATTTAGGTTGTAAATCTGGTAAATAGATTAGATTTTAGTAGTTTCCTGAAGTTTAGGTAGGATGAGGCGCGTGAGATGATGTGGGCCAGCCAGTTATTGAGATGACCTGCTTGAAAGGCGAGAGTTCTATTTAGATATCTTTTGTAGTGGCAGGCCTTTAGAATAGGATAGCTAAACAGGTGGGTTCTGCGAGTGTGTTTGGATGGGCGGTCTAGGATAAAATGGGGTACCAAGTATAGGGGGGCCAAGCCAAGGATGGATTTGAAACAGAAACAGGTGAACTTGAATTGCACTCTTGCTTCCAAGGGTAGCCAATGAAGTTTTTGGTAGTAGGGAGTTTTATGTGTTCCCATTTTTTTAGGCTGAAGATCAGTCGGATTGCTGTGTTTTGGATGATTCACAGTCTTTGAGTGGTTTTTTTGAAAGATCCCAGGTAAATGATATTGCAGTAGTCAAGTAGACTTAAGATGGAGGATTGCACAAGTAAGCGGAATGAGGGGGTGTCGAAGTACTTTCTGATGGATCTTAGCTTCCATAGGGTGGAGAAGCCTTTTCTGACCAGAAGGTCGGTGTGGGTTTCGAAGGTAAGGTTGCGGTCGAGAGTCACTCCTAGTATTTTTAAGGAGTTTGTTATGGGAAAGACTTGGCCATTCAGGGAGATTGAAGGGTCTTTGATTTTGTCATTTGGACTCGCCAGGAAGAATTTGGTTTTATCTGAGTTGAGTTTCAGTTTGAAATCGGCCATCCATAGTTTGATTTGCATTAGGATTGTTGCTAGGAAATTGTTTAACTCAGGGGTTATGTTGGTTAGGGGAAAGATTAAGGTGATGTCATCGGCGTAGATGTAGTATTTGATCTTCAAGCTTTGCAGTAGATTACCTAGAGTGACCAGGTAGATGTTGAACAGTGTGGGGGACAGGGGGGAGCCCTGCGGGACTCAGCAGGTGTTGGCCCAGCTGGCGGAATGGGAGTTGTCACTGTAAACTTGGTAAGAGCGTTTACCTAGGAAACCCTGGAACCATTTTAACACGTTTCCTGAGAGACCGATAGATTCCAGACAGTTCAGAAGAATGGCGTGATCGACCAAGTCGAAGGCACTACTTAGATCAAATTGCAGAACTAGTGCGCTTGAGCCTTGACTGAACAGGTTATGAAGGTAGTCTACCAGAGTAGCGATGACAATTTCAGTGCTGTGACCGGAGCAGAAGCCTGACTGGTTATCATTTAGAATGTTGAATTTGTCCAGATAGGTTGTTAATTCTTGGTTGACCAGACCTTCCATCAGCTTTGTAAAGAGGGGTATGTTCGCAATGGGTCTGTAGTTAGATATAAGGGAGATGGAGTCTTTGGGGTTTTTTTTACTATAGGAGTGATAAGTATCTGGCCTAGGTCTTCAGGAAAAGAGCCAGATTGAAGCTGGTAGGAAAGCCAGGTATATAACTTGGCTTTGAAGGAGGTCGGGGCAACTTTCATTACATTTGGTGGGCAACAATCTAGTTTGCAGTGGGAGTTGGCATATTTTGAGTAGAATTTGCAGAATTGTTGCCAGGAGGGGATGGTGAAGTTGTTCCAGTACAAATCAGTCCTGGTTTCGTCGTCATGGAACTGAGCATCAAGATAGTTCAGATGGTTGGGGATGCCTGAGGGGATGGTGCTACAATAAGCCAGTCGACTAGATAAGGAAATATATTCACCTCTTGTCTGAGGTGTGCCGCGACTACAGCCATACATTTTGTGAAGACTCGCAGCGCTGAAGAAAGGCCAAAGGGAAATACTTTGTACTGGAAATGTTTGTTGTCACATTTGAAGCGAAGAAACTGGCAAAAAGTAGGGCAGATTGGAATGTAGGCATAGGCATCCTTGAGATCCAGAGACCATCAAATCATTCTTGCATAGTTGGGGAAGAATAGTAGCAAGGGTGTTCATGCAGAATTTCTCTTTGAGAATATGAATATTTAGTCCTCTGAGGTCTAGGATTGGTCTGAGACCACCCTTTTTCTTTGCTATTAGAAAATACTGAGAATAGTATCCGTGATGTTGGTTGCATAAAGGTACCGGTTCTATGCAATTTTCCTTTAAAAGGTTTGAAATTTCTTGCTTTAATACGAGAAGTTGATAGTGCGGCATCTGAAAGACCTGAAGTTTGTGAAACCTTGGGATTGATGTCAAACGAAGTCGATAACTTTTCTTTAATATTGATAATACCCATTGATCTGTTGTTATTTTTGCCCATTGGGTGTAAAAGAGGGTCAGGCGACCTCCTACTGTAACTTTTTGGAACGAATTTAGGTTATTATCAAAAATTAGATGCAGGCTTCTGTTGTGAAACTGTAGTCTGCTTCGATGTTTTTCTCTCCCTTGGTCTTTGTCTGCTATTTGTTGATATGGCTATCTGTTATATCTGTACCTGTTATATGCATTATAATTATAGCGTGGGTTATATTTTCTAAAAGGTCTTTTATTATTGCAAGATTTTCTTTGAGGAAATAATTGTTGCTCTATATTTTCCTGAGCTAAAGTCTGCAGAGTGGTATTACTTTCCTTTAATTTTGAAAATATGGCTTCAACATTTTCTCCAAAAAGTTAATCACTTACGCAAGGAGCATTAGCCAGCTTATCATGGGTATCCTCTCTGATACCTGATGCACGGAGCCAAGCCTTACGTCTTCCTGCAATGGCTATAGCTGCTGCTCTTGAGGTGGTATCGTACGTATCTGATGAGGTACGAAGCATGTATTTAATGCATTCTTGAATATCCAAGATATAGCTGATTGCTCCAGATGTTCAAGTAACTCAAATAAATATTGAGTAATATGGAATTGGTGATTCGCTATGCGGCATACTAACATTGCATTCTGAAATATTTTTAGATACCAGATCTAATAATTTGTGATCTTTGTCAGATGGAGCATTATTTACTCCTCGAATAATTTTAGCACGCTTAAGCGCTGATTCCACGATCACTGAATGTTGGTGGGACAACTGGAGTTTATTGTGTCCCAATGTAGATTGTACCTTATATTTGGTATCTATACCTTTCCCTGTGGCCTGTGAGGTGAGGGGTTCTCGCCAGATATTTGTTTGATTTTCTAGAAGATGTTCATGGATTGGTAAGGCAATAAGTACCTTGGGTACCTCTAAATACTTTAAGGCAGTGGAACCTTGGTTTACGAGCATAATTCGTTCCATAATCATGCTCGTAAACCAAAATACTCATATATCAAAGTGAGTTTCCCTATAGGAAATAATGGAAACTCGCTTTGATACATTCCTACCCCCCCCCCCCCCCGAGGCCAGTGGCGCTGCTACCCCCCACTCGCAAAGACCCCCCCTCTGAGTGAACTGGCACCCCCCACCCGAACAATTTAAGGACGTGCTGGTGCCGCTAGAAGATCTTCCCTGCTTCTGCCGGTCTTGAGCATGCATCTGCTCATGCTCAAGGACTTCTAATTCTCCCTCTCGCCAAGATTCTCGGTGGTGAATAGGGGCGGTAACGGTGTCCATGATGCTGATGTCCCTCCTTCTAATGACGTCGAGACTCCTCCTTCGAATGACGTCGATGTCCTGTCCCTGCCAGGATGTCATGGCTCCTCCTTTGAATGATGTCAGGAGTGCTTCGAATGATGGTGGTGCTGACGTCGGTACTTGTAGGCGTTTGTTTCCAGTCAGCGCCTGTGTTCGGAGTCTTCAGATGGTGTCCGTATGGGTTGGGAAACGAATTTCGGACGGTGGTGAGAATCATTTGTAATCTCACCTTCATTTGTATAATGCCGGGAAAGTGCTGAGGGTGACAGCTGAGAATGATTTTGTGCAGGGAGATGCTCAGAAGTACTCAGCAGATTAGAAGCAGAGTCTTGAAGGAGAATTTTCCACTTATTCTCCCTTGCCTTGCGTGCTCTCTTAGTTAAAGCAGCACATTGCAGACAGGAGTCTGAATCGTGCTGCAATCCCAGGCATTTTAGGCATAGGAGATGAGGGTCTGTGCAAGATTTAAATCCAGGCTTTTTCTCCATTGTTTTAGGTCGATGCTAACTAGAAATAACTTACTAGCTAAATAAAATAACAAATGTGACAAGGGCATGTTTGGCTAACTGATTGCTGCGGCAGTTAGAAAGTAACTGAAGGTATGCTGAGTGTTCTGTTACTATTGACAACAGGTGGGTAGGGAGCTAGTGCATGAGCTCAGAACTTTAAGTTCATTCTGAGCTCTTTGACAAGGGCTGCTAGGCAACGTCAGCTGTGACATCACCCACATTTGTGGATGTTGTTATCCTGCTTGTCCATGGAGAAATGAATATTTATTGCACTTATCCAATAAATATGATTTAAAAATATCAAAATCATTAAAACTGGTTTAACATTTCCAAGAAGTTTTACTTATAATGTCTGACTTGTTTCAATTTCATGCGGAACTAATTCACAGCAACGTTCTGACGCCAGCTCTAGTGTCTTCTCTACACTGTGGCCTACCCTCTCTGACAACTTCCTGTTTTCACTGGCAGTAGAGAGAGAGCCGACCAGCAGGTATGCTTGCTGACAGCAAGATTCCGCTCCTTTGAGAGTGCCGAGGGTGCTGCCTCAGTTGGTGTTTCTCTGCCCACAGCAGGATCCCTGCAGGCCCTATTACTACCTGCAATTTATCCCAGGACAAGCAGGCAGCATATTCTCACATGTGGGTGACGTCATCCATGGAGCCCCGACGCGGACAGCTTTTCAAGCAAACTTGATTGAAGATTTCAAGTTTGCTAGTGCTGCACCACGCATGTGTGTGCCTTCCTGATCCACTAGAGGGCGCATACCCACCTCATGGTCCTCAGTTCTTAGTTTTCCGCGGAGCCAGAAAGCCCTGTCTCTCTTCTCTCCGTTCTTCTATGTGCCTTTCTAGCACCGCGGCTTCTTTATTTTGTTAGGGAGTCGCTGTGCGTTGTTACTTGATCGTGTATTTCTTTGTTTAAAAAAAAAAAAAAAAATGTTTAAAACGGACTTTTTATTGTGTTTCTACCGGCAGGCCCTTCTTGGGCCTCAGCCATGCGGCTAGGCCTCATTTGGCTGTAGCTGTATTTTCTGCTTCCCTGGCCTCTCTCGGCTCACCTCGTGTGAGCAGGATGGCCGGGACCCTTGTTCCTTCGTTGGAATCGGACTGAGTAGCTTCGATCCCTGGTAAGTCTTCTTTCTTCCTTTTGTTTTTTAGCTGCATTACCTCGGTAATGACATCGGCTGAGTCTCAGGCATTCCAGGCACCTTCAAAGCGTGCCTCCTCCCATGGGAATACTCTTCACGAGGTTGCCCTTATGGAGCGCACTGCTGCACCTTTCTTACCAGTTCATTGGTACGGTGCTGACTTCGGAACCTCGATGTGCCTCGACGTCGGCTGGAGCTTCGTGCCTCGACGTCGACTGGAGCTTCGTGCCTCGACATCGACGAGGGCTTCTTGCCTCGACGTCGGCTGAGGCTTCGTGCCTAGACGTCGACGAGGGCTTCGTGCCTCGACCTCGACGGAGGCTTCGTGCCTAGACGTCGACGAGGGCTTCGTGCCTCGACCTCGACGGAGGCTTCGTGCCTCGACCTCGACGGAGGCTTTGTACCTCGATGTCGACTGAGGCTTCGTGCCTCGACCTCGACTGGGGCTTCGTGCCTCGCCCTCGAATGAGGCTTCGTGACTCGACGTCGACTGAGGCTTCGTGCCTCGCCCTCGACTGAGGCTTCGTGACTCGACGTCGACTGAGGCTTCGTGCCTCGCCCTCGACTGAGGCTTCGTGCCTCGACCTCGACTGAGGCTTCGTGCCTCGACCTCGACTGAGGCTTTGTACCTCGACGTCGACTGAGGCTTCGTACCTCGACGTCGACTGAGGCTTCGTGCCTCGCCCTCGACTGAGGCTTCGTGCCTCGACCTCGACTGAGGCTTTGTACCTCGACGTCGACTGAGGCTTCGTGTCTCGACGTCGACTGGGGCTTCGTGCCTTGACGTTGACTGAGGCTTTGTGCCTCGACGTCGACTGAGGCTTCGTGCCTCGGCGTCCACTGAGGCTTCGTGCCTCGACCTTGTCTGCGGCTTCGTGCCTCGACGTCGACCGAGGCTTCGTGCCTCGACCTTGACTGAGGCTTCGTGCCTCGACGTCGACTGAGGCTTCGGGCCTCGACGTCGACTGAGGCTTCGGGCCTCGACGTCGCCTGGGGCTTCGTGCTTCGGCGTCGAATGGGGCTTCGTGCCTCGGCGTCGACCGGGCTTTGTGCCTAGGCGTCAACTGAGGCTTCGTGCCTCGACCTTGACTGAGCCTTCCTGCCTCGACGTCGACTGAGGCTTCGTGCCTCGACGTCGACGGAGGCATCGAGTGCAGTCGTGCCCGCCTCTACGAGACCTTCAATGCATGCCTCCTTCCATGGGAATACTCATGTCGAGGTTGCCCTTATGGAGCACACTGCTGCACCTTTCTTACCAGTTCGTTGGTACGGTGCTGATTTCTGACCCTCGATGTGCCTCGACGTCGGCGGGAGCTTCGTGCCGCGACGTCGACTGGAGCTTCGTGCCTCGAAGTCGTCGGAGGCTTCATGCCTCGATGTCGAATGAGGTTTCGTGCCTCGACGTCGACCGGGCTTCGTGCCTCGACGTCGACTGGGGCTTGGTGCCTCGCCGTCGTGTGGGGCTTGGTGCCTCGCCGCCGCCTGAGGCTTCGTTTCTTGACGTCGTTGGAGCTTTGTGCCCCAACGTCGACTGGGGCTTTGTGCCTCGCCGTCGACTGCATCAGCCTTGACGTCGGCTTCGGCTTGGTGCCTCCCCGCCGCCTGGGGCCTTGCGCCTCGATGTAGAATGCGGCTGGGTGCCTCGATTGATTTCTGCCTCAATGTCGACTGGGGCTGGAGGTCTCGATGTCGGCGGAGGTTGGGTGTCTTCGGTGTCGGCTGCGGCCGTGTGCTCCGCGTCTCTTGACGCTTGTGCTCGACGTCGCCTGAGGCTTGCGCCTCGACGTCGACTGAGGCTGGGGGCCTCATCGTCGGCTGGAGCTCTGTGCCTCGTCGTTGCCGAGGCTTCGCACCGTCGACGGGGGCGTGTGACTTGACGTCGCTTGGGGCTTTGTGCCCTTTGGGGGGCTATGGCCTTGTGTTTCGAAGTCGACGGTGGCTTAGTGCAGCAACGTCGCTGTTACTGCGGCAGCGGCTGGTTTTGGGCCACGGTGTCGACTCCGGGGTTGCACCTGGGCGTCTCCAGCTCCGGTTCGAGAGGGTTCAGCCTCTCTCCCTGCTCCGGCTCTATTGCTCCCGCCATGCGGCCTCTCGCTTGGCGCCGAGGGTGGCTGAGGTTCCGAGCCTCCAGGCCCGTCTCGCCGCTTTTACGTGCGTGAGTTCTGCGCGTATTGAGGCCTCTCTTGCGGTGTCCACTAACCGCCTCTCAGCTCGCGACAGGTCCTTCGCCTATCGGGACGCCTTTGGCTTCATCCCGTCTGCCTTGGTGGTTTGGACTCCTTCTCTGGAGACCCTTCTTATGTTATCTCGGCCTCCTTCGCAGCAGCCGCAATAGCTGCTGCAGCGCCGGGTTTGGGGTTGGCCGCCGGCTTCGGCGACTTCGGGCCGTCTTTTCGTCTATTCTCGCATTGCCTCCGGGCTGCTCTCCTTCTGGGGATTCCTCCACTCCCTTCGGGAGCGGTGTCTCCGTGCCTACGCACCGGGAGTATAGCCTCCCTTCTGTCGGTCGGGCATTCCCATCCTCCCATCTGCGTTTGGTCCTGGCCTTTCGTGCCCTGCACTTGTTCTAGTGCGGGAGTGGGTCTATCTCAGCCCGCCCCAGTCTCGGGAGTCCGTAGGGGCGGACCTGGATCCTTGTCTCGACCTCAGAGGAGGCCCTTGTTGGTTTATGCCGGAAGGTGGGCCTTCTGTCCTCGGTCCGCCTTCGGTCTTTTCTGCCTCTGCCTCGGCAGGTGGCCTGTCGGCGCTTGGGTCGGCTGGTGTCTCAGCGGTTTTTTCGGCCTCGGCCGACCTGTTGCTGATCCTTTTGGGAGCAGGGGTTTTCCACGGTGGATGTCCCGTGGTTCGCCGGGTTTCATCTTCATGTTCCCCGCTGGACCCGAGCATCTTAGTGATGAAAGGATCGGGATCCCGCTTCCCAGCATATTGAGGTGTCGCCCACCTTGACACGCTTGTTTCGTTGGGGGGCCACCTCTTCGTTTTCCCGTCTGCCGATGGACTACTTGGCATTGGCGTAGGGGTGCATCTCGACGGCCTTCGGGTCCTTGGTCGGGTGCGGCCTGTCGCAGCCACATCAATCTGCTGGAACTCCAGGCCATTTGCAATACCGTGATCTGGTGCGTCCCGACTTCTCCTGGCGATGTATTCGGTGACCAAGCCAGGGTGTACAGGTTCCTTGTTTCCTTGCGGGGAAGCCTTTTGTCAATGGCAGTGGGTGTTACATCACTGCTTCTTCTTTGGGCGGTGTATTCCGGGGCGTGCTGCATTGTCTGGCGGACACGTTGAGTCGCCCTTTTCGGCCGCATGAATGGTTGCTCCATTCTCAGACTCTGCGGCATATGAATGTTCGGTGGGGAACCCAACAGGTAGTTCTGTTCTCTTGAACCCTCACTCTCTGGTTGCCTCGAGATCGCTCGAGAATGTTCTACCGAGTTCGCATCGTGGTGGATGCTTCCTTCTCGATGGAATGGGCGGGTTCTATGCGTTCCCTCCCTGTACTCGGATTGTCTGTCTGCGCCATCAGGATCTTGATGGCTCCTCTGTGGCCCTGGCGGCCGTGGTTCCTCCAGCGTATCGGGGAACTCAGCTTCTACCTATGTTCCCGTTCTCTGCTGTCTCAGTATTGCGGTTTCTGTTGCATTCCAATCTGCAGCTTGGTTCCTCGCAACGTGCCTCCCTCCTTCTGTTTCTCTCAGTCGGTGGGGGTGTTCTCGAGGCCTCTCGAAAGATCTCCACTCGGCAATGCTTTTTCCAGAGATGGTCCTGATTTGCTGCGTGGTGTGCTGAGCACCGCATGGATTCGCTCTCTGCCTCCTTGCCTTCAGTGCTGGATTATCTGTTGCACTTGGCTCGGTCTGGTCTCAAATCTACATCTTTTCGAATCCACCTCTGTGCATTTGCTGCCTTTCATCGGCCACTGAATGGGACGCTGCTCTCCGTCCATCCGACGGGTTCCCGCTTTATGAGGGATCTCTTCATTGTACATCCTCCGCTCAAAGCCCCTCTGGTGGTTTGGGATCTTTGTGTGTTCCTGGCTCAATTGGGATACCTCCATTTGATTCCATTGATGAAGCTCTTTTGAATTACTTCACCTGGCAGGTGGTATTCCTGGTTGCTCTCACGTCTGCTCGCAGAGTCAGTGAGCTGCAAGCTTTGGTTGCGGACCCGTCTTTTCCTGTATTTCATCGGGACGCGGTGGTCCTGCGTGCTCCACCCCAGTTCTTGTTCAGGGTGGTTTCGGCCTTTCCTTTCAATCTTTCTATTATCCTTTCCGTCTTTTTTCCGAAGCCCCACTCGCCTCCTGGCGAGGTGGCGCTTCGCACACTTGACTGTAAGAGGGCGTTGGCATTTTGTCTTCAACGCTCGTCAGTCTCCTTGGACGGTTCCTCTTTTCTTTTTGTCCTTCGCCCTCATTGGTCGGGACGCTCGGTTTTCAAGCGCACCTTGTCCAACTGGTTCGCTGCTTGTTTTTCCTTTTCATATGCTCAGGCTGGTCTCGCACTGTAGGGTCGAGTCACAGGACATAGAGCCCGAGTGATGGCGGCTTCGGTAGCTTTCTTCAGGTCGACGCCTGTCGGGGAGTTTGGCAAGGCTGCCACTTGGTCTTCGGTTCATCCTTTCACCTTCCACTACTGCCTGGATACTCTGTCCAGGAGCGACGGCCGGTTGGCCAGTCGGTTTTGCATAATCTGTTTTCTTGGATTGCCAACTTCCCTCCGTCCCTTTTTGGTTAGCTTGGAGGTCACCCACATGTGAGAATATGCTGCCTGCTTGTCCTGGGATAAAGCACAGTTACTTACCATAACAGGTGTTATCCAGGGACAGCAGGCAGATATTCTCACAACCCGCCCGCCTCCCCGAGGTTGGCTTCTTTGCTAGCTATCTGAACTGAGGACCATGAGGTGGGTATGCGCCCTCTAGTGGATCAGGAAGGCACACACATGCGTGGTGCAGCACTAGCAAACTTGAAATCTTCAATCAAGTTTGCTTGAAAAGCTGTCCGCGTCGGGGCTCCGTGGATGACGTCACCCACATGTGAGAATATCTGCCTGCTGTCCCTGGATAACACCTGTTACGGTAAGTAACTGTGCTTTTTGGGGAAGCCATGGCCCCTGTGGCATTCCCCATTCCGACACCTATGCCAGAGACCATAAATACTACACTGCTGTGGTGTATAAATTCAAAACTGCTTTGATGTGACTTTTTTTTTTTTTTCAAATTTTTTATTTATAGCCTTTTAAATTTAATCAAGCATACATAACTTGAAAGAGATCGGAAACAAACAAACAAACAAACAAAAAAGAAATCACCTAATTATACAATCAGATGTAATGAAAACATTAACTAATATTTAGTCCACAATTATAGAGATCAAGAAAGGAAATTTTCACAATTAGAAATATAACTCTATACTAGAGTAACGGCAATAGGTAACCCAAGCTACAGCCGGATGGTAGGTCATTTATCATTGGGCTGAGATTCCAACCTTTCTTTTGGTCCAATAAAATCTAAAAGCTGTTTGGGCTCAAAGAAAAGAAAATTCTTACTCTGATAGGTAATATAGCATTTTGCTGGAAATTTAACCAAAAATGTAGCCCCAAGAGCTAGGACTCTTGGCCTCAGGGCCAAAAATTCCTTCCTTCGCTTCTGGGTTTTCTGAGCCAAATCTGGGAAAATTCTAACATTAGAGCCCAAAAACTTGTCATTAATATGTCAGAAATACAAACGAAGAATATATTCCCTATCACTTTCCAAAGCCAATGTCAGCAACAAAGTAGTTCTGTCGGTTATCACCTCAAGGGAACTTTCTAGAAATGAAGACAAATTCATGTCCAAATTTTCTTTTGGATCTTCAACAGCTGTAGATTCCCCTTGAGGTTTCTTTAAAGTCAGATAGTAAGCCCTCACAACTGGAGGTAAATTTTCCAATGGAATGGAAAGAACCTCTTGAAAATATTTTCTCGCCATCTCAACAGGTGAAATAACGGGACACTTAGGAAAATTCAAAAGTCTTAAATTGTTCTTCCTCAAAGAATTTTCAAAGTTCTCCAACTTATGGGAAATAAATGATCTTTCTTTAACCATTTCCATTTGTACAGTTTTAATTTCCTTTAAATTTTCTTCTTGTTTCTCCAATTTTTTGGTTAAATCAGACAGACACACTCCTTGCTGTTCTACTTTGGAGTAAATAGTCCCATAATCAGTTTTAATAGCTGAAAGACTCAACTTAAGGTTGGTGTCCATGATAGATATGGCCTGCCAGAGTGCCTCCATATCTATTTTCTGCGGTCTTTTTAATTCCCCAAAACATGGCATTCCCTCCCGGAGCACCTCTCACTTCTCCTTCCATGGTGCTGGGAGATAGCTGACATGTTCCACCTGTACCTTCCTCCTGAATCTCCCATGCTGGCATCCCTCCTTCACTGGAGCAAAGCCCTTCCTCTTCGGACAGCTGAACTCCTGTGTCTCCCTGCATCTGAGTTCTTCCGGGTTGGGGAGGGACCGACTTCTGCTCCGGGCTCAGAATCGCCCGTGCAGCTCCTGCGCCGAGTTCCCCCGATGAATCCGGGCTCGCCCCCGAGGTAGGAAGGGTTCCTTCAGATGGACGGGAAAAAGCAGTTGTTATCGAAGTTTGAACCAGACGCTGCGGAGTCCCAAGCGCCGGAGGGTTAAGGCGAGAGATCCCTTTCCTTTTCCCCATTCCATCAGGGGAAAAAGGATGTGCAGCGCTGATCGCTACCGATTCGGAGCGCTAGTCCCGTTCAAGCGTCCGTCTCTGCCGCTGATTTGACTTTTTTTTGTTAATAATGGTGGTATATCAAATAAAATAACTGTAACCATATTGGATAAATATTCTCCCTCCTGGAACTGGGTAACTTGCCATCTCTCCATTTGTTTCTTTATGAATTGCTTCCAGTTGTTCCTGGCATTCCTTTGGGAATTTCTTACAGAAGAGATCCAGATACAAATCTGAAAGAAATGTTAGCATTAGTAAAGGTACAAAATGATAAAGGAAATGGAACTCCTCTCATATGAGGACTCTTCAGTTTGGAGAGGAGAGATATTCTAGAAGTTTACAAAATGCTGATTGAAGTGGAATGGGTAAACACAAATAATTTGCTTATTCCCTCCATAATTACAAAAATTAGGGGGGGGGGGCGCACCATGAAGTTACATACTAATAAATTTAAATCAAATAGGTGAATATATTTTCTTCACTCAGTGCATTATTAACCTCTTAAACTCATTGCAAGTGGATGTTGTAAAAGCAGTTAATGTAGCTCTGTTAAAAAAAAGTTTAGGAGGAGGAGCTAATTCAAAATGGCGATCTGAAGGAGCTCGACTGAACACTCCTGATCTACCTAATGGTTAAACGGAAATCTAAAACCCAGGTTTACCCTTCTGAACCCAGGTTACAACCACAATTACCTGGCCCGATGAATGCGTCGGAGAACCCTCTAACTTCCTTTAAGGTGGCCAGCCTCTCTCCGGAGCAGTGCAGAACGCCGGTGCAGCCACTCCCCAATCCAGTGATGCAATACACTGTGGTTGAGGGGAGTTCAGCGGTACCTTCAGTGAACTCTGAAGGGGAGGAGGAAGAACAAGCGCTATGGAGGATAACAACCGCTTCAGGATTACAACAGCAGCCACAAGGGAACTTGGAATCTGTAGGGGAGAGGCAAGACTCACCCCTGTTGAATTTGCCTGCAGGTACTGTGAAACTCAAAGAAATGGATTTTAAATTTATTCCCTTACAAAAGCCCCCAGTTGTAGACTTAAATTCTATCTGGGAAGCAATTTCAAGTTTACAAACATTAACATCTCATTGCTCTGGGATACTTTTAGAGACGCTGATATTACAACAAGAGTGGGCAAGTTAGAGAAACAAACTCTAGATCAGGAAAAAAAGTTGGAAATAATGGGAGCACAAAATCAACTTCTTATAAAAGAAAATGAGAACATTAATTTCAAGTTAGAAATCTTGGAAAATATAACAAGGAGACAGAATTTGAGAGTAATTAACTTTTCCAAATCACCTGTGGTTCCTGCATTGGAAATATTTAAACACTACCTTATGGAGATTTTAAAAGTTCTGCAAAATTCTTTTCCACCTATTTCAAAAATATATTATATCTCCATGGGGAAGAAGAAAACTTCAGAAGATCAGCAAGAACCTGTAATGGATGTATTGGACGTGACAAACTTATTAGAAGCATCAGAGACAGAACAGATAAGCGCAGCCACACTATTTGTTCAGTTAGCTTTAGATTCAGATGCAGGGATCTCAAAGTCCCTCCTTGAGGGCCGCAATCCAGTCGGGTTTTCAGGATTTCCCCAATGAATATGCATTGAAAGCAGTGCATGCACATAGATCTCATGCATATTCATTGGGGAAATCCTGAAAACCCGACTGGATTGCGGCCCTCAAGGAAGGACTTTGAGACGCCTGAGATAAAGAATGGCTTTTGAAGATGTTTTTTAAGTATAAAAATGTAATGTTTCTGAATCATAAAATTAGGATGTACCCGGATGTGTCTAGATTAACTCAAAAAAGAAGAGGAAACAGTTTTTGTTATTGAGACCCCAGGTTTTAAAATTGGGCGCAACATTTGTACTAAGATTTCCATGCAAATGTTGGATTAACTTTAAAGGAGTTAGATATATTTTCTTTGATTCTTCGCAGCTATCTAGATTTATTATGGATAAAGAGGTTAGGACAGCTAGTACCCATATAGAGGAACAAGGATAAGCGCTCATAGTTAATACATTAGGTCCACTTAAGATCTTCCATTTATATTATCTATAAATTAATTTATCTTTGAATTATGCTCCGATTTTGAAACTCCTTCTCCAATATTGTGGACTGACAAACAGTTGAAAGAAAAATGTTTAATTTTCCTTTATGGTTTCCAATAATTACTTTTATTTCCATGGATACTGTTGTTTATCATAAAAAAAATTGAAATTCAATAAAGAATAAATAATAATTAAAATTAAAAAAGTTTAGACCAGAAGTTCTCCATCCAGGATACAACCAGTCAGTCAAATTGTCAGAATGTCCACAATAAATATACATATGATAAATTTGCATATAATATCTCTATTGTATGCAAATCTATACCATACATATTCTTTGTAGGTATCCTGTAAACTGGACTGGTTAGGTGTGTCCTGAGGACTGGGTTGAGAACCACAGATTTTGACAAATTCCTAGAGGTAAAGTCCATAAATCATTTTAAGGTAGACCTGGGAAAAGCACTACTTATCCTTGAGAGTATGTAGCATGGAATCTTGCCTCTTTTGGGGATTCTGCCAAGTACTTGTGACCTGATTTGGACACTGTTAGACAATAGTGGATTCGATCAGTGTTTCCCAAGTCAGTTCTGGAGAACCCCCTTGTCAATCAGGTTTTCAGGATAACCACAATAAATATGCATGAAAAAGATTTGCATACACTGCCTCTATTAAATGTAAATTACTTCTATGCATATTCATTGAGGACATCCTGAAAACCTGACTGGCAAAGGGGTATTCCAGTACTGATTTGGGAAACACTGAGTTAGATAGACCTTTGGTCTGACTCAGCATGGCAATTTTTATATTCTTATGAAAAGCCTTATGCTGGGTTATTCCTGTGTTAGATAAGAACAACCAATTTTCTGCAATATGAAAGAAGGCTTTCAGATTTGGTATGTCTGCACCTGCTCCAAAAATACCTAAGTCTTTGGCTTCAAGTTAAAGCATCTTGCAGCTAAGGCTCCAGCTCCTGGTATTATACTCTTGGTTTCAGGGGCTTTCATACTTCTGACTCAAGTTCCAAAAGATTCCAGCCCTGGCTATCCTTGCTTCTCCATCAGAGTATAGCTCAGCTCCAAAGATTTCATTTTCCATGGATCCACTCCTGATTTCAAGGGATCCTGCATTCATGAATCCAGCTTCTGCAATCATGAGTTGTCTTCATAGTCTCTGCTACCAGAGATTTCAAGTATGATTCTTATTTGGCAGTTTGATCCCCTAGTTGTAGTACTAGGGGGTCAGAATTACCATTTTGAACCCAGTAGTAATGGAATTTGAAGCAAAGAGGAATCACTTCTACCCAGACATTATTATTTATTTAAAAAATATATATAAATCACTTAGAATCAAAGCAATATACAAAATAACATACTGTACATAGCATTAAAACATTCTACCACCAACAATACCCTTAGAGGAATTGTTTGTCTCTTTGATGGAATTAAGGGGTAATACTGACATTGGGGGAAGAGAGAGGGTGATACATTGCCCATAGCTGGTGCTGAGAGATCATAAATGGATCAGGTGATGCTCCTTAGGAGGGGATGCAGATTATCATTGGAGGTTTAGGTTGTATGTGTGTGTGGGGAGGGGGGAGGGGAATGGGACTGAGGAAGTTTGCTATGAACATTTGGGTAATAGCTGTAGCCACATCATAATTAACAAAATTTTCCTGAAAATTAAAATTTATAAAAACCAAATAGAAAAAAAGATCTGCTAATGACACAGTAAACTAAAATGAAATGTTTTTACCTGTATACCCCTAAGTACTAATGTGTTTTCCAGTTCAGAGTGGTAAGAGCAGAAAATATGTACAGAGCCATGCAAAACTTTTGCATCACCTCAGAGTAATACATTGTTCCATCTTTCTTGCTAGATCATAGCAATATTTATGATGCCTGCTGCTGCATATTATATACTGAAGTGTTCAGAATTTTATGCTTTTACCACCCTGCACATTTTAAATTGATTTAGGACTTCAGATTTAAGAATCGTAATGCATAAACTTCAGAATGTCAAAAAATGTTGATATTTCGTAAATGGATTACATTAGTTTCAAGTTTTATTAAGGTTTGTTTTACACACAATGTCTAATACTTCAATGCATAGAACATTTTAAAAATAGGGGACAAAACAGAACAGTTTTACACAATTAAATACAAAATATATATGTACTAATAAATAACTGATACAGAAGGTGAGGGGAATGAACTATAATCTTTAAAGAAAGAGATAAAACATTTAGGGAAAAACATATATGGTGGGTAACACAAAAGAAAAAAGAGATATAAGGCAGAAATAATCATAGAAAGAAAGAAGATAAATTTACGACCTGCCCGTAGGTCTAATTAGGATCTAAGAGATTTAATGATTGATAGGTTATACTATCTATATTTCAAATGCATCCTTATACAGGAAACATTTTAAAGAACGCTTGAATTTTTCTACAGAGGATTCATTACGTAAATATATTGTTAAATTACTCCAGAGCTGGGGTGCTATAACAGAGAAAATAGTAGATCTCCTGGTCCCTATTACTTTTAAAGAAGGGATAGTCAGTAAATGTTGTTCTGTTGATCTAAGTGCCCTGAATGGAGAATAGGGTATCAAGAGATGATCCAAAAATATCGGAGCATTAGAATGTTGAATTTTAAAAGTTAACAGTATAATTTTAAAAGTTATTATATGGCAATGGGTCATGAGCGGAGTTATTATATGTCAATGGGTCACAAGCGGAGTTCCGCAGGGGTCGGTGTTGGGACTGCTCCTGTTCAACATATTTATAAACGATCTGGAGACGGGGACAAAATGTGAAGTTATCAAATTTGCGGATGACACCAAACTCTGCAGCAGGGTTAGAACCAAGGAAGACTGTGAAGACCTGCAAAGGGACCTAACGAAGCTGGAAGAGTGGGCGAAAAAGTGGCAGATGTGTTTTAATACAGAGAAATGCAAGGTCATGCATGTTGGGAAAAAGAACCCAATGTTCAACTATACAATGGGGGGATCATTGCTAGGGGTAAGCAACCTTGAAAGAGACCTGGGTGTGCTGGTGGATACAACAATGAAAGCATCAGCACAATGTGCGACAGCCTCAAAGAAGGTCAACAGAATGCTGGGTATCATCAAGAAGGGTATCACGACCAGGACGAAGGAAGTTATCATGCCGCTGTATCGTGCAATGGTACGCCCACATCTGGAGTACTGTGTCCAGTATTGGTCGCCATACCTCAAGAAGGACATGGCAATACTTGAGGGGGTCCAGAGAAGAGCGACAAAAATGATAAGAGGTATGGAAAACTGATCATATGCCGACAGGCTGGAAAAGCTGGGGCTGTTCTCCCTGGAAAGGCGGAGACTTAGAGGAGACATGATAGAAACTTTTAAGATCCTGAAAGGCATAGATAAAGTAGATAGGGATAGATTCTTCAGACTGTGGGGAACAACAAGTACAAGGGGGCACTCGGATGCCAGGAAGTTCTTCTTCACCCAGAGAGTGGGTGAACGAACTCCCGGAGGCTGTGATTGAACAGAACACAATACAGGGATTCAAAGTGGGTTTGGATAAATTCCTGAAGGATAAGGGGATTGAGGGGTACAGATAGAAGTAATGATAGGTCATAGGACGAGTTCAGGGACCACTGACAGGTCATGGACCTGATGGGCCGCCGCAGGTGCGGACTGCTGGGCGTGATGGACCTCTGGTCTGACCCAGTGGAGGCAACTTCTTATGTTCTTATGTAATTGGTAACCAATGTCCTGCTTGTAGACGTGGTGTAACGTGATCATATTTTTTTGAATTAGTAATAATTTTTATTGCTGTATTTTGTATTATCTGTAATCTTATTTCTTTTTGGGTTATACCATGGTATAAAGTGTTGCAATAGTCAAGCCTGAAAATAATTAATGAGTGAGCTTCTGGTTTTAAAACCTTTGATAAGGATCTAATGAGACGTAGCTTATAAAAACAATTTTTAACCACTGAACTAATCTAGCTATATCAATACGTACTAAATTTATTTGTATTTTAACTGTTACCCCCTTCAAGAGGAGGTAGCTCTGAAAAGGGCTGGTTGTTTTCTGCTATTCTAATAATGTATGGGCCAGCCTTTGTTCTTGATAACAAGCTTGCAGCGTTGAGGCATGGAGTGAACCAATTTTCAAAGTTCATCTGGCTGTACAACATGGTGCCAAGCATTAATCAGTGCTTCAATCAACTTGACCTTTGTTTTGAGGTGTTTTCTGAACACCTTGACATCAAGATTATTCCACAAATTTTCAATTGGATTGAGATCTGGTGACTGCCCTAGGAAGTCACCCTGAAAGAGACTCCTTGCAGATGGAACCATTACGTTTTGCAAAGTGGAGAGATACTTGGCATCGTTCATTATGCCATCAATCACCTGAAAGCATCCAATGCCATTGTCTGACATATAGTCCCAGACCATGATTTTTGTCTGATGCTTTACAGTCAAGTCCATTAGATCATTTATATTTAAATACTCTAAGTATCCAAAGCAATTCTTATCAATTATCTTTGAGCTTCTGTCCCACCACTCTACCGCCTCAAAATGCTTTCATTGCGGTGAGCTTTACGTGGTCATTTCCTCACTGGCTCCACGTAAAGCTCACCGCAATGAAAGCATTTTGAGGCGGTAGAGTGGTGGGACTAAGGCTCAAAGATAATTGATAAGAATTGCTTTGGATACTTAGAGTATTTAAATATAAATGATCTAATTGACTATATACTCTAAGTAGAATTTTACGATTTATTAATCATATTTCTTGGAGATAGTAATTACAATCAAGTCCAGGCACTGTGGTTTGAAAGCCTCATTCTTAAATCATCTTACAAATGTGTTGTACTGGCCTCCTAACACACTGAAGAGAACGTTTTCCCACACCTCTAGAGTCCACTGTCCCACTCAACCCGTCGCTTTCTTTGCATCGCTATCACTGGAGTAGCAGACAGTTATGAAAACTGATTTTCCCACTTCGCCATATATACGCGTGAATGCTGCGCTGTGATTGGTTCCTCAAAACAAACGCCATTGGTTAAAAATGGAGTGATCTGATTGGATCATTTCGATCCGGTATTGATGCAAAATATCAACATTTTCAACATTCTGCAGTTTATGCGTTACAAATCTTAAATCTGAAGTCCTAAATCAATTTAAAATGTGCATGATCTAATTGACTATATACTCTAAGTATAAAATTCTGAAGACGTCAGTATATAATATGCAGCAGTAGGTGTCAGAAATATTGCTGTGATCCAGCAAGAAAGATGGAACAATGTATTACTTGGAGGTGATGCAAAACTTTTGCACGGTTGTAAAACATTCCTGTTTTTAACAGTACTATGCCATCCAGTACATCTGATGAATGACTTATTGAAGGTGACAGACTGCTTCCAAAAGAAGGATGGATGATGGAAGAGTGCCAGGGATACAAGATGGTCAGTGTTCCTAACCTTCTGGTTTGTGTGGAAAGTGGTTGAGAGAAAATATCACATCAGCACTGTAAAGGAATGACAATGGCTTAGCATAATGAATATTTTTGCTAGCATGCCCCAGAAGTTATTCATTTCTGACTGCTTTCTGGAAGCAAAGTGGTTGAATTGGTCCAGAAGCTTTTAATCATGCAAATGTGAGCAAGTTTACGAGAAAATTAAGAAACATTGATAAGAAAAGAATTGGGGGTAAGGAAAGCTGCGTAAGAAGTAAGGCTGTTGTTTCTTCTGATTCCAGGGCTCATCAGATATTGCAAATTATAATTATGAGGTTATATACTGTAAAGTAGACAAACACAAATATAAACGTGATCACAATCCTGCAATCATGTAGTACTGTCTAAAGCACAGAAAAATAACTTGAATTAATCAGAAATGTTTTGATTAATACATTTCAGGTAGAATAATGGAAAATATTAAGCATTCTAATTCCAGAATAAAATAACTCTGTCAAAGAAGGGACTCATATTGACTAGAAGTGAGAAGCTTGTGAAGTTCCATTAGACATTAGAAATTACATTTGAGACACTTACAATGAGGGCAATTTACTGGATGTTTGAAGTATACCAGAATAGACACATATATCTAAAAAGCCTCTATTAGATGTCATTACATTTTGGCAGCAGAATTATCACAGCAAAAATATCAATACTTTAAAGAGCACACAGGACTGGTAATAGCTAGAAATTTGCCATGTGACAAGCCTCATTCTTTACTACTGCAATATTTCAAAAGTCATTTTCTTGTTCCTTACCTGGATTCATAAACATGCTTTTATCAATTATTATTTTACTAACAGATACCCACAAAATAGTTGTGGTGACTAGCTAATACCATGCTTCGCAACTCAACCTAGCTTCTCTTTTTTCTCCCAGGTACTTTCTCTACCTTCCCTTTTCCCCCTTCAAGCACTTTCTCATCCTTTCTTTCTCCCCAAGTACTCTCTCAAAACTGGGTCTTCCAGCTCCTGTCCCTCTCCCCCCCTTTTTCCTTTTCTGACACACTGCAGTCTGAGTCCATGGTAAATTTTACACTATGAGAAGTTTATTGTAGGCTGCAGCATGGTAACATAATGATAAGGAACACAGTAATTATCACCAACATGCAACCTAATTCCTACTTTTTTTTTCAAAATGGCGCCAAGTTAGGTTGGTGCCTCCTTCCCTCATTTATTCTATTTTGTTTTATTTCTATTTTTTTCTCATCTTTTTTTCTTATTTTCTATTCTTTTGCTCTGGCTATTTTGTTTGCTACCTGATTTGATCTGAGCTGAGTGACTAGAGGGCACCATTTAACATTTTTATTCCTCCTCGTTTGACTGTTATTTTACTGGCCCAACTGTAATAATGGTAACAGGCCTCCTACCTGCCTTTTGGAGCTGGGACTAAGCTGTTGTTTTTTCCACCGGAAGATCATGTCCCTTCGGTGTCTGGCATTGTACAGTGCAGTGCAGTGAGGGATCAATGCTGGTTTCGGCAGGAGATCACTGTTTCTCTTCCAATGGCTCAGTAGGATGGCAAAGGCAGTACAATGTTCATGGTGTGCTGGAATGGGTATTAGAGCTGCATGTTGGCAGAGAGGATGGCTCTGAGTTGACTCCATGTGCAGCCGAAGAAGGCACAGACAACCCACTTTGGAGCTGATCCACTAGTCTGAGAGGCTCTTCTATGGTCAGAGGGAGCTGTGTAGGGTGGTTCCGATGCACTCTTTAATTAGTGGACGTTTCAGCATCCCTGGTCCTGCCTGGTGTTCTCAGCTCCAGTCTTCATCAACATCAGAAAGTCCTGATGGCCCGCATTGAAGAAGTTAATGAAGCTATATTGCTACTGATGGTTGCTGGCTACCTAACCTCCCAGACCTTATCTAAATGCCATATGTTTCTTGAATCAAGTGCAGATGAGCTTACTTAGCCTGCAGCAATGTTTAAACAAACTGGCTATACTACTTTGACTGTCCTGATGCTCAGCGATCATTTTTTTCTTTTTCTTTTCTTATATATATATATTTGTTTTATTCATTTTAAATCCAAAAAGTAAGTGCAACATGTTATACAGTCATCTCACACCTTAACAGCACTAAAATTCTATCAAATAATATTTTATGACAAATACATATATCATCCCCCTCTTTCTACATATCCAACAATTGCATTCAAATTAAAAATATTTCCCCACCCACCCTGGACGTGCATTATCAAAGGGGAAAATCAACAATCACTCCTTACAGAATTTTGTCAATGGCTCCCAAACATCCATACATTTCTTATGTCCCTGTTGTATGACCATCATATGCTCCATTTTAAAAGTATAACAAAGAGATCCCCATCAGAAAGTGTAATTTAATCTATCACAGTTCTTCCAATTCCTCAAAGTAAGTTGTATGGCAACTCCTGTCATTATAAAGAGAAGTTTATTTTGAGCAGATATTTGGCTTTTAGCCCTCATTAACGTACCAACGTTAACGTTAACTAACGTAGGAATGGTATCGTACGTCAGTGCCACTGGATTTTCTAATATATTGTTCATTTGATCCCAAATAGATCTCCAAAATTTAAGTATCAAGGGACAATAGTATAATAAATGATCCAAAGTCCCAGCTTCAAGATGACAATGCCAGCATCTATTAGACTTTGAACTATCTAATTTCTTTAAACGAACTGGGGTCCAAAATGCACTATATAATAAGAAAAACCAAGTTTGTCTCATAGATGCAGACGCCGTACATCTCATCCTCCAAGTCCAAATTTGTGGCCATTGAGACGCAGTAATCTGATACTTTATCTCAATGCTCCAAATGTCACGAAGACCAGTCTTTGGTTTCTTATTCAAATATTCAGATATTAATTTGTACCACTAAGCAGCCTGGTATCCCAGGAAATCCATCTGGAAGCATAGGATCAGCAAAGTATACTGATTTTAAAGATTTTGCCAATCAGGGAAACCCCTTCTGAATGGCTTGCTTCAACTGCAACCACCTATAATTTTGAGATTTAGTAATACCAAATGTTTGTTGCAGTCGTGAAAAGTCAAGCAACTTTCCATCAACCAGAGTACGTATGCCCGCCTCCATCCAATACTTCCAGATGATCTTAAATCTGCCAATTTGAATCTTGGAGTTCAGCCAAAGGGACTGACAGGTTGATTTATGTATCAGAATAGGTGTTAAATTATTAATAAATTTTAATGTCTCCCAAGTGTCTAATAAAATTCTATTGTCCTTATACAACTTGATACTCAAAACGTGACCCAATCTCAATGGAGACAGGAGTTGCCATTCCAACCATAACCAGTCTGGAAGATTTTCCATGAGCTGAGGGAGGATCCAATACATACCCTGACACATTATATAGGCTTGATGGTACCAATAAAAATTGGGAAAATTTACCCCACCTGCTGCAATTGATTTTTGTAAAGATACTAAAGCAATTCTTGCAGCTTTCCCCGCCCAAATAAATTTAGGGCTCCTTTTAAGAAGCCGCATTAGCATTTTAATGCAGGTAATAGCGTGCGCTAATTTGCCAGCCGTGCTAGCCGCTACCGCCTCCTCTTGAGCAGACGGTAGTTTTTCGACTAGCGCAGGTGTTAGCAAGCGCTACAAATGTGTGTGCGATAAAGCAGCTAACGCGGCTTCGTAAAAGGAGCCCTTAGTAAGAATACTATTTAGTTTCTTGTAAAAGGACCCCTGAAAAAACACTTGCAACATACCCATTTGGTAGCAAACTACAGGCAAAATCATCACCTTGTTCAGAGTAGTGAAGACGCAGGGGATTGCAAAGGTCTGCAACGTGACATAATCAGGTTCGAGGAATGGGCATCGACATGGCAGATGAGGTTCAACGTGGATAAATGTAAAGTGATGCATATCGGTAACAAAAATCTCATGCACGAATACAGGATGTCCAGGGCAGTACTTGGAGAGACCCCCCAGGAAACAGACTTGGGAGTCCTGATCGACAAGTCGATGAAGCCATCTGCGCAATGTGCGATGGTGGCGAAAAGGGCGAACAAAATGCTAGTAATGATAAAGAAGGGGATCACGAACAGATTGGAGAAGGTTATCATGCCACTGTACCGGGCCATGTTGCGCCCTCACCTGGAGTACTGCATCCAGCACTGGTCGCCGTACATGAAGAAGGACACGGTACATGAAGAAGGACATGGTACTACTCGAAAGAGTCCAGAGAAGAGCGACTAAGATGGTTATGGGGCTGGAGGAGTTGCCGTACAGCGAAAGATTATAGAAACTAGGCCTCTTCTCCCTTGAACAGAGGAGATTGAGAGGGGACATGATTGAAACATTCAAGGTACTGAAAGGAATAGACTTGGTGGAAAAGGACAGGTTGTTCACTCTCTCCAAGGTAGGGAGAACGAGAGGGCACTCTCTAAAATTGAAAGGGGATAGATTCCGTACGAACATAAGGAAGTTCTTCTTCACCCAGAGAGTGGTAGAAAATTGGAACGCTCTTCCGGAGTCTGTCATAGGGGAAAACACTCTCCAGGGATTCAAGACCAAGTTCGACAAGTTCCTGCTGAACTGGAATGTATGCAGGTAGTGCTAGTCTCAGGGCGCTGGTCTTTGACCAGAGGGCCGCCGCGTGAGCGGACTGCTGGGCATGATGGACTACTGGTCAGACCCAGCAGCGGCAATTCTTATGTTCTTATGTTCCCCCTCCAAGACAGATGTAAAGGGTTCCATTGCTCACACATTTCTGTGACCTTTAGCAATACCTTCTTCCTTTCAAAGAAAGGGGAATGTATCAAATAATCCTTTAGTACAATGTACATTAAGCGAAAGAACCTCTGATTTAGTCCAATTTATTTTATACCCTGAAAATTTCCCAAATCTATCAATCAAATCTATCAAATCAAAATATGGAATGGTTGTTTCAGGATTCCTCAAATGAAGCAAAATATCATCTGCATATGCAGAGACTTTATATTCCCGACCTGCATAAGGAATACCCTGAATCTCCTTTGCCTGCTGTATAGCCAATAACAAGGGTTCCAGAACAATATCAAACAGTAAAGGAGATAACGGACACCCTTGCCTAACTCCCCTCTGCAGACGAAAACAATCCGAAAAAGTATTATTAATATATAATCTGGCAGAAGGGGAACTATACAAGGTTTGAATAATTTGTATAAATCCAGAACCAATACCAAACCAATCCATTGCTTGATACATAAAGGTCCATTCTACACGATCAAAGGCCTTCTCTGCATCCAAGGATACAGAGAAGGCCGGATCTACCATAGCTTTTGTTAAATTTAACATATGAGAAGCTAATCTAGTGTTGTTTGAAGAATGTCTTTGAGCAACGAACCCTGTTGGTGCATTTTTATTTTTCCTTAGTTTTTTCTTTTTTGTACTCTTAGTATGTAAGAAATTGTTCATACAGATGCTTTAGTCAGATTGTGATCCTATGGGACAGTTAGGGATATTTTTCTAAGCACCTAATATTTGATTGCTTCATGGTTTATGAACCTCTGTGAACTTCGAAGAGGTATTGGTGGTATAAAAATAAAAATTATATTGAATTGCATTGTACTTAGTATAACAATGCTTAGCACTAACAACAATTACTTAACACTAATTTCTACCCTGGCTAGTAACTGTCCTAATCTAGAACCAGGGTCATATTATCACATAAAATGGGGAAGCTTGGGCCACTGCCATTTAAATTAGTAATTCTCTGAGTATGCAGATGATTGTATCTGAGTAGGCACCACTTTTTAAGCCAAGCTCTATTCCCACTTGACTTGAGCTACCATCCAAGCTTCTTGGGCCCCACTGACTGCCCCTGTCCCACTCACCCTGTTCAAGCGAGTGGGTACTGCTGGTCACTTCTCAGGCGTGCCCCTCCATCCAAGAGGGGTTTCTCATAAGTCATCAAGGGGTAGGAGCCCTCACTTCAGTGGCAGAAATCCTAGTCCCCTTCCTCCTATATGTCCCATTCAACTCATATAGTGGCCTCCCTGCGTCATCAATCCTGCCTGCTGTGATGAGCTCAGCTGCTGTCTTAGTAGTTACGCCAGCAATGCGCTGACATTCAACATAGTGGGCTGGAGGGTGGGAGTTCTTCTTCCTGTTGCACCGCTGACAAGATGGCTGCACTGGGTCATAACCCACTTTGAGGCCTGACGCTCGCCTTGCTCCAACCCCTTCCTCTCCTATTGGCTTTTTCATTCTTCCTTCTTCTCTTCTCCTCCTCCCTTCCTGACCCGGGAGGCCCCTCTTTTTAGGCAGGCCTCGTTAATCGCTCCGGCCTGATTCTCAAAACTGGGGAGGCCTTAGCCAGGTCTCCCTGCTCCTGCTCCTGCACCTCACTCTCTTTTTCCCTTCCCAACACACTGCAGCCTGAGTTCATGGTAAATTTTCCGCTAAGAGAAGTTTATTGTAGGCCGCAGCATGGTTACAAAACGATAAGGAATACAGTAATTATCACCAACATGCAACCTCATTCCTACTTGGTATAACAAGGTTTAGCACTAACAATAACTACTTATCACTAATTGTACCCTGGCTAGTAGCTGTCCTAATCTTGACCTGGGGGCCATACTATCACACAAAACAGGAGAAGCTAGGGCCACTGCCATTTACATTAGTCATTTTCTGAGTGTGTAGCTGATTTTATCTGAGTAGGCCCCACTGTTCAAGCCATGTACTACTCCCATTTGGCACAAGTCACCATCCAAGCTTCTCAGGCCCCAATGACTGCCCCTGTCCCACTCACCCTGTTCAAGCGAGTGGATACTGCTGGTCACTTCTCAGGCATGCCCCTCTGTCTAAGAGAGGTTTCTCATTAGTCATCAAGGGGTAGGAGCCCTCATTTTAGAGTGACATAAATCCAAGTCCCCTTCCTCCTACATGTCCCCCCCACTCATTTAATGGTCCCCCTAGATCACCAATCCTATCACAACTTGAGGCAGTGAATCCTCACTTGCTGGCAGTCCCCACCGATACCCTAGACCTACATGCTGCAGCATTATGAAGGAGCAACAGGTCAATTGTGTCCTGAATGTCACTGATGAAATATCCAGACCTATATTTGAGAGATGTTCTCCATCCAGGCAATAAAGCCTTGGGCAATCCTCTGATCAATTTATGAGGAAAGTTTCACCCTTGAAGCATGCGTATGAATGTGTGCATCTACTTGTTTAACTTTGTTGTCTTGTCTTCTCCACCACACACTCGCCTCTCCATACGAGACCACATCTGAGGCGTGCCTTCTGCATCCTATTTACCAGCTCAATGCTGTGTGGGTGGGTCATGTCATTTCCACCAAGATGTATGATGAATGCCCTTGGCTGTGGATGGGAAGTCAGAAGCTCATTAATTGTTGGCATTATGGCTGCACCGGGTGATGGCCCACTTTAGATGAGGCCCGCCCCCTTCCCTATTGTCTCCTTCCTTCATCTTTGCTGCTCCTCCCCCTCCCGACCAGAGAGGCCCCTCCTTTTGTGGCAGGCCTCTCTAATCACTCGAGCCTACTTCCCCTTCCTATTCTTATGATGTTTTCTTTCTGCCTGCACAGTGTAGACTTATACATGTAAATATCAACTTGCTAATATCAGTTTGTATATGTATATTGTGTACACATGTGCAGGTTACTATCACTGTTCCCTCTAAGCTGAGTGGTTGTCTTCCAATTGCATTGCTACCAGTAGGTGCTTCAACATCATGTTTTCAAATTCTAGGGACAGGCAGGCACCCTGGAGTCCTGCAGTCTGTCCCTCTCGTGAAAATGGGATAGTGAAACAGCACTATCCACTGGCAGGACTGTAGCTGGAGGACTTCCGCTCAGCTTAGACTAAAGGAACAGTGGATCTAAACATGTAAATCATGAATAGGGCACATTAAGGTAATTTTAGATAGAATATAAGTGTTATAGAGTATACACACAAATTTACTTCTTTAAAGCAGATGAAAATTTGTATGTCAACATTTGTTTGCTATTAGGTCTAAGATTAGGTCTAAGTCTGGGAGTTTATTTTATAAAAGCACATGGAGGGGCATTTTTTGAATGATATCTAAATCTGAGTTCAGATGTTTTGCAGATGAACAAAATTCCAGTAGCAACCATGACCATTTTCAAACAGTGCATCTATCTTTTTGAACCATTAAAAAAAATCAAAAAGAAAAATGCACAAAACAAATCATTAGGATGTAGGATGTGCCAGCATTATTAATAGACTGGCCACACAGACATTCCAGAAGAGCAGTGAGGCATCTCTCTCTCCACCCCCCCACCCATCTTCTTCCCTCTGCTCCCCCCATAGTCTAGCATCTCTCTCTTCCCCATTTCCCTTCAGCAGTGTCTTTTCCCCTCTTTCTCTTCCCCAGTTCCCTTCAGCAGGGTCTTCTCCCCACTCTCTCTTCCCCAGTTCCCTTCAGCAGGGTCTTCCCCCCACTCTCTCTTCCCCAGTTCCCTCCAGCAGCGTCTTCTCCCACTCTCTCTTCCCCAGTTCCCTTCAGAAGGTCTTCTCCCCTCTCTCTCTTCCTCAGTTCCCTTCAGCAGCGTCTTCTCCCCTCTCTCTCTTCCCCAGTTCCTTTCAGCAGCATCTTCTCCCCTCTCTCTCTTCCCCAGTTCCCTTCAACAGCAACTTCTCCCTTTTCTCTCTTCCCCAGTTCCCTTCAGTGTATGTTCCTCTCCTCCACTTCTCCCCTCCAGCACCCTTTGTGCTTCCTAGCCATGATCGTGGGACCCAGATACATCAGTCAGGCGGCTAGCTGAGGCAGCCAAGCCTCCAGCCGCCCTCCAGTCTGAGATGTTTTGTGAGAAAGAAGTGAGTGAGGTGGATCTTCAGGGAACCCTTCCTGCAGCAGCTCCCAACACCCACACGACTTGGTCTGTCGCTGCACAACCCTCGCTCTACGTCTCTATCGGTTATGGTCACTGTGACCGATAGGGATGTGGAGCGAGGGTTATACAGCAAGTTGTGCAGTCCTGGGAGTTGCAGTGGCTTGGGCAGCTGCATTTGGGCTCCCCCTGGTGGCTTCAGGATGTTCATATCCTCCTCAGAGCAGCTGGTGTTCTCCAGGCTTTCTGCCTCCGACTCGGACCACTCCAACACCAGCAATGCGTTGCTTGTCTCGGCCAGACAAGGACAATCCACGGAAACGGGCAGTGGGTCCTTTGTGCTCCGCAGCTCCAGGGCCCCCAACTGCAGCTTTAGGTTGGGTCCATAGGTTGCATCGGCTTGTCCACACCTGCCGCTCCTGGGTTGTTCACTCCTAGTGCGCAGCATATGGCAACGGCAGCGCATATCTGCCCAGTTTTCAATCTGCTGGTTCCTGTTCTTTCTGCTACCTCCAACCAGCTCCAGCCAAGGCTTTTTGGAAGGGAGGGAGGAGTGAAAGTAGACATTGCCACGGGCTGGATTAAAACACTGAACGGGCTGGATATAGCCTGCGGGCTGTAGTTTGCCCATGTCAGTCTTATAAGGGCATGCCTGTTTCAAAGATAAACACCGTGTTGTATATTCCAGACAAAGTTCAGTACTTGTGGGATTTTGTCCTGTTGGACTCCTTGGGTTGTTTAGACATGGGATGGCACCATGAGTTGAGGCCTCCCAGACCTTGTTGCATCTTCGGTCTCAAAATCTCCATGCTGAAAGTTTGCACACCACTTCTTCACTGTGGAGTATGATGGTAATTTGTCATTAAATGTTTGCATCATACATTCATGGATTTTCTTTGGAGTTTTCTTCTGCAGGCATAGGAACTTCATGACAGCTCTAAGTTCTACACTTGAAAATTCAATACTTTTTGTTGACATGGTTCAATCAATGATCTGAAACAATGTCAAAATATAGCATTACAATTCTGCTGATTGGCACTTTGCAAAATAAAATAACATTCTTTTCAGCTATAGTGACAAAATGACACTCAGAATTTAGGAAGTTGGCTGGGCTGACAACTTTTCAGCACCACCTTGTACTGAGGAGCTGCAGATTGAATGCACTTGTAAATCAATGAGGAGTGTGAACTGTATGCAGAAATAGATACTGAGCCAGTGAAATGTATTGAGGAGAGGGCTAGTGTGAGTGGTGAAACACTGGTGGAATATAAGTCATGTAGCACCTTACAACTCATCATGAGCTACTGCTGAAAAAGATGTGAGCAAAATCCAAATAAAATAGCGCTTATTCTGTTGTATGTGTTAAAATGCCTTTATAAAATTGTATCCTAAGAGGATGTCTCTTCCTCTGGAAAGGAAAACAGTGATGGAATTCATAAAAGCGTGGGATAAAAACAGAGGATCTTTTAATTAGAAAACAAAGGATATAAATTAAAAAACTAAGCCCGGCATTGGACAGACCTGCACGGTTTGTATCCCATATATGGTGATTCGGTGTAGGATGGGCTGGGGTGGGTATCAATGGGAACATGAAGATGTTACTGGCCAGACTTTACGCTAGATATCCTGCAAACAATGGGATGGTTGGATAGGCTGGAGTGATTTTGGATGGCAACTTCAGCATTTTGAACCTAGGACAATACCAAACTTTATAGTCTAAGGCCCAGAAATATCAAAGAAGAGACAAGTTAATCTAATCATGTACTTTTTAATGGGTATAACTTATGGGCAGACTGGATGGACTGTTCAGGTCTTTATCTGCTGCCATTTACTATATTAGTATACTAATCCAAATAACCCTTAATTCATCTAGATGCTATTTTAATTTATGCTGTGTAAGCTAGGCTGCAACTAAAACAAAGCATTTATTAAATTTACAAAGTATAGAGTCTGATTCATATTAGCAACTTAAAAGCAATAATTTGTAGATCATAAACTTTCAAACCTATTTAGCTCTGTTTTTTTTGTACTACACTATCTTTCTGCATATTCATTAATAATATTCATTTCATTTGCAGCAATATTTGACACAAATTATGATTTTCCCCATGCTAAACACTAGAACAATGCACTATAATTTTTATAAAGTATATTTCAAACCTTTACACTATGACTTGGGTTAAAAAAACTACCACAAAACAAGAATGGATAGAAACCTCAAAAAGTTTAAAAACAAATATGCAAAAACAGGTTTCCCACACAACTATGATTGGCTAAACAAGAGGAAAAGATCTCAGATGCCTGCGCCACATAGAATATAGATTCACAAAGTGGTCAAAAGTAGGACAGGATCTCTATCATAGGCCAAAAAACCTCTTGTAGCTGATTGAAAAAGCTATTTGAAACTCGTTTATTATGCACTTCAATAACAACAATCAGCAATTTAAATGCACTTATCTCAAATGTTGATAAGAGCCCGATAGGACCTGTTTCGCCAGGGTTCTGGCTTCGTCGGGGGACTTTTTTTGAAAAATTATAAAAAAGACAGAAAAAGTGCCAAAGCATAAATTAATGCAATTTTAAATACAGTTGTTAAGAACAATAAACCAAAATAGTACTCACTCGTTCAGTTTAACTTTCTAGCACATCAAAAAAATGGCACCGGTGGCTAGATGAACGCCACACATGTGCATTTATAGATGACCAAAATGACATCACAATAACAGCTGGCCCTACTGAAAATATATATAAAGCAGGGTGCATGGATTGTTATTAAAAATTAGAAAGAACTATTCCATCCTACACTGCTATTAAGACCAAAAGGTTTTATAGTATTGAGCTGAAACATCCAGCGGGCTTCCCGCTGCAATAACTTAATTTGACGGTCACCCCCCCCCTTCCCCGCTCATGTTTTATTACCTTGTCAATGCATAAACATTTTAACTGTTTAAAATCATGTTGAAACTCTAGACAATGTTCTACTAAAGGAGCACTGACTCTCTTTAACTTTAAATTTGATTTGTATTCACTCATTCTTATTTTGAATGTCCGAATTGATTTGCCTACATACACTTTCGCGCATGGGCAAATAATCAAATAGAAACGAGCAAGGTATTACAATCGAGAATTATTATTTAACAGAAACGTACCACAAGACAGTAAAGACATTGTACAGATGTGTGTGGTCCGTTTCAGTGCATATGGTATTATCCCTGCTAATATTTTAAGAAGTAATTGGAAAATAATACAAACCCATCCAATATTTCAAGATGTACCGTTAAGGATTGCTTTCTCCCATGAAAAGAATTTGAAGAACATTCTCAGTCCATCCATGTACCGCAGTATTTCATCTAGTAGTAAAAATTCCTTACCAAAAGATTTTTTTAAATGCGGTTCATGCAGCATTTGTGCTTTCACTCAACAGGGAAACACCTTTGTTAATCCGGTGGAAAAGAAAGTTTACAACATCCATCACTTTCTGACGTGCAATACAGATTACGTCATCTATTTGATTATTTGCCCATGCGCGAAAGTGTATGTAGGCAAATCAATTCGGCCTTTCAAAATAAGAATGAGCGAACACAAATCAAATTTAAAGTTAAAGAGAGTCAGTGCTCCTTTAGTAGAACATTGTCTAGAGTTTCAACATGATTTTAAACAGTTAAAATGTTTATGCATTGACAAGGTAATAAAACATGAGCGGGGAAGGGGGGAGGTGGTGACCGTCAAATTAAGTTATTGCAGTGGGAAACCCGCTGGATGTTTCAGCTTAATACTATAAAACCTTCTGGTCTTTGAACAACTATCGGACTTTGTCGAGACATCAAACGTATTACACCCTAACCAAACTGGTTTTCGGAAACACCATAACACAGAGTACTCAATGCTGGGCCTTGTCAATACTATTCATTACTATTTAGATCACCATAAATCGGTTGCTCTTTTTTCTCTGGATTTTTCAGCGGCTTTTGATACTATAGATCACGCTATCTTAATCAATCGTCTTGAATCTATAGGTATCGGAGGACAGGTACTGGACTGGTTTAAATCTTTTCTCTCTAATCGACTCTCAACTGTTATAATTAAAGAAGATCATTCTACTTCTTACACCTTGCCTTTTGGTATACCTCAGGGCTCTATTCTGTCTCCACTTTTATTTAATATCTTTCTCTCACCTTTACTTACTATCTGTCAATCACTGGGCTTTACTTCATTCTCTTATGCTGATGACATTCAACTCCTTCACCCAATTGACCCTGAGAACAATAATGAAATTACAGAAATTAACACTAAACTAGATATAATAAAAAACTGGCTCTACAACAATAAACTTTCATTAAATATTAAAAAAACACAAACTATGTTATTTACATGGAAAAAAGATATTACATTAATCTCACCATTTATGTTTGAAAATAATCCAATAGAAACTGTATCATCTATAAAAATTTTAGGTGTAATCATTGACACAAATCTATCCTTCCACGATCATATAAGTCAAACGGTAAAATCTTGCTTTTATAAATTACGCTTAATACGATCTATTTCATCTTTTCTAGAACCAAAATCTGTTAACATTCTGGTTCATTCTATGATCATTTCCAAATTAGATTATTGTAATTCTTTACTGTACAACATATCTCAAAAAGAAAAGAAAAGACTTCAAATAATCCAAAATACTGCCATAAAACTTATACACAAAGGAAAAAAATACGATCATGTTACTCCTCTTCTTATCAAGTCTCACTGGCTGCCTATCAATCATCGGATAACATTTAAAATAGCTTTCTTAGTTTTCAAGGTACTATTATTCAATACGCCACTATTCATATCTAGAATGATAACCCCTTATTGTACAACTCGACTCCTTCGATCTTCCCAGCAAGACTTATTATTGGTCCCTTCACTAAAAATTGTTGGAACAAGGAGAAATGATATGTTCTCTGTGCTAGCTCCCCAACTTTGGAACACCCTGCCGCTTTTTATCAGAAAGGATAAAGATCTTATCTCTTTTAAAAAATTGTTGAAAACTTTTTTATTTAACGATGCTTTTAACGATTAATTTCCTTTCTTTTCTCCCTCTTTTATATTGTCTTTCCCTTCCATATGTCCTTTCCCTCTATTAAGAGAAATATTGTAACTCTTTCCCTTCTTTCCTCCCTGTTATGTTTTGTTAATTTTAGGTAAAGAGAAATCTTCTCTACTTATTTAATTAATTAATAATTACTTGTGCTGATGTTTTAGATGTTTTGTAATACTTATATGATATTATGTTTTGGATGTTTTGTAATATTTATATGATATTATGTTTTTTATAACTAGTATTTTATTGTACATCGCCTAGAAAGTTGTATATAGGCGATTAATCAAAATAAACCTGAACTTGAACTTGAACTTGAACTTGTCTTAATAGCAGCGTAGGATGGAATAATTTTTTCTAATTTTTAATAACAATCCATGCACCCTGCTTTATATATTTTTTCAGTAGGGCCAGCTGTTATTGTGATGTCATTTTGGTCATCTATAAATGCACATGTGTGGCGTTCATCTAGCCACTGGCGCCATTTTTTTGATGTGCTAGAAAGTTAAACTGAACGCAGTGAGTACTATTTCGGTTTATTGTTCTTAACAACTGTATTTAAAATTGCATTAATTTATGCTTTGGCACTTTTTCTGTCTTTTTTATAATTTTTCAAAAAAAGTCCCCCGATGAAGCCAGAACCCTGGCGAAACAGGTCCTATCGGGCTCTTATCAACATTTGAGATAAGTGCATTTAAATTGCTGATTGTTGTTATTGAAGTGCATAATAAACGAGTTTCAAATAGCTTTTTCAATCAGCTACAAGAGGTTTTTTGGCCTATGATAGAGATCCTGTCCTACTTTTGACCACTTTGTGAATCTATATTCTATATGGCGCAGGTATCTGAGGTCTTTTCCTCTTGTTTAGTCAATCATAGTTGTGTGGGAAACCTGTTTTTGCATATTGGGTTAAAAAAAACATAGCTAAATTTATTTATTTTATTTTAAAAATTTATATACCATTTAAACCTAAATGGTTTACATATTGTTACATACATAATTGTATAAACAAATAAAATCAGACAAGCATGAACAAATAATCCTCAGAAAATCAGCAATGAAAGGATGAAAGCCAGAAAAGGCTTATACAAAGAATCATGAAAATATTTTCAAACATTAGCAGTTATGAGGGATCAATTTCTTTAAAAGGCATTTACAAATAGCTGTGTTTTAGTCATTTCCTGAAATTGCTTTTTTTCTCAACAATTTCATAATTGGCTCACGAGTGAGTTCCACAGTTTGACCCCTGCACAAACAGAAGGTCATTGTGCTGGTCTCAACATATTTTTGGATTGACTTTTGCTTTTAATAAAGCTGAGTTTTCAGAGTGCAGAGATCTATTTGGTAAATAGTCATCTTACTTAAAAAGCTTGTTCTAAGACACTTCCATTATACCACTCTCTTAAGTAATTCTTGACTACTGATCATGTAAGGCACACACAAGCTTTGCTCTTTATAAAGAATCCATCCATTTATGATATTTGAATACAGTTATTAATTAAAACATTTCACATTGTTAACATTTTATCGGTATGTAAAATTGTCAATATATCTATATTTACTCACATTTTTGCCAGCTTTCATATTACAACTACATTTTAATGAAATAAGAATGAAATTTATGAATTCATTTTGATGCTGCTTTAACAAATATTTTCCAACTGTCACTGAAAATGTCAATGAGAATGGGTTATGGATTACTGTGGATTATGGAGATGTATCCCATAAATGAACTGAAAGAATTAAAAATTCTTATCTTAATGTTAAAGCAATTCCCTCACTTCTCAGGGAGTCCTGTTCTCATAAGTGTGATATACAATTTGAGAGATAAACTAAGCTGTAGTAAAAACATATTCCAGCCTGGCCTCAAGAATTCTTGTGTTTCCTGCTTTCAACATTATGAAATAGGTTTCGAATTGCAATGTGTTCTGCAACTATCATTGCTGAATTAGATGCTACTGATGTTTTTTTCACCAATCCTTTATTCTGAGTGTTGTTATGATTTTATTTCTAATATGTTGAAATAGTTCATGATATCTAATATAAGGGAGCTCTCAGACTCCGCTGAAGGGCTATTAGCATTGGCTGAGCCTGACAAAATGGGAGAATATTTGGTTAGTGTATGGGTTTATATGGAGGGAGGGGGTGATTATAAGGGTATGCTGAGAGAGATTTTCAGGTGGAAATTTAGAAATAAATAAAAAAAGAGGAACAGGTAGATACTTGGGAGAGTAGTGCTGGAATATTAAAATATGATAGGGTCATCAGGAGATAGGAGTCAAGGATTGGAGGGGCGGCAGTTGGGAGCAATCACAATACCAGAATAAATTTTGGTGGACAAAATTTTCTATGTGTGAATTGAGGTAGCGGGAGGGTGGAAGTAGTTGGAGAGTTGAGAAAAAATTATCCACTCTCTCTTCCCAACTGTGGAGAGTTGGTGGTTTTAGTTTTGTTGCTCTTGTTGTAATTTTTATACAACATGCTAACCATTATTTATAGGCCCTGATTTACTACAGTCAGTGATCATCGCTAAACCACTGCTAACCGACCTGATTCACATAACGGCCCACCGCATGTTTTTCCCCCTCAATCGCTCATTTTCCTATCCGGCCATGCAAATTAGTAAAACCCCATGCAAAATAGCCAAGTAATTGATTCACTTACATTTGCTTGGCTATTTTGTATCAGGTTTTATAATCTTAAAACCTGAGAGAGTGGGAGCCAGAAGGCCTTGAGCATGCACAGATGCTCAAGGCCTAGCAGAAGCAGTGGCAAGTGGCAGGCGGCAGACTCTTTGGGCACCGGCACGTCCTGTGGGTTGGTGCTGTGTGCCGGTGCCCCATTGCGGTAAGGGTTTGGGAGGGTGATGCTGATTCCCGGGGGGGTCAATGCTGATACTCAGGGGTGGGGGCTCACAAATTGAGTCAACGCTCGGTTTGCAAGGCAAGATTTGCTCGAGTGTTTTGCTCGTCTTGCAAAACACTTTCAAACTGCATTACTTGCAAACCGAGGTTTGCAAAAATAAATATTATAAATTTTATAATTATATAACAATATGAATAATATGAATAATACAAATCTTCCCAATCCCCAAATTCTTCCCTTTCTCATCCCAGAATTATGATTACAAAAATAATTTTTAGTTCATGACATATTAATTAAAATACGACTACGGGTATGTGGTGTTAAAGTATTTAAATAAGACTGCCAAATATTAATTAACTGATGACATTGCCTATTAGCCTAATCTGTTAATTGCATACTTTCCATTATTAAAAGATGCAACATTCTAGAATGCCAATTACTATATGTTGGCCTCAATGGTTTAATCCAAAGATATAGTATAACTTTCAATCTTGATGAAATTGCTTTTCTAAAAAATCCTTTCAGTCCTTTAAGAATAGGATGTCTAATGTCAAAAAAACAAATAAACTATAGCTATTACAATGCCACTTTGTATGTCACATATAACTAACCTTAGAAAAAACTTCATCCCACAATTGTTTTACTATCGACATTTCCAAAACATTTGAGATAACGTAGCCTTAGAATGTCCACATTTCAAACAAGATCCTGATGAAGTAAAAGTTGCTCTATAAGCATGCCAAGGAGCAATATATGCTTTATAAATAAATTTATAACCCATTTCAAAATATATAATATCAGAAAGAAGATTATATAAAATGTTTAAAAATCTTTGGATATGAAACCCTTGAATTTGAATATTTAGGCCTTCCTTTATGAAACTGCGATAGCAGTTTCTAGCATAGGGAGCCGTGCTGAATGGCCCGTGATGCTCCCGACACTCATTGAGTTCCTATGAGTGTCACGAGCAGCGTGGGTCATTTAGCGCAGCTCCCTGCGCTAGAAACTGCTATTGCAGTTTTGTAAAAGAGGGGGTTAATTCTACATTCCAAGCATGAGCTACCTTAACATAATCTAAAATAGGTGAAAGATCTAATAAAGAATGTCTAAAATATTTTAGACATTCCAAGTTTGAGCTACCTTAACATAGTCTAAAACAGGTGAAAGATCTAATAAAGAATGTCTAAAATATTTTAGAGGTACAATCAATTGAGCATCTAACTAATACAATTCTGAAATGGTGTCATATACTTTAGCAATCAATGTTTAGGCAGAGAACCATTACCACAAATAGGTAAAAGACGCGTATTTTTAAAATCAATCTTTAATCTAATGCACATCTTTTGCCAAGTGGATCTCAGAGGAATAATTAAAAATAATATGGATTTCTCAAAACAACAGCCTTCATTTTTGGAGTATGTAAAAGATAACTAAAATGATAAGGTCTCCATAACTTTAATTCCACCAAAGTCCAGGAAAAATAAGTAGAGAAAAACCAGTCATGAATGTGGTGCATATGACATGCTTCAATAAATTGTTTTAATTGTAACAATTCCATTCCACCCTTTGCTATCATGAAAGTTATCTGATTTAGAGAAAGACACGGATGACCACCTAACCAAAGAAATCCATGAATCAAAGTATCAAATTGGCGCTCCACAGTTTTAGAAAGGAATAAAGGTAACATTTGATACACATAAAGCCATTGAAGAAGGACTATCATATTGTAAAGAGAATTTGTCCCATTAAAGAGATAGGATAATTTCTCCAAATCAACAAATGCGATTAAGGGTTCCTTTTACAAAGGTGCGCTAAGTGTTTTAGCACGACTAAATATTAGTGTGTGCTTACCACGTGCTAAACGCTAACACGTGCATGTCAGTCTATGGACACATTAGCAGTTAGTGCAGGCGTATATTTAGTGTGTGCTAAAACGCATAGCTCACCTTAGTAAAACAGGTGGTTAGTCTTAGCTAACAATGGTTGAATATTTAGATTATGTAATTGAGTATGATCTTGTGGAATAATAATCCCTAAATAGATGACAGTCTCTTTTGCCCAAGTTCATGGAAATATATCCTTCCAATATGTCTGTATCGACAAATGAAATAGGAGAACTATAGATTTTTGATAATTTAGTCGAAATCCAGAATGAAACCCGAATTCAGCTAATGCATCAAGAAGATAAGGAAATGTTTTTTCAGCTTACTAATGTTGAGGAAGGTTAGATCTCTTATCCATCAACGTCATTTTTCTGTTTTGGTCCAATCTATTATATTATCCTGGTTAGATTATTGTAATGCCATTTATCTTGGCATCACTAAGAACTGCCTTCAAAGACTACAATTGATTCAGAATACCGCCGCAAAGTTGATCTATGGAAAGAGCAAATTCAACCATGTGACTCCTTTGCTTTTCTCTCTCCATTGGCTTCTGGTTTATTTTAGAATTCAGTTTAAGTGCTTATGTATTGTTTTTTAAGATTTTACATGGTATCTTTGCTCCTCTTGTTCCTCTGCTATGGAATGTTTATAGATTTTCCTATGTGAGAGGCATTCATCGATTTAAACTTTCTCTTCCTTCTAGGAAAGGAATTCAAGGAGTTAAGAATTTTAGCAGCTCTCTGGCGTTTAAATTTCCCCAATTATGGAATGCACTTCCCCTAATTTTGAGGTGTCCCAGTTCCTTCCAACTCTTCCGTAAACTTTAAAAAATTTTTATTCGCTAAACATTTTGAAAACTAACGCTTGTATTTCAGTTTACTTTATTTTTTAAAAATTATTGTTAACTGCATCGAGCTTCCTTTAGTTGAAGACTTGGTATATAAGGTTAAGTTTTAGTTCAGTTCAATTTAGTTTAGTAATGAATACTCAGGATCAGTCAAAATAAGCATCAAATCATCTGCAAAAGCCAAAACTTCCAATTCCTGGTCTACCACCTGAAGCCCCTTTATGTGGACATCTTGTTTCAAAGTACTTAAAAGAGGTTCTAAATATATCAGAAACAACAAGGGAGAAAGAGGACATCCTTGAAGGGTTCTGAAAAGGTGCTGCTAACCTTTTCAGAATAATGACCTCGCAATGACAACCCAATTGCTGTATATAATATAGGTTTATTAGTAATAGACAAAAGTCAGCTTACATGGAACAACAGTATAGCAAATTGAGCCAATGAATAACATACAGAGTAGCCGGCTTCTGTTATGGATCCATCCTAAAGCTTAAGCCAGCCAGTATGCCACTTATATACTTTAGTTCAGTATCTAAAGTCAAATGTATTACCTAGTTACAGATTACCGTTTTTTCACGCATATAACGCGCGCATCATTCATGATTTTACAAACCGTGTATAACCATGCGCGTTATATTCGTGAGCGCGTTATCCCCTTTTTTTTACATAGTTCCCCCCGACGTCCGATTCATCCCCCCCCACAGGACCGCTCGCACCCGCACCCCGAAGGACCGCTCACGCTCGAACATGCACCCGCACCCCCACCCCGAAGGACCGCTCGCACCCCCACAGCCTCCCCACCCCCCTCCATCATGTAGAAGATTTCTACCATCATCCTGCTGCTTCCTCTGCCGGCGGTCCTGCCCCTTCTCTTAGCCCTACGTCTACGCTGCTTCCTCTTCCGGTGGTCCCGTCCTTTCTCTGACATCAGACACCAGCGCCGGACTCCCCCTTAAGAGAAGGGAGCCGGCGCGAAGGCAGACACAGCAGCCGCGTGGCTGAAGCAGCGGCTTGGAAGCAGGGAGCCGGGACAGGAGAGGTGCGGCGGTGAGGAGCGGGTAGCGGCGAGAGTTAGCTCCGCCCACCCGCGTCACCAGCCGCGACACCAGCGCCGGACTCCCCCTTAAGAGGGGGGTGCCAACGGCTCGCGGCCGTTCGGCGCGCGGCGAAGGCGCTCTCGCTAAGGTGCGCCTTTGCGAAGGAGCCTTAGAAGGAGCACAGGCAGCCCAGCAGCGAATTCTAAACTTCTAACTAAAAAAAAATATACCTTTTCTTCTGTTCCCATTCTTCTCTTCTCTCTCTATTCTTTCAGCTAGCTGCATGCCAAGCTAACTCACACTCAGCTAACCCCTTTCAGATACCCTCAGCTCTTAACTTCTTATTCTCTCAGACACCTAAATCTTTCATAATCTCGCACTAGCTCTCAGCAGGATTTTTCTAACTCTCCCTTCTCTTTCTAATTTACTGACAGGCTGACCTAATTCACAACTTGAAGATAGCAGGGAGGACTAGAAGCGCCAAGGGTACAACCACATCCAGCATTCCAGTCACCATGGGGACCCTGGAGGAGATCACGGACGGCGAACGAAGGGAGGAGGACTCAGGGCGGTGGACAGAGGTCTCCGTGCAGACCGAATCCATCCCCCGACACTACACTCTCCGTGCGCTGTCCCAACTCTCCACGATCGGAGCAAGAGGGAGCCCAAGCCCTCTTGCCCGGCTGACTCCCCAACTCCCCGACAATATCGGGCCAGGAGGGAGCCCAAACCCTCCTGGCCACGGCGACCCCCTACCCCCACCCCGCACTACATTACGGACAGGAGGGATCCCAGGTCCTCCTGCCCTCGACGCAAACCCCTCTCCCTCCAACGACCGCCCCCCCAGCCGACCCGCGACCCCCCTAGCCGACCCCCACGACACCCCCACCCCCCTTCCCCGTACCTTTGGTAGTTGGCCGGACAGACGGGAGCCAAACCCACCTGTCCGGCAGGCAGCCAACGACGGAATGAGGCCGGATTGGCCCATCCGTCCCAAAGCTCCGCCTACTGGTGGGGCCTAAGGCACGTGGGCCAATCAGAATAGGCCCTGGAGCCTTAGGTCCCACCTGGGGGCGCGGCCTGAGGCACATGGTCGGGTTGGGCCCATGTGCCTCAGGCCGCGCCCCCAGGTGGGACCTAAGGCTCCAGGGCCTATTCTGATTGGCCCACGCGCCTTAGGCCCCACCAGTAGGCGGAGCTTTGGGACGGATGGGCCAATCCGGCCTCATTCCGTCGTTGGCTGCCTGCCGGACAGGCGGGTTTGGCTCCCGTCTGTCCGGCCAACTACCAAAGGTACGGGGAAGGGGGGTGGGGGTGTCGTGGGGGTCGGCTAGGGGGGTCGCGGGTCGGCTGGGGGGGCGGTCGGAGGTTCTTGGGGGGGGCGGTCATTGGAGGGAGGGGGGTTTGCGTCGAGGGCAGGAGGGCCTGGGATCCCTCCTGCCCGTAATGTAGTGCGGGGTGGGGGTAGGGGGTCGCCGTGGCCAGGAGGGTTTGGGCTCCCTCCTGGCCCGATATTGTCGGGGAGTTGGGGAGTCGGCCGGGCAAGAGGGCTTGGGCTCCCTCTTGCTCCGATCGTGGAGAGTTGGGACAGCGCACGGAGAGGCGGGGCAGTGCACGGAAAGTCAGGGAGGGTGAACGGAGAGTCGGGACAGCGCACGGAGAGTCGGGGCAGTGCACGGAAAGTCAGGGAGGGTGAACGGAGAGTCGGGACAGCGCACGGAGAGGCGGGGCAGGGCACGGAAAGTCAGGGAGGGTGAACGGATAGTCGGGACAGCGCACGGAGAGTCGGGGAGGGCGAAAGGAGAGTCGGGGTGGCCAGAGGAGAGTCGGGGCGGGCGAAAGGACAGTCGGGCTGCATGCGTGGTATACCCGTGAGCGCGGTATACAAAAGTTTTTGTACATAAAATCGTGGTTTCTGCGCGCTATACCCGTGTGCGCGTTTTACACGGGTGCGCGTTATCTGCGTGAAAATACGGTATCTTGTTCCCATTTCAAAGCCAATTTTGATTCTAAATCAGAAATAATTTGTTCCAAATTAGAAAACTCTAATCTGAGTAATTTCCTCACATATGAAATAATTTGCCCTCTACTGATGCCTTAAACGCATCCCACAGAATTTCCGATGACATTTTCTATTTTATTTTTAAAAACAGCATATTAATACATTCTAAATTTAATCAACCAACAACTTTTATATCAATTTAAATTATTTCTCTTTACTTCTATATAAACATTGTTATTTCCTTTCTATATTTCCTCTTTATCTCCTTTTTTTTTTTTACTCCTTGTGACTGATACATATGTTATAGCAGAATATGTCTTCTTCATATCTCTTGAAAACTAAACATTTAGAGAAACTTTCTTACTTTTAAAAGAGAGAAACATGAGAGGCCTAAGGCAACTGGGCCAATTCCGGTTGACCCAGGCGCCTAAGGCCCCTCCTGTGGGTGGGGCTAGAGGTGCCTAGGCCAATCAGGCCCTTAGGCCCGCCATTCTAAGGATGGCAGGCCTGCTGGACGGATGGGCTTTGACCCTTCCGTCCGGCCAACTTCGTTAAGGTAAAGGGGGGTGTCTTGAGAGTGGAGGTGGCGTGTCGCGGGGTCAGCTGGAGGTGTTGCAGGGTTAGCAGGTAGAGGGGTTTCGGGGGGGCTGATCGGGGGTTTGGGGGTGCATCATGGGCAGGAGGGCCTGGGATCCCTTCTGCCCATATCTTAGTGGGGGTGGGATGTAGGAGGGTCACCTAGGCAGGAGAGGTTGGGCTCCCTCCTGCCCAGATCAGATTGGCGGGATGGGGTGGTCACCGGGGCAGGAGGGGTTGGGCTCCCTCCTGCCCGATATTGTTAGAGGGGGTGGATCGTGGCAGGAGAGATTTGGCAGCACTTCATAGTATTTCTATCGCAGCAGGGGAGATGAGCCATTTCTCCTGCCATGATCGTTGATGGGGGGGGGGGGGGGAATCTATAACCGGTTGTTTTTGACAGATGCTAGTTACAGAATCCAGATTTTAGGCGAAGGATTGGCTCCTCCTTCGTCTAAAAGGCCTGGCTTTGGGCATTTGGGACTTAGGCTTTTTTTTGGTTTATTATATGTCTTAAGTATAGATGTAGTGGTGGTCTGGACGTTTAAACAGCTGAACATAGAGGCAGGCCATTATTTAACAAAACCCTCCTTTTGGACGTTTTTTTTGAGAATGGACATTTTCCCTGCTTCTACTTTCAGCGTTTATGGCCTGGGCTAAAAGGGGACAGCAGATAAATGCAAGTAAGGGCGTGGAGGGGCATAATTAAAAAAACATCTATCACTTACTATGTTACTAGACTATGGGCTCCTTTTACAAAGGCGTGCTAAGCATTTTAGCATGCACTATATATTAGCGTGCGCTAACCACATGCTAAACACTAACACAAGCATGTTTGTCTATGGACGCATTAGCATTTAGCGCGCGCTAAACAGCTAATGCATCTTTGTAAAATAGGGGGTATAATTTCCTGATTTAGGAAAATTCACTTCTGTGCTCTAATATGGGTGGGATTCTCAAGAATTTTCTCTATATCTTTTCTAAACCTTCTATAAACAATATAGCAACTGTTGGAAAAAACCTGCACTATTTTCAACTCTTATAACTTATTAAATAACTAGTGCTTCCCACTCTTATTCATATTCTTATTAACAAATAAATCAAAAAGCAGAAAGGAAAAAAAATGAAAGTATTTATTTTAAGATCTTCAGTTTCAATTCTTAGTTCATTTTTTATTGTTGGAATTTATTTTCCATTGACTTCTTTGACGACTAAACCAGATGATGACAGAGATAAAAGGACTGTATTCACTCAGCACTGTTCAGCCTTGGGAGTGAACGTAATCTCAGCTGATGTTTCTGCTGCCTTGGGCGCTCTGCCATCTTGTGGTTTAGAGTTTTCTAGGCGCTTGCATCAATAATTAAAGTGCCGCTGAGGCGTCCATTGACTCTGGGTCCCATCTCACTAGTTCTCCCAATCCCCTTCACTCCCCTCCCGGCCATCCCCATCAGGATGACCCTCTGCTGAATCATGCTCTACAATCCCAATATACATTCTATCTCACCAGTCTGTCTTGTTTCCCTGCACTCTGACTGTCAGCACCCTCCACAACCCTTCCCTGAATAGGAGGATTGGAATAACACGATCTCCGCTTACAAGGTCCGCAGATGCAAAGACAATGGCAAAAAACATATTCCCCCCTTAATGCACTCCCAGTACCCTCACCCTTCTCTTCACTTTCATGCTAATTGTGCTAGTAATTGCGTGGAGTATTCCTATAATGTTAATAATGCATATAATGATTCCAGACTGTTGTCCACTTGCTGCCTTACACTGGAGTTTCACTAGGTCCCATGACATTGGCTGTTTCTGCACCTTTTTCTCCTGCTCACTCTATTTTCCATCAGCCTTCTAAAAAGGGCAAAGGGCAAAAAGCAGGAAATAGAGTAAGATTAGGAATCTGGTAAAGTCCCATTGTTCTTTCATTCAATTTTGCATGCGTTTCAAAATTTAAAGATATTCAGCAGTTGCAATCAACAAGTTCAAATATTTAAATGATAGCAATTTACCATGAAGATATTTCTGAAATCTCATTAAAGTTTCATGCATTTCTCCACCCAGATTATTCATATAACCACTTACAGCATCAGTCACTTCTTAATTCAAATAATTTCAACCAAAAAGAAGTTTCATAAAAAACATAATACATAAAAGAAACAAAGAAATATAAAATATAAAAATAAAATAAAATAATTATAAATGGTTAATAAAAAATAATCCACTTCCGTCTAAATTACATTACAGTATGTCTTAGGAAACCAGATGGAGTGGTACGTCTTAGGAAACCAGACGGAGACTATGTAGAAGCGGACTCGGAAAAAGCCCAACTGTTAAATGAATACTTCTGCTCAGTCTTCACCCGCGAGGCGCCAGGACTCGGCCCTCAGCTACAGACAAGGGTAATTTCGAGCTTACACCCAGCGGTGTCTACTGCGAGCTGTCAAAACTTAAGGTTAACAAGGCAATGGGGCATGACAACCTACACCCCAGGGTGCTCAGGGAGTTGTGTGATGTCTTGGCAGAACCGCTATCAGCGCTCTTCAATCTCTCCCTTAGTACGGGTAACGTCCCATTGGACTGGAAGACGGCTAACGTCATTCCACTCCACAAGAAAGGCTCCAAGATGGAGACAGCAAACTACAGACCGGTGAGTCTCACATCAATAGTGTGCAAACTAATGGAAACTCTAATCAAACGCCAATTGGATACGATCCTGAACGAGGAGTATCTATGGGATCGGCAGACTAGATAGGCCGTGGCCCTTATCTGCCGTCTATTTCTATGTTTCTATGTTACATTACATTGATGTCTTCTATCCCACCAATTCCTTTCAGTTCTAGGCGGTTTATAACAAGAAATTAGCCTGGGCATTCCCAGGGAGATTACAAAGTTGATAGCTATAGTATGCGTCAGGATCTGGGAATGGTCAATACGGTTTGGTTAGATCATTTGACAAATTTCTTGAATAGTATGGTTTTCAGTTTTTTCCTGAATGTTTTGTAGTTGGGCATCGTGGTCAGCAGATTTGAGAGTTAGTGGTCTATTTTTTGCTGCTCTGGTGGCTAGTAGACCATCATATATTTTTTGATTTGCATGCCTTTGATTGGGGGATGGGTAAAGTGTGCTTGAGTTCTCCTTGGTCTGGATGTGTTTTTCCAGATTAGGCAGTTGTTCAGATAGCTTGGTCCATTTCCATTTAGGGCTTTGAATAGGATGCAGTAGAATTTGTGTTGTATGCATGCTTATACTGGGAGCTAGTGTGAGTCTTGGAAAACTGAGGTAATGTGGTCATATTTTTTCAGCGAGTATATTAGTCTTAGGGCTGTATTTTAGACTTTGTAATTGTTTTAGCATGTTGGTGGGGCATGACAGGTAAAGTATGTTACAGTAGTCCATGAGTCCTAGGATTAGCGCTTGTACTATGAGTTTGAATTTTTCGTTGTTGAAGTATTTTCGGACTTGTCTTGAGTTGCACATGGTTGTGAATGCCTTCTGAACCGTATTGCTGATTTGAAATTGCATGGTGCAGCCTTTGTCTATCATTATTCGTAGTAGTTTTAGGTTGGGTTGTAAGAGATATGTGATGGAGTTTATTTCTAGGTTTGTTATGGTTGAGGTTTTGTTTCTTTCTAGAAGTAAAAATTTGTTTTTGTCTTGGTTCAGTTTTAATTTATGGTTTCTCATCCATTTTGACACTGTTTCTAGTGCAATGATACACCACTAAGCACTTCCGGTTGCACTCAGGAACTCAATGTTTATTGAGATGAGGGCAGAGAGTTCAAATAATCCCCAGCCACTGCAGGAGAATCAAATACATGCCAGCAGGATTAGTATAGATTTTCAGAGTTGCCGGGTGAGCCAGTTTGAAACGTTGCTTACGCTTTACCAGGACAGCACAAATTTGTGAATATTGACGACACTTTTCTGCTACAGATGCAGAGTAGTCTTGGAACAAGCATATCTTAACTCCCTCAAAGGTAAGTGAGTCCCGATGTTGTAGGTACTGTTGAAATAGGGCCATTTTGTGGACATAATTGTGAATTTTTGCTATTACTACTCGAAGACATTGTTGTTGTACATCAAACTTGTGGCCCATCTGGTGTGCTCTTTCCACGCGATGGAGCCCAGTTCTAGATGGTAGTGAGAGTTTCTCATAAAGCCACTTCTCCGGTTGTACCAATAGATGAGAATCTAAAATAGTCTAGGGAGACCTACAAAACAGACATTGTCTCTGTGGTTTTCTAAATCTTCAATTTTAGCTTCCTGCAAGTGAAGCTGCTCCTGTAGAGTTGCCATTGATTCTACAGTTACCTGTGTTGTATCTTCAACTTCTGCCACACGGACCTCCAACTCCCCAGTGTGACGAGAAAGATCTGACAATAGAGACTCTACCCTAGAAATCTGGTCAGATAGCTGAGTGAATCTAGGCTCCAACGCTTTTATTGCCGCTATAAATTGAGGCTCCAAAGCCTGCACCACTGCAGTTGTATTCTCCTGTACAGAGCCAGCTGTTAAACTGTCAGAATCAGCCATATTAACAGCTTGTACCTGGGTCTTTTCTCTCTCTAGTGGCAATCGCTTTGAACTCATCACAGATTTTTATTAATTCTGTATAATGTAATAAACAGCCTCTAGAAGATCAGTTTCAGATCAATTTCCAGGCAAATTTCAGAGCTAGAAGGATGGATTAGGCCCAGAGGACAGGAGCTCAGTTAAACCACATCCCGTTGGGCTCACCACCTTTCGTGGAACTTCTTTCATTGCTATCTTTATCATAATTAGCTATAGATAGTTCAAACTTTCAAGTATGCTTTTGGATTTTCTTTCTTTAAATTCTTTATTAATTTTCAAAACTAAAACAGTGCAATACAACCATAGTAATACAATAAAAGCACATTCATCTTTGGATTTTCAAAAGCATATGCATAAATTTTCTTGAAACAATTGTATATACTAAATAGCAGATATACTGTAAGCCTGTATAGGCATTTGTTGTGGGATAAGTTTCAAAGGGAAATATACAAATTGATATACATATGTAAATGGTGAACAGGTTGGACAGCTTGTTACAAAATTATCTGAAAATTATGAGGAACGAATATATGAAAGACACATTATCACACTTTAAGATATGTAAGAGCAATATGAGATAAAATTATATGACATATTTCTATCTAGATATCCTACTGACTTATGAATATTGTTCTTTTGCCAAATATAAATGAAGTCTGATAGAACTGCCAGCTATTAAATTGTACGTTCTGTAATGTAAATGACAGAGCTCTAATACAAGAATAATTTATACAATTACTAAGACAGCAGATGCATTTTGAAACTGCTTCTTATTCAACAAAATTATTTTTCATCTAGAGTATAAAAGCTGAGTCTGAAATTCAGAGAAAGGGATAAAGTTCCATAACCCTCATTTTGATTCCTTGAATATAACGTTCAAAGATTTGGTAACCGAACCAAATCTAATCCCCTTTTAAGATGTTCTGCCAATTTATACAAAAGTACAGTATATCCTCTCAATGCAAATACTCTGTGCTGTATACAGTTTCTGAATAATCAACTTGCAAGTATGCTATTACTTGAAAATTTTCCAAGTCCCTTAGAGAACCAAGAAAGTTTAAGTGATGTAAAATCTAATAACATAAATCTGATTTTTTAAATCCATGTCTCATACAAACAGAATCCTAAATAGTGTTATATGGAGCTGAATATAAGATGAAACAGAGTGTGCATTGTTGTACGATGTCCTTTTCATGGTAGAGAGGAAAAAGGGAAGTTTTTCTTTAGGAGATGGAATATGAAATATCTTAGCTAGAACTAAATCAGTAAAAATAGAGGATTTGATATTCAGTTCACACTTTGAATGCTAAGAGCCCTGCATATCTAATCTAGACATTTCAAATTATTTCTATATTCAGTGGCACTGTTCCCTTTATTCTATAATCTTGCTTGCTCAGGTTACAAATTATACAACTTAATTGACAAATTAGTAGCTATTTGATACTAACAACCAATCATTGGTGATATTGGTTGTTTTTTTAAATTATTTTTTAATTGATTTTATTAAACATATCAAAAGTGCAACAGAAATACATTCAAGAATTCAAAATGACAGCACTTACATACTTGTAATTTGCTTAAATCTCATTATCTAACCCCCCTCTCCCTCCCTCTTACCCTTCCAGGATGCATGGAACTAAAATCAACTCTGGAAGTAATATTAATCATTAAGATATTTAACAAATGATTCCAATGGACTCCAAATTTCCTTAAATTTCCTAAACTGTCTCGATTGTTCAGCTAACAATCTTTCATAATGATAATACAAACTATTACAAAATTCAACCTATTCCAAAAGTAAAATTCAACCTATTCCAATTCTTCCAATTTCTGGTGATTAATTGTATGGCCACCCCAGTCATTATAAGAAGTCTAACTTTATTTTTGTCAATTGGGCTTCTGGATTGTAACGGTGTCCCAAATAAGATCACCTCATATGTCAGTGGGATATCAACACCTAAGACTAAATTAGTTTTACCCTAAATAGTTTTCCAAAAAGTAAATATTAATGGAAAGTAATATAAAAGATGATCCAGTGTCCCCACTCCAAGATGGCAGTGCCAGCACCTATTTGATTTGGTGTTATCTAATTTTTGCAATCTGACTGGTGTCCAAAATCGTCTATATATTAGAAAAAACAAAGTTTGTTTCATAGATGCTGATGCAGTGCAACAAAGCCATAGTGTCCAAACCCACTGAGTAATAGAAATATTTTGTTGCATTTCCATAGACCAAATATCTCTCAAACTTGTTTTCAATTTCTTTGAAAGATATTCATATATGACTTTATACCATTGGGAAGCCTGGTGACTAAGAGTCTCCACTTAGAAGCATATGGCTGGCAAGCTATGTTGATTTACTAAAGCACGCCACACAGGGAACCCTGTCTGAATGGTCTGCCTTAACTGTATCCATTTATATTGTTGAGATTTCAAAAATTCCAAACGATTGTTGTAATTGCAAAAAATAAGCCATTTTATCATTCAAAATTACATCACTTAGGGCTCCTTTTACTAAACTTCGTTAGTGGTTTTAGCATGCGCTTAGTGCGCTAAATTGCTGCACCCGCTAGACCAGGGGTGCCCAATACGTCGATCGCGATCGACTGGTCGATCACTTGGACAACCCCAGTCGATCGCAGAGCTGGGTTCCCTTCCCTTCTGTTTTTTTTCCCCCCTCCTGACTGGCCCGCCTCTTGAAGAACGCTGGCCAATCAAAAGTCAGCTCATTCAGTCCCCGCCACTCTCCATGCCCCCCAGGCTGCCACTGCTGGTAGAGGAGGAAGAGGAGTCCTCGACGCAGAGCAGGCAGCAGAGGGGCGTAACGCGCTCTCGTCCTTCTGGCAGTGGACATGCTTGAAGGAGCGGGGAAGGGAGTCGGGTTTAGATAGCAATCGGGATGGGTGCAGGTCGTGGAGCTGCTGGCCGGGGACACGTTGATGTAGTCAGCACAGGACAGCTTGCCCTCGTTGCTCTCCACGGAGAGTTTGGGCTTGGCCCTGTTGGTCCACATCTTGCTGTAGCTGCTGCTGGGTGACATCCGGCTTTCTCCCTGGCCTCCCGGTACTTTTAGCAATTCTTGCAGGTTGCCATTGGCCTCAGGAGCTGTCTTCTCTCTGCCGTGGTCCTGCCCCTCCTCTGAGTCAGAGGCAGGATTGGGGCAGAGGGAAGACAGCTCCTGAGGCCTATGGCAACCTGCAAGGATTGCTAAAGTACCAGCGATCCTCTCTGCAGGCTGCTTCCTGCAGGAATTAGGTCAAAGGATGTGGGAGGGCAGGGAGGAACATGCAGGTCTTCCAGTGGGGGGGGGGGGGGGGAGGGCAGGGGCAGGCCTTCAGGGGGGAATGTGCAGGCCTTCATGGGGGAATGTGCAGGCCTTTGGGAGGTGCAGACCTTCAGGAGGACAGGCAGGCCTTCAAGGGGTGGGGTGCAAGCCTTCGGGGCCCTGATGTAGAAATATACGGAGGGAGGGAGGGAAGGGGGGTTCAAAGAAACGTGAATATGCCGGACTTTGGGGGGGGGGAAGAAATAATGGGTCTAAAAACAGAGGAGTGGGTGAGAGATGGTGGATTTAGGGAGGGAAGGAACAGAAAGGGAGAGAAGTTGGACACAAAGGATGGTGTGGAGGGGGGGGGGAAAGAGATGCTGGATAGGAGGGTAGTTGGAAAAAGAAAGAGAGAGATGGTGGACCCTGGGGTGATGGGGAAGGAGGGAGAGATGCTCAATGAAAGGGTAGTTGAGAAAGGTGGATCTGTGGATGGAGATGAAAAAAAGGAAAGATGCCAGACTTCCAGGGGAGGGAAGGGAAATGAAATGGGAGGACAGAGATAGAAGATGGATGGTTAGCACGGAGAAAGAAGGAGACCCTGGCAAGCAAGTTATCAGAAGATAACCAGAGCCTGGGACCAACAAGATTTGAATAATGTCCAGAAAACAAAGGTAGGAAAAATGATTTTATTTTCAATTTAGTGATCAAAATGTGGCCATTTTGAGAATTTATATCTGCTGTCTATATTTTGCACTATGGCCCCCTTTTACAAAACCGCAACAGTGGTTTTTAGTGCAGGGAGCCTGTGAGAGCAGCACAGGGCATTCAGCACAGCTCCCTGCACTAAAAACCGCTATTGCGGTTTAGTAAAAAGGGAGGGGGTATATTTGTCTATTTTTGTATGGTTGTTACTGAAGTGACATTGCATAAAGTCATCTGCCTTGATCTCTTTGAAAAAAAACCCAGAATATAAATGATAATTAACATTTTCTCTGCGTACAGTGTGCTTTGTGTTTTTTTAAATTTTATTGTTGGTAGATCATTTTGACTTGGTCATTTTAAAAGTAGCTCCAAAAAATGTGGGCACCCCTGCGCTAGACGCTAACACCACCATTGAGCTGGCGTTAGTTTTTACGTGTAGTGCGGTGGTTAGCATGCACTAATTGGCAGCATGCGCTAAAATCGCTATCTCACATTAGTAAAAGGAGCCCTTAATGTTTGAATGCTTGCCTTCAACCAATGCTTCCATAGGATTTTAGAATTGCCTAGTAATATCTTGGAGTTCAACCATAGGGACTGACCAGTAGTTTTATGTATCGGGACTGGAATTAACTGATCTATAAATTTTAGCATTTTCCACGTTGACTGAAAAATAATATTATTGTTATAGATTCTGGGAAGCTTGATACTCAACACGTGGTTGAGATGAAGTTGGGCCATAAGATGACTTTCCAGAATCAACCAATCCGGCAGATGTTCCATAAGTTCAGAAAGGATCCAATACCCTGACGCAAAATAAAAGCTTGATGATATCTATAAACATTTGGAAAATTTACCCCCCCAATGATTTAGACTTTTGTAACAATACTAAGGCTATTCTAGGATTTTTACCAACCCAAAGAAATTTTGAAAGAATCCCATTGAGCTTTTTTTTTTTTTTTTTTATAAAAAGATGATTGAAAATAAATTGGTAACATACTCATTTGGTAACAAATTACAGGCAAAATCATCATTTTGATAGTTTGGACTCTCCCCCGCCAAGAAAGATGTAATGAATTCCATTGCTCACACATTTCTTTGATCTTCAACAATAAAGATCTTTCATTTACCGTCATTGTATCTTCCAGCGTCTTTTGAATCACTATCCCTAAATATTTTATTCCCTCTTCCTTCCAAAAGAAAGGAAAAGAGTCAAATAATCCCTTTACACAATGAATATTCAATGGAAGCACCTCTGATTTATTCCAATTTATCTTATATCTGAAAAATTTTCCAAGACGCTCTATCAGTTGTAACAAATGAGGTATAGTTACTTCAAGATTCATCAAATGAAGCAAAATATCATCCGCATAAGCCGAGACTTTATAGACTTGACCTGCATATGAAATTCCCTGTATCTCCTCCGCCTGCTGAATAGCTAACAAGGGTTCCAAAACAATATCAAAAAGCAAAGGAGACAAAGGACAGCCTTGTCGAACATCCTCTTTAAAGAAAATCTCTCTGAAAACATATTATTAATATAAATTCTAGCTGAAGGGGAGCTCTACAAGGTTTGAATCATTTGAATGAATCCAGGACCTATCCCAAACTATTCCAACTGTGGAGCGATGACCGAAAAGATCTCAGCACATCTCATGCCGATAATCTTTAGGGAGGGTACAGAAAGTAGATTTTGATTGGTCGAACGCAGGGATCTGGAATTAGTGTGTGGTATCAATAGTCTATCTAGGAAAGTAGGAAGATTTGACTGACGGATCTTGAATAGTAATAGTACAATTTTACAGGAAATACGATGGGGTATTGGCAGCCAGTGGGCATTTTTTAGGAGCGGTGTTATATGATCATATTTTTTTGAGTTTGTTATGATTTTTATTGCAATATTTTGGATTAATTGTGGTCTTCTTAGTTGTTTTTGAGTGAAACCATCTTCATGTCATTCTTTAAGGAGAGAGGGAAGAATCAGAGTATGAATGGCCACAACCACTGACCCACAAGCATTGCTTTGAAGAATGCTGGTGTAGAAGGACTGAGGTTGAAATAGACACTAGAAAATGACATGGGATTATTTCCCGCAGTTATCCGCGGGGACGAGAACGGTGATGAATTTTGTCACCGTGTCATTCTCTAAGTTACAGTAATCGAGTTTTGAAATAATAAGGGAATGAATAAGAATATTGAGAGCCAGTGGGTCCAACACCTTTGCTAATGACCTGATCATGCGTAATTTGAAGAAGCAGATTTTTACTATTTGGCTTATATGATCTAGGTATGTTAGTTTGTGGTCTAGAATTACCCTGAGGATTTTAATGCTTGAGACCTGTTGCAGGGGAATATTGTCAATCTGAATCAGCGCAAATAAAGAAAGGCCTTCTTTACAGGGGAAATGATAGTCTGAGATTTATTGATATTCAGAGCTAGCATATTGAGCCTCAGCCATTGGTTGATTTTTTCCAATTTTCTCATTTAAACTAAGGGCTCCTTTTACTAAGTTGCGTTAGGGTTTTAATGTGCAGAAAAGCATGCGCTACAATGCTGCGCACCCTAGATGCTAACATCAGCATTGAGCTGGCATTAGTTCTAGCCACGTAGTCAGCGTGCGTTAATCTGCTGCGTGCGCTAAAAATGCTAGCACACCTTAGTAAAAGAAGCCCTAAGTCTCTTTCAGTGGAAAAACTCTAGAATGAGGAGGCATAGGATGAAGGTGAAAGGGGATATATTCAGGAGTAACCTCAGAAAATACTTTTTTTATGGTGAATGTTTATAATGACTTGCTGGTGGAGGTTGTGGAGACAAAAAGTGTATCTGAATTCAAGAAAGCTTGCGACAAGTTGAATCTTTAAGGGTGAGGAGGGGATAGTAGATGGCATGGTTAGGCAGACTAGATAGGCCATATGGTCTTTACCTGCCTTCATCTTTCTATGATTCCATGTAATCCATAAGAACTTAAGAACAGCCTTACTGGGTGAGACCAATGGTCCATCAAGCCCAGTAGCCTGTTATCACAGTGGTCAATCCAGGTCACTAGTACCTGGCCAAAACCCAAGGAGTAGCAATATTCTATGCTATCAATACAGAGCAAGCAGTGGCTTCCCCCATGTCTTTTTCAATAACAGACTATGGACTTTGCCTCAAGGAATGTGTCCAAACCTTTGTTAAAATCAGCTATGCTATCCGCTCTTATCACATCCTCTGGCAATGTGTTCCAGAGCTTAACTATTCTCTGAGTGAAAAAAAATTTATTCCTATTGGTTTTAAAAGTATTTCCCTGTAACTTCATTGAATGTCCCCTAGTCTTTGTAATTTTTGACGGAGTGAAAAATCGATCCACTTGTACCCGTTCTACTCCACTCAGAATTTTGTAGGCTTAAATTATATCTCCCCTCAGCTGTCTCTTTTCCAAGCCAAAGAGCCCTAAACGTTTTAGTCTTTCCTCATATGAGAGAAGTTCCATCCCCTTTACCATCTTAGTCGCTCTTTTTTGAACCTTTTCTAGTGGCACTATATCTTTCTTGAGATAAGGAGATCAGAATTGAACGCAGTACTCCAGATGAAGTCGCACCATGGAGCAATAAAGGGGCATTATAACATTCTTAGTCTTGTTAACCATCCATTTTTTAATAATTCTTAGCATCCTGTTTGCTTTTTTGGCCACCACCGCACATTGAGTGGAAAGTTTCATCGTATTGTCTATGATGACACCCATATCCTTTTCTTGGACGCTAATCCCCAAGGTGGACCCTAGGTAAAGATTGAAGCAAAGAATTAATTTAGTCTTTCCGCTATGGCCTTATCCTCCCTGAACAGCCCTTTTGCTCCTTGATCATCCAACGGTCACACAGATTCCTTCACAAGTTTTCTGCTTCTGATATACCTAAAAGAATTGCTATGAGTTTTTGTCTCTTTTGCAAGTTTCTCTTCATGTTTTTTCTTAACTGACTTTATCAGTGCTTTGCATCTAACTTGCCAGTGCTTGTGTTTCTTCTTATTTTCTTCATTTGAATCCTTGTTCCATTCTTTAAAGGATTTTTTTTTGGCTCTAATAACCTCTTTCACTTAACCTTTTAACCACGCCAGCTCTTGTTTCCCCTTCTTTCCACCTTTGCTGATACGTGGAATATATCTGGTCTGGGCTTCCATGATGGTATTTTTAAATAACTTCCACACCTGGTTTACAGGCCTAACCTGAAAAATGCTGCTGCTGGCTTTCCTTATCCCCATTGTGCAGCGATTGCACTAGCAGAACAATCTTTGAATGTGGCTTTTGCAAGACTCCTGAAGCAGCCTCGGCGAAACAAGGAAGTTCCCTATTGGGTCCTATAGTGAAGACGCTGTTTTAATTTCTGCTGTCCTGCATGTGCATGTTCATTTGGGGGATCGTGGCACAAGAGGCATGAGATGACCGGCAGCTGTGTATCTGTTTTTTGCCATCTCATGCGCTGAGTTGAATCTGTGCCTATTAGTGATTTTTGAACTTTCTCTGCATTTTCCAAGACTTTTAGATGTTTCAGTCTCCAACTGGGGAGTGGCTACCGCTGATACTTGATTCAATGAACATTTTGATTCAGAAAAATGAAGCCCATATGAGAGAAAGTGGAGTTTTTTGAGCTCATGAAGCTGAACTGAGGCTTTCTTCACTTTCTTTTTGTTTTCTGGTTCTCGTGCTCCTTTTCCTTCTGTTTCTGTTTTGAATTTAGTGTGTGGTGTATGATTGCGGTGGTGTATTTCCTCTATTTGTGAATGATTATTTGTTAGTACTGAGTGGAATTGTAGGGGGCTCTATAGATATATTTGTTTGTAAAATATGAGTTTTGTTACTTGGTAATTGAAATCGCCCTTTATTATAGTGTTGCCTGTTTCTCCAGTTTTTCTAATCTCTGAAAACATTTCTTCATCTGTCTGCTCATTTTGTCCCTTCACACATGGAATTTCTATCCATAAGGATTCCACACTGCTATCCATGTTGTGCAGAATGTTTATTTGATTTGATTCAATTCCTTCTTTAACATATAGCACAACCCCCCCCCCCTACAATTTGATCTACTCTATCCTTGCGATATAATTTGTACCCAGGTAACACTTGAATCTTTTACTCTACCTTCCTCTTAAACCCTCCTGGCTTTCACTATTATTGGAACCTCTCTTCCGGGACTCCCTAAATATCCTGTTTCAATAGTATCCTCCAAGTATACCTCACATGAACCATCCGCTCCTGGGCGACTGTTGGCTTTCCCCCACATCTCAGTTTAAAAGCTGCTCTATCTCCTTTTTAAACATTAGTGCCTGCAGCCTAGTTTCATCCCGGTTAAGGTGGAGTCCGTCCTTTCGGAACAAGCTCCCTCTTTCTCAGAAGGTTGCCCAGTTCCTAACAAATTTTAATTCCTCATCCCTGCACCATCATCTCAAACACTCATTGAGACTTTGGAGCTCTACCTGCCTCTTGGGTCCTGAACGTGGAACTGGGAGCATTTCTGAAAATGCAACCCTGGAGGATCTGATTTCAGCTTGCTACCTAAGAGCCTAAATTTAGCTTCCAGAGCCTCCCTCCCACATTTTCCTATGTCATTGGTACCTACATGTACCAGGACTGCTGTCTCCTCCCCAGCACTATCTAAAATCCTATCTATGTGACGCGTGAAGTCTGCCACCCTTGCACCAGGCAGGCAAGTGACCAGGCAATCCTCACACCCACCAGCCACCCAGCTATCTACATGCCTAATAATCAAATCACCAGCTACAATCGCTGTCCTAACTTTTCCCTCCTGGGCAGAAGCCCCTAGAGACACATCCTCAGTGCAAGAGGATATTGCATCCCCTGGTGAGTGGGTCCTAGCTACAGGATTATTTTCTACTTTACCAGGGTGATGCTCTCCTTCTAGGAGACCTCTCTCCTCCAAGGCAGCACAGGGGCTACCAGACTGGAGGTGGGACTTCTCTACAACATCCCTGTAGGTCTCTATGTACTTCTCTGTCTCCCTCAGCACATCCAAGTCTGCTATTCTAGTCTCAAGGGAACGTACTTCTTCTCTGAGAGCTAGGAGCTCTTTGCAGCGAGCACACACATATAACTTCTCGCCAACCGGGAGAAAGTCATACATGTGACACTCAATGAAAAAGACTGGATAGCAACCCTCTTGCTGCTGGACTACTGTCTGCAACTTGTTATTGAGCTAATTCATTAATCTTATTAAGCTACTAGGAATATATCAGACTAGTATAGAGAGCCTTAGGATTTTATTAACAATTTGTTCTTTTAAGATCTAAACTGTCTTTAGAAAGGAACCTACAATTGATCTTTTCTCCCCAAACCTATAAGAGCTCAGAGCAAAATAATGTATACTTACTCAAAGATATGTCTTCTACTTTTCTCCTCTCAGAAAGAGAATGTCCTCTTCCCTCCTTCTCTAACAGACTCTAAAGGCACACTACTGCCTGACTGATTTTGCTGAGCTAAAAAAAGAACTAAAACCCAAGTTTACCTTTCCCAAGTTTGAATACCAACCAGACAAAATTTTCCAATGGATGTGTTTTTTATTTTCTCAGCAGAGCAGATCCTCTCAGTACCTCTTCAGATGTGGGGACAAGGGTGAGTTTCCAGATCTGGTGAGATAATAGAATTCGGAGTCTATGACTTGCGTAGGCTCGTTGACTGAGGCCCTTCCAGTTAGTTACGGATATCCGTTGCACTTCTTCATATCTTGTGGGAAATTAGGGATCTCTATTAGAGATAATAGAATTGCCAGGATAAAAATATTCCAGCATTTTATTGTGGGTGTGTTACATTACAGAAACTGGTTATTAATTCATTATGCTGTGAAAATAAAAATTGAATTTGTATCCTAAGATGTCAAACTCTGCATGTACTACAACACTGGAGAAAGAAAAACAAATTTATTTACTCTTGTACTGAACACAATACAAAGACATCCACAAAGCACATTTCCCAGGACAATCGTATTCTTTTTTTTTTTTAAATATCATGTTTATTGAGACAAGAAACAATGGGACAGCCACTGCCGTCAGCAATACAAAGGTAATGTTGGTACACAAGAAAACATAGCAGAGATCATGCAGTGCTATACATCGTAACACTGTGCAGAGGTAGAAACATACAGAATCATGAGATTGCAGTTTAGATTGACGTAACACACTCCCGCTGAGAACTTAGAACTAGCTGTGAGAGAGAACAGTACGCCTCCCAGCGCCTCTCGCCTTTATTTCAATGAAGAGAAACCTCACCATCTTGGATCCCCAAACGATCCAGTGCATCCTCTGATCATTCACACCCCAGTCAAATCATGCAGACCGCCAATCATTCCACATTCAGCTCAGCACACACACAGACTCACACACACTATTCGAACTCACACGGCAAGGGCATATATTCAAAATGCAAAAATTCAAATGCTCTGACACTCGAACCCGTGGCAGAACAGACAATTGGAACAAAATACAAAATACAAAATAGAAAAGATATAAAAGTAAGCGTAAATATGAACATCCAGTGCATGAACCGAACCTACAAAGTGTTTAGGCAACCTGGGTTAAGGTCGTCCTCCAGAGTGAGCAATAAAGTTTCCAGTGAGCCTGGGGTCGGGAGGCATAAGTGTCCAGTTCAAAGTTTGCTTGCAAATGCATCCGGGATATCCACATAGTATATGTCGGTACCTCCTCAGCAGCCCAATATTTCAGGATGAGTTGTTTGCCCACAAGGATTGCGTGGAGCAGGTACTTATGAGCAGGGAAGTCCATGCCTTGCTGTTTGAGATCAGTAACATCTCCCATCAACAGTGCAATAGGGTTCCAAGGCACTGTGCACTGTAGGATGTTCGCTAAACAGAGCTTCACAGAGTCCCAGAAATGCAGTTTGGTACAAACAAAGACGAGTGGACATAATCACCCCTATGAGAGTTACATTTGGGACATATATCATCACGCCACAGTCCCATAAGGCAGCCCCGGGCTCTAGTGATATAAGACCGATGCAATATTTTATATTGTGTTTCCTGCAGGCCTGCGGCCTTCACATGCAAGTAAAGTGTTTGAAAGAGGATCCTGAGATTGTGTATTGAAACAGACATCCCCAGCTCAGTAGACCATTCTCCCCCCAGTATATAGAGGCATCCCTCCCCAGAGCTATCTCTCCCCAACTTGTACCATGTAGAAATTTTGTTAGAAGCAGTGGGTGTGGATAAGAAAACCCGATCCAAAGGGCCATATCTCCACCGATACTCATGAGCACGCACTAAGGAATGAAATAGTGGTAAATTTGCAAAAAAGTGTACATGTGCGCGGGTGGTATTCGCCAAGCCTCCCGCAGTTGCGCAAAGGATGGGAACTCCCCCCCTCCCATTTCCAATACATCACCCACAGTTGTGGTGCGGGCAGTGCGGTCCCCCAGTCCCGCCAGGCCCCCCGCTCCAGAAGCAAAATCGGGGTTACGTAGAAGAGAAAGAAACGGGGATACATTGGGCAGCCGGTTCTGGAGGGCATGCCACCAGTGCCACGCCCGTTTGAAATGGAGGATGAAAGGCAAAATAGCAGAACGTGGCCTCGCGTCCCCTCCCCTTGTTCCATGAAGAAAGGAAGAGAAGGACCAAGGCAGGCAGCAGTCCTCGAGTAAAGATTCAGGGGAATATCGGCACGAAGATACCAATTGCTCATGAATCCAGCGAAGGAGCGCGGCAACGTTGTAGATTCTCAGAGCGGGCAGACCTAAGCCCCCTCGGTCTCGACTCTGGGACAATTTAATTGAGTTGATACGTGATTTCTTCCCCCTCCACACGAAGGCGCAAATGATGGATTGGTAGGCGCGTTTGTCCGAGCGGGAAATCCAAACAGGTATAGTTTGCAGTGGATAGAGTAGTTTCGGGAACATCACCATTTTGACCAAGGCCACACGCCCTAAGAGCGAGAGAGGCAGCGATTGCCATTTATGACAGAGAGTTTTGATCCGTCCGATGGTGGCAGAAATGTTAGCCTCGTATAACTTGCGCGGGTCTCGGTAAAGCATGATGCCAAGATATTTCAACTTTCCCGGGGCGATACCCACGCCAAGGTCTCTACACCAAGGTTCCGTTGGCGAACCCCCTAACAATAGCGCCTCCATCATCAAAATTAATTTTAAAACCTGAGAAGACACCATAGGCTCGAATTATGGACATCAGAACAGGCATATTCCTGTCTGCATTATTAACATATAAGAGCATGTCGTCAGCGAACATACTTATGCGAAATTCATTGTTGCCCACCCCAAGACCCTCCAACCGTTCATCCTGTCGAATTTGAGCTGCCAAAGGTTCAAGCGAGAGAAGGAAAAGGAGGGGCGAAAGGGGGCAGCCCTGATGCGTGCCCCGACCCAAAGGGAAGGGGTCAGAAACTCCGCCATTCACTAAGAGTTGCGATGTGGGGTGATGATACAGAGCCAGCAACCATGCGAGAAAATCCCCCTGGATCCCGAAGCAGCCAAGCGTCCTAAAGAGATGTGGCCAAGAGACCATGTCGAACGCCTTTTCTACGTCCAGGCTAGTGATGAGTGCCCTGTCGGAAACCGCTCGAGGGTGTTGTAACACCGCAGGCACTCTCAGTAGGTTCATGGACGCATGTCTGCCGGGTACGAAACCGACCTGGTCTTCGTGGATGAGTGTGGACAAGAATTTATTGAGACGCGCCGCCAGAATACTAGCCAAAAGTTTCACATCTTGGTTAAGAAGGGAAATTGGGCGGTATGACCCTAGAGTGTCTAGCGGATGCCCAGGCTTGGGGAGAACAATAACATGTGCTCTATTATGAGAATCACCTGGTGGAGTGAAACTACGCAGTCCCATAAAGTATTGTTGTAGGGAGGATAAGGCTGGCGGATCTAATAACTTATAGAATTCTGGCCCGAAGCCATCGGGGCCCGGCGTTTTAGCTAGCTTAAGCTTTTTAATAGCAACCTGCAGTTCCTCTCCCAAGAGAGGTCCATTAAGGGCAAGACTCTGATCCTCTGTCAAGGAGGGGAGACAAAGCCCCTGAAAGAACCTATCGCTAGCGTCCGCATCATAGGGTTGTGCTGCGTACAGATCGGAGTAGAATTGCACAAACTGCTCCATGACAGCCGAATGAGTGACATACGTGACGCCCCGTTTATCTTTAATGGAAGTAATAGTATGACGAGTCTTGTGCGGGCGCACCAGGTTAGCCAGCAACCTCCCCGTTTTGTCCCCCCAGCGGTAGAGTTTACATTTGTAACAGTATATATTGTGTCTGGCTCTTTGCTCCAAGAGGAGATTGATCTTTTCTTTGACGGCGCACATGGCCTGTTTAGAGTCGTTGTCAAGTCGGGAGATGTGAAGAGATCGGAAGCCAGCAAGGTCTCGCGACAGAGCAAGTAGCTCCCTGTCTCTCTTTTTGTTCAGGGACGCCGAGTAAGCCAGAACATGTCCTCGCATAACCGCTTTAGCCGCCTCCCAATAGACAACGGGGTCCACGTCCGTCACTGAGTTAGTGTTATGGAAGTCATCCCATCGCTTTTGAAAAAATTCTCGAAACTCCGCGTCCTTATAAAGGAAAGGGGACATCCGCCAGACCCGTCCCACGGCTTGGGGCCCGAAATGTAAGTCAAGGCCCAGAAGGGCATGGTCCGATACTAATGGTGGTGACAGGCTCGCAGTCGACAGGTTCGGAAAGAGAGAAGCAGAGATGAGAAAGTAATCAATGCGGGAGTGAGACGAATGAGGGTGAGAGTAGAAAGAGAAGTCAAGTTCGGTAGGGTGCAATGTGCGCCAGGAGTCTAGCAATCCCAACTCTCTAATGAGGAAGTGTACCCCCTTGTTGAAATGGCCCTTTGGCACCGGCTTAGCTGGCCTGCGATCCCATTGAGGGTGTGCTACAAAATTAAAGTCGCCTCCCAGTATAACCGGCTGAGGCAGGAGGGGTGCCAAATGACCCACCACTGATGTAAAGAAAGCATGTGAGTAAGTGTTAGGGACGTAAATGTTGCACAAAACTAATGGTTTGCCCCAAAGTTCACCCACCAGGATAAGAAACCTCCCATTGGGGTCACCAATTTGGTTATGCAGGTGGAAGGGTATGTTCTTGTGGATGAGGATAGCCACCCCACATTTCCGAGCTGTGAATGATGCAGAATATACCTGACCCACCCAGCCCCTACGCAGTTTCCCATGTTCCGTAGTGCTCAGATGGGTTTCTTGCAGGAATGCTATATCTGTGTGTTCACGCTTAAGATATGCTAAAATTTTTGTGCGTTTGATGGGAGAATGTATCCCATCAACATTTAAAGATTTAACATGCAATTGCACCATTTAACATAGCAGTAATATAGAGAAGAATCAAGGAATATAACCAGAACAAGAATGGGGGAGGCCGTCCCAGCCAATGCCTCCACCCATTCAGAAAATATAGTGACACCTTGCCCTGAAGTAAATTTAAGCCCTTTAAGAAAAAACTCATACATACAGACATACTTACCCCAGTAATACACCCCATACAAACCCCAGTCATACCAGCAATCATGCACACATTCAGTCCTTGCCAACCCCTCCTCCTGGTTCCCTCCCCATTCCCCATCCCAGCACAGAAACCCATGATAACCCAAATGTACAAAAGACAAAGTACAAAGTACAACTCCGGGCCAAGCCCTCACAAAACATAACAAAAAACAGCAGAAAATGCATATTGATCAAGGCTCACATTTGTAGAGGTGTAAATACCACATGGGGGAAGAAAGTAGCGTCCCTCCATTAGCTCTCCAGCCCCGACAGTTCCCCGTGCCACTAGGTCTTCATGCCGAGGGGGATACGAAGCCTAAGGGCACAAGATGCCAGGGGTCAAAAGAGGTCAAAAGAGAGGCTAAGGGCGCTGGTTCCGAAAGCAGATCAGCAGACCAGCGGTACAGCGGCAAAGGGGCACCACTGGGCTCCAGCACGCCAGCGCCCGCCACATCCCGGTTTCCAGATGGATCCTCTCCACGGTCAAGGAGAGAAAAAGAGTGAAGGAGGCTCCTCAAGCATCCAGCACCCGATCACACCTCCGCCGGGTTCGCAAAGGATGAAACTCCAGCAAACCAATGTGCAGCAAGGTGCCGGGTAGGTGAAAGGTCAAAGCGCCCCCACGACCAGCGCTGTTCCCACCGAGTCCCTCACAGTGAAACAGGGAAATCCGGGAGGAACTGCAGTAAAATGAGGGACACTCAGTGTTCATGGAAGGTGGTGGGGTGGATCCAGAGAAAAACACCTTTCAGCATCTCAAATCACTGTCTCATAGAACATTACACGCTCCCCCCATCAAGAGCCAGAGCAGAGGCAGAGCAGAGGGTCGGTAGTCAGGCATTCCTAGGTCCCGCTCTCGGTGGCACCAGCAGATCTTGAATAAAGCGCTCAAGCTCGCCTGGGGTGTTGAAATAGTAGACCTTGTTGTTAAAGGACACATGAGCTCTGGCGGGATACAGCAGGGACACCCTGATGTTCCGTTGGTAAAGGGTGTTACAGTGAGGCGCCATGGCCTTGCGCTTGGATGAAACCTGGGGAGAAAAGTCCTGGAAGACTAAGATCTTCTGCCCCTCATATTGGAAACCAGTCCCCTGCCAGAAGTGAGCGAGAACCCGCTCCTTCATGGCAAAATTCAAAAATCGAGCAAGGACTGGTCGGGGCCTCTGTTCATTTTCTCTCCGATTTCCCACACGGTGAGCGCATTCAATGAGTACTTTCTCCCCCGAGGCGCCCAGCTCCAGGATATCTGGCAACCATTTTTCTAGGTAGGCCCGCAGGTCAACGTCCTGAATAGTGCTTGGCAGTCCAATAAATCGTAAATTATTTCTGCGGTTTCTGTTCTCATGGTCATCCAAGCGGTCGAGGCAGGCAGTTTTAGCTGTTTCCAGGACTCGTAGACGTTCTTCAAAGTTCGCTGCGTGGTCTTCCTGCTGGGCCACACGGTCTTCCACTCTTTGCAGCCTGCCTGCATGCGTCTCAAGCGTCTCCCTAAAGTCTTCCATGAAGGCTTGTATTTTTGCCAATTTGTCCTCCATAACTAAGGTCAGTGACTTGGTGAGCTCTTGAATCGCAGCTGCTTGAATGGTAAATACAGGCACCTCGTGGCCCTCCGCCATCTTGGACTCGGCATTCTTCACCTTCCCTCGTGTGTCCCGCTGTGGTCTTGCCGTCATACCGCGTGCAGGACCCTTTGAAAAGAAGCTCCGTGTGCGCCCTGCAACTTCGGGAGATCAGCGGTGGGAGATTTATAAATGCCCGACAGTGTCCGTGTGTTTAATAGCCGAATTTTACGCCGCTTGGCCCGGAGCTGTGCAGAGGCACGTCCGCTCAGTAACGTGACATCACGTGACCCCCAGGACAATCGTATTCTAGTTTGTACATTCCGAATAAAACACATTTTTCTTTCTTTGTTGTCTAGGAATTTTATATGTCCAATCATGCTTTCCTGTCTTTCTTTTTCTAATCCCTCACATCTGTCTCTGACATATTGATCTTTTCCTTTTCAGCACTTTCTTCACTGACTTTCTGTCTATTCACATTTTACCTTCTTTTTCACCCTCCAGTTCTCCATCTCCTTCTTTTACTTGTCATCTACTTATCGACTTTCCATTTCCTTTTCTCAATCCCTAGCTATCCCATCTTCATCTCCTTGACAACATGGACCATCATTTCTCCTTCTCATCTTCCACAGAGACCAGCATTTCTTATTTCTCGCCCCTTCCAAAGGTCGACATTTCTTCTCAATCCTCCCCAAATGATCCAATAAAGGAGTACAGAAAGGATTACCGGTTGAAATTGAAAGAAACCAAGAAAACGCCTGGCGAAAATGCAGGCAAAAGAGCAAATGGCTAAAAATGTAAAAAAGAAAGACAACATTTTTTTCAGATATACTGTATTAGTAAAAGGAGGAAGATGAAAATGGAATTGCGAAACTAAAAGATGCTATGAACCGATATGTGGAGAGTGATGAGGAAAAGCAAACATGCTAAACAAATACTTCTGCTATATGTTTATGAAAGAAAATCCTGAAGAAGGACTGAGATTGTCTGGCAAAGTTACACACAAAAATAGAGTAGATTCTGCACCGTTCACAGAGGAAAGTGTGTATGAACAATTTGAAAAACTGAAGGTGGACAAAGCGATGTGACCGAATGGGATCCATCCTAGGATACTGAGGGAGCTCAGAGAGGTTCTGGCGGGTCCTATTAAAGACTTGTTCAACAAATCTTTGGAGACGGGAATGATTCCTGGTGATTGGAGAAGAGTGGATGTGGTCCCTATTCACAAAAGTTGTCACAGAGATGAAGCAGGAAACTACAGGCCAGTAAACCTCACTTCAATTGTTGGAAAAATAATGGCAGTGTTGCTGAAAGAAAGGATAGTGAACTTCCAAGAATCTAATGGGTTGCAGGATCCAAGGCAACATGGCTTTACTAAAGGTAAATCGTGCCAAATGAACCTGATTTAATTTTTTGTTTGGGTGACTACAGAATTGGATCGACGACATATTCTAGATGTAATTTACTTAGACTTCAGCAAAGCCTTTGACATGGTTCTTCATAGGAGGCTCTTGAACAAACTTGACAGGCTGAAGTTAGGACACAAAGTGGTGAACTGGATTAGAAACTGGTTGATGGACAGATGTCAGAGGGTGGTGGTTAATGGAATTCGCTCGGAGGAAGGAAAGGTGAGTAATGGAGTCCCTCAGGGTTTGGTGCTGGGGCCGATTCTGTTCAATATGTTTGTGAGTGACATTGCTGAAGGGTTAGAAGGAAAGGTTTGTCTTTTTGCAGATGATACCAAGATTTGTAATAGAGTAGATACCAAGGAAGGAGTAGAAAACATGAAAAAGGATCTGCAAAAGTTAGAGGAATGGTCTAATATCTGCCAACTAAAATTCAATGCAAAGAAATGCAGAGAAATGCATTTGTGGATTAGTAATCAGAAGTAGCCGTATGTACTGGGAGGTAAGAGGCTGATATGCACACATGGGGAGAGGGACCTTGGGGTAATAATGTCCGAAGATCTAAAGGCAAAGAAACAGTGAAGCAGTCCAGAGGAGGGAGATGAAAATGGAAGGAGGTTTGCGCCAAAAGACGTATGAGAAGAGACTGGAAGTCCTGAATATGTATACCCTAGACTAGAGGAAAGGAGGGACAGGGGAGATATGATTTAGACACTCAAATACTTGCAAGGTATTAACGTAGAACAAAATATTTTCCAAAGAAAGGAAAATGGACATAATTTGAGGTTGAGGGGTGGTAGACTCAAGAGTAATGTAAGGAAATTCTTCTTTATGGAGTGGGTGGTTGATGCCTGGAATGCACTCCCGAGGGAGGTGGTGGAGAGGAATATGGTGATAGAGTTCAATAAAGCATGGGATGACGGATCAGAAAATAATGGTAAATATTGAAGAACTAAGGCAGTATATGGCCATTTGGTTGAGTGTTAATGCATTCTCAGTCATTGCTCCATTGTTGTTGTTACTCATGTTGAGCACCTTATAAGTGGTCTGTCCTTCCGCCGTATTCTCCAAAACTGGTCCCTGAGTTACTCTAGGTCCCTGTGTATACCAAAATGTCTGCAAAACACAAATTGCAGAAAACAGGGTTGAGATGGAAGCCCTTTTTAACTTGACAGACCAGGTTCCCATATAATATACTGCCAACCCATTAGTTCAACGAGGTTTACAGCAAGAAGGAACTGCACAAACAGTGAATTACTTACATAAGTATATCAAAATTTCTCAGAAAATACAAAATGGCAATTAAGTCACATATTTATTAAACAGATAAGTTTTAAGAATTTTTCTAAATAAATAATAAGACTGAGCTTGGGGAATAAGCATACTCCAACATGAATTCATTGCATTAGCTTGAAATGCAAAAATTTTGCTAAAAATCTCTTATAACAACATGCTTTTACCGATGGAAACATAAACTAGTAAGTTTTTCGTGTATTCTTATTTGAATTAAAAAATTCAAAGTGTGAAGAAAGGTAGACTGGAATCAATCCAAATAAATCTTTAAAACAGATACAGCCAAATTTAAACAAAATTCTAGCCTCAGATGGCAACCAATGGAGTTTTAAATAATAAGGGCTTACATAATCATGTTTTTTAAGACCAAAAATCAGGTGAACTGCTGTATTCTGTATTATTCTGAGTCTAAGAATTTTTTAAATGAGATCCCAGATAAACAATATTACAGTGCTGTGCGTCTTAGAGGGCCTATGACAGTGGAGGGCAGCCAGTTCAGGGGCTTGCTAAGGGGTATGCAGTTCTGCCTGGCATTAGGTAGGCATGGGGATTGTGAATGGCTTGGAGCACTTTTTTTTTGTGACATCTGCACTTTGATAAAGACATAGTGCTGAACAGTTATCTGTAGCATGTGGGATTTAGGATTGCAGAGTCTGCATTTGTGAGCTGCAGCCACTGTCTATGTAGGAGTGAGGGAGTCTCAGAGATATATAGCCTCTCATTTCAGCCTTGCACGCTGAGGGGTTGGGGGGAATGTTCTGGCTTTTCCTGCAAATATGATCCATGGAAACAGGAGAAGGCCCTGATGGCCTTCCCAATAACTTATGAGTATAATCTACATATGGCCCTTGTAATATATGGTGCTTTCACATGTATGATAGAAGCACTGTAAGGCAATTACCTTTCAAGGTCCTCTTTATGTACCACCAGATCCTTATTGCCACATTGTGTGGGGTCAATCTGTGGTACATTTGAAGAGGTGACTGCTCTGCCTGAGGCATAGCAGGACTAACAATTGAGTTCTCTTTTGGCAGACTTCTTTTCAATCTGGTAGATGCTCATTATGGATATTTTATATGTAAAAATGGATGCCCTTCCCATCATTACATTACATTACATTACATTACTGATTTCTATTCCGCCTCAACCTTGCAGTTCTGGGCGGATTACAAAAGAGACAACTGGACATTTCCAGGATAATTACAGAGAGAATTCTGGTCATTTCCAGGAGAAGTTACAAGAATAATGGAACTGTATATTTCAAGAGCTACAAGATGCTGTACAAATAGGAAATAGTGCAGATCCAGTATATATACCGTTAGGGAAGCAGTTGACATGCTTGATGCTAAAGAGAAGGGAACTGGTGAAGGGGGGAGGAGAGGGGAGTTGCGTTGAGGGGGGTCCGGTTGGGGTTAAGCCATCTGTATAAATTTTTTGAATAGGTGGGTTTTGATTTCTTTGCGAAAATATTTGTAGTCGTTTGTTGTTATCAGCAGGTTGGAGATAGTGTGGTCCAGTTTCGCTGCATGCGTCGCAAGCAGACTGTCAAATATCTTCTTGCGCTGGGTGCCTTTGAGTGGGGGGTAAGTAAAAGGGGTCTTAGTTCTTCTTTGCCTAGTGGTGGCGTTTTGGTACAGGTGGTTGTTTAGGTAATTGGGGGCTGTGCCATTTATTGCTTTGAATAATAGACAGTATAGTTTGAATTGAATTCGTGCTTGTATTGGTAACCAGTGTGAGTCCAGGTAGGCCACGGTGACGTGGTCAAATTTTCTCAGTGAGTAGATTAATCTGAGTGCAGTGTTTTGAATTGTCTGTAGTTGTTTTATCATTGTTGCAGGGCAAGGCAGATAGAGTATGTTGCAGTAGTCCAATAGACCTAGTACTAGGGATTGGACTACTAGCCTATATTGCTCTTTGTCGAAGAATTTTCTGATTTTTCTTAAATTGTGCATGGTTAGAAATGCTTTCTAGGTGGTCTTGTTTATTTGGGCCTGTATTGTGCAGCAACTGTCTATTGTTACTCCTAGGAGTTTTAAGGTAGGTTGTATAGGGTATTTGGAGGTGTTTATTTCTAGTTCTGTGATGGAGGGATTCTTATCCTTTTCAAGCAGTAGAAATTTTGTTTTGTCAGTGTTCAGCTTCAATTTGTGTTCTTCCATCCATTTTTCCACTGCTTGAAGGGTTTTTTCCAATTTTTCTGTAGAAGTTGGGTCAGGAGCATCAAAGGGTAGGAGTATGGTGATGTCGTCAGCGTAGCTAAATGAAGTTACATTCAGATTGTCTAGGGTAAACCCAAGGGAGGATAAGAAGAGGTTGAAGAGAGTAGGTGAGAGTGGTAATCCTTGAGGAACTCCACAGGGGTGGGACCATGGTTCTGATTTAAGATTGTTTGACTTTACTCTATAAGATCTGTATTTAAGAAATCCTTCGAACCAATTGTATACCCTGCCTGAGATCCCTATGGCTTCTAGTGTCTGTAGTAGGATGGTGTGGTCGACCAGATCGAATGCTGCAGATAGATCGAGTTGAATTATCAGCATCCTTCTGCCTTTGCTGAGGTGCTGTCGGGCTGTGTCTAGTAGGGTTACTAGTAAAGTCTCCGTGCTGTGATTGGATCTGAATCACGATTGAGAGGGGTGGAGAAGATTGTGGTCTTCCAGGTAATTTGTGAGGAATTGTGCAACTAGTCCTTCTATAAGTTTGACATATATTGGTATTGAGGCGATGGGTCTGCAGTTAGCGGGGTTATCTATAAGGCCTTTGTGGTCCTTCACAATTGGAGTGATTATGATTTCTCCTAGATGCTGCGGGAATTGACCTTCAGTGAGTGTAATTTGGATCCATTGCATGAGGCTGGCCCTAAATTTGGGGGTGGCATTGGTTATTAGATACGTGGGACAATAGTTCAGGTCACATGAGGCATGACTGTATTTTTTGTAGAGTCGATTCATGTCTGTCCAGTTTACCGCAGGGAATTCGGTCCAGGTCCTGTCTGTTGCAATGGCTTCTCCTATTGGGGGATTTGATGTTATCTCGTCGAGGAGGGTGTGTGTGTTATTGAAGATAGTCCTGATTGTTGTAATCTTGTTTTTGAAGTGGTCTGCGAGTTGAGTGGCTGTTGGAGGGTGCTTTCCTTGTGCTGGTAAGGTTGGTGTTGGTGAGGTTTTTTACTAGATTGAAAAATTTTTTTGAGTCTATAGACTCCATGCCTACCAGCTTGGAGTAGTAATCTTTTCTTTTTTCTTTGAGTTTGGTCTTGTATTGTTTGATTAGACTTCTCCATGCTATTTTGGATTGTTCTTGGTTCTTTTTTTTTCCAGTTTCTTTCCATTTGTCTGCAATGCCTTTTGAGTTGGAGCAGTTCAGCGTCGAACCATTTGTCTGATTGTCTGCAGATTTTGTGTTTTGATTTTATTGGAGCTAGCTCATTTAGGATTGTTTCGCTTAATGTTTGCCATTGTGGTATGAATTCTTTGGGGTCTATGGAGTCGATTGCGAGATCTGCTTTGTCCCAGAAAGTGGTTGGTTCGATTTTTGGACGGGTTTTGATGGGGGATTTGTTGGGTTTGTGTTTATAATTGCATTGAGCCCAGTTGATGTTGAAGGTGTATTTATAATGGTCTGACCAGAGGAAGGGAATCCAGGATCCATTTGAGATGTGGATTTCAGGTGTTTGAGGTTGTTGGGTCATGAATGCAGCAATATCTAGTTGATGGCCTTTTTCGTGAGTGGGCTGGGGGTTGAGTATTTGGTAGGATAGCGTTTTGAGGTAGACTAGTAGGCTTTCTGTTTGATTGGAGGTATGGTCTTCGAGGTGGAGGTTAATGTCTCCTAGTAGTAGGTTGTAAGTTGATGTTAGTGAATTCTGGAAGATGAAGTTTTCAAGCATGTGTTTTGTAGTGCTCCATTTTCCTGGTGCTATATAGCAGAGAATACAGGTTATGGTGTCTTTGAGTGTATCGCCAGATAGTTGGCAGGCTAGTAGATCTAGATCGGGTGTTGTGTGTTTGTCTAGGACCTTTATGTTGAGTTTGTTTTTGGCTAGAATTGCCAATCCTCCCCCTCGCTTTTTTTCTCTGCAGATAAGCTCTACTTTGTATCCCTTAGGGCAGTGATTCCCAACCCTGTCCTGGAGGAACACCAGGCAAATCGGGTTTTCAGGCTAGCCCTAATGAATATGCATGAGAGAGATTTGCATATGATGGAAGTGATAGGCATGCAAATTTGCTTCATGCATATTCATTAGGGCTAGCCTGAAAACCCAATTGGCCTGGTGTTCCTCCAGGACAGGGTTGGGAACCACTGCCTTAGGGCAGAATTCTGTTATGCAAGGTTCTGATTCAGATGTTAACCAGGTTTCAGCTAGGAATAGGTAGCCTAGTTGTTCTTTGATTATCCAGTCCTTAATGAGGTCTGCCTTTGGGTTTATCGATCTTATGTTCATATATGCACAGGCTATTGATGTGTAAGTTGTATTGGGATTGTGGGTGCATTTTGGCTGGAGGAGGCTTCTTGGTTGTGGATGGGTGTTATGGGTTGTTGTTTTTGGCTTGGGAAATGGCCTTTTTCCCCAACTGGGGGGGATGCTTTTGTAGGTGATTGTTGAACAGTCTATCAGATTTCTGGGTGGATGGGGTTTTCTTGAAGGTTGATTGTGTCTGTTGGATTCTGTCAGAATTGGGATGGGGGAGATGTGGTATCCAGATGTGTTCCATTTTGTTAGGAGCGGGAAGAGTAGTAGGATGGTGAGCAGGAGTTTTGTTGTGCTGGGTGTCATTTTTGATTGTATATGGGGGGAGTGCTAGAGCTATAGGGGTTGGTTGGTATGCAAGGTAGTGCCTTGGAGTTCTTATTGGTTGGGATTCCGCTGTGCTCTTATTTTGGTCGGAGCTGCAGTCTTTTAAGCAGGATCCCCTGCTGGCTTGGGGGTGGGGGTGGGGTGGGGGGAGGAGCTGTGTCTTATGGTAATAGTACAGAATATTCAGAATTTGTGTTCAGCTGACCTTAGTAGTAAACCTCTATATTCAACAAATGTTAATAGTTTGCAATAGTCAGATTTTTACATTCAACTAATATTAACATTAAACAATTTGACTAATATTGGCATTAAACTTTAAAATGCAACTAGTTTATCAACTAATGGCACTTATCAACTAACGGCACTAGTATTAGCATTGAGTTTCAGATTCAACAGATGTATCATCTAATAGCTTTAGTCTAACTTTTAAACTCAACTAACAATAGCTTTAAACTTTTAGATTCAATAGCTTTTTTTTTTTAGTAAAATTATATATACAGAGTTATAACAAGTAATTATACTTATTACTTAGCTGTTTGAACAGTCTGAGATTTAGGGGAGATGGTGGATTCCTTTTCAAATGATCTCCTCTGCAGGCTCGGGGGAGGGGAGGATCTGTGCTCTGGAGCCCCGCTGCTGGTGTCCTGCCACTGGTATCGGTGTGGCCTCAGCGGTTCCCCTTTTTAAAACTTTCTCCTCTGCAGGCTCGGGGGAGGGGAGGATCTGTGCTCTGGAGCCCCGCTGCTGGTGTCCTGCCGCTGCTATCGGTGTGGCCTCAGCGGTTCCCCTTTTTAAAACTTTCTCCTCTGTAGGCTCGGGGGAGGGGAGGATCTGTGCTCTGGAGCCCCGCTGCTGGTGTCCTGCCACTGGTATCGGTGTGGCCTCAGCGGTTCCCCTTTTTAAAACTTTCTCCTCTACAGGCTCAGGGGAGGGGAGGATCTGTGCTCTGGAGCCCCGCTGCTGATGTCCTGCACATACTATTTTTTCAGTGCAGAACCATTTCCGTATTTAGTTGCTTTCACTAGGTTATTTTATATCTGGGACAATGACTATCTGAAAATATTTGTCAGTCTGCAGTGCAACCTAAATTTGGATATTTTTTGCTTGATTTTGAAACACATGAAAATATCTTTTGGCCTCTATTTGTTATCAGGCAATTTTTTTGGATGCTATGTGCTGGACTTTTTTTTTTATATATCAGAGAAGAAATTAAATTCAGATATCTCCCAACAGTATCACCTTTCCAGAATCCTTTGATCCTCAGATTCTCCACTCTGTTCAATAAATTTTCACTACACAGAGCTTTGTGTCCTGTCGTCATGGGATCATTATATATTTATTTTTTATTTTTATTCAACATTTAATTGTTAAGTGTTACTTTTGTATATTTAAATGTACTAGTAAATTTCATAAATTTTAATAGATTATTGCTAGTACTTAGCTTTTTCCATTGTGGTCGGAATCAGGGACAGATATCACCAACAATGCTTTTTCAAGGTGAAGTCCCTAATGATATTGTCTATGAGGATGGCAACAATATCATTAGGGACTTCACCTTGAAAAAGCATTGTTATGCGAAACATGTTGGTGATATCTGTCCCTGATTTTGACTACAATGGAAAAAGCTAAGTACTAGCAATAATCTATTAAAATTTATGAAATTTACTAGTACGTTTAAATATACAAAAGTAACACTTAACAATTAAATGTTGAATAAAAATAAAAAATAAATATATAATGATCCCATGATGACAGAACACATAAAGGCTTCTGGGTCATCTATGGTCCATGTGTAGGAACCGCTGTCCATGGCTTTGTGAAGAGAAACAAGTGTGGCTGGAAGGAGGAGGAGAGAGCTGGCCAGAAGAGGTAAACACCGGCGGGAGGGAGGCACAAACTTGGGCCAAAGAATGGAGGTAGGGAGGGAGAGGAGCATGTTGGGACACAGAAGGGTGGAAAAAGGGCGTTTTGGGACATAAAAGGGAAAAGCAAGACCCCATTTGTAACTACAAGTTCAATGTAAGTCAGACATTCATAATTCGGGGACTGACTGTATATGAGTTCCTTATAACACTAGTAACATTGTATGAGATTTGAAACCTCAAATTATGTAAATGGTTATCTGATGCTTTATAGCAGGGCTTCTCAACCTGGTCCTTGGGGCACACCAAACCAGTCTGGTTTTCCAGATGTCCATTATAAATTTGCATGAGATAAATTTGTATTCAATGCAGGCGGTGAATAAAAATTTGTCTAATGCATATTCATGGAGCATACTGGAAATCTGACTAGCTAGATGTGTTCCAAGGATTAGATTGAGAACTCTGCATTATAGAAATATAGGGCTCCTTTTACTAAGCTGCACTAGCGGTTTTAGCGTGCGTGCTAGATGCTAGTGCCTCCATAGAGCTGGCGTTAGTTTTTCCACATAGCGCAGGGGTTAGTGCGCACTAAAAACGGTACCACAGATTAGTAAAAGGAGCCCATACTGTACTATATAAATTTTCCACTCTCAGCATCAGGATTCAGAAGTCACCATAATACAGAATCTCTTTTGCTAGATCTGATGAAATCCTATGCAAAGCTGAATTGGGCTTTGATGCTTTATGGATACCAACTCGACTTGACCGCAGCTTTTGATACAGTCTCACGTCTGAAAATCCTCAAAAGACTTAAGGAGTTTGGTTTGTATTCTACCATCTTACAATGATTTCCTCTTCACTAATCATTCCTGTTCAGGTCAATGGAACAATGAAAGGTCAGAAAACAGACACGTCAAATTGGGAGCTCTACATGTGTCTTTATTATCACCAACTCTTTTCAATTTGTTTCTGGTCCCTTTAGAAAAGCGATTAGAGTCTTGGAACATCAAATTCTAATCTTTGTAGATGATATACAGCTGTTAATATTTGTGGGCGACAACCAAGAAGTAATTTCTGACCTCAATACACTGTAACACATTATTTTTAGTGTCAAGCATAGCCAACCTCTCCCACCTAGAGCTAATCCAAAACGCTGTGACTAGGCTTCTAACAGTCGTGTGCAGTACTGACCACATTACACCAGTACTATTCGAATTATACTGGCTTCCAAAAACCAAACAAATTGAATTTAAGCTGCTTTGTCTAGTCTTCAAAGTCGACCATCTTCATCGTCCAGAATATCTGTACAAGAAACTGGCCAGATATCAACCTTAACAGACAAAAGTGATCATGAAAAAAACCTTTCATACTAGAGGGACAGGACACTAATTCCTTAAATACAAAAATCCAGAAAACAACGGCCTTAGAGAAATTATCTTAAGTCAGAACGTGAAAACTTGCCAGTCTGGGTGTCCCACCTTCACTGAGAAAGGGACTTATTCTTGGATAAGCAGAAGTGAGAAAGATGTTACTTTCAAAAACTATATTTCATCACTGTTCTCAATATTGATTACAAGAACATGGCATCATCAAAAAGTGATTCACCCTTAGCAAATTCCTGGCAACCCAATTTTATACAGGAGTGCAGACTACCGAGCTCTGTTCAGAATCAGATCAACATGGTGAAGGATCATTGCATTACAAAAGCATTCTTGAGCAGGCCTTCAACTATGTCTTCCATGATATTCTGAATAGAGGGTCCTGCAGGCTCTTGATCATTTGTAGTGATGTGCACAGCAAAAATCCTTATTCGCCAGAATTGTATTAGGTTTCTAGTGGTGTAAATCCTCATACCTTTTATAGAATAGTGTTCCACATTGATTTTTTTTGGGTGCTGTATTTTCAGTGCCACTTACTACCTGGATAGTAGTGATATTGAATCCACTCTCCAGATAGCTAACTGAATGAAGCTGGGACTGTCTTTTAGCTGTTCTAGCTTTATCTGCACAATTAGCCAGTTAGACACTAACAAGATAACTTATAGCTCCACACTTGCTCTGTCCCATACTACCCCGATATAAACTGAATAGTACTGCTGAATATCTTGATCATGCTTATCTGGATATCAGATTCTGTTACCCAGATAAGTACAACTAAATAATGTTCTGCAAATATTTTCATTGCTACATTACTGCAGCTTAGTTGGAAAATGGATTAAAAAAAACAAACAAAAGAAAACCCTGGGCAAGTTGATTGTCCCTTCAATTGACCAATCTCTTAACTAGCAAAAATATTAACTTAATATTAACTTCTACAGCTGCCTTGCTAAACATTTTCAGTATCTAGTTCCGTTTCTTTCAAAACTCCATTAGATTTTCAAAATACTATAATAGTCTATACCAGGGGTGTCCAACCTTTTGGCTTCCCTGGGCCACATTGGCCGATAAAAATGTTTCTGGGCCGCGCAAATGCTGCAGTAAGACAGAGGAGGGAGCTGGCATGACGGTAAACACCCAGGGACAGCAGAGGAAAACACTCGACCAGGGCAGCACAAAATACTTCATGGGGTCGCAGTTTGGACCCTCCTGGTCTATACATTCAAAGTGATTTAGATATTCAAATCTATGAAAAACTGAACTGTTCATTGATAGTTTTCTGACATTTTTCTTCGACTGTAACAACTAGTTGAGAGGCGTATATAATAGCCAAAAGGTGTAGAAAGTCATAAAGAAGCAAACATGCCATTCGTCAGCATTTATTCTTGTACTGCAATGCAAGGTGCTCATAAAAACTGGAATTGAGAAGTTATTTATGTCTTCTCTGGACTTCTTTGAACTTTTAAAGATTGCTTTTCTTTAATACCTAAATGATATAAACCACTGGAAATTATTTTCGGCCACTATCATGCCAGGATACAGAATGATTTAACCAATATGTAGTTGCTCATAAAAACTTGTGATGAATATCCCTTGAAGATTTATTAGGGAATGGGGAATTTTTGATTTTGTTAAAAATAGTTGTTGCCTTATTTTGGAAAATATTGTTTATAATGTAAAAAGTTGAGAGGCTGCCCTGACAATATTAAACACTGAAATATGCTTTGATGCTTTTAAGTATTGGGCAGTAAAAAAAAAAAAAAGAATATTAATACAGAACTAATAATATCAATGAGGGGCATTTTCAACATAATTACTACATCCAATTTTGGATGTCTTGGAAAAAACATTCAAAAATCCAGATGAGAAAACAAGAAAATATCTATCTTTTTGTTTTGAAAATGGCCATTTCCTAGATGTGTTTGTCTTCAGTGCATCTATCTTTTTGAACCATTTTTGAAAAAAAAAAAAAATTCCAAATGAAAAATGCACAAACACGAGTCATTGGGACACAGGAGGGAGCCAGCATTCTTAGTAGACTAGCCACACAGATATCCCAGAAGTGCAGTTGGGCACCCTAGGGGGCACTGCAGTGAAATTCACATAAAAGGTCCCAGGTACACATCCTACCATAATTGGCTTAACAATAATAAATTATCATTAAATATAAATAAAACAAAAGCTATGATTTTTAACTGGAAAAGAGATATCGGACTTAATTCTCCTTTCCTCCTTAACAATAAACCCATTGAAATCGTCCCCAAAACGAAAATACTAGGCGTAATAATTGACGATAGTCTGGAATTTAAAGATCACATTAATAATCTAGTTAAAGCCTGCTTCTACAAATTGCGCTTAATTCGATCTCTTTCTAAATTTCTCGAACTCAAATCTCGCAATATCTTAATTCATTCTTTGGTTATATCAAAACTGGATTATTGCAACTCTTTGTTGCTCAATATCACCCAAAAGCAAAAACGACAAATGCAAATAGTTCAAAACTCGGCCATAAAACTAATTTATGATGCCAAGAAATTCGATCACGTCACTCCACTCTTTAAAGATGCACATTGGCTTCCAATTTGCCAACGTATACAGTTTAAAGTTTTACTACTTATCTATAAAAACTTGATCTTCAAAGAACCACAATGCATTTCTAAGATGCTAATTCCCTATTGTTCTGCACGCTCTCTCAGATCATCTTCCCAAAACCTATTAGTAATTCCATCTTTGAAAATTATAGGCACCCGTAGATTGGAAATGTTTTCGGTCGTCGGCCCCCAATGGTGGAACTCTTTGCCCCAATATATAAAAAACGAAAAAGATGTTCCTTCTTTTAAGAAATCTCTTAAAACTTATCTTTTTAAAAAAATTTTTAATACATAAAAATAAAAAACAAATTCTCCCATTTTTTTAAAAAAAAAAAATTTTAATTTTTCGTTTCAAGTATTTTAATACCTCCTTGATGTTCTATCCTTAAATGTATTTCTCTTTTTACGATATGTAACTTTAACCTCCCTTTCCTCCCAATTGTTGTTGGTCCTGTCTAAAATCTAATGTTTATTTATTGTATGTTATTATTACTTTAATGAATTGTATGTTTTTATTATCTTATCAAATTGTATTTTAATGTACATCGCTTTGTATAATGATATAGCGATCCATCAAATATTTAATAAACCTTGAAACCTTGAAACCTTGAACCCCCTTACATTGTATGGTGAGCCCTCAAATCTCACAAAAAAACTACTGTACCCAGCTGTATACCTCTTAATAGCCCTTATGCCTACAGTTGTCACCTATATGTCAGTATATTAGGTTTTGGGTGGGTTTTGGAGGGCTCATACTTTTTACCACAAGTGGACTAGATAGAATGGGATATAGGTCCAGGTCCCCCTCTCTGCAGTCCATTGCACCAACTATTAGGCTATTCCAGAGATCTGCTTGGTGATCTAATAGGACTGACCATAACATCTGAAGCTATCATACAGGCTGGTATTTACTGTTTCATTCACATCTAGTGGGGGTAGGAGGGGTCACTAACCACTAGGGGAGTAAGGAGGCCATGCCCTCATGCCTCCAGTGGTCATATGGTCAGTTTAGACATATTTTTGACACTTGGGTCAGATTCTCAAAACTAAAATCTGACTTTAACGTGCTCACTAAACCGGTTCTAGCATGCATGTATTTTAGCGGTGGATTATCAACATGGCTTACCGAGGTCTTTCCTGTGTTTTCTAGCAGTCTCGGATACGGCCATGCAAATATAGTACAAAAAGATCATTACTATTAACATGATCACTCCATGTGATTCTCTATAATCACCAAGTGATTCTCTAACTTTGTTGTGCCACATTTGTGGCCAAAGTTTGCTGACAGGTGTGAGCTGTCATTGTCTTACTTTCTGATCAGTGCTTGTGCACTGATTAGCTCAGACCCCCCTCCCCCCACTCAAATATAAAAATAACAAACCCCAAATCAAAGTTCGGAAGGAGAGATACCCACCGTCTCCTACCGTGTCGCATAATCACATGACACTGCTACCTCTCCCTCACCCCCACCCCCACAGCAGGAGAGATGCCCACTCACTCCCGCCAGCAAGCAATGCCCCCCATGACACACACCCCCAGCAGTGCAAGAGATACCCATTCACTCCCACCACCAAGCAATGCCCCCAACTCCCCCCCCCCCCCGCAGCGGGAGAGATGCCCACTCCCTCCTGCCACCAAGCAACGTTCCCATGACAACCCCCCAGCAATAGGAGAGAGGCCCATTCCCTCCTGCCACCATGCAACCCCCCCCTATGCCTCCGATGTCCCCTTGTCCTTTCCCCCTTACATTGTTAATAATAGCTGGCCATAGGGATACACACTGAAATGTACTCAATGGGCTAAGTTCTTATGTTCTTAAGTTTACTCTTCAATGTTTTCTATATTCAGTTCTGATTACCATATCTCAAGAAAGATATAGCAAAATTAGAAAAGGTTCAAAGAAGAGCAACCAAAATGATAAAAGGGGTGGAACTCCTCTCATATAAAGAAAGGCTAATTAGCTCTTCTGCTTGGAAAAGAGATGGCTGAGGAGGGCTATGATTGAGGTCTTCAAAATTCTGAGTGGTATAGAACAGGTAAAAGTGAATCAAAAACCACAAAGATCAGGGAACACTCAATGAAGTTACATGAAAATACTTTTAAAACATATAGGCAGAAATATATTTTCACTCAAAGAATAGTTAAGCTCTGGAACGCATTGCCATAGGTAACAGTGATTAATATAGCTGGGTTTACAATAGGTTTGGACAAGTTTCTGGAAGAAAAGTCCATAGTCAGCTATTGAGACAGACATGGGGGAAGCCACTGCTTGTCCTGGGATTGGTAGCATAGAACATTACTATTATTTGGGTTTCTGCCTTTGCTGGTGTCCTGGATTGGCCACTATTGGAAACAAGGCTCGATGGACCATTAGTCTGATGTTCTTATGATACCTTATTTAACCACAATACACATTTTGTAATGGTGCCATCTTTCCAGTTTTTAGAAAGAATACACTGAGCTGCTAATGAAAGAGAGCATATATACGTACTTTTGGAAATCTCTACATTCTTCATTTACATACATTCCATCTCTCATCACTGACGATGTAATACATCTGATTTCTATGTGATAGTAAACAGCTCATTGGTTCTGTTAGTTCTGGTGAGTTTTGATCTAACTCACTTCAGGCATTGCCCCAGGTACATTAGATAAAGTAGAAGCCCACCAGGACAGCTAGGGAAAAATGCTTGAATACCTGAATAATTTGTAATCCGCATAGAATTGTAGGATATGAGGAATATATATTATAAACAAATATAAATTATTATAAACACTGATAAAGAAATACTGCTAATTGCATGTGGAAACAAAAGCTTTGCTTTTCCCATTTGTTTTGCACAAGTTTCGCCCAAAACATTGTGGTACATACTCTTACATTCTCTGTGCTGCCTTTCAAAGCAACACTCATAAAACTCGCAGGTTTTCCCAGACTTTGGATTTTTCTTTTTTTTTCTTTTTTTATAAATCTTTATTTAATTTTATAATTTGACATAATAAACAGTCAATTCAAAGAAATATTCCAATACCAGTCTCAACCATTGTTAACATTATAATCAAAAAGATAAATAAAATAGCAAAGGAAAATAAACAATTCAATAGTATAGTACAATAGGAAAAATTTTCCTTAAAATTCTAATTATACTGGATTGGAAAAATTAGACCTCAATAAAGGGGGAGAAAGCTAATTTAGCTGAGTTTCAATCAAACATTACTAAGAAAATACAGATGGTATTGAGTAAAGGCAAGGAACCTAATTAAACTAAGCGGGTTGTAACTACAATTCTCACAGGAATATTAAATTTGCTCTTTTGCAGAAATAAATTTTATCAACTGCTGAGGTTCAAAATAAACATGTCTATTCCCCTGATAGACCATCACACATTTACAGGGGTATCTGAGTACAAACGTAGCACCCAGCTGTATGACCCTCGGTCTCAAAATGAGAAACTGTTTTCTTCTCTTTTGGGTCAACCTTGACACATCAGGATACATTCTCACAGTTTTTGTCATAAATGGTATATCCTTAAACTTAAAAAACATCTTAAGCATCCATTCTCTGTCAGAGTCTATAGCAAATTGTACCAGCAGCGTCGCAGTTGCCGGTGGCTCATTATCCAACCTCTCAAGGAAATTTGTTAGGTCCAAACTATCAGCAGACAAATTCTGCTGGCCTGGTTCCTGACCCAAAGTCCTAGTTGGCAAGTAATATATTTTAGTGAGAGGTGGGTAAGAAGTTTCGGGCACTTTCAAAATCTCTTTCAGGTATTTCTTAAATATATCTTGTGGAGACATAGTTGAAAGTTTTGGAAAATTTATAATCCGAAGATTACATCTTCTGGTCATGTTTTCCAACATTTCAACTTTAAAATTAAGATTTCCACTATCCCTGACCCACACCGAGGCCTGGGATTCCAAAGATTTTATTCTGGTCTCATGTCCATCCACTTTTGTTTCCACATTAGATAGTCTATTTTTCAATTCCATATTTTCAGAAACAACAGTTGTATATCTTGTAGTAAGTTGCTGCATTTGGGATCCTAAAGAGAGTTGCAAAGTGGATATTGCTTCCCATAATGTTTCCATAGTGAAAACTTTGGGCCTCTGCATGGGAGTTAGTTCAGACCCATGACCCTCTGTTGCAAACAAGTTACCTGTTACCTCTGCTGAAGATGCATTCAGTTCCAAAAAATCCTGGGGAATTTGCAGGTTCAATTTCTCTAAGTGCACAGTTGATTCATTTGGCTTCCCTTCACCGCTCTCCGAGACATTCCCCGCTCTCGGTAGCGCTGGTGAGGAAACACCCTGGGGCGCTCCGACCACTATCTGCTAGTCTAACGCCCCCGGGCGACTCGGAGGACTCCGCTCCTCCGGAGACAGCGATGTTGCTTCGAGGGAGAGATCAAACGCTTCAGCCAGCGCGTCTCTCCTTGCCGAAGAAATCTCCGGTCGACTCGTTCCAGCCCCACGCTGGAGGAAAGCATCCATCGGGCCCGCAGCTGCCATCAAAGATTCCTCCGGGAAAACCCGGAGCTTAGACTTCCGTTTGACCATTGTGCGGTCCAGGTAAGAAAAACTAACAGTGCTGAGCCTTCATGAATGCTCAACACCAGCTACTCGCAGCCATCTTGTCCAGCACACGCCCCCGACTTTGGATTTTTCCACTTCTTTTTTTTTTTTTAAATCAATAAATTATCTTTTATCCCACACCATCTACAATTCTGGGTGGCTTCCATGATTTATACATCTATATATATAAAATCGGAGGTATGTATGTGTGTATGTATGTATGTATGTGTGTGTGTGTGTATGTGCCGCGATCACGCAAAAAAAACGGCTTGACCGATTTGAACGAAACTTGGTATGCAGATCCCTCACTACCTGGGGTGATATGTTCTGGGGGTCTCGCGGCCCATCTGCACACGTGGGCGGAGCTACAAACAGAACATCAGATTTCACCCATTCATGTCTATGGAAAAAATGTAAAAAGCTGCCATTCTCACAGTAATTCAAAAACAGCTTGACCGCTTTGAACGAAATTTGGTATGCCGATCCCTCACTACCTGGGGTGATATGTTCTGGGGGTCTCGTGGCCCACCTGCACACATGGGCGGAGCTACAAACATAAAATCAGATTTCACCCATTCATGTCAATGGAAAAAATGTAAACAGCTGCCATTCTCTCAGTAATTCCAACTACCTGGGGTGATATGTTCTGGGGGTCTCGCGGCCCACCTGCACACGTGGGTGGAGCTACAAACAGAACATCAGATTTCACCCATTCATGTCAATGGAAAAAATGTAAAAAGCTGCCATTCTCATAGTAATTCAAAAACGGCTTGACCGATTAGAACGAAACTTGGTAAGCTGATCCCTCACTACCTGGGATGATATGTTCTGGGGATCTCGCGGCCCACCTGCACATGTGGGCGGAGCTACAAACATAAAATCAGCTTTCACCCATTCATGTCAATGGAAAAAATATAAAAAGCTGCCAGTCTCACAGTAATTCAAAAACGGCTTGGGAGCTTACCTAAGATGGCGGATTGGGAGTAGCTGCGGAGACGCAGTCGTGCTCATCGTGTGGATTTCCTAGAGTTATGGTAAAAAGAAAGTCTAAACTTCGGGTATTCCCCGTTGAGGCAGCAGCACCATTGGGTCCGATGGATGTCTTTGTAGAACGCGGCCCACGAACGTTACAACCGGAGGGTGCCACGGCTGGAGAGACTGCACAGGCTGAGGTGCGGGATCTCTCCTTTGAGGCTGTCATTCTGTCCCCTGATGAGCGAAGACCGCCTTGCTGTCCCGCTGCGACGGAGGAGTCGATTGTTGACTCACTGGCTCGAGATGCCCTCTTGCTGTCCTCTCTGTTTGGGAGGACTAACCCCGGAGGGGGAGGAGGAGTTTTCAAGATCACAGCAAGCGGTGAGGAGTTCACAGCAAGCCCGAGGAGACTCTTCAAGTTCACTGATGGCTACAGGTATTTCAGTAGCCCAAGAAACTCTTTTGATAAATGAAGTGGTATCTGGCTCAATGGGCATTGCAGGGATTCCTGGAACTGAGATTGTTCCCTTGCAAAGGCCCAAGGTGATTACGATGGAATCCATATGGGAGGCCATATCTAGTATGCAAACTTTACTGGGGAGTCAAATTCAGCTGACAATACTGTTATATCGGAAAATTTGGAACTAAAGGATAAAGTTACAAGTCTGGAAAATAAAATGAGTGACATTGAACCTAAAGTAAAAACTTTGGAAGTACAAGCCCAGACTTGGATTAAGGACAGTGCTAGTTTGCACTTTAAACAAGAAATGTTGGAAAATTCTGTTAGAAGATGTAATCTTCGGATTATTAATTTTCCTAAAGTACAAACAATAACTGCCCTAGCTATGTTTAAAAAATATTTGTTAGAAATTTTGAAGGTACCAGAAACTTCGTACCCACCTCTCACAAAAATATATTACCTGCCAACGAGAGTTAAATCTCAAAATCCAAATCAACAGAATTTATCTGTTGATAGTTTGGATTTAACACATTTTCTAGAGAGGTCGGATACGGAAAATCAGGTCCCTGCTACCTTAATAGTACAGTTTGCAATTGACTCAGACAGGGATTGGCTGCTTAAAATGTTTTTTAAGCATAGAGATGTTCCATTCATGACAAATATAATTAGGATGTACCCTGATGTATCTCGCTCGACCCAGAAAAGAAGAAAACAATTCTTAATATTGAGACCACAGGCTGTTCAGCTAGGGGCGACCTTTGTCCTAAGATATCCCTGTAAATGCGTTTTGACATATGGGGGGAATAGATATGTATTTTATGATCCACAGCATTTATCTAAATTTATTTCTGATAGAGAGTCTTCATGAGCTGCCTTGTTCTCTTGTTAAGCTCAACATATTGGTTCAAGAGCACTCAAAACGCCTATCTTTTTGCCTTATACTAATTGCCTTGATGACTTATTTCAGTCTTTTTCATTAGCCTCGTCTCCAAAATTGTGGACTAATAATGCGATGTATATTTTGATATTCCTTAGCTGTTTGGAATTTTGATTTAATTTCAATTTACACTGCATGTTTTCTTTTATTGACTTGTAATTATTGTCAATTATTAAAATTATAAATAAAGAATTAAAAAAAAAAAAAAATGGCTTGATCGATTTGAACGAAACTTGGTATGCAGATCCCTCACTACCTGGGGTGATATGTTCTGGGGTCTCGTGGCCCACCTGCACACGTGGGCGGAGCTACAAACAGAAAATCAGATTTCACCCATTCATGTCAATGGAAAAAATGTAAAAAGCTGCCATTTTCACATTAATTCAAAAACGGCTTGACCGATTTGAACGAAACTTGGTATGCAGATCCCTCACTACCTGGGTGATATGTTCTGGGGGTCTCGCGGCCCACCTGCACACGTGGGCGGATCTACAAACAGAACATCAGATTTCACCCATTCATGTCAATGGAAAAAATGTAAAAAGCTGCCATTTTCACATTAATTCAAAAACGGCTTGACCGATTTGAACGAAACTTGGTATGCAGATCCCTCACTACCTGGGGTGATATGTTCTGGGGGTCTCGCGGCCTACAACTCTATGTTGCTTGCTCAAGGGTGGGTTCACCCAAGAATTTATATGTTCTTGCTCCTGGAGATGAAACTAAAAATGTTGTTTATAATCAAGTTTTGCGTTAGTTGTATTGTATTCATTTTGTCAAATATTTCACATTATAAGTTGAATATATGTGTGTGTGTGTATGTATGTATGTTCCAGCATAACTCTTCAATGCATGGACAGATTTCAACCAAACTTGACATACACATTACTTACTATCTGAGGACAAACACTGTGAGGGTGGGAGGGGGGGATATGTAAAAATGATTGAAAATGACAGATTTTAGTATCTACTCCATAGTGTTTTCGGGCTCACAGATGAATACTCAGCATAACTCTGAAACGCATGGAGAGATTTCAACCAAACTTGGTACACATATGACTTACTATCTGGGGGAAAATATTGTGCAGGTGGGACGGGGTAAAATACTGTGGGGGTGGGAAGGGGGTGACATGTTAAAATTATCAAAAACGACAGATATTAATGTCCAACCCATAGTTTTCGGGCTCGCAGAGATGAATACCGATACTCCCGATGCCGTTTAAGTCTAAGTTCAGCCCCATAGAGAGGGACATTCCTTTGGGACATGTGGAGGGTAGGGGGTTGGGACATGGGGGTGGGGCATATGGGACATGTGGGGGGGGTAACGTGGGGGGTGGGACATGTGGGACATAGTGGGGTGGGACATGTAGGGGGTTGGACATTTTGGGATAAATAAATATCCGGGCAACGCCGGGTAATCAGCTAGTAATTAAATAAAACAAACTCAAATATAGACAACATATAAACTAAAAATTCATTACAGTCCCTTTTTTGCCATTACTTAAAAGAAAGCTTGTTGGAAAAGAAAGGCCTTGAGTTGTTTTTGAAATGTGACAATTGAGTCTATCTGCCACAGGTTTTGTGGCAAAGAGTTCCAAAGCTTGGGAACTGAAATTCTACATGTCATTGTGGTCTTTTTTTGAGGCTAGTACAAAAAGAAGACAAAATCCACTGCAAGTCCAAAGACAAACCAAAACAACAGTGTAGAAGCTGAAAAGTTATGCAGCCTATAGCGTTCAACCCAAGAAATGTATTGGTATATGAATGTCAACTCAACATGATTCATGTTTTGGCCACAAGGCCTGCCTTAGGAGCCTGATGGGTTGAAAGAAACTATTGTTTGGCTTAAAAACACCAACAATTTGCAAAATGTCCAAGTAACGCTTATGATAAATATTCAAAAAACTAACAAAGCAGATGTAACCACTTTTTTTTGTCTCCTCTGCAGTTGCTTTGTTTTTGTTTTTTGAGGTTCACATGCATTGCTTGTCATCCATAGGATTAGGTTGGCTAGAAACAGCACTGAAAGAAGAATGCATCCAATTGCCTTGGAGTAGTTGCTGCTCAGTGTAACAAGATCTTCAGTCAGTTAAGATGATGATTCTGCCTGTATTCTGTTACCAAATGGGTATGTTGCCAGTGGTTTTTCAGGGGTCTTTTTAAAAGAAATTAAATAGTACTATGACAAAATTTATTTGGCTGTGGAAAGCAGCAAGAATTGCCATGGTATCTCTACAAAAAACTAATTGCGGAGGGTGGGGTAAATACCATCAAGCCTATAAATGCGTCAGGGTATGTATTGGATCCTCCCTGAGCTCATGGAAAATCTCCCAGACTGGTTATGTCACCATTGAGGTTGAGTCATGTATTGAGTATTAAGATGCCTAGATTATATAAGGATAATAGAATCCTAGTAGATACACTGAAAACCTTAAAATATGTGAATAATTTAATACATATTTTGGTTCATAAATCAACTCATCAGACCCTATGGCTGAATTCCAAGATTCAAATTGGCGGATTTAAGGTCATCTAGAAGTATTGGATGAAGGTGGATATACGTACTTTGGATGGTAAGCTGCTTGATTTTTCACAATTGCAACACAAATTTGGTCTTAATAAATCACAAAATTATAGATGGTTGCAGTTGAAGCAGGCCATTCAGGTTGGACTCCCTGAATGGAAAAACCTCAGTAATCAGTATAGTTTGCTGATCTTATGCTTTCAGGTGGACTTCCTGGGACATCAGGCCGCTTAGTGGTATAAATTAATATCTGGATTTTTAAATAAGAAACCAAAAACTGGTCTTTGGAACATTTGGAGCCGTGAGATCAGCATTAAGTTACTGCATCTCAATGGCCACGTATTTGGGCTTGGAGGATGAGATGTACAGTATCTGCATCTATGAGACAAACTTGTTTTTTTCTGTTACATAGACCATTTTGGACCCCGGTTCGTTTACAGAAGTTAGATAGCTTTAAATCTAATAGATGCTGGCACTGTCATCTTAAAGCTGGGACATTAGATCATTTGTTATTCTATTGTCCATTAATACTTGCTTTTTGGAAATCAATATGGGGTCAAATAAATAATTTGTTAGATAATCCGGTGGCATTATCCTATGACACTGTATTGTTTGGCATGTCAAAGAGGGCTAAAAGCCAAATATCCTCTAATAACAATAAGCTTCTACTCATTATGACAGGGGTTGCCATACTGTAGGGTCATGAAATGGTTAACTGTTGTTTAAATATTGCTCTGGCCTACATAGCTGAAAACAGTGTACAATCTATTGACCTCATCTGCCTGAAATGTATGTCCCTGCCTTACCATATTGTAAGCTGAATAGATAAGAGTTTGAGCCATGATATGCCCTGCCCTTCTGTACATGTAACATTTAGACCTGTAAGATTTAGATAAGCAGAGAAATGAGCTAGTTTCCTATAGGATTAAGTTGTATCCCTGAACCTATCATAAGTGCTGGCTTAGGACCAATAATAATTTTACAAAAGTTATAGAAGTAACAAATGAAAATTGTAGTTTTTGCATATATTAGTTTGCATTTGCTTAATGAAAAGGGCATAAAAGTCAGTGCATTTCCTGTTTCTGACACTCTAGTAGGCAGGCTGTTAACTGCACTAGAGTCCAGCATGCTGTAATAAACCTCTTGTACTTTCTTCACGCCTCTGACTTTTTGTGTCCAAGTGACCTCTACTGGCTTGGATGAATGGTCTTCAAGATGAAGGTTTAGGTCTCCTAGGATAAGATTGTGTGCTGCTGTAAGTGAGTTTTGGTATATGAAGTTTTCAAATTCGGATCTAACCATGGCCCAGTTTCCCGGTGTTATATAACAGAGCATGCAGTTTAGTGAGTTTTTCAGTGCGGTAGAAGAGATTTGACATGCTAACATTAATGCTAACATTAATGCTAACATTAATGCTAGGGGCTAACATTAATGCTTTGTGCTTGTGACAGATGTGCATAAAATTATACAACATGTTATTCTGAAATGAATAATGATGAACCCTTGCTGAGAATTAATTTCCTTTGAGATAATTCCTTTGTTTCATATTCACTATGACAGAGCAGGAGCCAAACTGTATGGGATATTATAAGGAAAAGAACCTCCCCATAGACTAATATTTGCTGTCTCACTCCTGACTATAGTCTTAACAATGAAGATAGTCATTATGCAGCTTGCACGTAATAGCACTATAATTACAATTGTTATGGATGCTGAAAGCTTCTTTCTGAATTACCGTAATGCTGTTGTTTTTTTTTCATTTTTATTATTTTTGTAGGGATTTACACAGGAAGTACATCAGGATAGAAGATCCAGAATGCAGAAATCATCTCTTCTATTTATGCCAAGGGTCTCAAGCCCCAGTTCTTGAGGGTTGCAAATTGATTGCATTTTTCTGAATATTCTTCATGAATATGAATGAATCAGAGTTGTATACAATTGGAGTAGTATGCTTGCAAATCTCTTTCATGATTATTCATTAATGGTATCCTAAAATTCTGACTGGCTTATGGCCTGAAGGACTGAAGAAGGGAAGATTACTGCAATCTATACTAGTGGTTCTCAAATCTGTTCTGCAGAGCCACCAGCTAGTTGAATTTTCAGGATATCTCTAATGAACATGCATTTAAATAATCAATTATTTTTCATAATAAAATTATCATCAATTAATCACTAATTGACTAATTTGTTTTTGACATATCTTAGACATCTATGGGCTCTTTTTACTAAGCTGCGGTAGCATTTTTAGAGCATGCTGCAGATTAGCGCACGCTGCCCCCCGCTCTACATGGAAAAACTAATGCCAGCTCAATGGAGGCATTAGCGTCTAGCGTGCGTGGCATTGTAGCGTGTGCCAAGTGTGCCCTAAAACTGCTAGTGCAGCTTAGTAAAAAGAGCCCTATGTCACCCTCGATGATTCAGTTTCTGGATATTCAAACTGAATTTCAACAGAGTGGATTTAGTACTTCCATTTATAGGAAGCCCACTGATTGGAACACTGTCCTTCACTATAATAGTTATCATCCAAAGGCATCGAAGGACAGTGTCCTGATCGGGCAGTTTTTGAGAGTGAAGAGGCTTTGTAGTGAGTCAGCAGAATTTGTGCAGCAATCCCAGAATATGGCGGAGCGCTTTAAACAAAGAGGTTATCCTCATAAGATAGTGGGGCGGGCATTTAAAGAAGCAAAGCACGCTGATAGAAACTGGTTGATGTGCAATAATGATAAACAACGGAATGATAAACGTTTGACATGCATGCTGCCCTTTTCTAGTCAAGCCCAGCAGATAAGGAAGGTTATCAAATATAACTGGCACATCGTGCAACTTCATCCTGGTTTGCAGGAAGTCCCAAGTTTGCGTTTAAACGTGGCCGTAATATGAGGGAAATGTTTGCGGTTACCTGTAAACAGGTGGAATGTGGAAGTGGGGGTCATCAGAGATGTAAAGGATGTATATACTGCCAAGTTGCGCTGGAGGTGGGATTAACATTCCCAATAGCAATAAAATATTTTATCTACAAGACAGAACTGACTATAATACTAGTCAAGTTATGTATGGGATAGTATGTCCATGCAAATTGTGGTATATTGGACAAACAAAGTATAAAATTAAATATCGAATTGCTCAACATGTTAGTAACTTGCGGTTGAAAAAAACTGACCTCCCTCTGGTATCCCATTGGTTTCATCAGAAACATGTTGCTAATGAACTAAGATTTGTAGTGTTAATGCAAGTATGTTTGACTAAAGGGGGTAATGTGTCAGATGTATTATTAAGAAAAGAGCAAAGGATGATTTATACTTGGGGAACAGTTGAACCCATGGGATTGAGCAAAGAAGTAAATTGGCATGTGTTATGAATTAGGTAATTACTGCTAGTGGATAAATGGGTGACAGGAAGTGAGGTCAATATGTTCCTTTGTTCAACATTCGGTCCCCATATTCTAAAATTAGTTTCTACTAGTTTGACAAGCTCTGTTCCAAAATCCTTATCTATCCAATTATAAAAGACTCAAAAATTAGTGCTGCCGAATGCACAAATTATCGCCCCATTTCTAATATCCCCTTCTTATCAAAAGTTACTGAAAAGATCGTATTCAATTAGATATCCGATTTCGTGGAAAGCACCAATGCTTTACACCCAAATCAGACTGGATTTAGAAAACATCATTCAACCGAACTCTCTTTAATTGGTCTTCGCACTAACATTAATTATCACCTAGACCACCATAACTCTATCTTACTAAGTTCTCTTGACTAATCTACTTTTGATACAATCGATCATCCTTTGCTAATTCATTGACTAGAGGAAATAGGGATTACTGGCCAAATCCTTAATTGGTTTATTTCATATTTCAAGGAACGCACCTCAAAAGTATCATTCAATGGCTTAAAATCTTACACATTCACAAACAACTACGGTAGACCACAAGGATCCAAACTCTCCCCACTTCTTTTTAATATTTTCCTGGCTCCATTAATCACACTAGGACAATCAGTTGGTTTTACCATCTTCGCATATGCAGACGATATCCAATTAATACATCCCCTCAACTTAGATGATCCAAACAATATTCTTTCCATCAACAAAATATCGACAAGATTCATGACTGGTTAAACTTGAAAAAATTATCACTTAACTCCTCCCCCTGCAGTCCATTGGAGAGATCAATCTGCCTGCTTTTAAATATCAGCAGCAGTGGAGATCAACTGCTTTTACACCTAAGCAGCAACGAGACCAGCCACAACCACCGAGAGCACACAGACCCGATCCTACCAAGAGTGTGAACTCTTCCCCCCATGCAATCCGCTAAGAAGATCGACTGTCGGCTCCGGGCGGCTTTCCCGCAGAGGAGAGAATCCGGCATTCACCGTGGGCCTCATCTGGGGCAGCCTCCTTGGAGCGGCTGGGGCACGGGCAGTGTGTCTGGGAGGGAATGCATGGATGGGAGAACATCGCAGGGGAGGAGACATAGGCATCCTGGGACTGTCTGCCAAGTCTCTTCCCTGAAGAAGCCCTTTCTGGAAACGTCAATCGCTCCTCCTAAACTTACTTGCTCCACTTCATCACTGACGCTGAAACCGTGGATTGAAGACAAAGTTTTATTTTAATTTTTCTTTCCAGCTTATGATTTATCTTTAATCTTATCTATTGTTTTGCCTTTTGTCTTTGTTTTGTTCTATTTCTATCATTTAAATTTCTCCAGAATTCTATTGTTCAACGGCTCCCCCTTCTGCTTCTATTCCTTTCTCTCCTCTCTTCTACCTTCCAAAGTATTTAGATCAATGCTGTCTTGTTAAAATGTTTATTTTATTTTTATTTTTCCTCTAACTCTACTTTTCACTTCTCTATTACCCTCCAGGTACTTTAGTTAGATTGTGAGCCTTCGGGACAGTAAGGGAATTTTTCAAGTACCTTTCTTATTTCTAATCTTAATGTATATTTTCTGTAAACCGCTTAGAACCTAACGGATGTAGCGGTATATAAGAAATAAATTACATTACATTACATTACATTAATGTCACAAAAGCATAAACAAGAAAGATATTTCTCCTCTCTCCTATTAAAATCAAATCTATTCCAATACAGGCAGTACGTAGTATCAAGCTTCTAGGTATCACTTTGGATGAATCTCTCACTTTCTATGATTATATAAGTACAGTTATATGAAAATGTTTTTATCGTTTACGAATGATACGCTCTCTAACTAAATTTCTTGATATATTGGCTTTAAATACTTTAATCCATTCATTAGTTATTTCTTGTCTGGATTATGGCACTGCCTTATACCATGGTATTACCAAAAAAGAGTTAAAACGTTTACAAATAATCCAGAACACAGCAGTAAAAGTCATCTATAATGCCCAAAAATTTGACCACATAACTCCTCTTCTGATAAAAGCCCATTGGCTTCCCATCCATCACCGTATCATCTATAAAACTCTATTATTGACTTTTAAAACAAGAAATACTGGACAGCCAGAATTCATTAATAAATTTTTGATACCGTATGCTACATCACGTTTTCTTCATTCCTCAGAGCAAAATTTATTAGCAATCCTTGCCTTGAAGTTGTTGTCGAAAAGTTCATGTCATTTTCGTCTAACTTTTCCATGCACCTCCAAATAGAAAATTTGGCTGTTTGTCCACTTGGTATAAATTCATAATGAACAATCCTGATATCACAACAAAGGTTAGCAACATCATTTTGACTCTTGTTTGGACTGGTGGAACTTTTTTGGTCATGGAGAATTTTCTGACTTTTATTGTGCAATTTGATGCTTTGTTTCAGGATTATTTTGATACATCCATGTTTCATCACCAGTGGTAACACAGCCCAAAACATTGTCTTGCCTCTCCAAAAGGTCTTGGCAAACTTTGACTTTCCTTTGCTTTTGTTCATTGGTTAGCTCCTTCAAAACCATTTTTGCATATACAGTGGTGCCTCGCATAACGGACGCCTCGCACAGCGAACGCTGCGCACAACGAACTTTATGTCTTGATCCGTACAACGAACTTCGTTTCACACAACGAAGTCGCCCGAGCTGCATCCTTCCGCGCAGGCACTGCGCTTAACTGCCCTCTCTCCGCCTGGTTCCCTCTTGCCCCCCCTGACTCCCCGACACAATCGGGGCAAAAAGGAGCCCAAGCCCTCTTGCCCCGCCGACTCCCCGACACGATCGGGGCAAGAGGGAGCTCAAGCCCTCTTGCCCCCCCCCGACTCCCCGACACGATCGGGGCAAGAGGGAGCTCAAGCCCTCTTGCCCCCCCCGACTCCCCGACACGATCGGGGCAAAAGGGAGCCTAAGCCCTCTTGCCCCGCCGATTCCCCAACTCCCCGACAATATCGGGCCAGGAGGGAGCCCAAGTCCTCCTGGCCACGGCGACCCCCTAACCCCACCCTGCACTACATTACGGGCAGGAGGGATCCCAGGCCCTCCTGCCCTCGACGCAAACCCCCCCTCCCCCCAACGACCGCCCCCCCCAAGAACCTCCGACCGCCCCCCCAGCCGACCCGCGACCCCCCTGGCCGACCCCCACGACACCCCCAACCCCCTTCCCCGTACCTTTCTGTAGTTGGCCGGACAGACGGGAGCCAAACCCGCCTGTCCGGCAGGCAGCCAACGACGGAATGAGGCCGGATTGGCCCATCCGTCCCAAAGCTCCGCCTACTGGTGGGGCCTAAGGCGCCTGGGCCAATCAGAATAGGCCCGGGAGCCTTAGGTCCCTCCTGGGGGCGGGGCCTGAGGCACATGGGCCCAACCCGACCATGTGCCTCAGGCCCTGCCCCCAGGAGGGACCTAAGGCTCCCGGGCCTATTCTGATTGGCCCAGGCGCCTTAGGCCCCACCAGTAGGCGGAGCTTTGGGACGGATGGGCCAATCCGGCCTCATTCCGTCGATGGCTGCCTGCCGGACAGGCGGGTTTGGCTCCCGTCTGTCCGGCCAACTACAGAAAGGTACGGGGAAGGGGGTTGGGGGTGTCGTGGGGGTCGGCCAGGGGGGTCGCGGGTCGGCTGGGGGGGCGGTCGGAGGTTCTTGGGGGGGGGCGGTCGTTGGGGGGAGGGGGGTTTGCGTCGAGGGCAGGAGGGCCTGGGATCCCTCCTGCCCGTAATGTAGTGCAGGGTGGGGTTAGGGGGTCGCCGTGGCCAGGAGGACTTGGGCTCCCTCCTGGCCCGATATTGTCGGGGAGTTGGGGAATCGGCGGGGCAAGAGGGCTTAGGCTCCCTTTTGCCCCGATCGTGTCGGGGAGTCGGGGGGGCAAGAGGGCTTGAGCTCCCTTTTGCCCCGATCGTGTCGGGGAGTCGGGGGGGCAAGAGGGCTTGAGCTCCCTCTTGCCCCGATCGTGTCGGGGAGTCGGGGGGGGCAAGCGGGCTTGAGCTCCCTCTTGCCCCGATCGTGTCGGGGAGTCGGGGGGGGCAAGAGGGCTTGAGCTCCCTCTTGCCCCGATCGTGTCGGGGAGTCAGGGGGGCAAGAGGGCTTGAGCTCCCTCTTGCCCCGATCGTGTCGGGGGTGCCAGGGACCACACGGAGTCACCCACCGTACCACCCGATTCGGGTAAGCGCAGGTATCGGTGGGTGGCTTATTTGCGGGGGGGGGTGCCTTATTTTACATTTTTTTCTAAAAAGGGGGGGCTGTCTTATTTGATGGCCCTGCCTTATCATCGGGGAAACACGGTAGAAAAAAAAAAAATGAACAGTTAAGTCCCAGTTTTTGCCGCTGAGACTCTGCCCTCTCACTGTAAAATTAGACTCTACTTAGTCTGTCTTTAAATTTAAAAAATGTGTGTTGTTTTAAAAAACAATTATGTTTTTAGCTGTATCTAAATAAAAATAATAACCAAAAATTTATCTTTTTTTATGTCATCTTAGCATATTTTATGCTACAGAACGAATTATTTTTTTTAACATGTATTGTTATGGGAAAACGCGTTTCACACAACGAACGTTTCACATAACAAACTTGCTCCTGGAACGGATTAAGTTCGTTGTGTGAGGCACCACTGTACCTTTCTCATGCCAAGATTTTCAGTTAAGATTTTCCTGTTTCTCTATCAATGTTTACTTGTTTAACAGAAGCTTTTCTATGCAGCATCGCTTCAGCACATGGACTGTTTTAATAGTGTCCAGTGTTCTGTTTCTCTGTCCTCTCTCCCTGCTTTCTTTTCCCACAATCACTGCTCTTTGGTTTAGCTCAGCATTTGTTTTGTTTAGCATTTTAATTCATTTCTTTATATTTTGGCACTTCCAACGTGGTTTTCCAGTCCTGTTTTCTGTCTTCTTCATTGCACACCACTTTTTATTTCAGCCTGACTTTAATTGTATGCAACATGTTTTCATAATGTAATTCTTTTAGCTTCATTTCTCATTATTTATGTTTTGCTTTAGGCTGGTTTAGTTTTTGTATGACTTTTGTGACAAATCCAAGCCTGTTTCAGGTTTTTCCTATGACAAACCCAAGTCCGGTCTGGGTTTTGCCACAAGGATTAGGAAGAGATATAGTATACCTCGCTGTAAAAGGGAGGACCAGGTAGAAGCCTCGTCGGTGGATTTGGCTGACTACTGCTCAGTCCTGGAAGTGGAGTCGGATGAGGCAAAGCTTCCTGCTTAAACAGAAAAGCTGCACAAAGGTTAGGCAGGTGCCCAAGTCTGTTAGAGGATTACTTCCTTTTGAGCAGCCTGTCCAGGCAAGGGTTAAGGCTGGAAAGATTCCTGCACTTAAGCAGTGATGAGGTTCTTTTGAACCTGGGAGTGGCAGCCTATTAAAAATGGACAGCTATGTGGTGGAATGGGCAAGCATGAAAAATAAAATAGCCATTATTTTCCTTCCATTGCTCTGGATTTTACTAGTCAGGGTTTTTGGTTATAAGATAAGGACCTATCCAAGGGCAAAGGAGGAGGGTTTAAATGGCTAGATAAAATTACAATTGGAGAAGCCAGAACATAAACCAGATAAAACAAACAGGGGATAATATATTGATCTAAATATGTGTTTTTGTGCTGAGGTCACTGGAAACAGGGAGAGAGCAGCATTCTCTTAGGACCCTAGAAATGAACTTGATAGCTTTGTTGAAGGACCAGAGAAGATACACACAGGCTGTAGCTGTAGCTTAGTTTTATGAAGTCCCATTGTTTCAATGTGTGTCCAATTTGATCTCCAGAGACCTGTAGAACAGATAAGGTTTGGCTTTTGAACTGGTTGCTATAGAGATGGACTTTTCTTCTTACTACAGAGATTACATTCCAGGGGAGGGGGTTTCCCTCTCCTTTTTTGCAAGATAAAGTTAGAAATGCTAATTGAATATACAAAATGATGAATTAAATTTAGTGAATTAATAACGTAGGAACTTTCATATTCAAGGGTTCAGATTGAAATATAATTACCTCTAACAATTGTACTGGAGGATGCATATAGGAAAATGTAGGGTTTGTTGTGGGAGTGGATTAGCCACTCCCCTTTTCTTTCACTGAGACACGGGATTTTCAGTGCATGCTCTTAAATGACTTAGTCACATGGGAGCAGTAGTCGACCTTTAAAGAGAAACGATTTAAAGCTGTGTGTATGGATTATTTTTCCTCTGTAAGTATATTGTAATACTTTTTCCTGGTTTCTTCTGTACCTTTTCTTTATTAGATAAGCTAGTATTAAAATGTAACTTTTAAGAATTCTTGTGTAAGGGGGACGGACACTCCCCCAATATGCATACAAGTGCCTTATATGGTATCAAGTATTGATGACCAATTATATGCAGGCGGTAAAATGTCATCATGTATTAGGTATATTTAAGTGAACCTAGCAGAACAGAATTTTGAGGGCGTTATGTCAGGGAAGTTGCATTTACACTCTCTGACTTGTAATGTTCCTCCATTGTACAAATGAATGCCTTGAAACAGGACTGTCTGTTGAATTTTAATAAAACAAGCTTTTATCTGGAATATTTGTACAATTATCATCATTTCAGTGCACCTATGGGCAGGGTAGAACCAAAATTCTGCTCATCAGATAGAACAAGCCTGTGTTTGGAAGGCCCCTCCCCCACTGAGGCTGAGTGGAGTGTCCCTTCCAAGCTTAAAACAGGACAGTTGAGAACTCAGAGGGGGGAAGCAGCCTGGAGGCAAACTGGAGAGATTCATCCACTCTCTCCACACCCCGAGGAGGCTGGAGACTGGCAAATGTTGGACATGGAGGAGCTTACTGCTGACCCAGAGAGTGAGGAAGGAACCCCAGGGGAAACCATGGAAATCCAGGAGAGTCTGGTAGGACCGGAGGAGGTGCCCATGGACATTGATAAGCAGTAAGGGGATGTGTATTGCTTGTGTCCATAGTAGTGATGCTACCAGTTATGCCAGGGATAGATTGAAGGGGAGTTGTATGTCTCTCCCTTCTGATGATGAACTGTTAATTGCTGCTTGAAAGCTTTAGTTGTGAAGCTAGCAAACGTTTTGACATTTTTTCTCTCTGCTAGCAGCCAAGCTGAGCCAGAGCGTTCTTCCCCACAGCTGTGCATAATTGATTATTTGAAGGCACAGCAGGGAGCTGAGAGCTTGCACGTTCCCAGAGCTGAGTGTACCTTTTGATTTCTGTGCTAAAGAAGAAAATACATTTTACAGAACTACAGTATGTGATAAGCCACGTTAGGCTGTGAAAACCAGGTGACATGCTGGCCAGGTTTCTTGTTGCACAGTTTTGGTTAAAGTTTGTTTCTGTTCTGAATTTTTCATGCCTGTGAAATGACACAGCTGCTGGAGCTGAAGCAGCTCAGTGAAAGTTACTAAATCCAAACTGCCCAGGTGAACAGGACTGTTTATAAATGTGCTAACAAAGTCCAAAGGCAGTGGAACTGTAGGTTAGGGGGGGGGACATACCCAAAAACCTGGACACTGGATTTCTTTAAAAGTTTTGCTCTGTTTGAACAGCTTGTGTTTTGCCTCATAGTTTTGAGTGCTTGTTTTGAGGTCTGCTGAGCTGAAGCATATTTCTTTTGTTCAATACAACCAGTGAACATAATAAAACCCTTTGTTTGATTATATTCGGCCTCAGTCTTTTGCCTTGCATGCCCTTATTAGGCTGTTCATAAGCCAAGCGAAGTCCTGAAGGGTCCTTCGGTAGTGAGGGACACATTGGGCCAGAGTCTTGTGTCACGATCCCGGGGCTCGCAACGCAGCGCAGCGCCAGAGCGCGGGTGTGACACTTTACTCTTTATGATCGTTCTTCATGATGATGATGGCTCTTCATGAGGCTTTTCAGTATGGTTCATTCTGCTTTTAATGCTAGATTCATGCATTTGGTTAAATATTACATTAGAGATTTCTATTCTGCCATTACCTTGCGGTTCAAGGTGGATTACAAAAGAATTATAAATGGTGGGATACAAGGGAAGATCATTTGTCATTTCTAGAGAGGTCAAGAGTAAGTCAGGTAGTTTCAGTGTGGCAGGAAGAGGGGAAGGACGGTATATGTGATGTTAGGACTGTTTCAGGAATTTCTTGAAGAGTATAGTTTTTATTTCTTTTCTGAACATCTTGTAGTCTGGGGCAGTGGTCAGTAGATTGGAGATCTGGTTATCTAGTTTTGCTGCTTGAGTGGCTAGGAGTCCATCGTATAGTATTTTCCTTTTACTTCTTTGATGGGGGTGTGTGTGTGAATGGGGTGTGTGTTTTTCTATATCTGATTGAGGTGGTTTGGATGAGGCGGTTGTTCAGGTAGGCTGGGCTGTCTCCATTTAAGGTTTTAAATAACATACAGTAGAATTTAAATAGTATTCTTTCATGAATTGGTAGCCAGTGTGAGTTGATGTATACTTCTGTAATATGGTCGTGTTTCCTCAATGAGTAGATGAGTCTCAGAGCTGTATTTTGAATTGTTTGTAGTTTAGTCATAGTGGCAGGGCAGGGGAGGTAGAGGATGCTGCAGTAATCGACCTAGGATTAGGGATTGTACTATAAGCTGGAATTGTGTTGTTTTGAAAAATTTCCAGACTTGTCTTAGGTTTCTCATAATTGCGAAGCATTTCTGTATTGTTATATTTATTTGTGGTTGCATGGTGCAGCATCTGTCTATAGTCATTCCTAGTAGTTTTATGGTGGTTTGGATAGGATAGTTGATTGAGTTGATTTCTATATTGGTTATGGTTGGGACTTTGTCATTTTCGAGGAGGATGAATTTAGTTTTGTCTGGGTTGAGTTTCAGTTTGTGATCTTTCATCCAGGTCGCTACTGTTTCTAGTGTTCGGTGTAGTGTGTTTGTCATGGTGGTCTTTGGCTGATCAAAAGGTATTTTTATTTTACTTGATTACATGCTTTCATATTTGGTTTAATATTGTTTTATATGCATTGGTTTATGGTTTTTAATATTCCTTTTTTTTAAGTGTTACATATCTCTCCATGATATCCCCTGTTATATTTTCATTCAATATTTTATTATTTTAAAAGCTTTATTTATGTATTTAGTTTAAATATGTTTTATAAGGATGAGGCTTAGAGATTCCCACCAGCTACAGCAAGGGAGATGTTCCTTTTTTTTTTTTTTTTTGGGGGGGGGGGGCTAAATTGAAAGTGGGATGCCCAGCCCCCTCTTGTGGTTAAGCTACCAATTGCATTAATAGTACAAAATGAAGTACTTGCTGAGTTTCTGGAAGGGGCAAACAGTGGATGGAAGGAAGAGAATGACATTTAATAAAAAGCATAAAAACATATAAGAAAACAGGTAAATAGGGGTGGGGAAGGGGGTGGTATGGGGGCAGGGCAGGGCCAGGGGGCCCAGTATACTTGTGTGCTTAGGGACCCTTGAAGAATTAATCCTGCCCTGCCTATAGGCTAGTTGAAGGGAGCATTGCCCTTTTAAGAGAGGAGCTGCAGCTAGGAAAATTCTAGGCCCTGCCAGAAGGAAGCAGGAGGGAGAAGCCTAGATGGGTGGAAAAAAAAACCTGGCCTCTTGATAGGTGTTCTCATTGTAAGAATGGGAGGGATTTTGAGGGTCAAATCCCTACAAAAGAAGTTTTCCCCAGTTAGCAGACATGAGGGGATGTCTGAAGAAGACTGCTGCTTGCCAACATAAAATCCAAGATGGACAGATCAGGCTAAGAATCTCATGGCATGGTCTCCTAAGCAAACAAAGAAGGTACTTACTTGGATGATCTATAGGGAGAAGGAATAATTTTTGTTCTTGCTTTTGTCTTACACTAAAGGTTTAATGTTGTTTTGAACTGTGAGTTAGCTGGGGCTGGAGGACAGGACCAAGAGGTCATATTTAGTTGGACCCTGTCCAGGGTGTGTTGGGCTGTTTCGCTGAGTTTCAGATAACTTGATGAAATGTGGTCAATGGCCAGATTTTGAGTCACTGTATGCAAAGAAGAACTGAGAATTATTTCTCTCCCCCCCATTAAACTGGTTAGAGGATCCTGAAAGGAGGGCCAGTTTATATTAAGGGGAGAAGCCTTAGTTTGCATATCATTTCAGCTCTTATCAAGATTATTTGCCTAAAGGCAGAGAAGTCAGGAGGCTCCATAATTTCACTGCCAAAGCTAGGACCTGGGAATTAACCCTGAGCAGAAAAGGTACCAGAGATTAGTACTACTACTGCTTAAACTAATTGTGGAGATTGTCTTTGAGCTTTTTTCTTATAGGCCAGGCCTTACTGTGAGCACAGAAGGGCTAGCCACTTGGCAGGTCCCTCATATATTTGCAAGGGAGTTAGGTTCCATGCTACCCTGAAGTGTCAAGGACCAGTAGCCTCATCTCACAATTAACATAAAAATTCTCACAGATTATACTTAGCACAGAACCCACATTAACTCATAGAGTACATTAATTCCTAACAGCATTAATAATCTCCTTAATAGTTTCTTCCATTTATGACTTTACTATTCATTTTTCTTGCCAGTTTATTTTTCTTCAATGCTTTAAAATATGAATGTATAAAGAATTTGAAATAGCATGATCTAAAATATCCATTAAGGGTGATGTTGATATAACCATTAGAAAATGAAAATATTTTTTTATTCAATTTTCTATATTGTTCTCCCAAGGGAGCTCATAATGGTTTACATTAATTTATTCAGGTACTCAAGCATTTTTTCAAGGTTGTCCTTGTGGGCTCAAAATATATATAATGTACCTGCGGCAATTAAGGGCTCCTTTTACTAAGCTGTGGTAGTGTTTTTAGCGCACACTACGGATTAGCGCGCACTAACCCCCATGCTATGTGGAGAAACTAACGCCAGCTCAATGGAGGCGTTAGCATCTAACGCAGCTTAGTAAAAGAAGCCTTAAGTAATTTGCCCAGGGCCACAAGGAGCAGCGTGGGTTTGAAACCACAACCTCAGGGTACTTAAGCTGTAGCTTTAGTCACTGTACCACATTCTTCCCATAAAATAATTTAAAGTAGTTTCTAGTGATTTACAATTAATGAAATATTTTTTCCATAAAGATTTCCTCCTGTTTATAACCATGGGTTATTTGTAGGCCATAATATTTGTTGTGGTCAATTATGAAGGTAAGATCTGTCAACCATCAAACATGAAAAAAACCCTAGAAGTTATTAAAATGATTTATTTCTTCTTTTCTTTGTAGTTCTGTTTCATTTTTGGTGAAGAACATTCTTCTCTATAATTATTTTGCTTTCAAAAACTATTCAAGGTAAACTTCTAAATATCCTTTTGTTTATTCTCGGTTCAGCAGAATAATGATTTCAACATGGTTTGAACATCTACATATTCTTTCTTATCCTTTTGGCAGAGAGTTTAGATTGTGATAGAATAAGCCAGTCAAGCATTTTAGATAAACATAATTTAAAATAGATCAACCTTGTGATATAAAATAACTAAACTGGTAAGTATAATAGAGATATAAGACATTTAGAAACAGAAAATGATAGTAAAAGCTGCAAGATCTATTTTTATTCCAGTTTCCCAGACAAAGACCACCATAGGCAGTAAACAAACTATAAAATTGTGCCTACAGTTCTGCTTATTGGGTTTTAGCAGCTGGAAAATTATGGCTCCCTTTTATAAAGCTGAGGTAGTGATGTTACCACGGTAAATGCATTGCAGTCCATTCAATTCCTATGAGCTTCGGAGCATTTACCACAGCAGCATCGCTACTGCAGCTTTGTAAAAGAGGCCCTAGGTGATTATTTTTTTTAAAAAGCTGATCTTCGAAATTATACATCCTAATTTAGAATATTAATTTATGAACTTAACAATTATGAGGTCAGTATTCAGTGGCACCAAAGGCTGTTCCTATCTTTGTTTGTTTAGCTATGTAGGTGCTGGCACTGAATATCTGCCATCACCCACTTAACTTCTGAGTTGCCTTTCTGTTCTGATTCCCCCAAACCTTCTCTCTATTCAGTTTCTCTTCCTGATATGATTCCTACCATCTATTTCCCCCTTTATTACCGCTCCAGTTGTGAGTGCCCCATACCCCTACCCATTCTGATTCTTTTTTTATTTATTCAATTTTCTTTACCGTTCTTCCAGGAGATCTCAGAATGGTTTACATGAGTTTATTCAGATACTCAAGCATTTTTCACTGATATAAAGCATTCTGCTGATATATCCCCCTGTGGATCTCCTTCCACCTTCAGGGCTTACCCAGGAGGTGATCCTTGGTTCTAATGGGGCCATGCTGGAGCCCAGTCAGTTCTGTGCCTCAATGACATCATTGACCCCCTAGTGGTAGTCTTGTGGTATACTGCTAGGGGTCAGTACCGCTATTTTGCAACCTGGAACAAACAAAGCAGAAGCAGAAAGAGAACTCCAGCTTAAGTATTAATATCAATATATTCCAAAACTAGGGTTAAAAAAGAAAACCCTGGACACATGACCCTGCCCAGTTCTACCTCCAGTCCCGCCCTTCTTTACCTCCAGCCCCGCCCCCAGAAAGCCTCTTTTCTTTGCTATGAGCTCCGGCTGCATCTGGAGGGCCTGGAGCATGCGCAGATGCATCTGATATAGAAACATAGAGTATGACGGCAGAAACGGGCCGATGGCCCATCAAGTCTGCCCACTCAAGAACTCTCCCTCCTTGAGAAACCGTTTTTTAAGCATTCCTCTGGAGTGACCCCACCTGATGGTCCCATCGTCCCTTGAAGTCGAGCGTTGTACTGGACTCAACTACCTGGTGTGGAAGACCATTCCATTTATCAATTACCCTTTCGGTGAAGAAGTATTTCCTGGTGTCCCCATGAAATCTTCCCCCCTGAGTTTTAGTGGGTGCCCTCTTGTTACCCTTGGGACCCATAAGATAAAAGATTTCTTCTTTCACTTCAATGCGGCCCGTGATGTATTTGAATGTTTCTATCATGTCTCCCCTTTCTCTGCGCTCTTTGAGAGAATATAAGCGTTGCCTGTTTAGACGTTCTTTGTATGGGAGATCTTTGAGTCCTGAGACCATCCTAGTGGCCATTCGCTGAATTGACTCCATTCTCTTCACATCCTTTTGATAATGTGGCCTCCAAAACTGAACACAGTACTCCAGGTGAGGTCTCACCATGGATCTGTATAATGGCAGTATAACTTCAGGCTTTCGGCTGATAAAGCTTCTTCTAATGCATCCCAGCATTTGTCTAGCCTTTGCTGAAGCTTTCTCCACCTGATTGGCAACTTTCATATCTTCCCGGATGATTACTCCCAAGTCCCGTTCTGCTGCAGTTCTTGTTAGGTTTTCACCATTCAGGGTGTACATTCTGCATGGATTTCTGTTACCAAGGTGCATTACTTTACATTTCTTGGCATTAAAATTCAGCTGCCAAGTACTGGACCACTGTTCTAGTAAAAGCAGGTCCTGTTCCATCGTGTCGAGCATGGTTGTGCTGTCAGGTTCTGCTGCGCCGCCCACAACATTGCATAGTTTAGCGTCATCAGCGAATAATGTAATTTTGCCTCGAAGTCCTTGAGGCAGATCCCTTACCAAGATATTGAATAGTATCGGGCCCAAGACCGAGCCCTGCGGTACACCACTGATCACTTCCACCGTTTTTGAGGAAGTACTGTTTACCATCACCCTTTGAAGTCTGCCGCTAAGCCAGTCTTCTACCCATGTCGTTAGTGTTTCTCCAAGGCCCATCGTGTTCATCTTGTTCAGTAACCTCCGGTGTGGGACATTATCAAAAGCCTTACTTAAGTCCAAATACACGATGTCCAGGGACTCTCCCTTATCCAGTTTTTTTGTTGCCCAGTCAAAGAAATTTATCAGATTGGATTGACAAGACCTTCCCTTTGTAAAGCCATGTTGGTGGGGATCCCTTAGTCTTTCGTCATCCAGAAACGTGTCCAGTCTGTTTTTGATCAATGTTTCCATAAGTTTACATACTATTGATGTGAGACTCACTGGTCTGTAATTTTCGGCCTCTGATCCACATCCCTTTTTGTGGAGCGGAATAACATTGGCAGTTTTCCAGTCCAAGGGAACTTTTCCCTTGTTTAGGGAAAGATTAAAAAGCCCAGCTAATGGTTCTGCTAGGACATCTTTCAATTCCTGAAGTATTCTGGGGTGTAGATTATCCAGGCCCATAGCTTTGTTCACTTTTAGCTTTGATAGCTCATGGTAGACATTGCCCGCGGTAAATGCAAAGTCCTGGAATGGGTCCTCCGAGCACCCCTTTGTCTGCAGCTGAGGTCCGGATCCTGGCGCTTCACAGGTGAAGACTGAGCAGAAGTAGTTATTGAGTAGTTCTGCTTTGTCTGCGTCTGAGTCTACGAAATTACCGTCGGGATTTTTTAGGCGCACAATACCACTTAAGTTCTTTTTCCTGTCGCTAATGAATTTAAAAAATGATTTATCCCCTTTTTTTAACCTGTCTTGCTATATTTTCTTCCATCTGCAGTTTGGCCTCCCTGATTGCTGTCTTAACCTTTCTAGATTTTGTCAGATAGGCTTCTTTAGTTTCCGGCTTTTGCGATTGTTTGTAGTTTACGAATGCTTTTTTCTTTTGCTTTACTAGATCTGAGAACTCAGCAGAGAACCATTGTGGTCTATTTTTCTGCACCGTTTGCTCACAGTTTTTATGTATATGTTGGTTGCTTCTTGCAGGGTGGATTTCAGAGCCGACCATAGTACCTCCACACTGTCCGTCGTGCTTTGGTTTTGCAGCACTTTGTAGACATAGTCCCCCATGCACTGAAAGTTAGTTCCTTTAAAATTTAGGACTTTAGTCGAAGTATTTGGCCTAGTGGTTCCCTTCTTCAGGTGGAACCATACCATGTTGTGGTCGCTGGAAGCCAAAGCCTCTGTCCCCGTTGGTGAGCATCAGGTCCAGGATCGCCTGATCCCTGGTGGGTTCTAACACCATCTGTTTGAGGTGTGCTCCTCGTATAGAGGTTAGTAGCCTCTTACTGCCGCTGGTCATGGCGAAAAGTTTGTTCCAGTCCACATCAGGCATACTGAAGTCTCCCAACAGCACTGTGTCTCCTTGCAGTGTGATGGTTTCAATGTCTTCGATTAGTTCTTGGTCCGCATCGTCTTTTTGTCTTGGCGGTCTGTACACAACACCAAAATACAGGTATTTGTTATTGCCCCTGGCAAGGTTCAACCAGAGGGATTCTCCCATATACTTGATGTCTGTGACTTTAGTACCTTTGATGTCCTCTCTAATGTATAGAGCTACTCCTCCTCCAGATTTGCCTTTTCTGTCGTGACAGAGTAAGTTGTATCCTGGGACGTTTCTGATATTGCCACCATATCCCGGTCGGCGTTCCTTATTTCTGTTTCCAGTTCCAGGATTTTGTACAATATAGATGATGTCTCCAGTTCCAGGATTTTATTGCCCAAGCTATGGGCATTAGCATACATGGCCGTCCATTCTTTCTGTTTGCATGGAGTGTGTTCTTTCCTAGATAATTTGTCCCCTTCAATTATGCCTTTGTCGCTCTTAGTGTTGCTTGTGCCCCTTTCAATAACCCCTGCAGTACTCGCATGATTACTTACCTCAAGCTCCAAGATGGAGTTACTTACCCTACTAGTGTGAAAGTGGGTCCCCTCCCCCAGCTCATCTAGTTTAAAGCTTTCCGGAGCAGATGAGCTAGATGTCTTCCCAGGACGTTCTTCCCTCTTCTGGTTAGGTGTAGCCCATCTGGTCCCTGCAGTCCCTGCAGCGTCTCTCCGTGGTCCAAGAAGCCAAAGTTCATTTCTTTGCACCATCCCTGTAGCCATTCGTTTGTCCTCTAGATCCATTCTTCCCTAGCTCTTCCCTTGTTTCAAGTTTATTTAAATTCTTTGATTTACTCACATACTCCAAATCCAATGCGATTTACATAAGTTAAACATTAGGTTAAAATAAAAACACACAAACATAACAATTAGTACTAATTATCATAACACATTTAGGGAAATCGGGACCGATAACAGTTGGCTTAAATACAATTCTAAAAAAAAAAGCAAAACAGGAAGGTCTCTTACTGGTAGGATGGAAGAGAAAACCACCTGTGCTTCCATCTGCTTCAGCTTCACCCCTAGGGCTCTAAAGTCTTCCAGTATCTTCTCCGGTGAGTTCCTGGCTATGTCGTTTGTCCCAACATGGATGAGGTGCATGGGGTCTTGATAATTTTTCCTACGCAGGTGGTCACATCTCGGATCCTGGCTCCTGGTAGACAGCAGACCTCTCTTGATTGTAGATCTGGTCTGCATACCAGTCCCTTGGTTCCCTGCAGAAGAGAGTCCCCTTTGACAACCACTCTGTGCTTCTTGGAGGGGTGCTGATTTGTTGCTGCTTGAGTTGGGGTTGACTCCTGGATGTCCTCCTGAATATCCTCCTGAGTTCCGTTGGTGGGTCCTTCTTGTAGGAGTTGTTGAAATCTGTTGCTCAGAGTGATTTGTGGTGTCAGTGTGAGGTTGCTGTGCTTGCATAAAGATAATGAAGAGGAGGACCACCTTCTGTGTTTGCTTTCAGAGGTCACTAGTTTCCAGGTGCCATTGTCTCAAATCTCTTCTTGTACCCCAGTTGTTACTTCCAATGCTGCAAGCCTGGTCGGTTCGGGTGTCTTGAAGATGGATCTGCCTTCGTGCACTGGCTCAGAGTCTTGAGACAGTTCTTGGAGGACATCATCGATGAACGCCTCACTCTCCCGGATACTTCTTAGCCGCCGCACTTCTTCCCTCAGACTCGTCAGTTCTTGCAGGATGTCTCTGTTGGGCTGTTGCTGGGTGTGCTCTTCTGTCTGCACAGAGACCGAAGTCTTCAGCTGGGGCTCAGCTTCGATCTGCACAGAGACCTCTGTCGGGGGGCGGGTCTACTTAGGTCTGCAAGGAGACTGTGGTCTTCATCTGGATCTCTTCGGCAGCTGGAGCGCTGATTTTGATTGCAGCCTTGGTGCTTCTAGTCTTCCCTGCCATTGCTGAGCTCGTCTTTGGTGGTCTGGCTGTGTGTTAATGCTGGGCGCTATCTGCTGCTGGTTATGTGTCTCTGCTTGGTGTTTTCTATCACTAGCTGTGTGCTAGTTGGACTGCCCTCTAGCTTGTTAGCTCAGTCCGCCTTCTACCTTGTTAGTCTGCTCTTACCTTGCTGCTTCCTAGGTGTCCTTGAGCTGGCGACTCGGCCCTTCTTAAGGCGCTCTCGCTAAGGTGAGCGCCTTTGCCTCTCACCTTTTCCGCGCACTGAACGGCTGTGCGCCGTTGGCTCACCTCCTTTTAAGGGGGGAGCCCGGGCGCTGACGCTCCTCTGACGCGGTGGGTGTGGGCGGAGATTCCTCTTGCCACTACCCCAAGCTGCCTGCCTTCTCCCTTCTGCCTTTCTTATCGCCTTCTCCCTTGTGTCTCTCCCTCGCTTGCCTCCTCTTCACTCGCACGCGGCTCTCGCGGCTGAGTAGTACTTCGCGCCCGGCTCGCCTCCTTATAAGGGGGGAGCCCGGGCGCTGATGCAACTCTGACGTGGTGGGGGTGGGCATAGCTTCCTCTCGCCGCTACCCCAAGCTGCCTGCCTTCTCCCTTCTGCCTTTCTTATCGTCTTCTCTCCCTTGTGCCTCTCCCTCGCTTGCCTCCTCTTCACTTGCATGCTCAGAGGCCCTCCAGATGTGGCCGTAGCTTGTAGGAGCTTTCCAAAACCCGGTCAAATGCTAGGTTTTGGAAAGTCCATCCAGGAACCTGGACAGTCCTCTAAAAAGAGGACACCTAGAAGAGCATGTGTTCATTCTGGAGAATGCAATCCAGCATATTCAAAGGGACAAGAAGGATCTGAGATTTAAAATTAGCCATGGAAGAGGCCAATAATCACAACAAATTCTTGGCTTTCTGAAAGCATAGACACTACTCAGCCTATGCTGTTCACAGAAATTCATTCCCATGTTGTTAAATTTTGAGATTTCACAAGGTAAAACAAGCACATTGTATGCCCAGTCAAAGCAAATCTTATCCTGCCATGCTGCATCCTTTTCTTATAAAGGTTCTGTGATACTGCCAAGTATCTGTTATCCTTCAGGTAATCAAATTGAAGGCACCATTTTTATAGCAGGAACATAGTATCAGAAAGATTCAAGTTAAGTCTTTGCAGGATCTTGTGATTCCACTATATTCCACACAGAGGGCACTGAGATGATAAAAGTGCTATGGTGTCCTTAACCAACAGGCAAAAAGGCCTGATGTGCTCCCAAGTCCCATAAACTCCACAGTGTGACTCAAAATATACAATCCATAATCAAAAATAAATTCAAAAGAAGTCCAAAATTCATAAAATCCATACTCCAAATGTGTACAAGCTTGACGCAATTTCCTCGACACATAATCATGTTTCAAAAACTCTCAAGAAGAAGAAAATACTGAAAAACCGAAAACACACAGGCAATCTATAAGCAATAAGCACACATCTCAAAATTATAAAGCAAAAAATAATACAAATGTACTCATCAAAAAAGTCTTTTTGGCTTATCTTACCGGGTGAGAGACTGAGAATGACTCTCCCAAGCTCAGCAGTGTAGTAACTACTGGACATAATCACATGAACTCTCAAGGGAGCACAAGACTTAAATGTAGTCAAAAAACATGACGTAAGCCTCCCAGCTGAAACAATCGGTGAAAAGGTCCAGCGTACACAATACAAAATCACATAAAAGAAAAAAAAACTATAATATAAATATAGTGACTCAGTGTAGCACCAGCCACTCAATTTCTCTATTGAGTCTATGGGGATGACAGTTCCCCAAGCAAATATAAGCCGCTGTTCATGGTATGTGAGAAGCTGAGATATGTCACCTCCATTCTTAGGGCAGAACTGTTTTAAAACAGAAAACTTTAATTCTATTAGCATGTGGTTTGCTTGACTCCAATGATCAACCAGAGGGGAATCAATTTTATTAGTCCTAATGCAACTTAAATGCTTTGCAATTCGGACTTTCACTGCAATCTTGGTCTGTACAATATAGAAAACTGACAGTACCTGTATGCCCCACAAGGGGCATGACCTGTCTGAAAATCAGCAGCATAACTGTTGACATGATGTTTTAAATGTTCCCCCAGTTTCCTTCCTACCCCATTTAAAGGCAAACCTAGGATTAATTCTAAATTCAGGGTGAATATGCAAAAGATGCCAGTAATGATTAATGGTATTTTGGAGAGGAGCAGATAAGGGGGAAAAAGGTTAAGAACATAAGAACATAAGAATTGCCACTGCTGAGTCAGACCAGTGGTCCATCATGCCCAGCAGTCCGCTCACGCGGCGGCCCTCTGGTCTAAGACCAGCACCCTAACTGAGACTAGCCCTACCAGCGCACGTTCTTGTTCAACAGAAACTTGTCTAACTTTGTCTTGAATCCTTGGAGGGTGTTTTCCCCTATAACAGCCTCTGGAAGGGCGTTCCAGCTTTCTACCATTCTCTGGGTGAAGAAGAACTTCCTTACGTTTGTACGGAATCTATCCCCTTTCAACTTTAGAGAGTGCCCTCTTTTTCTCCCTACCTATCAGTACATCTTGGAAGAAGCAGCCATTCACACTCAGCGCAGGTGGCACGTTTGGCAGCTCATTTCACAGTGCCAACAGGATACCGTGCTGTCTAAACCTATGGGACGTTTCAGAGACTTGAATTTTAAAGTCCACATCAGAAGAACAAAGACATTTAATCTTAACATCTGTCCAATAGGTATGCTGTTACATATGGACTTAGCTACGTTAATGCAACATAGAATTAGTATAAGTCTTTTTCCAGAAAATCGCGGTCTCAAAATTCCCAGCATGATAAGTTAATTGTATATCTAAAAAATTGATCACTGTAGGATGGCTAATGACAGTGAACTAGATATTAGAATCACAATGATTAAGACAAATCAAAAATTCCTCTAACTCAGACTGAGAACCTGACCAGATGCCAAAATGTCATCTGTATACCTTTTCCAGCTGATGACTTTAGAAAAAAACATAGAAGAATATACATATTGATCATCAAAGATGGCCATAAAAAGGGCAAGCAGTGGAGGGAGCTACAGTTGCCCCCATAGCTACACCCTTCTCTTTTTTTTTTTTTTAAGTTCAAGAAATTTTATTGAGTTTGGTATATTAAATACAATAAATGTTAACAAGGCAAGATAAAATTTATCCCCATATTTGAAGTAATTCTTATTGATCACAAAATTGACCATAAAAAATAAAAGTTCCAAACAATTGCCCAGCATTTGAGAATTGGACAGAAAATGCTGGAGAATATGCATCGCTTCCGACTGAGGTATGCTGGTATAAAGCAAGGTAATGTCCATGGTAACTAATAGGACATTATCATGCATAGTCTAGTTAAGCTGCAAAATAAAATCCATGGAGTCATGTACAAAAGATGTAATATTATGAACAAATGGTTGAAGAAAAAAATCAATAAACTGAGACAAAAGTTCAAACAAAGACTTACGACAAGACACAATAGTATGACCAGGAGGGTTAATAAGAGATGTGTGAACTTTAGGAAGAAAGTAAATAACAGGTACAACAGGATGTTGACAAATCCAAGTATTTGAATTCTTTAGTAGATAACAGGCCATCACAGTTAGCTTGATAAAGAAGATCGTATACTTCCTTCTGAAAACTGAGGGTAGGATCATCAGTAAGCTGGGTATAAACATCGGTATCAGTCAACTGACGGTAGGCCTCAGTCTGATACATGATGGAATCAAGTACCACCACTCCTCCCCCCTTGTCTGCTCGAGTCACCACTATCGAAACATGTTGGGATAAAGATTTCACTGCAGCATTTTGATCACGAGTCAAATTGTGTGGTTGTCTCAACCTATTAAATTCCAAAGATTTAAGATCCCTAAGGACTAACTTCTCAAACATAGTAACCACATCATTAGGTTGACCTGGGGGGACCCAAGTGGAGGGTACATGATGAGTGTCCACAAAAATTATATTTTCAGCATTAGTTATTATCCCAACGGAAGTAAAGTTTGTGTTTGAGAGCTCTAAAGAATTTGTGGAGGTGAGCATAGGTGTCATAAGCATCTATAGGAGTAAAGGGCACAAAAGACATGCCCAATTGAAGCATAGATTCCTCGGCAGGCGTCAAACTTCTGGAAGAAAGATTAAACACTGACGTTATTAGTTCTTTGTTTTGCAAGCCTAAGTTTTGCTGGATGTTGAGGTTGAACTGGTGTCTGTTTCCATGGGGAGCGGTAGACATGAAGAAGAAGCTGGTATACTCACATCCAATGTTTTACTACTAGATGAGCCTGCTTTGGACATGGATCCTGAACTGCCAATAGAAGAATCGCTTGCTGTATTAATAAATGCAATCTGTTTTTTAGAATTCAGGTGATTGCGTCTTGATTTCCTGCCCCAATCCATCCAAGGGTATAATCTGTCTCATCATGATGAAGTTTAGCAATTTTCTGTTTGCGAATGTCTTGTTGATACAAATCCATCTGTTTAATATGTTCATGCAGTGTTGATCAAATTCTACCACTCCTCAGATTGTTTCAGTTGATCCAAATGTTTAACTAGGTCAGCATCCAAGTCCTTAATAATGATATTCAAGTTATCAATAGTCAAAAGCATCAAGTCCAGGGAACATTGAGAAAGCACAACATTCCATCTTTCCACGTATTCAGCATTATCTAAGAAACGCGGTTCTTTATTCAATCACAATCCCCAGGATATTTGGTGCATATGACAGTATTCCAACAGCGTGGCAGCTTGCATTTGCTCTCTAATTAAGGTTTTATTCAAATTTAGAAATTGAGAGCCAATCAGCTTCTGAATCTGTTTGATCTTGCCCAGGCGTAAACAATCTAGTGCCACTCATTAATTGGGAAATTCTCTCAGCTGACAGTCCCAGTTTTGACTTCCACCCGATAGAAGTCATGATCTCTCAAAATATCTGTTGATCAAAAAAGAAAATATAACTGAGAGAAAATGTTTCAAAAACTAAATCTTCAAATAACACATGATAACCTAATACAAGAGAATTTAAATAAACTAAGGGCTCCTTTTTTGAAGGTGCGTTAGGGCCTTAACGTGTGGAATAGTGCACGCAAAAATGCTGTGCATTCTAGCCGCTACCGCCTCCTCTTGAGCAGGTGGTAGTTTTTGCACACTAATCCAGTGCATGCGCTAAAAATGCTAGCGCACCTTCATAAAAGGAGCCCTAAATCACTAAAGTATAGCATGCAACATTCCTTAGGGTTCATCTTTGTTCCCTGTACTGTTCAATGTCAATATGCAAACTTTAGGGAGTTATTGGACAGCATATGATATACATAGTTAAATCTTTATGGATGATATTAGTATTCTTAAAGATGATAGTAAAGATCTGAATTTACATAGGACTGTACTTGAAGTAATGGAGGTTTGGGTGGCTTTCCAAAAGTTGAAAATTAATAAAGATAAAATTAAGTTTTTATGGTTGGGACCAACACATACAGCAAGACATGATCTGCTTTTGGCACTATGAAACAGTACATAATTACTGCATGTATTAGATATGCAAGCTAGAGTCTTAGATGTTCAGTTGGACAATTTATTCTTTATTGAATATCAGATAATTAAAGTAAGAAAAATTTTTGTTTATTGAGACAGTTGAGAGCTGTACACAAATATTTAAAAAAATCAATATTTGCTTTCATGGTTCAATCTTTTATATTGTCTCAAATTGAATATTGTAACAATTTATTTTGGATGTTCTAAGAACCTTTTGAAGAGATTACAGACAGCATAGAATGTATCAATAGGATTGATTTTATCCAATTCTAATTTTAATAGGATTACTCCTTATATAATAAAACTAGTCTTTAAGCCTGTTACATTAACGAGTGCTAGAATAGATGTCTGTCTGTGTTTCTTTATCTCTCTCTCCTTGGCCGCTGTCTGTGTCCTTCTGTCTCCCCCCCGAGCAAAGCTGTGTGCCCCCAGCACACACCTCCCCCAAAAGCAGCCTCCTTTCCCTCTCCCTAACTGTCTCTCCATGGCCCTCTTCTGTCTTCCCCCCAGAGCAAAGCTGTTTGCCCTAAGCACACCCCTCCCCCAAAGCAGCCCCCTTTCCCTCTCCCTGTCTGTCCATGGCCCCTTCTGTCTTCCCCCAGAGCAAAGCTGTCTGTCCCCAACACACCTCCCACCCAAAGCAACCCCCTTTCCCTCTCCCTGTCTCTCCATGGCCCCTTCTGTCTTCCCCCCAGAGCAAAACTGTCTGTCCCCAGCACACCTCCCCCAAAGCAGCCCCCTTTCCCTCTCCCTATCTCTCCATGGCCCTTCTGTCTCCCCCCAGCACAGCCTTCCCCCAAAGCAGCCCCCTTTCCCTCTCCCTGTCTCTCCATGGTCCCTTGTCTTCCCCCTGAGCAAAACTGTCTGTCCCCAGCACACCTCCCCCCAAAGCAGCCCCCTTTCCCTCTCCCTATCTCTTCATGGCCCTTCTGTCTCCCCCCAGCACAGCCTTCCCCCAAAGCAGCCCCCTTTCCCTCTCCCTGTCTCTCCATGGTCCCTTGTCTTCCCCCCTGAGCAAAACTGTCTGTCCCCAGCACACCTCCCCCCAAAGCAGCCCCCTTTCCCTCTACCTATCTCTTCATGGCCCCTTCTGTCTCCCCCCCAGCACATCCCTCCCCCAAAGCAGCCCCCTTTCCCTCTCCCTGTCTCTCCATGGCCCCTTGTCTTCCCCCAGAGCAAAGCTGTCTGTCCCCAACACACCTCCCACCCAAAGCAGCCCCCTTTCCCTCTCCCTGTCTCTCCATGGCCCCTTCTGTCTTCCCCCAGAGCAAAACTGTCTGTCCCTAGCACACCTCCCCCCAAAGCAGCCCCCTTTCCCTCTCCCTATCTCTCCATGGCCCTTCTGTCTGCCCCCAGCACAGCCCTCCCCCAAAGCAGCCCCTTTCACTCTCCCTGTCTCTCCATGGCCCCTTGTCTTCCCTCCAGAGCAAAACTGTCTGTCCCCAGCACACTTCCCCCCCAAAGCAGCCCCCTTTCCCTCTCCCTATCTCTCCATGGCCCCTTGTCTTCCCCCAGAGCAAAACTGTCTGTCCCCAGCACATCTCCCCCCCAAAGCAGCCCCCTTTCCCTCTCCCTATCTCTTCATGGCCCCTTCTGTCTCCCCTCAGCACACCCCTCCCCCCAAAGCAGCCCCCTTTCCCTCTCCCTCTGGCCCCCTGAATTAATTCCCCTGCTTACCCTCCCTCCATCCCGGCATCTTCTGGCCTGCTCCTCTTCAAAGCAGGCTGCGATCGTGGTGGCTGGCCCCAGCGAACTTCGCAGGTCCTCCCCAACCCGGAAGCACGCTCCCCCCGATGCGATCCCGTGCGTCAGAGGGAATGTGCACCAAGGCCAGAAAGCGGCCTGCGAGGCCCGCCAAAGCCAGCCAGGATCACAGTCTGCCCCGAAGAGGAGGATCAGCGGCAGCAGCAGCAGCGGCGAGTGAGGGCGAGAGGAGGCTTGCTTCGGGTTGGTGAGGGCGGGAGGAGGGGAGTGGCCAGTGATCCCTGTGACAGAAAATGATAAACGATAAAGCCCCTGGATACGTCCAAAAAGCTGTTTTGATTATCGGCACTTGTACGACCTATCTTTTAGAGCATTCAAGTTCTGACTTGGGAAGATTTTCAGACTTATTTAAGTTTTGATTGAGCCCCTGCTTTATCAGGACTCTATGATTTGGAATGATTTTCCTTTATTAATAAGAATAGAACATGATTGTATGAAATTGAGGAAGCTACTGAAAACTACGGGGTTTTTTTTTTTTTTGTTATGTACATTCCTATTAACTCAGTTTATATGTAACTTGTTGTTTTTGTTTAACTGGGTCTGTTACCAAAAGTCTACTATTTTATTGTAGTCCACCATGAACTCTTTTTTGCCAAGTACTTGTGACTTGGATTGGCCTCTGTGAAGATGGGATACTGGGCTAGATGGACCATTGGTCTGTCCCAGTAAGGCTATTCCCAGTAAGGCACTGGTGATATGATGTATTGGTGGAAGGCTTTGCCCCTTAGTACTGCTCACATAGGGCTCCTTCTATGAAGCCACGCTAGCGGGGTTAATGCGCGTGACTTCATCATGCGCTAACCCCCGCGCTGGCCGAAAAACTACCGCCTGCTCAAGAGGAGGTGGTAGCGGCTAGTGCACCTGGAGGTTTAGCGCGCGCTATTATGCGCGTTAAACTGCTAAAACGCCTTCGTAAAAGGAACACATAGTCTCTTCCTACTGTGCATGCATACAGTACAGTATAAAAGGTAAAAGGTCATGCCTTTCTGTCACACAACCAAAGTGGTCTTCATATTCTATACAGGTATTTTCTCTGTCCTTACTGGGCTCACAATCTGTTTTTCTATGTGTAGAGAACAAAACAATCTGAGCACAGACACCACTACTGATAACAATCATTTATGTGTTTCTCAAACTTACTGGGAGTAAGTGCAAAATATAATGTAGAAGGAAAGCACGAGAATGAAATGGAAGATGAAAGAGGATATGATTTGCATCATTTTGGGAAAGATGAAAAAGTCAAAGAGAAATCAAAGAGACAAAACAGTAAAGTATTCTAAAATCAAGATTAGAGAAAATTATAGCTTGGAAAAGATGACATACATAAAAAATGAGGACAGGGTAAATGTTAGATCTATTTTAAAAAGCCATTTTGTTCATATAAATTGAACCATAGGGCACCACTGACATAAAACTAATGAATTTAAAACATTGTGCTGAAAGAAATTTAATATGCATTAAGCATTTACCCCTGGATTCTCTAACAGGCACACAGTGGTGTACCTAGGGTATGTGGCACCCGGGGCACATCATTTTTTGACACCCCCCCCATGTAAAAAAATATTTTTTGTAATGACCATGAAACGGAATAAATGGTCAGAATAGAAACAGGCAGTGAAAATTTTCTTATATTCCAAACATAACATCACATAAATTATGTCTGAATTGTCATGACAAATCTATTAAAAATACGTGTTGTGAAATTCAGTTATAGACAGGGATTCATCCAGACCATATGTACAAAGATATAGCTGACATACTCGAAATCAAAAAGGTGAAAAGGAGAAAAATAAACCTCAATTGAGGGAAGTTGGGACTACACAAGTGCCCAACCCTCCACTCATCATCACGGGTTTATAAAAAACTCCAAAACATATATAAATAATCACTTCTCACGTTTTTCATTCATACAAAATCTTCTTTTTGTTGATTTCTCAAAGTCTATTTTATAAATTCAATATACATGTGTCAAGCAATAAAAGGCCCGAATCCCAAACTTAACCATATTAGTTGGCGAGGACTGCAGCTGAATGCAATAAGTAAGCAGTTGGTAGAGATATGAAGCATATATAAAGCTGTGAAAAAATACACTCATCTGAAATCGAGGGTTTTCACCAAAGGCTTCCAACTCAAGATCCCGACAGAAAAGGCTTTCTGTTTCGCCCGACAAGGGCTACTTCAGGGGAAAGGTACTAATTCAAATATCTCTCTGCTTTTTACTGTCCACTGGTAGTAAAGCCGACTCCTCTCAGGACGGTGCTGGGACTGAGAGACGCGCCCGGCTCGAATAAAACACGAACCGGGCGTCATGACGTCATCAACTACGTGATGTACGATAGGCTAAACAAAAGCACTTCTATCAATTTCACAATTTGACCACAGAAAGGAACATTAAAGGCACATTAAAGGTAAATTTCAGAGAAAAGGTTGCCATTCAACAGCTGTATTTAAGCCCAACGGCTCTAAAGTTTGTAAGCGACTAATCCATTGTTGTTCTTTCTGCCACAACATTCTTCTGATGTCCCCTCTTCTCTGTGTCGGGCGCAATTTCTCGATGACCCAACATTTTAAGTTCTCAAACCTATGGCCAAATTGAGTGCAATGAGCATCTATAGGAGCTGTTAATTTCAAAGTGTTCAAACAGCTTTTGTGTTCTGTGATTCTAATAGTTAAAGTACGTGATGTTTGACCTATATATAAACGGTCACATGGACATTGAATAGCATATATTATATTCACAGATTGACATGAAGACGTGTGATGTAAAACAATATTCTTGCCATCGCTGGGATTGATAAAGTTAGAAATAGTCAGCATTATGTCACAATTTGAACAATGGCCACAAGGTTTGTGACCCTGGATATTATTTGCATCTTCTCCTGTAAATTCTTCCTTAGACGTATGACATAGCAAATCATTTAAGTTTTTATTTCTTGATTGCGAAAAAATAAATCTTTTGTTTTCAAAACAAGGGAGAGTTTTTAATAAGGGTAGGTATTTTTTGTATTTCTTGATCACTTGTGGTGACATACGCGTTTGTTTAATCACACATGGAATTATGATGTCATCTAGATGTGGTTTTTTGTAATCTAACAATGTTTCCCTGGGATTGTATAACGCACGTTTTTTAGCTCGTTTTACTATGTTTTCAGGATAGTCTCCTGAGAGGAGTCGGCTTTACTACCAGTGGACAGTAAAAAGCAGAGAGATATTTGAATTAGTACCTTTCCCCTGAAGTAGCCCTTGTCGGGCGAAACAGAAAGCCTTTTCTGTCGGGATCTTGAGTTGGAAGCCTTTGGTGAAAACCCTCGATTTCAGATGAGTGTATTTTTTCACAGCTTTATATATGCTTCATATCTCTACCAACTGCTTACTTATTGCATTCAGCTGCAGTCCTCGCCAACTAATATGGTTAAGTTTGGGATTCGGGCCTTTTATTGCTTGACACATATATATTGAATTTATAAAATAGACTTTGAGAAATCAACAAAAAGAAGATTTTGTATGAATGAAAAACGTGAGAAGTGATTATTTATATATGTTTTGGAGTTTTTTATAAACCCGTGATGATGAGTGGAGGGTTGGGCACTTGTGTAGTCCCAACTTCCCTCAATTGAGGTTTATTTTTCTCCTTTTTACCTTTTTGATTTCGAGTATGTCAGCTATATCTTTGTACATATGGTCTGGATGAATCCCTGTCTATAACTGAATTTCACAACACGTATTTTTAATAGATTTATTATTAGCTTCACGTTTGTGCCTCAATAAATTATTAGTGAATTGTCATGACATCAGAAGTACATATGGAGTAGTTGCAGGTGGTGCTTGGGACAGTTCTGATTGTGTTAGTTCGGTTTTATGTGTTTTTTGAATAGAAGGGTTTTTATTTTTTTTTGAAGGTTTTGCAGTATGTGGTCGATGTCAATTGGTTGTAGGGTTGGGGGTCAAGTGTTGCAGCTCGAATGGCTAGGAGGTTGTCGAACAGTTTTTTTCCTTTTGACGTTTTTGGTTGGAGGGTGTGTGAATGGTGCATGAGTTCTCCTATGTCTGTTTGAAGTGGATTGAATTATTTAGCTGAAGAAATTAGTTACCCCCTCATCCCACACACATTAATTCTCTTCCATTTTTGTTCCCATTATAAAAAAACACTGATAAGTTCCCAGAAAAAAAATACATTAAAATAAGAAGTGAAAACAAAGGCCCCTACAGATGAGAACATAACATAAGAATAACCTAACTGGGTCAGACCAATGGTCCATCATGCCCAGTAGCCCATTCTCATGGTAGCCAATCCAGGATACTAATACCTGGTCAAAACCCAAAGAGTAGCAACATTCCATGCTACCGATCCAGGGCAAGCAGACACTTCCCCCATGTCTTAATAACAGATTATGGACTTTTCCTCCAGGAATTTGTCCAAATCTTTCTTAAAACCAGCTACACTATCTGCTTTTACCATAACTTCTGGCCACTTCATTTTTAAGTTTAGATCTTTCCTTTCAAACAGAGACCTTGCTAGATGTCAAATACAGCACAAGGTAACTTCACATGGACTTAGCTGTGCAGGAAATGTGAATCTCCTCATACACCCACCATATAGTGCAAAAATGTGCAAAGGTCTGTTTTTTTTCTTTCGATCACTACATAGCCTAATGCCACACAAGCAGCGCTGTTACAAACATATTCTGTAGGTCAATGCTAAGGATAACAAAGTTTCCTTCCTTGGACCAGAAGGAGGTACTGATAAACCACTGGAAGAGATCCCAAAACAACACCCAAAGACCCACTCAGTGTGTGAACCAGTTGAGTGGAGTGGACTAACTGGGGGGTGGAAATGGGCCCGGAGTTTGCTCAGCAGAATTTCCCAGACCACCTCTTCCTCTCAACACATTGACATGCTGCCACCACCACCACTAGAAACACCTCACTGGGTAGGCCAGCTATGCTATAAACTTTATAAAACACATTATTATATTTTCTTATAAAGCACATATTTTAACTGAACTCTCTGACATCCTCAGCCTTTCCATTCACAAAAATAGAAGGAAGAAAAGTTCCCATTTCCTGCTGTTTCATGTCCCCGGCCTATACAATATTTTTTTTCTGCAGACCCTTCAAAAGTCTGACCAAATCCTCGTTTCACTTGCATTATAAAGTACTGAGGATGCCATCTCTCCCCAATCCCAGGTCCTAAAGTCTAAGACAGTAGCGCAAACTAATGCTGCCAGATTCAGGAAAAAAAATTTCGATTCGATTCAGCCTATTGAATTGGTTTTTCAATTCGATTTTCCTGCCCAGTTGGGTGATTTTTTCAAAACTCATGGTGGGTTTTATAGCTTTTTCACCCCCTTTGGCTTCTCCTAACCACACTGGTGCTGTGGTGTAAATAAAATAAAGAAACAAAAAGGACTTTTCCTCTCTCTGTTAAATCCTAGCTCACGTTTGCCGTCCAACACCAGCTCTGTCAGGATATACATTTCAAATCTAACATATTATAATCACAAAACAGAAAATAAAATTAATTTTTCTACCTTTTGTTGTCTGGTTATATTTCAAATCTTGTTGGTCCAAGGCTCTGGTTTTCTTCTGATAACTTGCTTGCCAGGGTCTCCTTCTTTCTTCTTTCTGCGTGCTAACCATCCATCTGCCAACTCTGTCCTCCCTTTCCATTTCCCTTCCCTCCCCAGGAAGTCTGGTATCTTTCCTTTTTTTCATCTCCCTCCACAGATCCACCTTTTCTTAACTACCCTTTCATCCGGCATCTCTCCCTCTTTCCCCACCACCCCAGAGTCCACCATCTCTCCCTTTCTTTTCCCAATTACCCTCCTATCCAGTATCTCTATCCCTCCTCCACACCATCCCTTGTGTCCAATTTCTCTCCCTTTCAGTTCCTTCCCTCCCTAAATCCCATGGTCCATCATTTCTTTCCCTCTCCTCTATTTTCAGACCCATTATTTCTTCATCCCCCCCCAAAGTTTGGCATATGCACGTCTCTTTGAACACCCCCTTCCCTCCGTGTACTTCTAAACCAGTGTCCCCCCCAAAGGCCTGTCCCCCCTTAAAGGTCTGCCTGCACCCCCCTTGAAGGCCTGTCCCCCCTTGAAGGCCTGTCCCTCTCCCTTGTAGGCCTGTCCCCCCACCTTGAAGACCTGCCTGCCTGTCCCCCCCTTGAAGGCCTGTCCCCCCCCTTGGAGGTCTGCACCCCCCCGAAGGCCTGCACCCCCCTGAAGGCCTGTCCCCCCCTTGAAGGCCTGTCCCACCCCCTTGTAGGCCTGTCCCCCCCCTTGTAGGCCTGCCCCCCCTTTAAGGCCTGCCTGCCTGGCCCCCCCTTGAATGCCTGTCCCCCCTTGAAGGCCTGTCCCCCCCCTTGAAGGCCTGTACCCCCCCCGAAGTCCTGCACCCCCCTTGAAGGCCTGCACCCCCCTGAAGGCCTGCACCCCCCTGAAGGCCTGTCCCACCCCCTTGTAGGCCTGCCCACCCCCTTGTAGGCCTGTCCTCCCTTGTAGACCTGTCCCCCCTTGAAGGCCTGCCTGCCCCCCCCTTGAAGGCCTGTCCCTCACCCTTGAAGGTCTGCACACCCCCCCGAAGGCCTGTCCCCCCTCCTTGAAGGCCTGCCTGCCTGTCACCCCCCTCCCCCTTGAATGCCTGCCTGCCTGCCCACCCGCCCCACCCGAAGGACCGTTCGCCCCCCTGGCCTCCCCGCACCACCTATGAAGCAGCACTACCTATGCTCCCGGCCTTGCCGTTCAGTCCCCACCACCACCACCACCACCCCTGAAGGACCGCTCGCCCCACTGACCTTCCTGCACCACCTATGTAGCAGCCGCAGCAGGATCGCGACGTCAGCTATCCCTGCGCTGCTTAGGCGCTGCTTCCTGTGCCGCGTTCCCGTCCCTCCTCTGACGTCAGAGGAGGGGCGGGACCGCGGCACAGGAAGCAGCGCCCAAGCAGCTCAGGGATAGCTGACCTCGCGATCCTGCTGCTTGCTGCTTTACAGGTGATGCAGGAAGGTCAGTGGGGTGAGTGGTCCTTCGGGGGTGTGGGGGGACTGAACGGCAAGGCCGGGAGCACCCCTTCAGGGCTGGCACCCGGGGCGGACCGCCCCTCCCGCCCCCTCCTTGGTACGCCACTGCTGGCACACATGTCTGTGGCCAACTTACAACTTGCCTCGGGCCTTCCTTTATGCTGGGTCTGACTCCTGCCTACTTTCTGTTTCCGAGAAGGCAGGACCCAGCAACGAGGAAGGCCCGAGGCAAGTTGAAAGCTTCCCTCTGTCAGCGATGGAGGGAAGCTTGAGACTGCCGTTGGGAAGGATGGGAAGAGAAATGATGCTGCTGCACCCAAGTGGAGGAGGGAGAATAGAAAAGCTGCGGCTGCTGCACCCAAGGGGGCAGGGAGAGGGGAAGAGAAAAACTGCTACTGCACCCAATTGGGGGGATAGGGGAAGAGAAGTGCTGCTGCTGCTGCGCCCAAGGGGGGAGAGGGGAAGAGAAAAGCTGCTGCTGCACCCAAGTGGAGTAGGGGGGAATAGAAAAGCTGCTGCTGCTGCTGCTGCTGCACCCAAGGAGGGAGGGGGGAAAAGAACAGCTTCTGCACCCAAGGAGGGAAGAGAAAATCTGCAGCTGCACCCAATTGGGGAGGGGATAGGGGAAGGGAAATGTTGTTGCTGCACCCAATTGGGGAGAGAGAGGGGAGAAGGGAGAGGAGAAGAAAGAGATCCCAAGACCATGGGAGGGAGGGAAAGGAAAGGAGCTACCAGACCATGGAGGGGGGAAATATGTAAGGGTATATGGAGGGAGGAGACAGATGCCAGACCAGGAGGAAGGAAGAAGAGATGCTAGATAATGTAGTGGGAGTGGGAGATGGAAAGAGAGGAGAGAGATGTGAAGGAGATAGAGATGCCAGACCATGGGGTGGAGTGGGAAGGAAGGAAAGGAGAAGAGAGGTGCCAGAGCATAGGGGAGGGGGTGGAGACAAAGGTTGGAAGGCAGTGAGGGGGACATAGGAAGGAAGGATGGAGGACACTAAGGATATAGGAAGGGGCACTAAGGACATAGGAAGGAGACACTGACGGCACTGAGGACATAGGAAGAAAGGAGGGAGGGAATAGAAAGGGACAACTGTTGGGCCTGAGTGCAGAAAGAAAGACATGAAAGAAAGGATGCACAGTCAGGAGGAAACGCAACAAGAGACTCATGAAATCACCAGACAGCAAAGGTAGGAAAAATGATTTTATTTTCAATTTAGTTATCAAAATGTGTCTGTTTTGATAATTTATATCTGTACTATATTTGCCTATTTTTCTATAGTTACTGAGGTGACATTGCATAATTTAAAGTCATCTGCCTTGACATCTTTGAAAACCCCCAAATATAAATGATAATTAACATTTTATCTGTGTATAGTATGCTTTGTGGTTTTTAAAAAATTTTATGGTTATCATTATGAATTAATAAGATATTATGTGTACATGAAAAATGAATGGAAGAAATTGGGGGCGGAACTGGGGCAGGGCTAGGGCAGGATTGGGGGTGTGGCTAGAGCGGGGTTGGGGCAGGACTGAATATTAATAGATGGCCCGTTTTGAAGAAAAAAATAAATGGTCACGTTATCTATCACCCCTCTCCAGCACAATGTCACATCTCTCCCTCTATCACTATGTCCAACATTTCTCCCGTTCAATCTGTTCCTCTGTTCCCTCTCCAACAACATATCCAACATTTCTCCCTCTCATCCTTCTCTTCCCCATGCATCTCTACCTTTCTCCTCTCTCTCTCTGCCCAATTTTCCTCTTTCTTCCTTTCCCCATGTGCCACCATCTTTCCCTCTCACTCGCACACTCATGCCTAAAGTTAGATTTAGATGACATATTGAAAATAGCCCTCCACGAGTAGTACCATGAAGTTGGCAAATAAGTTTATTGCAGCAATTTCTGAAGGCAGCCTCAAGGGGCAGGAGCAAGTGGGCTTCATTCCTGCCCCCATTACCTTCATTTTGACTATTAAAGATATCAGGTAGGCCTGTAGCGGGAGTGGGGGGAGGGGTGTTGAGGACTATTCCAGGGAGAGAGGAAGGTTGTGACTCTTGGCCAGAAGGAAGGGGGAGAGGAAGGAGGAGGAGCTGCATCGGAGGATTGGATATGAGGTAGGGGTTAAAACCAAGCAAAGAAATATTATATGGGTCCCAGATGATATTCAAAAGCTGCCCTAACTTGACCGAGTTAGTAATGCAGATCCCAGCACCGAATATTCCTGACACCAACAGAACCACTAGCTGTATCCCAATGCTATCCTTAGTAATACCCCTGACCTGCTCACTTTAAATATGGCAGCCTGAGACGATATTCAGTGGCACTTCCTGGTTTTATGCTACTGAATATCAGTGGTTAGGAGGCTCATTTTATTAGATGAATTGGCACCAACACAACACCTTAAAGTCCCAGCCAATGCAAAAAGAACACCATGGTACAACGTTGAATTAAAATTACTTAAAAAACAACTATGAGCAGCTGAGAGAAGATGGAGACATGAGAAGTCTGCATCTGCACTAAATTTATACAAAGAAAGAGCAAATTACTACAAATGTGCAATAACTCTAACCAAAAAGAAATACTACACCAAACGCATCAATAAAACAAAACACTCCGTAACCCTATTCTCAATCCTTAAATCCCTTACAACTAACAATAAACAAAATAACTTTATTTTTTTATTCCCTTCCAGCACAAGATTTAGGCCTCTACTTTACCAATAAGATTAAACAATTATTGCTTCAATCATAGGCGTCAGAACGGGGGGGGGGGGGGGGGGAACGAGACCATAGGGGCCATGCTCTCCCCCAAAATTGCCACTTGTATCATCCCTGATAGTCCAGAGGTACAGCAGGCAGGAGTGAGATTTACGGCTTCTGTCCCACTACTAACCCGACCGTTCACGGCTGGTTTCTTCTGCTGCTGAGCAGCAATGAGTGAGAACGCACTTTGATGTTCTTGTTCGGTGCTCAACGGCTTCTTTGACTGGCTCCCACAAATTCTCATGAATTGCCGCTGCACCTCTGGACCACCAGTCCAGACGAGGTAGGAGGACGGGGCAGAGTACAGATTGCAGAGTGAGCGAGAGAAGGGGGCTAGGTGCAGAGTCTGATGGGGGGGAGGGTTGACTGGGTGCAGAGTCTGACAGGGGAGGGAGGGAAGGGGGATGGTTGTAGAACCTGACAGGGTGTAGGGAGGGTGGAGGCATGGGTGCAGAGTCTGACAGAAGAAGGAAGTAATGGGGCTGGGTGCAGAGTCTGACAGAAGAAGGAAGTAATGGGGCTGGTGCAGAGTCTGACAGGGGAGGGAAGGAAGAGGGCTGGGTACAGAACCTGACAGGGAGGGAGAGGGCTAGGTGCAGAGTCTGATGGGAGTGGGAGGAGTGAGGGGAGAGGAGGAAGGAAGGAGGGGAGAAGGAGGGGGTTAGGTGCTGTGCCTGGCAGGGAGAGGCTTGGTGCAGCGGGTAGGGAATTGGGAAGTCAGGGAGGACAGATGCTCAGGGGTTTGGGAAAGACAGATACTGCACGTTCTGGGAGAGGGTTGGGAAGGACAAATGCATGGTCTTGGGGGTAGGAAAGGAGGAAAAGAGAGATGCTGCACAGGTGGAGTAGTGGGAAGGGAGAGAAAGAAATGCTGGTGGTGGGGGAAGGAGAAGGAATGGAAAATTGTTGGGCATAAGTGTGTGGCATGAGAGGAAAAGAGAGATGATGTATATGGGGAAAAGAAGAACGAGGGAGAATTGTTGGACATGATTGTTGTGGAGGTGAGGGAGAAATGTTACACTGGGAAGTAGGAGAGATGACCCAAAGCAGGGAGCGCTTTCAGACTACTGGAATGGGAAGGAGAGAGTGAGAGATGCCAGACCACAGAAGGGAGAAGAGAGAGATTTAGACCTTGAGAAGGAGAGAAAGATGTCAGACCATATGAGGGGGAAGGGGGACAGATATCTGACTATGGGAGAGGGATGAGATGGTGCATAGGGATGGAGGGGAAGGGGAGACTGAGGAAAAAGATAATGCACAGCAATGGGTGTGACAGGGAAGAGATAAGAAGAAATGCTCCTTATGGATAGATGGGAATAGGGGAGAAGAAAGAGGGAGGCGATGGTACACATAGATAGATGGGAAGGGAAGGCATGGAAAAGTAGATTTTGAGAAGAAAGCAGAAAAATGGAAGAAAATAGAATGTTAAAAGTTAATGCTAAAGATGGATATATGTAAGAAAGTGAAGGAGAGAAAAACAGCAAATGGATATGGTGCCCTGGATACACAGTTAAAAGCACAGAAAGAAGGATGTGCAACCAGACTGGGAAAGATAGTTTGAAAACCAAAATCAGCAGGCAATAAAGGTAGGGGAAATGATTTTATTTTCAATTTAGTGATTAAATTGTGTCAGTTTTGAGAATTTACATCTGCTGTCTATATTTTGCACTGTTCAGGAAGAAATGTATTTGTTTCTATTTCTCTGTGGGTTGTACTGCATACAGAGTCTTGCATCTTAGGGTTTTGTTAGTATATATTAATACTTTAGTTTCTGGTTCTGTGTTTGCCTAGGGGTTATCTGTGGTCTGCATGTGTGACCAAGGCCAAGTGTTCTGATAGAAATTAATGTTGAGAAACATACAGTGTGCTTTGCGTAGTTTCATTTTGTGGTTAACCATTATGTATTGTTAATAAGATTATATTGTGTGTATATATGAAAAATGAATGGAAAAAATGGTATTACAATTAGTACAATTGTAGGGCGGGGTCTAAGGCGGAAATTGGGCAGAGTGTGGGATGGAGCTTGCGGGCCCCTCAAACAAAAAAGCATTCTGCTGCCTATGGCTTCAACTATCGAATGGAACAACACATACTTTATCTGAACCGAATGCAGAAATTAAAAATGTGCCATTAAGCAAACTCTCATTCCTTACAACACCAATACATGAAATAAATTATAAAATTCAAATATGAACATCAAAGGTAGTGCCCTTGAAACAATCCACCATTAATCCTAAAACGGTACTTCAACATCTTTGGACCATATATTCATAGTATGATTAAAAATATTCTAGAGAGAGGAACACTCCCAGACAGCTGGAAATCTGTAATTATATATCCAAAAATTAAAGACTAAAAGCACCCCAAACTGAATGCTCCAATTAAAGCCCAATATCCAATCTCCCGTTTCTAGTAAAACTTACCGAAAAAATTGTATTCAGTCAACTCAATGGCTTCATATAAAAACCAAATGTCCTCCACCCAAACCAAACAGGATTCAGAAAACATTTTTTCCACTGAACACACACTAATAGGCCTCACAACATCTATTCTTAACTTCCTTGACCAAAGAAAACTATCCTATTAATCTTGCTAGACCTCTCAGCTGCCTTCGAAACCGTAGACCACCAACTTCTACTCAATAGGCAGATCGTGTTTGACAAACTTGCTGCACTTCTTTGAGGGAGTAAACAGGCAGATAGACAAGGGCGACCCAGTCGACATTGTATATCTGGATTTTCAGAAGGCGTTTGACAAGGTTCCACATGAACAACTACTATGAAAAATTGCGAGCCATGGAATCAAGGGTGAAATACTCACGTGGATTAAAAACGTAAGGAAATTCTTCTTCGCCCAGAGAGTGGTAGAAAACTGGAACACTCTTCCGGAGTCTGTTATAGGGGAAAACACCCTCCAGGGTTTCAAGACAAAGTTGGACAAGTTCATGATAAACTGGTGAGAATGGACTCATTTGGAGCACTGGTCTTGACCTTGGGGCTACCGCGTGAGTGGACTGCTGAACAGGATGGACCATTGGTTTGACCCAGCAACGGCAATTCTTATATTCTTATAGAGCATAGAAAACAGAGAGTGGGGGTAAATGGACAATACTCGGACTGGAAGATCGTCACCAGTGGAGTGCCGCAGGGCTCAGTGATTTGACCCGTGCTCTTCAACATCTTTTATAAATGATCTAGACATTGTTACGATGAGTGAGGTGATTAAATTTGCGGATGATAGGAAGTTATTCAGAGTAGTGAAGACACAGAGGGATTGTGAAGATCTGCAATGTGACATAATCAGGCTCGAGGAATGGACATCAATATAGCAGATGAGGTTCAACGTGGATAAGTGTAAAGTGATGCATGTAGATAACAAAAATCTCATGCACAAATACAGGATGTCCGGGGTGGTACTTGGAGAGACCTCCCAGGAAAGAGACTTGGGAGTTCTGATCGACAAATCAATGAAGCTGTCCACGCAATGTGCGGTGGCGGCAAAAAGGGTGAACAGAATGCTAGGGGATCACAAACATATCGGAGAAGGTTATCATGCCGCTGTATCAGGCTATGGTGCACACTCACCTGGAGTAATGCGTCTAGCACTGGTCGCCGTACATGAAGAAGGACACGGTACTATTCGAAAGGGTCCAGAGAAGAGCGACTAAGATGGTTAAGGGGCTGGAGGAGTTGCCGTACAGCAAAAGATTAGAGAAACTGGGCCTCTTCTCCCTCAGAGAAGATTGAGAGGTGACATGATGGAAACATTCAAGGTACTGAAGGGAATAGACTTAATAGATAAGGACAGGTTGTTCACCCTCTCCAAGGTAGGGAGAACGAGAGGGCACTCTCTAAAATTTAAAGGGGATAGATTCCGTACGAATATAAGGAAGTTCTTCACCCAGAGAGTGGTAGAAAACTTTAACGCTCTTCCAGAGTCTGTCATAGGGGAAAACACCCTCCAGGGATTCAAGACAAAGTTGGACAAGTTCCTGCTGAACCAGAATGTATGCAGGTAAGGCTAGTCTCAGTTAGGGCGCAGTCTTTGACCAGAGGGCCGCCGCGTGAGTGACCTGCTGGGCATGATGGACCACTGGTCTGACCCAGCAGTGGCAATTTTTATGATCTTATGTTCATCCATGGCAGTAACTGACACTGTACCGTTTTAGTTTACATCCTTTTTCTCTAATCGAACTTCCAAAGTGCATACAAATCAAATCTCATCTGAGTTCTTCAAACTAGATTATGGCATACCTCAAGGATCCATTCTGTCTCCCTTTCTCTTTAATATTTTCAACTCTCAGCTACTTACAATTGCTCAATCAATTGGTTTCACAATATCTAATTAATACACCCAATTGATCCAAATGACCCCAAAGATATCCAGAACATCAACAACAAACTAGAAAAAATTACTCAATGACTCACCACAAACATGCTATTCTTAAACCCATCCAAATCAAATGGAATGATCTTCTCGGGGAATAATAATAAAACCTAGTCTCCCCCATTTTTCTTAAATCAACACCTCTTCACATCCCAACTCTGCTAAGATACTTGGAGTTATTATCAATGATGAATTAACTTTCCATCAACAGATAAGCTCAGTAGTAAGAAAAAGCTTTTACAAGTTAAGAATGATCAGTCACCAGTCTACTAGAACCCTCATCCCTTAACATTCTATTACACTCACTTGTGATTTTGCAAATTGATTACTGTAATTCCCTGTATCAAGGGATAACCCAAAAAGAACTTAGAAGGTTACAAATTATCCAAAACACGGCAGTCAAATTAATCCACAATGCAAAAAAGTTTGATCATGCCACTCCACTTCTAATAAAATCCCACTGGTTACCAATCCCACTTAGAATCACATACAAAATCCTATTGCTCACTTTCAAGGCTAAACTAACCCCCCCCCCACAGGATTTATAGACAGACTACTCATCCCTCACTGTCCATTCAGAACACTCCAATCCATAACCAACATCTCTTTAATATCCCTTCTCTATGCCATCTCTTTCACGACACCACTAGAAAGAAGATTTTCTCTGTTACAGCCCCTATACTGTGGCACTCTTTACCCCCCACACCTTCGCGAAGAAACACCTATGGACAAATTTAAAGTAAATTTAAAGGCCTTCCTATTTAAGGGTGCTTATGATAGGTAATCCTCAGTAGTGCTGCCCGATTTCCGATTTGAATCAATTCACCCGATTCAAATTGGGTGAATCGATTTGAATTGATTCAATAAAAAAATCAGCCTCCCGATTCGGTGAACGACCCTCCTCCCCATGTCAGTGCTGCCTCTTGCTGGCCTTCCACTGCCGCTGCCACTCCTGCTTCAGGGAGTGAGGGGGGAGGATCAGCCGGGAAGGCCTGCATGTTCCCCCAGCTTCTTCTGAAGGCCTGGCCTCCCCCTGAAGGCCTGCATTTTCCCCCAGCTTCTCCTGAAGGCCTGGCCTCCCACCTGAAGGCCTGCATGTTCCCCCAGCTCACCCGCTCTTATCTTAAGACAGGGGTGTCCAACCTGCGGCCCAAGAGCCGCATGCGGCCCCGTGAAGTATTTTGTGTGGCCCCGGTCGAGGGTGACGTGGTGTTTTCCTCTGCTGTCCCCGGGTGTTTACCGTCTTGCTGGCTCCCTCCTCTGTCTTGCTGCAGCTTTTGGCATTGCCTTCTTCGAAGCACAGGGCGAGGACTCCTCGACATTCTTCATTGAGACTGCATTCGAGATCACTACCTCATTCTCCAAGGCATAGTTCATCTGTTGAGGTATTCATCAAGACCCAGGTCCTCTTCTCGAGAAAGACCTTGTTTCTCGAGGCATAGACAATCCTCGAGACAGTCACCTTCCTTCTCGAGGAAACCTACGACAGAACCATTTTCGTCAGTTGAGTCCTTCTTGTTTTTTCATTTCCAGCTGGTTCTTTTTTGCCTATGGATTCATATCTTGGGTATCAAAATTTCACAGCGGCTTCACCCTCTTTCTCTGCCATGAGACATACTTCGAGGGGTTCCCAGTCACCTTCGACTCAACGGGATCTCTCCTCTTCTGCTTCGATGTCCTTTACTCAATTTTTATGCCAAATGAGTAAAGATCTTAACATCACTTTGCAGTCTGATTCAACATACTCTAAGGAGTATTTGGAAGAAATGAATATACCTCATCCTCCTACGGATTCATTAAAATTACCCATGAATGGCATTCTCACTCAAACTTTCAAAAGAAATCTTGCTACACCATATTCCGTTCCTGCTGTGCCAGCAAAACTGGAATCTTGATATCAGATGGTTCACTGTACGGGATTTGAAAAGTCTCAACTATCCCATCAATATCTTCTTGTTGGGTCTTCCTTGATTACTTTTGCTGTCGCTGCTTCGGAAGAGGTAAGTGACGTCGGAGGGTGGCTGGGCCGGCAAAGGCAAGGTCCCATGATGACTGTGGCTACTGGTCCACCCCCTCCGACGTCACTTACTTCTTCCAAAGCAGTAGCAGCAAAAGTAATTATCGTGGGGCCTTCGTGCAGTTCAGCGCAGCTGCTGACTCTGCTCTGGAATAAATACGGCAGCCGCGCTGAGATGCCATTTTCAGCTGCGTGGAAGCTTCCGGACCCGGCTGACTGTGCACCCCCTTGGAGCGTGCACCCGGGGCGGACCGTCCTCCCCCGCCCCCCCTTGGTACGCCACTGGAATTGGGCAATCCTTCACAACACCTTTCTAAAGCGGTCTCTATTCAATGAGAGAAAAACTATCTGGTGGACAAATTGAGTCATCTTCTACAACCTCATGAATGGACACTCAATTCCTCGCCTCTCCATCACATTTTTTCACAGTGAGGGATCCCTCAGATAGAATCTCTTTGCGTCTCCTCAGAACAACAAACTGCCTCTGCCTCAGTTCTGCTCCAGGATATACTCTCCTTATTGCCTCAAGGAAGATGCTTTTCATCTGGAATGGATGCATCAGTTTCTGTATGCATTACTCTATTTCCTCTCATTCTCAAGACACTCATCAAACTTAAACATGAACATGCCACCATGATTCTCATAGCTTCTGGCACAGACAACCGTGGTTCTCCCTTCTACTTCAATTCAGCAGCAGGGAGCCACTGCTTCTACCAGTGTTTCCCTCTGTGTTTACACAGAGTCAGGGGTCTCTACTTTATCACAGCAACCAATATCCTTACTCTTTGGATCCAATAACAGGATAGCAATGTAGGTTTCCAAAATCATCAAAGCCCATAACCCAGACAAGCAAAGTCAGGATAAGGATTTTCCCATTGCCTCCTGATATGATGTGACTTGTTGAAGTACTTCTATATCACTTTATCCAAAAATAAAGACTAATAGACAGAAAATAAATTTTTACTTATCGTTTTAATGCAGTGTCTCTAGCATGCCCTGATGGGACCCGTTTTGCCCAAAAGGCTTTCTCAAGGGTTCATGGAGGCACTCTATACAATACAAAAGTGTCATTCATATAATCTACATAAACATAATAAAAATCCACTAGGCTTTGTTAAAACTTCTCTTATTACTCAACTTAAACCATTAAAATTGAATACTGCAAAGTTTACTAATCTCAAATCTTATAAATATAGTAATCATCATTTAAAAAATTTAAGTTCATAAGTATTGATTAGAAATGTTGTGTCTATCCAATAAATAGTAACATGCTATGTGAATAGAATAATTTAAATTCATTCTCAGTGATTGTTCCCAATTTAAATTATTCTTTTATAAAAAACTAAAAAATACACCCATTTATTCAATCAAATATTAACTTACTCCATAATCAATATCAATCAATTCAAAATACATTTGGGCGATTACATAAATACTAAACTTTAAGCATAGCCTAAATTCATAAATGTATCAGACCATAGTTCAAACCAATCACTCAAAGGATTTAAAATAATAGTATTTGCTGGTTCATTCTAACTTATTACTTAATACATATTCAATACATCAACTATATATTCAAAATCAATCCATTAAATATACTAATAAATTACATAAATTCTCAAATACATACTTAATACTTAAATTCATAAAACCATAAAAATCTGAGACAAGTTAATAAATCAGTGAATCAAGGATGCTATTCTCTTATTCATTCCAACTCATTGAAAAATAAAGTGCTAAAGTTTATTCACTCCATCTAAATTAAGAGCCATCAGAACTTCACATTATGTATATTATCTCAGGGAAGATCCTTATCCTGACTTTGCTTGTCAGGGTTATGGACTTTGATGATTTTGGAAACCTACATTGCTATACTTTTATTGAATCCAAAGAGTGAGGATATTGGTTGCTGTGGTTGTCTCCATTGAGGCCTCACTTTTACATCTTCTATACTGGTTTAGTGTCTCTACTTCACCCAACCTGCAGTCTCTATATTTGACAGCTGTGACAAATCCGTAGCTGGCTTTGTCCATGTAATAGATAAGAGCAGAGCATGGTCCCTGGTCAGAAGAGGTGACCAGGCTAGAAGTAAGGATATTGAAGTGGCTGACTACCCCTCAGACAGTGAGGTAGAGCAGGAAGGGTTTAAACCTAAGTTATTCAGCACAGCTTGCCATATCAGAATAAATACACCAGAAAGCCTGATAGGACTTTTACTGAGAAGTAGAGACCTAGTCCTGCAAGGTATTCACATTTCCAGCCTAGGAGAAACCTGAGTTATTTCCCTGGGGAGTTCCAGCCCAACCCCCCTGCTCCTAGGAGAGAGGGGTGGGGCTATGACACACGTAAAAGCAGAGCCCTGAATCACAGAGAGGAAGGCAGGGACGGAGGCACAGAGTACAACAAAGACGGAATTGAAGCAGGGAAAACAGGGCAAGGGCTTGAGCAGGAAGGTGAGGGGAGGAGTCTCTCTCCTCAGCCCTACAGCAGTGAGGACGTGGATATGGCAGAGGACTTCCCAAGCCTGAGCCCAACTGCTGAGAAAGCTGAGGCAATGGACACTACTGAATTGTGTCTGGAAGCTGACTATAACCCAGAGGGAATGGAGGTTAGTCCATGAGGTGAAGTGAAGCTAAGAAACTGGCTTACTAAGCTGCGTTTGTGTGCTGGCTCTCTGTAACCTGAGACCAACTGTCCTTGATTAGGGAGAGAAGGAAAACCTCTCTGTTTTTGCTCTGACAGCTCAGAGGTTTTGTTTGCTAAAGAAGCTGTATCTCTTATCTTATGAAGCCTCTGTGATAAAGTCCCGGTAGAACTAACAACTTATCTAAAGCCCTGCTGTGCTTCCTTGGCTGAAAGCCCAGCTGATGCTGATAAGCCACATTGAATGCCTGAGCTCTGAACGGAGTCACTGAACACTCTGAACGGGCACTGAACACTTTAGTTTACAAGATCAGCTGGGGAGCTGAGAACTGTATTTCCAAAGTTTGCTATTCTTTTCTACTGGCTAAGTTTATGCAGTTTACTTGCATTGATTTGGAATTTGTTTTCTTGGCATTTCTGTTTATTTAAACCCTGGTGAAGCGGACTATCTTTAAACAGAGAAAGTCCAGGGGAATGCAATTGTATGCCATACTTGGACTTTAAGCCATTCTGACAACTGAACGATATTATATTTTACTTTTTGCCTGACTTATGAATGTCTTGAGGGTGGCTGACGGTGTTCAGACCCCCTATCAAATAAAGCCTGAGAATGAGATTTTGACCATACCTGAATTGTGTCTCCCTTTATTGGCAAACATATCTCAGTGTGGCCTAGGTCTGTTTTACCTGAAAAGCCTTCCTCTTTCCTGGGGAAGCCACACCAACAGGTCAGGATTCGGCACAGCTAATCCACCTGACAGTCAGAGCAGGGGATAGCTGTGTGACACAGGTTGAGAGATATCAAGCTAACTGCCATTCTAAAGTTTTCTCAATCTGTCAAGGACATTTTAGAAGCTTCTCAGAAACCTACCACTAGACAATGTTACAACCAGAAATAGTCTAGGTTTTCTGCTTGGTGCACCATTCATCACAAGGAGCCTCAATCCATCTTCTTGTCTTCAGTTTGGATTACCTGTTGCATTTATCTCAATCAGGTCTCAAATCCTCATCCATTCAAGTCCATCTCAGTGCAATTGCTGCTTCCCATCACCCTCTAGAAGGGAAACCCCTTTCTGCTCATCCTATGGTTTCCAGGTTTATGAAATGAGTTTTCAATGTCAAGCCAAACCACCTCCAGTGGTTTGGGATCTCAATGTTCTTCTTGTACAAATGATGAAGCCTCCTTTTGAACCAATGGCTTCAACTCATCTGAAATATCTCACTTGGAAAGTGTTTTTTTTCTCATTGCTTTACGTCTGCTCACAGAGTCAGTGATCTACAAGCTTTAGTAGCAAACCCACCTTTCACAGTATTCCATCATGACTAGCTGGCCCTCCGTACTCATCCTAAATTCTTACCTAAAATGGTTTCAGAATTTCATCTCAATCAATCCATTGTACTTCCAGTGATTTTTCCAAAGCCTCATTCTCATCCTGAAGAAACAGCTTTTCATACTCTGGAAAGCTTTGGCTTTCTACTTGCAAAGGACTAAGCCACACAGATCTGCTCCTCAACTTTTTGCCTCCTTTGATCCAAACAAGTTAGGACATCCAATTTCCAAGCATATCATCTCCAACTGGTTGGCTGCTTGCATCTCTTTCTGCTATGCTCAGGCTGGACTGCATCTACAGGGTCGAGTCACAGCCCATAAAGTCAGAGCCATCAGTTGCTTTCCTTAGATCTACTCCTATTGGCGAAATCTGCAAAGCTGCCACTTGGTTCTCGGTTCATTCCTTCACCTCTCATTATTATCTGGATTCTTTTCCAGACAGGATGGCCATTTTGGCTAGGCAGTTTTAAAAAAATTTATTCTCCTAAATTGCCAACATGCCCACCATCTCATTCTGGATAGCTTGGAGGTCACCCACATGTGAGAATATGCTACCTGCTTGTCCTGGGAAAAAACACAGTTACTTACCGTAACAGGTGTTATCCAGGGACAGCAGGCAGATATTCTCACAACCTACCCACCTCCCCTAGTTGGCTTCTTAGCTAGCTATCTGAACTGAGGAGACGCTGAGAAGACGCGTGCCCTATGTCGGGCATGCACGGTGTGGCAGTCACAAACTTTATTAAAGTTTTACAAGCAAGTCTGCTTGCGAAGCTGTCTGCATCCAGGCTCCATGGATGACGTCACCCACATGTGAGAATATCTGCCTGCTGTCCCTGGATAACACCGGTTACGATAAGTGTGCTTTTTGTTTATTTTGTTTACACCACAGCGCCAGTGTGGGTAGGAGAGAGCAAAGGGGGTGAAGAGTGTCAGCCTCAGCATTTTCGGTTGGCCTAACAAATGTCAGCAAAGGCCTATGGGAGATCATATCATTCATGTCTGACTTTAGGGTATGTCAGTGCAAACAGCCTCAGATTGCCCCAGCCTAAATTAAATCAGTGCTTAAAGATAACAAAGGACCTTGGTACAGCTAAGAGGTATGAAGAGGTGCTAAAAACAGCTAAAATGTACTAAGATGTGTTAATGTCTGGTGCTTAAGATATACAATAAGTCCAGGTGCATGATCTAACACAGTAGTTAGGTTAACCAGAAACCATTGTCAAAGTGAAACTGGAAATTACATTTGACTCCTCTAATCTCTCACACCCCACTCACCTTATTCACCATTGTTTCAAACAGTTTACAAAAGATAGAGGTACTTAATTTCAGTAGATTTCTATTTTTGAATCTATTGAAGCTAAGTACCCCTATCTTTTGTAAACTGTTTGAAACAATGGTGAATAAAGTGAGTGGGGTGGGGCTAAACCTTACAAAGAGGCTATAAAATAAACCCACCAGGATGTTTGAAAAATACCCAATTGGGCAGGAAACTCGAATTAAATTGAAAAATCAATTCAATAGGCTGAATCAAATCAAAATTTTGTTTCCTGAAGTGGGCAGCACTAATCCTCAAACCTCAGAAAGAAGGAAGAGCATACCACCTTCCTACTGTATTGACCTTTATTGTTCTTCTCTCCTATTATAAATTGTATTTCTCCCCTTATCCTTCATGTTTCAATATGTCATTTAAGACTGTTGTTGTCTAAATTATGTCCCCCCAATATTTTATCTGTTTACCTTTTTTAAGCGGTATATCAAATTTTAAATAAAACTTGGAAATTCACTGCAATTTAAGCGGACCAGAGCCTCTCCTGCCTGCTTAAATTGCTCTGGACATTGGCCAGACTATTTATGGAATAAGTCTTTAACGTGCGCAATTCCAAATTAACACTAATTACAAGTAATGTTGCTAATGCCAATTATTGGTATTTATCACCAATTATTTGCCAATTAGTTCATTTTGTTAACTAGCCCTGTTCTATAACTGCATGCCCAAATGCACGCCTAAGTTTGAGTAACATTTATAGAATATGGGGGGTAAACTCTCTCGTGTTAACTGCAGCCAGATACCATATAGTAATTGGCACTTTAACATAGGGCTTGCATATAAGAATGCTGATTCTACCACACTGGTTACTTCATAAAATTTGCAGGTACCTCACAGTATATTCCAGTGTTAAGCAATACCAACTACAAATTGTGTCTTCTCAAGATAGGAATACCACTTATACATGTTTCACAAAGGTAGGTACATAGTACAGAAGGTGAGAGGCTGCTAAATCTCTACACTCTTTAGAACAGATTTTGGGTATTGGCTTGTACAAATGTACAGTAGTACATGCAGAAAAACAACTTAAAGAGCAAAGTTGTATAAAACTTGCATATGTTTGGTACTAAAAGACCTGAATGCACAGTTAAAAATAAAGTCATGTAAAGCAAAATTACAGCCTTTTGTATATTTGTCATTTTTGCCTACAAACTGTACAGTTTTGGGAAATGTATTACAAAATCGCTTGCTATATCACTTTCCAGTTTGAAGAAGTGTTAGAATGACCTGCCAAGTCATTCTGACCTAGCTAGTAGAACAAGATGAATCTCATGTCACTCTTCTGTGGCACTTAATTTTTCCTAGGAGAAACTGAGCAATATGTAGGTGTGAGGAGGTCAACCATCAAATCTCAATTACAGTGTATCCTGGAAGTTACAGGAAACTTTTCAGCTTTTGTCAATCAGTCTGTTTTCCTTTATCACAGCTGAATACAAAAAAGATATGGAGATCACCTTATATTCTAAAATATTTTGGCATGAATGTGGTGTATTTCCAACTTCACTCATTAGAGTTAAGGGTCACCATTTAAAAAGTTTATATGTATGTTTATATCTTTGCACCAATATTTAAAAGTATGCAAGAAAGTATAATTATCAAAATAGCACTACAATTTATATATTCACCTTAAATAATCTTTCAAAATATGTGATTTTTGTTCATATTAGTTGAGAGACTGCTCAATTATCATCTGAACCCATTGTTTAATTTGTTTGCAGCAGAAATATTTAATTAGTGAAATATTCATATGAAAGAATGTTATGTGTATTAGAAGGGTTTTGTTTGTTGCATAGCCATTAACTATTTAAAGTGTGCTGTTATTTATAAATAGGCTTTCCTAAAGAAGCTTTTTCCCATGAAACATGGGCAATGTCCTGATCCATATATAGTCATTTTACATTGCAAGAAATACTTATAAGTTAAGAATGCCTTTATAGTTATCCCTTTTTGATATTTTACTAGACTATAAAATCAGATTAAATTACATGCCATTGCATGATAAAAAGGGGCTTTAAATAACATATTTCAAGTGCTATAATAATAAACTGTGAGATTGCCATAAGAGCTCATAGCAGCCATTTAAATGATGCAGCTGCTAGGGGCAGGAGCAAGTGGGGTTCTCTCCTGCCACTATCACACCTACTAGACCACCTACTGAGGTAGACCTTGAAGGCACTGATCTTGACCATGGGAGGTTAGGGGTGGGGTGGATGGGGATCTTCATGTCATGGGCTGGGAGGAGGGTGATTAGAAAGAAATTGCTATTGGAGGGGTAGGAGGGGAATTAGATGGTCTAAATATTTCTGTGCTTGCTCTGTTCATGACTGTTGCTGTTCCTTTGCTTATTTCTAGAGCTGTGCGCAGTCTGTCCACTACTGAACCCCACTGAAGTGTCACCTTGTCTTACTATGCCTAACAGTGGGATGCATGGAACTGTATATTATCTGTCTGTTACCAAACCCTTCTGAAGCCCCATCTCTGACAATGCATAGAACACTGTCCCCTACCGAATCCAGATGAAGTTTCTCCTCTGAGTATGCTTACCAGTGACACACAAAGTTGACGCCACTACTCTGATACTATTTTATCAAATCTGCTAGTGGCACAGTCAGGGAGCAGTTCGTGTTACTTGATTGAGCTTCTTGGGGCAACTCCTGGGCAACAACCTTCCCTCAGCCTACCTATGCCTTTCAACTCTAGCCTAAATTTTCCTCTTCCTTCAATCACTGCCCAGTTGTGTCTTTTACTTCTTACCTTTTTTGCCATATCCTCTAGCCCAGTGATTTGGGGTAACTGCCTTCCCCCCACCTTCCCCTATCCAGAGAGCTCATTTCCTGCCCTAATGCCCTTTTCTTACTATCTACATTATCCCTCTTCTTTTACTACATCTGCATTATCACTCCTTCCACGTTTTCTGCTTCTTCTCAATTGCCAGTCTCTCCGCTGTAAGACTGTTCTCATTAGAGATACTCTTACATCAACCCTCCAATTGATACTTATACTCATGAAGATCTGGTTCCATGAGGGTGAAGATACCATTGTATCACAATGAGTGCTTATTGGCTATTTGACTTTATCACTTATACAATTAACTAATAAGAGAGGTGGTGGAGTTGCTCTTAGCTTCTTCCCTTTTGATTTCTCCCTTGTCTTCTCCAGTCCTCCCATTACCTGATTCTCTCTTGCTCTCAGTTAATGCTGTACTGCCTCTTCATTTTTTTCTGCTCTATGTCCCACCTGCCATGGAAGCTTTCAGGAATGTTGAAGCTGTGACCCAGTTCCTTAATTTATTTGTTTTAGGTGATTTTAAGATAAACTTTGATAATCCCTCCTTTTGATAAGCACTTTACTTCTTTTCTTCTGAATTTGACTCTTGCTCCCTATATTTTCTTTCTCACTCATATCACTGGCCACGCCCTTGATATGGTGTTCTCCCATTACTTAGACCCATACTTCTATCTAATTTTAACTCCTCAGCTATGATTTTCTTTTCTCTCTCTTGTCCTCAGCAAGTTCATATTCCTAGGTACCATGATTTTGGCTCTCCTGACCCTTCCTCTCTTCCTTTCTTCTTCTCTCCCCGCCCCCCCTTCAGATATTTTTACTTCCCTCTCACCACCAAGATCAATCTCTGGAATTCAACTCTACTTACAGCAACTGAGCAAATAATTCAACATAGGCTACTCTTTTTTGGTACCACCAGAAAATCTTGGTTTCAAGGTGACCCTTGCCTGACCAAAAGACAACTGCAATGTGCAGAAATATTTTGACATCAACCCAGATCCTCTTTTGATCTTATTTCCTTCCACAATCTTCTCAATGAATCTCTCCCAGCTTCCTACCCTTTACCTCACCTACTATACTATTTTAATTAATAAATCTTTAAACTAAAGCTAGTCTCTAATCTTACAGCGATTACTCCTAAATTTACTATCTTCTCTATACTATCCACTTCTGACTTTGCACATTTCTTCCAATGCAAAATTGAGACTTTCTGAGCTTTGTTTCCTTTTTTACCTATTGGCTTGTCTACTAATTTCCCCTTGCCACTTCTTTCAAGCTCTTATTCAGTAGGACCCCCTTGCTCCCCTGTCCATGTTTGGCTTTTCACCCCTATGGACTACATGGTCCAAGTTCAATTTCCCTTCTCTTATATCATTTACCAAAGTTTTCTCCTCTTCTAGGAAGACCGCTTTTTCCCTCAATTCAATTTCTTCTTTTGGGGCCGATCCTGTTCAATATGTTTGCGTGACATTGCTGAAGGGTTAGAAGCAAAGGTTTACCTTTTTGCGGATAACACCAAGATTTGTAACAGAGTAGACACCGAGGAGGGCATTGAAAACATGAAAAAGGATCTACAAGGAATGGTCTAATATCTGGCAACTAAAATTCAATGCAAAGAAATGCAGAGTAATGCATTTGAGAATTAATAATCGGAAGGAGCCACATATGCTGGGAGGGGAGAGGCTGATACGCACGGATGGGGAGAGGGACCTTAGGGTGATTGTGTCTGAAGATCTAAAGGCAAAAAATCAGTGTAACAAGGCGGTGGCTGCTGCCAGAAGGATGCTAGGCTGTATAAAGAGAGGCATAATCAGTAGAAGAACGAAGATGTTGTGATGCCCCTTTACAGGTTGTTGGTGAGGCCCCACTTAGAGTATTGTGTTCAATTATGGAGACCGTATCTGGCAAAGGACACAAAAAGGCTTGAAGCGGTCCAGAGGAGGGCAACAAAAATGATAGGAGGTTTGCAACAAAAGACATATGAGGAGGGACAGGGGGGGATATGATTCAGATGTTCAAATACTTGAAAGGTATTAACGTAGAACAAAATTTTTTCCAGAGAAAGGAAAATGGTAAAATCAGAGGACATAATTTGAGGGGTGGGAGACTCAAGAGCAAAGTAAGGAAATTCTTCTTTACGGAGTAGGTGGTGGATGCCTGGAATGCGCTCCCGAGAGAGGTGGTAGAGAAGAAAATGGTAACGGAGTTAAAAAAACGCATGGGGTGAACACAAAGGATCTAGAATCAGAAAATAATAGTAAATATTGAAGAACTAAGGCCAGTACTGGACAGACTTCCATGGTCTATGCCTGTACAGTATATGGCCGTCTAGTGGAGGATGGGCTGGGAGGGCTTCAATGGCTGGGAGGTTACAGATAAAATTGAGTGAGCTTTGACAGAGACTTCAGTAGTCAGAACCTAAGAACAGTACCAGGCAGAGCTTTGGATTCTTGCCAGAAATAGCTTAGAAGTAAAAAAAACAATACATTTTTAGATTGAATCAGGTTGGGCAGACTAGATGGACCGTACCGACATCTACTATGTTACTATGGATCATAATTTTTCCTCATAGTATTTTCTCGCTGGCATTCAATATGATCATAAAATCTCTCACCATAGGAACAGTAGCTACACTGGAAAATCTCTCATCTAACCCCTTCTTAAGAAATCTCGTGTACACCGCTTAGACAATTTATTTAAAGCAGTATATCGAATTTTAAATAAAACTTGAAATTTGATAATTTTGTCCTCTCAAATTGCAATCCCATTTCTAATATCCCTTTCCTGAGCAAATTCACATTCATACACACAATCATGCTCTCTCTTTCTCCCATGCCCTCACCCAGCCTCTCATGTATTCCTTAACCTTCACCCAGTTTCTTTCTCTCATATATCACTTCCCATGCCTTCATCCAGACTCTTTCTCCTCATCTGTCTTCAGTTCAGATTCTTGCCCCTTATACCCCTTAATCATCTAGTCATCCAACTAATTCTTTTACCAGCTTGTTACTTTGAAAATATCTTAAAGTGTTTTTGTAATGTTTTGCCTTCAAGGCAAGCTCCTTTCCAAAGCTTCATTTTGCCTTTCTTATCAGTGCTTCGCATTTGACTTGCCATACCATATGATGTTTCCTATTATCTTCAGTTGGATCATTGTTCCATTATCTGAAAGGTGTTCTTTCAGCTCTAATAACATCCTTCACCTCACTTTTTAATCATGCCAGCTGTCATTCAGCTGCCTTTTTTTATACATGGAATATATTTGACCTAGGCTTCCACGATAGTATTTTTGAACAATGTCCATGCCTGATGCAAATTTTGGATGTCCTTGCCTGATGCAAATTTCCTCCCCAAAACACCCACCAAGTATACTGACCCCTGAAATGTAATGTAATCTTATTTGTACTCTAACTGTAATTTATTTGTTATATCACACAGTAACGTACTGTCAATCTACCATCCAATTTGTAAGTTCCTTCAGAATCTATCCATCTATCTCTCCTCTGTTGTAACCAAAAAAACAACAACAAAAAAACAATGTATCTTCACTGGAAATGTGCAGTCAGATCTTTTGTAATCCGCCTTGAACTGCAAGGTATAGGCGGAATAGAAATCCCTAATGTAATGTAATGTTCCACTAAAGTTATTTTAAACCATTTTCCTCATTTTATCATAATCTTCTTGTTATGTGTAATGTGCCTCTTTTTTCTTCAAAATAAAGAATTATATAAAAAAAGAAAGTTTATGTGGACTTACTCCAGTTGTTCAATCAGATTTAATCATGTTATGATCACTGTTTTCAAGTGGTTCCAGCACCATTACTTCTTGCAGCGGATCATGTGATTCATTAATTATGCCCCCACCCCCACACTTGTTGTTTCCTGAACCAGCTGCTCCATAAAATAATACAATGGAACCTTGGTTTACAAGCATAATTTGTTCCAGAAGCATGCTCGTAAACCAATTTACTCATATCAAAGCGAGTTTCCCCATAGAAAGTAAGGGAAACTCGCTTGATTTGTTATACCTCCCATCCCCCCAGCCACTTGCGCTCAGTGGCGTACCTAGCATATGTAACACCCGGGGCCCACCATTTTTTGATACCCACCCTATCTGTACGAAAACATGATTTTTAGTAACAAGCCACATGTCACACATGAGTACCTAGGAAAAGGCAGCATCTTACATACTGCAGTGAGCAGTACATCAATACACCCATTGTAAAACTAAACAAGCCAGACTAGTACAGATCAATCCTGCAGTCAATCCTAACAAAAAACCATGTCTTTCGAACACACAGAACACAGAAAACACCTTTGCCTAGTATGGAATATGTCATCACAAACTAACCCCTCCCCCTTTTTACAAAACTGTAGTGTGAATTTTAGCCATGGTGGTAACAGCTCTGACTCTCATAGAATTCTGAGCATCAGAGCTGCTACCACCACGGCTGGCGCTAAAAAACACTCCACAGTTTTGTAAAAGGGGGGATAAAATAGAAATATTTAGACAAAGGTTAAATTGAACCAGTCAGAAGCTGGACTCTGGATACAGTGCACCACAGAAACAGTGACACATGTCTCCTAAAGGAATAAAAAAATACAAAATTTTTTTCTACCTTTGTCTTCTGTGGTTTCTGATTTCCTCATCTTCTTGTAACTCTTTTCCTTCCATCCACTGTCTGCCACCTCTCTTCCCCTATATGGCATCTTCTCTCCTTCTATGCCCCTTCCAGAAACTGTATGCCTCCCCCTTCCATCTCTCCTTTCCCCCCTTTGGTCTGGAATCTCTCTCCTTTCCTTCCCTCTCCCACACCTCTCCTCTGCAATCCCTTTCCCTTTTTTTCCTCATTTTCCTTTTCAATTTATTTTCTGCATCTGTCTAGATAACGTTCTTACTAGCCTCTCATCAATGTCCTTTTTTACTGTCTACCTAAAGCTTGCCACCTCTTTCCCTCACCCCTCCAGTGTTTCCCTAACTCAATCCTTTTCTCCCCATCATGTGCCCTCCTTTTATTTATCCCCTCCTTCCATCATGTAAGTTTCAAGTTTCAAGTTTATTTGTTCTTAATGAATCGCTTATTTAAATTGCTAAGCGATGTACAACATAATAAAATGTACAGATAAAATATTGGTGTTGACGTACAAAATGACTTTTATATTGTGGGTTAAAACTTACAAGAATTGTGTGGGTAAGTGGGGAGAAAGTTACAATGTTTTGATAGGAGAGAAAGAAGAACATAAAAGGAATGAACAAAAGGGAGGGGTAATTTTAGCTACTTAAATAAAAATCGTTAATTAGAATGCTAGGAATCGTATGCATCTTTAAAAAGATATGTTTTTAAGGTTTTTTTAAATAAGGTTAAATCTTTTAATTCTCTAATGTATTGAGGTAGAAGATTCCATGATTGAAGGGCCATTACTGAAAACATGTCATGCCGTCTAATTCCTATAACTTTCATTGAGGGAACGGAAAGAAGATTGTGAGAAGTCGAGCGGAGAGATCGTGAAGTGCTGTATGGGATTAACCACCTGTTAATAAATTGTGGTTCATTATAACTCAAGGCTTTAAAAACTAAAAACAGTAATTTAAAAGTAATGCGGTGGCTTACCGGAAGCCAATGGGATTTAATCAACAGAGGGGTAACATGATCATATTTTTTCGCATTATAGATCAGTTTCACGGCAGTGTCTTGGATTAATTGCAGCCTTCTTTTTTCTTTTTGAGTGATATTAAGAAGGAGGGAGTTACAATAATCTATTTTGGATATTATCAAAGAATGTATTAAAATATTAATAGATTTGGACTCTAGGAATTTGGCAAGTGAACGAATTAAACGTAATTTATAAAAACATGATTTAACAATATTGCTAACATGTTCATGATAGGTAAGTTTATCATCAATGAAGACGCCCAAAATTTTTATAGTGGTGACCAATTCCAATTCGGTGTTATTGATGGAAGTACCCTCTTTCTCCAACCCTTCCATCTAGTACCTTCTCCTCTTTCTGTCCACTTCCATCCAGCGTCTGCTCCCCTCTTTTTCTCCTCCCATTTGCTCCCTTATTTCACCCATCTGCACTTCCATCCAGCATAGGCTCCCCACTACCATCCAATGTCTGCCCTTTCTCTCGCCATCCACCCCTCTTCAATCAGCATCTGCCCCCTTTCTTTCCCTCCAATATCCTTCCCCCTTATGTTTCTCCCCTTTCTCTGTACATCAATTCTATCAGCACCACCCTTCCATACCACCCTTCCCCCTTTGTTTCCCTCCACCACTCTTCCATTCCAGCAATCATGTTCCTTTCTCTCCCTTCATGCAGCAAGGTCCCACAATGATTGTAGCTGTCGGCTGCCAGTCCACCCCACTCTGACGTACTTGCTCTGGAGCGGACTCAGCAGCCACATACTGGAAGGTCCCGCGATGACTTGTCTGCTTATTCTGCTCAAGAAGAAGTACGTTACGTCATAGGGGGTGGACCCAGCAAACGCAGGGAGTTGTGGCAAAGTCCTGCAATGACTGCGTCTGCCGGGTCTACCCCCTCTGACGTAACTTACTTCTTCCGGAGCAGAGCTGGCAGACGAGTCAGCGCGGGACCTTCCTGCACCTCAGCACGGCTGCCAACTCTGCTGCAGCAAAAGTAAGTCAGAGGTAACGTGACCATTTATTTTTTTCATCAAAAGGGGCCATCTATTAATTGACTGTTTATCCTTTCTTTCATTTTTTTCTTTCTGCACTCAGGCCCAACAATTGTCCCTTTCTATTCCCTCCCTCCTTCCTACGCATGTCCTTAGTGCCCCCAGTGCCTATGTCCTGTATCCATAGTGCCCCCAGTGCTCCCGTCCTGTGTCCTTAGTGCCCCAGTGCCTCTGTCTCATGTCCATAGTGCCCCCAGTGCCTCCTTCCCGTGTCCATAGTGCCCCCAGTGCCTCCTTCCTGTGTCCATAGTGCCCCCAGTGCCTCCTTCCTGCATCCATAGTGCCCACAGTGCCTCCATCCTGTGTCCTTAGTGCCCCCATTGCCTCCTTCCTGTGTCCATAATGCCCCCAGTGCCCCTTCCCATGCCTCCTTCTCATGTCCTTAGTGCCTCTGTCCTGTGTCCATAGTGCCCCCAGTGCCTCAGTCTTGTGTCCTTAGTGCCCCCAGTGCCTCCTTCCTGTTTCCTTAGTGTCCCCAGTGTCTCCTTATTTCCCTCCCACTACCTTCCAGATTTTGTCCACCCCAAAGCCAGCCTGCCTGTCTACCTATCTCCCTCCCTCCCTGCTGTGCTAAAGCCAGCCAGCTTGCCTGCCTACATCCTGCCCTCCCTGCTGCTGGGGAAAAAGCGCTTCTCCCCTTCTTTTCCCCCGGCCCGCGCTGCTACGATCCTACCTACCCCCGCTGACAAGAAGTCTTTCCGACGTCAGAATTGATGTCAGAAAGACTTCTTGTCGGCGGGGGAGGTAGGATCGTAGCGGCGCGGCCAGGGTAAAGGAAGGGCAGGAAGACCCGGACGTGGCCGGCTGTGTACCCCCCAAGCTGTACACCCGGGGCGGAATTCCCCCCGCCCCCCCTTGGTACGTCCCGCCACCCCACCCCACCACATCCTGAAAAGTCCCCACCACCCCTGAGGCCACTGGTGTGCTTCCACAACTCACCCCCATGAACTGGCATGGCCCCCCACCCCCAAACGCTGCCCCCCATGAACTGGCATCCCCTGCCCACCCAAACTGAAAGCTTACCCCCCAGTGTGGCACCGGCACGCAGCACCAACTCACAGGAGGTACCGGTGCCCGAAGATTGTGCCTCTCCTCCGACTGGGCCTTGAGCATCTGTGCATGCACAAGGCCATCTGGCTCCCGCCTCTCTCCGAGATTAGAAACATAGAAACATTTTCCTCATTTTATCATAATCTTCTTGTTATGTGTAATGTGCCTTTTTTTCTTCTAAATATAGAATTATATAAAAAAAAGAAAGTTTATGTGGACTTACTCCAGTTGTTCAAACAAATTTGATCATGTTATGATCACTGTTTTCAAGTGGTTCCAGCAACATTACTTCTTGCAGCGGATCATGTGATCCATTAATTATGTCCCCACTCCCACACTTGTTGTTTCCTGAACCAGCTGCTCCATAAAGTAATACAGTGGAACCTTGGTTTACAAGCATAATTTGTTCCAGAAGCATGCTCGTAAACCAATTTACAAATATATCAGAGCGAGTTCCCCATAGAAAGTAAGGGAAATTCACTTGATTTGTTACACCTCCCATCCCCCATATCTTCACTAATGATTACACCTAGGTCCCGTTCTGCAACAGTTCTTGCTAAGGTCTCACCATTCAAGGTGTAAGTTCTGCGTGAATTTCCGCTGCCAAGGTGCATAACCTTACACTTTTTGGCATTAAAACTCAGTTGCCAAGTTGCAGACCATTGTTCTAGTAAGTGTAGGTCCTGCGTCATAGTGTCTGGCACGGTGCTTTTGCCCACTATGTTGCACAGTTTAGCGTCATCAGCAAATAATGCAATTTTACCTCAAAGTCCCTGAGGCAGGTCCCGTACAAAGATATTAAATAGAATTGGACCCAAGACCGAGCCCTGCGGCACTCCACTGATCACTTCTGATGTTTCGGAGGGAGTACCATTGACCACCATCCTCTGGAGTCTGCCACTGAGCCAGTTTTTAACCCATGCAGTCAATGTTTCTCCTAGTCCCAATGAACTCATCTTGTTCAATAACCTGCGGTGTGGAACACTATCAAAAGCCTTACTGAAGTCTAAATACACGACAACCAGGGACTCTCCGTATCTAACTTTTTTGTTACCCAGTCAAAGAAGCTGATTAGATTGGATTGGCAGGACCTTCCCTTTGTAAATCCATGCTGGTGGGGATCCCTCAGCTTCTCGTCGCTCAGGATCCTATCTAATTTGTGTTTAATCAACATTTCCATAAGTTTATACACTATTGATGTGAGACTTACCGGTCTGTAATTTGCAGTCTCCAACTTGCATCCCTTTTTGTGGAGCAGAATGACGTTAGCTGTTTTCCAGTCCAATGGGGCTCTGGAAAAGATTGAAGAGCGCAGCTAATGGCTCCGCCATGGCATCTCTCAATTCCCTAAGCACTCTGGGGTGCAGTTTATCCGGTCCCATGGTTTTGTTCACTTTGAACTTTGATAGTGTTTGGTAGACGCTGCAGGCGGTAAATTCAAAGTTCAGGAACAGGTCTTCTGAGCTCTCACTTGTCTGCAGCTGTGGACCAGATCCCAGCACCTCACAGGTAAAGACTGAGCAGAAGTATTTATTGAGCAGTTCGGCTTTATCAGAGTTCGATTCTACATAGTTATCGTCGGGTTTCCTTAGGCACACTATCCAGTCTGTGTTCCTTTTTCTGTCACTAACATACCTGAAAAAGGATTTATCCCCTTTTTTAATATTCTTAGCTAGATTTTCTTCCATCTGGAGTTTGGCATCTCTAACTGCCGTTTTAACATTTCTGGATTTCACCAGATAGGCTTCTTTAGCTTCCAGTCATTGTGATTGCATTACATTACATTACATTAGTGATTTCTATTCCGCCATTACCTTGCGGTTCAAGGCGGATTACATTCAAACTAAAAACAAGAATTACATTCAAAATTTGAAAGAATAGAATAAGCGATGATATAAAATTTTTAAGGTAATAAAAAAAAAAAAAAAAAAATTGGGTAAAGAGTTACCAACTGGAAGTAGAAGTCTTTAGGAGATAAGTATAGGGTGAATTATATAGTTTTAGATAACATTAGGTAAATAGAAGAATATTAGAGAGTACTAAGGGTATAGAGAGTGTTGGATGTTGGGTTGGGATTAGTCGTGCTGGATAGGTTTTATGTGTTTTTTGAAGAGTATGATTTTAGTATCTCTCTTGAAGGTGTTGTAGTTTGTAGTTGAAGATAACAGGGTGGTGATTTGTCTGTCCAGTTTAGCTGCTTTGGAGGCTATTAGGTTGTCATAAAGTTTTTTTCGCTTGACATTTTTGGATGATGGATGAGAGAATAGTGAGTGTGTCTGTGATTGTTTGTAGGATACAAATGTGCAGATGCTCAAGGCCCAGTCAGAGAAGAGGCATGATCTTCAGGCACCGGCACCTCTTGTTGGTTGGTGCTGTGTGCCAATGCCACATTAGGGGTTAAGCTTTCAGTTTGGGCAGGCAGGGGATACCAGTTCACGTGGGGGGATGGGCGTTCACGAGGATGGCGATGCCGGTTCATGGGGGGCAGCGTTTGTGGGTAGGGAGCGATGCCGGTTACCAAGCGGGGGGACTTGCAAATCAAGTCAATGCTTGGTTTGCGAGTCACGATTTGCGAGAATGTTTTGCTCGTCTTGCAAAACACTTGCAAACCGGTGCACTCGTAAACCGAGGTTTGACTGTACTTTATTTCATCTTGTAATGCTATCTTCCTAGAAACGCTTAAGCTACATTTATCTCACAGCAGCAAACTTTACATAAAAGGTCTCAAGTAGGCATTTCACCATAACCCCCTTGTATTGCAGGTGTGTGGTGTGGTGGTTGAAGCTATAGCCTCAGCACCCTGGGGTTATGGGTTCAAATCCTGCACTGCTCCTTGTGACCCTGGGCAAGTCACTTAATCCTCCATAGCCTCAGGTATGTTAGATAGATTATGAGCCCACCGGGACAGATAGGGAAAATGCTTGAGTACCTGATTGTAAAGCCACTTAGATAACCTTGATAGGCGGTCTATAAAATCCTAATAAACTTGAATCTTGTGAGCCCTCCAAACCCACCAAAAATCTACTAGACCCAAATGTATACCTCAATAGCCCTTATGCCTGCAGGTGGCACCTATATGATGGCCCAGTACATTTTCATGGATTTTGGTGGGCTCACATGGTCCACCGCAAGTGTAATAAGAGTGGAATATGGGCCTGGGTTCCCTTTTCTGCAGTTCACTGCACTGCCAACCAGACTACTCCAGGAACCTCTAGTAGGACTGCCCATATCATCTTAAGCTGTCATACAGACATGCATTGTTTCATTTACATCTTTGGGAGGTGGGAAGGAGTCAGAGACCACTGGGAAAATGGGTGTGGGAGGTCTTGCTTACATCCCTCTAGTGGTCATCTGGTCAGTTTTGTTAAAAAGAGTCTATCCTCAAACATCCATATTAGAAAAATATCCAGGTCATAAGCCTGCACTAGTCCCACCCACACCATGCCTCCAACACACCTTCTTGAGATTTAGACTAAGTGAGGATTAACAGCTTAGAAATCAGTCTAGAAAATAGGTTTTAAAATAGTGAATTGGGAGGGTTTGGCAAGACAAACATCCACTTTTTGGACATTTTTCTTTTTTGAAAATGAGCCCTATATTTTCCCAAGATTTCTTCATATTTAACTGCCTATATGAGGTTGGCATGATGGCAAATTGCTAATCAGTATTTAAACATGAATGACTATAGCCTGCACAGAGTGGCAGGTGCAGTTCTAGCTGCCTTGCTAGGCAGACTGAAAGAACCATCAGGCCTTCTTCTACCATAATTTACTGTGCTGTTGTGTGTTGCTTGCCTCCAAATGCACTTTGCCATCCACAATAACTATGGGATGCATTTACTCCAAATAACTATTGCACCAGTAATAACTCACTGAAGAAAAATTTAATGACCAATCAAGATGAACATAACCTTGTCGGAACAACATTCAGTACAAAATCACACAAAGTCACTATCATCTGTTCTCTCCACAGGAAATTTGCTTGAAGATTTACCAATTATATTATCCTTCAAAGCTGGGAGAATTTCAAGAAATAATAATATACAGTTTAATATATTCATCTACAACATAGGAGATAATGTTAGAAATTAATATTAGAGTTTAGAAATATAGCACAATGCAAATGTTATCCTACTTATCTAAAAAGAAAATGATTTTAACTGAAATTCAGAAAGAGGATAGAGCTATAAAAATTTCAGAAACGAAAGTAAATGAAAGGTTTAATCCTTCCAAGAACTTTACATATGTATAATAATAAAATCACCAAGAGGAAATTAAACTTTTGGGGAGGAATAATATGTACTATGTTGTTATGCAAGGTTCAGCCAGAGAAAAGAAACTATAGTGCTTCAGGGAATAATATTTATAAAATCCTAGAAAATGGGGGAGTATCAGGAGAGGACGGGGTACTTTGAAAAGTATATAACATTTGGTCAAAAGACTGAAACCAACTATTACTGATATAGGGCTCCTTTTACAAAGGTGCGCTAGCATTTTAAATGCACGCTCCGGATTAGCGTGCGCTAGCTGAAAATCTACTGTCTGCTCAAAACGAGGCGGTAGCAGCTAGCGCACGCAGCAATTTAGTGTGCGCTATTCCACGTGTTAAGGCCCTAGCGCGCCTTTGTAAAAGGAGCCCATAGTATCAACAATGTTTCTGGAGTGATAGCCACATGGATTTAATAAGTCATGTGTTTATTACTGTTTAATGTAAAAAAAAAAAAAAAAGGAAAATATTTCATACATATTTGTCTCCCATCACTATAAAATGGTGATCTGAGCACTTTTGCTAAAGTATTGACAAACAAAATATTTGTTTAATAGAAATTCTAATTCACTCCAGTGAAACAGCTTTTATCCCTATAACAAGGGTAGATTGTAAAAAACTGAAAAGAAAAGGAAATCTAGTGTATCAGTAACAGAACTAGCCATGACTGCCCACTCATCCCACTCCGGGAGATGAATGCAGGAGAATAAAAACCCACACTAAAATAATCAACTTGGGCCAAATGCATCCTGAAATAACATTTTCAATTTCTTTTTAAATTCAGACATAGAAACATAACGGCAGATAAAAGCCAAATGGCCCATCTAGTCTGTCCATTCGCAGTAACCATTATCTCTTTCTCTCTCTCTGAGAGATCCTACGTGCCTATCCCAGGCCCTCTTGAATTCAGACATAGAAACATGATGGCAGATAAAGGCTAAATGGCCCATCTAGTCTGCCCATGTAAGATTTAAAGGGAGAATATCTGGAGAACTGGCGGGATGTGGGCCGACCAAAATTTAGGGCTCCTTTTAAGAAGCCGCATTAAGTTTCAAGTTTCAAGTTTATTAGTTTTTGATATCCCGATCATAAAACAAATATCTGACCGGTTAACAATAAAATTTAAAATAGGTTAGAAAGAACTAGATGTTTGGTGTATTAGAAAAATTAGAGAAAACATATAAAACATGTACTGACAGACCAGAAAGTGAGGATGAATGGGGAGGAAGGGAGAAGTTACATAATATTAGAGGAAATGAGATAGAGGGAAGGGATAGGACATAAGGGATGAGGGTGCATGGTATAAGAGATACGTGCTGAAGTAAAGGTTAGTTTGGGAGATAGATAAATAAATAAATAAAGTAGAGATTAAGATTTGTCAAAGGCATCTTGAAATAGGAAAGTTTTAAGATTAGTTTTAAATTTTGGTAAGTGAATTTCATCCCAGAGATATTGAGGGAGAGAATTCCATAATGTGGGGGCAGTTATAGCAAAATAAGTTTTCCTAGTATAGTAGGATTCTTTTAAGGATGGAATGAAAAGGAGTTTTTGGTCAGTAGATCTTAAGGAACGGGGAGAACTTTGGGGTATTAATAATTTATCAAGAAATAAGGGCAAATGGGAAAGTTTGATTTTAAAAGAGAGCAGTATGATTTTATAAATTATACGGTGGGTGACAGGGAGCCAATGAGCCTCTTTAAGAAGAGGGGTGACGTGTTCGAACTTACCTATTTTGTAAATGAGTTTAATTGCGGTATTTTGTATGAGTTGCAAACGTCGAAGTTCTTTTTGGGGTAGTCCATTTAAAAGAGAATTACAGTAATCTAAGTGGAAAATGACTAATGAATGAATTAGGATATTAATCGAGTCTGTATTTAGAATAGAACTGAGTGAACGGATGATACGTAATTTAAAGAAACAAGTTTTTACTACTGAACTTATGTGGTCATGGAAAGTAAGCTCTCTATCCAAGGTAACGCCTAGTAATTTTATTTTAGTATCCATGAGTAATGGTGTGGATTTGATGTATATTGTTCCTGGTAATGTTTCAGATTTTTTAATGGGGAGAAGGAGACCACAGGATTTATCAACGTTGAGTGAGAGTTTATTAGAAAAGAGCCAGTCACTTATGATATCTAATTTGGTATTTAGATCATTAATATCTGAAGGGTTTAGAGTATTGATCGGGTAGAGCAGCTGTATATCGTCGGCATAAGCGAAAATTGAGAATCCTAATGATTGGGCGAGAGAAAGAAGTGGGGATAGAAAGATATTGAATAATAGCGGGGATAGAATAGAGCCCTGAGGAACTCCAAAAGTTTGAGTTACCGGAGAAGAAGTTTGGTTTTTTACATGAACTTTAAAGTTACGTTGCTGAAAGTAGGATATAAACCAGTTGAGAGCGTGACCTGTGATATTACAATCTGCTAATCTAGATAAAAGTAAAGAATGGTCTATGGTGTCAAATGCTGCCGATAAATCAAGGGAAATTAGTATAACCGATTTTAGATGATCGTGAAAGTATTGTATAGTTGTAATGAGACCAAGTAACGATAATTCAGTGGAATGTGAAGTTCGAAAGCCAGTCTGATAAGGATGTAGGGCATGTGTTTGATTGAAGAATTCTGACAATTGAGAATGAATAATTTTTTCGGTAACTTTAGAAATTAAAGGCAAATTGGCAATAGGACGGTAGTTGTTAGGTAAAGAGGGATCAGTGTTGTATTGTTTAAGTTTTGGGAAAACAAGAGCTGTTTTCCATGCTGTAGGGACGTAGCAGTCAGAAAAAGATTTGGAGATCATTTCCCTTAAATAAGGACCGAAAAAAGAAAAGAATTTTTTGAGAAATAATGGAGGAAAACTTTCAGTAATGTTATTGGGAGAATTTATAGATTGTAGGATGGAGAATAGTTGGGCTAGTGAAGGTACTTTGAAATTAGAGAAAGAACTGAGAGGTAGGAAAGTTGAATCGTTATTAGTGGGGGCTGAAAAAGCAGGAAGAGAGGGTCCGAGGTGAGTTCGAATAGTATTGACTTTGGTGTCGAAGAATTGGGAAAGTTCATCGGCAGATGGTAAAGTTGAAACAGGAGGAGGGAGGTTTTTTTTAGAATATTTTGAAAGAGATTGAGCAATACTAAAGAGAGTGGATGAGTTACTAGTGGTAGAGATAAGTTTTGAATAATAGTCCTTTTTTGTCTGTTGAATGGTCTTTTTGTAGTGAGAAGCTTTTTCTTTATAAGAAAGGAGGTGACTGTTATAAAGAGTTTTACGCCATTTGTTTTTGGCCGAACGGACCTGTCGATGGAGGAGGATCAAATTTTCATTAAACCAAGGTTGGTGTTTCTTTGAGGAAAGGTTAAGAGTGGGTTTATTTTGTTTGACAGATTTGAGTGCTAGTGAGTCTAGTAGGGATTTCGTAGCAGTTTCCCAATTAGAAAATTGTTCTGTGATGGAAAGGGAAGAGAAATCTTTGAGATTTAGGTCAAAGGAAGATTGAATAGCAGGAAGAGTTATGTTATTTAGATTACGGGTGAAAGAGGAATTATTTGTTTGTTTGATAAGGTTTGAATGAGTTGGAATATTTGATTGCCAAATAATCAGAGTATGATCTGACCATGGTACAGAGATGAAATCAAAATTATGGAAAAGATAAGTCATGGTGGTTGGGCATAGGATCATATCCAGAGTATTTCCTGCAGAATGAGTAGGCATATGGATGAGAGGCGATAGTGATAAGTCGGCAATCAAAGTTAAGAGTTCAGAAGTATTAAAGTGATTAGGGGAGTTAAAATGGATATTAAAATCTCCAAGAATTATTGATTCAGGATAAGCGATATTAAAATCAGTTAGAGTGGAGATGAGAGATGAAAGAGAGATTTTAGTTATTGGCGGGGGTAAATAGATAAGGAGAAAGTTAAGAGGAGAGGAAAGTTTAATTGAAAATTGGAGGGATTCAATAGGGGTGTGAGAAAAAAGGTTGGAAGTATTTACCTGAAGAGGAATTGAGGCATGATGTATAATTGCTAGTCCACCTCCTTTTTTGTTCGGGCGGGGTTGAAAAAATGCTTTATAATTAGGTGGGCAAGACTGAGTGATGTAAGCATCATCTCCTTGAGTTAACCAGATTTCTGTAAGACATAAAATTTGAAGGTTATGTTGAATAATAATATCGTGAATTAAATGATGTTTATTTTTTATAGAGCGAACATTTATTAAACCGGAGTTGAATGTAAGGGAGGGATGGAGTTGATTGGGACAGAAGTTGGAAGGAGAAAGAGTTGGAATGGAAATGTATTGTCTTGAGTGAGGTTTGACTTGTTTTTTGTAAACTGTAGATTCGGAATAATGGCGGCCCCAAATAGTTGGGATGGAAGACATAGTATTTGAAGTAGGAAATGAAAGAAAATAGGAGGCAAATTCTGAGCTGTGAAAAATCAAGAAGAAAAAGATATATAGATTGAGAAAGAGACAAAAGGGTCTAAGAAGGGAGGAGAAAGTGAACGAGGGTGTAGTAAGATGAGGGTTATAACGGGAAGTTAGTAAGAAATGAAGGAACTGCATGAAGGAGCGCATAAAGGAGCAGAACCTGCTCCTTAGGTGCGCTCCTTTGGCGCGCGCCTTTGGCGTGCGCCGCAAAGCAGAGGAATTTATAGGGGACGTTACCAGAGAGGTAAAGTGGGCGGAGTCGTCGGCGCCGCCGCTTTGCGGCGGCGGTCCTTTGAGAGAACGAGAGGGCCTGAGGTACTAAGACATTTCAAATTAAAATAAGTAAGTAAAACAAACTTGAAATTAAATGGAATTAAAATTAAATAAAATTAATAAAACAGTCAAGTGGAGGTTTTAAAATTGAAACAGTGAGTCAGCAGGCATAACAATAACCAAGCACGGTTTAACGCGTGTAATAACGCGCGCTAATTTGCCGGCCACACTAGCCGCTACTGCCTCCTCTTGAGCAGGTGGTAGTTTTAGGCTAGCGCGGGGGTTAGTGTGCGCTAAAAAGTTGCGTGCGATAAAGCCGCTAACGCAACTTCTTAAAAGAAGCCCTTAGTCATTCTGCAGGCATAATCAAAGTTTTTATGAGACTTCCTGGATGGAACTTATATGTTGTGACTTAGATGATGTAAAAACAGGTATAAGTGCCCAAAAGTTATCCAAAGTGACCATATAAACAATGTAGCGACAAAGTAAAGAACCCCACACACTCCCTCAATGTTCACACCCCCACAAAGATTGGAATAAAAATATACATACCTGTCTCCAGAACATCAGCACCTAGTATAGGAAAGCCTAGTAGAGCTGCACACAAGTCTCTTAAATAGCCTGGGAGGTGGGCTAGTGAACCATAGAGAGGAGGACCAAGGCCCATAAGCCACTCAATGTGAAACATGTGCACCCAACAACCCCCCCCCCCAAAAAAAAAAAAAAACAACAACTCTACTGCCATATAGGTGCCACTTTCAGCCATAAAGGCTATTTGGGTTGTAGACAAGTGGGTATAGTGGGTTTGAGGATGTTTGGGGGGGCTCACCATACCTATAAGGAAGCTCTGGTGAGATGTTTATGTGGCACCCTTTTTGTGAAGTTCACAGCAGTGTCCTGTAAGGTGTCACACTGCTCTGTTGCCATGTCTGGGTGGTCAGTCCATCACAATTCTGGCCCCTCCCATGCCCAAAAAGTTGTTAGAAAGATTCAAAGGCTGAAGAGGTTTTTTTTCAGAGATGCCTTTGAGAACTGACCTACTTATCTCCTAATCTGTATGCCGCACAAGTCACATTATTACAACTAGCAACTCGGGTTCCAATCAGGCAGCTTTTAACCACATTCCCTACTGTTTTAGCCCTTTTTATTCCTCTTTACTATAATAATTTGTAGTTCTACACCTCCTTCCCTGAGCCTCCAGTAAGTTATGTCAATGTAAGATTTTAAATGTTCTTTTTACTCCATTTTTATTATGAAAATTGCTTTGAAAATTTTATAAGTGGTGTATCAAAGTTTTATTAAAACTTGATAAACTTGTCTTGTTTTCGGCATTTGGGACTTGGATGAATTTTTGGTCGAGGATGTGGTATAAAGATTTATGTAGTAGTGGTCTGGATGATCAAATGCCTGGACATATAGATAGACGATTTTCGACATACAGATAGATGTACTTTTCGAGAATGGACATTTTACTGGTGCCAACTTTGGGTGATTAGCGCCCTATGTTCAAATTGGAGTTAGATGTTTCTTTTGATTATGGCCCTTCACTTGTTTCTGGATAGATGACACAGAAAGATGGAACCACTAATTGATGTAATTAACATAATAATCTAGATGGAATATAAAGACTTATCAGCAATCTGGACAAATATTGTGGAAAGCCTTAATAATGAATATTGTGCACCACCAACATGATGATTTGGGGGTTCTTTTAAAAAGCCACAGTAGCAATACTGCAGTGGTAAATGCACCAAAGCCCATAGGAATTGAATGGGCTTTGGAGCATTTACTACGGCAGCATCACTATCGTGGCTTTCTATGTAATTCTATGAGGTTGGTTTGAAAGATTTGGTAAAAAAGCAAGTTAAACAATGTTGTCTCCATCGTGGGATATACACTTAATTCAGTGAGTTTCTAGTTTTCTTTGTCGTAAGAAAATTAGCTTACAAAAGTCTGGAAACTCATTGGATTAATAGGACCATAATCAAAAAACTAAAATGTCCAAAAAAATCACCTGTCGGCACTTGGACATCCTAATCGCCAGGACGTCCAACTGCCTATAATCAAAACTGTTTTCCTGGACATCTAGTGAGATGTTTCGTCAACTGTATGTTCAGAGTTCAAGGGGACATGTGAAGAGGCATGTTATGTGTGTATTGTGAGCTGGCTTTGGGTGTGCCAGACTTTGACATCTTGCAGGAATAATCAAATCTTTCTCAAAATGTCATGGATGGAACTTAGATGCTTCCAAAACATCTAAGTGCCAAAAAGGTACCCATCTGACCAGATGACACTGGAAGGATAAAATAATGATGCCCCACATTCCACCAGTGGTCTCTAATTCCCTCTATCCCACAAAACTCGGAATAAAACTGTACATATCTGTCTCTGGAACAGCAGCATCTGGTATGGGAAATCCTAGTAATCACACAGGTGTCTTATGTAGCTTGGTGTGTAGGATAGTGAGCCATAGAGAAAAGGACCCAGGCTCATAAGACACTCTAACTACAACATCTATAGTTTTTTTAAGTATGAGCTGATAAAAAACCACCAAAATTCTACCTACTGCCATATAGGTACCACCTACAGCCATAAGGACTATTGGGGTTGTAAGCAGGTGGGTTTAGTAGATTTTGGGGATGTTTTGGAGGGCTCACCATAAATTATAAGGGGTACATAGTGAGATGTTTATCTGGAATCCTTTATGTGAAGTTCACAGCAGTGTCCCTTAAGGTCCTCCACTGCTCTGTTGGCATGTCTATGTGGCCAAGCCATTAGAATGGTGGCCCCTCCCACATCTAAATGGTGCTGATTTGGACATTTCTGTCATGGACAATTTTGTGATCAAAAATGGTGAATAAAGTTAGACATTCTGGTGGTCAAGACATTTTGGCAGCCAAGATGTCCAAGTAGGCAATTAAAAAACAAAAAAAATTTATATATATATATATATATATATATATATACACAATAAAACCTTGGATTGCAAGTAACTTGGTTTGCAAGTATTTTGCAAGACAAGCAAAATATTTTATTAAATTTTAACTTGATATACAAGCAATGTCTTGCAATACAAGTACGTACAGTATAGACATATCACAACTGAGCCAATGATTCTTCTATCTCTGACGCTGCAGGAGTGTAGTGACTGTTCTAAACGAGCGAGGTCTTGTAATACGAGTACATAGAGTATACACGCGTCACATCATCACTACTGAGCCGATGGTTCTTGGTCTTGCAATACAAGTACATACAGTATACACATGTCACATCATCACAACTGAGCCGATGGTTCTTCTCTCTCTGATGCTGAAGGAGAGTAGTGACTGTTCTAAAGTATTAAAGTTTTTGGGTTGTGGAACGAATCGTCTGAGTTTCCATTTTTCCTATGGGGAAATTTGTTTTGATATATGAGTGCTTTGGATTACGAGCATGCTTCTGGAACAAATTATGCTCGCAAACCAAGGTTTTACTGTATATATATTCAATAATCATATATATATATATAAATAATTAGATGTCCTGTTTAAAAATGGACACTTCTGTGCTTCCAAATTTAGCTGTTTAGCTGGAAACATCCAAATTCGAACTTAGACATCCTATCAAAAATGACCCCTCCATGTGTATAGCCCTTGATGGAGACAACATTTTTTACCAAACCTTTGCTTTTTTACCAAACATTTCAAACCACAATTTCAAGCATCTGTATACAAATGCTAGAAGCCTAAAAAATAAAATAGGAGAGTTAGCGTATATAACACTGAATGATATCGATAAAATAGGCAACTCAGAGACCTGGTGGAAGGAGGACAATCAATGGGATATTGTGGGGTCCTTTTACTAAGGCACGCTAACCGATTTAGCGCTCACTAATTGATTTAGCACGCACTAAAGATTAGCACACGCTAAATGCTAAGTCATCCAATATATTCTATGGGCACCTTAGCATTTAGCGCATACTAAATTGGTTAGAGCATGCTAAATCAGTTAGCACACCTTAGTAAAAGGACCCCTGTATTATCTAGGTACAAATTATATTGCAAGGATAGAGTAGATCAAATTGGAGGGGGGACGGAGGTTGTGTTACATGTTAAAAAGGGAATTGTATCAAATAAAATAAACATTCTGCATGACAGATAGCAGTGTGGAATCTATATGGATAGAAATTCCATTTTTGAAGGGAAGGAATATAAAGGTAGGGTTATACTATTGTCCCCCGGGACAGAATGAGCAGACAGATGAAGAAATGTTTTCAGAGATTAGGAAAGTTGGAGAATTGGGCAACATATAATAATGGGTGATTTGAATTACCAAAATGTTTATGAATAAATTCTCAATACCAGTAATTCTTAATCTCTTACTCAAACCAAAAATTATAGGAGTCCACTGCCTAATACCCTAAACTGCTAATGATCACCAGCAATCCAAAATTGGGAAAATAAAAACCTCAGATTACATTACATTACATTAGAGATTTCTATTCCACCATTACCTTGCCGTTCAAGGCGGATAGATGAGCTTCATAGGCCAAAGAAACTCCCAAACTCCTGCTGATATTAATCACTCAATTTTATATTTAAAGTATATTCTTCACTTCATAATACACAGTATTCAAAATTCAATAATCATCGCAAAATGAAGGCAATGCATCCAAAAAAAATCAGCATAGCAGTGAAAAGTATCAAAAGCAACTTAGCTTGCTCCATTTTTCAGCCGTGCTCCATCGGACACTCATCAGTTGTTTCCAGCGGCGTTCTATTCCCCAAACCATGGAGTCAGATGCAGAGAACCTACTGGGTCATCCCTGTTTGTCAATTCAACTTCCTCAGGAATCTTCTGCTGTGGAGTCCATGAGCCAGGTTTGCCACTGTTACATAAGAACATAAGAATTGCCACTGCTGGGTCAGACTAGTGGTCCATCGTGCCCAGCAGTCCACTTACGCAACAGCCCTTAGGCTGAAGTTAGCCTTACCTGCGTATATTCCGGTTCGGCAGGAACTTGTCTAACTTTGTCTTGAATCCCTAGAGGGTGTTTTCCCCTGTAACAGCCTACGAAAGAGCGTTCCAGTTTTCTACCACTCTCTTGGTGAATAAGAACTTCCTTACATTTGTATGGAATCTATTCCTTTTTAGCTTCAGAGAGTGCCCTCTTGTTCTCTCTACCTTGGAGAGGGTGAACAGCCTGTCTTTATCTACTAAGTCTATTCCCTTCATTATCTTGAATGTTTCAATCATGTCCCCTCTCAGTCTCCTCTTTTCAAGGGAGAAGAAGCCCAGTTTCTCTAATCTCTCGCTGTATGGCAACTCCTCCAGCCTCTTAACCATTTTAGTCGCTCTTCTCTGGACCCTTTCAAGTAGTACTATGTCCTTCTTCATGTACGGAGATCAGTGCTGGACTAAACTAAACTAAACTAAACCTTAGGTTTATATACCGCATCATCTCCACAATCGTAGAGCTCGGCACGGTTTACAGGAGTTGAGAGAGAAAGGAACTCCATGAAGGTTAAAGTGTATAGAGAAGGGTATAGAGAAGGGGTGATTGGGGGTTACGATGCCAAAGATGGGGTAAGTATTACATTTTTGAAAACAGCCAGGTTTTCAGATGTTTGCGGAAGAGTTGGAGAGAGCTCAGGGTCCGGAGGGGGGAGGTAAGGTTGTTCCAGAGCTCAGTGAGTCTGAAGGGGAGGGAGGTCCCTAGTTTTCCTGCGCGGGAAATGCATTTTAATGAAGGAAAGGATAATTTAAGTTTGTGAGTGGGTCTGGTGGTATTAAGGTTTAAGGAGTTCCAGGAGAGTGGGATGAAGGGAGGGAGGATGCCATGGAGGATTTTGAAAGTTAGACAGGCGCATTTAAAGTGGATCCTGGCGATAATCGGAAGCCAGTGGAGCTTGGACAGGAGCGGTGAGACATGGTCGAATTTGCTTTTTGCGAAGATGAGTTTGGCCGCGGCATTCTGGATCCGCTGAAGTCTATGAAGGCTTTTCTTGGTAAGGCTTAGGTAGATTGAGTTGCAGTAGTCCAATCTGGACAGGATGATAGATTGGACGAGAACAGTAAAGTGGTTTTGATGGAAATAGGATCTTACTTTCCTCAGCATGTGAAGGCTGAAATAGCATTTTTTTGCCAAGGAATTGAGGTGGTCATTGAAAGACAAAGTGGAGTCGATGATGATGCCCAGAACATTGCTTGAGGACTCCAACTGCAGAGTGGAGCCAGAGGACAGGGGGATGGAGGTGGGGAGTTGGTCAAGTTTAGGGCCGAGCCAAAGTAGTTTAGTTTTGGACTCGTTCAGTTTCATTTTGACAGTATGGGCCCAAGACTAGAGGTTTGTTATACAGGAGGATATGTTATCCGAGAGGTTGGTAAGGTTTGGGTCGGTCTCGAGGAGGACTAGGATATCGTCAGCGTAAGTGTAAATTGTTTCTAGTGGTGATAGGTGGAGGAGTTTAAGGGAGGACATATAGATGTTAAACAGGATAGGAGAGAGAGGTGAGCCTTGCGGGACTCCACACGTTGGTTGCCAGGGGGCGGATGAGGTGCCATTCATATTGACGGTGTAAGAGCGAGAGCGTAAGAATTTAGAGAACCAGTCTAAGACTGTGGAGTTGATGCCTATCTCGGAGAGTTGGTAGACTAGGATTTCATGGTGAACAATGTCAAAAGCAGCGGAAAGGTTGAATTGAAGGAGGACGGCAAACTTGTTTCGAGAGTGGAGTAACTGAACCTTAGAGATTAAGGAGGTCAGTAGGGATTCGGTGCTGAAATTGGGACGAAATCCATATTGGTAAGGTAAGAGGATAGAAAATCTCTCTAAATAAGATGCGAGTTGGGTGGCAATGATGGACTCGAGTAACTTGGTTAATAGAGGGATATTTGCTATTGGGCGATAGCTGGATGGTGTGGAGGGGTCTAGGTCAGATTTTTTCAGTAGAGGGGTCAGGGCAATATGGCCCATTTCTGGGGAGAAAAGGCCCGAGTGTAAGGCGGAGTTGATAAGTCTGGTAATAGAAGAGATGGCCTGCGCGGGAATTTTCTCATATAGGTAGGAGGGGAATGGGTCTAAGGAGCAGTTGCAGGATTTCAGTTTGAGGAAAAGTTTAAGGACCGTGGATTCTGATACGAGCTCAAAGATGGACCAGGATCTGTCCACTGGGATGGGATAGGAGGTCGTTGGGGTAGAAATGGAGTCGGTGGGCACCAGGGAGTTGTAGGAGACTGTGGGCGGGTAGGGGGATCTCAAGGTGGTGATCTTGTCGTTGAAGAATTTCGCCAGAGCACCAGCTGAGGGGGAGGAGGGAACTGAGGTGGAGCCTTTTATGGAAGTTAAGGAACGCCAGATATTGAATAGAGTACTGCTCTGGTTGTTGGATCTGGTGATTTTATCTCCGTAGAAGTTCTGTCTTGCTTTTTTCAGAACTGTATTGTAGAACTTGATGTTGGCCCTCCAGGACTGTCTGTTGATAGGGGATTTAGATTTTCTCCATTTGCGCTCCAGAGCTTGACATTTCTGCTTTAGTTCTCTGTGATAGGGGAGAAACCAAGGGGCCTTACGGGAGTAGGAGATGGTTTTAGTGGAAAGAGGGGCGAGGGAGTGGTAAGTGGACTGGGAAAGTGAGACCCAATTATGCCAGTAGGATTCTGGGTCTGCAGGCTGAGGAATGGAGGAGAATAGGTTGAGAAATTTATTCCAAAACAGGTCGTTCATAATTTTTTTGCGGAAGGTGATGGAACTGGGAGTGCGGAGCGGGGCCCCAAAAGGTGACATGAAGATGGGGAGACAGAAGGTCCCTAAGAGGTGGTCAGACCAGGGTACATGATCCCAGCGAGTATCGCCAGCTAGAGTTTTGTGGGCGGTGAGGTCGAGGAAGCTGATGAGGTCAAGTGTGTGCCCCTTTTCATGGGTTGGGGATGGGGCAGGGGGGGGAAGCCAAGGGAGGTGAGGAAGCTAATAAATTTGGTTGTGTCCTTGCTGGTGAGGTCGTCTAAGTGGAGATTGATGTCCCCTATAATCAGTAGTCTTTGGAATTTGAGGAAGGCATTTGTAATAGTCTCAAGGACAAGTTCAGAGGATTTGTTCCAAGGGGTGGGTGGGCGATATAGAAGCAGGATACCCAATGCATGGGGGAGTTCATCGTTTACAGAGGGTAGCATGTATTCTAATGAGGTGTGACTGCCTTTTTCGAGGAGCTGGACATCGAAAAATGATTTGTAGAGTAATGCCAAACCACCACCTTTACGGTTGGTTCTGGGAGAGAAGAGGCCATGGTAGCCGTGAGAGCAGAGTTCGTTTTGAATAAGTTGGTCATCTTTTGTGATCCATGATTCCGAGATGCATAGGAATCCGGGGTCAGAGTCTTCGAGTAGATCCTTCAAAATTTGGATCTTGTTGCATGCGGACCTGGCATTGCAATAAAGTGTTGGGACTGGGGTGAGGGAGTCAGAGGCGAGGTTTGGGAGGTTGGCAGGGGGAATAGGCTTTAGAGAGGCAAGGTTGGATCGTCGAGGTTTTTTTTTGGGGGGATGGTTTCTGGTGCGTATCAGCGTGGGGATTCTGAGGCCAGGGCAGATATTACTGGCACTAGTGGAATTAAGGAGGTTGGGAGAGGGAGGTAGTAGGCAGAGGGTGGTGTTGAGCGAGGAGCAGAGTAGGAGGAGAAGGAGCCATGAGGGTAACTTCATGGTGAGAGATTGGGAAGCCTTAGTGGGTGGGGAGGCAAGAGGAACTGGGGAGCCTTTGGAAAGGGGAGGTTGGACTTTTAATTATTTATTTATTTATTTATTTTTAAGAGAGGTAGGATGGAAGAGGAGCTAGGCAGCAGAGCCCAAACCTTAGTGGAGAATGAAGTTAGTAAATTCCCTTGTTTTGTGGGGGGGCCTGGGCTGGCAGGTAAGAATTGGGGGGGGCAGGTGAGAAGGGGGGGCCTTTGGAAAGGGGAGGCAGGATTATTTTTTTGTTTAATTTTTTTTTTTTTTGAAAGCTAGGATGCTAGTATTTTGTTTTTTGGTTTTTTTTTTAGCTAGGATGCTTGTATTTTTTTTTCATAAAGCTAGGATGTTTGTATTTTTATTTTTTTAATTATTGGAAGGCTAGATTGCCTGTTAACGTGGCAGCGGGCGGAGGAAGGAGGGATAAGATGGAGGAGGCTTTCTCCTTCCTCAGCCTAGGAAAAGTCAGTGGGGGGCAGTATTCCAGGTGAGGGCTTACCATGGCCTAGTACAGCAGCAAGATAACCTTCTCCAATCTGTTCGTGATCCCCTTCTTAATCATTTCTAGCATTCTGTTTGCCCTTGTCGCCGCCCTTGTCGACCAGTACTCCCAAGTTTCTTTCCTGGGGGTCTCTCCAAGTAGCGCACCAGACATCCTGTATTCGTGTATAAGGTTTTTGTTACCGACATGCATCACCTTATACTTATCCTCGTTGAACCTCATTTGCCCTGTCGCAGCCCATTTCTCGAGGTCTTCGCAATCCTCCTGCATTTTCACTACTTTGAATAACTGTGTCATCTGCAAATTTAATCACCTCACTCGTACCAATTTCCAAATCGTTTATAAATATGTTGAAGAGCAGGAGTCCAAGCACTGAACCTGTGGCATTCCACTCGTGATGCTTTTCCAGTCCGAGTATCGTCCATTTACCCTCACTCTCTGTTTCCTATCCGCCAGCCAGTATTTAATCCATGTGAGTATTTCACCCTCGATTTCATGGCTCACAATTTTTTGAAGTAGTCATTCATGCAGAACCTTGTCTATTTGCCTGTTTACTCCCTCAAAGAAGTGCAGCAATTTCATCAAGCAAGATCTTCCTTTGCTGAAGCCGTGCAGGCTGGTCCTTATCAGATTGTGTCCGTCAAAATGATCAATGATGCAGTCTTTTATAAGTACCTCTACCATCTTTCCCAGTACCGAGGTCAGACTCACTAGTCTGTAGTTTCCCAGATCTCCCCTCAAACCTTTCTTGAAGATCGGCGTAACATTTGCCACCTTTCAGTCTTCCAAATACTTCCCGATTTGATCGACAGATTGGCTATTAGTTGAAGCAGTTCAGCTATAGCTCCTGTCAATTCCTTGATTACCCTCGGATTACCATCTGGTCCCGGGGATTTATCATTTTTAAGTCCATCAATCTGCCTGCATACCTCTTCTAGACTGACCATCAACCCTGTCAGTTTCCCGTCTTCGTTTCCTGCATATAGCCTGTCGGCTTCTGGTATGTTGTGTATATCCTCTTCGATAAATACAGATGCAAAAAATGTGTTCAATTTGTCGGCGATGGCTTTGTCCTCCTTTAGCACTCCCTTTATTCCATGGTTATCCAAGGCCCCATTGCTTCCTTAGCGGATCATTTCCCCTTAATATATCGAAAGAACGGCTTGAAGTTTTTTGCCTCCTTGGCTATTTTTTCCTCGTAGTCTCGTTTGTCCCCTCTTACCGCCTTATGGCACCTGGCATAAAAGACGCACCCATTGCCACACTGAGGCCCAGATTCTCTAAAAGTGCGTCCCGATTTTAGGCAGCTGTAGGCGTCCTACAGCTGTCTAATCAGCCAATCGGGATGCACGTTTTTAAAAAAAACAAAATGCTCCCCCAGGCAGGCCGCCTATATTGAAGGCGAGGCCCTGATTCTGTATAGGACGCCCGGGAGAGGCGTCCTATTCAGAATCGGCCTAAACTAAACCCCGATTCTGTAACCGGCGTCCATGTTACAGACGCGGGTTAGAGAATCGGGTTAGATTAGACACGGCCCGCTACACTTATCACGGCAAGGAATCTCTCTGCCGCTATAAGTATAGCGGGCCGCGGCCTGTCCGATCAGATGCCCCCCCCGACACTACCGACCGACCGCCCCCCCCGACACTACCGACCGCCCCCCCCCCCCGACACTACTGATGCTGGCAGGAGAGTGTCCAATCCCTCCTGCCCGAAGACGGCACCCCCCCTCCTGGCCCGAAGACGGCACATCCCCCCCTCCTGCCCGAAGACTGAACACCACCCCCCGGCGCTACCGATGCTGGCAGGAGAGTGTCCAATCCCTCCTGCCCGAAGACAGCGCACCCCCCTCCTGCCCGAAGACGGCGCACCCCCCCCTCCTGCCCGAAGACTGCACACCACCCCCCGGCGCTAACAACCCCCAAACTAACCTGTTCTTCGGGCCAGACGGTTCTTTCCCGTCTAGCCGGTAAGCCCGCCTCGTCGAAATGAGGCGGGCTCGCCCCTTCCCGGCCCATCCCGCCGAAGCCTAAGGCCTGATTGGCCCAGGCTCTAGAAGCCTGGACCAATCAGGCCTTAGGCATAGCGGGTCCGCCCATCCCCACTTGGCCAATCAGACCTTAGATTTAGTGGGGATGGGCGGACCCGCTATGCCTAAGGCCTGATTGGTCCAGGCTTCTAGAGCCTGGGCCAATCAGGCCTTAGGCTTCGGCGGGATGGGCCGGGAAGGGGCGAGCCCGCCTCATTTCGACGAGGCGGGCTTACCGGCTAGACGGGAAAGAACCGTCTGGCCTGAAGAACAGGTTAGTTTGGGGGTTGTTAGCGCCGGGGGGTGGTGTGCAGTCTTCGGGCAGGAGGGGGGGGTGCGCCGTCTTCGGGCAGGAGGGGGGTGCGCTGTCTTCGGGCAGGAGGGATTGGGCACTCTCCTGCCAGCATCGGTAGTGTCGGGGTGGGAGGCATCCGATCGGACAGGCCGCGGCCCGCTATACTTATAGCGGCAGAGAGATCCCTTGCCGCGATAAGTATAGCAGCTGCGTCTACTTACAATGTAGACCAGCATTTTGCTGGCCTACATTTTTAAGGTTTCTTCCTCTACTAGGGAGACGCGTAGGGCCACCTAGGTTCGCCTAAGGCCCTTAGGCGAGCTTAGGCGTCTTGCGGGTCTCCCTAGGCTCCCGGAGGTGCCTTCAGGCCTGCCTGGGGAGCATTTTTTTTTTTTTTAAACATGCATCCCGATTGGCTGATTAGACAGCTGTAAGACGCCTACAGCTGCCTAAAATCGGGACGCACTTTTTGAGAATCTGGGCCTGAATGTTTATAAAGTGAAGAACATTTTTTTCTATTTTTTTCATTTTCATATATTTTTTTATATTTTGTTTTATTTTTTCATTATTATTTTTTTCATTTATATTTTTTTTCATTTTTTATTTTTTTCATATTTTTTCATTATTTTTTATATTTTTTCATTTTTAACCCTTTATATGGGTAATGTTTTAATAATATTGCACATATTTATTGGTGTTAAATATGTTATTTTTTAATCGCTATGCATCAGTTGCAATGACATATAATATATAGGATGTTTATGAGTGTATTAGCCCCTGTGATTGCATTAGTTTTGAGTTTAATGAAACTATATGTCCATTTTTAAGCAATTATGTCTTTTTTTTGCTGTTCGTTTATTCATATTTGATTTCACATGTTTTTAACCTTTTTATTAATGTAATAGATGTTTTGATTTGTTTTTAACATATATATCCATGTATACATTTGTAGACTCCTGAGGCCGAAACATGGTTGGGCCGAAACATGTACATGTCAGGTTGTTGAGTCTTTGGATATATATACAAGATATTGAACCAATAAAGATATTTGTATTCATCAGATGAGTTGAAGGACACTTTTTTCAGTGCTCACCATTCTGATGGGACAATTCCACTTTGTTTTTTTTTTTTGTGTGTGTTATTTAAAAATACCATTGTGGAAGCCCAAACCAGATGTATTCCACGTATCAGCAAAGGTAGAAAGAAGGGGAAATGAGAGCTGGCATGGTTACAAGGTGAGGTGAAAGAGGCTATTAGAGCCAAAAAAAATAAAAAATCTTTTAAAGAATGACAAAAGGATCCGAATGTAGGGGTTTGCTCTATGGATCCGCCTGGAGATCATGGCCCTAGAAGCGGGAACACCACGCTTCAACAAACGAGTCAACACAAAAAGAGGGCCAGAAAGGCGAAACTCAATGCACTCCAGAGAACACAGAAGCAACCTGTGCATGCTTAGTTTTCTTATAAACCTATCCTGATGTTTGGAATTCATCAGATGAAAAACAGGCAAACACACTTCCTGAATGACAGGGGAAGCTGAAACCACCATCTGCAAAAAGAAAGGAACTGTTCATAGAGAAGCTCATATCTCCGAAATGCAGAGAAAGAGATCCTGAAAAGACAATGCCTAAAGATTGGAAACCTTACAGGCATAAGGGATGGTGATCAGAAAACAGTCATGAGAGCTAAATCCAGGAGAAACGCATCCAGAATAGGCTCAAAGGGAGCTCTGGAAAGGCCCAACAGCACCACATCAAAGTCCCAGACTGGGAACAGATGCTTAATGGGCAGCTGGACTGAAGAGCCCCTGTCAACAAACGAGCAATAACCAGATGCAACATTAACTAGAACCGACTGTTCCGAGATGGAAACCAGGACAGACCGATCTCCAGGGCACACAAAGACACCAACATGAGGACTCTGTCCAGACCATCTCAGAGAAAGGGAAGGATCCATAACACTGGAACCAAAAATGCCCCCCTCCCCCTCCCTTCGAGCCTGGTCACCTCAAATGAGAAAAGTTTCCCAAGTCTTAATAAAGGCAGACACCTTGGCGACTTCTTAGATTTGAGCAGGGGGTCAAACAAGCTCTGAATAGCCTATAGGATCTAAGGCCATATGCTCAAGAGCCAAGCCAGAAGAGCAAAGCAACCCAGAACTTCCATGACAACCGGGACTGAGTGAGAAGGACCAGGTAGATGCTCAGGGGCCAACCGTGCTGAACTTGCAAATGCATCAGAGCCGCACATCATAGTCATTGAAGCCAGTCTGGAGCCACTAGAAGGATGCAGCATGGATGACTCCTAAACCACTGAAGGACCTCGGCTCGGGCAAAAAGACAAAGAATGGCTGAAGGCCACAGCTATACTCGAGCCCCTTGCTTCTGGGACTGAATCTATGGCTGAATAAGTGTAGCATACTCTTTCTTTTTTTCTCCCCTACCGAGGTCATGAAGTCGATGTGGGGCTGACCTCAGTGTCTCACAATCACCCGAAGTGCCTGAGGTGACAGGGTGTACTCTCCTGTGTCTAAGTCTGACAGCTAATGAAGTCCGCTTGAATATAGTCCACTCTGGCCACATCTGCCGCCGTCAGCGTCAGGAAATAATGTTCCAACCAAAGAAATAGAAGGTGGAAGTCTTCAGGAAGTCTTTTAGGGCTAGATGAATGATGGACCACTTCCTTTGTAATAGAATCCAGTTGTCCTGAAGGAAATGGGGCAGTGAGCCCCACCATCCCCGAAAGCTGGCATACATGGTTAGCACCATCCAAGAGGCAATGTACAATGGAACAACCTGGCTTAATGACTGAGGGTGACGCCTCCAAAATCCATGGCAGCTTCATGGCTAAGACATCTCAGTGGGGTGCTGAGTGAGAGAGCCAGTCCTGCTGCTAAGGATGCAAGTACGCCCTCGCCCAAGGAACCACCTTCTGTTTCTGAGCCTCAAGCAGGTATACATGGTCCACCACTGTATCGAACAGCACCCCCCAGAAATCCAGTGACTGAGTGGGTGACAGATGGCTTTTGCTGAAGATGAAGTTGACAAACCATCCCAGGTCTTCCAGAACCCAGAATACCTGTTCCACCAAGGAGGGCGCTCTAAGCAACCAGTCCTCTAGATACAGGTGAACTTGCAACCTCATCCTCCTCCAATGAGCTACCTCAACCACCAGCACAGTGGTGAAGGTCCGGGGTGCTGTCATCAGACCACATGGCAGAGCTGAAAACTGAGAATGCTGATCCCACACATGAATCCTCACAAAGTGACATAACATAACAATCAGCTTATATGCTGAAGGACCGTGCAGCTCTATGCGGTTAAAAAAAAATTATAATAGTGTATACAATTGAATAGATTTAAGATTATGTAACTTAAAAAATAAGTCTAAAAGAATAGATTACTAAAGTATAATATCCATAAGCATGGAAATTAATTACCCAGATATTTAAGAAACAAATATTTGGAAAAACATGGAAATCTGGAAATCTGCCTCCGTGAAATCCAGGGAGGCCTGAAGTTCCCCCGGAGACACTGCTACAAAGACCAATTTCAAAGTCTCCATCCAGAACCGAGTAAGCTTGAGAGCCACCTGCAGGTATTTTAGATCCAGAAGAGGTCACCAATATACTGAAGTATTCTTTAGAATGATCAAGTATACAGAGTGTCTGAGCCCGAAAAGGGTGCTTTGCACCGACTCTATCACTCGAATATCCAGGAAACACTGAACAGTAGCCTGGACTATGCATGCTGCATCCGGTCTCCTGGCAGGAGAAGCCACAAACCAATCTAACAGAGGTTGGGCAAATGCCAGCTTGTAGTCTAACTGAAGAAAATCGAAGACCCACCGGTCTGCCGCAATGTGCATCCAGGCCTGCAGACACTCCAAGATCTGACCCCCTATCCTCAGAGGGTTCCTCGGCTCCTTGGCGTCATTCTTTTTTTTTTTCAGGCAGGTCGGGCAGAGGCAGGCTTAGAGCACCTGTGGTTCACAAACTGAACTCTGGAACCCTGAAAGTTTCTCCATGACAAGGAAGGATAATGTGGCATAAAAAATCCTTTGGGAGCCCTCATAAAAGGGGGAGCACCATATCATTCAGCATCACCTGCAGACGACGATCCATCACCGAAGTCACGAGGGCATCCAGTTAATTGCCCAACAGCAACTGCCCATGAAAGGCTGCAGGACTAGAGTTGCCATGGAGGACATATCAGCAGCCTACTGCTGAACCCAAAGCATAGAATATGCTGCCTCTGAAACCAGCCCTCTGAAAAGGTCATAGAGTCATCTGTCATGAAGTCCATCCCAGCCATCAGAAGCTGAGGAGGCTCTACTGTCACAGTCTCTAGCAAATGTAGCAAGCTAGGCAGGCACAGCAGAATGGACCTCGCTACAGCCGAAATTAGCAGAATCAGAAAACTGGCACTAGGCAATGACATGCATCGGGACACCTTAGCGCCCCAGGAATCACTTAGGGCCACCTCAACAGATGCTGTCACTTTGCCAGAGTATACTGGTGCTAGCATTTTGGAAAAATCCATCCAGAGAGCCCAACTGGTCCATAACTATGAAACCGATAATCGGATTCCACAGAAAGGACTCAGACTGCAAGCTCACGCTGCAAGGCCAGGGAGAAGAAGTAACAGAAATAGAAGGAGGAGGCTTGGCATCCAAGCTTAAGACCTGTAAAAGACTGAGCAATCAGATCAAGCAGCACCGCAAAGTTAAACAAGAGTATCACAATCTGATCAGCACCAGGATCTGGAGCCCCTAAGGGATCTGTGGATCCAGCATTCAAATCCGGATCCTTCCTTCCGAGCAGTGCAGCCTTGCAACCAAATGCTCCTCTAGAACCAGATTTGCCGCTGGTGCCCCTTGAACTGACTGTGAAGAAGTAACAGATGAAACTGGTGCAGATGCTGAACTCCCTGAGGAGGAAACATTGGGAAGAGTGTGCAGGAGGGACAGAACAGCCAGCAACTGGAGCCTCGGCTGGAAACTTGGAGCACAAAAATCTCATGCATCCTGAGAAGGTATCTGGACCTTTGGGCATAGAGTCACCCTTAGATGATTAAAACTTGCGTATTTAAGGCTGCCGCCGCCACAGAATCAAGCCCCAAAATAAAAAACAGCCTCCCCGATGGGCTAGCTGAGCATGAAATCATCTGCTTCTGTGAAGGGGAGGCTGAACCAGTAGTTACCACCCCCTCTGACCATGCCATGTGGTACAAAAACTCTCAAATGTGGCAAATTTGCTCATATTTTGCATGAATCCAAGATAAGAGACCCTCAGGACTTGATTCCAGCAGTTTTCCAGGCAAAAATCCAAATTTTATAGAAGCAGGGAGAAGTTGTAAAAAAGATTGCTGAAAATCCAAGATGGCCACTGAACCCGAATTTGCACCAATAATATGCTAAAAACGGCACTTTCCGATAATAAAAAATTACTATATTTCAGGTGGGGGAACACAACAGATCACTGGAAAACACTCAAAACCCCTCAAAATTAAGTTTTAGAAATTGTTGCAGCCTGTCAGCTCCTCTTACAAATGCTGGTCACAGAAACTGCTGCTGCTGTGTAGCCTCGATTAAAAGCCAGAGTGAGAATTCACTGCCACACTGCTGGAAAAGCTGTCCTCAAGTTGATCTTCAGGCTGATCTACTGTTTGATAATGCCTCCACTCCTGCGGACCACCGACTGCGCACGGAGATGGGCGGAGGTGTGACAACTCAGCCTGCATGCTGCGGAACACGGCTGAGCCCCCTAACCATGCTGAACAGTATTTGCTCAACCAACCTGAAATCCAAGGAAGAATAGCAGACTGGCTGCTGACAGGTACCCCGAAGGGATCAAGGATCAGCCTGTCGGCTACAGACCGAAATCTATGAATTCTCAAGCAGACAGCACTTAAAATGTTCGTAGAACACAAAAGAACCATGAAAGGGAACAATACTATGTTGAATTAAAAATAATAAATTGGAGAAAGCAGAACTAACACCCTGCAACCACATACAGAAGAGAAAGACTGATGGGAGGAGCTAAGCTAGTATGTGATGTACCCTAGAGGTGGAGTGAAAAACTTTTATTTCTCTTCTGCAACCCATGTGAGTAAAGGGAAATAACTCTATGGTCTTCTAGAATGTCTTACCTATTGCACTGGAAATGTATTTTGCCTTTACTTTTTGATTTACTCTCATATTTTACATACATCTATAAATGTGAGTCCAAATTAGGTTAGGGTATAGGAGAGGATTATGTATAAACTAAATATCTGATATGAACATTCATTTCAAATTATTATTTAGAAATCAATTGCAATTATGAAAGTCTTGTTTGCCTGTGATGAGAAATTGATCAATATTTTACTATACTTGATATTAAAACTTATCTTTAACAACTTGATGGATAGTGGCTTCCTAGAGATAAATGCTGTGAACAATATGTTTGATATAAAAAAATGAAGCTTTTATAAGTGAAAATGTAATGGAAAACTGAAGAAATATAGAAGCTTGAAGGTATTTAATTATCCAAGGTGCTGTGAACTGTTCTTTTTCTGTTGCACAATATAGCAGTATTAGCCTTCCATACATGTTATGCTATGTTTTATTAACAAAATGGAATTAGTATAAAAAAATGTATACAGATTCCATGTAAGAAGCATTGAAACACAAAATAAGATTCTAATTAATTTGCTTTTAATATGAGGTTGAATAACTAATGCTATCCAAAATTGACCTTTAAAACCATTTAGCTAGTTATCTACTGATTTTCATTATGTTCAAAGGTCTAGCAAAATATAATTTTTGAGGGCGTTTGTTGAGAGAAGATAAGGCTGACTCTCAGTTGGGCACTCATATTAATGTCTAACCATTGTACAACTGCTGCTAAGAGTTGTAGGTTAAGTGGCAAAGTTGATTAAATCTAGAGAAGTCTTGCAAGAAAATTTAATCATCTCATATTGAAAATCTGAGACAATTTACATGTAAATCAGAAATAATTTTCATTACAATTCAAACTGCTATGCCTTTTAAAATATACCAGGCTCTGGCTATGCTGCTCATTCTATTATAAGGATTCAAGGTTTAAATATATGTGATTATCATTTTATAGTGCTACTGGACTTATTCATGGCTGAAAAATAAGTATTCAGGTATAATATACCTCCACCAGAACCTTGTTTTCCCATACTTTGAACATTTGTTTATACTGCTTTCCAGTCATTGCCCCTTTTCCCCATTTGAGCAGAGGTATTTAGTGATTCACTTACCTGGGGGCTTTGATCACCCTGTCCCAATGATTCTAGTTTAAAGCCCTCTTCTGTAGGTTAGTCTGTCTGCTGTTGAAGATACTTCTTCCCTTCTTTAATAGATGAATACCATTCTTGCTCAGCAACCCTTGGAAAATCATTTCATGGTTCAAGAAGCCAAAATGCTCTCAACAACATCATCCTTGCAGCCATGCATTCATCTCCAGGATCTCTGCTTTGGCCTTTTCCCTTGACAGGGGAAAACCTTCTGTGCACCTGACTGCTTCACCTTCCCTCCCAGAGCCACAAAGTCACTTTGGATACATTCTGAGGGGTATCTAGCTGTATCATTAGTGCCAGCATGCATGACCAGCATCAGATAATAGTCATTAGGTTTGAAGAGTCTTGGCAAGCTCTCTGTAACATCCTGGATTCGGCACCAGGCAGACAGCATACCTCCCGGGACATCATGTCTGGTCTGCAGATGGACGCCTCTGTACCCCTCAGAAGGGAATCATCAACCACCACTACCTTATGTCTCCTAGTGGTCATGGATACAGCAACTTTGGGAATTTTGAGCTTTAGTCCTTCAACTCCCTGGGATGCTCTCATCTCTTCCACTTACAGGGCTGCATACTGGTTCTTTAGTTCAGGACACATTGAGTCATAGCATTGATCCAGCATGGTCCCATAATCTTAGTCCAGCTCTTTCCCCTCAGCATGGCATCTTCTTCCCCACTGCTGGAAATCTTTGATGCCTCATGAAGCATTTCATTGATTTGCCTCTCATTCTCATGGATGCTTCTTATTCTTTTTTTATTTTTTATTCTTTATTCATTTTTACAACTTACAAGTATAATCGGAAATAACATTTAAACTTACAAACATCACTTGAATTTCTGTTACAATCATTTTAAATTAATGAAATTTATCCCCTCTCCCACCCTTACCATATCATATGTAATCACGTATATCATATAATATATTCTTTTCTCCTAATCCAAACAATTAATATAAGATCAGAACCCCCCCCCCACCCTCACCCTCTCATTTGCAATTGTATAATTAAAGGAAAAATGTTATTTACTCATTACAATAATCTGTTAATGGTCCCCAAACATCCTTGAATTTATTAAAATGTCCTTTCTGTATGGCTAATATTTTTTCCATCTTATATATATGACACATGCTTGAGATGCTTCTTAGTCATGCTACCTCCTCTCTCGGCTTTTTTACTTCTTTCATAGGGGATTCAAACTGAAGATAGCTTGCACATAGAACTACTCCTCTGCTTGGGTAACATTTTCTGTCTGCACAAACTGAAGCTGTAACCTGAGCAACAGCTTTGGTGACATGATGTTTCCCAGCCATACTGTGGTTGCAGAAGTGCTCACACCTGATGAAAAAAATAAAAGAGAAGAAAAAGCAGAAAAATCCTATTAAAGCAATGCCCTGCTTCTAATTGGCTGAAGAACCTATAAATCAAAAGATCAGCCTTGAGATAGGTGGGAGCTGTGGAGGGTAGGAGGGAATTAAATAATAAACGGAGACTTTCCTCAACTTCTATCTGTGTCCTAATCTGATCTTATTTTATGGTCTGAAATGCAACCAAAATACTAATCTAGACTTCTGTACAGCGCTGTGTGCATCTGGTAATGCTATAGAAATACTAATAGTAGTAGTAGTAGTAAAGCCCTAACTGAGACTCTAAAGGCAACACTATTGTCTAAACTGACTTTGCTGAAAAAGTAGAGTACTGAACTAAAAATGTAAAAGAGAAAGACAATGAAATAACCTACTGAAGCCCAAGTTTACCTTTTTCGAAGTCTGAATGCCAGCGGGTAAGATATTCCAATGGAGCTTTTCTTCCCCTTAGCAGATCCTCACTCAACATCTCTTCAGGATCCAGAACCTTGTTTCCCATACTTTGAGCATTGGTTTATATTACTTTTCAGACATTGCCCTTATTTCTCATTTGTGTAGAGGTAATTAGTAATTCACTTACCTGGGGGCTTTGATCATCCTTCCCCAACAATTCTAGTTTAAAGCTCTTTTCAGTATGTTTGCCAGTCTGGTGCTGAAGATTTCTTCCTTTCTTTAATAGATTTACACCATCCCTGCTCAGCAGTCCTTCCATCCTATGATCTAGGAAGACAAAACACTCTAGATGATACCATCTGTGCAGCCACACGTTCATATCTAGGCTGTGAGCTTCTCTGCCTTGGCCTTTACCCTTGAAAGAACACTTTTACTAAGGTACGCTAGGGCTTTAACACGTGGAATAGCGTGCGCTCATTGCCGCGCGTGCTAGATCTTAATGTCAGCTCAGTGCTGGCATTAGTTCTAGAAGCAAAGCGCGCAATAATTTCCTGCGTGCACTAAAAATTCTAGCACACCTTAGTAAAATGATCCCTTAAACATATTTCAGTAATTTATGTATTTCTGTATAATATCCTAGAAAATCCAAGTTAGTAAATATCATATTAAAATTTAAAGCTGCAGGAGGGAAGGCCATTGACCCCTGATCGCCAGCCGGGAGAGCTCAGCTCCGCCTCCTCCCCACAGCCAGCTGGGAGAGGAGATGTTCTTCTTTAAAATCCATCGGCGGGAGTCCAATCCACTCCACTGCAGGAGGGAAGGCCATCGACCACTGATCGCCAGCCGGGAGAGCTCAGCTCCGCCTCCTCCCCATTGCCAGCTGGGAGAGGAGACGTTCTTCTTTAAAATCCAGCGGCAGTAACGGCTAAGGTGCACGGCAAAGGCGCGTGCACCTTAGCACGTACCTTTGCGAAGCGACAGCATGAAGAGACAGAGGATGCTAACCAGAAATCGTGAATATACTCCAGTAGATGACTCACCAGCCCTGCATTGAACCCATCAAGAAAACTCAGCTGCTGCCCCAGCCTAAAAGAGCTGAGAGGTAAGGAGACGACTTCTACTCCTCTCCTCCCTAGACTCTAACTCCATTAAAAAAACAAAAAACAGAAAACAAAACACCTCAGGCCCAACTTCTACCAACCTACCAACTCTGCAAAAAGCCCACAAGAGAGCTCAGCTGCACTCCCAGCCCAATAGAGCAGAAAGTAAGGTACCAGTCTTCTCCCCCCCTCTCCATAGCCTCCAATATAGGGTTAGACCTATCAGGAGCCAACACCCCGTGTCCAGCTTCCAGGCAGAGACACATCTACCTCCTCACACAAAAACATAATGACACCCCGCACAACAAAATTCATGCAAGTCCCCCTTCTACTCTTCCTGGTTTTAACAAACTGGAAAACAGCAAGGTACTACATATTCCTTATCCCAGTTATAACAGAATCCTACAGACATCTTCAACCATCCAGGAAACTCCACTCACCCAGAAATCTGATAGACTACTCAATGTTCACCCTTAATAGCATCCTTCCCAGTTGGGGAAAAAGACCACTTCCTAAGCCAAGAACAACAGCCCTCAACCTCCATCCTCAACCAAGAATCCTCCTCCACCCAAAATACACTCCTAATCCCCATACAAGATACACCTCAATAGCTTGTGCATATATGAACATCAGATCGATAGGCCCTAAAGCAGCCCTAATAAAGGACTGGACAGTTGAAGAACAACTAGGTTGCCTGTTCCTAGCTGAAACCTGGCTTACCTCCGATTCTGACCCCTGCATAATAGAATTCTGCCCCAAGGGATACAAATTAGAGATGATCTGCTGAGAAAAAAAGCGAAGGGGAGGTTTGACCATCCTAGTCAAAAACAACCTCAACATTAAAGTTCCAGACAAATGCTCTACTCCCCACTTGGATCTTCTAGCCTGCCAAATATCTGACAATATACTCAAAGGTACCTTGACCTGCAATCTCTGCTACATAACACCAGGAAAATGGATCACCAAAAAAACAAGTACTCGAAGACTTCATCTTCCAGAACTCTCTAACGTCAACTCATAACCTGCTCCTAGGAGACATAAACCTCCATCTAGAAGACCACACCTCCAAACATGTTGAAAATATACTCTCATACTTCAAAGCACTAACCTACCAGATTCTTAACCCCTAACCCACACATGACAAAGGCCACCAAATAGATATCGCTGCATACATGACCCAACACCCTCACACTCCTGAAATCCACATCTCAAACGGGGCCTGGCACCCCTCACTCTGGTCAGACCACTATAAATACACCTTCAACATCAACTGGGCTCAATGCAATAACAAACATCATCCCCACAAACCCCTCTGCCAAAAAATCAAACCTACCACATTCTGGAACAAAGCAGACCTCGCAATCGATACCATAGTCCCCAAAGAATTCATATCCCAATGGCAAACCGTAAGTGAAACAATCCTAAATGAGCTAGCTCCAGTAAAACCAAAATACAAACTCTGCAGACCGTCTGACAAATGGTTCGACGCAGAACTCCTCCAACTCAAAAATCATTGCAGACAACTGGAAAGAGACTGGAAAAAAAAGAACCAATAACACACTAAAATAGCATGGAGAAGCCTAATCAAACAATACAAGATCAAACTCAAGGAAAAACGAAAAGCTTACTACTCCAAACTGGTCGGCATGGAGGACCAAGACACAAAAAAACTATTCAAACTAGTAAAAAACCTCACTGATACCAAACCTTTCCTAGCCGCACAAGGAAACCACCCACCAACAGCAACCCAACTTGCAGACCACTTCAAAAACAAGATTACTAAGATCAGGATCACCTTCATCAACACACCCACCCACCTCGACAAGATAACAAACCCTGCAACAGGAGAAGCCATTGCAGCTGACAGAAACTGGACCAAACTTTCCAGTAGTACATTGGTCTGATATGAACCAACTCTACAAAAAATAAAGTCAAGCATCATGCGACTTCAACAACTGTCCCACTTATCTGATAACAAATGCCTACCCCAAATTTAGAGCTAGCCTCTTGCAATGGATGCAAACCACACTCATGGAAGGTCTATTCCCACAGGACCTAGGAGAGATCATAATCCCCAATTGTTAAAGATCATAAAGGCCCAACAGATATCCCCTCCAACTACAGACCCATTGCTTCAATACCAATATATGTCAAATTAATAGAAGGACTAGTTGCTCAATACCTCACTAACTACCTGGAAGATCACAACCTACTTCATCCCTCACAATCAAGGTTCAGATCCAACCATAGCACAGAGTCACTACTAGCAACCCTACTAGACACAGCCCATCAGGACCTCAGCAAAGGCGGAAGGATGCTGATAATTCAACTTGAGCTCTCTGCTGCATTTGATCTGGTTGACCACTCCATACTACAACAGATACTTGAAGCCATAAGGATCTCAGGCAGGGTACACAACTGGTTCCAAGGATTTTTTAAATCAAGAACTTACAGAATAAAATCAAACGATCTTAAATCGGATCCATGATCTAACACCTGTGGAGTTCCACAAGGGTCACCACTGTCGCCTACACTCTTTAACCTCTTTATATCCTCACTAGGGACCACTCTAGATAACCTAAATGTAACCATCTTTCAGCTATGCAGACGATATCACTATATTCCTCCCCTTTGATTCTCCAGATCCCACCTCAACTGAAAAACTGGAAAAAACACTAGAAGCAGTGGAAAAATGGATGTTAGACCACAAACTGAAACTAAACTCAGACAAAACAAAATTTATTTTGCTCGAAAAGGCCAAAACCCCTTCCATTTCAGAATTAGATATTAATGCCACCAAATACCCTATACAGTCCGATCTTAAACTCCTAGTAGTAATGATAGACAGATGCTGCACTATGCAGATCCAAATTAACAAGACTACCTAGAAAGCATTTTTAACCATGAGAAATCTATGAAAAATAAGAAAATTTCTTCGACATACAGGCTCATAGTTCAATCCCTAGTCCTAGGTCTATTGGACTATTGCAACATCCTTTATCTACCATGATAGAGCAACTTCAGACTGTATAACACAGCTCGCTAAGAAAATATGACCACATCACCACTGCCTACCTAGACTCACACTGGTTACCAATACAAATTCAATTCAAGTTTTACTGTCTATTATTCAAAGCTTTAAATGGCACTGCCCCCACTTACCTAAACAACCGCATAAATCAGAACCTCACTACTAGACAAAGAAGAACTCGAACCCCATTTACCTACCCCTCATTCAAAGGAACTCGAAGCAAGAAGATGTTTGACAACCTACTAGCAACGCAGGCAGCGAAACTTGACCACTCCATCTCCAACTTGCTGACAACGAGCTACTTCAAATCATTTCGAAAGGGAATTAAAACCCTGCTATTCAAAAAATGTATCCAGATATCTTAACTCTTCCCCTGTCCTCTCCCCTCCCTTGTAAATCCCCCCCCCAAAGTCTCACCCTCTCTTGTAATTTCTTCTCTCCAAAGTATCAACCATGTATACAACTTCCTAAATTGCAATTCTCCTGGAAATATCCAGTTAATTGCTTTGTAATCCTAATTCCTAAACTGTATTTTTTCCTGGAAATGTCCAGTTAGCTTATTTTGTAATCTGCCTAGAACTGCAAGGTACGAGTGGAATAGAAGTCACTCATGTAATGTAAATTGTACCATTTTTTTCTCTGGTGCTTTTTAAAAATTATACTAAACACAATTCAGCAATAAATATGGAGAGAGCAAAAATCTCTCACCATAGAACACCCAGTGTGAGGAGATTGATACAATTCAAAATGAAAATACAGATCAAACTGTTTTGGGGATAGTGATTTTTCACTTATTGATATCACTAAAAGGAAAAATATCCTGATGTACAGGGAGGACTCATTTAGGCTGTAGTAATTATGTATATATGAGCCTGGGGGATACTGTTACAAATTTTATTAATCTCAGTTCCCCAACACTGAGGTTTTTTCCTTAGAATTCCCAAGTTTGATCTGTATTTTCATTTTGCTTTGTATTAACCTCCTCGCACTTGGGGCTCCTTTTACTAAGCCATGCTAGCGGTTTAACACGTTAAACCGCCGGCCGCACTAGCCGCTAATGCCTCCCTTGAGCAGGCGATAGTTTTTAGGCCAGTGCGGGGGTTACTACATGATAAAAAGTTGCGCGCATTAACCCCACTAGAGCGGCTTAGTAAAAGGAGCCCTTGGTGTTCTATGGTGAGAGATTTTTGCTCTCTCTATATTTATTGCTGAATTGTGTTTGGTATTTTGCATTAAGGTTTTTGGCAATTTTAGTTTTTTTTTTCCTTTTTACATTTTTAAAAATTATGACATCTACAAAACTGACACACCCTATTAGCTAGCCATTAACATATTCTTAGTTTACACATCAAATAATTATTCCTGAACTTTTCACATTCAAAAGAAAACTAAGCATCAATCTAAGGTGGCTTGCTGCAAGAAAATGATTGGGATATCTAAAATAAACCAGCATTCTGATACTTGAACAATATATTTTGGACTGTAAATTGTGTGATAATCATATGCAAGAACCATAGCTTAACTGAAATGTGACCTATTGTACTGAGCTAACGCACATGAAATAAGCTGAAAGGACTTCAACTACTGTCAGCATAAATTATCCAAACTAAAGTGATGCATTTATCTATATAAAGGTCAGATAGTTACTGTGCTGTGGCTTCTTGCATTGTTATCAGTTATTATTGAGCTATTTATTTCTTAAGCTAGAACATCCATCCTGAAAAAAAAAAGACAGACAATGGGCCTTAGTTAAACTAAGCATTTAAAATGGAAAAAAAAATCTAAATTTAAGAAATTTTCTTGATTTCCAGGAGTATACTTTTAGAGCCTAGTATGGCCAAGTAGCACTGCAGTCCTTCAGATACTTCAAAAAGGCCAAGGCCAATTCTGGCAAAATTAGGGTACCAGAAGAGAAGCTGGATCATATACACTCAAGAGCAGTGTGATATGCAAAATAGTTTAATGAAGATTTAAAATTGCTCTTCCTTTAGTTGTATCTAATTATCTTTCCAAATGAAAAAATATATCATTTATGAATTGCAGCCAGCTAATGATCTTGTCTTTAAGGGGGGAAGTTGTTAAGGTTCAATGAAAGTTGAGCTTTTGCTACACCTTTATTTATCACTGGAGTCACCAACCTGGCATATCTCAGTATTGGAATGGACAGACAGAAAATTTTTATTTCATATTATCCAGGAGATTTTGGAGAAATGTTTATTGTAATCATTTTCATTTCACCATTTTTTTATCATGGGTTAAAAATTGTACAGGGTAGATTAAAAAAAGAATGCCAAAATTTAGGTGCTGGAAAAAAATCAGCACCAACTAGAATAACAGCGTGATTCTATGCATTTTATAGAATCACATTTGGTGCCTGTGTGCATTGAATAACTTAGGTGCTCCATTTAGGCAAGCACCTAAGAAGTATGTTTGGTTTTGAGAAAAGTGAAGCCAAAATCAAAGAAGGTATCGGAATCTGTGAACTGATCCTTGATGATGTGTTCAAACAGAAGCTGAACCCAGCTGAATTATCATTCGTGCTGGTTGTTCAGAATTTTCTTGGTAATCACAGATCAGAGAATTATGTTGAGCTTGTGGCGAACATGCTGACAGCATATCAGCTAATGAGTGCCAGAATGTCACTTAAAATGCACTTCTTACATTCTCACTTCGACTTCTTCCCACCCAATCTTGGTGATGTCAGCGATGAGCACGGAGAAAGATTTCATCAAGATATCAATGTGATTGAAAGCAGATATCGGGAAAAGTTCAATCCCAATATGATGGGAGACTATTGTTGGTTCTTGCAAAGAGAGACAAATGTACAAGCAAGTATCTCAAACATTTTTGAACATGCTGACATCACTTTTGTGTGAGCTGTGAGAGGTGTAAATATATGCTGGAACATGTCTCCTTTATTGTCTTTGAGTTTGTTTTCAGATTAAACTCCTTAACACAAGTTTGGTGGGACACAGTTCATACTTGCAATATTGTACTGATATGGCAAACTGTCAAAAAAAAGGCAAACTGTCAAAAAAATCAGTAATGTGTATCTCAGAAACCTGACATGCTAGCTGAATTTCAATTAACTGAAATATGATCTGAAATTTGATCTGAAATCAGCATCATTCAATTAACTAAGAACACTTCTTAAATTCTCAGTAGCAAAGAAAAACTTTTTTGTTGTTGACCAGTGTTATTGTTCTTTTCAGTATGGACCACTGTTTTTCCATTTCTCTTATGTCCTCCCAACTTATTAGCTCTCTCTTTAGGTACTCCCCCATTTTACTAAAGTCTGCATGTTTGAAATTCTTCCTTGCCATCCTCCTTACCTTCTTCTTTACTCTTTTCCCCTTTCTGATCTTGAGCTAGCAAGGCAAAAAGGTCAACTAATCTAAATTAAAAAAAAAATTTTTAGTTCCACTTTTGAGAGAGAATACAATCTAATGGTGCAATAGCACATAAAGTATGCCCTTTATGTGACACACAAGGCACCCCTTCTTCCACCTGAGCCATTGACCTAGAACTAACAGGAACACCCCTAATACTAGCCTCACCATCTGAAGACAAGGACTCCAATGAATCCCATGAATTGGAAGCCTCCCAAGCATGCATTTGGGTCGCTTGCAAACCCACGCCTATTCTGCTTCTCAATCTCCATGTGCTTAACCTCATGATGCAATGATTTAAAGGTTTCTTATCATGCAAACTTTTATGCATCCCCCCCTCCTCCTCTGACCTCTACTCTCCCTGGATGATGCTGAGCCCTCCCCCCACCTCATCACTCACTACACCTACTCACCCAACACATGAAGTAATGACAGCTCCAACTCACCAGATATCAGTGGAGTTGCTGAAACACCGGAGCTGGCTGTTACCAAAGCAGGATCAGAAACACTTGATACTGCTGACTGCTGATCCAGCACAGGAGCTGCAGAAGCTCACCACTTCTGCTTACAGATTAACTGGTCCTCAGGCCCATGATCCCCCAGCACCATGGCACCCCGCACCCTAGCCCACCTACCTTGCGCTGGCTGAGAGCCCCTCCACTGTTTGACACTTATAGGTAAGCCCTCTGAAGATTATTGCCAGTTCCCAGCCCTCCTCCTAACTCCAGACTGCCCCCAGTGTCTAGTACCATCCATAGTACTAAGTTTCCCACCACCAACTTTGCCTACCGTAACCACCAAAACCCCACATAGTCCAAACCCCAGCTTCCTAAACACCCACCTGAAGAGTCCGCTGTCTGAGCTGCTGCTTCCATCTAACCCTTCCCACACCAGAGCTTCAGGCTAACAACCAAAACCAAACCCAGTGCTGCTCCTAGGTCTCCTGTGGCCTGTCTGTTGGCATGGAGACACCATCAGGCCCTGCCCAAACAGGTAACTATGCCATGCAATCAATGTGCTCTGCCTGCTAAACCCCACAGATGAACAGGAAAACCCCATTGGCTTCAGTAACTCTCTGCAACTGTGCCAGCTGCAATGGAGCCAAAAACCTCAGGACCCTGTTCTTACATTGAACACTGGACTCCCAGTACTGCTGCCCCCACTGACTCATGCTGATGCTATCATGAGGCTCACCCACCCCAAACTGAAGATGAACTCCAAGTCCAGGTAACCAGCACAACACAAAATATTCTGTGTACACCAACATTTTCTACAATAACCCACTCTCCGTTTCTTACCCAAATGCCTTCCTAGCTTGCCAAAATTTTCTCTTTACTTTACTCCTCCCTCCCTCTTTTCTTGTCCAGCCATTCATCTTCTGCCTGCTAATCATATTCCCCTTCCATTTGTTGGTACCCAACAACAACCTAGCCATTCCTTTATTTCTGTCTTCTGCTTTTCTTTTATCCAAACCCTTTCCCACCCTCTACTACAGCCCTCCCCCCCCCACTACTAGGGTTTCTTCTATTCCTCTAGTGGCTATGTCATGACCAATTTTAATGACCATTCAGTTTAATCTGAGTAGCCCCAGAACTTTTAGCACGCTCAAAGTGGGAAAATTTATATGTTGATGTCAAAAGGACGTCACCATGTAACCATAAGTAAAAATGAAAAAATAAATGTAATTTAAAAAGTGTATGATATAAATATTTAAGATATAGAAACATAGAAACATGATGGCAGATAAATGCCAAATGGCCCATCTAGTCTGCTCATCCACAGTAACCATTATCTCCTTCTCTCTCTAAGAGATCTCATGTACCTATCCCAGGCCCTCTTGAATTCAGACACAGTCGCTGTTTCTACCACCTCTTCCGGGAGACTGTTCCATGCATCTACCACCTTTCCACAAAAAAGTATTTCCTCAGATTACTCCGGAGCCTATCACCTCTTAACTTCATACTTGCAGTTTCCTTTCAAATGAAAGAGACTCAACACATGCACATTTATATTATTTAGGTATTTAAATGACTCTATCATATCTCCCCTCTCTCCTGCCTTTCCTCCAAAGTATACAGATTGAGATCTTTAAGTCTGTCCCCATACGCCTTATCACGACCACACACCATTTTAATAGCCTTCCTCTAGATCGGCTCCATCCTTTTCATATCTTTTTGAAGATGCGGCCTCCAGAATTGTACACAATATTCTAAATGAGGTCTCATCAGAGTCTTATGAGCCTATAAACAATGCGTAATTTAAAAGTGTGTGTGTGCGTGAAGAAAAATAATTCATTAAAAACATACTGCATGAACATAACTGTATGGAATGCTCATATTTCGAATGGAGCTGACCACAGATAAACTCCCAATCAGAAAATTGTGTGCCACCTGAATTACAGAAAAGGAATCAAATCGAGTTCCCTAATTAATTCATGTGGGATTTCTGCATTCATTTCAAAATAAAACATTATTCTGTTTGTAGCAGCAAGAGATCCACATTCCCGTTAATCTTGGCTTCCTTTTCTATAAAGCAAAAAAAAATAAAAAAAACTTATGTTAGTAGATGTATGGTTAGCCTCTGTCCAATGTGGAACCAGTGATGCAGATTGTATACCTCTCTCAGTACAACTTCGATGTTCAATAAGAACATAAGAATTGCTGATGCTGGCTCAGACCGGTGGTCCATCCTGCCCAGCAGTTCGCTCACGCGGCAACTCTCAGATCAAAAACCAGTACTCTAAATGAGTCCAGCCTCACCTGAGTATGTTCCAGTTTAGCAGGAACTTGTCCAAATTTGTCTTGAATCACTGGAGGGTGTTTTCCCCTATAACAGACTCTGGAAGAGCGTTCTAATTGTCTACCACTCTCTGGGTGAAGAAGAACTTCCTTACGTTTGTACATAATCTATCCCCTTTCAGATTTAGAGAGTGCCCTCTCGTTCTCTCTACCTTGGAGAGGGTGAACAACCTGTCTTTATATACTAAGTCTTTTCCCTTCAGTATCTTGAACGTTTCGATCATGTCCTCTCTCAGTCTCCTCTTTTCAAGGGAGAAGTGGCCCAATTTCTCCAATCTCTCACTGTACAGCAACTCCTCCAGCCCCTTAACCATTTTAGTCGCTCTTCTCTGGATCCTTTCGAGTAGTACCATGTCCTTCTTCAAGTACGGTGATCAGTGCTGGACGCAGTACTACAGGTGATGGCGCACCATGGCTTGGTAAAGTGGCATGATAATCTTCTCCGATCTGTTCGTGATCCCCTTCTTAATCATTCCTAGCATTCTGTTCGCCCTTTACACCGCCATCGCACATTGCGCGGACAACTTCATCGACTTGTCGATCAAAATTCCCAAGTCTCATTCCTGGGAGGTCTCTCCAAGTACCGCCCCGGACATCCTGTTTTCGTGCATGAGATTTTTGTTACCGACATGCATCATTTTACACTTATCCATGTTGAACCTCATTTGCCATGTCAATGCCCATTTCTCAAGCTTAGTTATGTCACATTGCAGATCTTTGCAATCTCCGCGCGTCTTCACTACTCTGAATAACTTCATATCGTTCGTAAATTTAATAACCTCACTCATCGTACCAATGTCCAGGTCATTTATAAAGATGTTGAAGATCACAGGTCCAAGCACCAAGACCTGCGGCACCCCATTGGTGATGCTCTTCCAGTCCAAATATTGTCCATTTACCCCCACTCTCTGTTTCCTATGCTTCAGCCAGTTTTTAATCCAAATGAGTATTTCACCCTCGATTCCATGGCTCGCAATTTTCCGAAGTAGTCGTTCATGTGGAACCTTGTCAAACGCCTTCCGAAAATCCAGATATAAAATGTCGACTGGGTCGCCCTTGTCTATCTGCCTGGTTATTCCCTCAAAGAAGTGCAGCAAATTCGTCAAACACGATCTGCCTTTGCTGAAACCGTGCTGACTAGTCCTCATCAGCCCGTGTCTGTCAAGGTGATCACCTTTATCAGAATCTCCCCCATCTTTCCCGGTATGGAGGTCAGACTCACCGGTCTGTAGTTACCTGGATCCCCCCTTGAACCTTTCTTGAAGATCGGCGTAACATTCGCCACCTTTCAGTCTTCCGGAATCTTTCCTGATTTGATAGACAGTTTGGTTATTAGTTGAAGCAGTTCAGCTATAGTCCCTTTCAGTTCCTTGATGACCCTTGGATGGATGCCATCCAGTTCAGGGGATTGATCGCTCTTTAGCCTATCAATCTGCCTGCATACCTCATCTAGACTGACTGTCAACCCTGTCAGTTTCCCTTTTTCGTTTCCAGCATATAGCCTGATGAGTTCTGGTATGTTGTGTATATTCTCTTCGGTAAATACAGATGCAAAACATGTGCTCAGTTTGTCGGCAATTTCTTTGTCTTCTTTTAGCACTCCCTTTATTCCTTTGTCATCCAACGGTCCCACCGCTTCCTTCATGGGTCTTTAACCCTTAATATATCGAAAGAACGGCTTGAAGTTTTTTTGCCTCCTTGGCTATTTTTTCCTTGTAGTCTCTTTTGGCCCCTTTTACTGCCTTGTGGCATCTGCGTTGAAGTTGTTTGTGCTTATTCCATGTATAGCAAACCATATTGCCATATAATAACAGATATGATATTAGTATTGAATAGTTACAGTGAGAGAGTTCCTATTAGCAGAGGAGAATGATAAGTGAGGCTAGGATTGGGAAGGATTACTGTGGTTGCCTGGGCAAATTAAGTGGGAAGTAGCTGCAGAAAAAGGTCACAGAATTCTAAGTAGACACAAGAAAGAACAGGTTAGAATCTGATCCTCTAAGATTCAGTTTCATGATGGGTTCCTGAACTCCATGTGGCCACTTTTATCTGCTTTCTCTGGAAAGACAAATAATTCAAAGAGTATGAGATGCAGTGGCATACCTAGCATATGTGACACCCAGGGTCCATCATTTTTTGACCCCCCCCATCTATATCAAAAATATGACTTTTAGTAACAATCCACATATCGCACAAGAGTGTACCTAGGAAAAGGCAGCATCTTAAACACTGCAGTGAGCACTAGAACACCAACACATACATTGTAAAACTAAAAAAGCCAGATCCCGCACAGTCAATTGATCCTGTAGTCAATGCCAACTGAAAACTATGTCCTTTTCATACACACAGAAAAGAGATACACCTTCGCCCAATATGGAATAATCACAAACTAAAAATAGAAATATGTAGACAAAAGTTAAACTGAACCGCCAAGAAACTAGACTCTGCATACAATGCAATACCACAACACCACAAAAACAGTGACACATGTCCCCTAATATTGTGCAAAATATAGACAGTAGATGCAAATTTGAAAAAACTGATACATAACAATCACCACTTTACAAATTAACAAATAAAATAAAACAAATAATGAGAAATAAGAAAATACCATTTTATTGGACTAATCCATTTTTCAATTAGCTTTCAGAGGCCAAATCTTTCTTCAGAACAGTATAGTATACTGCTGTTATGGTATCCTGTCCTGAGGAAAGGGGTTTAGTCCCAAAAATTGCCTTATTTTCATTTCCTATTTATAAACTTTTATCAATACAGTTGCAATACTACTTGATTCTAAATAAAGCAACAAAAAAATCTTTCTACCTTTTGTCGTTTCTGCTTTAATCATCTTCTCTTTGCTCTCTTCTTTCTATACAGCATTTGTCCTCTCTCCCTTCCATGCAACATCTGCCCTATCTTTGCCCTTTCCACCCAGCTTCTGCCCTCTTTCTCTACCCCTTCCATCTACTGCCCACACTCTCTCTGCCCCTTCCATCTACTGTCCACCCTATCTGTCTTTCATATGACATCTTTCCTCTTTCTATGTCCCTTCAATAAACTATATATCTAGGGTTCCTTCTCTCCTTTGCACATGATTCATTTCAGCTTCACCCCCTCTCCATTTTTCTGTCTCCACCCCTCCCCTATGCTTTGGCATCTCTCTCTTTCTCTTCTCCTTTCCTTCCTTCCTTCCCACTCTACACCATGGTTTGGTATCTCTATCTCCTTCCCTTCCCTCATGCCATGGCATCTCTTCCTCCCCCTCCATGGTCTGATATCTCTTTTCCTTTTTTCCTTTCCCTCCCTCCCATGGACTTGGCATCTCTGTTTCCTCTCCCTTGTCTTCCTTCTCCCTCCTTCCCTCTCTCTCCCCAATTGGGTGCTACTGCTTCAGCATTTCTCTCCCCCCTTCCCTGTGCAGTAGCAGCATTTCTCCCCCCTTCCCTGTGCAGCAGCAGTATTTATTTCCCCCCCTCCTTGCCTGTGGAGCATTTCTTTCCCCCCTTGCCTGTGCAGCAGTAGCATTTCTCCCCCCCTTGGCTGTGCAGCATTTCTCCCCCCTTTTCTGTGCAGCAGCAGCAGCATCATGTCTCCCCCCTTGCCTTTGCTGTATTTCTACCCTCCTCCTTCCCTGTGCAGTATTTCTACCCTCCCCCCTTCCCTGTGCAGCAGCAACAGCATGTCTCCCCCTTGCCTTTGCAGCATTTCTCCCCCCCTTGACTTTGCAGCATTTCTCCCCCCTTGCCTGTGCAGTATTTCTACCCTCCCCCCTTCCCTGCCCAGCATGTCTGGCCGGTTCCCCTGCTGAAATTCACGGGCATCTATACCTCACTGATCCGCGGCTGCATCGGAAGCCTTCTCTCTGATGTTGTGATGTCAAAGAGAACGCTTCTGACGCAGCCGCGGATTGCGCGAGGAGCGGACACCCACAGCTTTCAGCAGGAGAACCGGACAGAAGCTGAGCAACGCCAGTGAGCACCCGCTAACACCCCTGTTTACTGCCGCTGCTGCTGGTTAAGGAAAGGCAGCAGCGGCGGAATAGGGAGGATGGCCGGCTGTGTACCCCCTTGGGGCATGCACTCGGGGAAGACCGCTCCCCACCCTCCTCTTGGTATGCCACTGATGACATGATTCATTTGGAAGTCTCAATATGTTTCATGAACCACACAGAAAAAACAGTTGAGAGATTATCTTACAAAACATGAGGTGTTGATGGAGACAGTCCAGCTTCAGAAGTGGCTTTAGCACAGAATTGTTATTGGGTTCATTTGACTAATGCAAGAGTATTGTTAGCAAATAAAAGTCATCAAGCAATTGATGCAAATTGTGCAATTTGATTTGTCATCAGCTTATGTTTTTGATCATGCAATTCTGTTGAATTTATTAGAGGACTTGGGAATTGTAGGGAAGGTTTGGAGTTGGTTCAAGGGTTGTTTTTTTAAAGGTCTAGTATAGGGTAAAGATGGGGACCATCATTTCAGAGACTGGCAGGCTTACTGTGGAATTCTTTGGGTTCTCTATGTGCTGGCGACAGTGTTCCTTTGTGCTTGAATGCTTTTGGCTGCTCTAGCTGCTGCTAAACCTCAGAAGAGTTGCCGTTGACTGTTTGACCCCAATTGTTCTGTGGTTGTATATTTGCAATATTTCCACCAATGGTATTTTCCATTTTATGGACTTTTGAGTTACTTTTACCCCTGACACAGACATTCTTGTGCCAAAACATGACTGAGTTGGGTCCCTTTGCTTGTGCCACTAGATGCTGGGTATAATAAATTTTGTCCTTGGCTCTACAACAAATGTGTCCATTACCTTTCTTTATTGTGGTTCCTGTTCCATAGGGTTCACCTTTATCTCTAATTATATTTAGGCCCTCTTTTACTAAGCCACAGTAGAGATTTCTACTGTGGCCCGGGTCACTAAATGCTCTGATGCTACTCTGACGCTCATAGGAATTCTATGAGTGTCTGAACAGCTTTGGAGCATTTAGCGCTTCGGGCTGTGGTAGAAACCTTTACTGCAGCTTAGTTAAAGGGGTTAATGTTTTGATGTCCACATTAGGTAAATTTTTATATTTTTATGCAAGTGACATAATGTTTCTTACCGTATTTTCACGCAGATAACGCGCACCCGTGTATAACGCGCACACGGGTATAGCGCGCAGAAACCACAATATTATGTATAAAAACTTTTGTATACCGCGCTCATGGGTATAACGCGCATGCTGCCCGACTGTCCTTTCGCCCGCCCCGACTCTCCTCTGGCCACCCCGACTCTCCTTTCGCCCGCCCCGACTCTCCTCTGGCCACCCCGACTCTCCTTTCGCCCTCCCCGACTCTCCGTGCGCTGTCCCGACTCTCCGTTTACCCGCCCTGCCCTGCCCCCCCCCGGCAGGACCACTCGCACCCCCACCCCGAAGGACCGCCGACTCCCCGACAATATCGGGCCAGAAGGGAGCCCAAACCCTCCTGGCCACGGCGACCCCCTACCCCCACCCCGCACTACATTACGGGCAGGAGGGATCCCAGGCCCTCCTGCCCTCGACGAAAACCCCCCTCCCTCCAACGACCGCCCCCCCCAAGAACCTCCGACCACCCCCTCATAAATGCTTTTATTAGAAGCTTATGGCTTGCCCACTAAATATCCTCCCTTCTGGAAGACACAGCAGAGAGTCTAATAAGAGCCCACGAGATACAAAAGTTTTTCTACATAGTTCCCACCCCGCCCGACGCCTGATTCACCCCCCCCAGCAGGACCGCTCGCACCCCCACCCCGAACGACCGCTCGCACGCGCTCCCACCCGCACCCGCGATCGGAGCAAGAGGGAGCCCAAGCCCTCTTGCCCGGCCGACTCCCCGACAATATCGGGCCAGGAGGGAGCCCAAACCCTCCTGGCCACGGCGACCCCCTACCCCCACCCCGCACTACATTACGGGCAGGAGGGATCCCAGGCCCTCCTGCCCTCGACGCAAACCCCCCTCCCTCCCTCCAACGACCGCCCCCCCCAAGAACCTCCGACCGCCCCCCCAGCCGACCCGCGACCCCCCTGGCCGACCCCCACGACACCCCCACCCCCCTTCCCCGTACCTTTGCTAGTTGGCCGGACAGACGGGAGCCAAACCCGCCTGTCCGGCAGGCAGCCAACGACGGAATGAGGCCAGATTGGCCCATCTGTCCCAAAGCTCCGCCTACTGGTGGGGCCTAAGGCGCGTGGGCCAATCAGAATAGGCCCTGGAGCCTTAGGTCCCACCTGGGGGCGCAGCCTGAGGCACATGGTCGGGTTGGGCCCATGTGCCTCAGGCCACACCCCCAGGTGGGACCTAAGGCTCCAGGGCCTATTCTGATTGGCCCACGCGCCTTAGGCCCCACCAGTAGGCGGAGCTTTGGGACGGATGGGCCAATCCGGCCTCATTCCGTCGTTGGCTGCCTGCCGGACAGGCGGGTTTGGTTCCCGTCTGTCCGGCCAACTAGCAACGGTACGGGGAAGGGGGGTGGGGGTGTCGTGGGGGTCGGCCAAGGGGGTCGCGGGTCGGCTGGGGGGGCGGTCGGAGGTTCTTGGGGGGGCGGTCGTTGGAGGGAGGGAGGGGGGTTTGCGTCGAGGGCAGGAGGGCCTGGGATCCCTCCTGCCCGTAATGTAGTGCGGGGTGGGGGTAGGGGGTCGCCGTGGCCAGGAGGGTTTGGGCTCCCTCCTGGCCCGATATTGTCGGGGAGTCGGCCGGGCAAGAGGGCTTGGGCTCCCTCTTGCTCCAATCGCGGGTGCGGGTGGGAGCGCGTGCGAGCGGTCGTTCGGGGTGGGGGTGCGAGCGGTCCTGCTGGGGGGGGTGAATCGGGCGTCGGGCGGGGTGGGAACTATGTAGAAAAACTTTTGTATACCGCGCTCACGCGTATAACGCGCGAGGGGTATGCGCGGTAGGTAAAAACGCGTATAACGTGCGCGTTATATGCGTGAAAATACGGTAGTCCTACTTCATCATCGATAAATTATATTCTGCCAGAGATACATCATTGCTTTTCAATGATAGAGTGCTGGGCTCAGATCACTGACTGTTAATTTATGTGAGTGATAAGCATCTAATTTGAGGTAAAGAATTACCCCCCCCCCATCCTTTTACTAAGCCACAATAGAAGTTTCTAGCACAACCTGGAATGCTAAATGCTCTGACGCTGCTCTGATGCTCATAGAATCTCTTTGAGCCTCGGAGCAGTGTCTAAGCAATTAGAGCCTCAGGCTGTGGTAGAAACCTCTATCACAGCTTTGTAAAGGTGTGTGTGTGTGTGGGGGGGGGGGGGTTATAGGTTTGGAATCCTCTGACAGTTATGAATGTAATATTGGACTCTCGATGAACAATTAAATGACAATTAAAACAAATATTCCATGGAAATCATTTGTCAAATTGTACTAGCTTCAATTCATTAGGAAAAATTTCTAACAAGAATGTTTTCACGTGGTTGCTCAGGCAACTATACTATTGCATCTTGATTATTCTAGGATGCTTTATTTAATGTTTACAAATATGTCCACTGAAAACTTTACAATTAGTGCAAAATGTGGCAGCTAACACAATTTTTTTCTGAGTAATTTCTCTGTTAACTGGCTTGCACTGGCTTCTTTTTGAAATATGGTATTCTTTCAAAATGTACACCTTTGTGTTTAGAATTCTATAGGTCCAAGCATTTGATTCAAAAACTAAGTCACCTTCTGTAACATATTCTTTCATTCTAAAGCCACTATAACTCTTTTGTATCCTTCAGTGAGATTATTAATGTTTTAAAAAAATAATAATATATATATATTTTTTTATTTTTTTGGGGGGGGCGGATTATGTAACCAGCACCCATGTCGGTGGCTGCCTTATAAGTGGCTGCTGATTGCCTGTCAATCATTCCAGAGTGCCAGCTAACAGAATTGTACCAAGATAGGAGGTTGAAATGTAGGCCCAGAAAACCCAGGCCTACATTTCAGCCGCTTATATTGGCTGCTAGACTGCAGCAGCTGAGAGCAGCAGGGCAATTCACCCACCCCCATCCGCTGAACAGCAGAGACTCCCCAAAGCTGTGAGTCTGTAATCCCTGAACATCCCCAGCAGACGGGATGCCGAATCCCTCCTGTCGCCAATCCCTGCTAACACCCCTGCCAGAAGGGAGACCCAATCCCTCCTGCTGGCACCCTTAGTGATCTGGCCAATCGGAGTTTTAGGCTACTCCCAGTGCATCCCAGAATGCAATGGGAAGGAGGCCTAAGACTACATTTGGCCCAGGTGCCTAAAGCCCTTCCTATGGGAGGGGCCTTAGGCACATGGACCAATGAAGGGCATAGGCCCCTCCCTGGTGCATCCCAGGATGCACTGCGAAGAGTAAGTACCACCATTTGGAAGAAGTAGGCCTGCCTGCCAGAGGAAGTGGGCCTCTCTCTGGCCTTCTACAAAAAGGTACGGGGAGGGTTCGGGTAGGTTTTGGGGGGGTTATTTGGGGGTGTGCCAGCATGAGGGATTGAGCATCCCTCCTGCCGGGTGTGTTGCGGGGGTGGCGGCAGGAGGGATTGGGCATCTGATTTGCAGTGAGGCTCGGGGGTTCCCTACCGCAACCTCTCTTAGACGATCGCGACATGGGAATTCCCCCTCCCCATCAGCTGAGTAGCAGGGACTCCCCAAATCCATGATTCTGGAACTTGTGCCCAGAACTTGGGTATCAGTTACAGAATTGCAGCTTTGGGGAATCCCTGATGCTTAGCTGATGGGAGAGTTGGGAATTTCCCTGCTGCGATCTGCTGCTGTAGTCTAGGCAAAGATAGGCAGCTGAAATGTAGGCCAGGGTTTCCCAGTTCTACATTTCAGCTGCCTATCTTGAAGTGATTCATGGCTGGGTAGCTGCTTTAGATTGCCTAATGCCACATCAGGTGTTGACAATATTTCTCTTCAACCAATCTTATTTATATCAATTTAAGACATTTGTATGGACCTTCTGTTTGTAACTAGGCACCACACTGCCGGTTACTTTTTATTCTGCATCAGTCCAAATTTATTAAACAACTTAATTTTATTCTGTATTTTTTCATTATTTAATTTTTTAAAAAAAAACGATGTATCTATCATTTTTGTATATAACTCAAGCCTAATAGTTTTCATATTCCTATTGGCGCTGTGATTAAAAGGAATCCGTCACTTATCTTAACAGTAGACAGTTCCTAAATTTGGACTGATGCAGAATAAAAAGTAACCGGGAGTGTGGTGCCTAGTTACAAACAGAAGGTCCATACAAATGTCTTAAATTGATATAAATAAGATTGGTTGAAGAGAAATATTGTTGAAACATCTTTGGAAGTAAAACTTGATATAAGATCAAATAATTGAGGAATCAACAGGTGATAATTATTGGGTTGTACATCAGGTGTTGGCCATGCCTACTTTGGTGTTCCGTGGCCTAAAGCAGCTTCCTAGCCACGATTCCAGTGGCCATTATAGCCGCCTTTTATTTAGACATTGGTAGGTGCTTCAACCCTGCTTTTTTTGACCATTGGCAGGGCTCCTACCTAGAGAATGATGGGGAAAAAAATTTGTCCTCATCACTACCCCGTCCCTGCGACCACAGTCCCTGCCCCATCCCCGTGACTGCTGTCCCTGCCCCGTCCCCGCGACTACTGTCCCCGTAGCATCCATACAAGCCTCAGTACTGCAAAAGTTCTGGCTGCTGAACTAGAGAAAGAGATGTTCAGCTGGCAGGGCTTTGATTATAAATTTTTATCAACACAACTAATATACTACTTTATCCTAAAGCAAAAAAAAAGAAGAAAATAAATAGAAATTTTTTTTCTATCTTTGTTGTCTGGTTTCTGCTTCCCTCATCTTTTCATCGGGCCTGCCACTTCAACTGACTGTGCAAAGCGGAGCCCCTTAGCTTCTGCACCATGTGTGCGATAACAAACGGCAGCTCCCCTTCGCTGTGTAGTATGCCGGAACGCTGTTTTCTCCTCCCAGAATCGGCAGCTTCCTGTTGCTGAGCAACCGAAGAGTGGTTCAATCGGCCTCTCCCGCTTCACTAAAGCAATGAAGAGCAAAGAGTGAGAACTCACATGCGCGGACAGAGGGGCAGGGCATGTTACTGGTGTGCCTGGGGGTGAGGGGGGATTTGTGGGGTGTTAGTGGTGTGCCTAGGCTCGGTGGCAGGGGGGGAGTCGCAGATGTTTGCCTTTCAAAAGCCTTCACTAAACAGCCTTCAAATTCCCTCCCTGGTTGTTTGCAAACCACACCCCAATAGACACTTTCAGCTTCTTTAATTTCAAAACACCAGGCAGAGTTCAAAAGAGTCAAAAACCAAAAACTCACGGTCTTAGGCTTATTCCTGGCACCTGGTGGTTAAGCCAACTTCCATCGGTTTAGGAAATTCAACAATGATGTTTCCTCTGGCAGTACTCCTTGCAGCTCCATAGGAGTTTCTTCCTCAGGCCTTGGCAGATCCAGTGATTCACCAGCTTCTACTACCTCCATAGGTGTACAGCTATCATCTCTGCTTGGACCAGGTAGGTCATGGTGGGAGAGAGACCTTAACTTTCTCCCTAGCCTGCTTAACTGTTTGTTCCAATCTACTGACTTTTCTAGTGAGGGGTCACACCCTGATCTAGCTGAGACAGCACGGAACTGCCAGGCTCTTGGGCTCCCCTGGTGGTGACCCAGATACTGAATGCCTTGTAAGTCCTTAGTTCTACTGGCTCCCCCTTGTGGATGACAAGTAAATCACCGTGATCAGGCAAGGACGGATCCTGCCTGGTCACAATGCGCGCATGCACACTCCTGCAGCCACAGACCTACAGATCATGGAAGCACGCAGTTAGGAGTGCGCATGCGCGGTTAGGGTTTTATTATATAGGATACTGTTTTGCCCAGCAGCATCAAGTTCCAGTATGAGAAAATAGAGTAAGTTTGACCATAGAAACTATTGATGGTTTATTCTTGCCAGTGAGCACTGTAACCCTGGAGACTGAAGCTCTCATAGTGACTGTAAGCCATGATTACCAGGAGGAATTGATTCATGGACTGCATTTCACCATAACTCGAGAATGGCCTTGGAAAGAATGGCATGAATCTCACATCTTGTGGAAAACTCATCAGATTACCCTGCTGTGTATATTTTGCCAAGAAAACCGTCTGCCTAATCTTGAAATGAATGATGACCTAAGGAATGCTGCTAAGGAAATTCAGGGATGTACAGCAACCCTGGAGGAAAAATATAATCTACTGGAGGAATATTCAAAATACCTGAAAGATTTTGATAAGAGCTGTGGATATATTAACCCCCCAGACTCTCAGGATATAACTATTTTTTTAATATATTGTAATCTTTATCAGTGTCGTGTTTTAAATCTTCATAGCTATCAGTTTATTTGGATATGTATTACAAGTATTCCTCAGCGTCCTTCATTGGAAATAATAAGAAATCCACATGATATACAAACAAATTTGTGTGTGTGAATCTTAGCAATAGCTTTGACACAAAATTTTTTTTGTATGATGACAAATTCTATCAGCAAGTATCAGATGTAACCAATGAGGGTATCTTTTGCACCCTCTTATTTGTCATCCTTCATGGATCAATGAGTGCATTCCTCAATATATTATAAGGTGATCAACTGGGTAGGATTTATAGATGCTAATTTTTCCTGCAGTGGGGACACAAGAAGAACTAAAGGAGTTTGTACAATATTTGAATCAGTACCATTCCTCTGTTAAGTTTGAAGTCTTTTCACTCTTCACATTTGACATTTTTAGATGTGGCTATTGAGTAGTATGGTGAGTCAGATCAGAATTCTCTGTTGCATTTTTTTAGTATACACTCAACATATGAGTACAAATATGCACTCAGACTCAAGGGGGTGGGTTAATAGAGTGGGCAGACTTGATGTGCTGTGGCCCTTTTCTGCCGTCATCTTCTATGTTTCTATATACCACTCTCTCCTACTTTTTGAATTACCATCGTATTTGTGACATATGACAGTTTTAAAAAGAAATTTTTATGAGCAGTATTATCCACAGCAGGTGGTAAATAGAGCTTCTAATAGAGCATTCTATAATCCCTTGTTATGAAATTCAATTCTGCTTCAGAAAGACTGAAGCAAAATATTAAACCACATTTAGAACTTCTATAATTGTTGCCAGAGGACCGGCAGAAATAAAATAATTATTTTGTGGACCGGCATTGTTCCGTGGACCGGCAGTTGAAGAACACTTGGCTAAGTCATGGCCCAGACCCCGCCCCTCTCTACCCAATCTCCACCCTAGACCCCGCCCCCATAATAGTACTAATTGTAACATTATTTTTTCCATTCATTTTTCACAGATACACAATATAATCTTATTAACAACACATAATGGTTAACCACAAAATTAAACTACACAAAGTACACTGACAGCAGATGTAAATTCTCAAAATTGGCATAATTCAATCACTAAATTCAAAAATAAAATCATTCCCCCCTACCTTTGTTTTCTCCCTCCCTCTATGCCAGCGGTCTCAAACTCAAACCCTTTGCAGGGCCACATTTTGGATTTGTAGGTACGCGTAGGGCCGCAGAAATAATAGTTAATGTCTTATTAAAGAAATGACAACTTTGCAACTTTGCGTTATAGTTTATAAATCTTTCCTTAATTGCTTCTGATAATTTCAGCTATACACAGCTGAAAGCAGTGCAACATGCAGAAAGTGAAGTTTAGATAGTTTTCACTTTCTGCATGTTGCACTGCTTTCAGCTGTGCACTGTATAGCTGAAATTATCAGAAGCAATTAAGGAAAGATTTAAAAACTATAAAGAGTTTTACCTCATGCAAAATTGTGATTTAGATTCTAATCTAAAGTATCAACTGCAAGAGACAAGATTTTGGTGTAGTCCTCTAAGCTTTTTTGTAGAGGGGAGAATCATTATCCGACTTGTGCCTGGAAAACTTGTGGCTTAAGTGTCCGGTGGTCATGTCTGCAACCGCCTTCAGTTCTCATCTCCTCCAGCACAGGATTAGAGAGTTGCACAGGGACAGAAATCCCCACCCGTCCCCGTCAGGATCCTCTCCATCCCCACCCGTCCTCGTCAGGATCCTCTCCGTCCCCACCCATCCCCGCAAGGAATTACCTCCATCCCCACCCATCCCCATAAAAAGCAGCAATTACTTCTGACAGGATTATCAGTTCCACAGTTTCTTTTGTATTTGCGCTGCTGTTTTTCTTGTGGAATCCCTTTGGTGGAACCTTTTTATGTTTTCTATTCAGGTAATTAACTTATAAACCCTCTCTTTTACTAAGGCTGACGTGTCCATTATATTATATGGGCGAACCCTGTTTCCAAAGCCTTCCATCCCCGTGGTAGTCCCGTTGGCTAGAGGGGGGTCCCCGTGGGCCAGAGGGTGGTCCCCGTGGGAGTCCCGTGGGTTAGGGTGGGATTCCTATGGGATCCCCGTGGGACCCGCGGATTCCCGTGATCTCTGTTCCCGTGCAGACCTCTACACCGGACACAACGGCCATCTTACATCAAGCAGTCTCCACCAGGAGAGGTGCAGAATTTCGTGAGAGTTCACGAGATTACGTACACACACAGAAGCTGCACTGCCTCCAATGGTTATCTTACGTTCTGGAACGTTGCCTGCCTCACTGCTGTAAACCTCACGCAAGTGCTTTCCTGCGTCTGTATGCGGTTGTCCTCTCCACTCCACCTCACAATCGCGTTCAGATGCAGGAAAGCGCTTGCATGAGGTTACAGCAGTGAGGCGGGCAATGTTCCAGAACAATGGTAACATACCAAGGGCCTCAAAATAGTACCTGGCAGGCCGCATGTGGCCCCCGGGCCGCGAGTTTCAGACCACTGCTCTATGCTATGCCTTACCTTCTTGCCTGCTCCCTCCTGGCCATTTTATTCCGCCCCCAGTGTTATCTTCAGGTCTGCTCCCTCTTCCTCACTGATGCAGTGCACAAAGCTGTGGGAGGCGGCTCCTTGCGCGTCCCATGCCTCATCTGGAAGCCTTCCCTCTGACATTGCAACGTCAGAAAGAAGGCTTCCGGTTCAGGTGCAGGACACGCATAGGAGCCACTGCCCGTGGCTTTGTGCACTGAATCAGTGAGGAAGAAGGAGCTGGCCCGAAGATAACGCCACATTGATCACAACGTGGACTGGCGGTTGAAGAACACTGTAATGGGCCTGATGCACGTGCTGGCCCTGTGGACCGGCACCAGTCCACGGACCGGTGGTTGAAGAACACTGATTTAGAGGATAAGATGAGTGATGTTTGGACCCTATGGACTCCCAGAGAAAATATAGTGGTTAGCTAGAGGAATTGTGGCTATTGCCCAGTGTGCTCTATACTGATAAATTGCAAGAATATGTAGACCAGAGGACTAGTAAAAGGTAAGAGTCTACAAGTCAATCTTTTAAAGTCAATCTTTTTACAAGTCAATCTTTTAAAGTGATTTATTTACTAATACATCCTTGTTATCGAATCTATCCCCTTTTATAACTCCGTAGAAGCAGTTTTTAGCGTAGGCGGCTCACTAAATGCTCTGTCTGCTCCTGACACTCATAGGAACTCTATGAGTGTTGGGAGTAGCACAGAGCATTCAGTGCGCCAGCCTGCGCTAAATCTGCTTCCGTGATTTTGTAAAAGGAGGAGGGTCTAATGTAATCCTTCAAAAGAGGGCTCAATGTGGTTTACATTAAGACTTTGCACAGTATATTTAAAAATTTGTATGAATTCTGATCTGAGAAAGAAGGGATTACCGTATTTTCAGGTCCCACCTGGGGGCGCGGCCTGAGGCACATGGTCGGGTTGGGCCCATGTGCCTCAGGCCGCGCCCCCAGGTGGGACCTAAGGCTCCAGGGCCTATTCTGATTGGCCCACGCGCCTTAGGCCCCACCAGTAGGCGGAGCTTTGGGACGGATGGGCCAATCCGGCCTCATTCCGTCGTTGGCTGCCTGCCGGACAGGCGGGTTTGGCTCCCGTCTGTCCGGCCAACTACCAAAGGTACGGGGAAGGGGGGTGGGGGTGTCGTGGGGGTCGGCCAGGGGGGTCACGGGTCGGCTGGGGGGGCGGTCGGAGGTTCTTGGGGGGGGCGGTCGTTGGAGGGAGGGGGGTTTGCGTCGAGGGCAGGAGGGTTTGGGCTCCCTCCTGGCCCGATATTGTCGGGGAGTTGGGGAGTCGGCCGGGCAAGAGGGCTTGGGCTCCCTCTTGCTCCGATCGTGGAAGCAGGTGCGGGTGGGAGCGCGTGCGAGCGGTCGTTCGGGGTGGGGGTGCGAGCGGTCCTGCTGGGGGGGTGAATCGGGCATCAGGCGGGGTGGGAACTAGAGAATGACACGGGGAGCGATCCCCGCAGCGAACCGCTGCGTGGCTGCGGTTTGGCTGCGGGTTATGGTGTCCTCATTAGCAAATCGCCGCAGACGCGGGGACAAATCCTTTCACCGCCCGCAAAAACGGTGAATAGATTTGTCCCCGCAGGCCAATGTCCCCCCTTCTAGGAACCGCTATTTACCTGTGTTTCACCTGCACGTTGCCGCATTGACTCCGCCCCCCAATATACTGGCTCCTCATTTGTCAGATCAACCCTTCCTGCCAATAGAACCCGCCCCCCCCCGACGATCGCCGGCAGGAAGGTGCTCAATCCTTCATGCCGACAGAACCAGCCCTCCCCAACGATCGCGGCAGGAGGGTACCCATCCCCTCCTGCCTACCCCAACCCCCCCCCAACGGCCCTCCCGACGATCGCAGCAGGAGGATATCCAACCCCTCCTGCCAGCTCCCCAACAGCCCCCCTATGATCACTGGTAGGAGGGTGCCCAACCCCTCTTGCCGGCCCCCCCAATGGCCCCCTATATCGCCAATAGGAGGGTGCCCAACCCCTCCTGCCGGACCCTCCCCCAACAAACCCCGCCATCCCGAAACACCACCCTTAGTCTTACTTTCCAAGTTGGACCGGACAGCTCCTCGCTCGTCTGGCCAGCAGGCCTGCCTCCATCCAAATGAGGTGGGCCCGCCCCTACCCTGCCCAACCCACAGGATCCTAGGGCCTGATTGGCCCAAGCACCTAAGGCCACTCCTATAGCGGGAGTGGCTTTAGGTGCCTAGACCAATCAGGCCCTAGGATCCTGTGGGTTGGGCAGGGTAGGGGCGGGCCCGCCTCATTTGGACGGAGGCAAGCCTGCTGGCCATACGTGTGAGGAGCCGTCCGGTCCAACTTGGAAAGTAAGACTAAGGGGGTTCCGGGGTGGGAGGGTTCGTTGGGGGGGGGGGTCCAGCAGGAGGGGTTGGGTACCCTCCTGCCGGCGATCTTAGGGGAGGCCATTGGGAGGACCGGCAGGAGGGGTTGGGTACCCTTCTGCTGCGATTGTCGGGAGGGCCGTTGGGGGGGTCTACAGGAGGGGTTGGGTGCCCTCCTGCCGTGATCGCTGGGGGGAGGGGAGACTTGCAGCCGTAGCTAAAGAAAAGTATTTAAAATCATACCCGTTTGAGGCTTTTATATATGCAGCGGTGACGGTGACGGGGCGGTGAATGGGGTTGCAGTGGCGGTGACGGGGCGGTGAATGGGGTGGCAGTGGCGGTGACGGGGCGGTGAAGGGAATGGCGGTGACTGGGCGGTGCAGAGGATGGTGAGACGGGGACGGGGCGGTGACGGTGACCAATTTTTTCACCGTGTCATTCTCTAGTGGGAACTATGTAAAAAAAAATTTTGTATACCGCGCTCACGCGTATAACGCGCGAGGGTTATGCGCGGTAGGTAAAAACGCGTATAACGCGCGCGTTATATGCGTGAAAATACGGTACCTTTGAAAGCGAATGATAAACTACATTAAGGGCTCCTTTTACAAAGGTGCGCTAGCGGTTTTAGTGCACGCTAAAATGCTGCACGCGCTAGCTGCTACCGCCTCCTTTTAAGCAGGCGGTAATTTTTTGGCTAGAGTGCGCTAATCTTATGCATGCGCTAAAAACGCTAGCGCACCTTAGTAAAAGGAGCCCTAAGTTTGTCTAATAAAATAGTTATTATTTTTTTCCCTTTATGTTTTTGTTTTATTTCTACGTATTACCTTGAAGGGTGGACTAACATGGCCATCACACCATTTCACATTAAAAAAACAACAACTAATCCAAAAGAGCAGAAAATGAGAAAGTCTTTAATCTATTGTATATAGGTCATATCTTGCACCCTCTGAAAGTGAGATTAATTGAACACTACTATAGTTCAAATACTATCATGATACCACCACTGGTCCCTTATTGTAATGAGATTCACTACACCTTTGAAACCTTACAATGTCTTGTTTTTAAGCAATTGCAGCCATTCATACTTCATGGAACTATTCACAGAATTCTGCCCCAAAGTGAACAGAAATGGATATTTTTTTCTTATTACAGTGCAACCCCAAGATTTAAACAGAATGCTAGAATGGGCAGCCTTCTTTTAGAAATACTATGGTAGAGCTTGAATGTTTCAACCTTCTTGTAGGAACACTACAGTAGTGCTGAACTGCTTGATTCCCTATTCACCTTGAACACATCCCACCTGTGCAGTCATACAAAGCAAAGCAAATTTCTCTGTTGATACTTTTTAGCTAGAATGCTATGAGTTGACTTGGAAATGCATCTGAGCTTCTAAAACAGGATGATATTGTAAGCAGCTTTGGGAAAGAAATGTGGGTGTCTTTACATGTTTGGATTGAATACCATGATATAGCAGCTTTGTAGACAGTCACTGTTGGTTGGAACTGCACTGTTTGGACTATAGTTACTTCTTAAATTACCCTACATAGCAGAGTTTTCTCCTGTGATGTTTTTCTTTGTTTAAAGCTCCTCAAAGCTGATATAGCTATATAAGAGTTAGTTGAATTAAACAAATACTGAGGTTTCTTCCTCCATTATGGTCTTATGAGTACATAGATAATCAGGGTCATAGGCATCAGAACAGGGGAGGCCACAGAAAGTAACTGGAAGTATGGCACAACCTCACCTCTCCTCTCCTAAGTCAGCCGCTGCCCCGACAACACGCTCACCATGTACAAGCACGTAGGACATTGTGCTTGTATGTGGTGAGCGTGTTGTTGGGGCAGCGGCTGACTTAGGAGAGGAGAAGTGAGGTCGTGCATATGCTCGCACAGGATTGGGGCCAGCTTGGATCGGGAGCCGGGAGGCGCTGACGGATGGCAGAGGCATCAGCCGAAGCAGAAGGGCAGCTGCACGGGGACCCCGAGGGAAGGAAGCCACCACTTTGAAAGCACTGCAGCATCCGCAGGCAGGTACTCACCCCTGGGCCACCATTGCAAACTTTGGTTGTGGAACGAATCTTCTGAATTTGCATTAGGACCTATGGGGAACTTTGCTTTGCTAAACAAGCATTTTGGATTACGAGCATGCTCCTGGAACGGATTATGCTCGTAAACCAAAGTACCACTGTATATTGTTTTAGAGAAGAAAGGACTCAAAATCAAAGAACCCCAAAGAAAACTGTTAGTCAGGGATAGACAGAAGATGGTCTTCAAAATGATCAATGAAGAAGGGCCCAACATTAAATTAAAACCCAGGTGTGTGAGAATAGGAGATAGAATACCTCAGGGAACATAGGCAAATGTAACCTTAGCAGTTTGATCCAGATGAAAAATTAAAGAAACCTTCAGAAGGTGGTTATAGTGATAGTTTGGAAGAAATTAAAGAAAACATTGTGTTATGTAAGTAATTTAACAACTATTCCAATTCACAAATCTACAAAACAATCTATATGGCTGAACTCCAAGATTCAAATTAAGAACATAAGAACATAAGAAATGCCTCTACTGGGTTAGACCTGAGGTCCATCGTGCCCAGCAGTCCGCTCACGCGGTGGCCCAACAGGTCTAGGACCTGTGCAGTAATCCTCTATCTATACCCCTCTATTCCCTTTTCCAGCAGAAAGTTGTCCAATTCCCTCTTGAACCCCAGTACCGTACTCTGCCCTATCACGCCCTCTGGAAGCGCATTCCAGGTGTCCACCACACGCTGGGTAAAGAAGAACTTCCTAGCATTCGTTCTGAATCTGTCCCCTTTCAACTTTTCTGAATGCTCTCTTGTTCTTGGCGGAGAAAGGCTTATCTGGAAGCATTGGATGATAGCAGGAGTACGTTTATTAGATGATGTTATCTCTAATGGTAAAATGCTTGAATTTTCACAGTTGCAACATAAATATGGCCTTAATAAATCAGAAAGTTTTAGATCGTTGCAACTGAAGCATGCTATTCAGGCGAGGTTCCCTGACTGGAAAAACCTTAATAATCAATTTAGTATGGAGTTCTTATGCTTTCAGGTAGACTTCTTGGGTCACCGGGCCGTCCAGTGATATAAATTACTGACTGGATTTATTAAAAAGAAACCAAACACTGGTCTGAGAGACATTTGGAGCATTGAGATTAGGCATCAAATTACTGCATCTCAATGGCCACGAATTTGGACTTGGAGAATGAGATGTACAATGTCGGCATCTATGAGACAAACTTGTTTTTTTCTGTTACATAGAGCATTATGGACCCCTGTTCGGTTACAAAAATTGGATAGCTCTAACTCTAATAGATGTTGGCACTGTCAACTTGAAGCAGGGACTTTAGACCATTTATTATTCTATTGTCCATTTATTATGAATTTTTGGAAATCAATTACATATAATTGGAAAAATTGGAGTAGGCTAAACTATAATTTCTGGTGGAATTCCTTATGTCATGTTTATAAAATGGAGAGATGGAGCTTACCTAAGATGGCGGATTGGGAGTAGCTGCGGAGACGCCGTCGTGCTCATCGTGTGGATTTCCTAGAGTTATGGTAAAAAGAAAGTCTAAACTTCGGGTGTTCCCCGTTGAGGCAGCAGCACCATTGGGGTCCGATGGATGTCTTTGTAGAACGCGGCTCACGAACGTCACAACCAGAGGGTGCCACGGCTGGAGAGACTGCACAGGCTGAGGTGCGGGATCTCTCCTTTGAGGCTGTCATTCTGTCCCCGGATGAGCGAAGACCACCTTGCTGTCCCGCTGCGACGGAGGAGTCGATTGTTGACTCACCGGCTCGAGATGCCCTCTTGCTGTCCTCTCTGTTTGGGAGGACTAACCCCGGAGGGGGAGGAGGAGTTTTCAAGATCACAGCAAGCGGTGAGGAGTTCACAGCAAGCCCGAGGAGACTCTTCAAGTTCACTGATGGCTACAGGTATTTCAGTAGCCCAAGAAACTCTTTTGATAAATGAAGTGGTATCTGGCTCAATGGGCATTGCAGGGATTCCTGGAACTGAGATTGTTCCCTTGCAAAGGCCCAAGGTGATTACGATGGAATCCATATGGGAGGCCATATCTAGTATGCAAACTTTACTGGGGAGTCAAATTCAGCTGACAATACTGTTATATCGGAAAATTTGGAACTAAAGGATAAAGTTACAAGTCTGGAAAATAAAATGAGTGACATTGAACCTAAAGTAAAAACTTTGGAAGTACAAGCCCAGACTTGGATTAAGGACAGTGCTAGTTTGCACTTTAAACAAGAAATGTTGGAAAATTCTGTTAGAAGATGTAATCTTCGGATTATTAATTTTCCTAAAGTACAAACAATAACTGCCCTAGCTATGTTTAAAAAATATTTGTTAGAAATTTTGAAGGTACCAGAAACTTCGTACCCACCTCTCACAAAAATATATTACCTGCTAACGAGAGTTAAATCTCAAAATCCAAATCAACACAATTTATCTGTTGATAGTTTGGATTTAACACATTTTCTAGAGAGGTCGGATACAGAAAATCAGGTCCCTGCTACCTTAATAATACAGTTTGCAATTGACTCAGACAGGGGTTGGCTGCTTAAAATGTTTTTTAAGCATAGAGATGTTCCATTCATGACAAATATAATTAGGATGTACCCTGATGTATCTCGCTCGACCCAGAAAAGAAGAAAACAATTCTTAATATTGAGACCACAGGCTGTTCAGCTAGGGGCGACCTTTGTCCTAAGATATCCCTGTAAATGCGTTTTGACATATGGGGGGAATAGATATGTATTTTATGATCCACAGCATTTATCTAAATTTATTTCTGATAGAGAGTCTTCATGAGCTGCCTTGTTCTCTTGTTAAGCTCAACATATTGGTTCAAGAGCACTCAAAACGCCTATCTTTTTGCCTTATACTAATTGCCTTGATGACTTATTTCAGTCTTTTTCATTAGCCTCGACTCCAAAATTGTGGACTAATAATGCGATGTATATTTTGATATTCCTTAGCTGTTTGGAATTTTGATTTAATTTCAATTTACACTGCATGTTTTCTTTTATTGACTTGTAATTATTGTCAATTATTAAAATTATAAATAAAGAATAAAAAAAAATAAAATAAAATGGAGAGATTTATTGCAATACAGCGGGGATGTTTCAGAAAATTTCAAGATGTATGGGAGCCATTAACAAAATATTGTTCTGATTAGATTACATTTTCCCCCTTAAATTTACAAGTTCAATTGTGAGAGGGGGAGGAGGGATAATTTTATTATTACATATTGTACGAGGTATTTGGTTTTATGACAGGAAAGGGTGGGAAGGGTGGAAGATAAGAGCATATTATTTGTACCATTGATGATTATTAAGTGATATATTTATTGTTAATTTGTTTGGACATATTGTCACACTGATTGTAAAGTTTGAAAATGAATAAAGAATTAAAAAAAAAAAAAAAGAAAGTAAGTAAGAGAAACAATTACAAACTATGAAGAGTTGGCGGGGGGAGGGAGGGCTAGAGGAGTGGCTGAGCAGTAATCAAAAACAAAGAAAGGACTGCAGAGTGGAATGTACAAGGTACAAGAATCTTTATTAAATGTCTATGCAAAATTGTAATCCAGAAAAGTGGCTCTCATATACATGGAGTACGGACCAAAACGGTCCATGTTTCGGAGAAACTCTCCTTCCTCAGGGGTCCAGGATATCCAATGTATCACATTTAGGGAGTCATACGGAGAACAACATTGTAGTATAAAATAATTAAAAATCTATGAATCTAAAGCAGGAAATTCTTCTTCTGATCTGTCACATAGTGTAATGCTGCAACCGAAAGTGTGACACTCCGGAAGAAGAATTTCTTGCTTTCGATTCATGGATTTTTAATTATTTTATACTACAACGTTGTTCTCCCATGAGGAAGGAGAATTTCTCCAAAACACGGACAATGTTAGGTCCGTACTCCATGTATATGAGAGCCACTTTTATGGATTACAATTTTGCATAGACTTTTAATAAAGATTCTTGTACCTTGTACATTCCACTCTACAGTCCTTTTTGTTTTTGGTGTTCGCCTTTTACTGTAGACCTGTTGGATTTTTCTTTGTTTTGTCAGGTGAGTAGTAATCAAACCTAGTCTTGACTAAGGCTGCCTGTTTCTATTTTGTTTTATAATAAAACGTGTGCTAGTTTGGCATAATGCTCACTGCATGAATTATCACCTGCTACTCTGAAATAGTGCTCACTATTTCACAATAAAAGTTAAAATGAAATGTTTCTGCTAGCATTTCCCTAGGACAGATGAAGTTAAGAATTGTTACTGTGAATGAATGCTGAACTATGGTTAAGGCATGCACCCTAATGTTTATGGTAGCTCTATTAAGGATTGTTATTGTGAAAGAATATTGAACTGCTGTCAGGCTTTAGAGGGAGAAGCTGTTAAGATAGGACTGTAATGATCTGACTGTGAGCTAAGAAAGATCAGAAGAGGACAAGCTTGATTGCAATGGTGACAGAAGTAACCCAGGAGGAGTAACAACAATTTAGATCATAAACCTACACCAGCTATTATCATGTCTTTCCATGGTAGCAGCATTTCAATTTTATAGCATCCAAGCTTTTCTTATAAGGTGATCAAAACCCCTTAAAACTAACTGCAGTGAGCAAAGGAAGGAAAGTTTCTGAGACCAACCTGTAGTTTATTCTTATTAAATGTTAAATGTTTCATCACTTTTCATGGACATTGTACATCTTGAAATAAAGGGGTAAATATTCAAATAGGATTTAAGTGGATAGGAAGGCTCCTACCTGGTTAAATCCCAATGGCTTGCTTTACTAATGATATTCAGCAGCAGTTAACCAGTTAATACCATGGTGGTTCATGGGTGGAGTCAGGGCAAAGTTGGGGTAGTTTTGGGACTTACCCAACTAGGGCTATATTCAGTCCGCTAATAAGGGCAGTGATCAAATAAAGACAGGACAATAAAAAGTTTGTCCTAATATTATTCAGATTATTATCCTGCTAGCATCAGAATATTGACAGTACCTGGACAACTTCTGGCAGTCAGTCATATTCTGGATATTCAGTGCCCTTGCCTGAATTAGGCCGGGCATTTAATATCTGGGCCAGATTGAGCCTGTGGCAGTCAGCACCTTTATATTCACTAAGGGTCAGATTCTATAAATGGTGTCCTGGTTAATCCACATAGCAATGCCTAACTAAAATCTGTGCCTATCCTAAATTACTTCATTTAGCTTAATTGACTGCATCATTGAAGTTAATTGAAAAATTAATTTAATTAAATTAAATTAAAAGTTAGGTGTGGAATTCTTTGCGGAACCTAGCAAGGCCTAAGTCAAGGCACCTTCCAATGCCTAACATAGCCTACCTAAAATGTAGGCGTGGTTAGAGGCATAAAATAGGCATGGTTGACTTTAGGCATTATTAGGCATTTGAGTTAGGCACCGGTAAATTAAGATTGTAAAACCTGGCCTAATATACCGGTGCCTACCTCCAGGTCGCCTAGGGATGCCTAAGCATGCCTAGGTGCCTCTAGGTGGGATTCTATAAATAGCACCTAATGGTTGATTGCCAACCATGCTGAGTGATGCCTACAATGCAGGCGCTGCTAGATGCCATTTGTAGAATCTGGCCCTAACTGCTGTAGGCTGAATATCAGGAGGTGAATGTCTAATGAAGATCTCACAGAACAAGTAAACAATTTCATGTTCATTGCCTGTATAATAAATATTCTTTCTAAAAATAAGATCACTTGGAGATCATATGTAAAAAATTATCACTTTATCAAATTGAACATAATAAATCAAAAATTGTGTAACGAGTGAGTGAAGGTCCTCAGTATTACATTACATTAGTGATTTCTATTCCGCCTTTACCGTGCGGTTCAAGGTATTCACAACTCATATGCAGGAAAATCCTGTTCCCCAAGTTGTAAGCTCCATAATAGCCCAAAAGGGGTAAATTAAGCATGAGACATCCTTGGACCTTGTAGTGTATGTGTATATAATCAACACAACACTGTAAAATTAAAATAATAATAAAGTGATCTCTCCAAGTGCTCTCTCATATACGTAATTAGTAGAGTCAGAATACCAAATCAAAGGTCCAACCTTCTAATAAATATCCCCTTGTTTTGAAATGATTTATTGTATATAATTAATTCAGTAGAAATAGTGTACTTATCTCCAAGAACGTTGTCATTAGCTATTCATAACATGCTGGATAATCAAAAGCTCTACAGAGCTCCATTTTGGAGGAACAAACCTCCTTCTTTGGGAGCAGTCACACTGAAAGAAGATGATGGAACATCAAGAAGAGAGGATCTTAGGCTGACTCTCAGGTTGAAAACGGCACAATTTAAATGTGGACAGTAAATAGAATGCTGCATATCCCAGGCATAACCGGTGGTATCCCCACACCTATTATAATCATGGCATGTGGACATATCTTGTGCCACACTATCAAAATCATTTTAAAGGCAGATATGCTAACTGCTATCATCACTGTTCTAGCAATGAATAACAGAGTTGATATATATGTTGACATGCTGTTATGGGAGTTTTAGGGTAAATATAGGGGAGACATGATAGAAACCTTCAAAATCATGAAGGGTATAGAGAAAGTAGACAGGGACAAATTCTTCAGGCTGTGGGGAGCCACAAGCACAAGGGGGCACTCGGAGAAATTGAAAAAGGACAGGTTTAGAACAAATGCTAGGAGGTTCTTTTTCACTCAGAGAGTGGTGGACACATGGAATGCGCTCCCGGAGGCTGTAATAGGCCAGAGCACGCTACAGGGGTTCAAGGAGGGTCTAGATAGGTTCCTAAAAGAAAAGGGGATTGAGGGGTACAGATAGAAGTAGAGGTAGGTTATAGGATTAAACAGAAACCACTTCTCAGGTCATGGACCTGATGGGCCGCTGCGGGAGCGGGCCGCTGGGCGCGATGGACCTCTGGTCTGACCCAGTGGAGGCAACTTCTTATGTTCTTATATTAGTGTTTTGCATAACAATGTGTGTGTCTCCACTTTGTAACAAATATCTGGATATCCTGAGATGGATGGGCTCTTATACCACTCAGGAAGGGCCACATTTTATCACTTCTTTCTCAACCTGCCTCACAGAAATAGGGGTAGGTGATCTGTACAACATATCTACTGATATGGTATCTACTGATGTTGCTGCTCTGACCTGGACCTGGAACTACAGAGCAGGTAAGTGAAACAGCAATGTGGCCAAAGCTGCAGGGTATACCACACAGCAATATGATCATTTTACCCTGTAGCCTTCAGGGCTCTAGAGACCTACACCCAGGCTATGAGGCAATGCCAATGCGGGCAGCAGATTCTAATGGAAAGGCTGCATGGTTGAGGAGTAGTGGCTCGTGGCCAGCAGGGGGTGCTGTTTAATGGGACGATATTGAGATGGATGTCAGAAGCATGATAGTGCAGTATTTTTATAGCGCCAGTTTTTCGTATGATTCTGGGTAATTCTAGTTAGACAATTCTGTGTCAGTTAAGGACCACGCCCAAATAGAAGCGTACGAAAAACAGGTGAATAAAACATTTAAATATAATGTAGCTAAGGCCAGAAGAAAAAACACACTAAAGATTAATATAAGGAAAAGAATGGTGTTTTTTTGCCACTCAGCTGGTCTACTGATTCCCTAGGCCAAATTTATGCTGGGACTTGTGGCCATGGTCCAAATATGGGTGTCACTGGTTACATAGGCAAGTAGCATGGTGGTCTGCTGGCTCCCAGATGGGGGCTCACACTTCTGCCCTTAATGACTATCCCTGCATGAATCTCATAGCTTGTACCAAGAGAGCTGGCCTAGCAACAACCCCCAACACATACCCAACAGCCCCAACCCATGGTCACACACACCAGAGAGGGAGAAATGGGCTATATAAAGGTCTGTTGTCTTTCACTATCAACTTATAAGTGACAAACCCTCCAGACGTGGAATTGGAGTCCATAAACAAAGGTTTGCTGTCTGTTCAGCATGCTCCCTCTGCCCTAACCTACAAGGCTGGGGCCTTAGGAGATATGTACACACTGCTTCCCAGAGACGAATGAAGGACATGTTTTATAAGGGAGATGTTAATGAATGTTTATTAATCCAAACTTGACAAGGACATATTGTGATAAACAAGTTGGCAATAGCAGAGAAGATGATACTCATGTGACATCAGGTTGACAATTATCAGGAAATACATAGCTTTCAAAGACGACATGTAGATGATAAAATTGTGACATCACATCATATGACAAAGGTGTTAAAATAAGAACATAAGAATTACCGCTGTTGGGTCAGACCAGTGGTCCATCATGCCCAGTAGTCCGCTCCTGCAGTGGCCCTTAGGTCAAACACCAGTGCCCAGATACTGCTTACAAGTAATAAAGACAGATCTGAATATAACCTCATGTGTAACAGGGTATATATGCTAACAGATAGATCTCTGAAAGTAGACAGATGCACAGATGAAGGAGGCAATGCAAAGAAAGGGAGGGGATAGACACAAATGGGGGACATATAGATATATATACAACTATAGACTTGTCTGTTTTCCCACCACAGCAAACCGTCATGCATAGGCTAGCGTGTATGCCTAGCCAGTGCAGAGACTAGAATTTACTCAGTGTTCAGGGGACCAGAGTGCAGGGGAATGGGACGGGTATTTTCCAGGATGCCTCTGAAGTATGGGGAAAGAGTACCGTAGGTAGCCCTCTGTTAATACCTCAACCTCAGTCCGCCATGACAACCAGGATATCATGGACTGTAAGAGGCTGCATCAGCTGATGGTGCATCAGCCCCTCCCCCTCTTAATTCTGTGGTGATGGCCCTGGGATTAGGGGAGGGAACCCCTTTTCTGCCTCTGGTGAACAGAAGAGACCCAAAGGCAGACAGACAGGGAGGAAGGTGGTACATAGAGGTGGTATCTGGAACAACCTCCCAGGCAGTCTTCGACAAACACCCACATTCAGTACTTCCAGTTCCAGAAAGCACTGAAACTCATCATTTTTCTCCAATGCATTGACCCATTCCTATGCAGTCCCTGCATGATATCTTCCATGCAATTTCTATATAATATCTATGTCTCTGTAGCAATTCTAATATTGTGAAGCCACGATGATTCCTAGCTGACATTTGCGGGATATAAGAGTTGGTATGGTGAGGAGGCACAGGTATCAGAGTCCATCACTTCCTTCGTGACTAGTGGCTGTTGTGTCTCCTGTCCATCAGCCAGGTTCTGCAATAGAGCAAGAAGTCATTTTTTAGCACAGAACTGGACCAGTCTGATCAGGGATGGTAGTTTTCCTGAAAGCAGGAACTGCAGGGGAGTCCAGTAGGCTCAAGGCATCCTCAGAATCAAGCAGTTGCCCTGTGGAGACAGAATGGAGAATCAGATAGTTCATGTTCCAGTTATATCATTGTAAACTATAAAGGCCCCTCCAAGGGTGTGAATGTTCAGGTGAGTTAAGAATTGAAAATAGTGACTAAGGGGCAGGATCTCTGCTAGACATTTTCCTGATTGGACCATAATCAAAACCTGAGATGTCTGTTTCCTGAACATTCAAATACCTGCAGCTGAGATGTCCTTTGCTCTTATCCCCATTTCACATACAGCTGATCAGCACAGCCCCACTCATACCTACCAATTACCAGGTTATCACCCTCACCTTGAAATTACCATTCTGTTTCCTTCATTCAGAATTCCTTACTCTGCCCCCATACCCTCCCACTCAGTCACCAAACCCCTTTTATTTTATTTATTTAATTTTTCTATCTCATTGTCCCAAAAAGCTCAAAAGGGGTTACTGGTTAAACATACATATAATACAGTTAATAGAATACGATTTGCACTGGATTTGCCATAATTTCACTACAAGTTTACGATATAAGGGTTAAAAAAAAAACCATTTAGGCCCTCTGTTACTAAGATGCGCTAACCGATTCGCCGATGACGCCAAACTAAGTAATGAAGTGGGCAAATGCACAATAGATGATGTTTCAATGCCCGACAACATGATGCACGACCTACTCCTACTGGAGCGCTGGTCTAGGTCCTGGTAACTCAACTTCAATGCCAAAAAATGCAAAGTTATGCACCTGGGCAACCAAAATCCATGCAAGACTTACACCCTAAATGGAGAGATCCTAACAAGAACTGAAGCAGAACGTGACCTAGGGGTGATCGTCAGTGAGGACATGAAGGCTGCCAATCAAGTGGAGCAAGCTTCATCCAAAGCAAGGCAAGTCATAGGTTGCATACGCAGGGGTTTCGTCAGCCGAAAGCCGGAAGTCATTATGCCGCTGTATAGATCCATGGTGAGGCCCCATCTGGAATACTGTGTGCAATTCTGGAGGCCGCATTATCGCAAGGATGTGCTGAGACTGGAGTCGGTTCAGAGAATGGCCACCCGGATGGTCTCGGGACTCAAGGATCTCCCATACGAGGAACGGCTAAACAAATTGCAGCTATATTCACTCGAGCAGTGCAGAGAGAGGGGGGACATGATCAAGACGTTCAAGTATCTCTCGGGCCACATAGAGACGGAGGAAGATATCTTCCTTTTCAAGGGTCCCACGACAACAAGAGGGCATCCGTGGAAAATTAGGGGAGGGAAACTACGAGCTGACATCAGGAAATTCTTTTTCACAGAAAGGGTGGTTGATTGCTGGAATAGTCTTCCAATGCATGTGATCGAGGCCAGCAGCGTGCCTGATTTTAAGGCCAAATGGGATCGTCACATGGGATCTATTCACAGGGCGAAGGTAGGGGAGGGATCTATTCATAGGGCGAAGGTAGGGGAGGGACATTAAGGTGGGCAGACTAGATGGGCCTTGGCCCTTATCTGCCGTCTATTTCTATGTTTCTATGTTTCTATGATTTAGCTTGTGCTGAACGCTAATGCATTCATGTTAGTCTATGAATGCATTAGCGTTTAGTGTACGCTAATTCAATTAGCGTACCTTAGTAAAAAAGAAGGTTAACCTTTATTGCGTTTCAATTTTTTTTAATGATAATAACAATCATAATGAAATTAAACAGTTTCCAACATATATCCAAGGAATAATAAAACAAGGAAATTAAACATTTTTTTCCCCACAGTTAGTCCATAATCATTGAGGGAGGAGTATCAATAAAATGGAAGACTATTTTACTCCGTCACTTTTTTAGAGAAAAGAAATCAGGCAACCTGAAGTGGACCCAAGTTATTAACTACGAGCATTATTCCTGGCTATTGATAGGGGTACTTGCAGTTGTCACCTCCTTTTCCAAAATAAATCTCAATAACTGTAGAATCAAAAAATATATATCTAGCTCTCTTGAAATTCACTAAACACTTACATGAGATCTTAATACAAAGGTAGCACCCATTTTTAAAACCTAAGGTCTCAAAATCAAAAATTGTTTCCTCTTTTTTGTGTGTTAAGGTGGACACATCTGGATATATTCTTATATTTTGATTCAGAAACAAAGCATCTTTGTATTTGAAAAAATCTTTTAAAAACCACTCTATATCTGAATCTAAAGCTAATTGAACAAAAAGTGTAGCAAAAGTTAACTGCTCTGATTCTGACTTCTCTAATATATTCATCAAATCCAATATATCTATTGCAGATTCCTGGTGATCCTCCGAAGGTTTCTTCTTTCCCAAGGAAATATAATAAATTTTTGAAATAGGGGGAAAAGAATTTTGTGGGACTTTCAGAACCTCCAAAAGATATCTCTTAAACATATCCAATGCTGAGGTAGTAATTGATTTGGGAAAGTTAATCAGTTTCAAATTTTGTCCCCATGATAAATTTTCCAGCATTTCCATTTTAAAGTTAATGCTTCTATTATTTTTTTATAAAGAGCTGGTTTTGTGTTCCTAAAAATTTCCAGGTTTTTTTTTTTCCTCCAGTGATTTTTTCTCCAATTTGCCCACTTTTTGTTGTCAAGTTATAGGGCTCCTTTAACTAAGGTACACACAAGATTAGCGTGTGCTAAAGCGCGCACTAGCTGAAAAATTACCGCCTGCTTAACAGGAGGCGGTAGCGGCTAGTGCGCGCTAAAACTGCTAACGCACCTTTGTAAAAAGAGCCCATAGTCGCAGATAGTATCCCAGCACAGTGTGTAGATAAAGTTTGCATTTGAGTTCCCAGGGAAATTTGTAGAGTTGAAATTGCACCCCAGATAGAATTCAAATCAACCACAGGAGGCTTTTCCAGTGGAGCAAGTGAATAGTTAAATTTTAAGGGCTCCTTTTATCAAGGCGCGCTACGGGGGTTAGCGCGTCGGACATTTCATCATGCGCTAACCCCACAGCAAGCCAAAAAACTAACACCTCGTCAATAGAGGCGTTAGTGACTAGCGCGGCAGGTGGTTGAACGCGCGGTATTCCATGCATTAACCGCCTACCATGCCTTGATAAAAGGAACCTTAAATCTTTAAGTTTCACAGTACCTGCTTGCAAACTCATCGATGGTAACTCTTGCCGTTCTCCTGCCAGTTCCAGGACTCCACACGGCGGCAGCTGTATTTGAAGAGGCAGCAGAAACCCTCTGGACCGCCAGATCTTCATCCTCCTCGTACGATATAAGTTTTTATCCTAATTGGACACATACTATGGGTCTAATACTAATATATATAATATACAGTTTACTGGTTACAAATTGCCATACTTATCCTTACAGTGCAAGTTTTCTAGTAAAAGTTTTATCACATAGACAGTTTACAGTTTGGAATTTCCATAGTTACAGTGCAAGATTTTACAAGTTTTCCTAATATATAACACATACTGGGTTCTGGTACTCGGAAGAGAGGAATACCCAATGCCAATGAGAGTAGAGAATTGTGAACGTTGTGCTGCCGACTGGAAAGCAACAAAGAGAGGGAGGGAAGAGGGAGAGAAAAGCTGTACTCGATTGGGAGAGGGAGGGAGAAGGAAGATCAGGAAGGGAGAGGAGACAAAAGAGAGATGCCAGACAATGGAGAAGGAAAGGAGGGAGGGAAAGAAAGGAGATGTCACACCATGGAGGGAGAGGAAGAGATGCCAGTGAATGGGGGAGGAAAGGGAAGGAGACAGAGATGCCAAACCAGGCAAAAAGAAGGGAGGGATGGAAAGGAAAGAGAGGAGATACCAGAGCATGGAAGAGGGAGAGATGGAATGGAAGAAGAGATGCCAGGGCATGGGGGAGGGAAGGAGACAGAGATGCCTGACCATCGGGAAGGGAGGGAAAGGAAGGAAAAACCATGCCAGAGTATAGAGGAGGTGGGAGAGATGGAAGGGAAGGAGAGGATACCAGTGCATGAAGGGAGAGAAGGGAAGGAGGCTGAGATGTCAGACCATCTGGAAGGCAGGGAGAGAGGGAAAAGAAGGATACCAGGGCATGGAGGGAGAGAAGGGAAGGAGACTGAGATGTCAGACCATTTGGAAGGAAGGTAGAGAGGGAAAAGAAGGAAAAGAGATGCCAGAGCATGGAGGGAGAGGGAGAGATCGAAGGAGAAAAGAGGAGAGAGAACCCAGGACATGGGGAAAGGGAAGCAGATGCCAGACTATGGGATGAGTTGGTGTGGGAAGCAGGGAAGGAAAGGGGATGAGAGAGATGCCAGAACATTGGGGAAGGAGTGGAGACAGAAAGAGAAAAATGGCACAGAGAAAGAGGGCGGACGCTGTATAGAATGGAGAGTGAAGAGAAGATGAAGAAAGCAGAAAACAGAAATGACAAAAGGTAGAAAAAAGATTTTTATTTTTGTTGCTTTAGAATAAACTAGTATTGCAGCTGTATTGATAAACATTTATAGGGGAGAATATGTTACAGTGGTTAAAGCTACAGCTTTAGTGCCTGAGGTTGTAGGTTCAAACCCATGCTGCTTCCTGTGACCGTAGGCAAGTCACTTAATCCCCCATTGCCCCAGGTACATTAGATAGATTGTGAGTCCACTGGGACAGACAGGGAAAATGTTTGAGTACCTGCATAAATTCATATAAACCTTTCTGAGCTCCCCTGGGAGAATGATATAGAAAATTGAATGAAGAAATAAGGCAATATTTTTATTGGATTAATTTTAATACATCTTTTTACTAACTTTTGGAAACCAAAATCCCTTTCCTCAGGCAGTGGCGTACCAAGACGTGTGAGCAGAGAGGAAGGGCAGTCTGCCCTGGGTGCAGTTCCTAGGGGGTGCTCCTCTGATCCTTTTTTATATGGGGGGTGTTAAATCTCTGTGGGCTTCGGGGCCATTACGGCAGCACAGCCACTAGCGCGGCTTCGTAAAACAGGCCCCTAGTTACCAGATGCTAGGGTCCAACTTGGAGATCAGCGCCCAAGAAAAAAGATCTGGGTGTAATTATAGACAATATGCTGAAATCTTCTGCCCTATGTGCGGCATCAGCCAAAAAAGCAAACAAGATGCTAGGAATTATTTTTTTAAAGGAATGGTAAACAAGACTAAAAATGTTATAATGCCTCTATATTGTTCCATGTTGCAACCTCACCTTGAGTATAACATTCAATTCTGGTCACCTTATCTCAAAAAAGAAGTAGTGGAATTAGAAAAGATTCAAAGAAGAGTGATCAAAATGATAAAGGGGATGGAACTCCTCTCGTATGAGGAAAGACTAAAGAGGATACAGCTCTTCTGCTTGGAAAAGAAATGGCTGAGGGAAGATATGATCGAACTCTATGAAATTCTTAGTGGTGTAGAACGGGCACAAGTAGATCGATTTTTTACTCCATCAAAAATTACAAAGACTAAGGGCTCCTTTTACAAAGGTGCGCTAGCATTTTTAGCGCACGTACCGGATTAGGGCATTTACCAGATTAGCACGCGTTATAGCACACGCTAGCTGAAAAATTACCACCTGCTTAAAAGGAGGCAGTAGTGGCTAGCGCGCACAGCATTTTAGCATGCGCTAAGGGCACGCTAAAACCACTAGCACACCTTTGTAAAAGGAGCCCCAAGGGACACTTGATGAAGTTACAGGGAAATACTTTTAAAACCAATAGGAGGAAATATTTTTTCACTCAGAGAAAAGTTAAATTTTGGAACGCATTGCCAGAGGATGTAGTAAATATGGTTAACGTAACTGGTTCTAAAAAAGGTTTGAACAATTTCCTAAAGGAAAAGTCCATAGTCTGTTATTGAGACAGACATAGGGGTAGCCGCCACTTGCCCTGGATTGGTAGCATGGAATGTTGCTGCTATTTGGGGTTTTGACAGGTAGCAGTGAAGATGGGTTACTGTACACGATGGACCATTTGTCTGACCCAGTAAGGCACTCTTATGTTCTTTTTATTTATATACTCTTTATTAGAATTTTCAAATAATTTACAAGATAACTCTTGCTTAAGAAAAGCAGAAGGAAATAACATAACAAGAATAAAGGAAAAGCAAAAAAAAAAAAAAAAATTATCCTTTTAAACAAAATAGGTAACAATATATCTTCCTTAGACCACAATACCTCAGAGAGAAAGCCCAGATATAGGGCTCCTTTTACTAAGATGCGCTAGCATTTTTAGCGCATGCACAAGATTAGCGCACGTTAGATGAAAAATTACCACCTGCTTAAAAGGAGGCGGTAGCAGCTAGTGCACGCAGCAATTTAACGTGCGCTATTCCGCGCATTAAGGCCTTAACGCACTTTTGCATAAGGAGCCCATAGTGAAGAGAAACTCAAATAGGAAAAAAGGAAAGGAGGAATTGACTTAATAGCTAGTTCCCATAGCTAAATATTCCCCGTTGATAATCTATTCATATCCAGAAAAGCTAGCAAGTGCTCGGGTGAAAAAAATACATATTTAACTACAAAGTATTTAACCAAACATTTACATGGATAGGCCAAAAGAAAAGTTGCACCCAAAACCACTGTTTCAGTTCGCATAGCCCAAAATAATTTTCTTCATTCTTGTGTTTCCTTGGTAACATCTGGGTAGATCCAAACTTTTTTCTCATAAAATCGAACTTGCAAATTACGAAAGTATAATACTAAGAATGCATTTACGTCTTGCTCAAACACAAATGAGACCAATAATGTAACTCTCTCTGAAGTATTGAATACCGTAGTTTCAAGCAAGTCTGTAAGATTCAAGAGTTCTCTTGTAATTAACCCCTCTTCTACAAAACTGCAATAGCAGTTTCTAGTGCAGAGAGCCGTACTGAATGGCCCGCGCTGCTCCCGACGCTCATAGGAACTCTATGGCAGTTTCGTAGAAGAGGGGTTAAGTTTCTAATTCCTTTTTCTGTGGTGGATTCTACTTCTTTCTTAACAGTCATATAGTTTACAGTATACGATTCACAAACAGAATATTTTCCTTATGTTCTTTTTATATTGCTATTCTTTACAGCTAATACTGGCCCACTTTATGGAAGTCCTCTGATTTTGACAGATGACTGATAACATTGGGGAGAACATTCCTATGAACAGGAGGGGGGAATAGGTTAGGGAAAAAAGTTATATAGGGAAAATAATAGTAGTACATGTAGAGTGAGGGTATTCAGAGGGGAAGATATACAGTATCTTTGCTGAAAGGGTAAAATAGGTTAATAATTTAAAGGTCATTAAAGGGTTAAGGAGCAAGCTAGGAGTGAAGGGTGGAGGGAGTGGCTTGAGTAGACAGTGAGGAGAAGAAAAAGATGAATGAGGATTGGTGGACTGGAAACAAAGGGGGTAGGGGAAAGTAAAGGAATACTAGAATGATTTTGGGTGGGAAAATTTGGCATTCTATTTTGGGGAGGTAGTAGGCAGAATTGGTCAAGATGGTAAGTGTTTGCATCTTTTGGAAAAAGAGAGGATAGAGGGGACAAGATGAGCAATTATTTATGTAAGATGTAGGATACAGTGTGTAAGTTGGACTCATGTGCGGTACTGCCATGAGTTGGAGCGTAGCCTTGTGATAACACAGGTCATGCAATTGGGGTGAAAAGTTAGTCTTTTTGAGATAAAAAAGGTCAGCTAGTGCAGTACCACCTAGCTGTGGAATATGGGAGAATGTTTTAAATGCTACAGTATTATGCTAATGTTTCTGTTGTTATGAGTTTGTTTTGCTGTAATAAAGCTGCGGCCATGGCTTTGCCACTTTTGAAATTAATTGAATTTTAATTTTTTGGCAGTAAATGGGTAAACGAGTGTGAATGGAATTGCAAGTGCAAATGTTATTGATTATTGCAGTTTATAATATTTTTTTGTTGCAACAGGCAATTAATAGACTCAGTAAATTAATTCTCTTTCATGTGATTGTAAGAAGGCTACTTGTTCCAAAACCAGGTTAAAGGTGAACACATCAGATAAATGTAGATATACGGAGGGCCATAATCAAAAGAAACTTCCACGTCTGATTTGGAAATAGGGCACTAGTCGCCCAAAGCTGGCACCGGTAAAATGACCATCCTCAAAAAGTACATCTAAACTATTCTATTTTAAAAAAATCATCTATCTGTATGTCCAGATGTATATCTATCTCGACCAAAAATTTGTCCAAGTTCCAAACGTCCAGAACGAGACTTTTTTGAAGTGGGAGAGGCAAGTATTGTGATGGGGTGCAACATAGTCAGTGAACATGTGGGGAGTGTGTGGAGTCTTTACTTTGTCTCTGCAATGGTTATCTGGTCACTCTTGATACCTTTTAGGCACTTATACCTGTCTACATCGTCTAACTCAGTGTTTTTCAACCACCGGTCCATGGACCAGTGCCGGTCCATAGAAATTTCCAGCCGGTCCACAAGGCCAGCACATGCATCAGGCCCAAAACAGTGTTCTTCAACCGCCGGTCCACGGTGTGCGGCATTATCTTCGAGCCGGCTCCCTCTTCCTCACTGATTTAGTGCACAAAGCCACGGGCAGCAGCTCCTTCATGCATCCTGCACCTGAACCGGAAGCCTTCTATCTGACATCGCAACGTCAGAGGGAAGGCTTCCAGATGAGATATGGGACACGCAAGGAACCACTGCCCGCAGCTTTATGCACTGAATCAGTGAGGAAGAGGGAGCCGGCCTGAATATAACACCGAGGCGGCATAAAATGGCCAGGCAGGAGCAGGCCAGAAGGTAAGGCATAGCACGGAAGGAGGGAGACAACAAAGGTAGGGGGGATGATTTTATTTTTGAATTTAGTGATCGAATTATGTCAATATTGAGAATTTACGTCTGCTGTCAGTGTGCTTTATGTAGTTTAATTTTGTGGTTAACCATTATGTGTTGTAATAAGATTATATTGTGTGTATCTATGAACAATGAATGGAAAAAATATTGTTACAATTAGTACTATTATGGGGGTGTGGTCTGGGTTAGAGATTGGGTAGAGATGGGCGGGGTCTGGCCCATGACTTAGCCCAGTGTTCTTCAACCACCAGTCCATGGACCGATGCCGGTCCACAAAATAATTATTTTATTTCTACCGGTCCATAGGTGTAAAAAGGTTGAAAAACACAACGTACAAGTTTCACCTAGGCAGTCTCATAAAACATTTGATTATCACTGCAGGATGACTAAGTCTAGGTCAGCCCAAATTCCGCCCACATCCTGCCTTAACCACTCCTCCAAAAATGCCCTTTTCAGCTTTGGGTACACAGCGGTCTTCAGAGGCCTAAAATGTCCCTGGATACATCTAAAATTCCATTTTGATTAACAGCACTTGGATGACCTGTCTTTTAGATTGTCCAAGTGCTGACTTGGGCAGGTTTTAGACATGTTTAAGTTTTGATTATGAGCCTCACATTGGTCAGCTATGTAGTGCAACTGAAAGTTCAGTGATAGAGGATTTTTCTATTTAATAGCAACTACTAAATATATAAACCGTTTTGAATATCATGCAGTGTATAAACTTGAGCAAAGCACAAGCAAACTGGATAGTAGTTAATTAGCTCTTCCCCCATATGTTTGTACAACTGTAATAGACATCTCCTGGATAGAGCATTAACCATAGAAACAAGAACACTGTGTTCACATTTAATGGTCAGGCAAATTTATATCTTCCAGCTATTGTATAACAGGTAACAAGTTATAGCCTCACAGATCACAAAGTTGTAATGAGTTGGGTTCTCTCTTTTTTTTTTTTATTACCAGCAGAATGAAGGAATCATAAAAGAGAATTGAGCAGCCATAGAAACGCACTGATGTCCTTTATAAATACAGACCATAAATGTTAAGACAAAAAATGAACACTAAAAGAACCAATATTTTTTATTTAACTTCTCTAGCGAGGACAAGAGATTGTGCATTCATTTGTGATAAAGTCTTTATGAGACATATGTGCCATGTAGGCAGGTTAGATAATAATCCCAAAGTATCAGTTGCAATATATTAGAAATGGAGAAAAAGAGAACATCCTGGTGTCTACATTGCTTCTCCCTCAGAGATCCTTGCATTGTCCCATGCATTCTTAAATTCTGATATTGCCTTTCTCGAAACAATTGCCATTGAGAGGCTGTTCCACACACCAACCACCCTTTCTCTAAAGAACTATTTCCTTATATTAAGAACATAAGAAGTAGCCTCCGCTGAGTTAGACCAGAGGTCCATCGCGCCCAGCAGTCCACACCCGCAGCGGCCCATCAGGTCCATGACCTGTCAGTGGTCCCAGAACTCATCCTATAACCTATCACTACTTCTATCTGTACCCCTCAATCCCCTTATCCTTCAGGAATTTATCCAAACCCACTTTGAATCCCTGTATTGTGTTCTATTCAATCACAGACTCCAGGAGTGCGTTCCATGTGTCCACCACTTTCTGGGTGAAGAAGAACTTCCTGGCATTGGTTCTAAACCTGTCCCCTTTCAGTTTCTCTGAGTGCCCCCTTGTGCTTGTTGTTCCCCACAGTCTGAAGAATCTATCCCTATCTACCTTATCTATGCCTTTCAGGATCTTAAAAGTTTCTATCATGTCTCCTCTAAGTCTCCGCTTTTCCAGGGAGAACAGCCCCAGCTTTTCCAGCCTGTTGACATATGATAAGTTTTCCATACCTCTTATCATTTTTGTCGCTCTTCTCTGGACCCCCTCAAGTATTGCCATGTCCTTCTTGAGGTACGGCGACCAATACTGGACACAGTACTCCAGATGCGAGCGTACCATTGCACGATACAGCGGCATGATGACTTCCTTCGTCCTGGTCGTGATACCCTTCTTGATGATACCCAGCATTCTGTTGGCCTTCTTTGAGGCTGTCGCACATTGTGCTGATGCTTTCATTGTTGTATCCACCAGCACACCCAGGTCTCTTTCAAGGTTGCTTACCCCTAGCAATTATCCCCCCATTGTATAGCTGAACATCGGGTTCTTTTTCCCAACATGCATGACCTTGCATTTCTCTATATTAAAACACATCTGCCACTTTTTCGCCCACTCTTCCAGCTTCGTTACTTCCCTTTGCAGGTCTTCACAGTCTTCCTTGGTTCTAACCCTGCTGCAGAGTTTGGTGTCATCTGCAAATCTGATAACCTCACATTTCGTCCCCGTCTCCAGATCATTTATAAATATGTTGAACAGGAGCAGTCCCAACACCGACCCCTGCGGAACTCCGCTCGTGACCCATTGCCAGTCTGAGTATTGGCCCTTTACTCCAACCCTCTGTTTTCTGCCCGCCAACCAGTGTTTAATCCATTGGTGTACATCCCCCTCCACCCCGTGGTTCCACAGCTTCTTAAGCAGCCGTTCATGGGGTACTTTGTCGAAGGCTTTTTGGAAGTCGAGGTAAATGATGTCTATGGGTTCCCCTTTGTCCATCTGACTGTTTATTCCCTCAAAGAAGTGTAGTAAGTTTGTGAGGCATAACCTTCCCTTGCAGAAGCCATGCTGGCTCGCCCTCAGCTGCCCATTCTTTTCTATGTGCTCGCAGATGCTGTCCTTTATCAGTGCTTCCATCATCTTTCCCGGAACCGAAGTCAAGCTTACCGGCCTGTAGTTTCCCGGGTCACCTCTCGATCCCTTCTTAAAGATAGGCGTGACATTTGCTATTTTCCAGTCCTCCGGGATCTCCCCAATTTTCAAGGATAGGTTACATATTTGCCGGAGTGTTTCCGCTATTTTCTTTCTCAGTTCTTTTAGTACCCTTGGGTGGATTCCGTCTGGGCCTGGTGATTTGTCGCTTCTCAATCTATCTATCTGTCGGAGGACGTCCTCATGGCTTACCTCTATTCGCTCCAGCTTCTCATCTTGATCCCCACTTCTGGTCTCCTCGGGTTCTGGTACATTGGATGTGTCTTCGCTCGTGAAGACCGATGAGAAGAACTTGTTTAACCGGTCCGCTACCTCTTTTTCCTCCTTTATCACTCCCTTTCTGTCTCCATCATCCAACGGTCCCACTTCCTCCCTCGCTGGTTATTTCCCCTTCACGTACCTGAAGAACGGTTTGAAGTTTTTCGCTTCCCCAGCCAACTTCTTTTCATACTCTTTTTTTGCTTTCCTAATCACCCGGTGACATTCTTTCTGGTGTTTTTTGTGTTCTTTCCGGTTTTCCTCAGTTTGATCCTTTTTCCACTTTCTAAACGATGTTTTCTTGTCGCCTACTGCCTTCTTCACTTCCTTTGTTATCCACACTGGTTTTTTTGTTCGATTTTGTTTGCACCCTTTCCTAAACCTGGGGACGTACAGGTTTTGTGCTTTTTGCACCGTGTCCTTGAGTAGGGACCAGGCTTTCTCTACGGTCTCCATTTTCCGTGAGCTGTTTCTGAGTTTCTTTTTCACCATTTTCCTCATAGCATCGTAGTTTCCTTTTCTAAAGTTGAGTGCTGTCGTTGTGGTTCTCTTTACTTTTGATGTTCCTACTTCTAATTTATATTGGATCATATTGTGATCGCTGTTTCCCAGTGGTCCTACTACTACCACCTCCTTGGTGGGTCCCCCTAGTCTGTTGAGGATGAGGTCGAGAGTGGCATCTCCTCGAGTTGGTTCCTTGACCAGCTGTTCCATGAAGCAATCCTTTACAGCCTCTAGGAACTTGGTTTCCCTCGCACTGTTGGAGTGTCCAATGCTCCAATCTATCCCAGGGTGGTTGAAATCCCCCATCACCATCACACTTCCGCTTTTGCATTCCTGCCTCAGTTCTGCTTCTAGATCATTGTCGCTTGCTTCTGGTTGTCCAGGTGGGCGATAGTATAGTCCCAATTTGGTGTCAGCTCCCTTTCTTCCTGATAACTTAACCCATAGGGATTCCAACCCTTCCGCCCTCATCGCCGTATCCATCTTGGTCGACTGAATGGAGTCCTTTATGTATATCGCTATTCCACCACCCTTCTTGTACGTCCTGTCTCTCCTATAGAGTTTATACCCTGGCATTTCCACGTCCCATTTGTTCTCCTCAGACCACCATGTTTCTGTGACTCCAATTATGTCTAGGTCCTCTTTGTTGGCCATGACTTCTAGCTCTCCCATCTTGTTCTTTAGACTCCTTGCATTGGTGCAATGGCGTACCAAGGGGGGGCGTGGGGGCGGTCCGCCCCGGGTGCCAAACCCTGAGGGAGTGCTCCCAGTCTGGTTCACCCCCCCTCGCGTCGGGTTCAGCCCCGACGTCTCGCATCTGGATTCCTCCCCGCACCATTTACCTGAAGCAGCCTGCAGCAAGATCGCGATCCCAGCGATCTTTGCACTGCTTCGGCTGTTTCCTTCGTCACGGTCCCACCCTCCTCTGATGTCAGAGGAGGGGCAGGACCACGGCGAAGGAAACAGCCGAAGCAGTGCAAAGATCGCTGGGATCGCGATCTTGCTGCAGGCTGCTTCAGGTAAATGGTGCAGGCAAGCTGGGCGGATGAGCGGTCCTTCGAGGTGGTGGGAGGGCGAGTGGTCCTGCGGAGGGGGGGGGTGCAGGCCTTCAGGGTGGGGCGGGCGGGCAGGCAGGCCGGCCTTGGGGGGGGAAGGAGACAGGCCTTCAGGGGATAGGCCTTCAAGGAAGGGACAGGCAGGCAGGCCTTCAAGGGGGGGGGGACAGGCAGGCCTTCGGGGGAGGGTGCAGGCCTTCAAGGAGGGGACAGGCCTTCAAGAGGGGGGTGCAGGCCTTCAAGGTGGGTGCAGGCCTTCAAGGGGGGGACAGGCCTTCGAGGGGGGGACAGGCCTTCAAGGGGGGTGCAGGCCTTCAAGGGGGGACAGGCCTTCGAGAGGGGGTTGCAGGCCTTTAAGAGGGGGGGTGCAGGCCTTCAAGGGGGTGCAGGCCTTCAAGGGGGGGGGACAAGCCTTCGAGGGGGGACAGGCCTTCGAGAGGGGTGCAGGCCTTCAAGGGGGGGACAGGCCTTCGAGGGGGGTGCAGGCCTTCAAGGGGGGACAGGCATTCGGGGGGGTGCAGACCTTTAAGGGGGGGACAGGCCTTCAGGGGAGGGGGCCCTGGTGCAGAAGTACACGGAGGGAAGGGGGAGGGGTTCAAAGAGACATGCATATGCCGGACTTTGGGTGGGAAGAAATAATGGGTATGAAAATAGAGGAGAGGGAGAGAGATGATGGACCATGGGTTTTAGGGAGGGTAGGAACAGAAAGGGAGAGAAGTTGGACACAAGGGATGTTGTGGAGGGGGGAATAGAGATACTGGTTAGGAGGGTAGTTGGGAAAAGAAAGAGAGAGATGGTGGACCCTGGGGTGGTGGGGAAGGAGGGAGAGATGCTGGATGAAAGGGTAGTTAAGAAAAGGTGGATCTGTGGAGGGAGATGAAAAAAAGGAAAGATGCCAGACATCCAGGGGAGGGAAGGGAAACGGGGAGGACAGAGATGGCAGATGGATGGTTAGCATGCAGAAAGAAGGAAGAAGGAGACCCTGGCAAGCAAGTTATCAGAAGACAACCAGAGCCTTGGACCAACAAGATTTGAAAAATAACCAGACAACAAAAGGTAGAAAAACTAATTTTATTTTCTGTTTTGTGATTACAATATGTCAGATTTGAAATGTGTATCCTGTCAGAGCTGGTGTTAGACTGCAAACGTGAGCTAGGATTTAACAGAGAGAGGAAAAGTCCTTTTTATTTCTTTATTTTATTTACACCACAGCACCAGTGTGGTTAGGAGAAGCCAAAGGGGGGTGAAAAAGCTATAAAATAAACCCACCAGGATGTTTGAAAAAAACACCCAATTGGGCATTAAAATCGAATCGATAAACCAATTCAATAGGCTGAATCGAAAATTTTTTTCCTGAATCTGGCAGCACTAGTTTGTGATACTGTCGTAGACTTTAGGACCTGGGATTGGGGAGAGATGGCATCCTCAGTACTTTATAATGCAAGTGAAACGAGGATTTGATCAGACTTTTGAAGGGTCTGCAGAAGAAAAATATTGTACATGAGACAGCAGGAAATGGGAACTTTTCTTCCTTCTATTTTTGTGAATGGAAAGGCTGAGGATGTCAGAGTTCAGTTAAAATATGTGCTTTATAAGAAAATATAATAATGTGTTTTATAAAATTTATAAGCATTGCTGGCCTACCTGGTGAGGTGTTCCTAGTGGTGGAGGCAGCGTGTCAATGTGTTGAGAGGAAGAGGTGGTCTGGGAAATTCTGCTGAGCAAACTCCAGGCCCATTTCCACCCCCCAGTTAGTCCACTCCACTCAACTGGTTCACACACTGAGTGGGTCTTTGGGTGTTGGTGCCTGGGTAGTTGTTTTGGGATCTCTTCCAGTAGTTTGTCAGTATCTCCTTGTGGTTGAGGAAGGAAACTTTGTTAACCTTAGCATTGACCTTCAGAATATGTTTGTAACAGCGCTGCTTGTGTGGCATTAGGCTATGTAGTGATCGAAAGAAAAAAACATTTCCTGCACAGCTAAGTCCGTGTGAAGTTACCTTGTGCTGTATTTGACATCTGTTTGGAAGGAAAGATCTAAACTTAAAAATGAAGTGGCCAGAAGTTATGGTAAAAGCAGATAGTGTAGCTGGTTTTAAGAAAGATTTGAACAAATTCCTGGAGGAAAAGTCCATAGTCTGTTATTAAGACAAGGGGGAAGTGTCTGCTTGCCCTGGATCGGTAGCATGGAATGTTGCTATTCTTTGGATTTTGACCAGGTATTAGTGACCTGGATTGGCTACCATGAGAATGGGCTACTGGGCATGATGGACCATTGGTCTGACCCAGTTAGGCTATTCTTATGTTATGTTCTCATCTGTAGGGGCCTTTGTTTTCACTTCTTATTTTAATGTATTTTTTTTCTGGGAACTTATCAGTGTTTTTTTATAATGGGAACAAAAATGGAAGAGAATTAATGTGTGTGGAATGGGGGGGGGGTAACTAATTTCTTCAGCTAAATAATTCAATCCACCTCAACCAGACATAGGAGAACTCACGTATCATTCACACACCCTCCAACCAAAAACGTCAAAAGAAAAAAACTGTTCAACAACCTCCTAGTCATTCGAGCTGCAACACTTGACCCCCAACTCTGCAACCTATTGACCTTGACCACAGACCACAAAACCTTCAAAAAAGAAATAAAAACCTTTCTATTCAAAAAACACATAAAACCGAATTAACACAATCAGAATTGTCCCAAGCATCACCTGCAACTACTCCATATGTACTTCTGATGTCATGACAATTCAGACATAATTTATGTTATGTTATGTTTGGAATAATGGTTACTGTCTTAGATTTTAGGACCTGGGATTGGGGAGAGATGGCATCCTCAGTACTTTATAACGCAAGTGAAACGAGGATTTGGTCAGACTTTTGAAGGGTCTGCAGAAGAAAAATATTGTATAGGCCGGGGACATGAGACAGCAGGAAATGGGAACTTTTCTTCCTTCTATTTTTGTGAATGGCAAGGCTGAGGATGTCAGAGAGTTCAGTTAAAATATATGCTTTATAAGAAAATAGAATAATGTGTTTTATAAAGTTTATAAGCATTGCTGGCCTACCCGGTGAGATGTTCCTAATGGTGGTGGTGGTGGCAGCGTGTCAATGTGTTGAGAGGAAGAGGTGGTCTGGGAAATCCTGCTGAGCAAACTTCGGGCCCATTTCCACCCTTTAATTAGTCCACTCCACTCAACTGGTTCACACACTGAGTGGGTCTTTGGGTGTTATTCCTGGGTAGTTGTTTTGGGATCTCTTCCAGTGGTTTGTCAGTATCTCCTTCTGGTCCAAGGAAGGAAACTTTGTTATCCTTAGCATTGACCTTCAGAATATGTTTGTAACAGCACTGCTTGTAATGTAATGTAATATATGAGGTTCAATAAAAAAAATTTTTCACTGCCTGTTTCTATTCTGACCATTTATTCCGTTTCATGGTCATTACAAAAAATATTTTTTTACATGGGGGGGTGTCAAAAAATGATGGGCCCCGGGTGCCACATACCCTAGGTACGCCACTGCATTGGTGTACAAACAATTTAAGTCTCGGTTTTTTACTTTCCCTGCCGTGTTTCCTCATGGTTTGATTCTCTTGTCATCGTCCCCCTGGGCTGCCAGCCCCTGAATTTCTTTTAGTTAATCGCCTTCCTGTGGTGCGTTTTCTTCGTCCTCAGTTGGCTTCCCCATTCCTGCATGTCCCTCTAGTTTCTGCTGTTTTTCCTTCTCGTCACTCTCTGTTATCACTTGTTCCTTGGACCCCTGTAGATCGTCCTTGAGTCCTCCTTTGCATTTTTCCCGCTTGTCTTTGAGGCCTACTTTGCATTTTTCCCGTTCAGTATCTTAATTGGATACTCCTGTCCAAAGCGTCGTCTCCAGATCAGCTGTTGGCTTTCCCCCTCTCGTCAGTTTAAAGCCTTGTCTATTGCACTCCTGACATTATTTGCCAGCATTCTTGTTCCTGTCGTGCTCAGATGCAGTCCGTCCCTCCTGTAGAGCTTGTTCTTTCCCCAAAAAGTTGACCAGTTCCTAACAAAGTGGAAATCTTCCTCTTCGCACCATCTCCTCAGCCATACGTTTATTGCTTGCAGCTTGGTCTGCCTCCTCACATCCGCCCTCGGTACTGGCAGGATCTCTGAGAAAGCTATCCTCCATGTCCTCAGCTTCAATTTCCTCCCCACGATCCGGAACTGCTCGGTCAGTGTAGTCCTGTTGTAGTTTCTTCCGCTGACATCGTTTGTTCCAACGTGGATCATCACCGCTGTCTCCTCCGTCTCAGCTCCATCCAGTATCCTCTTGATTCTGTCGGTGATGTCCTTTGTTCTTGCCCCTGGGAGACATGTCACTAGCCGGTCCTCTCTCCCTCCTGCTAAGTGACTGTCCACTTCTCTCAGGATGGAGTCTCCCACTACTACTGCAGATTTCCCCTTTTTCAGCTTCTTTTTCGGCCTCAGGTCTGGATCTTTGGTGTGTTCCACTACTTCTCCCTCAGGGTTCCAGTGGGTCTCGGCCTGCTCTGTCTGTTCGGTTCTTCCACAAGGTCCTGGCCCCCGGGCGTCCAGTGGAGTCCGTCCTCCATCTGTTGGTTTCTGTCCCCAGCGTCTGGTGGATTTTGTCTTTTATCAAGTGGTTCCTGTCTGTACTGTTGGTGAGTTTGTGCCTCTACCATCCTGCAGACCTCCTCGATGAATATCTCGAGCTCCCTAACTTGTTCCTCAATGTGGCTCTCTCTGGTGGAGTCCTCAGTTGCCCAGCACAGTTCTTCTGACGCACGGAGTCCCTCCAGCTCCTGGACCTTGACCTGCAGTCTCCCAACCTCCTTCTTCAGGCTTTCCAGTTCCTGGCACCGACCGCATATGTATGCCTGCCTCCCAAAGGGGAGGTAGTCGTACATATGATACTCCGTGGAGTATACTGGGAAGCTCCGCTGGGTGCCTGCTGCCTCCATTTCTTTTTCTCCTTTCTTTAGTCTCTCGGTGTGTGTGATGTGTGGGAGTGGTGCCCGGTGTGTAGCTAAGGTTTATGTTCTAGGTGTAGCTGCTGTGTGGCCTGGGCTCCTGGCTCCCTCTCAAGGCTCCTTCACAAAGGTGCTCTCACTAAGGCGAGCGCCTTTGCCGCTCGCCTTCGCCGCGCGCCGAACAGCCGCGCGCCGTTGGCTCACCCCCTTTTAAGGGGGAGCCCGGGCGCTGACGCTGCCTCTGATGCAGTGGGTGTGGGCGGAGCTCCCTCTCGCCACTACCCAGCTGATTCGCCTGCCTGCCTGCCTCTGTCCGACTCCTTTGGCGACTTTCTTTACCTCCCTTTTGGTCCTCTGAGCCTCTCCTGCTCTCCTGCACTGCATGAAGGGCCACTGAAACTTTTGGGGGTATTTTTAGATCAAAATCTAACAATGCAAAATCAAGCAAATGCTGTGGTTCATAAATGCTTTTATACTCTATGGAACTTAAGTTCCATTTGGAGTTGTTCTGAAAGATCAGCTCTTCAACTTTTGGTGCAGTCTTTGGTTCTGTCTGTGTCTGACTATTAAAATATAGGGGTCCTTTTATCAAGGCGCGGTAGGGGTTTAACGCACAGAATACCATGCGTTAAACCGCCTGCCGCGCTAGTCTCTAACGCCTCCATTGACGAGGCATTAGTTTTTTGGCTTGCCATGGGGGTTAGTGCGTGATGAAATGTCCGACGCGCTAACCCCCGTAGTGCGACTTGATAAAAGGAGCCCATAGTTTATCTATCGGGCTATGAGAAACATTTTAAAAGGCTCACTTTGATTCAGAACACAGCTGTTCACTTAATTTTGGCAGTATTGAACATGTAACACCTTATCTTTGCGAATTGCATTGGCTCCCAATGGAAGTGCTGGTTATTTTTAAATTTGGTTGTTTTTGCTACAAAGTGTGTTATAGTTTGCTATCGAATTATCTAATGGATCATTTTATTTTTTTACACCTGTATGTTCACAGCATAATTTGGTCTTTTATACATTTCTCTCACCCAAAGGCTATGTTTACAAGACACATCACAGGTGATTACTTTCTTATCAGGTCGCTAGCTGGGAATCTGAACTTCACCCATTAATACTTACAGTACCTTTGTTTCATATTTTCATTTTAGAAAGTTACGGAAGACTTAATTGTTTCAAAAATTTCTTGGAAAGTAATGATGGCTGGTTGATATGTTTTGTTATATTAATTACGATTTTGTAGCTCACTGTGTTTGTGCAGTTTTTCTTATTTTGATATCTGTATAGAACTGGAAGGTATTGTAGAATAAAAATAAATTGTTATGTTATGCTATGAAAAGTTATCAGCCCAACCAAGAAGAGAATAATGTGGAGCCATGAAACTTGCGTTTTGTTCTACACTTTTCTTTACACTTTTCATTTAATTCCATCATTCTCTTCTTGGTTGGGCTGAGAACTTTTCAGTGGCCCCTCATAGATTTAGATGGAAAGCATACTAACATCAAAGAAGTTTCCAAAGGAATGTTTCTGTTTAGTTCACTTCAATAGAAAGTTGTGTTTCTCGAAGTGGCAAAAAGCATGCATGCAGTTCTCATACTATGGATACTTTGAGCCAGAATAAAAAGAGGCCTTGCTGGGGGATGAAGACTTAACTCTTCAAAATGGGAAGAAAACTTAACTCTTCAAAATAGGAAAACTCACTTCACTAACTTGTATATCATCCAAAGAAAATCACAATTTGAAGGAGAAAAACTGATGAAGCAGATAGTGAAATGGGTCCTCATTGAGATTAAAGAAGATATGAGATGTGTCTTTTGTGTTCCTGCCTTTTGAAATATATTTAAGCAAATCAGAATTTTATATGACAACAAGGGGATCTTTTTCAGGAGGTTTTTTTCTCGACCTATGAATGAATTAATCTAATTTTGAGTGGTATAAAGATATTAGTCACCAAATGATGAGGCATGTCTGAGGTCTTTTTTTCCTCCTGTGATTATGGCTACAATCCCATTATATCAATCTTACCAAATTGTGCTACACAGATAGTCTTTTTATAGTTTTCTCCTTCAAATTGCAGTTATTTTTGGAAGAAAATTGCACATTGATATAGTTTTCAAAACTAAAAATGCCAATTCAAAACCTATCGGTTGCTGACAGAAATAACAGTTGGAAGTGTGTGGCCATTTTTCATATGTGCACAAAACAGGTAGCTTCTTAAAAAAAAAAAAGAGACATCTATACTAACATAGTACCTACTTTGCAACATGGACAGAGGCTATTAATCAGTACTCTCAGGAAGGGATATCTTAAAGTCCATGCTTGCTTAAAGCCTTTACTTACTCTGAAGACAATATAATGCCACAAAAAAAATCTGACTGTACTTCATTTGAACAGAAAAGAGTAGAGAGCTAATGCCACTAGAGCTATAGTATCAAAATTCTATAGTCTGACTTTCCCCATCCATTCGTTAAAGGCTTGATCAACTTCCTTTCTTTACCTAAGAGTCCAAATGGAGGTAAATAAGCTCCTTTTCAATATTTTAGACCTGTGGTTCTCAACCTTCCTAATGCTACGACCCTTTAATACATTTCCTCATGTTGTGGTGACCCCCAACCATAAAATTATTTTTGTTGTTACTTTATAACTGTAATTTTGCTACTTTATAACTGTAATTTTGCTACCATGTGCCTCAGGACCCACCCCCAGGAGGGGCCTAAGGCTCCCGGGCCTATTCTGATTGGCCCAGGCACCTTAGGCCCCACCTGTGGGCTGGCCTTTGGGATGGCTGAGCCAATCCGGCCTCATTCTGCCGGTGGCTGCCTGCCGGACAGGTGGGTTTGGGCACCCGTCTGTCCGGCCAACTGCAAAACAAGTACAGGAAAGGGGGGTGGGGGTGGGGGTGGGGGGGTTGTGGGGGTTGGCCGGGGGGTCATGGGTCGGCTGGGGGGGCGGTCGGGAGTTCTGGGGGGGGGTGGATGTTGGGGAAGGGGGGTTCATCGAGGGCAGGAGGGCCTGGGATCCCTCCTGCCTGTAATTTAGTGGTGGGTGGGGGTAGAGAGTCACCTGGGCCAGGAGGGCTTGGACTCCCTCTTGCCCCGATCGAGTCAGGGGGGGGGGTTGCGACTGCCGCGGAGCAAGAGGACTTGGGCTCCCTCTTGCCCCGATTGAGTCGGGGGGGTCGCCGCTGCCGCAGGGCAAGAGGGCTTGGGCTCCCTCTTGCCCCGATGTTGTCGGGGGGAGGGTTAGTGGTTTGACATGGCAGGAGGGCTTGGGCACCCTCCTGCCTGGATCGTTGTAGGGGGGGGGGGGATTCTGTAACCGGTGTTGTTTTTGACAGACACCAGTTACAGAATCCAGCTTTTAGGTGAAGGACTGGCTCCTCCTTCGCCTAAAAGCCCTTCTGTTGGACGTTTGGGGCTTAGGCGTTTTTTTGTTTCATTATGGTTAAAAAGTGTAGATGTGGTGTGGGTGTACTTTTAGACTTAGTGGAGATTGGGCGTTTAGGCAGAGGAAGGCCATAATCAAAACATGGACGTTTGTTTTGGTTATGGACACTTTCCCTGCTTCTGGGTTGAACATTTAGGGACTTAGGCCAAAAGGGGACTTAGACGCTTTTTTTGATTATGCCCCTCCACGTAATTATATATTGTGAAATATTTATTTCTAATTACAAATAAATGTATGTGGGTGTATCTGCATGTGGGCGGACCCACCTGGAGATGGATAGAGGAGTGGTGTCTCGGTTCCTAAAACCAGTGTTCTTCAACCTTTTGACACCTATGGACCGGTAGAAATAAAATAATTATTTTGTGGACCGGCACCGGTCCGCGGACTGGCAGTTGAAGAACGCTGGGCTAAGTCATGCCCATCTCCACTCAATCTCCGCCCCAGACCCCGCCCCTATAATAGTACTAATTGTAACACCATTTTTTTCATTCATTTTTCATATATATACACAATATAATTGTATTAACAACACATAATGTTTAACCACAAAATTAAAATACACAAAGCATACTGTATGCTTTTTAACATTCTTTCCTGCCAGAAATGTAAATGCAGGACCAACAACTAAAAGTAATAATATTTACAAACAAACCCTAAGATGCAAGACTCTGCAAGCAGTACAACCCCAGAGGAAAAGAAATAAATGCATTTCTTCCTGAACAGCCAAATCAATCACTAAATAAAAAAAAACAGACAAATCAATTACTAAATTAAAAAAATAAAAGCATTTCCCCTATCGTTGTTGTCTCTTTCCCTCCATGTGCCTTGCCTTCTGGCCTGCCCCCCGGTGTTAGCTTTGGGCCGTTCTACTGTATGATCAGCGCATCGTCTTCGGGCCGGCTCTCTGAGTGCTGCATTGCACAAAGCTGTGGGCAGTGTCCCGCGCCTCATCTGGAAGCCTTCCCTCTGACATTGTGACATCAGAGAGAAGCCTTCTGGTTCAGGTGCAGGCCACGTGTAGGAGCCTTTTCCCATGGCTTTGTGCACTGCAGCACTCAGGGAGCCGACCTGAAGACGCCGCGTTGATTTGACCGTGGACCAGCGGCTGAAAAATGCTATCTTGGGTCTGATGAATGTGCCAGCCCTGTGTTTTCCAATGGTCTTAGGCAACCCCTGTGAAAGGGTCGTTCGACCCCCAAAGGGGTCGAGAGCCACAGGTTGAGAACCGCTGTTTTAGACTAAAATCAGTTATATAGTGTATAAAAAATTACTAACTTTATTTTCATTGACAAGCAGAATTGAGTCAGGCTCACATGTGGATGACATCTTCTGATGGTGCCGTGACAGAACAACTCTCTCAGAACTCAGTGTAAGTTATAAGCATGAAGAGACCTTCCCATGTATGGCAGTTTCCTTTTTACCCCAGTTTTTATTTCTATTCACTGCACCAAATGTTTTATTTATTTTTATTTAGCTAAAACAACACGGATTTTGTGAAAAACTCAAAAGTATCCAGAATACACTTTCAAAATGATCCCACAAGTATCCACTTGTTCAGAGAAATACAGAACAATAAGTAAGCAAAAAAAAAAAAAGTTTTGCAGGAAATAAAATATAGTTCTTCCTTAGACCTCAATATTTAGGGGGTGGGTGGGTGGTGGTGGTGGTGGTGAATATAATAAGTAGATCAACAAAGAAAGGAAATAGAAATTAAATAAAGAAAAAGTTCTAACATGAATATATCCCAAATCTTCATAACAGCAATCCAAAATAAGCTAAGAGATTTAGGGCTCCTTTTACAAAACCGCACTAGGGCCTTAACGCGCGGCATAGCGTGCACTAAATTGCCATGCACGCTAGCCGCTACCGCTTCCTTTTGAGCGGGCGGTAGATTTTTGGCTAGCGCGTGCTACAGTGCACACTAATCCAGTACGTGCGTTAAAAATGCCAGCACACCTTTGTAAAAGGAGCCCTTAGGTGGAGAACTTCTTTAGATTGATAAAAGCTCTTAATTGTTCTGTTTGATAATATACAGTTGTACCCAAATGTTTAATACAACATTTACATGGGTAAACTGACAAAATTGTAGCCCCTAAGGACAGAACTTCTTGTCTCATAGCCAAAAAGGCTTTTCTAGTCTCTTGAGTTTGTCTTGTCATATCTGGATAAATCCAAATTTTTTTCCCCATAAAATAGTCTGAGAATTCTGAAAATACAAAATACAACATACAATACTAACCGCCCCCTTTTATCAAGCTGCACTATAGGCGTTTAGTGTGGGCTGGTGAGATAAGTGCTCTGACACTCATAGAAATTCTATGATCATCAGAGCATTTACCATGCTGGCTCGTGCTATAAACATCTAGTGCCACTTGATAAAAGGGGCCCTATATTAAGATTTTGTTCAAAGACAAACAATGTCATTCTTTCTGAATCCTGAGTTATAGAAGTATCCAGAGTTGCAGATAAATTGAGTTCATCATCCTTTAATTCCTGATTTTTATTCTCTGAAGACTCTCCTGATTTTCTTGAAGAAATGTAAAAAACTTTAATGGAGGAATATTTTGTGAGGAAAACTGAAAAACTTCAGCCAAGTATTTCTTCAAAAGGAGAAGTCCCAGGAGATTTTGGAAAATTCAGAAAAGGGTTCCAGAGGTGATCTGGGAAATTATAGGCCAGTGAGCCTGACATCATTGTTGGGCAAAATGGTAGAGACTATTATAAAGAACAAAATAACAGAACATATGCATAAGTATAGATTAATGAGAGAACGCCAACATGGTTTTAGTCAAGGGAAATCTTGCCTCACCAATCTACTTCATTTCTTTGAAGGTTTATTCAAATGTGATATACCGCTGAATCTTACAGAGTTCTCAATGGTTTACACTACAAACATTTTCCCTATCTGTCCCAGTGGGCTCATAGTCTATCTAATGTATCTGGGGCAGTGGAGGAATAAAGGCAAATTCTATAAGAAGTGTCCAAAAGTTAGGCGACTAATTAGGCACTGTTCAACGTGATTCAAGTAAAATTGGGTGCTGTTTAATGAATCATGCTGAGCGGAACCTGTTTTGGAGGCGCCCAAGAAATAGGCCAGCTCTAGGCACAATTAAAAGTTAGGCGCCTAGCTGAGCGCTTTAGCATGCTTAAGAGCAGTGATTCTGCAAAAAGGTGCCACACCCACACCTAACATGCATAGCGCCTAATTTTTAAAGGCCGCCTAAATTTATAGCGGTGCCTTGTTACAGAATCGTGTTTTCTTGATAGGCGCCTATGTTTCAATCAGTGCTGCTAAAAAACTTTAATTGACCTTGTTATTCAATTTAGATAGGCACCTAACGAGTTGGGTGCCTCCGAAATAGGTGCTTAACTTTAGACACTGGTTACAGAATTTGGGCCTAAGTGACTTGCCTGGGGTCACAGGGAGTAGTGTGGGGTTTTGAACCCACAATCTTAGGGTACTGAGGCTGTTGATCTAACCACTGCACCACACCATATGGACTACGGTGAGTCAGTTGATATTATGTATTTGTATTTTTAAAAGGCATTTGACAAAGTACATCATGGAAGACTTCTGAGGAAATTAGAAAGTCATAGGATAGGAGGTAAAATGTCCTATTATGGATTAAGAACTGATTGAAAGACAGAAAACAGAGAGTGGGTTTAAATGGTCAATGTTCTCAATGGAGAAGGGTAAATAGTGGGATTCTCCAGGGGTCTGTACTGGGACCGCTGCTTTTTAATATATTTATCAATGATCTAGAGGTGGGAATAACTAGTGAGATAAATAAATTTGCTGATGGCACAAAGTTGTTTACATTTGTTAAATCGCAAGAGGATTGTGAAAAATTACAAGAGGACCTTGTGAGACTAGGAGACTGGGCATCAAAATTGCAGATGATGTTTAATGTGAGCAAGTACAAAGTGATGCATGTGGGAAAGAGGAACCTGAACTATAGCTACATGATGCTGGGTTCTATGTTAGGAGTCACTGCCCAGGAAAAGGGTCTAGGTGTCATTGTTGAGGATATGTTGAAATTTTCAGCTCATTGTGTGGCAGCAGCTAAGGAAGCCAGTAGAATGTTAGGAATTATCAGGAAAGGAATGAAAAACAAAGATGGAAATGTTATAATGCCCTTTTATTGCTCTATGGTACAGCTGCAACTTGAATATAAAGCCCGAGAGCTAGTCTCGACAGGCGACGTTAACGTGGAGCTGGGAGGCCCGCAAGGTCGCCCGTTGGTTAGGTGAGTGGGTTGGGGGGGGGGTTAGTTAAGGAAGGGAAGCAAGGTCCGCAGTGGGGGAGGTCTTTCCCGCCGTGGGATTGACCTCCGATTGGGTGACATCCCGCTCCCCCAGTGAAGCGTCCGCCAAACATCCAAAAGATCTAATGAATGGATCCAAGTGTTCAACCCATGATCGGAGCACTGGGGAAGTGTCAAAAACCCATGAGAAGTGTCCAACTCAGAGTTCAAGATAGAGTTAAAGTCACCTAAAAAGATTTTATGATCCACAGGGGCATCAGGTAAGGATAGGACTACACCCAATAATTTTTTTAAAGAAAACTGCCTGAGCACTATTAGGGGCATATACCGAGGCCAGGAGAACAGGGCGCTGATTTAACATACCCAGAGCAAGGACATATCTGCCCTCGGGGTCTGCAATGAGTTTAGTCAAGTGGAAAGGGACAGATTTATGAATGAGCAGTACCACACCCGCTTTAGCAGTAGAGGAGGAAGCTGAAAAGCACTGACCCACCCAGGATCACCTCAGCTTACCATGCTCCTGGTCACTCAGTTTAGTCTCTTGGAGACCCACAATATCGGCCTTATGCCACGCTAAGCACTGTAGAACCTTCATCCTCTTAATCGGAGAGCCTATACCAGACACGTTCCAAGACACACAACATATGCCTTGTTTAAGTGTCATTAACATAAGGAAACACAGAATACCAGCAGCTCTCAATATAAACCAGAAACTGCCAGAGGTCCCAGCCCACCCCCTGACAGAAAGACATCCAGGGATCCTGCACACATACACAACCACACAATACCAGGCACTCCCTCCTCCAACCCCCACAACAAATGGAGAGAGTACTAACATGCAAGTAGCCCTCCCTTCCCCCACCCTCAAAGAATTCAACAGTCATTGGCAACAAAAAAACAGAATGAACAAAAAGAAAAGCCCAACCCATTAACAAAGAAATCCAGATGCACACATAGACCAAACTCAAACTCCCCCCCCCCCCTGTCAGAAGCAACAGCAACCAAAGGGGGGTGCACAGTAGGGCTGGACATGAAACAGACCCAAAATAGCATAAAAACATAGCAGGATATGAGTACTGAAAATGTAACCCAACAATGAGAGTCCAGTTCAAAAAGAGAAAAAAAGAAAGCAAAAAACAAAACATCAAACCGCTCCAGACAGGAACAGCTGCTATCCCACAAGACTACTGAAACGATCAACCAGGGAAACCCACAGCCCCGGGCACAGAATCAGAAAAATCAAGTGTTGGATGCCAGATCAGGAAACCATTGCAGCACTTGCTCCCGAGCACCAGAGCTAGTTTCAAATACAAAAGGCTGGCCATTGTAGAGGACTTGAAGCCTAGCAGGAAATGCAATATTTTCTCATTGAGTTGTTTGCAAATGGCAGAATAACTGCGACGGAGAGAAGCCACGTGGGCTGAGTAATCCTGGAACAGGAGGATGCAATGATTTTGGTAAGTAAGGTCCTTCTTATGCCGATAGGCTTTCAAGATCGAGTCCTTGATGGCAAAATTGAGAATCTGAATAATGACCACCCAAGGTCTAGACATTTCCTCTTGCTTCCGACCTAGACGATGGGCGCGCCAATACACAGTGGGCCCAAGACAGGAGTAACCAACAATTCCTCCAACAGCCACTTTTCCAGGGTAAGGAGCAGATCCGAGTCTGGCAAAGTCTCAGGAATTCCCACCAGGTGAATATTGTTCCGGTGCGATTGATTTTTCACGTCCTCCAGCTTATCCTCATAGCTAGCCAATTTACATTGCAGGGTCTTAAGCTCCGCATGCACTGTCACAAGAGAATCTTCAGCAGAGCTGACACGCTGCTCCACCTCAGTAACTCGGGTATTGAAATCGGACACAGTAGTAGACAGCATAGCCAGAGAATCATTGACTTTGTCCAATTTAGTTCCCAGAGCCCGAACCACTGCCTCCATGAGACGAGTAATTAACTCCTCGCTCACCAACTCAGGCATCTCCACAGGGCCCGCCATTTTTCCACCGCTCCAGCTGCTGATTTGAGACGCCCTTGCTTCCCAGATTTAGTGCTCATATCCAACCCGTTCTTGTGCACAAACTTGTCCATGTGATCAGGAAAGGCTAAGGCAGTCACTTGGTGTTAGAATTAGAAGCAGAATATAGTTCAAAAAGGTAAGCAAAAGGAACCACGGAGCTCAGGAAAACCACATCTTCCCTGCTCACTGCATGACCACGCCCCCCCTAAATAGTAGATTTAAAACAAGCCAGAGAAAATATTTCTTTACACAACGTGTAATTAAACTCTGGAATTCGTTGCTGGAGAATGTGGTGAAAATAGTTAGCTTAGCGAGATTTTAAAAAGAATTGGATAATTTCCTATAAGAGAAGTTCATAAGCCATTATTGAGATAGCTTGGGGAAATCCACTGCTTATTCCTAGGATAAGCAGCATAAAATCTGTATACTACTTGGATGCGTTGCAGAAGGAAAAGATAGTGAAATTCCTAGAATCTAAAGGGTTACAAGATCCGAGACAACATGACTTTACTAAAGGAAAAACAGGAAAAAGGACCTGCAAAAGTTGGACAAATGGTCTAATGTTTGGCAACTAAAATTCAATGCAAAGAAGTACAGAGTGATGCATTTGGTGATCAGAAATTCAAGGGAGATGTATGTACTGGGAGGTGAGAGGCTGATAAGACAGACGAGGAGAGGGACCTTGGGGGTGATAGTGTCAGTGTGACAAGGTGGTGGTTGTAGCCAGAAGGATGCTAGGCTACAGTAGAAAGAGGCGTAACCAGCAAAAGAAAGGAGGTGTTGATGCCCCTGTACAGGTCACTTGTGTTCAGTTTTAGAGGACATATCTGGCCAAGGATATAAGAAGACTTGAAGTGGTGCAGAGGAAAGCAACAAAAATGGTAGGGGGTTTGCACTTAAAGAAGTACCAGAAGAGATTAGAAGACCTCAACATGTATACTCTGGAGTAAAGGAGGCACAGGGGTGACATGATACAGACATTTAAATATTTGAAAGGTATTAATATAAAACCAAATATTTTCCAGAGAAGGGAAATTGGTAAAACTAGAGGATATAAATTGAGGTTGAGGGGTGGAAGACTTAAGAGTAATGTTAAGAAAGGTGGTGGTGGAGAGGAAATACTTTTTTACAGAAAGGGTGGTAGATGCATGGAACAGTCTCCCGCTAGATGTGTTGGAGACAGAGACTTTGTCTGGTTTCAAGAAAGCCTGGGATAGGCACATGGGATCTCTCAGAGAAAGAGATAATGGTTACTGTGGATTGTCAGACTAGATGAGCCACAATTGCGTGCCCCAGGTTTGCAACCCAAAGGAAAGTTATTACTGAATTTGACTTATGCAATTGGACAGCTATGCAAATCCTTTCCCCCTTGGAAATGGCTATAGGTGTTCTAATTCTGGCTTGTCAATGTGAAGTTGACTCAAAGAGCTCAGGTAAGATGATGATAAGATGAGATAAGATTGCCTTTGAATAACGTTTTTGGAACCAGTATCGTCTCTTTTGATCAGATCTCTTTGTGATATGTGATTGACTGTACCCTGCATGTTTTTCCTGGAACTTTGGCTCTAAGTAGTCTGGTGGATCAATCTAATAATAATTCTTTCATCAGATGGATTGACATTTAAGAAATTTTAACATGTTCTCAGGTTTCTTTCAGAAGTACATGGTCAAAATATTTGCTTCCTTTGAACATAAATTACTGCATCTGTGATCAGGAAAGGCAATAGGTATAGTGGCAGGGGTCTCATTTCTACAAATAGGTAATGGTAGGTTAAAGTGCAATTGTTGAGACTCTGTGGTGTGGGTGTGCAGTGGAATTGTACTCGGGTACCATACCTCTCAGTATGTTATCCAAAACATGAGTTACAGCAGTGCATTGGAGCAAGATAGTGCATGGAAATATTGTCCCTTCCCAACAGCAGAAACACTGTAGAGGAAACAACAGCGAGGTGTGGTATGAGATGTCTGCACAGAGTGCCATGTTGATACTACTGTCCCTGTGTTCATTCACATGGCAAATTTTGGACATGGTTTCTCAATATAGAATATCACTAGTCAATGTAACCATTACAGGTAGTGCTTAGCAGTGGTGACTGTAATAATCTATATAAGAACATAAGAGTAATTATACTGCAGCAGATTGATGGTCCATCTAGTTCAGTACCCTGCTTCCAGCAGTGTCCAATCCAGGCCACTAGTCCCTGGAAGCATCCCAATAGTAGCAGATTTCTGGAGTCCCATTAGCAGCAATATTCCATGCTACCAATCCCAAGGACATCAGTTGCGTTCAACATTTTTATCTTAAAAGCAGACTATGGACTTTTCTTTCTAGGAATTCATCCAAACATTTTTGAAACCCACATACACTAACTGCTGTTACTACATCATCTGGTAATGAATGGCAGAGCTTAACTGTTCATTAAGTGACAAAATGTTTTCTCCTATTCATTTTAAGTGTTACCATGTAATTTCATTGAATGTCCCCTTGTCTGGAGTATTGTGTTCAATTCTGGTCTCCTTATCTCATGAAAGATATAGTGGCACTAGAAAAGGTTCAAAGAAGAGCAACCCGAGATGATAAAGGGGATGGAGCTCCTCTCGTATGAGGAAAGACTACAAAAGTTAGGGCTCTTCAGCTTGGAAAAGAGACGGCTGAGGGGAGATATGATTGAAGCCTACAAAATCCTGAGTTGAATAGAATGTGCACAAGTGGATCAATTTTTCACTCCATCAAAAATTACAAAGACTAGGGAACACTCAACGAAGCTACAGGAAAATACTTTTAAATTCAATAGGAGGAAATATTTAGCTAATAGTTAAGCTCTGGAACGCATTGTCAGAAGTTGTGGTAAGAGTAGATAGCATAGCTGGTTTTAAGAAGGGTTTGGAGAATTTCCTGGAGAAAAAGTCCACAGTCTGTTATTGAGAAAGACATGGGGGAAGCCACTGCTTGCCCTGGATTGGTAGCATAGAATGTTACTACTCCTTGGGTTTTGGCTAGCTACTAGGAACCTGGATTGGCCACCATGAGAATGGGCTATTGGGCTTGATATTCTTATGTTCTTACTTTTTGAAAGAATAAACTATTGATTCATATTTACCCATTCTACAGCAATTCAGGATATTGTAGACCTCTGTCATATTTCCCTATTTATCCAAAAGGTATTGGACACACTGGATGAAGGTTTGATCATGCGTGCCGACCCTACCCAATGTTTGCCATCTATTTCTTTTCTACTCCCTCCCACCTTTCAGGATACTAGCATGCCATTCCACCTTCCTCAGTCTCATACACTTTCAGAATACAGTGGAACCTTGGTTTGTGAGCATAATTCATTCCAGAAGCATGTTCGTAAACCAAAGTGCTTGTATATCAAAGCAACTTTTCCCATAGGAATGAACTGAAACACGGGCGATTCGTTCAACATCCCCAAAAGATCCTCCCCCGAGGTCACTGGCGCTCTTCCACCCCACCCTACCATATCACAAAAAGAGCCCCCATCCCTGAGGCCACTGGCGTGCTTCTACTCCACCCCGGAAACTGGCTTTGCTTATCCCACCCCACCCCACCCCGAGAACCAGCATTGCCCCGAGAACCAGCATCACCCCCCGCCTGTCTGCCTATACTCTTACCTCAAACGGGACCAGCACGCGGCACCAACCCACAGGACGTGCCAGTGCCGAAAGAGCCTGCTGCCTGCTACCTGCCACCTGCCAGTGATCTCTGCTGGGCCTTGAGCATCTGTGCATGCTCAAGGCCTTCTGGCTCTCCGAGAATCTCATTAGAATCTTAGAGAGAGCAGCAGCAGATGCTTAAGGCCCAGCAGAGATTACTGGCAGGCGGTAGGCTCTTTCGGCACCGGCACGTCCCATGGGTTGGTGTTGCATGCCGGTGTCTGATCGTGGTAAGGATTTGGGTGGGTGGGCAGGTGGGCGGGCAGGGGGCGATGCTGATTCTTGGGGATGGGGCTCGCATAGCGAGTCTACGCTCAGTTTGCAAGGCAAGATTTGTGAGAGTGTTTTGCTTGTCTTGCAAAACACTCGCAAACCAAAGTTTGACTGTATATCTATTTCTGATAACAGTAGGGTATAGGATTGGTACTAAATAGGATTGGCACTGAAATGGAGCCCTGAGGCACCCCAAAAGAAAGTGGAAAAGTGGGAGAAATTTGATCATTAACTGAAACTTAAAAGATCTGCCTGAAAAAATAAACAAAATAAGTTCATCACTGTGTCTGAAAAACCAGTCTGTTCAAGTCTTGTCAATAAGAATGTATAAGAACATAAGAATTGCCACTGCTGGGTCAGACCAGTGGTCCATCGTGCCCAGCAGTCCGCTCACGCGACAGCCCATAGGTTAAAGACCAGTGCCCTAACTGAGACTAGCCTTACCTGCATATGTTCTAGTTCAGCAGGAACATGTCTAACTTTGTCTTGAATCCTTGGAGGGTGTTTTCCCCTATAACAGCCTCCGGAAGAACATTCCAGTTTTCTTCTACCACTCTCTGAGTGAAGAAGAACTTCCTTACGTATGTACGGAATCTATCCCCTTTTAACTTTAGAGAGTGCCTTCTCGTTCTCTCCACCTTGGAGAGGGTGAACAACCTGTCTTTATCTATTAAGTCTATTACCTTCATTATTTCATTATCTTGAACGTTTCGATCATGTCTCCTCTTAGTCTCCTCTTTTCAAGGGAGAAGAGGCCTAGTTTCTCTAACCTTTCACTGTACGGAAACTAATCCAGTCCCTTAACCATTTTGGTTGCTCTTCTTTGGACCCTTTCGAGTAGCACTCTGTCCTTCTTCATGTACGGCGACCAGTGCTAGACGCAGTACTCCAGGTGAGGGTGTACCATGGCCCGGTAAAGCGGCATGATAACCCTCTCTGATCTGTTCATGATCCCCTTCTTAATCGTTCCCAGCATTCTGTTTGCCCTTTTCGCTGCCGCCACACATTGCGCGGCTGGCTTCATCGACTTGTTGACTAGTACTCCCAAGTCTCTTCCTGGGGGGTCTCTCCCAATACCGCACCGGACATCCTGTATCCGTGTATAAGATTTTTGTTACCGACATGCATCACCTTACACTTATCCACGTTAAACCTCATTTGCCATGTCGCAGCCCATTTCTTGAGCATGTTTATGTCACATTGCAGGTCAATAACAATGAAAGTTACTGACAGGTCTAGCTGAATAATTAGTACATCTTTATGATTATCTCTATGAGGGGTAATCTCATTTTCCTTTACAGGAGATTACAGGAGATGGAAACATTTTTCATTCCCAAAATTTGACCACCTTTTGTACCAATGCCTTTTCAAGAAGTGTACTGTAGATATAAAAGTCAGATTTGAAACCAATCTATAATTAATGAGGTCTGTCATAGTCAGATTTTACATTTAAGAACATAAGAATTGCCATACTGGGGCAGGCTGAGGGTCCAGCAAGCCCAGTATCCTGTTTCTAACAGTGGCCAACCGAGGTCCCAAGTACCTAGCAAAACCCAAGTAATAAAACTGATTTTATGTTGCTTAACCTAAGAATAAGCAGTGGATTTGCCAAAGCCATTTCAATAATGACCTAAGGACTTCCATGATTGGAAGTTAAGGAAAGTTAGCAAATCTCATATTTTGTAGGTTTTATTTTAAAGCAGAGCTTAAAATTGTCCAGATAGAAAAATAAAATAAACCAATTTCTGATATATACAAAATGCTGACCTACAATAAGAATAATGTAGTGTCTGTCCTCTCCTTCCTGCTGTTTCTCATTTAAAGGGACAGGATACCCACAGCTAAATTATCACCTGCTGCATGCTACCCTGGGTATTGTTAATGACTGATACTGTTATTGCTGCTGAAAAGTAATTAGGAAGAAACTAGAAAAAAGCATTTAAAGTAGCAGGAACATCACATAAAAATAAGTAGACTGGAAACAGGAAAATGGATCATTAAAGCAAAGGAAATCATTATTGATATCATAAAGGTTATTCAGATTTTATTTTGTTTGGAAACTATATTAAAAAAAAAAAGCAATAAAATCTCAAAGGTTTATAAGTTCTGTTAGCAAATTCATTTTTGTTTCTATAGCAAGATATCACTGAAAAGAAATTAACATCATTTAAGTAGGACCTATTTCAAGGTTAGTAATGTAAAACAATTTGTAAATCCCATAGACAAATAAATGAATTTCATTGATCAAATTACCTAACTATATTGTTTATAGTAGTTTAATGTTGGTGACTCCATACATTTGTGATTAAATAAAAGCTAGCACAACACATTTATGTGACCTTAGCTTTCACCCCTTCCTCCCTCCCAAGGCACTCTCTATCTCTCTCTCCCCATTCCCTTTTCCTACCCAGGAATACATCTCTACTTTTCTGTACCCACCCCGCTATGTGGCTGTTGGCACCCTGGCTGCTGAGGTACAGAGTACACCATAGCCCTTGGATCCAGCAGTGCTAGAGGTAAAGGTGTACATCTTTTGGAAGCATGACAATGGCATCCATCTATGTGCTGACTTTAGTAAGTTGTGTCACTGATCTCTCACTGGAATTATCAGGCAGTTTAACTCATTCAGCACTATAGTTCCAAAAACATTATCAGGAAGGACTCTCAGTTCTTGTTTTATTCCAATAACTTTTATTCATTTTATAATATAACAAAGTAAGCACAGAGGGCCATATTCTATAAACAGTACCCCGATTGTAGGCAGCTGTAGGTATCCTACTGCTAACTAGCCAATTGGGACGCTTGTTTCTAAAAAAAACAACCCGGGGCAGGCCACCTACACTGTAGGTATCTGTCGCGGTTGAGGCAGATGCTTAGGGACTCTTACATTCACCCAAGGCTGGGATAGGTGTGGTTTTGCCCATAAGTGGCCTTAGGCGAGCTTAAGCAGCCCTAGCTGTCTCCCTAGGGCTGCGATAGGCTCCTGAAATGTAGGCCATTGAAATACTGGCCTACATTTCAATTAGATGTAGGCCGCTAAACTGATCACAGCTAGGAAATCTCCCTGCCACGATTAGTTGTGACTATGGCAGGGAACCCCCAAGTCTCATCACAAGTCAGCTGGCATACTATGGAGGTAAGGTTCTTAGACAAAATCAAGGATGGCTTTTTGAATTAGGAACCAACAAGAGGAGGAACAACAATTGCGAGACTAAAAGAAGCTATGAACTGATATGTGGAGAGCGATGAGGAAAAACCAAACATGCTAAACAAATACTTCTGTTCTGTGTTAATGGTAGAAAATCCTGTAGAAAGACCGAGAGTGTCTGGTAAAAATGGCAGTAGATACCACAAAGAGAATGGAGTGGTACCACAAAGAGAATGTTCACGGAAGAAAGTGTTTATGAACAACTTGAAAAACTGAAAGTGGACAAAGCAATAGGACCTCTATGTAACAAAAAACCCATGTTTGTCTCATAGATGCTGATGCTGTACATCTCATCCTCCAAGTCCAAATTTGTGGCCATCGAGATGCAGAAATATGTTGCTTTATCTCAATGTTCCAAATGTCTCTAAGATTAGTTTTTGGTTTTTTATTCAAGAATTCAGATATTAATTTATACCACTGGGTGGTCTGATGTCCTAGCAAATCTGTCTGGAAGCATAGAACCTGCAAGCTATAATGATTTTTTTAGATTACGCCAATCAGGGAACCCCTTCTGAATGGTTTCCTTCAACTGCAACCACTTATAAATTTGAGACTTTGAAATACCAAAAGATTGTTGCAGTCATGAAAAATCAAGCATTTTCCCATTTGATATAACATCATCTAGTGTACGTATGCCTGCCTGCATCAAATACTTCCAGGCGATCTTAGACTTGCCAATTTGAATCTTGGAGTTTAGCCATAAGGATTGACACATGGATTTCTCTACTGGAATTTCTGTTAAATTGTTAATAAATTTCAAGGTTTTCCAGGTGTCAAATATAATACTATTGTCCTTAACATAACTAGGTAACTTGATACTCATGAGACAACCGTAATGGGGACATAATTTGCCACTCTAAGTGCAGCCAATCAGGAAGATGTTCCATGAGCTCAGGAAGGACCCAATACATACCCTGAAGCAGTATATAGGCCTGATGATACCAGTTTGGGAAAAGTTTGGGAAATTTACCCCACCCACCATAAAAAAAGCATTTCCTCAGATTACTCCGGAGCCTATCACCTCTTAACTTCATCCTATGCCCTCTTATTGCAGAGTTTCCTTTCAAATGAAAGAGACTCGACTCATGAACATTTATATTATGTATTATAATAATAATAATAATAATAATAACTTTATTTTTCTATACCGCCATAGTCAGACGACTTCTAGGCGGTTTACATTGTAAGAAGGCTGGACATTCAGCGAATAACAAAAGATCTTAATACAAAACAATAAGTCTACATACAATACAATACAAAATAGTACAGTACAATACAGTGAGTCTAAATACAATACAATAAAATAAGACTAGATACAATACCATGCAATGTGTCTAATACAATATAATAGTCTAATGGGAAACTACCATGCTAATTGGAGTTCTATGGGTAATGAATACCTGAATACTTTAGAGCTTACATATGAGTAGGAGTTCTATGAGTAGAGGAAATCTGGATAGGTGAGGAGCTTCTTGAGAGGAAGAAAAAGGCGTTTAAGGGGAGGGGAGTCCTAGTGAGGGAGGGTATTAATGGTAGCGTTCACTCCGCCCTGCAACGTCTCTCACAACTGAGCCGGAGAGTATTTAACCTAAGCGGTAGTGCGTCGCGGCCATCTTGTCAAACACATCGGGTGGTCGCGTCGTGAAGTCTGAATATTATCAAGGTAATTTCTTATCTATAACCAGTTGTAGTTAAGTTTTTATAGGTCCATTATTTACTGAAGTTGGTTTTATATTTTAGGGAATGGAACCCTGAGGAAACCCCCCAGGGGTGAAACATGTTGGCAGACATATCCCTTGTTTCTTATCACCTAAGATAAGTACAATATATCTTTTCAAAAGTTGTTAAAAAAGTATAAAATCAAGAAAACAAGACAGTTGATAATTTATTTATAGAATGACCTTATGAAGATTCGGATGCATAAAGCCAAGTGTCATGAAAATTTAATTGAACACTTGGTGGCATTTCAGAGGGTCTGAAGCAATATTATATAGAAGGTATTTCAGGGGTAGTTTAGAACACTTTACCCCAATACATAGTAACATAGTAACATAGTAGATGACGGCAGATAAAGACCCGAATGGTCCATCCAGTCTGCCCAACCTGATTCAATTTAAATTTTTTTTTTTTTTCTTCTTAGCTATTTCTGGGCAAGAATCCAAAGCTTTACCTGGTACTGTGCTTGGGTTCCAACTGCCGAAATCTCTGTTAAGACTTACTCCAGCCCATCTACACCCTCCCAGCCATTGAAGCCCTCCCCTGCCCATCCTCCACCAAACGGCCATACACAGACACAGACCGTGCAAGTCTGCCCAGTAACTGGCCTAGTTCAATATTTAATATTATTTTCTGATTCTAAATCTTCTGTGTTCATCCCACGCTTCTTTGAACTCAGTCACAGTTTTACTCTCCACCACCTCTCTCGGGAGCGCATTCCAGGCATCCACTACCCTCTCTGTAAAGTAGAATTTCCTAACATTGCCCCTGAATCTACCATCCCTCAACCTCAAATTATGTCCTCTGGTTTTACCATTTTCCTTTCTCTGGAAAAGATTTTGTTCTACGTTAATACCCTTCAAGTATTTGAACGTCTGAATCATATCTCCCCTGTCTCTCCTTTCCTCTAGGGCAGGGGTGTCAAAGTCCCTCCTCGAGGGCCGTAATCCAGTCGGGTTTTCAGGATTTCCCCAATGAATATGCATTGAAGCAGTGCATGCACATAGATCTCATGCATATTCATTGGGGAAATCCTGAAAACCCGACTGGATTCCGGCCCTCGAGGACCGACTTTGACACCTGTGCTCTAGGGTATACATATTCAGGGCTTCCAGTCTTTCCTCATACGTCTTCTGGCGCAAGCCTCCTATCATTTTCGTCGCCCTCCTCTGGACCGCCTCAAGTCTTCTTACGTCTTTCGCCAGATACGGTCTCCAAAACTGAACACAATACTCCAAGTGGGGCCTCACCAATGACCTGTACAGGGGCGTCAACACCTTCTTCCTTCTACTGACTACGCCTCTCTTTATACAGCCCAGCATCCTTCTGGCAGCAGCCACTGCCTTGTCACACTGTTTTCTCACCTTTAGATCTTCGGACACTATACCCCCAAGGTCTCTCTCCCCGTCCGTGTATATCAGCTTCTCTCCTCCCAGCATATAAGGTTCCTTCCTATTATTAATCCCCAAATGCATTACTCTGCATTTCTTTGCATTGAATTTTAGTTGCCAGGCATTAGACCATTCCTCTAACTTTTGCAGATCCCTTTTCATATTTTCCACTCCCTTTTCGGTGTCTACTCTGTTACAAATCTTGGTATTATCTGCAAAAAGGCACACTTTTCCTTCTAACCCTTCAGCAATGTCACTCACAAACATATTGAACAGGATTGGTCCCAGCACCGAACCCTGAGGAACTCCACTAGTCACCTTTCCTTCCTTCGAGCGACTTCTATTAACCACCACCCTCTGGCGTCAGTCCGACAGCCAGTTTCTGACCCAGTTCACCACTTTGGGTCCTAACTTCAGCCCTTCGAGTTTGTTCAACAGCCTCCTATGATGAACTGTATCAAAGGCTTTGCTGAAATCCAAGTAAATTACATCTAGCATATGTCCTCGATCCAGCTCTCTGGTCACCCAATCATAAAAATTCAATCAGGTTCGTTTGGCACGATTTACCTTTTGTAAAGCCATGTTGCCTCGGATCCTGTAACTCATTAGATTCAAGGAAGTACACTATCCTTTCTTTCAGCAACACTTCCATTATTTTTCCAACAACTGAAGTGAGGCTCACCGGCCTGTAGTTTCCTGCTTCATCCCTGTGACCACTTTTATGAATAGGGACCACATCCGCTCTTCTCCAATCCCCAGGAATCACTCCCGTCTCCAGAGATTTGTTGAACAAGTCTTTAATAGGACTCGCCAGAACCTCTCTGAGCTCCCTTAGTATCCTGGGATGGATCCCGTCTGGTCCCATCGCTTTGTCCACCTTCAGTTTTTCAAGTTGCTCATAAACACCCTTCTCCGTGAACGGCGCAGAATCTACTCCATTTTCTCGTGTAACTTTGTCAGATAATCTCGGTCCTTCTCCAGGATTTTCTTCTGTGAATACAGAACAGAAGTATTTGTTTAGCACATTTGCTTTCTCCTCATCACTCTCCACATATTTGTTCCCAGCATCTTTTAGCCTAGCAATTCCATTTTTTATCTTCCTCCTTTCACTAATATATCTGAAAAAATTTTTATCTCCCTTTTTTACATTTTTAGCCATTTGTTCTTCCGCCTGTGCCTTCGCCAAATGTATCTCTCTCTTGGCTTCTTTCAGTTTCACCCTGTAGTCCTTTCTGTTCTCCTCTCCTCTTCGGGGTTTTTTATATTTCATGAACGCCAACTCTTTTGCCTTTATTTTCTCAGCCACTAGGTTGGAGAACCATATCGGCTTCCTTTTTCTCTTGTTTTTATTGATTTTCTTCACATAAAGGTCCGTAGCCATTTTTATCGCTCCTTTCAGCTTAGACCACTGTCTTTCCACTTCTCTTATGTCCTCCCATCCTAACAGCTCTTTCTTCAGGTACTTTCCCATTGCATTAAAGTCCGTAGGTTTGAAATGTAGGACTTTAAGTATCGTGCAGCCGCTCTCCACTTTAGCCGTTATATCAAACCAAACCGTTTGATGATCGCTACTTCCCAGGTGAGCACCCACTCGAACATTAGAGATACTCTCTCCATTTGTGAGAACCAGATCCAATATAGCTTTTTCCCTTGTGGGTTCCGTCACCATTTGTCTGAGCAGAGCCTCTTGAAAGGCATCCACAATCTCCCTTTATCTTTCCAATTCCGCAGACAGAACATTCCAGTCCGCATCCGGTAGGTTGAAATCTCCCAACAGCAGAACCTCCTCTTTCCTTCCAAACTTTTGTATATCCACAATCAGATCCTTATCAATTTGCTGCGATTGAGTCAGAGGTCTGTACACTACACCCACGTAGATAGAAGTTCCATCTTCTCTTTTCAGAGCAATCCATATCGCTTCTTCCTCTCCCCAGGTCCCTTGCATTTTGGTCGCTTGGATATTGATCTTTACATAGAGAGCTACTCCTCCACCTTTGTGACCATCTCTGTCCTTCCTAAAAAGATTATATCCCGGTATGTTTGCATCCCATCCATGTGATTCACTGAACCATGTCTCTGTGATAGCAACAATATCTAGATCTGCCTCTAACATCAGGGCTTGCAGATCATGAACTTTGTTGCTTAGACTGCGAGTATTTGTGGTCATCGCTTTCCAGCTATTTTTCAGCGATAATCTCCTTTTTCATATGGATTTTTGTGTCGTTTCACTTTCCGTTGCAATACTAAGAAATGAGTTGCTGATATTGCTTATTTTGCAGCCTTTACTACTATCACATCTTTTCTTTGGCCGGGGGTGGTCTCTATAATTGTCCTTTGTACATACACCACCCCCACCTTCTAGTTTAAATGCCTAGAAAAATCTTGTCTATATTTCTCTGCAAGGTTTCTTTTTCCTGCTGTAGTAATATGTAGCCCATCAGTGCAATATAGCTTCTTGTCCTTCCATGTATTTCCCCATCCTCCTATGTACCTGTAGCCTTCTTGATGACACCAGGCTCTGAGCCATCTATTAAAGTCCTCTGTGTTTTTCTCTCTTTGCTCTCCCTTTCCATATGCAGGCAGTATTTCAGAAAAAGCTAAAGTCTTTACAAAAGGTTTCACGCCCTCACCAAGCTCCCGAAAACTTTCTGTGCTGCACGTGTGGAGTTGTTGGCCAGGTCATTTGTTCCCAGATGGATAACAACATTAGTGTTAAAATCCTTAGTTTCTTCCTTAATTATAGTCAGTATTTGCCTGGAACTCCTGGTAGCTGAGGATCCTGGAAGACATTTCACTATTTTGGTCTCCTCACCCTGTGTTCCAAGGTTAATGCTGCTGCTGATGGAATCCCCCAACAGTAATAGTTTTCTGTTTTTGCCTTTTTTATTTGTACTTAGGGTGCTCTTGTTCTCTTGAGTTTCCTTCATTGGTTCCAGTCCCACCTCCCTTCTGTTTTCCTGAGTATCGCAGTACACTAGTGGAGCGAAGGAATTCTGTAGAGGTAATATTAGTGAAGGTGGATGTTTCTGTGTTACATGTCGCAGTCTTCCTGAGCCTACTGTGACCCATTTATTCCTGGGCTGTTTTATTCTTTGAGGTAGAGGTGGTAAGTTGGTATGATTTTGTGGAGTGATGGAAGCTGCTTTAATTGTATTTAATTCCTGTTTAAGTTTGCAGAGCTCCTCCTTAATACTGGCAAATTGAAGACAGATGGGGCAAGCCTTAAGCCTCCAAATAGTATGTCTTGGAATTAAAGCACCACAGTGATTGCATAGAATAAAGGTCATCTTGATTGGTTGTGAAGTGACTTGATTTGAGTAGTCCTCCTGATTATATGGGTCTCTATATATGAATAGTGGTCCCTGGGGTTGGTGGGACTATAAGTCTTACCCTTATTCCTATGAAGGGAAAGGGAAAGAGGAAATAAGATTTAACAGAGGAAAGAGAAGGGTTTATTTTTTTGTGCTTTTTTTTTTTTTAAGTAAGAAACAGGGATGAGAAGAGAAATTAAGCAGATATAATGCTGAAAACCAGTGAAAAGAGCAGAATATGAAATGCAGAGCAACTTATCTTACATATACTACATTTATATTATGTAGGCATTTAAATGTCTCTATCATATCTCCCCTCTCCTGCCTTTCCTCCAAAGTATACAGATTGAGATCTTTAAGTCTGTCCCCATATGCCTTATCACGAAGACCACGAAGACCGCTGGACCGGCTCCATACTTTTTATATCTTTTTGAAGGTGCAGCCTCCAGAATTGTATACAATATTCTAAATGAGGTGAAGGAAGTTTTTATATCTAAAAGAATATTTTTCAGAAAATGGAAAAAGTATTCTATGGAAGATAATAGGAAATAGCATAAGGAATGGCAAGTCAAATACAAAACACTGATAAGGAAGGCAAAAAAAGACTATGAAAAGAAGATTATGTTGGAGGCAAAAATACACAATAAAAACACTTTTAGGCATATTAGAAGCAAGAAGCTGATAAAAGAATCAGTTGGGCAGCCAGTTGATTTATTTTTCAATCATCTAGGTGCCTAACTTTTATCAAATGGCAATGAGAGACTAGGGGCTACTTCTACTAAGCTGCGATAGCGTTTTTAGCGCATGCAGGATTTTAGCACGCACTAAACCTGTGCTACGTGGATAGAAATAACACCAGCTCAATGCTGGCATTAAAGTCTAGCGCACATGGCAATTCAGCGTGCGCTAAAACCGCTATCGCAGCTTAGTAAAAGGAGCCCTGGGTCTCAGTGGAGAAACAAAATGAATTCTTTGCTTTGGTCTTCATCAGTGGTGTACAGCTAGGGACTTCAGGAGACTCACTCAACCTCATCCCAGAAGGTCCTGAAGTCACTGCTCTGAATTTGATTGTTTGAGCAGGTAGCAGGCAGAAGCTGATGAACCAATCAAATTTAGATCGGTTCTACCAGGGCCTTCAAGGTATGGGTGAATTTCCAGCCCTAGAGCCCTGCTTTTTTTTGTTTGTTTGTTTGCTTTTTTTGCTTGATGCAGTTTAACTGGTTGAACAGGCTCAGGGAAGGTTAAAGAAGTTAGGGCTCTTAAGCTTGGAGAAGAGATGGCTGAGGGGAGATACGAAGTGGTGCTGAAGAGTTCTCAGCCCAACCAACTTCCTAAATTCAGAGCGTTATTTTGCCACTGTAGCTGAAAAGTGTTATTTTGAAAAGTGCCAATTTGCAGAATTGTAATGCAATGGTTTGACATTATTTCAGATCATTGATTGAACCATGTCAACAAAAAGTATGGAATTTTCAAGTGTGGAACTTTGAACTATCAAGAAGTTCCTATTCCTGCAGAAGAAAACTCCAATGGAAATCCATGGATGTATAAGAACATAAGAACATAAGAACATAAGCAGTGCCTCTGCTGGGTCAGACCACAGGTCCATCCTGCCCAGCAGTCCGCTCCCGCGGTGGCCAAAAACAGGTCAAGGCCTGTCTGAATCATCAGAAGGGCTCCCCTGCCACCTTGGTTTCCCATTTAAGTTCTGCCCTCCTATCGAAGTCCTAGCCCTCCGGTCTTGCACATGCACGACCAGGTTGGTTTACTCAGTACCCCACGATCCCTCTATCCCTCAGGAATCCATCCAATCCCTGCTTGAATCCCTGTACCGTACTCTGCCTGATCACTTCCTCCGGTAGCGCATTCCAAGTGTCCACTACCCTTTGGGTGAAAAAGAACTTCCTTGCATTTGTTTTGAACCTGTCTCCCTTCAGTTTCTCAGAATGCCCCCTCGTATTTGCTGTCCCCTTCAGTCTGAAGAATCTGTCCCTATCCACCCTCTCTATGCCCCTCATGATCTTGAAGGTCTCTATCATATCTCCCCTGAGTCTCCTTTTCTCCAGAGAGAAGAGCCCCAGCCTATCCAGCCTCTCGGCGTACGAGCAGTGTTCCAGCCCTTTTACCATTTTTGTTGCTCTCCTTTGGACTCTCTCAAGTACCGCCATGTCCTTCTTGAGGTGCGGTGACCAATACTGGACGCAGTATTCCAGATGCGGACGTACCATCGCTCGATACAATGGCATGATGACTTCCCGTGTTCTGGTTGTTATGCCCTTCTTTATGATGCCCAGCATCCTGTTGGCTTTTTTCGAGGCTGCTGCGCACTGTGCAGATGGCTTCAGTGATGCATCCACCAGCACACCCAAGTCTCTCTCGAGTCTGCTGTCTCCCAACAATACCCCCCCCCCAATTTGTAGTTGAACAACGGGTTCTTTTTCCCTATATGCATGACCTTGCATTTGTCTACGTTGAAGCGCATTTGCCATTTGTTTGCCCAGTCTTCCAGCTTGTCCAGGTCCCTTTGTAGGTCCTCACACTCCTCCCTGGTCCTAACTCTGCCGCACATTTTGGTATGATGCACATGAATAACAAATGCCCATCATATTCCACAGTGAAGAACTTGTATACAAACTTTCAGCAAGGAGATCTCAAGACCAAAGATGCAGCAAGGTTTGGGAGCCCTTGAATGGTGTCAGCTCCTGAAACTATTGACCATGTCCATGACCTGATTTTGGCAGATTGGCAAATATCAGCTAAAACAATTGCTGAGACACTATAGCTAACCAGGAAACATGGGTGTATAATCTACAAGTAGCTGGGTATGCAGATGCTGTCAGCCAAGTGGGTGCCCAAATATTTGAAGGCTGATGAGAAACGATGTTGAGTGGACACTCCATATTGATTTTGCAGCATTTTCAACAAGCTGGTGACAAAAAAGTCCATGCAATGGCAGGACTCAGGTTCTCCAAGTCCAAGGAAATTCAAGACCCAAAAGGTCAGCAGGAAGTCCAAGGAAATTCAAGACCCAAACGGTCAGCAGGAAAGATCATGGCTACAGTGTTTTGGGATCAGGAAGTTATTGTAATGACTGACTATCTCTTCCAAGCAGCCAAACAGCTAATGCAGAATACTACTGTTACTTGCTGTGCTGATTAAAGGAGGCATTGAAAGAAAAAAGAAGAGGGAAGCTGTGAAAAGGCGTTCTTTTCACAGGACAATGCACCTGCTCACAAGGCTAGCAAAACAATGGAAGTTTTGATGCATTTGGAGTTTTAGTGCATAGACCATCCACCCTACTTACTAGATCTTGTTCCATCTGACTATTTTCTGTTTCCATACCTTTTAAAAACATTTTGAAAGGATGACAATTTTTGAGTGATTTGGAGGTGATTGCAGCAGTGAACCAGACATCAGAGTATTTTTTGGAAGGATTACAGAAACTTCAGACATGATGTGTTGAACTTAGGGATGAATATGTGGAATAACTTGTAAGTTTTATGGCTCTATGTCATTCCTTTCTTTATTGAGCTGAGAACTTTTCAGCAACCCTTCATATCATAGAAGTCTATAAAATATTGAGTGGCGTGGAAATGGCAAGCTACTGTGGATAGGCAGACTAGATGGGCCATTTGGCTTTTATTTGCCATCATGTTTCTATGTTTCTATTAATTACATTACAGATTTCTATTCCGCCATTACCTTGTGGTTCAAGGCGGATTACAAAAGATTTATTAATGGAGTTACAATGGAAGAACAAATGTCATTTCTAGAGTAGAGAAGAGAAGTTGTAGAGTTGTAAGCAATAAGGTCATTTGTCAAGAAGTAAAAAATGGAGTAGAGGTGTACAGAGAGGGTCAGGTAGTTTCAGTGAGTCAGGAGGAGGGAGGGGGTGGAGGAGGAGTAAGTGAAGTTAGGGTTGTTTCAGGAATTTCTTGAAGAGTATAGTCTTTATTTCTTTTCTGAATAACTTATAGTCGGGTGGTTAACAGAAGTTTGGAGATCTGGTTATCCAGTCTCGCGGCTTGAGTGGCTAGGAGACCATCGTATAATTTTGTCTGTTTTACTTCTTTGAACTGGAGGGGAGGGGGTTTGAAAGGGGAGTGCATTTTCCTAAGTCTGGTTGAGGATGCTTGGATGAGGTGGTTGTTCAGGTAGGATGGGCTGTCTCCGTTTAGAGTTTTAAATAACATGCAGTAGAATTTAAATAGTATTCTTTCTTGGATTGATAGCCAGTGTGAGTTGATGTAAGCTTCTGTGATATGGTCATGTTTTCTCAGTGAGTAGATGAGTCTTAGAGCTGTGTTTTGGATTGTTTGAAGTTGTTTGGTCATAATAGCGGGACATGGGAGGTAGAGGATGTTGCAGTAGTCTAGCAGTCGAAGGATGAAGGATTGCACTATGAGCTGGGATTGTGTTCTTTCAAAGAATTTCCGGACTAGTCTCAGGTTTCTCATGACTGCAAAGGATTTCTGTATTTTTTTATTTATTTGTGGTTGCATGGTGCAGCATCTGTCTATTGTCATTCCTAGTAGTTTTATGGTGGTTTGTATGGGATAGATTGTTTAGTTGAGTTCTATATTGGTTATGGTTGGGACTTTGTCATTTTTGAGGAGGATGAATGTGGTTTTGTCTGGGTTGAGTTTCAGTTTGTGATCTTTCATCCAGGTCTTGACTGATTCTATTGTTTGATGTAGTATATTTGTCAAGGTGGTCTTTGGCTGATCAAATGGTAAGAGAATGGTAATGTCATTCGCGTAACTATAGGTGGTTATTTCTAGGTTATCCAGATATGTTCCGAGGGAGGCAGTGTACAGGTTGAAGAGAGTGGGGGATAGTGAGGATCCCTGTGGTACACCGCAGGGGTTTGTCCAAGGTTCAGATTTTTCTTTGTCTGATTTAACTCTGTATGATCTAGATTTTAGGAAACTTTCAAACCAGGAGTATACTTTATCTGAGATACCTATTGCATCCAAGATTTGCAGGAGGATGTTATGTCTACTAGGTCAAATGCTGCGGTCAGGTCCAGTTGTATGAGAAGCATTTTTTTCCCTATGCTGAGGTGTTGTCTGGCTGTGTCGATAAGGGAACCTAGTAATGTCTCCGTGCTGAAGTTGGTTCTGAAGCCAGATTGCATGGGGTGGAGTAAATTATGGTCATCTAGATAGTTGAGCAGTTTAGCTACTAGGCCTTCTGTAAATTTGATGTATAGTGGAATTGAGACAATGGGTCTGTAGTTGGAAGGTTGGTGTGTTGGTCCTTTTGGGTCTTTTAGGATTGGGGTGATGATTATTTCGCTGAGGTCCATAGAGAAAATGTAAGCATGGTTTGCATCCATTGCAAAAGCAGAGTGCGGAATTTTATACTGGAGATAGTAAGGAGATAAGAAGGGAAGTTGTTGAGGTCACAGGAGGCATGGCTGTATTTTTTGTAGAGATTATTTAGTTCGGACCATTGTATGTTGTGGAATTGAGACCATGTTCTGTCTGCTGCTGTTGATTCTTTTTCTGTGGGATGAATTGTGAGTTCATTTAGGTAGGATGGGGTAAAATTGAGTGTGGCTCTGGCATTTGTAATTTTGTTCTTGAAGTGCTCTGCTAAGAGGGTGGCTGAGGGGGGTGGGGTATTGTTAGTGGTCCTGTAGGGTTTGGTATCTGTTAGGTCTTTTAATATTTGGAATAGTTTTTTGGTATCTTGGGTTTCTGTGCCTATAAGATTGGTGTAGTGAGCTTTCCTTTTGTTTCTTAGTTGAAGTTTATATTGTTTGTTAATTTTTTCAATCATTTTTTGTTTGGTCTAGGTTTGTTTTTCTCCATTTTCTTTCCAGTTGTCTCTTAAGTTGGAGTAGATCGTTGTCAAACCATTGGTCTGATCTTCTGCTGATTCTAGTTTTGGTTTATAGTGGGACTAATTCATCAAGGATGTTGGAGGTCCAAGGATTGGTTCGCAGTCCTGGATTGTTTCATATATTTTTGACCAGAAAATGGATGGTTCGATGTGTTTGCGTGAGGTGTATGTTATTTTTTTGGATTTTGGTGTGGTTTTGTTCTTGGTCCAGTTGATATTGAATGTGTATGTGTAGTGGTCTGACCATAGGGCTGGGGATCAGGATCCATTGTGTATTTGAAATTACTGGGGTGGGTGGTTGATGAGTCATGAAGGCTGCGATGTCGAGTTGATGTCCTTTTTCATGAGTGATTTGAGGGTTTAGGATTTGGAAGGATAAGGCATTGAGGAATGATAGACAGTTTTTTGTTGGGATGGATAATTGGTCTTCAAGGTGTAGGTTTAGGTCTCCTAGGATAAGGTTATATTCAGCTGTTAAGGAGTTTTGGTAAATTAAGTTTTCGAATTCAGGTCTTACTGTGGTCCAGTTTCCTGGTGTTATGTAGCAGAGCATGCAGTTTAGTGAGTTTTTTAGTGTGGTGCTTGTGAGATGACAGGCAAGGAAGTCCATTTGTGGGGTGGATGTTTTTTCTAGTATATTTAGGGATAGGGAGTCCTTGAGTATAATTGCTAGTCCCCCTCCTCTTCTTTTTTTCTCTGCAGGTCACTGCTATTTTGTACCCCTGAGGGCATACCTCTGTTATTCTAGGGTCTTCATCTGAGGTTAATCAGGTTTCTGTGAGGAAAAGGCAGTCTAGGTTTTTGGTTTTTATCCAGTTTTAAATTTGATCTGTTTTAGGACCCAAAGCTCTGATGTTTACGTAGGCACATGTTAGGGTAGTGATATCAGTTTGTTGATTGTGAGACGTTTCAGGGTAGATGAGTGTTTTGGGAAGAGGTTGAGGTTTGGTCTTGGAGGAGGGGAGTGTTGGTCGTCTTCTCCAGGTTAGGGGAGTGGGATGATGAGTGCTGGTTTGGTGGTTTGAGCTTCTTGTTATATGAGTTCTCCTGTTGTAGTGTTGTATGTTGATTGTAGAGGGGCCTTTGGGTGTGGTGGATAAGTTATTTGCTACTACTTTCCAACTGGTAATGAGGAGGATTATCAGTAGGGTGGCTTGAGTGTGTGTTTGTGGGGATAGCTTCATTTTGGAGACAGGGGGTGGGGGTCCAGATTGTTTCGGAGTGTCGTCTGTCCTGCTGGTTTTGGTGTGGGAGATCCAGGTTTTTTACTAGGTTGAAAAGTTTTTTTGAGTCTATAGACTCCGTGCCTACCAGCTTGGAGTAGTAATCTTTTCTTGTTTCCTTGAGCTTGGTCTTGTATTGTTTGATAAGACTTCTCCATGCTATTTTGCATTGATGTTGGTTATTTTTTTTTCCAGTTTCTTTCCATTTGTCTGCAGTGGCTTTTGAGTTGGAGAAGTTCGGCATCGAACCATTTGTCTGATTGTCTGCAGATTTTGTGTTTTGATTTTATTGGAGCTAGCTCATTTAGGATTGTTTCACTTAATGTTTGCCATTGCGGTATGAATTCTTTGGGGTCTATGGATTCGATTTCGGGATCTGCTTTATCCCAGAATGTGGTTGGTTCGATTTTTGGGCGGGTATTGATGGGGGATTTGTGGGGTTTGTGTTTGTAATTGCATTGAGCCCAGTTGATATTGAAGGTGTATTTATAATGATCTGACCAGAGGGAGGGGTTCCAGGATCCATTTGAGATGTGTATTTCAGGTGTGTGAGGTTGTTGTGTCATGAATGCTGCAATATCTAGTTGGTGGCCTTTTTCGTGTCTGGGTTGGGGGTTGAGTATTTGGTAGGATAGTGTTTTGAGGCAGGCGAGTAGGCTTTCAGTTTGAGTAGAGGTATGGTCTTCAAGGTGGAGATTGATGTCTCCTAGTAGCAAGTTGTAGGTTGATGTTAGTGAGTTCTGGAAGATGAAGTCTTCAAGCGTATATTTTGTAGCGCTCCATTTTCCTGGTGCCATATAGCAGAGAATACAGGTTATGGTGTCTTTGATTGTATCGCCAGATAGTTGGCAGGCTAGTAGATCTAGATTGGGTGTAGTGTGTTTGTCTAGGACTTTTATGTTGAGATTGTTTTTAGCTAGAATTGCTAATCCTTCCCCTCGCTTTTTTTCCCTGCAGACTAGCTCTACTTTATATCCCTTAGGGCAGAATTCTGTTATGCAAGGATCTGAGTCAGATGTTAACCAGGTTTCAGCTAGGAATAGGCAGCCTAGTTGTTCTTTAATTATCCAGTCCTTTATTAGGTCTGCCTTTGGGCTTATCGATCTTATGTTCATATATGCACAGGCTATTGAGGTGTAGGTTGTATTGGGATTTTGGGTGCATATTGGATGGAGGAGGTTTCTTGGTTGTGGATGGGTGTGGGATGTTGTTCTTGGCTTGGGGGGTGGTCTTTTTCACCAACTGGGGGGGATGCTTTTATAGGTGATCGTTTAACAGTCTATCAGATTTCTGGATGGTTGAGGTTTTCTTGAAGATTGGAAGTGTCTGTTGGACTCTGATAGAATTGGGATGGGGAGATGTGGTATCCAGATGTTTTCCAATTTGTTAGGAGCGGGAAGAGTAGTAGGAGGAAGAGCAGGAGTTTAGTTGTGTAGGGTGTCATTTTTGATTGCATGTGGGGAGCGGTTCTTCTTCAAGTTGAGTGCGTGCAAATGTGGGGGAGGATTGGCGGTATTGATGCTGAGGTGGGTTTTAGTTTTGAGATTAGGACTTGAAAGGGGAAGAGCATAAGTTGTCTCCTTACCTTTCTGCTCTTCTGGTGGTGTTACGATTGAGTTTTCTTGAGCGAGTGTCGGAATGACTTATATTGGGAGCGTTGTGTTGTTTGGCGTACTATGTCTCTTTGCGAAGTCGCTTTGCAAAGGCGCATGCTAAGGCACACGCGCCTTTGTCGTGCGCCTTCGTCGGCGCACCGAATGGCAGCGCGCCATTGGCACTGCTGGCTTTAGTGCAGGATCCCCTGCTGGCTTGGGGGAGGGGGCTGAGCGGTGCTCTCACACTCCGGTGCTGGACCCCCGATGCTGGTTTCGGTCAGCTCTGCTGGCTTTAGTGCAGGATCCCCTGCTGGATCTGGGGAGGGGGCGAAGCGGTGCTCTCACGCTCCGGTACTGAGCCCCTGATGCTGGTTTCGGTCGGCTCTGCTGGCTTTAGTGTAGGATCCCCTACTGGCTCGGGGGAGGGGGCGGAGCGGTGCTCTCACACTCCGGTGCTGGGCCCCCGATGCTGGTTTCGGTTGGCTCTGCTGGCTTTAGTGCAGGATCCCCTGCTGGCTCAGGGGAGGGGGGGCGGAGCAGTGCTCTCACACTCCGGTACTGGGCCCCTGATGCTGGTTTTGGTCGGCTCTGCTGGCTTTAGTGCAGGATCCCCTGCTGGCTCGGGGGAGGGGGCGGAGCGGTGCTCTCACGCTCCGGTGCTGGGCCCCTGATGCTGGCTTCGGTCGGCTCTGCTGGCTTTAGTGCAGGATCCCCTGCTTGCTCGGTGGAGGGGGCGGAGCGGTGCTCTCACGCTCCGGTGCTGAGTCCCCGATGCTGGTTTCGGTCGGCTCTGCTGGCTTTAGTGCAGGATCCCCTGCTGGCTCGGAAAGGGGGCGAATCGGTGCTCTCACGCTCCGGTGCTGAGTCCCCGATGCTGGTTTCGGTCGGCTCTGCTGGATTTAGTGCAGGATCCCCTGCTGGCTCGGAAAGGGGGCGAATCGGTGCTCTCATGCTCCGGTGCTGAGTCCCCGATGCTGGTTTCGGTCGGCTCTGCTGGCTTTAGTGCAGGATCCCCTGCTGGATCGGAAAGGGGGCGGAGCGGTGCTCTCACACTCCGGTGCTGAGTCACCGATGCTGGTTTCGGTCGGCTCTGCTGGCTTTAGTGCAGGATCCCCTGCTGGCTCGGTGGAGGGGGCGAAGCGGTGCTCTCACGCTCCGGTGCTGGGTCCCTGATGCTGGTTTCGGTCGGCTCTGCTGGCTTTAGTGCAGGATCCCTTGCTGGCACGGAGAAGGGGGCGAAGCGGTGCTCTCACGCTCCGGTGCTGAGCCCCTGATGCTGGTTTCGGTCGGCTCTGCTGTCTTTAGTGCAGGATCCCCTGCTGGCTCGAGGGAGGGGGGGAGCGGTGCTCTCACGCTCCAGTGCTGGGCCCCCGATGCTGGTTTCGGTCGGCTCTGCTGTCTTTAGTGCAGGATCCCCTGCTGGCTCGAGGGAGGGGGCGGAGCGGTTCTCTCACGCTCCAGTGCTGGGCCCCCGATGCTTGTTTCGGTTGGCTCTGCTGGCTTTAGTGCAGGATCCCCTGCTGGCTCAGGGGAGGGGGCGGAGCGGTGCTCTCACGCTACGGTTCTGGGCCCCTGATGCTGGTTTCGGTCGGCTCTGCTGGCTTTAGTGCAGGATCCCCTGCTGGCTCAGTGGAGGGGGTGGAGCAGTGCTCTCACGCTCCGGTTCTGGGCCCCTGATGCTGGTTTCGGTCGGTCCTGCTGGCTCGGAGGAGGGGGCGAAGCGGTGCTCTCACGCTCCGGTGCTTGGCCCCTGATGCTGGTTTCGGTCGGCCCTGCTGGCTCGGAGGAGGGGGCGAAGCGGTGCTCTCATGCTCCGGTGCTGAGGCCCTGATGCTGGTTTCGGTCGGCTCTGCTGGCTTTAGTGCAGGATCCCTTACTGGCTCAGGGGAGTGGGGCGAAGCGGTGCTCTCACGCTCCGGCGCTGGGCCCCTGATGCTGGTTTCGGTCAGCCCTGCTGGCTCGGAGGAGGGGGCGAAGCGGTGCTCTCATGCTCCGGTGCTGAGCCCCTGATGCTGGTTTCGGTCGGCTCTGCTGGCTTTAGTGCAGGATCCCTTACTGGCTCAGGGGAGTGGGGCGAAGCGGTGCTCTCACGCTCTGGTGCTGAGCCCCTGATGCTGGTTTCGGTCGGCCCTGCTGGCTCAGGGGAGGGGTGAAGCGGTGCTCTCACGCTCCGGTGCTGAGCCCCTGATGCTGGTTTCGGTCGGCTCTGCTGGCTTTAGTGCAGGATCCCCTGCTGGCTTGGGGGAGGGGGCGAAGCGGTGCTCTCACGCTCCGGTGCTGAGTCCCTGATGCTGGTTTCGGTCGGCTCTGCTGGTTTGTTGGACCTTTGGTCTGACTCGTACAGTATGTTCCTATAATCCTATGTTCTCTTTTTTTCTGTATAAAGGTTCTGTGTGCTACCTAAAAGGTATAATTAAAAAAACAACAAAATAAAAAGCACTTGCAAGTGTTTCTGACACCAGGAAAGCTGAGCCTCATCCAATTTCCAGCTCATATGCTCAGCCACAGAGTTACTACTAAATAATGAACTGCTTTAATGAATTTGACTCATTATAACCTATCTTTGAGTAACCAGTCTTTGAATCCAATAGCTTTCTGGAGTACATGAATAAGATAAATTGAACTCTACCATTGCAATAAACTGTGGCTCTTTCTGCTTTCCAAAACCCTTGTAAAGACTAATGTGGAGCTTGCACAGAAAAGATCTCGATCTCATATGCCCTTGCTGTCAGGTTATCTGCTCTGTCATTCACCAGAGCAGTGAAAGCTTAGATAATAATCGCTGAATGCAGCAGAGTGAAATGTTTTTTTCAAATGCCTTATTCTAACGGTGAATATCAAGTGTTGACAGAGAGCACTGCTTTGTTAAAAGATTTTCTTTGTATTTCTTTTCATTTTTGTCATGATTTTCCTACATTAAGGATAGCATGATCGGAAAGTTTCAGTCTTATTTTTTGTTCTGCACTCTGGTCCAAGAAAAAACCAAAACCCAGTGTCAGAAGGAAGTCTAAAGCATCAGGATTTCTAAATGATTTTTCTCATTGTATTAAACAACAATTTCCTCTGATTTTTTCTTAATTCTTCACGTTTGGATCAACTTACATACACTTAAGTCATTGATAAATGGAAGTTAATGTTTGCCCAGGTGTGATGAATGTATAACTCACTGAACCATAGGTTAAAAAAATTTATCCACCTAAAATAGAACTATTTAAATCACTAAACAATCAGGATCTGATTTATAGCCTGTGACAGTAAGGGCTCCTTTTACTAAGGTGTGCTAGCGTTTTTAGCTACACCGCACACTACGCTTCTAGAACTAACGCCAGCTCAATGCTGGCATTAAGGTCTAGTGCATGCGGCAGTTTAGTGCGTACTATTCTGCGCGTTAAAGCCCTAATGTGGCTTAGTAAAAGGAGTCCTAAGTGGCACTAAATATTTGGGTATGTCTGCCAACCTGGAAATTAACCAATATTTTGACTGATGCCCAGTTAACTCAAGTGCATAAAGTTAGGACTGCTAAGCTGATGTTCTGTCCTAACTTTGCCTCTGGCCCTTCCTTAATATTGGCATTTATTTCTGTAGGCTGCTTAGCAACATTAGATAAGCTATCAAATCAAATTTTAATAAAACTTGAACTTGAAACTTGATAGATACCCTGGCTGTTCATATCAGCGATATCTGTGTTGTGGAAATACCACAGGAAATTCAGTGATTTTGAATCCATCATGTGACCCCTGATTCAGACATAATGCCAATATACAGGCTGTATAGGGACCCTCTAATAAAATTGCTTACCTTGATTTTGGGCTCTATCTCTTTTCTTCCAACTGAGGCTCATTGCACTCTATTTCTTGGTACATTTGGACTGTGTTGCTGATTCCCTCTATCTGCTTACATGGGTGGAAAGTGGGCTTGGAAGGCATTTGGCTGTGAATATACTCTGTTTGCCATGCATTATGGGGCTCTTTTTCAAAAAAGAACAACTTTCAAAATGTGGCATAAAAGGGCAGATTGATGCTTCACTCACCAAACTCTTCCAATTTGCTATTTTTAAAATTTATTTTGTAGATGCATTTCTATGGTAAGTGTGGGCAGTGTGTCTAAATCTCAAAGGGGTGTGTTAGAGGTATGGTTTGGGTGGGACTAGGGTGGGCTTATGAATTGAATTTTTTCTGCAATAATCAAACATTTTATAAAATGTCCAGAGCACAATTTGGACGTTTGGGGCTAGACCTGTTTTAACAATGAATATGTGCCAAAAAAGTGCCCAAATTGACCAGATGACCACTGGAGGGATGAAAGCATGACCCCTACTCCCTTCCCCCCACCCCCCACACTCTCTCCTCAAAGATGTGAATGAATCAGTATATACCTGTCTGTATAATATCTTTGATGCTATGGCCAGTCCTAGTAGAGCAGTAAGCAGGTTTCTGGAGTAGCCTAGTGGGTGGTGTATTCAACCATAGAGATGGAGACTCCAGCCTATATTCTACTCTAACTACTACACTTATGGTGGACCATGTGAACCTTCAAAAACCTACCCTATCCCACTGTACTTACATATAAGTGATACCTGCAGACATAAGGGCTACTGGTGTGGTGTACAGTTGGGTCCAGTAGGTTTTTGTATGGGTTTTGGAGAGCTCACCATACCCTATAACAGGGTTATGGTGAGATGTGTTCTGGGGCCATTATCTGTGCAGTGTTCCCTAGGGTGCCCCACTGCTCTCTGGAATGTCTGTTTGGCCAGTCCACTAAATATACTGGCCACTCATATATCTCAATGGCTTGTTTTGTGCATATTTCTTTTAGATGTTTTTTTTTTTTTTCCCAAATATGGTTCAAAAAGATAGATGCACTGAGTGCAAGCACATCTGAGAAAGGCCATTTTTAAAACCAAAAGATAAGCATTTTTCTGTTTCAAAAATAGTCATGTTTGCTACTAGATTTTTGTGTGTTTAAGAACATAAGAATTGCCGCTGCCGGGTCAGACCAGCGGTCAATCATGCCCAGTTCACACGGTGGCCCCTAGGTCAAAGACCAGTGCCCTAACTGAGACTAGCCCTACCTGTGTACGTTCCGGTTTAGCAGGAACTTGTCTAACTTTGTCTTGAATTCCTGGAGGGTGTTTTCCCCTATAACAGCCTCAGGAAGAGCATTCCAGCTTTCCACCACTCTCTGGGTGAAGAAGAACTTCCTTACGTTTGTACATAATCTATCCCCTTTTAACTTTTAGAGAGTGTCCTCTTGTTCTCTCTACCTTGGAGAGAGTGAACAACCTGTCTTTATCTACTAAGTCTATTTCCTTCATTATCTTGAATGTTAAGATCATGTCCCCTCTCAGTCTCCTCTTTTCAAGGGAGAAGAGGCCCAGTTTCTCTAATCTCTCACTGTACGGCAACTCCTCCAGCCTCTTAACCATTTAACTTGCTCTTCTCTGGATCCTTTTGAGTAGTACTGTGTCCTTCTTCAAGTACGACAACCAGTTCTGGACGCAGTATTCCAGGTGGGGGCATACCATGGCCAGGTATAGTGGCATGATAACCTTCTCCGATGTTTGTGAACCCTTTCTTAATCATTCCTATCATTCTGTTCACCCTTTTCACCGCCACCGCACATTGCATATACGGCTTCATCAACTTGTTGACCAGTACTCCCAAGTCTCTTTTCTGAGCGGTCTCTCCAAATACAGCACCGGACATCCTGTAGGCGTGTATAAGATTTTTGTTATCGACATGTATCACCTTATACTTATCCACATTAAACCTCATTTGCCATGTTGCAGCCCTTTTCTCGAGCGTTTTTATGTCACATTACAGGTCTTCACAATCCTCCTTTGTCTTCACTACTCTGAATAACTTAGTATCATCTGCAAATTTAATCACCTAACTCGTCGTACCAATTTCCAGGTCGTTTATAAATATGTTGAAGAGCACAGGTCTAAGCACCAAACCCTGCGGCACTCCACTCATGATGTTTTTCCAGTCTGCGTATTGTCCATTCACCCCAACTCTCTGTTTCCTATGCTCCAGCCAGTTTTTAATCCACATGAGTATTTCACCCTCGATTCCATGGCTCGCAATTTTCCAAAGTAGTCATTCATGCGGAATTTTGTCGAACCTTGTCGAACGCCTTCTGAAAATCCAAATATACAATGTCGATCGGGTCACCCTTGTCTATCAGCCTCTTTACTTCTTCGAAGAAGTGCAGCAAGTTCGTCAAGCAAGATCTTCCTTTGCTGAAGCCGTGCTGGTTGGTCCTCATCAGATTGTGTCCATCAAGGTGATCAATGATGCGGTCTTTTATCAGTGCTTCTACCATCTTTCCAGGTACCGAGGTCAGACTCACCGGTCTGTAGTTTCCCGGATCTCCCCTTGAACCTTTCTTGAAGATTGGCGTAACATTCGCCACTTTCCAGTCTTCCGGAATCCTTCCCGATTTGATCGACAGATTGGCTATTAGTTGAAGCAGTTCAGCTATAGCCCCTTTCAGTTCCTTGATTACCCTCAGATGGATGCCATCCAGTCAAGGGAATTTATCATTTTTAAGCCTATCAATCTACCTGCATACCTCTTCTAGACTGACATTCAACCCAGTCAGTTTCCCATCTTCATTTCCTGCGTATAGCCTGTCGGCTTCTGGTATGTTATGTATATCCTCTTCGGTAAATACAAATGCAAAAAATGTGTTCAGTTTGTCGGCAATGGCTTTGTCTTCCTTTAGCACTCCCTTTATTCCATGGTCATCCAACGGCCCCACCGCTTCCTTCACGGGTCGTTTCCCCTTAATATATCAAAAGAACGGCTTGATGTTTTTTGCTTCCTTGACTATTTTTTCTTTTGATTTGGACATCATATTGAAAATGCCCACCATATCTAATATGGAATTAATAGGAAACCACTTATCATTTTCTAAAAAGGAGGTGCTAAATGCTTTCACATTTCTTTTAATAATATATATTATTGTAAATCGCTTAGACTAACTTGGTTGTATATGCGGTATATCAAATAAATTGAAACTTGAAACTTGAGAGCAGGTACTACAAGTTAATCTGAATGTTAATACATGACCTACAATAGAAAAGAGTGTGAATACTTTCTTTACATGCTGTGTTATGTAAAAATACAGCTACCATATGATACAATACCACTTTAAGTGGGAAACTACAGGCTGGTAAGCCTCACTTCAGTTATTGGAAACATGATGGAAACGTTGCTAAAGGAAAGGATAGTGAAATTCTTAGAATCTAATGGATTACGAGATCTGAGCAACATGGGTTTACTAAAGGTAAATCATTCCAAACAAATCTGATTGAATGGGTGACCAGAGAATTGGATCATGGACATATGCTAGATCAGGGGTCTCAAAGTCCCTCCTTGAGGGCCGAATCCAGTCGGGTTTTCAGGATTTCCCCAATGAATATGCATGAGATCTATGTGCATGCACTGCTTTCAATGCATATTCATTGGGGAAATCCTGAAAACCCGACTGGATTGCTGTCCTCAAGGAGGGATTTTGAGATCCCTGTGCTATATGTAATTTACTTAGATTTCAGCAAAGCCTTTGACACGGTTTCGCATAGGAGGCTCTTAAATAAACTCCATGGGCTGAAGTTATGGCCCAAAGTTGTGAACTGGATTAGAAACTGGTTGACAGACAGACGCCAGAGAGTAGTGGTAAGTGGAATTCGCTCAGAGGAGGGATAGATGAGTAATGGAGTGCCTCAAGGACCGATTCTGGGACCGATTCTGTTCAATATGTTTGTGAGCTACATTTCTGAAGGGTTAGAAGGTAAGGTTAGCCTTTTTGTGAATGACACCAAGATTTGTAACAGAGTGGACACCCCAGAGGGAGTGGAAAACATGAAAAAGGATCTGCAAAAATTATAAGAATGTTCTAATGTCTAGAAACTAAAATTCAATTCGAAAAAGTACAGAGTGATGCATTTGGGTGGTAGAAATCTGAGGGAGCCATATGTAATGGGAGGTGAGAGGCTGATAAGCCCAGATGGAGAGAGGGCCCTTGGGGTGATTGTGTCTGAAAATCTCAAGGCATCTAAACAGTGTGATAAGGCGGTGGCTGTATCCAGAAGGATGCTAGTCTGTATAGAAAGAGGCGCCGGGTTCTTCCTCTTGCTCTGTCTAACATATATCACATATGATGCTGCTAGCACCTGTTGTATTTTTTCTAGTTTGTACATTTGTTAATTGTGTTATTCCTGTTCTCTTGTTGACTCCTTAATAAAAATGATATAAAAACAGAAAGAGGAGTAACAAGCAGAAGAAGGGAGGTGCTGATACCCCTATATAGGTCATTGGTGAAGCCACACTTGGAGTATTGTGTTCAGTTTTGGAGGCCATATCTGATGAAGGATATAAAAAGACTTGAAGTGGTCCAGAGGAAGGCAACAAAAATGGTAAGGGGTTTGAACAAAAAGAAGTATGAGAAGAGTATGCCAGACCTAAATATGTATACTCTGGAGGAGAGGAGGGACAGGGGAGATATAACACAGACGTTTAAATACTTGAATGGTATTAATATAGAACCAAATCTTTCCAGTTAAGAAAAAATGGTAAAACTAGAGGGCATAATTTGAGGTTACATGGAGGAAGACTTAGGAAGAATGTTAGGAAATTTTTCTTCACAGAGAGGGTGGTAGATGTCTGGAATGCCCTCCTAAGGGAAATGGTAGAGAGGAAAACAATGGAATACAAAAAAGCATGGGCTATAAATAGAGAATCTCTAATTAGAAAATGAATGATGTAAATTAAAGAACTAAGGCCAGTATTGGACAGACTTGCACAGTCTGTGTCCCACATATGGTGATTCTGTGTAACATGGGATGGAGTGGGCATCAGTGGGAACTCCACTAACTTGGAACATGAGGATGTTACTGGCCAGACTTTACGGTAGATATCCTACAAACAACAAGATGGTTAGATAGGTTGGAGTGAGCTTAGACGGCAACTTCAGCATTTGGAACCTAGGACAATACCAGAATTTACAGTGTATGGCCAAGAAATATAAAAAAAGAGACAAGTTAATTTAATCATATATTTTTTAATTGGTATAACTTATAGGTAGACTGGATGGACCATTCAGATCTTTATCAGTCTTCATTTACTATGTTACTATGTAACTAAAAGCTTTACAATAGTTTAGTAAAAGATCTCCATGTAGTACATGCTCACATTTAAATTTTCTTTGAAGCAGGTATAAATTTCTGCGATGTTGAGCCAATAAAGTCCTTAGGCTCCTCCAACTGCATCCCAAGATGCATTGGGAGAGGGAAGGCCCGTCATTCACAGCACACAGCCTGTGGGCAGGAGGGAGTAGACTTCCATCCTGCCAATTTTGCAACAGAAGGTACGGAAGTGTTGGGTGATATGGGTGGATGTTGCCAGTGCTATCGGAAGTGCTGGGTGATGTGGGAGGCTATTACCAGTACTATTGGGGATGTTGAGGGACGTTGGGAAGAGGGGTATAGTGCGGGGGTTCTCTGTGGAGGGGGCTGGGGGATCAGTGTCTGTGAGGAATATATCTGCCAGTTCAGCTGATTCTAGCAGAAATGCCAGACACTGGCTTAGCCGATGGGACTTCCTTTACCGTGATCAGACAAGTTAGTTGGATACATCGACAAAACTTGCTTTAGTACATTTTTCATGTGGACGTTTTTATTTTTTGAAAATGGCTAAAAAAGATAGACATCTTAAACAAGGCAGAATTAATTGGTTGAGGGCCCCTAGGCACACAAGTCCACTGGGTCTCCTGTCCCATCCCCTCCCCCACTCCCATTTGTTTACCCATTGTCTTATTTACTTCTTTATTTCCACTTGATTTTTTTTTTCTTTTATTTTAAAGTTCAAAACAAACTAAGATTACCATACCAGTGCCAGTGTACAGTTTTTCTTCTAGGCAACCTCCAAACATCTCTGAATAAATCCCCCCTTTCTTCCTAGAGGAAGAGATCTTCAGCTGGCAGGGCTTTGGGAAACCTACCAATTTATATATTACAATTGGGTAGGAGGCATGGGGCATAGCGAGAAGAAAATTTAGTGCCCACCATTTCATTAGACTAATATATTTCTCAATTAGCTTTCAGAGGTTAAAACCTATATCTTCAGGTCAGTAAACTATATTGCTGTTACAGTATACCTGTCCTGACCTGAGGAAGGGAGTTTTGGTCTCTGAATTAGTAAAAACGTGTATTACCGTATTTTCACGCAAATAACGCGCACCCGTATAAAACGCGCACACGGGTATAGCGCGCAGAAATCACGATGATATGTACAAAAACTTTGGTATACCGCGCTCACGGGTATACCGCGCATGCTGCCCGACGCTCCTTTCGCCCGCCCTGACTTTCCGTGCGCTGTCCCGACTCTCCGTTCACCCCCCCTGACTTCCGTGCACTGTCCCCCCTTGAAGGTCTGTCCCCATCCTGAAAGCCTGATGCCCCCCCCGACGTCCGATACATCCCTCCCCCCCGAAGGACCGCCGACTCCCCAACAATATCGGGCCAGGAGGGAGCCCAAATCCTCCTGGCCACGGCGACCCCCTAACCCCACCCCGCACTACATTACGGGCAGGAGGGATCCCAGGCCCTCCTGCCCTCGACGCAAACCCCCCTCCCCCCAACGACCGCCCCCCCCCAAGAACCTCCGACCGCCCCCCAGCCGACCCGCGACCCCCCTGGCGACCCCCACGACCCCCCCACCCCCCTACCTTTGGTAGTTGGGCCAGAAGGGAGCCCAAACCCTCCTGGCCACGGCGACCCCCTAACCCCACCCCGCACTACATTACGGGCAGGAGGGATCCCAGGCCCTCCTGCCCTCGACGCAAACCCCCCCCCCCCCCAATGACCGCCCCCCCCCAAGAACCTCCGACCGCCCCCTCAGCCGACCCGCGACCCCCCTGGCGACCCCCCCGACCCCCCCACCCCCCTTCCCCGTACCTTTGGTAGTTGGCCGGACAGACGGGAGCCAAACCCGCCTTTCCGGCAGGCAGCCAACGAAGGAATGAGGCCGGATTGGCCCATCCATCCTAAAGCTCCGCCTACTGGTGGGGCCTAAGGCGCGTGGGCCAATCAGAATAGGCCCTGGAGCCTTAGGTCCCACCTGGGGGCGCGGCCTGAGGCACATGGTCGGGTTGGGCCCATGTGCCTCAGGCCACGCCCCCAGGTGGGACCTAAGGCTCCAGGGCCTATTCTGATTGGCCCACGCGCCTTAGGCCCCACCAGTAGGCGGAGCTTTAGGATGGATGGGCCAATCCGGCCTCATTCCTTCGTTGGCTGCCTGCCGGACAGGCGGGTTTGGCTCCCGTCTGTCCGGCCAACTACCAAAGGTACGGGGAAGGGGGGTGGGGGGGTCGTGGGGGTCGCCAGGGGGGTCGCGGGTCGGCTGAGGGGGCGGTCGGAGGTTCTTGGGGGGGGCGGTCGTTGGGGGGGAGGGGGGTTTGCGTCGAGGGCAGGAGGGCCTGGGTTCCCTCCTGCCCGTAATGTAGTGCGGGGTGGGGTTAGGGGGTCGCCGTGGCCAGGAGGGTTTGGGCTCCCTTCTGGCCCGATATTGTCGGGAAGTCGGCGGTCCTTCGGGGTGGGGGTGCGAGTGGTCCTGCCGGGGGGGGGATGTATCGGATGTCGGGGAGTCGGCCGGGCAAGAGGGCTTGGGCTCCCTCTTGCTCCGATCGTGGATGCGGGTGCGGGTGGGAGCGCGTGCGAGCGGTCGTTCGGGGTGGGGGTGCGAGCGGTCCTGCTGGGGGGGGTGAATCGGGCATCGGGCGGGGTGGGAACTATGTTTTAAAACTTTTGTATACCGCGCTCACGCATATAACGCGCGAGGGGTATGCGCGGTAGGTAAAAACGCGTATAACGCGCGCGTTATATGCGTGAAAATACGGTAAAATGAGTCCAATAAAAAGGATCACCTTATTTCCATTTTCTATTAATAAGTGATTATCAACACAGCTACAGTAATATTTATCCTAAAGCAAAAAGAAATAAATAAAACAAATAGAAATATTTGTTCTACCTTTATTGTCTGGCTTCTGCTTTCCTCATCTTCCCATCATTCTCTTCCTTCCATCCACTGTCTGCTCTCTCTTTGCCCCTTTCATATGGCATCTGCTCTCTTTCTATGCCTCTTCCAGAAACTGTCTGCCTCTACCTTCCATTTCTCTCTCACCCCACCCCATTGGTTTGGAATCCATCTAGTTCTCTCTACTCTCCTCAAGGTGTAGCACTCATCTCATGGTGTAGCAATTCCATCTCTCCCTCCCTCCCAGCAGATTTTGGCATCTCTCTCTATCCTCCTTTCTTCCCCTCAGATCTGGTATCTTTCTCCTTCCTCTTTTCCTCCTCCCAGATCTGGTATTTGTCTCCTCCCCTTCCCTTATGCATGGGCATCTATCTTTCCTCTCCCTTCCTCCTTTTCTTCCCTGGTCTTCCTTCTCAATTTATTTACTGCCTCTGTCTAAATTCTTTCTTACTATGCAGTCTTCAATTTCCCTCTTCCAGTATCTAACTCCATCTTTTTCCCCCAAGCCAGCATGTGCCCTTTATACTTTCTCCTCCCCACTTCCTTCCAGCGTCTGCTCTCTTTTCTCACCCCACTTCCATCCAGCATATGTCCCCTCTCTCTCACCCCCACACTTCCATTCAATATCTGTCCCCTTCTCTCTCCTCCCACACTTCCATTCAGCATCTGTCCCCATCTCTCACCCCCACATACTTCTATTCAGTGTCTGTCCCCCTAAACCTAAAGCACCACTCAACCTCTTCCTCTTATCAAGCCATCTCCCTCCCTTCCCCTCACCTTCACAGATGCTTTCTAAAGCCAAAGTTATCTCTCTCAGACATGCCCTGATGGTAAAGCCATTCTCACAAGTTGCACATGTGAATCTCCCCTTAAGCTTTTCCTATGACACAACTTCCAGTTTCTGCCGGATCGTGTCAGAGGATAAGGTTTGCGGCAGCTGTGCACATGCAACTAGTGAGAATGGCTGCTGCATCAGAGCCCATCTGAGAGAAAAAATTGTTTTATAAAAGTGCCATGAAGGGAAGGGGAAGGGGAAGAGATGCCTGGACAGAAGAGCCTAGGGCAGCTGCCCTGTTTGCCTTCCCCTAATGCCTACTGGGCCTACCCTTTAATTCAGCCCTGATCCTAAGTTCCAAAACTTATGCATATATCATTTTCAAAAATAAAAAATAGACGTCTGGCAGCTTTGAAAATTGACATTTTTTTCTACTAGTTTTGTGGATATTTTGACCACAAAAATGTCTAGGTTTAAAACATTCAAACTCAAGCCATTTAAAATAAGGAGGAGCCAGAATTATAAAAGACTGGCCACACAGACTTAACAACAGAGCATTAGGGCACCTTGGAGGGCACTGATGTAAACTTTACTATAGAATGACAGATGTTCATCTCATCATAACCCCCTTATAGTGTATGGTGAGCCCTCCAAAACTCCCATAAAACCCACTATACCCACCTCTCTATCACCCCACTAGCCCTTATTCCTCCAAGTGGCACTTATATGGCAGTATAGTATAGTTTGGTGGGATTTGGTGGGATCACACTTTCCACCATAAATGTAGTAGATAGAGGGGGATATAGGCATGGCTCCTCTATGGTTACCTACACCACCCACCAAGTAACTCCACATACCTACTAGATGCTGTACTAGGATTCCCTATATCAGATGCTGCTGTTCTAGAGATAGGTAGGTACTGTTTTTTCAGATGTTTGGGGAATGGGAGGGGGCCATTGACCTCTGAGGGAGTGTATGGGGGGTCATACTTTCATGTATCCAGTGGTCATCTGGCAAGTGTGGGAACCTTTGTACTACTTAGATGATTCTAAATCAGGTCTAGCTCCAGTCATCTAAGCTCTGTCCAGGACACCCTTGGAAAGGTTGATTATCACCACAAGATGTCCAAGTTCAAGCATTTATCACTTAATGCTACAGGATAAAGAGATTTAATTATGATGCATAACCAGAAGAATAAAGTCTCTAATATTGGTCAAAGACTTATGTATATATTTCATATCTAAAAAAGGTCTCAGTAACCCCGCAAACAATCCACATGGGATAAATTTAGTTTGCATATATCAGGGGTTGCGGTTTCTATCATTGACCCAAAAAACCTCTGATTGACATTACAGTGAATAATCAATCATCAACATAGAATTTATCTTTTATCTTTTTACTTTTTGCTTTGCGCAAAACCTTATTTAGATCATTGCAAAACAACAAAGTGGGACTTATCTTTATCTGTGCCTACTGGCTTCCAAATATCACAGGACAAACTAACTATTCAATAGATCCCCATCCCTGACGTGACCCATTTCACCTAATTGTAGGCTTTGTAAAGGGTCTGGAGTAAGTATGGGGGGTATCTAAACAGAAAAGAAAAACAGATCAGGAAATTTAAGAGAAATGAGCAAGATTATGGCAGCAATAAAGTATATAGCTGGTATAACAATAAAATTCAATCAAAATTTGGCTTCTAGTGGACCATCTCAGAGTATATAGACAGCAGTCCCAAGTGCATCTTCAGTATCTTCTTCTTCTACTACATCATCTGGAAGTTCAGTTTTTCCAAGAGGCAGTTTCAAACAAAGAGGGAGAGGGAACAGGGGACTAAGAAGTCAATGAAACAGACCAATAACAAGGTCACAAAGCCAAACGAACCAGTGGTAGCCATAAATAGCTCAACTAATTTAGCAATATTCAATTTGTCAAATCGAGATCTATCTACAGCAGAAATGGAGCTGTTATCATTAGGGCTATCTTTTGTTCCATCTAAAAAGTTTGATTTGCTCCAATTTCAGATAGACTTAGAGAAATTTGTCCATAAACTTCAACTTTAATACATATGAGGACATCTATATAGACAGAACTGGCATTCGCCCCCATTCAACTTGGGTGGCTCCAGGCCCCATTGATTTGGCTTTAGGCATCTTTAAACAATGTGTGATCAATGATGTTACAGCTTTTGTAGAACAAGAGGTTAAAATATTTTCAAATCTGACAAAAGAGCAACATGAAGCAATGATCTGTCTGTAATTATCAAAAGAGCTGACAAAGGTGGGGTGATTGTAGTACAAAATGCTGATACATATAACAACATGATTATGAATCAATTAAAAGATATTACCACATATAAAAGGATAACCTTAGATCCAACAAAAAGATTACAAAGGAGAATTACACAGCTTACCAAAATGGGTCTAGAAACAAGTTTTCTGACAAATGACTATAAATATTTGAATAAACAAGGACCAACTACACCAATTTTGTACACCCTGCCAAAAATACATAAGGATCCCTTGAACCCACCAGGACGTCCCGTCATGTCCACAAGAGACTCTTTGTTGGAACCCCTCTCATGCTTCATGGACATGTTTTTGAAAGAGAAAGTCAAAAATCTTCAGTCTTATCTTAAAGATTCTGCAGATGTTATCAACATCTTAAATCAGGTCCCACAAGGAGACTTCTCCTTTCTTTTAGCTAGTTTGGATGTTACATCACTTTACACTTCTATCCTCAGGAAGGAGCTTTAAGAGTTATAGAAGAATTTTTAGAACAAAGACCGAGACCAGTTCTGATACCTACAGAATTTTTGTTACAACTAAGTAGGATTGCAATGAAAGAAAATTTTTTTATGTATAATCTTCAATTATTTTTACAAGTGAGAGGAGTTGCAATGGGAGCCACATTTTCTCCATCTGTAGCCAATCTGTATATGGGGAAATTCGAGATGGAATGGATATTAAATTCCCCTTTCACTGAAGCTATATATATGTGGAAAAGGTATATAGACGATGTGATCATGTTGTGGAAGGGAAGCGAGACTCAACTATTGTCGTTTATTCAGTGGATTAATTCCTGTGATGAATGTCTTAAGTTTTCTGTAAATTACTCTGTTGATGAATTGGATTTTTTTGTATCTGAAAATTAAACAGAACAATTGTTTTGAAACCCTAACTTTTATTAAATCGACTAACAGAAATACTTTATTACAATACAAGAGTTGTCATCCATCTCGTTTGAACAGTCTTCCTTTTTCTCAATTTTCACAAATATGACGAAATTGTTTGTCAATTTCATCTTTCAAACTACAAGCCAAAGATTTACAAGTGAAATTCATTGTGAGAGGATATCCACTAAATGTTGTTAAGAAGGCCTATAAAAGAGCATTATATTAAAATAGGGATTTTTTGTTAATTCCAAACAAGAAATATTCAGAGGACTCCATTTAAACTTGCGTATTACAATTTGGGCCCAATAGCACAGAAATATCAAATATCATCAGAAAGTATTGGCTGGTGGTCCGTTCCAATACGATTTTCCAGGACTGTAACCTGAGAATTGCATTTTCACATCAACAAAATCTGAAAGAGTTACTAAGTCCAGCGATACTGTGAACAACAACATATATTGGGACATTATAAATGTCTGTCCTGCAATATATGTGAACTTACCTTGCAAACTAAATCTTTCATCACTCCTGTGAACAAAAAAGAATATATCCTCCATCAGTTTACCAATTGCAAAACTACCTTCATAGTTTATATAATCATATGTCCGTGCCCAAAAATATATGTGGGTAAATCAACTAGATGTTTATGCACAAGAATAACAGAACACAAGTCCAATATTGGGAAAAATTGGGAAAAATATCTGAACCTTTAGTGTCACACTGCCTGGATTCTAAACATAAGTTCACAGAATTGAAATGTCTATGGATTGATGTTCAACCCAATAGAGAAAGAGGTGGACATAGAGAAAAACATCTACTGAAAAGAGATGCTATATGGATTTTTAGATTGGGTTCCCTCTGTCCTGCGGGACTGAACAATGCACTGAATTGGTGTGTTTTCTTTTAATTTTTCTATAACACAAAACTGTATTATACAACAACATTGAAGCATTTTCTGTCTACCGTTGCACACACTGGTCTGTTTAGCGCATGTACGGTTGCTATAAACAAGAGATTTAAATTTCCCAAGCCAGTGTTGCTAGTTAAATAGAACATGCGCTGATGTCTTTTGCTTAACTGATCTCCACTGAGAGATATGTACACTGGCGTTGAGCAGAGGATCTTTCATAGATAGTAAGGCATTGATTTAAGTTCTGATGAATATTCCAACTCTGTGGGCAGTAGGATAATTTTGATGACTGTCTGTTATTTTTTCTTTTCTGTTTAGATACCCCCCATACTTATTCCAGACCCTTGACAAAACCTACAATTAGGAGAAACGGGTCCCGTCGGGGATGGGGATCTATTGAATAGTTAGTTTGTCCTGTGATATTTGGACACCAGCAGGCACAGATAAAGATAAGTCCCAAAAAAGTAAAAAGAAAAAAGATAAATTCTATGTTGATGATTGACCATTCACTGTAATGTCAATCAGAGTGTTTTTGGGTCAATGATAGAAACCGGAACCCCTGATATATGCAAACTAATTTTATCCCATGTGGATTGTTTGCAGGGTTACTGAGATCTTTTTTTTATCTCTGAAATATATATATAAGTCTTTGACCAATATTAGAAACTTTATTCTTCTGGTTACAAGTTCAAGCATACCCAGAGCCTGCCCAAAACATGCCCTTTAACATGCCCTCTTAAACTCTGGCCGCACAGCGGGAGAAGTGTCTCCAGGAAACTGGTTTGAAAAATTGGCACTTGGATGTCCCAGAGATTAAGATGTCCAAGTGCCAATTTAGGTATTTTTTGGATGTCTTAGGTTTTTATTATTATGATGATGCCCCATAAGTCAGAAGGCATCAGTTATACTGCAGCTTCACCTAATCTAAAAGGAACTTTTTTTTTTCTCAGACTTGTGCTTGTGCAGTTGTTGATTACCTTTCTAGCTATGCTAGATTAATGAGTCACAAGCACACTTACATAACTGACAGTCATTTTCAAAAATGTAGTTTTACTAAAAACAAAGTAGATTGAACTGCAGAGCAATAAAATTAGGCTAAAATGTTAATAATTGCTGCATTCATTGTAGTTGTGGTACTTTTCCATTTTACTCAGTATTAGGTGATAACCTTTTTTCAGCAAACAGCAATCTATTTCTAGGAAAATTAAAAAATGACAGGTTCCTGGATTTTTGCAAATTTTCCATCCTCTCAATTGTAACCGTGGAGGAGCATCTAATATAATAAAAGCCTAAGCGTGCATACACACTCTTACCAGCGTATTCCCATTTTCCGTGCGCTGTAGGTCCCCGCAGGTAGGAGTGCGCCTGTGTGCTTCCACGTATCTCTCTCTCTCTTTCTCTATCCCAAGGCGGATGTTGGCTTCAGGCGGCGCGGAGGCTGTCGGCCGCGGCGGCTCTTGGCATCTGCAGGCCACGGTGGCTGTCGGTGTCTGCAGGCCACGGCGGCTTGAGGCGGCTGTTGGCGGAGGTCAGACGCGAGGTAAGGGGTGCTGCTGGACAGGGGAAGAGATGGGGGGAGAAAAAGGAAGGGAGGCCTACTGCTGGACAGGGGGACAGGAAAGAGGTGCTGCTGGACAAGGGGGAGATTAAAAAAAGGGAGAAGGTCTGCTGCTGGATAAGGGGAGCAATGAAGGGGTGGTGGTGGACACAGGAAAGGTAAAAGGAAGGGAGAATGGGTGGACAGCTGAGGAAAAAGAAAGATAGAGGAAAGACAGAAATACAGAAAGCAGCTAAAGAGAGAGAGAGAGAGAAAGAAATAAAGTCAGACACACACACATATATTCTAGCACCCATTAATGTAACGGGCTATAAGACTAGTAATAATAATAATTAAAAAATCATCTAAGTCCCCTTTTGGCCTAAGTCAGTAGATGCTGAAGTTGGCAGCAGGGAAATGTCCATTCTCAAAAAAAAAAAAAAACCCATCCAAATTGAGGGTTATTTTTTTTGGGAATGGCCTACCTGCACATTCAGCAATCCACTCGCCCAGACTGTCACTATGTCTATCTCTACTCTACATTCCTGACTAAAAAATCACCCAAGACCCAAACACCCTAACCCAGACCTTTTAGGCAAAGGAGGGGCAAGTCCTTTGCCTAAAAGCAGGATTCTGTAACCGGCGTCTGTCAAAAAACAACGCTGGTTACAGAATCTTGTAACTGTCCCCCCCACCCACACCACAATGATCATGGCAGGAGAGATGTCTAATCTCAACAGCCGTGATCACGATCCCCTCGCGACAAAACCCCGAACCGCCAGGAGGGATCCCAGGACCTCATGCTGAAGAAGGCCCCCCCCATGAATACAGGTAGGAGGGATCCCAAGCCCTCCTGCCGAAGATGGCCCTCCACCCTTGTGAACCCCCTGAATGCCCCCCCAACCTGTCCCCCCCACTACCCTGGAATCCCCCACTAACCTTTTCAGTTAGCCAGACAGACGGGTCCTCTGGTATTCATGGGGGGAGGTTCAGGGTGCCATCTTCGGCAGAAGGGCTTGGGATCTCTCCTGCCGGTATTCGTGGGGGGGGGGTGTCGGGGAACCATCTTCAGCAGGAGGGCCTGGGCTCCCTCCTGCTTGTTCGGGGTTTTGTCAGGGGGGATCGCGCCAGGAGAGATTAGGCATCTCTCCTGCCGCAATCATTGTGGTGGGGAATGGGCAGGTTGCCAGGTCTGCTGAGCTGATCGCTTTAGCCACGATCAGCTCAGCGGCCCCCTATTCGGAACTTATACCTGTTTTGACTTGGTCTAAATCAAAACGTATAAGTTCCAACTGGACAATCTCCTAGACTTTTGGTTATACTTGCATTAAGACTAAGTCTAGGTCGGCCCACCTCCCGCCCTTTCCCTTCCTCTAAGAAAGCCTCTTTTCGCTGTAAGCGTTCAGAGGCAGGGTAAAAGCCTAAGCATGAAATTTTACTCTTTTTTGCTTTTTTATTTTATTTGCAAGCCTGTGGTTTTAACCCGCTTTAAACCCACGGGTTAAAACCATGGGCTTGCACTGCGGGGAAGGGCAGGAGAGTCAGGGCAGAGAGCAGAGAAGCAGGACAGAGAGCCGGGCAGCAGAAGGGAGGGCATTCAGAAAGGACATGAGCTACTGGTCCTCAGCAGTCGCTTATTTTTGGATTGGTCAACCCAGTCGGTATCCCTCATTTTTTTTAGTGAATTGATGCCTGCCTACATTTGAATGCTGTTCCCCCTCATTTGCATGCGCAGATCGGAAAATGATCAGGACAGAGGTTAGTGAATATGGTCGGAGGGAAATTGGGTCACATAGGGGTCGCTAAGCCCATGGTGATCAGTGGGCTTGGTGAATCTAGCTCAAAGTATTATCAATTCTCTCTGTGAAACATTTTAAATTATAGGAACCAATAAAAGGACATTCTCCAGGATTCTCTTAGAGGTTGGGTCTAAAACATGTGTGATTGTGCTGCTTTCAATACACTGGTTAGTGTGTGTTTTAGCTCTTATTTTTAGCTCAAGTTTTAAGAAATGATTCTATTTAATTATTCCTAGATTAGGGAGTTTCTTTTTGTTCTATTTTTTTAGCTGACTGGGTATTTGGCAGATTTAATTTGATGATTAAGGAGATTAATTAAGGAGTTAAACTAATGGGTGATTGTATAATTATCTGTTCATTATCTATTTTCCTGGTATGAATTCTGTGTTCCATCTGTGTTGGCTATATTTTCTGTTATTTTAAAGGGATTATTTCATATCCACCTTGATCTGTGGGGAATATTGTTTGATAAAGCACACACACACATGTATCACTGTGAAATGAATGAAGCAGATGTAAAATGTAAATATTCCCCACTGCCCTCCAACACTACCTTGTGAAAATGAATTGTTGCTACGGAATACGCTCAGAAGCAGACGATAGTTTGTAAACAATAACTGTATAAAAATGTTTTGGGGTTTTTTTCTGCAGAAGACCAAACTCTGATATAGAGGTTGGTACCACCAAAAGGTTACAGCAGTCGACAATTGTTGAAAGAGTTCCCACAGAAGGGTTGGAACAAAAATGACCTTTATAATGGGACACACAGGGAAAATGTTTGAGTACCTGAATAAATTCATGTAAACCGTTTTGAACTCCCTTGGGAGAAAGGTATAGAATATTGAAGGATATGCTGCTAGGCAAGATCTGAACAATGGGCACTATGAATCATAAGTCAAATAGCAGACGACCACGCTTGATTTGCACACAAGAGAACATTGACGTTGTTCATGATATGATTCTGAGCCAGGAGAATATACCGCAAACACACCAAACAACTTATCAAATAGCATGAGATGTAGGAATAAGCCAGACAACTGTGGTTAGGATAATTCATGACAATCTGAAATTAAAGTGTCGTGCCCAAGAGTCACACGCTTGATACGGTGCAAGCAGCTTTTGACCAAGTATCCAGAGCACAGCATCAGCTTCATCTGGTTTACAAATGGAAAGATATTTACAGTAGCTCCACCGATTAGCACACAAAATGAGGGCACTCTCTAAAGTTAAAAGGGGACAAATTCCATACAAACATAAGGAATTTCTTCTTCATCCAGAGAGTTGTAGAGAACTAGAATGCTCTTCCGGAGGCTGTAATAGGGGAAAACACCCTCCAGTGATTCAATACAAAGTTAGACAAGTTCCTGCTGAACCGGAATGCATGTAGGTAGGGCTGGTCTCAGGGCACTGGTCTTTGACCTGGGGGCCGCTGGGCACAATGGACCACTGGTCTGACCCAGCAGCGGCAACTTCTTGTGTTCTTATGCCTGTACGTGCCTTCAACAACACTGAAGCTTGAGATTAATGCCAAATGCGCTCGACCTTCAGCCAATCAGTCATGGCCTCAGTTGCAATCTTGAATCTCAGATTCACAATTATTCATTGATCTTGGGGTTAAGATCAACGGCACACACTACTGGGATGTCATCGATCCTGTGGTTGAGATCAATGGTCATCATCATTCTGTAGAACACTACTATGCAAAAAATGGAACTGTCTCCTTCAATTCTCAATTACACTAACAATAAGACCCAATATAATAGTAGTAAGTAGTCTGTTTAAGAGAGGAAAAGGGTCTCAGAAACCCACTCAGAACCATCAATGTTCAAAAGAACTGAGACTTATTGGTTCCAGATTTCAATCACTAACTGAAAAATCTCTCAATTGTCATTCAAATTTCAAACTTTCAAATACTTAAATAACACCTTAACTAAATTGGCACAATAATTGTATTTCTTAAATTAATCAAGAACTTAAATTGGTCAAATGCTCCAGCCACATGCTCCAGCAAAATCAATCCTTCTGTTATATATATAAAAAAGAATGGAGCCAATGAGGTCAATTTTCTGCTAGTGGCATTTAGTATTTTGCAGACTGCTACCAGTGTTATGTCTGGAAATTCAATGACAGGCCATATCTGGGCTTCAGCGTTAAATTTCTGGGCTTGTGGAGCCAGTTAAAGCATAGACAATTAAGTGCAATATTTAGTCTTAACTAGCTATGGGGCACACATAAAGATGGGACTAAAGTGCTGCAGACACGAGGCACGTGCCAGCGAGGGGGCTTCTGAAAAAGGTAGAGGGGGTTTGGGAATGATTTAAAATTTTTATATAGGTCACCCCCATATAATTAGGCTGCGCCCCAAACATGGGTTTGCAAAACCCATGTATAGGCCGTGGTCTATATATGGGAAAATATGCTAAATAAGAAAACAGCTAAATAAATTAAGGCAGGGCAAGGGTTGGGGCAGGGGGCCTAGTGTACTTGTGTGCCTAGGGGCCCTCGAAGAATTAATCCTACCCTGATAACATGCACCAAAAGTAAGCTGTGTACCATTCAGTAGGTAAAAGTATTTTATTTCATGCAATCTGTTTATTTTGAGTGGATAAGGACCCCTGAGGAAGTCGTTCCTCGCCAAAACACAGTCTGGTCTTGTTGATTCCCCAAAAATTTTCATTCTGTATATCTTTTGGACTTTCACATTTGAGCTGTTTATATGGACTTATTACTGTTATTGTCATTATTTAATAAATTGATACATCATCCATATTGACTTCCATCTCGTTTTGTTTAGTTTTTACTATTTATGTTGTGGAACATATCAGTCCCCTTTTTGTTTTTGTTGCTTGGGAAAACAGTCTACTGCACATCTTTGAATCATTTTTCAAACGCTACAAAAATGTTTTGAATGTGAAGGACTCTACTTTGAAAAATGGTCAGATCCTGTAGAGTCATTTGATTTTGAATTTAAAAACAAAAACACAGTCTCATTACTTTTCAATCAGCCCTCATACAACACTGAAGTTGTCAAAGCGTCACCTGTCTTTTTGCCATGTGCAGGACACAGATTGTAGAAGTCTGTCCAGCATCAGCCTCGGTTCTCGTGCTGGATGTGATTAATCTTATTTCAGTCTTTTTCTATTTGCGGGACACCGAGAGTAGAAATCTGTCCAGTATCAGCTTCATTTCCCCCATGCTGGATCTGATGGTTTTTTTCAGTGTTTTGTCATTTGCAAGACATAGACCATAGTAATCTGTCTAGCATCAGCCACACGTCCCACTACTATTGCCCAATATAACACCTCAACAACCATGTTGCGTTTCCACCCTCTTTCTTTTTAGGCATCCCTTGCATTTTTGAATTTGCTCATAGTTTTTGACTCTATCCTGGACTCTCAGTTTTTGACTCTCTCCTGGAAAGTCATTCCAGGTGTCCACTATCCTCTCTGTGAAAAAAAGTGTTTCCTATCTTTACTCCTAAGTCTACCTCCCTGAAGTCACCCTACTGTTCTGGAAGAGGTTTGTTTGTAAATTAATAAATTTTAAGTACTGAAATGTCTGTATTATATCACCCCTCTGTCTCTTCTTTTATTAGTAGCATTGTCATTAGTTGGGCATACCATTAGCAATTTATTTCACTCTCATTTACATTCAGGGGACTTTTGCTTATCCTTTATGATATACTGATGACTACAGTATACTATTTTTTTTTCTGGAGGGGCGGGGTGCATGGGAGGGTTCTGCCTGCTTGCCTTGCCTACCTTAATGCCAATACCAGATGAAGATTTAATATATGTATGTGATTTGCACCTATGTGATGATGACACCAGGAAGGGGCCTAAGGCTCTGATTGGCCCAAGTGTCAAAGACTAAGCACTAAGGGAAGGGCTGTGGCTCACTAGCTGAACTGCTGCCTCTGCACCCAGAGATTGTGAGATCAAATCCTGGTGCTACTCCTTGTGACCCTGGGTAAATCACTTCATTCTCCAGTGCCCGCTGCGTTGAATATCAGTTTTGAAATACCAAAGTGACAAAAAGACAATATACTGTTCAAGTCCCCATTCCTTTTATAGAATAGGGCTTAGCATGGATTCTAGTGCACAACTTTGGGAATGAAGACTTATACTTGCTGAAGCCTGGTGTAAATCCTTATGCCCAACTGGTGGCAGTTAATCATGTACATAAAACCAAGTATTCTATAGCATAATGCCTAATTTATGAGAATGCCCCTAACTCGCCTATGCTCTTCCCATGGCTAGGTCCCTTTTTGTGTTGCATGCTATGAAATTTAAGCATGCATGTTATAGAATATGGCATAGGGCAGATGCATACATAACTCCTAATTACTGCCAATTAAGTGCCAATTAATTCCAGCAATTGTTAGCACCTAATTGACTAATTAGTTAATGAAAGCATCTGAGATCTACATCCCTTTGGATGACTATGGAACTCATTTGCAATGCACTATGAGTAAATTGGCTTCAATTGTAAGCTTTTATTTATTTATACATTTTCAAATATACATAATCAAGATTAACTTGTACAGAAAGCAAAATTAAAGAAATAAGGAAAAAAAATCAAACAAGATTATACAAATTCAAAGAAAGAAATCCTAGCTTAAATCCAGCTCAAGTCCTCTAATAGGATCCAAAATAAATTTAAACGGAGTTAAGGAAAATTATTTAAAAAGGAAAAAAAGCATAGGTTAGCAGAGCTAAAGGCAGCCATTGAGCATTCTCCAGCCTCGACAGGGACATAAATGTTGTCAGTTGTGAGGGTTCAAAGAAAACAAATTTATGTGATTTATACTGAATTATACATTTAAAAGGATAACGAAGAAAAAAAGTAGCTTCCAAGGCTATAATACCAGGTCTTAACAGAAGAAATTCTTTCCTTCGCCTCTGTATGTCCCGGGCCAAATCTGGAAACATTTGAACTTTAAGACCCCAAAACTCTTTTTGCTTATTTTTAAAATACAACTTTAGAAGCCATGTTTTTATCTAAGGTAAGAGCAACTGAAAGAATCAAAGTAGTTAGAATAGCTACTTCCCTATTGGAGGTCTCTAATAAGGCTGATACATCCAATGGATCTTGAATCACTGTTTGTAAATTATTTTGCTCCTTACTAGGGAGATAGTAAACCTGTGTCCATAGTAAACAGTCCATTACTATGGTCAGGATTAGGATGTTTTTAACATGGATGTTTTTCCATTCGAAAATGGGGTATAAAGTTAGATAATGCAGTAGCTAAGATGTCTGGATTGTGGCACAGTGGTTAAAGCTATAGCCTCAGCATTCTGAGGTTGTAGGTTCAAACCCACGCTGCTCCTTGTGACCCTGGTCAAGTCACTTATCCCTCCATTGTCCCAGGTAGATTGTGAACCCACCAGGATAGACAGGGAAAAATGCTTGAGTACCTGAATAAATTAATGTAAACCATTCTAAGCTCATCCACTTGTGATTTACTCATGATAGGGGCCTATAATCTAGGTGCCTATCTTTTTAGATGCTATTTACAGAATTTTCCCCCCAAAGTACTACTCTGTGTTTAAGTGCTTTGAAAATGAGCTTCTATATAGAATCCAAGGAAATATTCAATGTGTGGTCATGCCATGGATTGATACATATACAATATATCATTTCTTTTATTTGTCAATTTTTACTATTTCATGTAGTTTGTTGAATATAATAAATGATACCGGACATTATGGGAGACTCCATCAATAAATTATTGGATATTTTTATGTAACAGACATATATAAAAGGTTATTTACCTTGTACATTTTAAAATAATAAAAGCTATATAACAAGGGTTTTCATTAACAGTGGATTTAAAGAAATAGAAATCATAGTGTTGAGCAAATTCCACAGATAAAATTCCATTTTATTCTGTTAAATGGAACAATAAACAAACAACTTTGAATGAATCACTTTCATAAAATAGGTAGGACTAAGGGATCTCCGGACTAAGGGATCTCCCAAAGTGGCTTAAAAGCATTTTCTTCCATAAGTTCATAGAAATCCTTACAGTTGCACAGTTCTGATCTAGTTTAAACTGATTCTTGTGTCTCATATACATATGTTCAGGAATTTAAAACCGTCTGTTCAAATTATTTGCTTTCACAATGGCTGATGTATCATTACAAACTTATAAGCAACCATCTGGAAAGTCAGCTGGTTAAATAACATAAAAGACAACAACTTACAGGTATTTTACAGCTTTTGAGTGTTGCTTTGTTTTGAAATATGTCTGAAGGCAGACATTTTAAACTATAATATTTTGAAAACCATTAGTTACATAAATTTGGATGACAAGAAATCTAGTATTAGTAGGTTTTCAATGACACAAGGCATATGTTTGCAAACACACTCAGGGAAACCATCACTAAAAATGGCTGTCAGAATGAGAAATCAAAGATTTGAAATAAACATCACAAACTGCAGGTGCCTCTTACTTATAAAGCTGCAGCTACTGGAGGTAGACCTACTTCACTGCTTGAAGAAAAGCCTGGGGGATGTAAAGTTTACTTACTGGTAGAAACAACAATTTATATAATAACATAGAAGAAAACAGAGGGAAAAATACAAATTGGACCAGCCAGTCTATAGTTATTTCTACCCACACTGCAAGATATATTTCAGATTATCACTTCTCGTGCAAGCCACTTTTTACATGCATTTTGAAACAGGCAATAGCGTTTCATATTGAGTGTCCATCCATCTACATGTTTGTTACCAGACTGTCCACTCATACACATGAGTAAACAAATATATGCTTTGGACTAAAGTAGTGAGCAGCGAGAAGCAAGGTGATAGGATGGCCAGCTCCTGTCACTCACTGTAAAAAAACAAAAAAGCCTGTAGTGGTGATACCAAGGTGATATTGGGGTGGGGGGCAAGCTCATGAACCTGAAGATCAGCAGGGGTCCATAACATATAAACCTATAAGTAGGGGGTGGGGAGATCAGGCCATTGCATTTGAAGATAAGAAGCCCAAGACTGAGATGGAAGTAATAGCAGGATGGTAGGGTGGTCAGATCCTGCACCTGAACAGTTCGTGGGTATAATCAAATCTAATGCAAATTAATGGAAACATCATTTTCTGGAATCCGGTGGATTACAGGACTGGAGGCAACATGGATTCACTAGAGGTAGATCTTGTCAGACAAATCTGATCAATTTCCTTGACTGGGTGACCAGAGAATTGGATAGAGGATGTGCGCTAGATGTGGTGTATTTGGATTTTATCAAAACCTTTGACAATGTTCCACATAGACATAGAAACATAGAAACATGATGGCAGATAAAGACCAAATAGCCCATCTAGTCTGCCCATCTGCAGTAGCCATTATCGCTCTCTCTTCAAGAGTGTAACCAGTACTGTGGTTTGGCCGGGACTCCACAGCTCCTCCAGTGGTTACCTAAGAAAATAGCACTAGCATGTGACCCGAAATGGAGTCACCCTGCAGGACTGAACTGTTATAAGGCAGGAACTCAAAAATAAAGCAAACAAAATCACCACAATTGAGGTTTATAGCAAAAATACTTCAGTTTTACTTATTCCTTCCTTCAGGAAAGTAGCTCACCATTACAGCTGCAAAATTGTCAGAATTCCAACACAGCAACAAAGCAAAATTGCCAAAAGATGCAAGAAAATAAAACAGCACAAAAATAAAGTTCAAAATATCAGCTGCTTTTCAGCTCTCCCCAGAGCCAATACAAGCCTGCTCCCAGGCAGCTTGCTCAATTTGCCAACAATACAGTTCAGTGCACTGGTTCCAACAATTCACAGTGCTTAAGTTTAAATAAAGCCTCTGGCAGATTTAGTCCACTGCCAGGAAAGGAGAGTGTCTTAGGTTTTGCAAATTAAAGCCTCCGGAATGGCTTTCAAAACCCCCACCCAGAGTGACAACAAAACCTCTCCCCAAAATGACATTCTTAGCTTTACAGAAAACAAAATAGTCCAAAACAGGCAAACAGTCACTTGAAAACCAGAACTCACTGTTTGCAGCTGCAAGTCAGGCCCACCTGCATGGCCTCAGGAAAATTGGTATCCCCTTCAGGAAAACTCTCTTGGCATTCCATGGGCAGTTCAGCATCCAACAAAGACAGCTCCTCAGCTGGTCCCGACTCCTCCACTTCCATCGGTGTAGGGTTAGTGCACCTGTTTGGCCCAGGGAGTACCTCAGGGAGACAAGGCCTAAACCTTCTCCCTAACCGGCCTACTTGTCTGTTCTCTACTGCTGGCTTAAATACTCTAGGGACACGCCCTACCCTGGCTGAGTCAGCAGTGTGCAATGAGGCTCTTGGGCTCCCCCGGTGGTGACCTGGATACAACTCATCTACCTCACTGTCAGCAAGTTCAGGCTCCCTCTGGTGGTCAATGGAGAAATTGTCAGTCTCAGGAACCGGAGGGACCTTGGAATTTCCCTTCCTGGTTTTCATTTTTACTTTTACCCATGGCCTAACTGGGACCTTGGCAGGCATCGTGTCTGACTGGTCACATACCCCCACCCTTAAACGATGCTTATCCTGATAAGCACCAGTATGTGAGGTGATTTCTGGGATACAGGAAAGAATGAATACTTTATTTGTGCCTCCTATTCCGGTATCTCCTTTCCTCTGGTAGGGGATCTGAGCACAAATTTTCAAAATCCTCTGGCCAGTGAAGCACAGCTGGTTCAGGGTTCTTGGCTTCTTGTTCTTTACAAGTTTCTGCCCCTTCTAACCCTTCTACCCTTTCCGTAATAGCAGTAAGGACCTGTGCTATCTCTTCAACCCTTTCTTGAATTTGATCCTGCAGGTTAGTAACACTGCCCCCCACGCATTTCACAGAGTCTTCAACAGATCCTAACTGCAAGGCTTGCTGTTCTAATTGGGTCTTATTATTCCGGCTCTGTTTGGCTAAACTGCCCGGTTCTACTCCTTCAGCAGTCCAGAGTTCCTGCGAAGTTTGAATTTTCTTCAATTGCTCTAATATTTTTTTTGTTGAGCTTGACCACCCGCCACCTTGGTCTCTATTTCCTGTACTTGTTTTTTTAATTGGTCAGATAGCCCTTCCAGAGTATCAGACTGTTGCTGTCTCTGTGCAACCATCTCCTGTCTTAATGTCTCTTTCAATTCGAGCAAGTAATCCCTAGAAAGAGATTCTTCCCTAGCTGCTTGCTTCAGGCAACTATCTAGACATTCCTGATGGAGTGCTTGTATTTCCTCCTTCCACTGTGTCACTTGAGTATCTGTCATTTTACCCAATTCGTTCTTAAGGATTGCTACTTCCTGTTGAAGTCGAGTAATACTCCCTTCGGTCTTAGCCTCACTGACGATCTCAGGGCTTTGAAATGGTCTTTCCTTGAAGTTGTTCATTTCCCTGCCCTGGGATGTATTCAGCTCGGGTCCCTGAGTATCGATTGGGCGATCAACCCCTGTGGACCCAAATCCTTTCGTTCCCCTATTGGTCTTTCTAAGGTATACCCAGTGTTCTAATTTAGCATGCCAGATACGCTCGCATATTATTAGAGCGATCCTGTCACCAGGCTGAACCTGATAATCTGTTTCTCCCTGATTTACCAAAAGTACAGAGATATTTCCCCTATAATCGGGGTCAATCACCCCTGCCGCTACATCGAGAGAGTGTTCTAATGCCAACCCTGACCTAGCCCCTATCCTAATATAAGAACCTGGAGGTGGGGAGATTTGTAAATCAGTTTTTACTAGGGCCCTTCCTTTGGCTGGGATCACTTGTTGCTGAGCCGCATACAAATCAAACCCAGCGGCTCTAGAATATGTTTGAGTAGGGGCCTGGGCGTTCTCAGTCAACGGCACCCACCTAATTGTGGGATACCAACGTGTCCGGTGAGTTCTCTGTCTGGGCTGCCTTCTGCGCCCACTTCCCCTGTTCTCCACCTGGGCACCTAAGACCTGCTTATCTGGGGCCATGTGTTCTCCCTGCTCCTGGAGCTTCTGTTTGCCTGTCAGAGTCATAACCTGCCCTAAGCCTTATCACAAAGTCCACACACCATTTTAGTAGCCTTCCTCTGAACTGACTCCATCCTTTTTATATTTTTTTGAAGGTGCAGCCTCCAGAATTGTACACAATATCCTAAATGAGGTCTCACCAGTCTTATACAGAGGCATCAATACCTCCTTTTTCCTACTGGCCATACCTCTCTCTATGCAACCTAGCAACCTTCTAGCTTTTGCCGTCACTTTTTGAACCTGTTTGGCCACCTTAAGATCATCACATTCAATCACACCCAAGTCCCGTTCTTCCGTCATTCACATAAGTTCATCATCTCCCAAACTGTACCGTTCCCTTGGGTTTTTGCAGCCCAAATGCATGACCTTGCATTTATTAGCATTAAATTTTAGCTGTCAAATTTCAGACCATTCTTCAAGCTTCATCAGGTTTTTCTTCATATTATTCGCATCATCTGGCGTGTCTACTTGATTGCAGATTTTTGTATCATCCACAAAGAGGCAAATCAAGTTTATCAAGTTTATTAGCAAATTTGTTTGATCGCCTATTAGAATCAGTAAGCGATGTACAAATCAAAAATAAAAGAGGTTCACATTTAACAATTTTATGACATAAACATACAAGAATTTGGGAAGGAATGGATGAAAGTTACAATTTTCAAGTAGAGTAGAAAAGGGAAAGAACAAAAGGAAAAGGGTGGTAAACCACAACATTTTTAGCAAGACATATTCTGCTTTTAAATATTAAATGCATCTCTAAATAAATAAGATTTTAAAAGTTTTTTAAATGTTAAAACGTCTTTTTCATTACGAATATATTGTGGAAGGGCGTTCCACCATAGGGGACCCGTCACAGAGAATATGTCAGCCCTTCTCGTACCAATAATTTTTAGGGAAGGGACTGAAAGAAGGTTCTGACCAGTAGAGCGAAGTAAGCGTTGTGTGCTATGAGGTATTAAGAGTCTAGATATGAATTGGGGTTCCTCTGAAGCTAAAGTTTTAAAGATGAGCAGTGTTATTTTAAAAGTGATTCTATGGCTAATGGGGAGCCAATGAGAATCTATCAATAATGGTGAGACATGATCATATTTCCTGGCGTTATACGTTAATTTTATTGCAGTATTTTGAATCAGTTGTAATCTCCTTAATTCTTTCTGTGAAATATTAAGAAAGAGAGCATTGCAATAATCGAGTTTTGAAATTACTAAAGAATGGATTAATATTTTAATAGAGTTAGGGTTCAAAAATTTGGATATTGATCTAATAAGACGTAGTTTGAAAAAGCAGGATTTAACAGTAAGAGAAATATGATCATGGTAGGTAAGTTTTTCGTCGATTAATACACCAAGGATTTTAACTGAGGGAACTAAATTTAGTGTAGTATTATTGAGGATGAATGAGTTTGACAGAGTTATATCATTTTTCCAAGTGAATAATACAGCTTTAGTCTTCTTTATGTTAAGAGCCAATTTATTTGTATTAAGCCAGGTATGAATTATTTCCAATTTGTGGTTAATAGATTTGATATCTCTATCACATTTGGGATCTAAAGGATGTAAAAGTTGAACATCGTCCGCGTAGGCGAATGGAGTGAAGCCTATGGATTGACAAATGCTTAGCAGTGGAGAAAGAAATATGTTAAACAGAAGAGGAGATAAGGTGGATCCTTGAGGGATACCGAATGTGGAAGAATAAGTTTTAGACAAATCTTACCTGACAACCCTTCAGCAATATCATTTATAAAAATGTTAAAAAGAACAGGCCCTAGAACAGAACCTTCAGGCACACCTTTCTTCAAAGCGATCTCCATTGATCACTACCCTCTGTTGCCTTCCACTCAACCAGTTCCTGACCCAGCCCATCACTTTGGGACCCATCCCATGGGCACTCAGTTTATTTATTAGACGTCTGTGTGGAACACTGTCAAAGGCTTTGCTAAATCTAGCACACATCCTCTGTCCAATTCTCTGGTCACCCAGTCTAAGAAATTGATCAGATTTGTCTGACAAGACCTAACTCTAGTGAATCCATGTTGCCTCCAGTCCTGTAATCCACAGGATTCCAGAAACTTGACCATTCTTTGTTTTAAAAGTATTTCCATTAATTTGCTTACCACAGAAGTCAGACTTACTGGCCTGTGATTCCCTATTTCTTCCTTACTTCCACTTTTGTGGAGAGGGATCACATCCGCCCTTCTCCAGTCTAGAAGGTCCAATAGTCTATCGTTCCCTTTGTCTAGTATGTTCCAGAAGTCATAAATAATGTCCGCTAACACCATTTATGTGCTGTGAAATTTTCTGAATCCTGATTGGTCAGGGGAGAGGGTGTTCTATCTGTCAACAAAGGCTAGGAGTTGTGATAGTACAGTCTTTCCTTTTTTTATTATTTATTTATCATTTTACAATACATATCAAGCATAAAACTTGTACAGAAAGCAAAATCCAAGCCAATAATTAATTACTTCAATCTAAGAAACATATAATCAGTAAAAAAGAAGAAAACAATTATGCTTAAAATTCAGCTCAAGTACTCATTGGATCCAAAATATAACTAATGCGAGATTAATTAACAATATGTCATAAAGAAGTATAGGACTGCCAATTAAGCTGAGGCAGGTTACCCCATAATATAACCAATCTAGGGCTTAGCTCTTATCTTTTTCTTTTTCCAAGCGTGACAGCAATAAAAAAGTTGTCAACTGAAAGGGCTCAAAGAAAACATTTTTGAGAAGAATAATTCACTATACATTTGCATGGGTGATGAAGATAAAACGTTGCCCCTAAGGCTAAGACTCCAGGTTTTAAAAGTAAAAATTCTCTACGACGCCTCTGGGTATCTCTCGCCAAGTCTGGATACATTTGTATTTTCATCCCATGAAATTATTTGTTTATTTTGAAAGAAGGGTCTTAATAACCAATTTTTATCTGGTGCCAAAGCAACTGTTAGTAATAAAGTTCCAGGAGTAAACGATTCCTTATCAGACATTTCCAATAAATTAGATACATTCAAATTTTCCCCCTGTATAATTTCTTGTTGTTTTTGTTTCTGTTGATTATTAGGGAGATAATAAGCTTGAGTAAGTGGAGGTATCATCTCCTCTGATATTCCCAAAATTTCTATCATATATGTTTTCAATATTTCTCTAGGAATTACCGTCTGAATCCTAGGGAAGTTAACCAATCAAATTATTACTGCGGAAAAAGTTTTCCAAAAATTCAAGCTTCCTTCTAAGATTAGTATTGTCTTTAATTAAAGTTTCTTGAATTTGTTTAACCTTTATTATCTCCTGATTAATGTCTCCAATGCCTTCTTTAAATTCTTTTACTTCCTGTTTCAAATTTCTAATATCAGTGGAATGAACATTTATTTTTCCTTCTAGCTGTTGAATTTGGGGATTTATTAAGTTAGGTAGACTGGCTACCAGATCCCAGATAGAGTCAAGTGTTACCTCTCGGGGCTTCTGTAACAAAGGCAACTGCAAACGTTTACTTTCCTCACCAGTCGTTCTTCTCTCACTGTCACTTCCCTGGTTTCAACCATCCCCAGAAGCTGTTGATTCCTCGATTTCTGCTCCAAGACTCTCCTGAGATTGCAGGGAGTCCGGCTCCAAGCTCCCCTCAGCGTTGTACCCGGCCTCCAGGGCAAAGCGAGTTTCCTCCTCTGAAAACTCCCCCGCCTGCGGGGAGCTGGTAACTTGAGGATTAGGGGGCGGTGCCCTTGTGTTGGGACTCAGAGTTGTCTCCAGGCCCAAAGAGAGCGCCTCCGTCTCGCCCATCCGGGATGTCTCCTGCGGGCGAGTCACTGGCTGCCGAAGGGTTCCTTGCATGCGTCGGAAGAGCTCCTCCACAGTGCCCAATGATAGTACAGTCTTTTCAAGGATCTTGTAGATGAAGGGGAGGTTGGAGGCCAGTCTGTAGTTGCCAGGCTCGTTTGGACCCTGATTTCTCAAACTGGTGTCCTTTCTCAATGGAGTGTGCAACCAAAGGTTTATCATCAATCTTTCTATTGATTATACTCCTGTATTCCACAAACTTTTTGTTGAATTCTCTTTTGGTCTTTCCAATGTATACCATGTTATAAGGGCATATACTACACCTTTACTTTTACAATTTACGAACTGTCTTAATTCATACTTTATTGTGTCATATTGTATTAGTATCAACAAAGACTTTGCATCGCACATTCACTTGGCACACCAAACAAGTTCAACACTTAAAGTGCCCATGTGGTAATTTTCAAAGCGTCCAGGGCTGATGGAACCAAGAAATCCTGTTTCTCTTGTAAGCAGCAATAAAACCTCTATTATTAAAATGATCTAAATGCTATGAATGAACCAATGTTTCCTGATGATCTTGATTTCTTTAGACAAATGAGTAAAGGGCAGCATGCAAACAATATTCATTTTCTTAACCTTTGATTTTGGTTTTAATAGTTCCTGTCTTTCAAGATCCTTGGCTTTCATGAAACATCTGTCCACATATTCTGCTGGATACCCTTTATCCAGAAAATGACTGCACATCTCTAATAATCTTTTTTCAAAAGTTGTAGGGCCTGAACACAAACGCTTGTTCCTGAGAAATTGACTATAGGTTAAATCATAATCATACATAAGAAAAGATAGAGCCATAGATGCCATAACTCTGTACCTGTCCCACGGTTAACCACGGATATCATCCCTGTGTCATTCTCTATTAGAAACTATAACTTGACCAGTGCACTGCACTTAGCACCTTGCTGAATGCTTTAGTCTGATTTATTCAGGGCTGTAGATTAGTCTAGCTCAATCAGTATGCATTTTTACTGATTTTATTATGATATTTTTTATTTATGGTATTACTTTTTCTGTACATCTCTTTGGGTTGAAAAATGTTTAAGGAAGGCATTTTATAAATGCAATATACTTTAATATATATTGATAGCGCAGTTTAATTATTTACTTTTTTTATCTTGCATCATGAGAAGAAGTTGCATTTCTTTTTTTCTGATATGTTTTGGTGAGAAATCCATTAGCTTTGTGTATTAAGAATTGTTCAAACTAGATATTTTTAGTTTCTTCTAGCGTTGCAGTGGATGCAGCTGAAGGTGTAATTAAACAGTCCTTTTATCCTATCTAAACTGCCTGCCCACTCTGCTTCATGTACTTAAATAGTGATTGAATCCTGATTGGGAGCAGGAATTTCATATGAGCTTGCTCATTTAGGGGATAATTTTGTAACTAAGCACATGCATAAGTAATGCAGACATAATTTTCCCTGTGTAGATACCAGAAAAATTTCCAAAACAAAAGCGTGCAGGTACTTCTATTTTCAAACTGATTTTAGCTGGTTTATCTGCTGTGCTCTCCCCCATTTCACATGTTGTTGTGCAATTGTGACAGAAAACTGAACAATGATTTGAATTCAGATAAGCAGATTCACTTGTTAATTTACAAAACTATTTACAGAGTAATTGAATAAACAAAGAATACTGTATACTGCAAGATGAAATGGAATTAAAGTGTAGTCATCAAGGTGCAGTAAAAGTCAGGTTTTTATCATACATTAAGGGCACTTTTACAAAACTGCGTTAAGCACCTAGATAGTAAGTCAGTACAGGTCGCCTAAAGATAGGTGCTAAGTGCAAATTCTATATTGTCAATAATGTTCACAAGCCCACACACTACTCCTATCCCAAAGAATGATCAGAAAGCCATGCCTATTCCGATAAAGTAGTGGCCACAGTATAACTTAGTAACAATTCAAATACATAGAAACATGATGGCAGATAAAGGCCAAATGGCCCATCCAGTCTGCCCATCCATAGTAACCATTATCTCTTCCTCTCTCTAAGAGATCCCATGTGATTATCCCAGGCTTTCTTGAAACCAGACAAAGTCTCTGTCTCTAACACATCTACCGGGAGATGCATCTACCACCCTTTCTGTAAAAAAGTATTTCCTTTGATAACTCCTGAGCCTATCACCTCTTAACTATGCCCTCTTATTCCAGAGCTTCCTTTCCAATGAAAGAAACTTGACTCATGTGCATTTATATCACATAGGTCTCCATCATATCTCCCATCTTCCGCCTTTCTTCCAAAGTATACAGATTGAGATCTTTAAATCTGTCACCATATGCCTTATAACGAAGACCACACACCATTTTAGTAGTATTCCTCTGGACCAACTACATCCTTTTTATATGTTTTTGAAGGTTTGGCCTCCAGAATTCTATACAATATTCTAAATGAGGTCTCACCAGTGTCTTATACAGGGGCATCAATACCTCCTTTATCGTACTGGCCATACCTCTTCATATGCACTCTAGCATCCTTCAAGCTTTTGCCATCACCTTTTCAAGCTGTTTGGCCACCTTAAGATCATCACATGCAATCACACCCAAGTCCTGCTCTTCTGTCATGCACATAAGTTCTTCACCCCCTAGGCCTAAACTGTACTGTTCCCTCAGGTTTTTGCAGACCAAATACATGGCCTTGCATTTCTTAGCATTAAAATGTAGCTGCCAAATTTCAAACCATTCTTCAAGCTTCTCCAAGTCTTTCTTCATGTTATTCACACCATCCTGAGTGTCTGCTCTATTGCAGATTTTGGTATCATCCGCAAAAAGGCAAATTTTACCCGACAGCCCTGCAGAAATATCATTTATAAAAATGTTTAAAAAAATAGACCCTAGAATAGAACCTTGAGGCACACATAAGAAGATAAGAATTGCCGCTGCTGGGTCAGACCAGTGGTCCATCATGCTCAGCAGTCTGCTCACGCGGCAGCCCTTAGGTCAAAGATCAGTGCCCTAACTGAGTCTAGCCTTATCTGCGTACGCTCTGATTCAGCAGGAAGTTGTCTAACTTTGTCTTGAATCCCTGGAGGGTGTGTTCCCCTATAACAGCCTCCAGAAGAGCGTTCCAGCTTTCCAACACTCTCTGGGTGAAGAAGAACTTCCTTACATTTGTGTGGAATCTATCCCCTTTTAACTTTAGAGATTGCCCTCTCATTCTCCCTACCTTGGAGAGAGTGAAAAACCTGTCTTTATCTACTATGTCTATTCCCTTCATTATCTTGAACGTTTTGATCATGTGCCCTCTCAGTCTCCTCATTTTAAGGGAGAAGAGGCCCTGTGTCTCTAATCTCTCACTGTACGACAACTTCTCCAGCCCTTAACGATTTTAGTCACTCTTCTCTGGACCCTTTCGAGTAGTACTGTGTCCTTCTTCAAGTACGGTGACCAGTTCTGGACGCAGTATTCCAGGTGGGGGCATACCATGGCCAAGTACAGTGGCCTGATAACCTTCTCCAATCTGTTTGTGATCCCCTTCTTAATTATTTCCAGCATTCTGTTCGCCCTTTTTGCTGCTGCCGCGCATTGCGCAGATAATTTCATCGACTTGTCGACCAGTACTCTCAAGTCTCTTTCATGGGGGGTCTCTCCGAATACCGCACCGGACCTCCTGTATTTGTATATAAGATTTTTGTTACTGACATGCATCACCGTACGGCCCATTTCTTGAGCGTGTTTATGTCACGTTGCAGGCAATCCTTCTGCATCTTCACTACTCTGAATAACTTCGTATTGTCTGCATATTTTATCACCTCGTTCTTCGTACCAATTTTCAGGTCATTTATAAATATGTTGAAAAGCACAGGTCCAAGCACTGAACCCTGTGGCACTCCACTCGTGACACTTTTCCAGTCCGGGTATTGTCCATTTACCCCATTCTCTGTTTCCTATCCGCCAACCAGTTTTTAATCCACGTGACTATTTCACCCTCGATTCCATGGCTCACAATTTTTCAAAGTAGTCGTTCATGCGGGACCTTGTCGAACTCCTTCTGAAAATCCAGATAAACAATGTCGACCGGGTCACCCTTGTCTATCTGTCTATTAACTCCCTTGAAGAAGTGCAGCAAGTTCATCAAGCAAGATCTTCCTTTGCTGAAGCCGTGCTGGCTGGTCCTCATCAGATTGTGTCCGTCAAGGTGGTCAATGATGCAGCCCTTTATCAGCGCCTCTACCATCTTTCCCGGTACCGAAGTCAGACTCACCGGTCTGTAGTTTCCTGGATCTCCCCTCAAACTTTTCTTGAAGATTGGTGTAATATTTGCCACTTTCCAGTCTTCCGGATTCCTTCCCTATTTGATCGACAGATTGGTTATTAGTTGAAGCAGTTCAACTATAACCCCTTTCAGTTCCTTGATTACCCTCGCATGGATGCTATCCGGTCCAGGGGATTTATCGTTTTTAAGCCTATCAATCTGCTTGCATACCTCTTCTAGATTGACCATCGACCCAGTTTCCCATCTTTGTTTCTTGTGTATAGCCTGTCGGCTTCCGATATGTTGTGTATATCCTCTTCAGTTAAATACTGACGCAAAAAATGTGTTCAGTTTGTTGGTGATGGCTTTGTCCTCCTTTAGCACTCCCTTTATTCCATGATCATCCAATGGCCCCACCGCTTCCTTCGCAGGTCATTTCCCCTTAATATATCGAACGAACAGCTTGAAGATTTTTGCCTCCTTGGCTATTTTTTCCTCTTAGTCTCTTTTGGCCCCTCTTACCACCATATGATACCTGCTTTGATGTTGTTTATGCTATTTCTAGTTTTCGTCTGTTTTTGACCATTTCCATTCCTTAAAGGAAGTCTTGTCTATGATCGCTTCTTTCACCGCTACAGTGAGCTACGCCAGTTCCTTGTTCTTTTTCCTCTTGGTTCCCTTGTTGATATGCAGTATATATAGGTTTTTCACCTCAGTGACTATGTCCTTAAAAAAGGACCATGCTTGCTCTAGCATTTTTACAGTGGTAATATCCCTTTCCTCAGAGCGATCTCCTTTGATCACTACCCTCTGTCGCCTTCCACTCAACCAGTTTTTAACTCAGTTTATTTATTAGACGTCTATGTGGAACACTGCCAAAGGCTTTGCTAAAATCTAAATACACCACATCTAGCGCACTCCCTCTATCCAATTCTCTGGTCACCCAGTCAAAGAAATTGATCAGATTTGTCTGACAAGACCTGCCTCTAGTGAATTCATGTTGCCTCCGGTCATGTAATCCACAGGAATCCAGAAACTTCCTTCTCTGTTTTAAAAGCATTTCCATTAATTTATTTACCACAGAAGTCAGATTTACAAGCCTGTAATTCCCTACTTCTTCCTTACTTCGACATTTGTGGAGAGGGACCACATCCGACCTTCCAGTCTTCTGATAACACTCTCAACTCTAGAGACTCGTTGAAAAGGTCAGTCGGCGGAGCTACCAAAACTTCCATAAGTTCCTTCAGCACCCTTGGATGTACACCATCTAGCCCCATCACTTTGTCTACTTTTATTTTAGCTAACTCCTCACAAATACAACTCTCTGAAAATTGATCAGGGTCTATAACTCCTCCATTCATATTCATGTTGGTCATCTGCGGTCCCGCTCCGGGTGCTTTAGCCATCAACACAGAACAGAAATATTTGTTAAGCAATTAGGCCTTTATCAGCTTCTACATATTCCTTCCCTTCACCTTTGAGTCTCACAATGCTACTTTTGCACTTCTTCCTATTACTAATATATCTAAAAAAAAAGTCTTGTCTCCCCGTTTATGTCAGCTATTTTTTTCTTCCATTTGCATCTTTGCTTTCCTGACTACACGACCATCTTCTCTTAAATTTTCCAGATATTTTTGCCTGTCTTTCTTTCTGTGATCTTTTCTATTTTATGAAAGCTAACCTTTTATTCCTTACCTTCTTAGCTACTACTTTTGAGAGCCAAAGTGGCCTTCTAACTAAACAACAAAATACCTAACTAATTAAGGAACTTATTGCTAACTATTACCCAGGCCCACTGTAAAATACACAACATTCCTATTGCGTAAAGGAAAGACTGTTGAAGTTCTTCCTTGCTTTTTCTATGACATGCTGTAGTTGCCATTGAAACATTACCCTCCCCCCCACCCACTCACACTTTTAATAAACATGAACACATGACATTTAAATAATATGATCCGTCCTGTTGAAATCTGGTTCAGACAATGCCCTTTGAGTTCTGTCCAGTCCATTTGCCCGCACTAGCCATAGAAGCTAATGTCTATTAAATTATGCCTTCATCCTTTATAAGAATGTGCCATACAAACAAAGATAGAAAACAAAACAACAACACATTTTTAGATTGAATCAGTTTGGACAGACTGGATGGACCAGTGGGGTCTTTATCTGTCATCATCTACTATGTTACATATGTTCACACATAGTTATGCACCAAAACCATATAAGACCTCTAGCTTTCTTAATTACGATATACTATCTAATCTAATCTAATCTTCCATTTGTGTATTGCTCTAACCTAAACAGGCTCTAGGTGACTTACAGAAAAAGGGAGATAGGGAGGAGGATGCGGTGAAGGAAGGGAGGGGGTAGGGGAAGGACTACTAGAAGGAGAGGTCGAGATAGAGGGAGTTGGAAGGAAGCTAATAATATCAATTGTCAAAAAAAAAGAGTTTTCAGTTTCTTGTGGAATATACTTGGGCCTTGGGTTAAAAACTGCTATTGCTGTGACTGAATAGCTGCCATGATTGTGTGTTATGACATAACATTGAGAATCACACAAAGAGAGAAGGGAAAAAAAAGAGCATGGTTTGTGAAGGTGTACGACCAAAGGTGAGGCGTGCAATAGCACGCACATGATGATACTTTTTCCCAGCACTCCCTTAGGCACCACCACTACAAATACCCTGTTGACTCAGCTTCCCTTAAATTTGTGTCCTTAGTATCCTCCCAGTGAATTAAGCTACCATTCAGCTTACCACTCTCCTTATTTCTATCCTGTTTTGTCATCCTTTTCAAATCTACCATTATAGCCCTTGTTTTCTTTCTCCCCATCTCCCCTTTCTCCTCCTATCCCCCATCACCTCAACCTGCCTCCTAACCCAGCCCTTGCCCCCTCCCTTCCCTATTTCTACACTATCTCAAAGGCTAGTGTTAGGGGGTACAAACAGAGCAGTTGCCCTGGGCCCCATGACTTTAGAGAGCCCCCAATGACCGCCATGTTTCCCCTTGTCTCTATCCTTATCTAGCACCTCCTGGCCTTCCTGGTCTAACTTTAAAATATAATTATGCTCTACAGAAGATCACTAGGGCTATGGTGATTCTAACAGGCTACCTACGGCTTCTATCAATCTGATGTGGCCCACCCAGGCAGAAACATGACATTGTGTCAAAGATGGGGCGGACTGCGGGAATGGGAAAGTGAAGTGGAGGCCACGGGCAGCCTATTAGAATCACCATAATGATGGTGAGACTCTGCAGAACATAATTACTTTTAAATGTTGGACTGAGAAGGCAAGGGGGATGCTGGATAAGGGTGGAAACATGACAGATGGTGGAGGGGGTTCAAAAAGAGGGGGATATGCTAGACTGAGGGTGGGGGAGGTGAAGGGGAAACATAATGGGACTGGAAACAGAGGAGAGGAAGAGAGATGGTGGACAATGGAATGTAGGGAGGAAAATGAAAGGGAGAGAGGTTTGGAGGGAGGATGAATACAGATATTGGACAGGAGGGCAGTTGGGAAGAGAAAGGAAGAGATGACCCAGGAGTTGGCCAGGAGGGAAAGATATAGGATAGGAGGGTAGTTGAGAAGAAAAAGGGAAGAATATCTTAGACAGTTGTAGTGAGGGAATAGAACAAGAGAGAAGAAAAAAGAAAAATGTATAGCAGACACTGGAAAGCGAATTAGCAGAGCACTGACAAGGAAGCAGAAAAGAGAAACTGGGGTCATGATGATGGAAAAACAAAATTTTCAGACAAAAAAAAAAGTAGAAAAGTGTTTTGTTCTGAATTTATTAATGGGAATACTGTATGTTAGCTTTAGAATATACTAATCCAATGAAATAACTCTAAGATGTTTATTCTTATTTCAGCTCATCATGCTTTATACATATAATCTGATATCTTTGCCGAAGATATTATGTGAGTTGGATGACAGCAGCAGTGAGTGGATCCCTGACGAAGCTAGTGCGAAACATGTCGGGTCCAACCATTAAGTCCACCAATATATAACTGAGGTTGACTATTGCCAAGATAAGTAACAACTATCAAATGCAAATAAATATTAACTTAATTTACATAAATAACTATTTAATTACAACTTTTGAGAATGAACAAAAAATGCAAATCTTTAAGCCGTGACCAGTGAGGATTTAACACATAATTCTCCCCGTGAAAAACTGCATATGGGACGGTGGAGTGGTGTTTCTGAGGTTTTCGGCAAAGATAGCATATTATATGTATAAAGCATGAAGATTTGAAATAAGAATAAACATCTTAGAGGTATTTTATTGGGTTGGTAGATTGGAAACTCTAAGTTGAAATAGCATATCAGCCATTTAGATTGAATAACTTTAGAATATATGCATCACAGTTGTTTTTTGTTATTGCATTTAGTGGTGAAGCCAGATGTTTGATGGGGGAAGGGCTTGAGCCCAAAATATATGGACACCAATTTTCTCCCTGCCCAAATACAAAATACTATATAAACACTTAAGCTGGCAGGGATCCCCAAACCCCACCAACTAAAGACCACCTCCTTTAAAGCAGCCATAAATCTGCAAGTTCTGCAACTGGTGGCAATATCCCTGAGTTGTCACTGCATGCAAGAAAGCCAAGCAGTCAGGGGCTGCTACAGCTCTGAAATACTGCTGCTGGCAGCAGAGCTTGGGAGATTTCTGGTTGCTGGACCTATGGGTGAGAAGGTGGCCATCAACCATAGCAAGGGAAATGTTAATTGGGTGGGTTAACCTCCCCACCCCACACACACATACACTTTGTGGTTGTACCACTGATTGTGTTCAGTACAAAATTTAGTGCATTTCTAGTTCTTCAATGTTGTAATACTGTCTAAGTGTACCTTCTTGAAGATCCCAGTTTAATTTTGGTGATTTATATTTCTAATTTGTGATACCTTGTTCTGTATTTGGTAAAAATCTGTCTGTGCCTTGTGTGTGAAGAAGTATTTAAAAATTGTTTTATGTGTGGTAGTAGTGGTAAGTCAGGAAATAGGGGGAAGGGGAAAGAAGGAGAAAGGATTGGGGTTCCCTCCTCAATTTTTGCCCTGGGCCTCTATATATATCTATCACTGGTCCTGCCTGAGTTGTTGACCTATGATTGGTTTGTAGATGGCAGCCTCTATCTAGACAGCCACCTTATGTCTTAATCACTGCTATAGAATGCTAGCTGGTGTAATAATTGTAGTTCTGCATGTAACTGTTTATTTATTTAGATTTATCAACTACTTTTTCATGAAGAGATTGACCCAATGCATTTACAATATATTGTATACTAATCAGGTACTCTTAAGTACTTTTCCTATCTGTCCTGGCAGACTCACAATCTAACTGTGGAACCTGGGGCAATAGAGGGATTAAACGACTTGCCCAGGGGGATCAAACTCACAACTTCAGGGTGCTGAGGCAGCAGCTCTAACCACTAGACCACTCCCTCCCTTCCTTAGTGTGTAAGTGCTGAGCATACCCCTAACCTGCCAATTACTACTACTATTAATTATTTCTATAGTGCTACCAGGCATACACAGCGCTGTACAGAGTCACAAAGAAGAAAATCCCTGCTCGAAAGAACTTAGAATCTAAATAGACAAGACAAACAAACAGGATGTCATGAAACAGTTCAGGGGAATGGTTAATCTGCTGGTTAGGATGGTGGGCAGTGGGGAGCAGTAGTAGTACAGTAATTAGTGTCAATTAGCACCTATTTTAGCAATTAAATTACATTTGTAACAGACAGTATTCTATAACCTGTGTGCAAGATTTTTGCATGAGAGGTTCAATATATAATTTCCCACATGGTGACTGCTAGTCCAGAGCTACCTTAAGTGGCTTTATGGTCACTTAGGGCTAGATTCACTAAGCAAACTGATCGTGTACCGATTGGTTTGCGATCCCTTAGCAACCAAATTCCCCACCGGCCTGATTCACTTACCTTTCTGCCGACTATCCTCCGATCCGTACATGCAAATGAGGGGAGGGACATTCAAAAGTCTGATTGGGCTGGCCGATCAACTCCAAAAGCGACTGCTGGGAACCAGTTTTTCAGTGGTTTCCGACTGCATATCCTGCTCTCTGCCCCAACTCAAGCACAAATCACCTGCTCTCTGCCCCGAAGTCCTGCCACCCTGCACTGCCCTTCCCCGCCCTGTGAGCCCGTGGTTCCTCCGATTGCCCCATCTGCATATTTTACTTTTGTGAATTTGTCGGACCTGTGGATTGGGCCCAATTGGGCAGGTTAGTGAATCTGGCCCTTAGTAGTTACTATATGGTAAACTGCTCGTTAAGTGCTCTTTATATCAAGAGGCATGGTATAGGTGGAGAATGGGAATAGAAGACATTTGTTGCAATTAATATGTGCTAACTAATGTGGAGTTAATATAGGACCACTTACTTCCTCCTCAATAAGAAGCACTAATTGCTTCCATGCTAATTGGGAGCAGGTACCAATGTGTTAGTGCATGAGCTGCAATACTACTACTATTAAATATTTCTATAGCACTACCAGATGTATGCAGCACTGTACAAAGTCACAAAAAAGAATAAAACAGTCCCTGCTCGAAAGAGCTTACATTCTAAACAGACAAGACAGACAAACATAATGTGACCATACATCCAGTTTTGAACGGGACCGTCCCGTTTTTAGATCGCCTGTCCCGTTGTCCCGACGCACAGCTTCGGAACGCCGAAATGTCCCGTTTTCAGAGAAAGCGTCCTGAAGCTGTGCATGGGGACAACGGGACAGGTGATCACGGAGCCTGAGCTCTCTCCCTGCTTCCCCGCCTGCCTGCTGCTGCTGGAACTGCAGGAAAGGAAGGTCCAGGTGCCGGTCCACAAGCCTTCTCCCCTACATCAATTCCGACATCAGAGAGGAAGTTCCAGGCCAGCCAGGCAGCAATTGGCTGTCCCGGACCTTCTCTCTGATGTAAGAATTGATGTCAGGGGAAAGCAGTTGCAGCAACAGTGGGCAGGAAGCAGCAGAAAGCAGTGGGTGGTGGCAGACCAGGGAGAGGGAGTTGTAAGCAATGTTCCCTCTAATTTTTCATAGGCTGTGTGCGCAAAAAATTTCATCTGTGCGCATTTTAAAGAAAAACTAAATTTGGGTGCGCTATAAAAATGATTGCCAGAGGGCCCGGAGTTCAGTTATGGGCATTTATGGGCAGGTCTTTGAGTTTAGTCTGAATTAACGAAAACACAATGTAATTTTAGTTACACTTTATGTAACATAAAGTCTCATTTCAATAAACATAAATTGAAATGTTTCATTGAGCACTACCTATAAATAAGGTATCATTGTACTTTATACTTAAAATTTAGAAAATAACAGCAATTTAGTTTTAAAAGTTTTTCCCTGCGATCTTTCATATTTATCCAGTCCGAATAAATTCTGTCAAGATCTGTTGAGGCTCCATCTTGAAGGTGACACTTAACACGCATCAGCATTTCCAAATACTCTAAATGTAAACGATTCCTTTGTTTAGTCTTCATACTGTTCATTAGACTAAAACCATACTCACAATCTGAACTAGATGCTAAGAATGTGGCACCAATGTCCATCAATTTTGCTAAATCTGTAAATTGATCATTCTGAAATGCAAATTTCGTCATATCTGGAAAGCTGTTTATCAGATTGCTTTTGATTTTTTCTGCAACAAGGAATTTAAAGTCATTGTATTGCTGAATAATAACACTTTCCTCCGGAAGAAATTGTTTATACTTTAAACAAAGAGATCTGATATGTCCATTTCCGAAATCAAAGTCGCATTGTGATATTGCTGTACAGTCAAAAGCAGACCATTCCTCAACTTCATTTTCAGGAAATCTTTCACCCAGGAGCAAACATAGGATGTTGATGAAGGTTAATATGGAATTAGTATCCACTGAAACTTTTTCTCCAGACCTCATCCTGTAGTCAAGAAGACTGTTGACTTTATCACTCCACTTAACCTTGTCGCCTAAGTATTGCATTCGAAGTTTGTTCAATTTACCCTGTGCAAGATGATAAGCTTCCAATGGTGTCAAACCATGTTTTTGAAATGCCATGGTTAAGGAAGCCAGTTCTGATAAGACATCATTCAAAACTTCAAGTGTAATATGAAATTGTTCACTGTTCAGCTTCTTATAGCAGTACTTTGCAATAGGATCATTATCTTTGTCTTCTTCAAAATATTTTAACAAGGGATTATAATTGCTTTAAGTGCAAAGTGTCTAGATAACCAGCGCACTTCATTCAGAGGTCTGAAAGCAATTGATTCACATTCAGATGCATCTGCTATTTCTTGAAATTTGCATCGTTTAGTAGAAGACCGACAGAACACCGTGTACACAGTTCTCATTATAGTTTCTACTTCTTTCATCAATTTTACTTCTTTCCATGAATCAGAAAGTCTCAAATCTTCCCGATGTGCAACACAATGTGGAATGTGGAATGTCTTTTCTCATGTTTCCTATAGAATTCCCTAATTGCTGTTACTATTGATGTAGCATCACATGCTTCCAACTGTAGCATCCCACCAAACGATGTCCTGTACTCATTTGAATTGACTGGCCGATACTTAAAGTAGAGTATTAAGTACTTGTTGACAGAAATGTCTGTGCTTTCATCAACAGTTAACGTATGATACGTTGCTAATTTAATGTCTGCCATACGATTATCATGCACGATGCCATTGATAATTCCAAGAAATTCAAATGCAGAGTTTTTGGTTCTCCAGCTATCAGGTATACTAACATACTTCGCCATGTGCTCATTGATATCTTGAACAAAGAGCATTGAGATATTCATCTTAATGGCCAGCACAACACTGTCGACAAGAACCTTAATTTCATCAGGACAGGAATGCTTCCATTCATTACTAATTTGCCTGTTTTCTTTTTTGGTTGGGCTTTCAAGCAACATGTTAACCAGTCCCCCTCTTAAATTCGGATTTTTACTTCTGAGTTTCCTAATACTATCGGTATGAGATTTACTTGATAGATGGCGTTTCAGAAAGTCCAGTTTCCAAACATCATCCCATATTTTTCCAGTAGAGAATTTTCCAGTTGCTTTGGCATCTTGACAATAACAACACACAACTCCATCATCTTCGTCATAGGTAAATATTTCACACAGTCGAACACGCATCATGTTTCAAGATTCCGGTGTCTCCGTTTCAACAATTTCTTCAAGCCATTCAGACCTAAAAGCTGTTGCAGCTCTCTTGCGTTTTACACTTTTCACCATTCGTGGTTTAGACATTTTAAGAGTTATATCTGGTTGCAATTTAATAAACGAATAGTTATACAACCGCAGTACCACGCTGCACACTACGATTCCACGAAATAAATAATATGGTGAAACTTCAGGAAGTCAAAGAATCAGAAGTGTTTCATATCCTATGGGCCATAGCCTATGGCCCTATGGGGCACGTGACGTGTCAAATTCAACTGCTACAGATAACGGAATCACGTGAATGACTTAAAATTTATATTATAGCACTTCAATAAATGTGATAAATGGGAAATCGGAACATCTGGTTTTCTGCAACATTTCATTTTAGCAGTGAAAATCATTTTAGGCAAAAATTTATTTTTTTGTGTGCGCTATTTTAATTTGTGTGCGCAGGTTCGGCAAGTTGTGTGCATGCGCACAAGCACACAGCTTAGAAGGAACATTGGTTGTAAGCAGAAGAATCAGCAGTATGCCAGGCTTTGGCAATGGAGGGAGGCAGACAGGCAGGCTGGCTTCAGCGCAGCAGAGAGGGAGGCAGTTCCTCACTGCAGGCCAATCCTCTCCAGCTGCTCATGGCATTCACATGGTGCCAGGCCTGGGTGATGTCAGTACTGGTGGCTGGTATGCTTTGCTCTTTCTGTTGGGCTCTGAGGTTTGGACACATTCGTGCAGCGCATGTCGTTTTAGGACAGCCGAGAACCTGTATCTGTGTTCCAGCAGCACAATACTGAAACCTGAGAGATGCCAAAAAGGCTATAACCTTTATGTTAGATTGTTAGATTCCACATTTGTTCCAGTCCATTACACTCCCATGGCTTTTTTTTTCCAACTAGGATTGAACTTGCAACCTTCCAGTTCTGAACAAGCACTGAACCACTGTGCAGCAAGTCGATCTGCGGTAGGAGATCCCTGCTTCCTTTCTCCCGGGCCTGCTTAGACATACTGGACATTAAAAGTCAGAGGTTTGTCACACAACATACCGTAAAACATTCCCCAGTGGCATGTTAAAGCCATGACCTCTGTAATACAGAGCTATCCTCAGGCAGGCTGGCTGGCTGGCTTCAGGTGAGAGGTGGGACAAAGGATGGAGGGCAGTGAGGGGACATAGGAAGGAGAGAGAGGGGCAGAGAAAAGGGGGGGGGGGTTGTAAGCAGAAGAAAGACTAGAGAGAGAAAGGCCTAGACAAAAGAGGAAAGACAGGAGGCAGATGCTGGACTATGGGAGATGCAGTCAGAAGAAACAGAGGGGGAGAGACCCTGAGGAAGAACAGAGAGATAGAAGATCATAACAGAGGAGGGAGAGAGGGGGAGACCTGGAACAAAGGTGGTGGTAGGTACAAAGGAGAACTGACACTGGATCTGTGGAGGGCAACAGAGGGAAAAGAGAGACCTGGACTCAAAGGGGATGGGGGGGGGATGGATTGTGAAAGAAATGTTGAGAAAGAAAGGAAGGAAGGAAAGACGCACAGTCAGAAGGAAGTGCAACCATGAAATCACCAAACAACAAAGATAGGAGAAATGATTTTATTTTCAATTTAGTGATGAAAATGTGTCAGTTTTGAGAATTTATATCTGCTGTCTATATTTTGCACTATATTTGTCTATTTTTCTATAATTACTGAGGTGACATTGCATATTTTAAAGTCAGCTGCCTTGACATATTTTGAAAAAAAAAACGGAATATAAATGATAATTAACATTTTCTCTGCGTACAGTGTGCTTTGTGTATTTTTTTAATTTTATGGTTACCATTATGAATTAATAAGATATTGTGTGCACATGAAAAATGAATGGAAGAAATTGGGGGTGGGGCTTGGGCGGGATTGGGGGTGGAACTGAAAATTAATAGATATCCCGTTTTGATGAAAAAATATATGGTTACACTAGACAAATAGGATGTCATGGATACAGTTAAGGGGAACAGTTAATCAGTTGCAAAACATATCAAGAACAGCCCTCCAAATATCACACACATACTGTAAAATAATGCACAGCAAAATGATATGGAGTGGAGGAGTGGCCTAGTAGTTAGGGTTGCAGCCTCAGCACCCTGAGGTTGCAGGTTCAAGCCCAGCACTGTTCCTTGTGACCCGTGGCAAATAACCAACATTCCATTGCCCCCAGGTATATTAGTCAGATTGTGAGCCCAATGGGATAGATGGAAGGAATTTCTAAATGTAAACCACATAGGCTATTATAAGTGATCTATTAATTCTAAAATAATTTAAATAAATAAACTATAAGTAGGTACTTTAACATTTGGCTGTCAATCAGCATCTTCCTGTTGGCCATGTGTACAGTAATGTTCAGCAGTACTGTAACAGAAATTCTGAGGTTACTGCCAACCATAGAATAATTTGCCTATCGATGGCCACCAGGCTTCAGCTCTGCTAACCTTTACCAAACCTTAGATATTATCTATATTAGCTGTACCTAACTGTTAGAGCAGCAGGCTGAGAATCAGGGAAGCCCGGGTTCAATTCTCACTGATGTTCCATAACATCTTGGACCCTCCATTGCAAAACCTAAATTGTAAGCTCTCCAGGGACAGAAAAATGCCTACTGTACCTGAATGTAACATGTCTTGAGCTATTACCGAGAAAGGTTTGGTGTAAATCCAATTTAATATTAGGCATAATGTGAAGTAATACAAAACACTACATATGTCACTCAGGACCTACAGAACAATTGCAACATACCATAATAGTAGTCATTATCACAAGTCATACAACAAGGACGTAATTAGGAAAAAAAAAAGCACTACAATGGACGCTAGATCATCAATACACTGATTGGAAAACTAAACAAGACAGATTAATACAGATTAATCCTACAATCAATGATAACAGAAAGCCATTCTTTTTCACACATGCAGAATACAGACCCTCACCCAGTATAGAATAAGTAACCAAAACCTAAAAACAGAAATAAAAATTAAACTGAACCCCCAAGAAGTCAGACTCTGCATATAGTGTAACACTAGAGAAAGATACGTAAACTGTGATGCATGGCCCCCTGTACTTTGCAAAATATAAAGAGATCAGATGTAAATTTCAAATATTGGTTTATTCCAATTACTGCATTTCAAACTAACAAATACAAATAATACAAGAAATGGAAAATATGATACCATTTCATTGGCCTTCGAATACAGGATGTCTGGTGCAGTATTTAGAGAGACCTCCCCAGGAAAAAGACTTGGGAGTACTGGTCGACAATTCAATGAAGCTGTCTGCATAATGTGCGATGGCGACGCAAAGGGTGAACAGAATGCTAGGAATGATTTAGAAGGGGATCACGAACAGATCGGAGAAGGTTATCATTCCGCTGTACAGGGCCATGATATGGTCCCATCTGGAATTCTGCGTCCAACACTGGTTGCCGTACATGAAGAAATTCACGGTAGTACTCGAGAGGGTCCAGAGAATAGTGACTAAAATGGTTAAGGGGTTGGAGGAGTTGCCGTACAATGAGAGATTAGGGAAGCTGGGCCTGTTCTCTCTTGAAAAGAGGAGACTGAGAGGAGACATGATCGAAACATTCAAGATAATGAAGGGAATAGACTTACGGCCTCTTTTACAAAGCCACGATAGCCCAGAAGCCCATAGAGATTTAAAGGGTTTCGGGGCTGTTGCTGCGTGGCAGCCGCTAGCACAACTTTGTAAAAGAGGCCGTTAGTAGACAAAAACAGGTTGTTCACCCTCTCCAAGGTAGAGAGAACGAGAGGGCACTCTCTAAAGTTAAAAGGGGATAGATTCCGTACAAATGTAAGGAAAGTGGTGGAAAGCTGGAACGCTCTTCCGGAGGCTGTTATAGGGGAAAACACCCTCAAGGAATTCAAGACAAATTTAGACAAGTTCCTGCTGAACCAGAATGTACGCAGATAAGGCAAAACTCATGGCACTGATCTTTAACATAAGGGCCGCCACTTGAGTGGACTGCTTGGCATGATGGACCACTGGTCTGACCCAGCAGTGGCAATTCTTATGTTCTTAAATACATTTTTCAATTAGTTTTCAAGGGCCAAAACCCTTTTCCTCAGGTCAGTATAAGTATGCTGCTGTTAAGGTGTACTATTCTGACTTTAGGAAGGTAGTTTTGGTCAAGATAGTCAAAAAAGTATTAAAATTAGTCCAATAAAAAGAAAACATCTCATATCCATTTTCTATTTTATTTATTAACATTTATTAGCACAGCTACTACACTACTTTTATCTTAAATGGAAACTAACATTATTTTTTTTCAGTTGTAGCCCCAGTCTCTGATTTCTGCTTAAGTCTCTCTCGTTTTCTCTTAACTCTCTTGCCAGGATTTCCTGTTTGATGTTTTTCTCTCCTTTTCCTTTCAGCTTTCTGCCTTTACCTAGATTCAATTCTAGCTTACTATCTAGTCCTCAATTTCCCTCTTTTCACTGTGATAGACCCTGGGATAGACTGGAGTATCGGGCACTCAAGTTGCGAGAGAGAGACCAAATTCCTGGAAGCCACGAGGGACTGCTTCCTGGAACAGCTGGTCATGGAACCTACACGAGGAGAAGCTACTCTTGATCTAATCTTCAGTGGACTGGGGGGACCTGCAAAGGAAGTAGCGGTATTAGACCCACTGGGAAACAGCGATCACAACATGATCCAGTGCAGACTAGAACTGGGATCATCCAGGGTGAAAAGAACCACAACAACAGCGCTCAACTTCAGAAAAGGGAATTATGATGCAATGAGGAAAATGGTGGGGAAGAAACTCAACGGCAGCACAAGGAAGGTAGAGTCCGTAGAAAGCGCCTGGACCCTGCTCAAGCGTACGGTGCACGAAGCACAGAACCTGTACGTCCCCAGGTTCAGAAAAGAGTGCAAGAAAAATCGAATAAAGAACCCAGCATGGATAACGGCAGCTGTAAAAAAGGCGATCAGTAACAAGAAAGCATCGTTCAAAAAATGGAAACAGGATCAAACGCAGGAAATTTTTGCAAAAAATTTCAAATCATTCTTCAGGTACGTAAAGGGGAAGCAACCAGCGAGGGAGGAAGTGGGGCCCTTGGATGATGGGGATAGAAAGGGAGTAGTGAGGGAGGAAAAAGAAATAGCTGACAAGTTAAATGACTTCTTTACGTCGGTCTTCACGAGGGAGGACACATCCAACATTCCAGAACCAGAGGAAATAGAAAATGGAGATCAAGATAACAAGCTGGTCAAATTAGAGGTGAGCCAGGAGGATGTCCTCAGGCAGATAGACAAGCTAAAGAGCGACAAGTCGCCAGGTCCGGATAGCATTCACCCAAGGGTGCTCAAGGAATTAAGGAATGAAATAGCAGAGACACTTCAGCAAATATGCAACCTATCCCTAAAAACTGGAGAGATCCCGGAGGACTGGAAAATAGCTAATGTCACGCCCATCTTCAAGAAGGGTTCGAGGGGCGACCCGGGAAACTATAGGCCGGTAAGCCTCACATCGGTCCCGGGAAAGATGATGGAGGCACTGATTAAGGACAGCATCTGTGACCATATCGAAAAAAATGGACAGCTAAGGTCGAGCCAGCATGGGTTCTGCAAGGGTAGGTCGTGCCTCACAAACTTGTTGTACTTCTTTGAGGGGGTAAACAACCAGGTGGACAAAGGAGAACCCATAGACATAATTTACCTAGACTTCCAGAAAGCCTTCGATAAGGTACCACATGAGCGGTTGCTCAGGAAGCTATGGAACCATGGGGTGCACGGGGAGGTCCACCGATGGATCAAAAACTGGCTGGCAGACAGGAAGCAGAGGGTTGGTGTAAAGGGCCATTACTCGGACTGGCAAGGGGTCACGAGCGGGGTTCCTCAAGGATCGGTGCTGGGACCGCTCCTGTTTAACATATTCATTGACGACCTGGAGGAGGGAACAAAATGCGAGGTCATCAAATTTGCAGATGACACCAAACTATTCAGCAAGGTTGAAACCATGGTTGACTGCGAGAATCTCCAAAGGGATCTTACGACATTGGAAGAATGGGCGAAAAAGTGGCAAATGAGCTTCAATGTAGGGAAATGCAAGGTCATGCATATAGGGAGAAGGAACCCGATGTTCACTTACAAAATGGGGGGATCAATGCTAGGGGTCAGTAATCTGGAAAGAGACTTGGGAGTGATGGTAGACACGACATTGAAGGCGTCGGCACAATGCGCCACAGCCTCGAGGAAAGCAAACCAAATGTTAGGTATCATTAAGAAGGGTATCTCGACCAGAACGAAGGAAGTCATCCTGCCACTGTACCGGGCTATGGTGCGCCCGCATCTGGAATACTGTGTACAGTACTGGTCACCGTACCTCAAAAAGGACATGGCAATGCTTGAGGGAGTCCAGAGAAGAGCAACTAAACTGATTAAGGGTATGGAAAACCTTACATACACTGACAGACTGAAGAAGCTGGGGTTGTTCTCCCTGGAAAAGCGGAGACTCAGAGGAGATATGATAGAGACCTTCAAGATCCTGAGGGGCATCGAAAAGGTTGACAAAGACAGATTTTTCAATTTGAAAGAAACCACAAGAACAAGGGGTCACTCGATGAAATTGAAGGGGGACAGGTTTAAAACAAACGCAAGGAAGTACTTTTTCACACAGAGGGTGGTGGACACATGGAACACCCTTCCGGAGGCCGTGATAGGAAATAGCACAGTACAGGGTTTCAAGGAAGACCTGGATAGGTTCCTGGAAGACAAAGGGATTGAGGGGTACAGATAAGAGCAGTGGAAGGTTTAGAGATAACTGTAGAGGTAGGCAATAAAATTAGTCAGGGACCGCTGACCAGGCAATATGCCTGATGGGCCGCCGCGTGAGCGGACCGCTGGGCTGGATGGACCTCTGGTCTGCCCCGGCGGAGGCGACTACTTATGTACTTATGTACTTATGTACTTATGTCTACCTATAGCTTGTCACCTATTTCCCTCACTCCTCTAGTATCTCACTAACTCTATCTTCTTTCCCCCATCCATAAGGTGACCATTTATTTTTTCATCAAAAGGGGACATCTATTAATTGTCAGTCCTGCCCCCAATCCCGCCCTAACCCCACCCCAATCACACCCTAGCCCCGCCCCCAATTTCTTCCATTCATTTTTAATGTACACGTAATATCTTATTAATTCATATTTATTTATTTATTTATTCGATTTTTTAGCCCGTCTTCCCAAAGGAGCCCAGAACGGGTTACAAAGTACATCCATAATAATCCATACAGAGCAGAGATGACAGTTTACATAAATTACAATATAGACATGACAATAAAACATATGTACTAAGTAGGATCTGGTGAGATTAAGTGACATAGGTGCATTGACTGGGTGGCATTTCAGGATGAATGACTTTAAAGTGCTGGGTTAGTAAAGAGGAAGGTTTTCACGGCCTTCCTGAAGTTCCAGAGTACATCTAGTGATCTGACAGATGGAGGGATTGTGTGCCAAAGTTTGGGTATGAAATATGAGTAGGAGCGTTTGCGGGCGGTTTCAGTTTTGAGGGAGCGTCCAGAAGGTATGGTCAGTCGTTTTTCTCCTTGGGACCTCAGTGATCGTTTTGGGAAGTAGATTTGTAGTTTAGTTTTCATGTAGTATGGAATTGTTTCATGGAAAGTTTTGAAAGCAAGGAGCTGGGCCCTGAAGGTGCAGCGTTTTTGAATGGGCAGCCAGTGCATGGAAGCTAATGCAGGGGTAACATGGTCGCGGATGCCTAGGTTTTTCAGAAGGTGGATTGCAGCGTTTTGCACCCTTTGGAGGCGGGAGAGAGTTTTGGTAGGCAGGCCCACTAGTAGAGTGTTACAATAGTCTACACGGGATAGAACAAAAGCGTAGAGTAGTTGGGCAAATTCAGGTTCTGAGAAGTAGGCACGTATGGTTTTTAGCTGGCGGAGGTAGTAGAAGGAGGATGATACTAGTTTGGATACGTGATCTGTCATTGATAATTTAGAGTCAAGAGTTACTCCTAGGCTGCGGACGTTGTCTTTGGGTGTAAGGGTGTTTGTGGCCCAGGAAAAGGACGGACGGGGGTATACGTATAAATCTTTGAGGATCCAGAGAAGTTCTGTCTTGAATTAATTTAACTGTAATTTGTTTACGGTCATCCAAGACTTTATTTCAGTTAAGCAAGACTGGAGATATTTGATTTGTGTGTCTCGGTGACTGCCTAGGGGAAGATAGAGTTGTAGGTCGTCAGTGAAGGAGTGGATTCTGATGCGGTGTTTACCCGCTATGTCCAGTACTGGTTTGACATAGAGGTTGAAGAGGAGAGGTGAAAGTAAAGCTCCCTGAGGCACTCCATAGTGGAGTGGTTTGGGTTCAGATAAGGATTTTCCTAGTAGGACTCTCTGCGATCTGTCGTTCAAGAATGAAGAGAACCATTGAAGTGCATTGTCACGGATTCTAATGGACTTTAGCCTGGACAAGAGGAGAGAGTGGTCTATGGTATTGAAGGCGGCACTGAGGTCTAATAGTACCAGCAATGCATCATTTCCATCATCTAGGATTTTCCAGCAGTCATCTAGGATGTCCAAAAGCACAGTTTCTGTGCTGTGGTGTTTCCTGAAGTCCGACTGGAAGTTGGAGAGGGTGGCGTTTTTCTCCATGAAGTCTTGCAATTGCATGAGTACAGTCTTTTCCAATATTTTTGAGATGAATGGGAGGTTTGAGACAGGTTTGAAGCTGCTTGGGTTGTCTGGGTCCATGGTTGTTTTTTTCAGGAGTGGTTTTACTATGGCTGATTTCCATCTCTGTGGAACTACACCTGTCATAAGGGACTCATTTATTAGGGGTAGGATGGATTCCAGGAATACCTCATTTGTGTTCAGCAGTGTAGTGGAGGGACATGGATCCAGGATCGAGGTTGCAAGCATAAAATTTAAAAAAAACTACAAAGCACACTATACGCATAGAAAATGTTAATTATCATTTATATTTGGAGGGGTTTCAAAGATATCAAGGCAGATAACTTTAAAATATGCAATGTCCCCTCAATAACTATAAAAAAAATAGACAAATATAGTACAAAATATAGGCATCAGATATAAATTCTCAAAATTGACACATTTTGATCACTAAATTGAAAATAAAATCATTTTTCCTACCTTTGCTGTCTGGTGATTTCATGAGTCTCTGGTTGCGTTTCCTTCTGACTGGCATCCTTTCTTTCATTTCTTTCTGCATTCAGGCCCAATTCTCCCTTTCTATTCCCTCCATGTCCTTAGTGCCCTCAGTGCCTCCTTCCCATGTCCTTAGTGCCCCCAGTGCATCCTTCCTATGTCCTTAGGGCCCCAAGTGCCTCATTTACATGTCCTTAATACCCCAGTAACTCCTTCCCATGTCCTTAGTGCCCCCAGTGCCTCCTTCCTTAGTGTCCCCAGTGCCTCCTTCCTTAGTGCCCTCAGTGCCCCCTTCCTGTCCTTAGGGCCCCCAGTGCCTCCTTCCCATGTCCTTAGTACTCCCAGTGCCTCCTTCCTTAGTGCCCCCAGTACCTCCTTCCCATGTCCCCCTCACTGCTTTCAAGACTTTGTCCCACTCCCACCCCCAAAGCCAGCCAGCCAGCCTGCCTGCCTACCTCCTTCCCTCTCTGCCGCGCAATATAAAAAAGCCTCACCTCCAGCGCCCAATTTATCCCCCTGCTGCTGCTGCTCTCCTTATTACCTCCCTGCTGCTGCTGCTGGCAATCACTGCCCAGAAGCCTTCTTCCCGACGTCAATTCTGACTTTCTGGACCAGCCAATCGAAGGCTTCTGGGCGGCGATTACCAGCTGCAGCAGCAGGGAGGTAAGAATAAGAACAGCTGCAGCAGCCAATGGGGGGGGGGGGTAAATCAGGCGCCCATCTTCCCAGCTACATATCCAAGCCCTGGCTCCTCCTCTCGCCCTAGCTATGAGTAGCAGAAGGAGCTGAGAGTGATGCCTTCTTTTCTCTTCTCCCCCAATCAGAACTAGAGGGCAGACCCTTCTATGACTCTCCCCGCCCCAGGAACCATTCTGACCAATCAGCACTGAAAGGGATTGAAGACTGTTCATCACTCAGCCCTCATCTCTGCCCTTCTCTCCCTCCCTCCAGCACTGCAAGAGGCCAGAAAAATAGGCTTTTTTTTTTGCGCGCTGGGAGGGACAGGAAGTGATCGCCTGTCCCGTTGTCCCCGTGCACACCTTCGGGATGTTGTCCCTGAAAACGGGACATTTCGGCATCCCGAAGCTGTGTGTGGGGACAACAGGACAGGGGATCCAAAAACGGGACGGTCCCGTTCAAAACGGGACGTATGGTCACCTTACTCATCCAGCATGCACCCTTTTTATCCCTTACTTCCATCCAGCATGTGCCTTCTCTCTCTACCTCCTTCCATCCAGTGCCTGAGCCCTCTCCTCTCTGCTTCTATTCAGCATCTGTTCCCCTCTCTCTCTTTCCCACTACAATCCAGAATCTGTTTCCCCCCTCTCTCCCCCCTACCCATTCCCACCAATGCTTGCCCCCTTCTCTCTATCTACCCCACTTCCATCAGCATCTTCTCTCTCTCTCTCTCTCTCTCTCTCTCCCCCCTCTCCCTCTGCAGTCAGGTCTTTCTCTTTCCCTCCACAATCAAGTCTCTTCTCTCTCCCCCCTCTCTTTATCCCTCCACAGTCAGGTCTGTTTATCTCCCTGGTTGGGTCTTTCTTTCTCTTCCTAGATCTCTCTCTCTCTCTTTCTTTCTCTGTCTCACTGGTTGGATCTCTCTCTCTCCCTCCCTCCCTTGTTGGCTCTATCTCTCCATCTTTCTCGCCATCTCCTTCTGTCTCCATGGGTCTCTCTCACTCCCCTTCCCTTCCTCTCTTTCTCTCCCTACCTTTCTCTCTCTATCCCCATGGATCTCTCCCCTCTCCATGCTACTACTATTTATTATTTCTATAGCGCTGAAAGGCATATGCAGTCCTGTACATTTTAAAATGCAATAGACAGTCCCTGCTCAGAGGAGCTTACAATCTAATTTAGACAGAACATTTAAGGGTTGGGGAGATTATGGTAGAGGAAATGATACAGTGATTATAGGTATCTGACAGCAGTGAGTGGGAGTTAAGAGTTGAAGGCAGATTCAAAAAAGTGGGCCTTAAGCTTGGATTTGAACACTGCTAGAGATGTAGCACGACATATTGATTCAGGCAGCTTGTTCCAGACATATGGTGCCGCAAGAAAGAAGGGTCGGAGTCTGGCTTGGTGGTGGAAAAGAAGGGTACAGATAAAAGGGGCTTGCCCGATGAACGGAGATTATGGGGGAGGTAGCATAGGGGGAGATAAGTGAGGAGTGATATCAGGGGACTTCAAAGCGAGTGCACTTGTAAGTCAGCAAGAGGAGTTTAAACTGTATTCAGAAATGGGCGGGGAACCAATGAAGTGACTTGAGGAGAGCAGTAATGTGAGAATAGCGGCTCTCACGGAATATGAGTCATGCAGAGAATTTTGAATGGATTGAAGAGGTGAGAGATAGGTAGCGGGAGGTCTGAGAGAAGTACGTTGCAGTAGTCTAAACATGAGGTGATGAGAGCATGGACAAGGGTTTTGATAGTGTGTTCAGAGAGAAGAGGATGGATTTTGGCAATATTATAGAGGAGGAAGCAACAGGATTTAGCAGTTTGTTGGATCTGAGCAGAGAAAGAGAGAGAGGAGTCATAGATCACCCAAAGGTTGCGAGCTGACAAGACAGGGAGGAGGATAGTGTTATTCACAGAAATAGAGAATGGCGAGAGGGGGGAGGTGGATTTAGGCAGAAAGATAAGGAATTTAGTTTTAGCCATATTCAGTTTGAGATGGCGGTAAGACATCCAAGTGGCAATGTTGGACAGGCAGGCTGAAATTCAGGCCTGAACTCCTGCAGAGATATCTGGCATGGAGAGGTAGATTTGGAAGTCATCAGCTTAGAGGTGATATTGAAAACCATGTGAGGAGATCCATGGGGGTCTCTCTTTCTCTCTCTCTCTCAATGGGTATATCTCTTTCTTTCCCTCTCTCATTCTTCCTCTGTGTGTCTCTCTCTTCTTCCCCCGTGGTCAGATATATCTCTTCTTCCTTCCTTCCTCCCTCCCCACTTCATTTCCCTTTTTCCTCTTTCCCACCCCCCCATGACCCCCTCCCCCTACCGGAAGTGCTTTGTCTTGCATACTAGCACTGCCAGCTGGCTGGTTGGTTTGACTGTCTCTATGGATCTCCCAGCTACAAGGGAATAGGAAATCAATTCAACTTCCTATTCCTGTGTAGCTAGGGCTGCCATAGAATGAAGACTCGAACCAGCCAGCTATCCAGCCAGCGTGTAAGGTAAAGCACTCCCAGCAATGAAGGTAGAAGTGCAGGGGAGGGAAGGAGGAGAGACCAACCAAGGGAATGCCACAATAATAGTTTCTTTTCCCATGGCACTACAATGGAATGGTCCATCAGTCCTTTGGCATTCCCAGGGAATTTTATGAGTGTGTTCTTGCTACCATGGTAATTACCATGGTAACCACAGTATTATCGTGGTAGTGGTTCCTGTGTCACTCTCTAGAACAAATCATTCTGCTTTGGAGGAAATCAAGCCTAAGCTTTTCTTGGAAGTTCAGAAGACAAGACTTTGATTTTCACACTTTGGATATCATGCTTTGCCAGGTTGAAGGTCCATGCAAAAGCATAAGAACAGCAATGTGATATATTGATACAATAACAACAGTTATGAATGTTATTTGGTCAATGATTAGCCATCTGACTGAAGACCAAACACAATTCAGAGCAATTATCAAGAGGGGAATTGTTTTTAACACCATTTTTATTTGCCTTTACAAACAAGTATCTTTTGCATTTGTAGTAAAATTCAGTGTGAAAAGATAATACTTTCTGGAGGTCTCAAGAAGTTGGTGGCTACAAGATTAGCTCAGAGCCTTGTGTCTGCAATGGAAACTTCTAACTCCTAGAATAATAATTTCCCTAGCATTCACTGTTTTTAGAGGTAGACAACTGAGAAGGGGGAATTAATCATAAATGTTGCTTCTGACCTATTGCATCAAAGGTTGCAGACCTTAGGATGTGGGACACAATAAAATTTCATACCACAGGGTGGCAGCGTAAGACAAATATACGGTATATGGAATATAAACTGTATGAGGATGTACAGGCATTTATATTTGCTGTTGATTATGTACTAAAATACTAGAATGATAAATCTAGAGTTACCATATGGTTCCAGAAAAAGGAGTACAGATTGAGATATCCGGGTTTTACTTCCATTGCTTTCAATGGAAGTACAACCCGGATATCTCAATCTGTACTCCTTATTTCCTTTGCTTTCAATGGAAGTAAAAACCGGGTGTCTAAATCTGTCCTCTTTTTTCTGGAACCATAAGGTAACCCTAATAAATGTTATAATGATAAACATTAGACAAGAATAAATATTCAGTTTTGATGTGTATGTAATAGAATATATTCCACTGGTTAGCACTTAAAACCTTTTGTGTCTGCAACACCAATTTAAGGCATGTTAATCTCTGAATTAATGCATATACAGCTGATTTGCATAAATTAAAAGTTGAACAAAAATATTTTCATTAAAATAAATATGTGAAGGAAACAAAAAAAATGCAAAATTTGAAATAAAAAAGCCCCAAATCAGAAAAAAACCCCAACATTTTTGTCTATGCACATCCCCAATGCTATTCCATCCTCACCCCTAGCTCTACAAATGCCTCCACTATCTCTGGGTTAACATATAGATTGTGCATGTATCTATTTATTTATATTATATATGGAGGGAGGGGTGATTCTAAAAGTCTATTAGGCCAAGATTCTTAAAAAGGTGCTGTTAGGAAGGCACTAGTAGGCACTCTACCAGTGTCTAAGGTGATTGTTTTAATTGGCTATTAACAGTGTGGTAATTGACCACCAAAAACAAAGAAAAGACTGCAGAGTAGAACATACAAAGTGAAGGAATCTTTATTAAAAGTCTATATAAAATTAATCCATAAAAAATGGCTCTTATGGAGTGCGGACCCAACATGATCCGTGTTTCAGAGAAGCCCTCCCTCAGGGAATAAAAGGGAAGGTGTGTGAGATAGGGTGGCTACAGACATAAAGCCACCAATGGCGAGTGATGTGTATAAAGAGTGGTGTCAGCATAAAATAAATATGTAAAGGGATTAAACCCTGATTGTCAGCAGAAAAAATAGACATAAAGATAGATGTGCATGAGCATGGATGTGAATGATTACTAAAGGTGTTGGAATGTGACGAGAGTGAGAGCTACAAACCAAGTGAGATGCCTCTCATGACCATTGAAGGGGCATAGTCGTGTATGAAAAGTGTGAGAAGCTGTGAATATGAAAGATGAGGAGTGACACGGTGAAATGCAGGGGAACCCTTCAAAACTTGTGAGGAAATGGTGAGATTGGTACCTACTAGGGTATCCGATGTATCACATATAGAGAATCATGCGGAGCACACCGTTGTAGTATAAAATAAATCAAAATTCTTAAAATAAAAGGCTAAATGTAATTAATAAAAGAACATGAGCAAAATGTGAAACTGGAATGATGATATTGATAATGATGATTGTATGGGAAGATAATAGATTGAATGTTAACAGAGGCAGGCATACAGGAACTGGTTTTGAAAAAACCTGATTAGGGCAAGAGACATAGTGAAGTAGCGTTGAAGGATCAGCTCCAAGTGGGTTCACTGTAGAATTTTAAAAATCAATTCAAATTACCCTATTACTTCATCTATTGAATTTATATCAGGCTCAACTGACTAAAGGTTGTATTACAGGTACTATGGCAGAATCTTTAACTATAGTTTTGCCATACCAAATAAAGATCCTACATTAGTTTCGAATTACAGGCCTATTTCTTTGATTAATGTAGATGGAAAACTTCTGGCTAAGTTATTGGCTTTGCATTGGCCAAGGCTCTCCATTATATTATCGGTATGCACCAAACGGGTTTCATTGCTCAGAGATATTCATCAAACAACACCAGATTGGCTTTTCACATGTTAAATCTAACAAAAACTCTGGAAGATCTGGCTTTCTCTATATTCTTGGATGCAGAGAAGGCCTATGATTGTGTGGAATGGACCTTCATGTATCAAGCAATGGATTGGTTTGGTGTTGGTTCTGGATTTATACAAATGATTCAAACCTTGTATAGTTCCCCTTATGCAATATTATACATTAATAATACTTTTTCAGAACATTTTTGTCTTAAAAGGGGAGTTAGACAAGGGTGTCCGTTATCTCCTTTACTTTTTGACATTGTATTGGAACCCTTGTTATTGGCTATTCAGCAGGCAGAGGAGATACAGGGTATTCCTTATACAGGTTGGGAATACAAGATCTCTGTTATGCAGATGACATATTGCTTCATTTGAGGAATCCTGAAACCACCATTCTGCATTTACTGGATCTGATTAATAGATTTGGAAAATTTTCTGGTTACAAAATAAACTGGAGCAAATCAGAGGTTCTTCCACTAAATGTATATTGTACAAAAGGATTATTTGATACATTCCCTTTTCTTTGGAAGGAAGAGGGTATAAAATATTTAGATATTTGGATAAAAAGTACACTGGAAGAAACTATGAAAGTAAATGAAAAATCTTTATTGCTGAAGGTCACAGAAATGTGTGAGCATTGGAACCCATTACATCTGTCTTGGTGGGGGAGAGTCCAAACAGTTAAGATGATGATTCTGCCTGTAGTATGTTACCAAATGGGTATGTTGCCAGTGTTTTTTCTGACAAAATATATTTGGCTGGGGAAAGCAGCAAGAATTGCCTTAGTATTTTTACAAAAGCCAATTGTGGAGGGTGGGGTAAATTTTCCAAACTTTTATAGGTACCATCAAGCCTATATTATGCGTCAGGGATCCTCCCTGAGCTCATGGAAAATCTCCCAGACTGATTATGGTTGGAATGGCAATTCATGTCTTCACTGCGTTTACCTAGATTGTATAAAGACAATAGAATTTTATTAGACACTTGGCAAACTTTAAAATATATCAATAATTTAACACCTATTCCAAGTCATAAATCCACATGTCAGTCCCTCTAGCTGAACTCCAAGATTCAAATTGGCGGGTATAAGGTCATCTGGAAACACTGGATGAAGGCAGGTATACGTACTTTGGATGATGTTATATCAGATGGTAAGCTGCTTGACTTTTCACGATTGCAACACAAATTTGGTCTTAACAAATCACAAAATTATAGATGGTTGCAGTTGAAGCAAGCCATTCAGGAGGGGTTCCCTGAGTGGAAAAATCTAACTAATCAGCATAGTCTGCCGGTCTTATGTTTTCAGGTAGACTTCCTGGGACACCAGGCTGCTCAGTGGTATAAATTAATATCTGGATTTTTGAATAAGAAACCAAAGACTGGTCTTCCTGACATTTGGAGCATTGAGATAAAGCATCAGATTACTGTGTCTCAATGGCCACAAATTTGGGCTTGGAGGATGAGATGTACGGCGTCGGCATCTATGAGACAAACTTGGGTTTTTTTGTTACATAGAGCAATTTGAACCCCAGTTCGTTTACAGAAATTAGATAGTTCTAAGTCTAATAGATGCTGACACTGTCATCTTGAAGCTGGGACATTAGATCATTTACTATTCTATTGTCCATTGATACTTAGTTTTTGGAAATCCATTTACATAGAATACTTAGAGTATGACGGCAGAAAAGTGCAGACAGTCCAAGTCTTCCCACTCAAAGAACCCTCCCCCTAAAAGAACCCTCCCCTAAGCATTTCCCTGGAGCGAACCCACATGTTTATCCCATCATCTCTTAAAGTCAAGCACGTTGCTGGCTTCGACTACCTGACGTGGAAGACCATTCCCTTTCAGTGAAGAAGTACTTCCTGATGTCGCCATGAAGTCTCCCACCCTTGAGTTTGAGCGGATGCCCTTTTGTTGCCGTGGGACCTGTAAGGAAAAAGATATCTTCCTCCACCTCAGCAAGTCCTGTAAGATATTTGAACGTCTCTATCATGTCTCCCCTCTCTCTACGTTCCTCAAGAGAATATAACTGCAGCCTGCTTAGACGTTCTTCATATGGGAGATCCTTGAGTCCTGAGACCATCTTAGTGGCCACTCACTGAACCAATTCCATTCTCTTCACATCCCTTTGATAATGTGGCTTCCAATACTGAACACAGTACTCCAGATGAGGTCTCACCATGGACCTGTAGAACGGCATTATAACTTCAGGCTTTCGGCTGACAAAACTTCTTCGGATGCAACCCAGCATTTGTCTAGCCTTGGTTGAAGCTTTCTCCACTTGATTGGTAGTCTTCATATCTTCACTAATGATTACACCCAGGTCCCATTCTGCGACAGTTCTTGTTAAGGTTTCCCCATTCAGGGTGTAATCTTTGCAGGGGTTACCGCTACCAAGGTGCATAACCTTACACTTTTTGGCGCTAAAACTCAGTTGCCAAGTACAGTGGTGCCTCGCATAACGGACGCCTCGCACAGCGAACGCTGCGCATAACGAACTTTTTGTCTTGCTCCCTATAACGAACTTCGTTTCACACAACGAAGTCGCCCGAGGGGCCCGGGGGGGGGGGCGGAACTACTCTCGCCGCTTCCTAATGTGAGCCGGGAACAGCAGCACCCTCCTGTCTGAATGCAGTGTTCCATCATCTCCCTCCACCTTACCTTAGATGCCGAGTTTTCCGGCTTTCTTTTTCGGCCAGCCACACACTTTCAAAGAGCAGCACATGCGCGCATGCTCTGTTGTTCAATCTTCTCTTCTGACGCAACCGGAAACCGGAAGTTGCAGGAGAGGAGAACATTGATCAACTCCAGCAGCTGCGCGTGCACAGCTTTTTGAAAGCGTGCGGCTGGGTGAAAAAGAAAGCTGGCAAACTCTGCATATAAGGTGAGGTGGAGGGAGGGAAATGTAGGGCTGCAGAACGAATTATTTTGTTTTACATGTATTCTTATGGGAAAACGCGTTTCACACAACAAACTTTTCGCATAACAAACTTGCTCCTGGAACGAATTAAGTTCGTTGTGTGAGGCACCACTGTATTTGACCATTTTTCCAGTAAAAGTAGATTCTGCCTCATAGTGTCGGGCATGGTTGCGCTGTCCACTATGTTGCATAGCTTAGCGTCATCAGCAAATAATGAATAATCTACTGGAAAATCCAGTGGCATTATCATATGACACTGTGTTATTTGGTATTTCCATAAGAGCCAAGAGTCAAATCTCTTCTAATAATAATAAACTTTTGCTCATCATGACAGGGGTTGCCATACAGCAAATTATGAAAAATTGGAAAAATTGGGATTGGCTGAATTATAATTTTTTGTGGAATTCATTATGCCAAATTTTTAAAATGGAATGGGTAATAGCCATACAGCAGGGGCATTTTAAAAAATTTAGAGATGTTTGGGATCCATTAACAAAATATTGTACAGAATGAATATTATTATCTCCCTTTGTTCATACACATCCAGGGTGGGGAGGGAGAGAATTATTTTATGATTTATTATGCTGAAGTACAATTGTAGGATATAAAGAGGGGAGGGATATTTGATGTGAGTTAAACTTTGATGGTATATTAAGTGATGTTAAAGTATAAAATAATTGTATCTTATGTTACACTTGTTGAAAGTTTTAAAAATGAATAAAGATTTTAAAAAAGGAATAAATGTAATTAATAAAAGAACATGAGCAAAATGTGAAACTGGAATGATGATATTGATAATGATGATTGTATGGGAAGATGATAGATTGAAAGTTAACAGAGGAAGGCATACAGGAACTGGTTTTGAAAAAAAAAACCCGATTAGGACAAGAGACGTGAAGGGGCATAATAAAAAAAATATCAAAGTCCCCTTTTTGCTAAGGTCTTAAACGTTGAAAGCAGAAGCAGGGAAAATGTCCATTATCAAAAAAAATGTCCAAAAGGAGGTTTTTTTTTATAATGGCCTGCCTCTACGTTTAGCTGTTTAAACGTCCAGACCACCACTACGTCTAAATTTACTCCATATAATCGACCTACAAAAAGCCTAAGTCCCAAACGCCCAAAACAAGGGCTTTTAGGCGAAGGAGGAGCCAGTCCTTTGCCTAAAAGCTGGATTCTGTAACAGGTGTCTGTCTAAAACAACATCAGTTACAGAATCCCCCCTCTACAACGATCCGGGCAGGAGGGAGCCCAAGTCCTCCTGGCCCGTGGCACCCCAAATCCCCGACTACATTCGGGGCAAGAGGAAGCCCAAGCCCTCTTGCCCCGGCGGCACCCCAAATCCCCGACAGCATCAAGGCAAGAAGGAGCCCAAGCCCTCTTGCCCCGCGATCCCCAACCCCCCCCCCCCCGGCCAAGTCTAATGGGGCCAGGAGGGAGCCCAAGCCCTCCTGGCCCGGTGATCTCCAACCCCCCTACCCCATGATCCGGCCCAGAGGGAGCTTAAGCCCCCTAGCCCGGCAATACCCCCTAACCCCCACCCCCCACTAAAATATGGGCAGGAGGGATCCCAGGCCCTCCTGCCCTCGATGCAACACCCCACGACTGCCCCCCTGAACCCCAATTGCCCCCCCGCTGACTCGTGACCCCCCACCAACCCCACGACCCCCCCACCCCCCTCCCCGTACCTTAAAAATTGTTGGTCGGACGGAAGGGTGCCATTTTTAAGTTATGGGGAGGGGGTATGGGGTGTTGTGGGGTCGGCAGGGGGGTCGAGGGTCGGTGGGGGGTGATCGGGGGGTTGTGTCATGGGGGTTGTGTCGAGGACAGGAGGGCCTGGGATCCCTCCTGCCTGTATTTTAGTGGGGGTTTTGGGGGTGTCACTGGGCCAGGAGGGCTTGGGCTCTCTCCTGGCCAGATCGGGGGGAAGGGGGGTTAGAGATCGCCGGGCCAGGAGGGCTTGGGCTCCCTCCTAGCCCCATCAGACTCTCCTCTCCAGCCCTCTTCCCTGTTGGCACCCCCCTACTGGCGTCTCAGGGCCCATCTTGAGGGCCTCTGCATATGTGTAGATGTTGATGTGATGATGTCCGTGCACTTCTGGGTGCCTCAAGCCGTGACCACTACCTTTAGTGTGCCCCAGCTCGAGAAAGTTTGAGAGACACTGGTGTAGAAGATGAGCATGTCAAGCGTAGTCTATGCAAGGAGAAGGGGCAGGAAAAGAAAAAGGCAGGGGACGTGAGATGGGCAGAAAAGTATACAAGGGTAATGAGAAACAGAGTAATACAGGAATGACAGCTCTTGTGGGAAGAGTTGAAATGGGAGAAGCATGGGGAAATGGTGTAACTAAGAAATGTTTATACATGACCATGACAGAGAAGTGATGATTGAAAATAATAAAAGGGAATATTGGTAATTTAAACCATAGGAGAACCTTTTTTAAGGATTATAATTTTATATAGACTTTTAATAAAGATTCCTTCACCTTGTATGTTCTACTCTGTAGTCTTTTCTTTGTTTTTGGTGTTCACCTTTCACTGCAGACCCATTGGATTTTTCTTTGTTTTGGTTTCCATACATATAATATGGACATAACTGGATAGCTTCATTAACATACTCCCCATATGTCAAATACACCAAGCCAAACCAAATTTTAACAGTTAAGGAAGCATAAAAGCATATACAGAGAGGAATAAATCAAGGTCAACAATTTTGAAATGCAGACAAACATTGAATCATACATTCCTATCAGAATATTCTGAAGAAGATATTTTCAAATGGAATAAGCATAACATTTGGTCTCACACCATGCAAACAAATAACTCAGCTAAACATTTTAAATAAAACTACTAACACTTGTTGGCAGAAAATATGGCCGCAGCTTTATTAAAATTAATTTAAACAAATAACAATGTACATCAGCTTTTATCCCTCACTTCCTTGGTGGCCTTCCAATTTCCTTTCCATCAGCTAGTCGGTCCCAACCTAGCTGCTCTGCCCCCAAATCCCCATATCTTAAATTAATTTCCAATAAACCCATTAGCAAGACCTATGGTGTTGCCCGGCCTCTCATCTGTCTGTGGCGGTGCTGCACACAGTCTACAACATTACAATCATTACTTATTTTTCCACATCTCTGGCCGCCTGGAAGGATCGCCTTCCCATTTCCGCCAAAGTGGTGACAGCATACGCTTGTCACCGCTCCCCACTGAATGCACAAAAGCTGCAGCCAAATCAAGCCTTGTATAAAGATTCTAACAAATCCTGAACTGTGCTTAAGAAAATGTCTAACCCTATATCAGATAAGTGGACCCCATCAGGTCAATAGAAACCAGGACAGTCTGCAGTCAACAAATCATGACTCAATATCATACCCCCCATATATCCAACCCATCAAGCCACATCCACATTCACAACACGTCGCAGACGCTCAATGCCTTGCTCAGAGCGAGCATCCTTCCATACTAATCTCAGACCATACAATACTAGTTAAAGGAAAATGTGATAATATACGCACAAAGTCCCTCTTCATCTGGTTAATTAAATCCACACCCTTAACATAACATAAATCATTCCCACCCAAATGCACCAAAATTAAATCAGGATAGGAAAAACGTTCAGCCTCCAACAATGTAGGCAAAAGTTGATTCCAGCGCATTCCTTGCTGTCCCATCCAGTGAATGTCAATACCAAGACCAGCAAGGCCAAGATTCAACCCCCATCTGGATTCAGCTGCATTCTTATGTGCCCAGATCAGGAAAAAATGCCCACACAGCCAGATACAAATATCAACTGGCAAATTCTGGATGTGAACTAAACAGAGAAAACAAAGAAAGAAATTGACAGCATAATCATTACTAAACTGGACGAACATAACCCAAATATCTATTAGAAGCCCAACGCCCAATTCTTCAAATAAGATCAGGGGATCCCCCTTTTTGTGCTGCAAAAGTCGCTTTCCCAATTCTGAAAGAATGAGTGCCAAAGAGTGTAGAGTCTAAACTCAAGCTACCCAATGCTTTCTTAAAAACTGCCGAAAATTGGAATCGAGTTAATGGTGCCCTGTCAGCATGTATTAACCAATACAGCATGTATTAACCAATAAGTCTGCAGGCCATATCTATGCATACATGTGAGCCAAAGCCAGCGGACACTCTGAAAATTGAGCTGATTTATGCAACCTCAGCCAACTGCCCTTTCCCTTAGTGTCTGTCTTAGAGCGCCGTATGCAACAATGCAATTCCAATGGGGACAACACCACATCAGACCCCAAAATCCCTGTCTCACTCACTGCTCGCCTTGAAGGAGCCACCAACTCACTAATACGAAGTGCTCCAAAAAAGGCTACAGAAAAATCCAAATGCAAAAGAATGACTTCAAAAGGAGACATACAAATCCCCTGAAGTGCAGCTCCCATAGCCACCAAATTCTTGGGCAGAATGGGCAACCTTAACAAAGCTGGACGGGTATGAGCAGACCCTTTAACATACCCCACCCGAAGATTTTTAACCAAAAAGGAAGAAGTATTATCTATCCACCCTTGTAACTTACAAATAAAAGCCACTCCCAGCTAATGCTTGATTCAGGACACCCACAGACCAACCCACTGAATGTGCAAATAAAATGAAGTCAATAATGCAGCACTCATCTATCACTGGAACCCCAGTACCCAAAAAATACTGCAAAACTTGCTCAAAATGCTGCAAGCCTGCACTGTAGACTCTCCGTGTATTTGAAACTAAGGAATCCTTCAACAAAGTCGTGAAGATACTAGGAAATGCTGCCACAACTCTGCAGGCATCACGGTTAGCCCAGCGTCTGCTCCCGGGACCAATGCATGAAAATGGACCCACTGAAATCGAGAGAGAAAATCAGCAAGATCATTACAGTATCCCGGCATATTCAGTCATATTCAGCTGTAAACAATCCAGTACCACCAAGCACAATAATCCCACCAAAAGCGGATAATGCGCACTATGCCTTTTTACAGCCTCCACCACTGCCAAATTGTCAGAACTCAAAAGGACTCTTCTATTCAGCAAACTATATCCAAACAATTCCAAGGCCACCCAGACCGGAAATAGCTCCAAGAAAGTTACATTGTCACACCAGCCCCATGCTCGCCATTACTCTGGCCATGAACTCTGAACATCACGCCCCATGAAAATAAATCCCAAAACCCGACCCCCAGCTGCATCGGTAAATAACTGCAAATCCGCAGCCGACAACACAGGCTGTGGATCGAACACCATTAAATGTCAACAAAAAGGTTTTCCAAATCAACAAATCCTCATGTACTGCACGAGACAATCGAATATGATAGTACTTCTTATGGACCCCTTTTGTCAAAAAGGCCAGGCGACAAGCAAAAACACGACCCATCGGAATTACCCGAGAGGCAAAATTCAAACGCCCCATCAAAGACTGCACCTCAGTGAGGATCAATTTACACTTCTGAAGAGCCCTGTCAATTTTTATGTGCAATGCTGGCACTTTATCTGCTGGCAAGTGTGATTCCATGTGCACAGAATCTAACTCTATGCCCCAAAAAACCAAAACAGAACAAGGCTCTTCCGATTTCTCTTCAGCTAAAGGAACCCCCAAAAACTGCATCATGCAGCGAAAAGTATCCAACAAGACCCCATACTGACCAGACCCCACTCTCCCTTCAAACAAAAAATCATCCAAATAATGGACTATAGCGGCCGACCCAGAACTCTGCTCTGTCACCCAATGCAGAAACATAGAGATAGCCTCAAAATAGGCACATGACACCGAACAGGCCATGGGCATACATTTTTTATCAAAGTAATAATTCTGTTCAAATTGAAAACCTAATAAATAAAAGGAGGAAGGATGAACAGGCAGTAAACTTTTTAACGGGCCAAATCCCTAACGCCGTAACGTTACCCCCTCTCCACCTTAAAAAACTGATGAAACCCCTCCTTTGCAACAGACCTATCCCTTAGCCCCCCCTTCCCCCATCTAAACCCTCCTCTTCCCTCTCCCCCCCTTACTTTCCCACCCCCCCTCCAAGTTGGTTGCCCCCCCCCCTGTTTCCAACTAACATGCTCTTATCTAATTTCCTCTTAAACTCTATTGTATCCTACTGCAGCACTCTGTATGTATCCCGTATTGTATCCTAATGCAGCACACTGTATGTATCCCGTATTTAGCCCTTCCCCCTCCTAAATCGTCTATGTAAACGAGTTCGTCCCCACGATTGCCTTGTTATGTTCTTCTTTTTTTCGAATCGCACTGTATGTAATTCATCTACCTGTTGTGAACCGCCTTGAACTCCCTGGGTATGGCGGTATACAAAATAAAATATTATTATTATTATTATTATTAAACGAAAAGCCAATTCAATATCAGCCTTCGCCATTAAAGCACCTGGACCCAGACGCTGCAACATGCCAATGCACAATCAAAGGAAGCATACTGTACCGAACAAAAACGGGAATCGATAAAAGAATTCACATTGTGACCCAATGGAAAAGATAAATTATGAATTAAACGGAACTTCCCAGGCTCCTTCTTCGAAATGACGCCCAATGGAGACAAGACCATAATCTCAAAAGGAGGAGTCTGCAAAGGCCCCACAATTCTGCCCAACTGAATTTCTTTACCCAATTTATCCCACACAACTTCTGCATACTGGGTAACCGAATTGGAATTAACACAGCGATGTAACAAAAGAGGACCTTCAAAAGGTATAGGGAATCCTTCTGTAAAACCGTCTAACAGCATGCCCGCATCAACTCAATTCAGATAAATATCCAACCAACCTGAGAGCTGCTGCAAATCAACGGATGACAGTGCCTTGACCAGACATACCCAGGGCAACTGACCAGGCTGACCGTCCTGATGGTCCCTTAGCCCATGCTCCTGGGCACCTGATAGCGGGGTGGGGGCCTGTGCAATGACTGCACAAATGTCTGAATCTACACCCATTGCAGTCACACCGACCGGAATTGAAATGGAAACACGCGGACCCCAAGGCCCCACCTCGCTGCCCTCCTTGCCACCCAGCCAAACCCGGTCCCTCACCACTTGCCTCGGCTCTACCCACTCCTGCTGCTCCCCAAGGACACAGAGCCTCCTGAAGAGGGTACTCCCCAAAAAAACGCCAGTCTAACTGAAGTCATTTCAGATAACCACAAATCTACATCCCGGTAGCTTCAGGCTTCAGACTTGTCCTGAGCAAGGCTACGCCTAAAATGCTCATCATAATTTAACCAAGCCCACCCACCAGAGGTCCTGTAAGCCCTTAAAATTAAATCGGCATAACAAAGTAATCCAGGATATAAACCAGGATTCGCACCTCCTAAAACACTAGCATAAACATGAAAACCTAACATCCAATTAAAAATAGTCCGCAAAACATGACTTCTCTTTTTCTTCCCTTCATACCTACTGTCCTCACTCTTTTTATTATCCATACCCTCCTGCTCGTGCTCTAATAATGAAAATACATCAACATATTTCATTCTTAAAATCTTTCTCTTCCATTTCTGAGACAGCTGCCCATCCAAAGGAGCAATCTCACATAAAGTATGCCCTGATCGAGAAAACTGCACAACCTCACCTGCTGGCCAAGCCAAACCAACTCCCACTCCCCCTGTGGTTCCCACCGTCACTACATCCGAAGAGGAAGAGGATGATGGAGAAAGGAAAGAGTCTCATGAATCAAAGGACTCCCAAGCCTTCATGGGATCCACTGTTCCTGATCTCCGACTCCTTCGCTCTCTATTCAAATGTTTCACCACATGCTGACGACGATGTAAAAATGTCTTATTCCTCAGCTGTTTACCCAAATACTTTAACCCAGAATCACCTGAGCTACCCCCCACCCCATCCACCAACCCCGTAGATCTTACCCCTTCCCCCAGGCACCATACCTAATAAATCAGACACACAGTGAGAAAACTCACCAGCAGGAACAACCGCCGAATCTGTAGCAGCTTGGGATTGTGAAGTGCCAGGGACCACACTCTCAATTGCCTCTGTTGAAACTTCTGGAACTGAGCGCACCGCACCAGCCGCCCTGACCGGAGCCGACCTGCTCTTCCGCACAGTGCCTCTAGGACCAGAGCAGCTTGCCGCCACTCTCTGCCCCTGCACACCAGCAGGATCTGTTACGCTTGCCTTCCTAGAAGCCCGCCTGACACCAGGGGCACTCTTCTCTCTCCTCACATTCTTCTTGTTAGGACCTTTCTTCTTAGGAGCCATAACTACACCTTGTCCCACACCACTACCCAGCCGTCAAGTAGCCAGCCACTACAACACATATAGATTATACAAGCTAATAACTGTTACAGGAAGGAGCTCACAATCACGTATACCACACACAGGGCCGGATTTAGATGAAAAGAGGCCCTAGGGTATTCCACTTATGAGGCCCTTTCACCTCTCATTTTTAAGTTTGTAAATTACATGAGAGATAATAAAATACATCATTATTGTGATATATATCAATATGTTAAATGAAACATGTTGTTATTGGTACTAACCTTTATAAAAAATGTGACACGGATAATAAATAAAAAAAAGTCGAGAACACTTATTTGGACATTTATTCTCAGCACCATATATAGTACTTGTAACAATAACTAATCAAACATAACACACAACATTGCCCCTTCCTATGTCCATAGTGCCCCCAGTGCGTCCCTCCTCACCTCACCCCCCCCCTCCGATGCCCGCCTGCCTCCCATCCCCCTTCCATCCCGAAGCATAGAATTTCTCCTTATTTTCGGTTCAGTGTTTTAGTGTTCACTGTTTTTAGAATAGTGTAATTTTAATTTTGCTAACAATTTGAATGTAGGCCCCTCTTGATCTTGAGGCCCTAGGCTGAAGCCTAGTTAGCCTATAGGAAAATCCAGCCCTGACCACACAGCTTCAATACAGGGAACTGCCTCACAGAATAATGCAAAGAAAGCCAGTCACTCACCCATATAATTCGTCCTCTTTCTAACTGGGCTGAATCTGTACTTCCTTGTCGGCAGCTCTCTCAGCCAGCCGCACACAGCTGACTGGTCCCAAAGAAGGCCCCCTTTTCACTCAGGCACTAATGCTCAGATGCTCTCCCCCGCACTACTGCTAAGACCGCTGACTCAGCCATCCCCGAAGCGCAGCTGCGTCTGTACCCGCAGGGACTGCTAAACGCCGGCCATAGCCCTGTAACAGCAGATGACCAAAGCGGTAAAAAGGCCCCTATGACAGACGCTGCCAGCCTGATGCACTGATGCGCCCCACTGCACCAACGTGAATACGACCTCACTCCACCGGCCTAATGCGCTGCAGCGTCCTCACCCGAAGGTAATTAAAGGACCGCACCTGCACAAACTCTCCTCCTGCCCCATCCCAACACCGACAGACCAAATTAACTAGTAAAATACCTCCAATACCCACTCACTTCTAAACTCTTTTCTGTATCCTCTCAAACGCCTACCCTCCTCACACCCCAACCTCCCTTAGACAAACACCACACAATTCTCCCGCCCGAATTCCACCAATCACGACCCCTATCACTCCCACCAATCACTCACCATTCCAACTTCTTTCCAACATTCCAATTTCCACCAATCAAATATTTTAGCTTTTCCCTACCTACTTTCAAATCTTTCCCCAATCATCCAAAGTCCCCCTTCTTACCCCCCTGCTCCTTTACCTAATAAATGTTTTTGCTGGGCCCGCCAATATTATGAGTCCTTCGTTTAACACAGTGGGCTTTCATTAGCATAGAAAAGCATTAGCAAATAATTGTTTTCAGCAGTTTCTTAAAATTTATCCTCCCAGTACAGAATCGTAGAATAATAGGCAGGGCATTCCAGAGTTTTACACCTTTAAAAAACCCTGGTCTAACATTTCTGGTGTCTTTCTTTGATGCTGGCCATGATTATGAAAATGGCGTTGTAACCTGAGTGACACACAACCAGTTCCATTTTTTTCATGCAACCTGCTGATTACGGCACTTTTAGAATTCAGGTTTTACGGAATGTGAAGTACCACTTTCAAAATTGTTCTCTTTAAAGTTAATGTTATATACAGCCAGTTCTAAATATGGTGCTCAAAATTGTACATGCAAATATGGGCGTATACCCAATTTGTGGATGCAATTTAATTAACTAATGACCCATTAGTGCCAATAATGAGCTTCGGACTTTAAGAAGAAGATATGAACTCTACCAAAACTGGAAATGGTTTTCAAGGGTGACGATGTAGAGGAACTGAAAAAAAAAAAACCCCCAAACACTTGATGAACCTGGAACACATACTGCGTCAAACTGACGAGTTAAAGAATGATATATCACCAGGACCAGTGATTTGCTGATCTGCTGTTAGTGATCTATAACCTCTCACTAAAAGCATTCATAGTTCCTGAAGATTGGAAGGTATCCAATGTTACATTAGTTTTTAAAAAGGGTTCGAGGGCTGTTCCAGGAAATTACAAGACTGGTAAGCCTGACTTCAGTGCCGGACAAAATAGTAACAACTATTCTAAAAAATAAAACTACAGAACATGTAGATAAACATAGTTTAATGGGACAGAGGCCTAGATTCTCAAAAAAATGTGTTAAAAAGAGATGTCTGCTATAGCAGCTGTTCTGATAGCGAATTTAGAAAAGCAAGTCATTCTCCAAAAAACACTGCAAACAAGCCCCCCTCCCCCGCAGTGGGAGAGATGCCCATTCTCTCCCACTGCATCTCAACACCCCCCACCCCCACCTCTGATACCTCTTCCCCATACTTTTGATGGCTGACCGGAGGGATGCTTACTCCCTCCAGTCAGCTGACCTGCATCTTCCAAAATGGGCCTTCCCCTCCCTAGTGCATCCTGGGTATGTACCGGGGAGGGGCCTGAGACTCTGATTGGCCCAGGTTGTTTAAGACCTAAATGGCATTACGGGGCCGGCAAAGGAAGTAGAAGTCATGGTCCTGCTGGGGACGAGCGACCACAACATGAACAACTTCAAACTCGATGTCGGGAAGGGGAAAGGTACTAAAACCTCAACCACGACTTTAAACTTTAAAAGGGGAGGATACGATAGCATGATAGCCATGGTGAAACAACGGATCAAGAAAAAAATGGGCAAAATCAAAACGGTAGAACAGGCATGGTCCCTCCTGAAAAATACTATCACGGAAGCACAAAGCCTCTACATTCCGCGGATGTCTAAAGCAAAGAAAACCAAAGGTAAGAGAGCCAGCGTGGCTTACTAAAGAGGTGAAGGAAGCCATAAAAGAAAAGGACTCCTTTAAAGCATGGAAACGCATGAAAACAACCGAAACTTGGAACAAACACAAGGATGATCAGAAGAAGTGTCACAGGGCGGTGAGGGATGCCAAAAAGGACTATGAGGAGAAAATAGCACAGGAGGCCAAAAATTTCAAGCCCTTCTTCAGATACGTAAAAGGGAGAAAACCCACAAAAGAGGCAGTGGGACCGCTGGACGACCAGGGAAGGAAAGGGTACATCAAGGAAGACAAACAAATCGCAGACAGACTAAATTCCTTCTTTGCGTCTGTCTTTACAAAGGAAGACACTGCAACAATTCCAGAAGCAGTAAAAGTAGAAGTGGACTTGGACCAGATTTACCGCCAGATCGACAAACTCAAAAGTGACAAATCTCCTGGACCATACGGAATTCATCCTAGAGTCTTGAAAGAGCTAAAAGTGGAAATCGGAGAACTATTGCAAAAACTTGCCAACCTGTCAATCAAAACAGGACAGATATCCGACGACTGGAAAATAGCGAACATCACGCCGATATTTAAAAAAGGATCAAGAGGAGTATCAGGCAACTATACTGTGAGTCTCATGTCGGTTACTGGGAAGATGGTGGAGGCGCTGATCAAAGATAGCATAACCTGGCATTCAATGACTAAATGAATTGCTTAGGAGTTTCATTGTATCTTTATATTTTTTGAGAGCTTTTCTCCTTCTCCTTCCTACTGGTTTTGACCTTAAATGTTTTTATTTTTATTAATCAGATTGTATTTCTTTCCTATTCTTTCCTTGTGTTTTATTATGTTTGTAAAGCTGGCTTTAATTATGTTTTGTAGATTTAGTCTTTTTGTTAGTTATGTTTGTTTCCCCTACCTTTGTAATTTTAATGATTTGTTCATCGCTTAGAATTTGGAATAGGCAATTAATCAAATTTTATAATAAACTTGAAACTGGAAATATAGACACACACGACTTGCTGAGAGCCAGCCAACATGGATTCAGGAAAGGGCAGGGCAGGATTAACCAATAGGCCCAGTAGGCACGTGTCTAGGGCCCAAAATGGTCAGGGGGGCCCCTCCAACATCAATTGGCAACGCGGGCCTCCCCCTGATCAGCAATGTGGCCCTCCCCCATCGACGGAAAGTAGACAAGCAAGCAACGCGGGTAAGAAAGGCAATGGGAACTGTAATTTTGCAAGCTTGCTCAAAGCTTCCCTCTGATGGATCCTGTTTCTGCCTGGGCGCATGGTGGGGTGGGGTGAGGCAGGGCAGGTGGCCCAGTGTACTTGTGTGCTTAGGGGCCCTCGACGAATTAATCCTGCCCTGGGAAGTCATGTTTGACGAACCTACTTCAATTTTTTGAGACAGTGAACAGACAAACTGATAATGGAGAACCGGTGGATATTATATACTTGGATTTTCAGAAAGCATTCGACAAGGTTCCACATTTAAGACTCCTCAGGAAATTGCAAGGCCGTGGAATAGAAGGAGATATACTAAGATGGATAGGCAAATGGATGGAGAACAGAAGGCAGAGAGTGGGCATAAATGGGAAGTTCTCAGACTGGGAGAATGTGACTAGCGGTGTGCCCCAGGGCTCGGTACTTGGGCCCATCTTATTTAATATTTTCATCAACGACCTAAAGGATGGAACATCCAGTGAGATCATCAAGTTTGCAGAGGACACAAAGCTATGCCAGGCAATCAACTCGCAGAAGGACAGTGAGGAACTCCAGAGCGACAAGCCGATTGGAGAAATGGGCAGATAAATGGCAGATGAGGTTTAATGTAGAAGAATGCAAACTGATGCACTTAGGCAGAAAAAAATAAGGAACACATGTATAGTATGTCAGGTGCAACTCTGGGAAGAACTGAACAGGAAAAGGACCTGGGCGTATTAATCGATAAGACCCTGAAGCTGTCATTGCAATGTGCGGTGGCAGCATAGAATGCAAACAGAATGCTAGGCATGATAAAGAAGGGAATCACGAGTAGATCGGAGAAAGTAATAATGCCTTTTATAGAGCGATGGTTAGACCACACTTGGAATACTGCGTCCAACATTGGTCTCCATACCTAAAGAAGGATATAAAAGTGCTCGAGAGCGTGCAGAGACGAGCAACGAAGCTAATAAAGGGCATGGAGAACTTGGAATATGAGGAACGACTTAAGAGACTGGGATTGTTCTCCCTTGAGAAGAGGAGACTGCGAGGGGATATGATCGAGACTTTCAAAATACTGAAAGGAATCGACAAAATAGAGCAGGAAAAAAAATTATTTACAATGTCCAATGTGACACGTACAAGAGGACATGGACTGAAGCTAAGGGGGGACAAGTTCAGGACAAATATCAGGAAGTTCTGCTTCACTCAACGAGTGGTGGACACCTGGAATGCTCTCCCAGAAGAGGTAATTGCGGAATCCACCGTTCTAGGATTTAAAGGTAAGTTAGATGTGCATCTCATTATGAGTGGCATAAAGTAACATAGGTAAGGGTAAGCTAAATATACATCTCCTTATGAGAAGCTTAGAGTGATATGGGGACTAAAACTATGCCAGGGTACACCTGGCGGGGCCTCCACGTGTGCGGATCACCGGACTTGATGGACCTAGGGTCTGTTCCGGAGATGACACTTCTTATGTTCTTATATTCCCATAGGAGGGACCTTTTACAACCTTGGCCTATTAGAGCCTCTGGCTCCTCCCTGGATGCATCGGGAAGTTGGCCTATGGCTCTGATTGGCCCAGATGTCTCATAGGAGGGGCCTTAGGAGTCCAGGCCAATCAGAGCCTTAGACTTTTTCCCGGTGCATCCGGGGAGAGGCCTAATGCTCTGATTGGTCCTGACACCCCATAGGAGCGGCCTTAGGCATCTGAGGCCAATCAGAGTCTCAGGCCACTCCCTGGTGCATCCCAGGATGTACCATGGAAGGCCCATTTTGGATGAGGCAAGCCAGCTGACTAGAGGGAGTAGGCATCCCTCTGGTCAGCTGTCTAAAGGTATGGGGAAGAGGGGCCAGAGGTGTGTGTGTGTGTGTGCGTGGGGGGGAGGGGATTGTGATGCAATGGGAGAGAATGGGCATCTCTCCATTGCTGAAAGTATGTGTGTGTGGGGAGGTTCGCTTGGTAGTTAGAGAGCGTGGGCATCTCTCCTGCTACAGGGGTGGTTAGTGGAGGGAGAGAATGGATATCTCTCTCGCTGCAGGGGGAGGGGGGCTTGTTTGCGGCCTTAGTTCTTCAATGTTTACTATTATTTTCTGATTCTAGATCCTCTGTGTTCATCCCACGCTTCTTTGAACTCCGTCACCGTTTTCCTCTCCACCACCTCTCTCGGGAGCGCATTCCAGGCATCCACCACCCTCTCCGTAAAGTAGAATTTCCTAACATTGCCCCTGAATCTACCACCCCTCAACCTCAAATTATGTCCTCTGGTTTTACCATTTTCCTTTCTCTGGAAAAGATTTTGTTCTACGTTAATACCCTTCAAGTATTTGAACGTCTGAATCATATCTCCCCTGTCTCTCCTTTCCTCTAGGGTATACATATTCAGGGCTTCCAATCTCTCCTTATACATCTTCTGGTGCAAGCCTCCTATCATTTTCGTCGCCCTCCTCTGGACCGCCTCAAGTCTTCTTACATCTTTCGCCAGAAATGGTCTCCAAAACTGAACACAATACTCCAACACAATACTCCAAGTGGGGCCTCACCAATGACCTGTACAGGGGCATCAACACCTTCTTCCTTCTACTGACTACGCCTCTCTTTATACTGCCCAGCATCCTTCTGGCAGCAGCCACTGCCTTGTCACACTGTTTTTTCCCCTTTAGATCTTCGGACACTATAACTCCAAGGTCCCTCTCCCCGTCTGTGCATATCAGCATCTCACCTTCCAGCATATACGGTTCCTTCCAATTATTAATCTCCAAATGCATTACTCTGCATTTCTTTGCATTGAATTTTAGTTGCCAGATATTAGACCATTCCTCTAACTTTTTCAGATCCTGTTTCATATTTTCCACTTCCTCTTCGGTGTCTACTCTGTTACAAATCTTGGTATCATCCACAAAAAAGCAAACTTTTCCTTCTAACCATTCAGCAATATCACTCACAAACATATTGAACAGGATCAGCCCCAGCACTGAGCCCTGAGGGACTCCACTAGTCACCTTTCCTTCCTCCAAGTGACTTTCATTAACCACCACCTTCTGGCATCTGACAGCCAGTTTCTAATCCAGTTCACCACTTTGGGTCCTAACTTTAGCCCTTCAACTTTGTTCAAGAGCCTCCTATGAGGAACCGTATCAAAGGCTTTGCTGAAATCTAAGTAAATTACATCTAGCATATATCCTCGATCCAGCTCTCCGGTCACCCAATCAAAAAATTCAATCAGGTTTGTTTGACACAATTTACCTTTTGTAAAGCCATGTTGCCTCGGATCCTGTAACCCATTAGATTCTAGGACGTTCACTATCCTTTCTTTCAGCAACACTTCCATTATTTTTCCAACAACTGAAGTGAGGCTTACCAGTCTGTAGTTTTCCGCTTCATCTCTGCGACCACTTATGTGAATTGGCACCACTTCTTCTCTTCTCCAATCCCCCAGGAACCACCTCCATCTCCAGAGACATGTTGAATAAGCTACCTCAGTATCCTGGGATGGATCTCGTCCGGTCCCATTGCTTTGTCCACCTTCAGTTTTTCAAATTGTTCATAAACACTTTCCTCCATGAACAGTGCAGAATCTACTCCATTTTCTCATGTAACTTTGCCAGACAATCTCGGTCCTTCTCCAGGATTTTCTTCCGTGAACACAGAACAGAAGTATTTGTTTAGCATATTTGCTTTTTCCTCATCACTCTCCACATATCGGTTCCCAGCATCTTTTAGTTTAGCAATTCCATTTTTCATCTTCCTCCTTTCATTAATATATCTGAAAAAAATTTTTGTTTCCCTTTTTTACATTTTTAGCCATTTGTTCTACCGCCTGCGCTTTCGCCAGACAAATCTCTCTCTTGGCTTCTTTCAGTTTCACCCGCTAGTCCTTTGTGCACTCCTCTTCTTGGTTTTTTTTATATTTCAGGAACACCAACTCTTTCGCCTTTATTTTCTCTGCCACTAGTTTGGAGTACGGACCCAACATGGTCCATGTTTTGGAGAAACAATCCTTCCTCAGGTTGCAATATTCACACTGTGCATTAGCCCAGAATAAGTTTTGCCTTCGTTTCACAAATTTTGATTATTTTATACAAGCACATTGTTCTCCATAGGACTATTTGTGATATATAGGATATCTCGGACTCCTAAGGAAGGAGTGTTTTTCTGAAACATGGACCGTGTTGGGTCCGTACTCCATGTATATGAGAGCCATTTATTTGTACTACAATTTTTTATAGACTTTTGATAAACAATCCTGTGCCTTGTACATTCCACTCTGCAGTCTTTTTTTTATTTTTGATGTTCATCCTTTACTGCAAACCTGTTGGATTTTTCTTTGTTTTGCCTTGTATACAGCTCAACTTTGTTTTTAAATTGTTTCACTGTCCCCATATGTTTTTAAAAAATGTTGTTTCTTTTATCCCCATTTGATTTTAACACATATATATGGGGTAAATAAAAGGTTTGATGATAGTACATCATGTCATAATACTCTCTTATTTTGGATGTTTAAGACTGAACTGAACCAACACAACTAGATGGAAAAAGAAAAGTCCAGTATCTGGATAGACACATGAGAGTTTATCATCACAAAGTCCAAGTCAAACTTCCAATATTGAAAAGACCATGTGGTATAAAAGCTTGTGTTGTTTTTTTCCCTTTTCAAGAGGGATATGTTCTGACCACTTTTTTGTGACTAAGGCTGAACTGAAACTACTTCCTTGTCTAGTGACTCAACTGTTAAATGCTTAACTTTGGCCCCCTTTTATCAAGCTGCGGTAGAGCATTTTAGTGCAGGCCGGCGAGGTAAATGATCCATCGCTCATTCACTTCCCATGAGCATTGGAGCATTTGCCTTGCCGGCCTGCGCTAAAACGCTCTACCACAACTTGATAAAAGGGGGCCTTTATTAACTAATCTGTTTAGTTTGGTTCTTCCAGTTTTTGAGATTGATTCCACTAATGTCCACATACCAGAACCACATCCTTAGCCTTTAGAAGTTTGAGTTAGGCCTGAGATAGGTAGTAGTATATTTCATTTAGCTCACAGCAGTAAAAGATAGATTTAGCTCACAGGAGCACTATTATGCCTTTTATTACAGTTCACAAATGTGCATGTAGCTGCATAATAGGATTTTTAAAAAAAATTATTTCTTCTATATTCATTTGGTTTTAATGTGTGTGTGTATATATATATAAAACATAAAAGGTTCAGTGATAGAACACCATGGGGTCCTTTTACTAAGGAGCATTAGCTGATTTAGCTTGCTAAAAATTAGTGCACGCTAAATGTTAGCGCATGCTAAGGTATGCCAACGCACCCATAGGATATAATGGACACCTTAGCACATGTTAACAATTAGCGTGCGTTCATTTTTTGCGTGCGCTAAAGCAGCTACCGCACCTTAGCAAAAGGACTAGTATGTCGCACTATTATAGTTTTAAATAGACATCTTTCATTTGGAGGTATATGGTAGCTTTTCAATACACATCTTTTTCTTTGGAAGTGATTAGTACTGTACGAGGGGGTGCTGAAAAATTCTTAGCCCAACCAAGAAGAGAATGACATAGATATGGTTCAATTAATGATGTGAAACAATGTCAAAATCATAGAGTTTTGTTTCTGTAATTTGGCACTTAACAAAATAAGTTAACACTCTTTTTCAGCTACAGTGGCAACATAACACTCAGAATTCAGTAAGTTGGTTGGTTGGGTTGAGAACTTTTCAGCAACCCCTAGTAAATGTAGCATTTTAATTGTATATTTAATATGCTTGTGGGGCGTTTTTTCACTATATTATTTGCTATCTTTGTCCAAAAACAGACATCCCTAGGCAATTTCTAGGGTGGATCGAATTGGTGGAGGCAAAGCATTATATGTTAAGGAGACTAGACTAGTCAAATAGTCTAAAACAGTCTAGTCATATAGACTAAAAATTCTAAGGAACTCAGAAATAACCAAGCACTGAATATCTGGGTTAAGCATTGGCATCACCAGGCCAGGATCAATTCGTCGAGGGCCCCTAGGCACACAAGTACACTGGGCCCCCTGCCCCGTCCCACCCTACCTTGCGCCCATGCGGAAATAGGAAGCTGTGTCAGAGGGAAGCTTTGGGCAAGCATCACCGCTTGCACAATTACAGTTCCCGTTGCCTTTCTTACCCATGTTGCTTGCTTGTCTTACTTTCCGTCGAAGTGGGGGGGGGGGGGCCGTTTTGCCGATTGGGGTGGCGCCCGTGTTGCTGATCAGGGGGCCCGCATTGCCGATTGATGCTGGAAGGGCCCATCGCCGTTTGGAAAAAACAATGTTGATGCCCTCTTTCATCGGCCTCCCCTGACCATTTCGGGCCCTAGGCACGGGCCTACTTGGCCTATTGGTTAATCCTGCCCTGGGCATCACGCAGACAACATGATGCCTGATATTGGCTGAAAATCGCCTGGTAGATTTTAATTAAGGCGCTACTGTGTTACTGCATGCTAATAAAATTTAATGCAGTAGGATCTATTTACTAATAAAACACATTGACAGCATTAATATGCAATTCAGAAGCTCACGTTAATATATCTAGCTTTAAGGCATTTATATTTATCAATTTCATCTGTATACCAGTTAGTACAAAAAGATTCAATCCTCTAAATGACCTGCAAGCTGCCAAATAGTTAAAATTAGAGAGTGGAGTTGAAAAGAACCACCAAAACTGTAGTAAATAAAAGGTAATGTATTATCTGAAATTAGGAACAGTCTTCCTATAGTCAGCATTATATAGATTAGAAAAGAGAAGAAACTCATTATTTCCGAGCTTTCCCTTCACTTTGTAGCAATCCCTCTTTTAAACTGCCTTCAGTTCTCTAAAAAAGAAACCAAAACAAAATACTATTGTTATCGGTATAACAAATCACAGTATTAACCAGCAGTAAAAATGGATGTTCAATTAAACCTCATAGCAAGAAGAAAAGGTGGAGTGGTGGCCCACTGGTTAAAAACAGTGGGTTAAGCATTAGGGAAGCTAGAGTTCACGTTCCACTGATGCTCCTTGTGATGTTGTGTAAGTCACTTACCTGCCTTTGCTTTAGGTGCAAATTTAGGGCTTGATTTCATAAAAGGAGACCTATTTGAGAAATCCAAAAGGGCCTATTTTATAAAGATAACATAGACAGCTAAGTATGTTTATAAAATACAGTAGATTCCTCGGTCTACTGTCATTGCACACAAAAGTTGATGTGCACATTTACATTTGCTCCAAGGTCAGTGTAAATGTGTGTGTTTACCAGCATATTTTTATTAAAAAAAAAAAAACCTTGCATGTATCTATTCCATTTAGCTGTGCCACTAGGAATACCTACATGTAGATCATGTAACAGTAGGTATATACTTTCTATATGTGTATTTTTGCTTATGTATATTGTTCCATTTTATAAAAGCCTCATTCTAAATATAAATGGAGTTGCTTACTTGTAACAAGGAGTTCGCTGTAGACAGCAAGGGAATGCAGAAATATTCCATGGTGAAGTATATGGTAGAGCTTACCATCTAAACACTTAGGCCTGGATTCTCTAATCGGCACCATGAATATTAAATGATCTCTGGGTCCACCCTACCGAATTCTGTAGTAATCACATTCAACATTAATATGATTTCTCCCACTGACCTCTTGTTTTTAACCTTAATTGTACTCTTTTCTTTTCAAAATTGTATTTCCCCCTACTATCCTTTTGTTTTCTTGTAAGTTACGTCTTGTCGTTAACAAGTATGTTAAGTGTTCCCCATTTTAATTTTTTAAATTGTTAAACGCGTGGAATTTTGATTAGTGTTTCATCAATTTTTTTTTAAATCTTTATTCATTTTATACGTACAATAAGTATGATAATAAGTAAACACATTTGAACATTGAAAATATCACTTAATATTCAGCAACAATACTAATCATAAGATCTTATCTCCCTCCCTTCCCACCCCTTCATAATAAGTAATTGAATTACTTTTTATAAGATGTTATACTAAAATCTTCCCCCCTCCCTGAAAAATGAACTTGTAGAACTAAGGGATAAGTAATATCTAATCATTACAAAATTTTGTTAATGGCTCCCACACATTAGGTTACCTAAAGCATCAATGGAAGTGAGATTCCAGTGCTGATTTTTTATGCGCCAGTAGTCATCTTGAAACTCAGTTAAAAAAGTCATTTAAACAGCATTTTTTACTGAGCTTGGGTGCCTACCGGCCTGAAAAATTAGCACCTTTTAGAGAATCTGGGCCTTATGTCCAATATTCAGTTCTGAACAATGATGGGATACCCGCACTGAATATTTGCCGTGAGTTGCCGTGAGAAGACATGACAGCCATTTTGTAAAGGCGCTGCAAAGGGGCAAGAGTGAGGGGGCTGCGCTCTTGCTCCTGAAGACCTTGTACTGGACTACTAGGTATGTAGGTAGGCCTGGGGGGGGGCCTACTTACACATGTGAGGCCTGGGCAGTGGGGGGGGGGGGGGAACTTTCATGCAGGGAGGAGGAAGGGGAGAGAAAAGACATTGCAAATAGGAATGGAGGTATGGTAGACCCTGAAGGATTTTCAGAGAACTGTGTTTAGAAGGTGTTTGTGAGAAGCTAGCTAAACTCAAGGTGGGCAAAGTGATGGTGTCAGATGGCATACAGCCAAGGATACTGAAGTAACTTAGGGAAGTTCTGACATCTCCTCTGACTTTCCTTTTCAATGCTTCTTGAGTTGGAAGTGGTATTAGAGCACTGGAGAAGGTTAGAGGTGGTCTCTCTCTCTCCACAAAAGCATAAGTAAGGAAGAGGTAGGGAACTATAGGCCTGTAAGTCTGTTTTCTGTGGTAAGTAAATTAATGGAAACACTTTTAAAACAGAGTGAAGTTTCTGGAATTACAGGCCCTAAGAAAAAATGGTTTCACTAGAGCCAGGTCTTGTCAGACAAATCTAATCAATTTCTTTGACTGGGTAACCAGAAAGTTAGATAGAGGGAGAGAACTAGATGTGGTGTACTCAGATTTTAACAAAGTCTATGATACTGTTCCAAACAGGCATCTAATAAATAAAATGAGTATCCTCAGTATAGGCTCCAAAGTGATGGACTGAGTTAGGAAATGTTGAGTGGAAGGCAACAGAGGGTAGAATTATATGGAGTGTACTCTGAGGAAAGGAATGTTACCAGTGGTGTGCTGCAAGGCTTGGTACTTAGACCTGTTCTTTTTAACATTTTTGTAAGTGATATTGCTAAAGGGCTGTTTTGTAAGGTTTGTCTCTTTATGAATGATACAAAAATCTGCAATAGGGTAGACACCCCTTGTGGTATGGATAACATGTGGAAGGACCTAGCGAAGCTTGAATAATGGTCCAGAATTTAGCAACTTCATCATTGAATATTTAATAGGGCCATTCTTAAGGAATCAGTGCAAAATGGAATGGAACATGGAGATGCAACCAGAACCTTGATGAAGATAGTAAAGCAGGGTCCCTTGTCAGATAGCGCCAGAATTCTACCACTTTATTGCACAAGATATGTTTTTTTGTAGCTTGGTTTAAAGTTTGAGAGTTTGGACTTTTAGGCCCCGATTCTGCAAACTGTGCCTAACTTTGGGGATGGTTTAGACATCCTAATTAAGTGGTTAATGAGTAATTTAAGGGTCTTAACAAGCATTAATTGGGACTTAGATGGAGTTAAGCATCAGGTAGTCATTCTCAGAATATAAATGCGAGGTAGATGCGGGCATGACGAGGGTGTAACATGGGCGTGGTTAAGGATAGGCACCAGATAGATGCTAGTTGGCCGGCAGACCAAGTCTAAACATCGCGGAAATTGTAGGTGAATGAAAAGTTGGTCGAATTGTGGTTTCTGCTTGAGCTGAACGTGAGTTTCTATGGGTGGAACATAGACGTGCTTTGGGCTTCCGAAATGATACTTTCTACATAGAACATTAAAACATAAGAACATAAGAGATGCTGCTGCTGGGTCGGACTAGTGGTCCATTATGCCCAGCAGTCGCCTTTTCGATCGAAGACCAGTACCCTAACTGAGACTAGCCCTACCAGCGTACGTCCTTGTTCAGTAGGAACTTGTCTAACTTTGTCTTGAATCCTTGGAGGGTGTTTTCCCCTATGACAGCCTATGGGAGAGTGTTCCAGTTTTCCACCACTCTCTGGGTGAAGAAGAACTTCCTTACGTTTGTAAGGAATTTATCCCCTTTCAACTTTAAAGAGTGCCATCTCATTCTCCCTACCTTGGAGAGGATGAACAACCTGTCCTTATCTACTAAGTCTATCCCTTTCAGTATCTTGAATGTTCGATCATGTCCCCTCTCAATCTCCTCGGTTTGCGGGAGAAGAGGCCCAGTTTCTCTAATCTGTCGCTGTACGGCAGCTTCTCCAACCCCTTAACCATTTTAGTCGCTCTTCTCCTGACCCTTTCGAGTAGTACCGTGTTCTTCTTCATGTACGGCGACCAGTGCTGTACACAGTGTCCAAGTGAGGGCGCACCATGGCCTAGTACAGCGGCATGATAACCTTCTCTGATCTGTTCGTGATCCCCTTCTTTATCATTCCTAGAATTCGGTTCGCCCTTTTCGCCGCCACCGCCACACATTACGTAGACGGCTTCATTGACTTGTCGATAAGAACTCCCAAGTCCCTTTCCTAGGAGGTCTCTCCAAGTACCGCCCTGGACATCCTGTATTCTTGCCTGACATTTTTATTACCGACATGCATCACTTTACACTTATCCACGCTGAATCTCATCTGCCATGTCGATGCCCATTCCACAAGCCTGGTTATGTCACGTTGTAGATCTTCACAATCCCCCTGCATCTTCACTACTCTGAATAACTTTTGTCATCCGCAAATTTAATCACCTCGCTTGTCTTACCTATGGCCAGATTGTTTATAAAGATGTAGAAGAGTACGAGTCCAAGCACTGAGCCCTGAGGCACCCCACTGATGACGCTCTTCCAGTCCAAGTATTGTTCATTTACCCCCACTCGCTGTTTCCTATGCTCCAGCCAGTTTTTATCCATGTGAGTATTTCTCCCTCAATTCCATGGCTCGCAATTTTCCGAAATAGTCGTTCATGCGGAACCTTGTTGAACGCCTTCTGAAAATCCAGATATACAATGTTGACCGGGTTGCCCTTGTCTATCTGCCTGTTTACTCCCTCGAAGAAGTGCAGCAAGTTCGTCAAACAAGATCTGTCTTTGCTGAAACCGTGCTGGCTGGTCCTCATCAGACCGTGTCCGTCAAGGTGATCAATGATGCAGTTCTTTATCAGTGCCTCTACCATCTTTCCCGGTACTGCGGTCAGACTCAACAGTCTTTAGTTTCCCGGATATCCCCTCAAACCTTTTTTGAAGATCGGCGTAACATTCGCCACCTTGCATCCTCTGGAATCTCTCCTGTTTGGATTGACAGATTGGCTATTAGTTTAAGTAGCTCAGCTATGGTCCCTTTCAGTTCCTTGATTACCCTCAGATGGATGCCATCCAGTCCCGGGGATTTATCGCTCTTAAGCCTATCAATTCGCCTGCATACCTCTTCTAGATTGACCGTCAACCCTGTCAGTTTCCCGTTTTCGCTTCCAGCATATAGCCTGATGGGTTCCGATATGCTGTGTATATCCTCTTTGGTAAATATAGATGCAAAAAAAATGTGTTCAGTCTATTGGTGATTTCTTTGTCCTCCTTTATTCCTTGGTCATCCAAAGGTCCCACCACTTCCTTCGTGGGTTGTTTTCCTTTAATATATCGAAAGAACAGCTTGAAGTTTTTTTGCCTCCTTGGCTATTTTTCCTCGTAATCTCTTTTTACCGCTTTTACCACTTTATGGCACATGGTGTTCTTTGTGCTTATTCCAGTTTTCATCCGTTTTTGATCTTTTCCATTCCTTAAACGAGGTTTTTTTTTTGTCTATGATCGCTTCCTTAACCTCTACAGTGAGCCACGCCGGTTCTTTATTTTTTTTCCCTCTTTGATCCCTTGTTAATATGTGGTATATATAGATTTTGTACCTCAGTGACTGTATCCTTAAAGAGTCCAAGCTTGCTCCAGTGTTCTTAAAGTGTTTATCCTCTTCTTAATTTTCTTCCCCACCATGTGTCTCATCCCTTTGTAGTTTCCTTTTCGGAAGTTTAGGGCTGTGGCTGTCGTTCTGGACCGACATTTCACCCCTAGTTCCAGGTTGAAGCGTATCAAACTGTGATCGCTTTTTCCCAGCATCCCTTCTACTTCTACATCCTGTGCCGGTCCTCGCAGCCCATTTAGAACTAAGTCCAGAATTGCATTTCCTCTTGTGTTTTCCTTGATAAGTTGTTCCAGGAAACAATCGCCTTCAGTTTCCAGGAATTTGGTCTCTCTAGCAAAGCCGGACGTGCCTAGGTTCCATTCTATCCCCTGATAGTTGAAGTCGCCCATAATAATTGTGTTGCCTCCCTTGCAGTTGCATTTAATCTCATCCGTCATTTCTTCATCAATTTCTTCGGACTGCTCTGGGGATCGGTAGTAGATGCCTATCCTCGTTTCTGATCCATTTGTTTCTGTAATTTTGATCCATAGAGACTCTAACTTATCTGTCCATTGTGACATGTTCTCTCCAGTAGATTCAATGCCTCCTCCTTTTTGAGCCACTCTGTCTTTGCGGTATAGTTTGTATCCCGGTAGCACCATGTCCCAGATATTTTCATCGGTCCATCATGTTTCCGTGATGCCGATGATGTCGACGTCATCCTTTTGTGCCACAGCTTCTAGTTCACCTAAACTTACTTGCTCCACCATCACTGACGCTGAAACCGTGGATTGAAGACAAAGTTTTATTTTATTTTTCTTTCCAGCTTATGATTTATCTTTAATCTTATCTATTGTTTTGCCTTTTGTCTTTGTTTTGTTCTATTTCTATCATTTAAATTTCTCCAGAATTCTACTGTTCAACGGCTCCCCCTTTTGCTTCTATTCCTTTCTCTCCTCTCTTCTACCTTCCAAAGTATTTAGATCAATGCTGTCTTGTTAAAATGTTTATTTTATTTTTATTTTTCCTCTAACTCTACTTTTCACTTCTCTATTACCCTCCAGGTACTTTAGTTAGATTGTGAGCCTTCGGGACAGTAAGAGAATTTTTCAAGTACCTTTCTTATTTCTAATCTTAATGTATATTTTCTGTAAACCGCTTAGAACCTAACGGATGTAGCGGTATATAAGAAATAAATTACATTACATTACATTATTTCTAAGGCTCCTTGCATTCGTGTACATACACTTGAGTTTGCGGCCCGTTCCCTTCTTGTGTGTCCTTCCCTCTTGTGTCTTTTTCGGTCTGTCCTGTCTACAATCTGGTGAGTCTTCCCCTCCATCTTCCTGCACAGTATCCTCCGGGTATACCGGTTCCCGAATCATCGACTCTCTCTCTCGGTCAACTGTCGGCTTTCCCCTTCTTCTTAGTTTAAAAACTTCTCAACTTCTCTCTTGATAGACTTTAGGAATCTGTTTTTTTCCTCTTTTTTCCCCTCCTAATAGATTTAATAAGCCACCATATCAATAGGGCACATCAATTCAAACATATTACATGCATAACATAGTACTTTTCTGCCCAAACATGTTTGCATTCTATTTATATGTTTCTTACTTGCATAGTTTGCTTTTTCATCTTGATCAATTTTATTGAAATGTTTTGTACCTTTTATTCTGATCAATTTTATTGAAATGTACTGCTTTTTATTGCATTTCATTGTGATTTTTTAAATTGAAAATGTATGTATATATTGTTTTTCTCATGCTGTGAGCCGCTTAGAACCTTCCAAGTATAGCGGCATATAAATAAATTATTATGATGATGATGATTTACTAATTACAGCACCTTTGGCTTTCCTGCTTAAAAAGAACCCCCTTTTTTTCTCACCAAACTGTGCTGCAATCAGCTCTTGCTTAAAAGCAAAGAAAGAACATGCACACATTACTTCATTTCTCAAAGCTTAAAAATAGAAAAACCAGATACAGACATTAACGTGCATTTTTCATCTTCAATGAAAATAGAAGTGTGCAGCTGCACAATGCTGACCTTATTGTGAGATTATCAAGGTGCATCTGCAAGGTACAATGCCACAATTAAAAGATGCAATGGGTGTTGAGCTCACAACCTCTGCAAGATCAGCATAGGATTTTAACACATTGAGCTACATCAGCTTCAAATCAAGCTCATCTCACTGCCCTGTCTTATCATAGCTTATTGACCTGCCTATGTATCATCTCCTTAGGAATGATATCACAGAAAGCATTTCTAGCTCACCAAGCTAATGCACCTCTCTATCCTTGCCACCTCACTGGTTCAAATCTCCCCTTACCTTCACTCATTTTAACAGCTTCTTATTAGGTCTCCTAACAGTCTAGATGGTGGGCTTTGTCATTTTTTATCAGCACATTTCCCTTTGCAAGCAAACTTATTTTCACCTTCACATGGCTAGGACATCCTAAGCTGTCATGGTAGGAAACTTCTCCACTGACAGAAAGAAGCCATTTGTGGCTCACCAAATTAATGCACCTTGATGCACCTTGTCTATCCTCTCCAGCTCACCAGTTTAAATCCCACTCTCACCTTCACTCATTCTAACAGCTCTCATAAGTGGTAGACTTTGCTGTTTTTCATCAGCATTCTGTAGTTTGCAGGCATAGGTGCTCTCAACTACAAGCCATTGTGATAGGAATGTATTTCTTTTTATGCAATATCCACACAGGGCAACAGGTATAAGAGTTTACTAAAACTTCAGAGGGCTTGCACAGGTGTTGAAGTAAGGTACATATTTTGAGATGTAAGAACATAAGAACATAAGAAGTTGCCTCCGCTGAGGCAGACCAGAGGTCCATCTCGCCCAGCGGTCCGCTCCCGTGGCGGCCCATCAGGCCCATTGCCTGAGCAGTGGTCCCTGACTATCCCTATGACCTACCTCTACTCCTATCTCTACCCCTCAATTCCTTTATCCTCTAGGAACCTATCCAAACCTTCTTTGAAGCCTTGTAATGTGCTCTGGCCTATCACAGCCTCCGGAAGTGCGTTCCATGTATCCACCACCCTCTGGGTGAAAAAGAACTTCCTGGCATTTGTTCTAAACCTGTCCCCTTTTAATTTCTCTGAGTGCCCCCTTGTACTTGTGGTTCCTCGTAATCTGAAAAATCTGTCCCTGTCTACCTTTTCTATACCCTTCAGGATCTTGAAGGTTTCTATCATGTCTCCTCTAAGTCTCCGCTTTTCCAGGGAGAACAGCCCCAGCTTTTTCAGTCTGTCAGTATATGAGAGGTTTTCCATACCCTTTATCAGTTTAGTTGCTCTTGTACCTGAAGAACGATTTGAAGTTTGTTGCTGTTCGGCGCACTGTCTAAGGCGCACGTCCCAATCACCATCTAAGGTGCAAGTTCCAATCAATTGCCACCAACAAACACCTAGAGAAAGATCAACTATCTAACCCCCAGGAAATCACCTACAACCTCACTCCCATCAACCCCCCTACCTCCTATCCTTCACAATGAAAGCTATACCACAAACACAAACTATCCTACTGATCATCTTGCTCCTAACCAACTGGAAGACTGCAGCAAGCAACATCTCCCCACTACCAATTATTTCAACTACAAATAGAATTCACCACCCAGCCAGGAGAACCATTACAGACAGAAACATAAACTCCCAGACCTGCATATACCACATCACACCAACATGGAGAAGAAGACAAAGAAACCCTTCCAGGACTAAACCACACCCCTAACCAAGAGCACTTGTCTACCCAAAAGCAATAAATAGTGTGCAAACAGAATACACCACACTAACATGTACCTACATAAACATCAGAGCTCTAGGCCCAAAGACAGAACACATAAAAGACTGGATAAAAACCAAATATCTAGACTTCCTCTTCCTCACTGAAACCTGGCTAACCTCAGACTCGGACCCCAGGATAACAGAAGTTTGCCTGAAGGGATTCAAGATAACAGTGGTCTGCAGGGAAAAAAAACAGAGAAGGAGGTCTAGCCATCTTAGTCAGAAACTCCTTAAACTTAGTCAGAAACTCCCTAAAACATCCACCCCATACATGGATCTACTAGCCTGCCAACTTTCATTCACTACACTAAAAGGATCCATAACTGTATGCTCTGCTATATAACACCAGGGAATTGGAACACAGCAAGACCAGAATTTGAAGATTTTATATACTGAAACTCACTAACGGCAACTTACAACCTAATCCTAGGAGATCTAAACCTCCATCTCGAAAACCATACCTCTAAGCAAGTAGAAAACCTATTATCTTACCTCAAAGCCTTAACCTACAAGATCTTAGACCCACAAACCACACACGAGAAAGGTCACCAACTAGACATTGCAGCCTTCATGACCCAACAGCCCATTCTACCAGAGATTCAAACCTTAAATGGAAAATGGTCCAGATCCATTTGTTCAGACCATTACACATACACCTTCAATATCAACTGGGCCAAAGGCAAAACCAAACCAAAATCCCAAAGCTTAACCTACAAATCATGTACATATATCAAACCCTCCAAATTCTGGAATAAAACAAACTCTACAATCCATGAATGTGACTCCAAAGACTTCATCTCACAATGGTTCAATATAAGTACAACTACCCTAGATGAGCTAGCCCCAATACAAACAAAAACCAGAAGCAGCAGACGACTAGAAAGAAAATGGAGAAAGAGTAACCAAGAACACACAAGAGCAGCATGGAAAAAACTAAACCAACAATACAAACTAAAACTAAAAGAAAAAAGAAAGACATACTACACAAACCAAATAGGCATAGAAGCCCAAGACACAAATAAACTATTCCAATTACTAAAAGAACTCACAGACACCAAACCCTACCTAGCCAAAAACGACAACCCTCCCCCTTCAGCCACCCTTTTAGCTGAATATTTAAAAACAAAATTACAACTTCCAAGACAAACTTCCCAGGAACCCCAACCCACCTAGAAGAGATCACAATTCCCCCCACAGAAAAAAAATCAGATGTAGCAGATAAAACATGGTCCCAGTTCTCCACAAAATAATGGTCCGACCTTAACAAACTCTATAAAAAATACAGCCACACAGCTTGCGAACTCAACCAATGCTCTCCATACTTATTAAAAACCTCCAGCCTAAAATTCTGCACTCTCCTCATGCAGTGGATACAAACCATGCTCACAGATGGCCCTTTCCCACAAGACCTCTCTGAAATCATTGTCACTCTGATCTTAAAAGACCCAAAAGGAGCAACAGATCAGCCATCCAACTACAGACCCATAGCCTCAATTCCACTATATGTCAAGCTAAGGGAAGGCCTCATAGCAAAACTCCTCACCAACTACCTAGAAAACCACAATTTGCTCCATCCTACACAGTTTGGATTCAGAACCAACTTCAGTACTGAGATACTACTAGGCTCCCTTCTGGACACAGCTAGACAATACCTCAGCACAGGCAAAAAATGCCTATTATTCAACTAGATCTCACCATAGCATTTGACCTGGTAGATCACGACATCCTGCTACAAATACTAGATACAATAGGAATCACAGGCAAAGTACACATATGGTTTCAAGGATTCCTACAATCCAGGATCCACAGAGTAGACAAAGAAAAATCAGAACCATGGTCCAACCCCTGTCCAACCCAAGGATCGCCATTATCCCCAATACTATTCAATCTCTACATTGCATCCCTCAGCACCTGCCTAGACAAAATAGGCTTAACCTCCTATAGCTATACAGATGACATCACTATTCTCTTTCCTTTTAATCAGACAACACCCACCATGAGAGACACACTACACAAAACTCTAGAAACAGTGGCAACATGGATGAAAGGCCACAAACTAAAACTGAACCCAGACAAAACAAAATTCATACTTCTCAAAAAAATTAAAACTACAACCATAACAAACCTAATAATAAACTCAATCACATACCCCCTTCAACCCACTCTAAAACTTCTAGGAATGACAATAGACAGATGCTACACCACGCAACCACAAATCAACAAGACAATACAGATATAATATGTGGTCATGAGAAACCTAAGGCAAGTTTAAAATTCTTCGACAGAAAACAATTCCAGCTTATGGTCCAGTCTCTAGTCCTAGGTCTCCTTGACTACGGCAACATCCTATATCTCCCCTGCCCCGTAACAATGATAAAACAACTACAAACTGTACAAAACACAGCCCTGAGACTAATCTATTCACTAAGAAAACACAACCACATCACTGAGGCATACCTCGACTCACACTGGCTCCCAATTCAGGTAAGAATACTATTGAAATTCTACTGTCTATTATTTAAATCCATAAATGGTGACAGCCCAGCCTACTTGAACAACCACCTAATCCAAACTACCACAACCAGACACAGGAGAACTCAGACACCATTCACATATCCTCCAATCAGAGACATCAAATGGAAAAAAACTGTACAATGGCTGTAAGGTTTGTTAGTCAGGTCCCCCACAAGGTGAGGTGGTAGGGGTTAAGTGAGAGGCGCCCTTACAAACGCCAGGTCCCAGGTTCAGTTCCCTCACTGAACATTCACCAGGAAGTAGAATCAAAAAGGCACAGCCAGAGGTGATTGCATAAAGAATATATTATAGAAATAGGCTTACAGAAAAGCAATATTTATAAGCACTACAATTAAGCATTACAATTAATGAGAGAGCAACGCAGTTTCCCTGCCTTACAGAGTTCAGAGGAAAAGAGAGACATAGAAGCCTGAAGTTCCAGGGAAAGGCAGAGAGAGAGAAAAGGGGGATGGGGTGATGGTCCAAGCTTCGTGTTCCATAGATAAAGAGAAGGATAGACAGAGAAAGAGAGAGCTCAAGAGAAACAAGAGAGGACCAGAGTACCAAGAGCCAAGAGCCAAGAGATAGATTATTGTGTGTTGCAGAGAGGAGGCTTTTATAGCTTGGAATCTTATTCTGAATATAGAAAACTATTGAGCTTCAATAGAAGTTAAATCTCCTCCTCCTTAGTAAACTTGTGCTAGACAGCCGAAGAATAAGCTATGGTCAAATGTAATTTCCAGTATGCCTCTGACAATAGTTTCTGATTAACTTTAGTTATCTGTGCACCTGGACCCATTGTCCTAAGCACCCTATTAATCAGACATTAACACATTAACACCTTTTAGCTAATCATGATTCAATCAGGGCTACTTAAAACTGTCTTTTGGAGTTATATGAAACAGTCTACCTACACTCAGGGTCTATCTACATTCACATGCCAAAGCCAGATTGATATCATTTCCCATAGGCCTTTGTTGACATAAGTTATGCCAACTGAAAATGCTGATTGCTAGCAATAGCTATGCTGACAATGGCCTTCTTTGAACTAGTCAAATAAGATTATACGCAGAGCACTTCTGTTTACGTATCCCTCCATAAAATTCTGTCATTATAAGAAGATTCTTGAGCGAACTTTCTCGTTTCAGGCTGCTAAATTGAATGTATGGTTCGGTAAAATTATGTTGGAGGTCCCTTCTTATTTTGATTTTAGAAAATTGTTAAAGACTCAACTATTTGACAGGCTTGTATCATAATATTTTATGTTTATTTTTTAGTTGAGTCCTTTATATTCATAATTTGATGTACTTTTATCTGTTTTGTATGTACCAGCTTCATTTGTTGTGAACCGCCTAGAACCATTTTGGTCTGGTGGTATATAAGAATAAAATTATTATTATTATTATTCTAGCCACACAGGCAACAAAACTAGACCATCAACTCTCCAATCTACTAATTGCGACCCCAGACTACAAAACTTTCAGAAAAGAAATAAAAACCCTGCTATTCAAGAAATCCATGAACTAAACTAAACCTTAAGGGGCTCATAATAAAAAAACAACATCTAATAAATGGCCTAAATGGGTACTTGAATGATCAAAAAGCCTGATCGTTCAAGTACCCATAATCAAAGCTGGTTTTAGACGCATCTAAAACCAGCTTAGGCCTTTCCCCTGACTCTAAACACATAGAGCAAAAAGAGGCGTTTTTAGAGGAGGGGAAAGGCCGGGCAGTGGGCGGGAGATTGGCCAACCTACACCTAGGCATACAGCAGGTATAAACAAAACTTTAGGCAGGTTTGCATTCGGCACTTATACGTTTTTACGTAGACCAAGTCAAAACAGGTATAAGTGCTGCAGCTCAGTGGCCCACAGCAACCTGCATACCCCCTACTGCAACGTTCGCTGCAGGAGAGATGGCTCGTCTCTCCTGCTGCGATGGTTATCACCCACCCCCCTCCGAACCATGGCACTTAGGGGTGAGCATCGCGGCAGAGCATTTCCTCTGCTGGTAATCCTCACCCCGAACTGCCGCGGTTTGGAGGTGGGTGGGCGATCACCATCACTGGCAGGAGAGATGAGCCATCTCTCCTGCAGCAATCAGGCCTCCCCCGGCTATTAAGATTGGGCCCAAGTCCTCCTGCCCGCCGACTCCCCGACTCCATGACAGCATCGGGGCAAGAGGGAGCCCAAGCCCTCTTGCTCCACGATCCCCAACCCCCCCACCGAGTCCGATGGGGCCAGGAGGGAGCCCAAGCCCTCCTGGCCTGGCGATCTCCAACCCCCAACCCCCACGATCTGGCCAGGAGGGAGCCCAAGCCTTCCTGGCCCAGCGACACCCCTTAACCCCCACCCCCCACTAAAATACAGGCAGAAGGAATCCCAGGCCCTCCTGCCCTCAACGCAACCCCCCTACGATCTCCCCCCAAATGGCCCATGTGCCTAAGGCCCCGCCCACAGGAGGGGCCTAAGACAACTGGGCCGATTCCAGTTGTCCCAGGTACCTCAAGCCCCACCTGTGGGTGGGGTTTGAGCCACCTGTGCCAATCAGGCCCTAAGGCCAGCCATTTTGGAGATGGCTGGCCTGTCGGACAGATGGACTTGGCACCCATCCATCCGACCAACAATTTTTAAGGTACAGGGAGGGGGATGAGGGGTCAGCGGGGTTTTGCGGGTCAGCGGGGGTGGTGGTCGTGGGGGGTTGTGTCGAGGGCAGGAGGGCTTGGGATCCATCCTGCCCATATATTAGTGGGGGGTGGGGGTTAGGGGGTGTCGTCGGGCCAGGAGGGCATGGGCTCCTTCCTGGCCGGATCGTGGGGGTGGGAGGGGTGTTGGAGATCACTGGGCCAGGAGGGCTTGGGCTCCATCCTGGCCCCATCGGACTCAGTTGGGGGGGGTAGGGGGATCACGGGGTAAGAGGACTTGGGCTCCCTCTTGCCCCGAATGTAGTCGGGGGTTCGGGGTGCCCCGGACCAGGAGGGTTTGGGCTCTCTCCTGCCCGGATCGTTGTAGGGGGGCGGGCGGATTCTGTAACCAGTGTTGGTTTTGACAGACACCGGTTAAAGAATTCAGCTTTTAGACGAAGGACTGGCTCCTTCTTCGCCTAAAAGCCCTTGTTTTGGGCGTTTGGGACTTAGACTTTTTATAGGTATATGGTGTAAGTTTAGACGTAGTGGTGGTCTGGGCGTTTAAACAGCTGAACTTAGAGGCAGACCATTATCAAAAAAACCCTCCTTTTAGATGTTTTTTTAATAATGGACATTTTCCCTGCTTCTACTTTCAACGTTTAAGACCTTAGGCCTAAAGGGGACTTAGACGTTTTTTTTTATTATGCCCCTCCATGTTTATATACCGCATCCTCTCCATAATGATAGAGATCAGCACGGTTTACAGGTACTTTAATAAATGAGGAGAAAACATAATAAGAATTAGTGGTTATAAAGAGGGAGTGAGCTTTACATTTTAGAGAAAAGCCAGGTTTTCAGATGCTTTTGGAATAATTGGAAGGAGCCTAAGTTCTGCAGCAGGGCAGGAAGCTTATTTTAAAGCTCAGTGATTTTGAAGAAAAGAGATTTCCCTAATTTTTCTGCATAGAGGATGCCATTTAATGAGGGGAAAGGTAGTTTAAGTTTTTGGGTGGATCTGGTAATGTCAGGTCTCAAAGAATTCCAAGATAGTGGTACAGCTACATTTAAAGAGAACCCTAGAAATCACTGGTAGCCAGTGAAGTTTTGAGAGAAGCAGGGGAACATGATCAAATTTATGTTAACAGTGTAAGAGCGGGATCGTAAAAATTTTGAGAACCAGTCTAAGACTATGGAATCAATGCCTATCTCAGAAAGTTGATAAATTAGGATATCGTGCTGGACAACATCGAAGGACTCAGATAGATTGAATTGTAGTAAGATAACAAACTTATTACAATACTGAAGTTGTTGAACCTTTGAGATTAATGAGGCCAGTAGGGATTTGGTGCTGAAATTGGGTCTGAAGCCATATTGGCAAGGTAATAGGATGAAGAATCTCTCTAAGTAAGATGAGAGCTGAGTGGATATAATAGCCTCAAGCATTTTGTTCAGGAGAGGAATATTTGCTATAGGACGATAGCTAGAAGGGGAGGATGGATCTAGATCAGCTTTTTTCAGTAATGGGGTCAAGGCAATGTGCCCCATTTCTATGGAAAATAGACCTGATAGTAAGGCAGAATTGATAAGTCTGGTGAAAAATGAAATATCCTGTGCGGGAATTTTCTCGTATTGGTAAGAAGGAAATGGGTCATAAGAACATAAGCAATGCCTCCACTGGGTCAGACCCGAGGTTCATCGTGCCCAGCGGTCTGCTCACTCGGCGCCCCAACAGGTCCAGGACCTGCGCAGTAGCCCCCTATCTATACCCCTCTATCCCTTTTTCCAGCAGGAAATTGTCCAATTTTTTCTTGTACGCCAGTACCGTACTCTGTCCTATTACGTCCTCTGGAAGTGCATTCCAGGTGTCCACCACACGCTGGGTAAAGAAAAACTTCCTAGCATTTGTTTTGAATCTGTCCCCTTCCAATTTTTCCGAATGCCCTCTTGTTCTTATATGTTTTGAAAGTTTGAAGAATCTATCCCTCTCTACTTTCTCTCTGCCCTTCATGATCTTGTAGGTCTCTATCATGTCTCCTCTGAGTCTCCGCTTTTCCAGGGAGAAGAGCCCCAGTCTCTCCAATCTTTCAGTGTATGAAAGGTTTTCCATGCCCTTAATCATTCGTGTCCAGGGCACATTTGCAGGATCTTAATTTATGGTACAGTTTAGAGACCTGGGCTTCGGATACATGCTCAAAGACTGTCCAGGATCTGTCTACTGGGATAGGGTTAGTGTCGCTGGGCACCAGAGAATTGTAAATGACTGCCGAAGGAAAAGAGCTTCTTATAGTAGCAACCTTTCATAGGAGGCTGGTTTATGTCCTCCCTGCGTGCATTATATTCAGCCCCCACTGTTTCAGTCTTGCTCTACTTAGAACCTCTTCTCCGTACGATACAGATGAATTGGTTGGGCTTCCGGAGGGCTCCTCTCAATTGAGAGTGCTGGCTTTTGCTGATGACCTCTTACTTACCTTGGCCCAACCTCAGAGATCCCTGTCCAGGGCTCTAGAGCTATTGGACGAGTTCTATCTTTTCTCTGGTCTGATGTTGAATAGGCAGAAGTTTTTGGTTCTTCCCTTACAAGTGGAGGTTCGAGATACTTGGTCGGGACCCTTTCCTTTAGAATGGGCTTCATCGTCCTTGCATTATCTAGGCATCCTCATACCCCAGGACTTGACAGCACTTTATTCCCTTAATATACTTCCCTTGCTCACGAAAACAGGACAACGGGTTGTGAGCTTGCCAGTGCTGGGCTTTGCAACAGGCCACCAACCAGGGCTCAGCAACGACCGATCTTGACGTGTCTTCAAAGGATGTTGAAGGTCCTGCTGGCTCTTATAAGTATAATAAAGAAAAAATGTCAGAAACAATAAAATGTTTTCTCCAAATTTGAGTCCAACTTTATTTCCTAAGTAGCAAGCTGCTACCGTTTAGGCTTTGAATTCAATACATGAACAGAAAATCCGGGCCTCCAAAACATAGCCCACACCTTTCTTGCAGGTAAGTGTCCAAATGGTTATATCGTAGCACCACCCTATCAGTCCCACAGTAAAAAGGGCAAAATAAGGCTACAAGAAATACCCAGTCTTTATACTGGTCATTCACTATGTTTTTAAACAGTTTTAAAACATGTTGCCTAGGCCCGGTTTTTAACAGGCCTTCCCAACTTAACAAGCTGGTGGGGAAGGGGAGTAGCTGAATCCACTATACTTTAATTTGCCAAAAATTGGCCCCACAATCCCAACCCAAGGATATTCAGTGGATTATCCCCGCTACTACCCCTTACATACGGTCAGCAACAAAGTCCCATCCAAACAGAAAAAGGTAAAAGTAAAAATGCAAAAACCACACTTCCTTCAATGTCCCACAAATAAGGCGCCAAATCCAGCCGTGAGCCTAGCACTGCTCACCCTGCACTAGACTTATGCTTCCAGACAGCACAAAAAAAAACCCAAAAATTCAAAGCCCTCAAACAGTCAGGAAATTCCACTTAACTCTCATCCATGTGGATTTCTTCAGATTCTATGGAAGTATCCATAAGCTCTATGGCATCCAGGCTGGCTGTCTGGTTTGCCTCAGGGACAGAAGTTGCATCCAGCATTTCAATGTCCTGGTTCTGTTGGAGTTCAGGAGCCCACTCCTTCGAGCCTCCTTCCTGGGCTGGCCCAGGGTAGACTGATTTGGTCTTTCTCAGCTCAGCTTCGAAAGCACTGAGCTGGCCACGCCCTAACCTGTGAGGGGGAAGGGCAACCTGCTGCTTCTACTGAGTTTTCCTTTGGGCCTTAATTGGACCCAGCAGTTGTGCATTACCGGAGCTCTGAGCCTGCCTCTTAGGCTGTCCTTTTTTTGTAAGGCACCTCCTGCTGCTCCAGGCTGTTCTCCCACTCATCTTCCCCTCCCCAGGGTTCTGTAACATGGTGGTTCAATTGGAACTCAGACCCTATCTGTCTGTCTGAGTTTAACCTGTAACACTGGTTAGCCTTTGTCAGGGTAAGGCTTGGATTATGAGGAGCCTTATCTGGAACAAACTTAGCTTTTAGGCTAGGGTTGTGACAGGGTGCGAGCCTGGCACTTTTATCCATTGACCCTTCTTGGCATAATTGCTTTGTACAATATGATGGTGATACCCCAGTGGCTTTACCTCTTTCAAACTTTGCCTCTGCTCTTACAGCGCTATCACCTTCAGTTACTGCATCAGTCATTCCTTCTGTTCTTGTGGGGAGGTAAACGCTCTAGGATTCCTCTACACACTCTCACACTCCCTACTGACCAGTGAGAACTCGGGTTATTACACTTGGGAAGACTAAATATAGCCTGTCAACTTAGGCATTTGGAAACACTGAGGTCTCTTCCGTGGTCATAAATTGAAGAACAGAAGCACTTGATTTCTGATATTAGGAATTTATGAATATCATTTTGTTAGCATAGGGAAACATGATGCACTTTGTTTACTCTTTGTGAAGAACCATTAGAGTCAGTTGAGAGTCAGCACTGGTGAGAGTGAGGTACTACTGAGTGAGTCAGCTCAGAAGAGGGTTCTTTTGGGTTAAAATAATCTATAAATATCTGGATTTAAATGAAGGTTGCCTTAACTTTGTTTGATGAGGCTGGAAGTGTGAACAGGAAGATTTTTGAAGTATTAAAAACTTTTTCTGAAAAATTTTATTTACAATCAAGTATAAAACACATGGATCCAAAAAGGGAGCATGATCATGGGAGATCATGAACATACCTGCAATTTATGCATGCTGTTATACATTAAGGGAGGGAGGTCTGTGCCTTATTTAGGTGTGAGGATTTACACCAGAGCTCAGTTGGTGTAAATGCTTACACCTAAATGTAGTCATGGATCCTGATGCTAAGACTCTATTTGATATTCTGAGCTTCAAACAAATCAGGCTTGATATGTACATAGATTCAATTTTTATAGTGGTAGGTCCAAGTGACATAGCTGGGGAGGTTGGTAGCTGGGGCGGTGGTGCCCAGGGTGATGGTGGAAGGGAAAAATTAACATTTGGAGGGATAAGGATACTGAAGAAAGAGACTGGCCATATGGGAGCATAGGGACACAGAGAGGAAAGATGGACATGGGGAAAGACAAATACACAAACAAGGGGAGATAGATGAGGGACATGGAAAGAGAAGACATGTCAAATGGATAGGAAACCCTAGTAAGAATATTGAGAAGACAGAGAAAAACAGAAACCAATTACTGGGACCAACATGATTAGAAAAATAAAATGATCAGACAACAATGGTAGAGAAAATTATGCTATTTTCTATGTTATGATTATAATATATCTGTTTTTGGAATGTACATCTGCCAAAGCTAATCAGAGCTTGGAAGTACTTGGTCAAAATGTATTTAACTTAGAAGGTACTTGGTTTGAAGAAGCTGAGAAACACTAAACTTATACTTTTCACAATCTATTCACTGGAAAGTAGCAATTGCTGTTAATTTGTTCTCTGATCTGGACCATCTGTGGCATTATACTACCACACACCATTTCCATAGCACTATTTCATAGATGCAAATAGGGTAAGATCCACAAGAGCCCTAATGTGTAAAAATGGAGTATATATAGGACAAAATACCAAGGAATTATTGTAAAAGTTATTCTAGGAACTTTGGGGTCAATACTCAATGCTACTTAACCACATAGGAGAAGTTCCTACTTGGTTTAGTGCTGTCTGGGTCCAATCTAGATATTCAGCAGCATTTACCCAGGTAATATCTCTTAATATTTGGGAAGACTGCCATAGCATTAGACAGTGAAGGGTAACGTAGGGGTGAAGCTTGGAGACACCTGGATATCACTGATATTCAACAGTAGTACCATGATAGTTATTTGGTTAAACAGGACAACAAAATACACTATCCTAAGTTAACTGGATAGATATCCAGGTATCATCTCTGAATTCCATAAGGTTGCCAAGTACCTGAATAATGTGCCATCATATGGATAGGGGGTGGCATTGAGTATTCAGATATAATTCAGTCAGTGGTTACTGACGTTTAAAGAAATGCTGACCACTGCTGGCTGAATACTCTTTCTTATGATAGATAGAAAGCTATAACATCATTTTATGCTTGACTGCTGTTATTGAGTTTAATTCACTTAAGTATACTAGCTGACTATTAAAGACCTTTATAACCTACATAGAAAGACATGTTGTTCTTGATTTCAAAGATAATTTATCTATTTTCAACCTCTAACCCTTTTTTTACTGACTCCATATATTTAGAATAATACCTTACATAAATCTTTTTCAGTCTCTCTTAAACACTTATTCAATGTGGTCATATCCTCCATTAACCACAGTATTTTCTCGTATTTCTATTCTCTCCAGTTATGATAAATGAGCTGCTCTGCCTAAGCTTTCTTCCATTTCTTTAAACTGCCTCACTTCCATTAATATCTTCATAGTTCTTCCTGATATATAACTTTATGCATGTGATGTTTTTGCCACTAGTTCATTATTGCTATCATTAATTGGAATTTTCACTCAGGAAAACACAGTGAATATTGTGCCACTTCCTAAGTTACAGTGCAATAGAATTTGTGTTATTGTCCTGTAAGATCAATAAGAGTTTGTCAGATTTACAGGTTGCAAAATTCCCAATCCAAACTAACTGCTTATGTTTTTTATCAGTTCCTTTCTCTCTTATAAATTATACAATTTGGGGTTATTCTAATTCTCAGGTTCTGATATACATCTCATTTTTGCATACAAGCTGGCATGCTTATGTTTTGTCCAAGTTAGAGAATACTCAATAAGTTCCAAGGGTACATTTTCTATGTAAATAAAATAGAGTAAATGTTGACAAATAAAAAGACCTGCAAGATCCATCTAGTCTGCTCAACAAGGTGGCCAGAGTTGCATCTGGAATTCTGCATAGGTTCCACTTCATGATTAAACATTGATATACATGGGGGGGGGGGCATAATCAATAAAACGTGCATATGCAAATGTACATCAACGGCACTAGAAACACGTGATAATCAAAAGATGCATAATTTAGCGTCATTGCATTATTTGCTGATGACGCTAAATTATGCAATGTAGTGGGCGGATGTACCATACCCGACACTATGACACAGGACCTACTTTTACTGGAGCAATGGTCTACTTTTTGACAGCTGAGATATAATGCCAAGAAGAGTAAAGTTATGCACCTTGGTAGCGGAAACCCTTGCAGAACCTACACTCTGAATCGTGAGACCTTAACTAGAACTGTTACAGAACGGGACCTGGGAATAATCATTAGTGAAGATATGAAGGCTGCCAATCAAGTGGAGAAAGCTTCATCCAAGGCTAGACAAATGCTGGGTTGCATCTGGAGAAGTTTCATCAGCCGAAAGCCCGAAGTGATAATGCCGCTTTACAGGTCCATGGTGAGACCACATCTGGAATACTGTGTTCAATTTTGGAGGCCACATTATCAAAAGGATGTGTTGAGAATAGAGTCAGTTCAGAGATTGGCCACTAGGATGGTCTCAGGACTCAAGGATCTGCCATATGAAGAACGTCTAGGTAAGTTGCAGCTATACTCTCTCGAGGAACGCAGAGAGAGGGGAGACATGATAGAGACATTTAAATATGTTACTGGCCATATGGAAGTGGAAGAAGACATCTTTTTCCTTATAGAACCTATGGCGACAAGAGGGCATCTGCTAAAAATCAGGGGTGGGAGATTTCATGGTGATAATAGGAAGTATTTCTTCACTGAAAGGGTGGTTGATCATTGGAATGATCTTCCACTTCAGGTAGTAGAGTCCAACAACGTGCTCGATTTTAAGAATAAATGGGATAAACATGTGGGTTCACTTCGAGGAAGTGCTTAGGGGGGGGTTATTCGATTGGGCAGACTTGTTGGGCCGACAGCCATTTTCTGCCGTCATACTCTATGTTTCTATGTTAACTCATTTGATTATATGAACAATAGATATACTGGCCCTGATTCTGCAAACTAACTTTAGGTATGGTTTAGATGTCTGAAATAAGTGGTTAATGAGCGATTTAAGGGTCTTAACAAGCCTTAATTGGGACTTAGATAGAGTTAAGCATTCTCAGAACATAGACATGAGGTAGATGCGAGTTTTTGGGAAAGTCGCATCCAAGTATGTAGACTTGGGCGTAACATGGGCATAATATGGGCGTGGTTAAGAAGAGGCACCAGATAGATGCTAGTTGGGCAGCACACCGCATCTAAACATTGTGGAAATTGTAGGCAAATGAAAAGCTGGTCTAAGTGTGGTTTCTGCTTGAGCTGAATGTGAGTTTCTATAGGCAGAACATAGACGTGCTTCGGGCTTCCAAAATGATATTTTCTACATAGACTTCAGGAATCTGATTTTTCCTTTTTTTCCCCTCCTAATAGATTTAATAAGCCACCATATCAATAGGGCACATCAATACAAACATATTGCATGCAAAACGTAATACTTTTCTGCCCAAACAGCAAGATGATTTACTAATTACAGCATCTTTGGTTTTCCTGCTTAAAAAGAACCCTTTTTTTCTCACCAAACTGTGCTGCAATCAGCTCTTGTTTTAAAGCAAAGAAATAACATGAAAAAGATATAAATATTGCACATATTACTTCATTTCACAAAGCTTAAATATAGAAAAACCAGATACAGACCTTAACATGCATTTTCCCTCATTGCAAAATGGAGCTGTGCAGCTACACAAAGCTGACCTCATTGTGAGATCATCAAGGTGCACCTGCAAGGTAGAATGCTACAATTAAAAGATGTGCTGGGTGTTGAAGTCACAACCTCTGCAAGATCAACACAGGACTTTAACAAATTGAGCTACATCACCTTCCACTCCAGTTTCTCTGGCTCCCCTGTAATATCATAGCTTACTAACCTGCCTATGTATTATCTGCTTAGGAATGATATCACAGTCACCATAAAGAAAGCATTTCTGGTTCACCAAGATGTTGCACCTTGTCTATCTACACAAGCTCACCGGTTCAAAATCCACCCTCACCTTCACTCATTTTAACAACTTCCTATGCTCTCATAGGAGTATATATGGTGGACTTTGCTGTTTTTCAACAGCATTGTGCAATTTGCAGGCACATTTATTTAGATCTTGCCATGGCTAGGACATCCTAAGCTCTCCACTAACTGACAGAAGCCATTTGTGGCTCACCAAGTTAAAGCGCCTGGTTATATATTGTCTATCCTCTCCAGTTCACTGGTTCAAATCCCACTCTCACCTTCACTCATTTTAACAGCATCCTAACAGCTCTCATAAGTAATGGACTTTGCTGTTTTTCATTAGCATTCTTCAGTTTGCAGGCACAGGTGCATCAGATACATTCATCTGCTCTCATCTACAAGCCATTGTGGCAGGAATGTATTCTTTTTATGCAATATACGCATAGGGCAACAGGTATAAGAGTTTACTAAAATTTCAGAGATCTTGCACAGGTGTTGAAGGAAGGTACATGCTTTGAGATGTATCCTAGAGACATTAGTAAATTCAGATTAGCTTGAGAATTGCAGGTGTGGTTTCATCTATGAGGAGTGTGTGTTGGGATGGGGGAGGGGGGTTTAGGATGAGAGAACAGGCTGCTTTAGACATCTTAGAATTGCTGCAGATCATTTTAAAGCTCAACCCAAATATGTTTAAGCTAAGGAATGGCCAAAGATTTTCTGGTAGAAAAATGAATATAAAATATTTGCTAACTGCACTCAAGACTTGAACCCCTGACGTATGGAAACTGAAGACTGGATAGTAAGAAAGAATTTAATTTAGACAGAGGCAGAAAACAGAGAAGGAAGACCAGGGAAGAAAAGGGGAGAGGAGAGAGAAATGCCATAGCATAAGGGGAAGGGGAAAGAAGACAGAGATACCAGATCTGAGCAGAGGAAATGAGAGAGATGCTGAAAACCACAGGGGGGAAGAAGATGGATGCCAGACCAATGGGACAGGGGAGGAGAGATGGAAGGGGGAGGCTGACAGTTTCTGGAATGGGTATAGTAAGAGAACAGATGCTATATGGCAGAGGGCAGATAGTGGATGGAATGAAGAGAATGACAAGAAGATAAGGAAAGCAGAAACCAGATGACAAAGGTAGAAAAACATTTTTTTTTTTTTTTTGCTTTAGGATAAAGTAGTATTGTAGCTGTGTTGATAAATGTTTATAAATAAAAATGGAAATAAGTTGATCCTTTTATTGGACTATTTTAAATGCATGTTTGACTAACTTTCAGAGACCAAATTCTCCTTCCTCAGGTCAGAACAAGATACTTTAAAGGCAATATACTTTACTGACCTGAGGAAAGAGGTTTTGACCTCTGAAAGCTAATTAAAAATGTATTAATCCAATAAAATTGTATCTTATTTTACATTTTTTGTTTTATTTTTATTTGTTAATTTGTAAAGTGATTTGTTATTTTACTTTTTTTCAAATTTACATCTGCTATCTTTATATTTTGTACAATATTAGGAGACATGCACCACTGTGTCTGTGGTGTTGCATTGTATGCAGAGCCTGGCTTCTTTATGGTTAAATTTTTGAATATATATTTCTATTTTTACCTACCCTCATATCTTTTACAAAAATGCGGAAGAGGTTTATAGCACCGGTCGGCACGCTGAATGCTCTATGTTGTCCTAATGGTCATAGAGTTCCTATGGGCATCAGAGCAGCGTAGAGCATTCAGTGCACCGGCCAGCACTATAAACCTCGTCCATGCTTTGTAAAAAAATAAAATAAAAAAAAAGGGGGGGGGGTTAGTTTGTGATTACATGCTGTATATACTCGAATATAAACCAAGATTTTTGGGCCAAGAAAATGGCCCAAAAATAATAATAATAATAATAACAACTTTATTCTTGTATACCGCATTACCATGGAAGTTCTATGCGGTTAACAGATGAAGAGACTACATTTACAGCGAAGTTACATTTTCAGCGATGCTACATTTACAGTGAGGTTATTATTACAGCAAAGTTACATTTGAGATGAAGATACATTTGCTGTGAGTTAAATGGGGAGTCTCGGCTTATATTCAGGCCATTGCCTACTTGCCCCCCTCCTGGATGTGTTTCAGGCCTCTGTTGGGCCTGCCATATGGCCTGGTGGGGTTGGCCAAGACAGAGAGATCCTCCCTGTCTCCTGTCCTGGCCGACTGCCAATTTTTTTTTCCTTCCTCCTATCTCCCCCCACATACCTATTTGGAATCCCTGGTGATCCAGCATAATACCAGGCAGGAGTGATCTTTCCATGCTCCTTCCCCACGCTGAGCCCTTCCCTGAATGAACGCCTTGAGTTCTCATGGCCCAGCAGTGTACTGGGCATGAGAGAGCTTTCCTAGCTCCTACCCAGAACTGAGCTGCTCACTGAATGGCTGCCCCAAGTTCTCGTGGGACTTGTGAGAACTCACGGCAGTCATTCAGTGACCAGCTCAGTGCCAAGCAGGAGCGAGGAAAGCTTGCTCATGCCCGGTCAACCACTGGGCCATGAGAACTCAAGGCAGCCATTCAGGGAGGGACTCAGCATGGGGCAGGAGCTCTAAAAGATCACTCCTGCCCAGTACACTGCTGGACCACCAGGGATTCAAAAAGCTTAGTGGGGGGGAGGTAAAATAAATTGGTAGAATCAGTAGGGATAGGAGGGATCCCTCCTGATCTGACCCACCATGTCATACAGCAGGCCTGATGGAAGCCTGTAGGACATAGGGAGAGAGGGGAGACAGGGTACAGGGCAGGGAAGGTGGCTGGGTGCTGAGCCTGGAAGGGAGGGAGGGAGGGGGAACAGGATGGAGAGCTTGGCAGGGCAGGGAGCAGAGCCTGGGAGAGACGGGGGCCAGGGTGGAGAGCCTTGGAGGGTAGGGAGGGAGGGAACCTGGCAGGGAGTGAGAGGGGGGGGCTGAGTGCAGAGCCTGGCAGGGGAGGGAGTGAGGGGGCAGGGCACAGCTCCTGGCAGGGAGTGAGGGGGGATGAGTGCAGAGCCTGGCAGGGGAGAGAGTGAGGGGTGCAGGGCGCAGATCCTGGCAGGGAACATGAATATTAACCCCCCCATCTTATATTCGAGTCAACCTTTTTACCTTCTTTTGGGGGGGGATAAAGGGTACCTCGTCTTATACTTGGATTGACTTATATTCGAGTATATATGGTATTCCATATTGGGCGAGGGTATTTGTGTGTGTTGTGTGTATAAAAGACATGGTTTTCTGTTAGCGTTGACCAACATGATGGAAAAATAAAATGTGCAAACAACAAAGGGAGATAAAAAGAGTTTTATTTTAAATATACAACCTGGAATATGTTAGCTTTGGGATATGTGCATCACAGATCTAGGGTGAGGCAGCAGGCAATTTAAGCAGTATTTAGCTCTAGCATTCCCAACCACACATAGAAAAGAAGCCATCAAGGGTAGTTAAAACAAGGATCCCACGTAACTAAAAGTGCATGGTCTCAAAATGAAAGCAGCCGTGGCATGGGGTTCACAAGGATTTTTGTTTTTCAACTCCCGCAGACCTCCTGTTCATCCCATGGATCCTTGTTTTAACTCCTATAGACCTCATGGATCCCGCTGAGGTCTACAGGATACATGGGGTGAGCAGGATCCATGAGGAAAGAATTCAGAGTTTAAGTCCTGGGCAAGTAGGTAGGAAGGGAAGGAAGGGGGGATTTGTTCAGAGATGTTTGGGGGTTGCTTAGAAAAAAAACTGTACACTGGCACTGATATGGTAATCTTTGTTGTTTGTTTTGAATTTTAAAAATAAAAGAAATCAAGTAGAATTAAAGAAGTAAATAAAAAAAACAGGTAAATATATTGGGGCAGGGCAGGGGTGGGGTCAATGCGTTATGGAGTGGAGCTAGAGGGCCCAGTGTAGTTGTATGCCTAGGGGCCCTCAAAAAATTAATCCTGCTCTGGGTCTGTCGTCTCTTGCTAACCCCAAAGCTTTCTCTCTGTAAGACGCCGGACTCTACAGAAAGGGAAGGAGACTCAGGATCATTGGAGGTGGAAGAGGAAAAAAAAATGCACGTCCACCCACAGGGTGGGGTGAAGGAGGAATGTGTTGAATCTCAGTCTACCCTGTTCCCCCCTCCAAATTTGAGGGCTGCCTAAGCCCTTGGAATCCCTTCCTCCCATTGTCTACCGTCTCTCTCTCTCCCATCCCCATTTCATAATTTTTTTTGTCCCTCCCCCACCTCTGGTTTGCTTTTCCAATCTCATCCCTCCCCACCCCTGGGTCAGCTTAAAACAGCTTCTGGAGGCCCCGTGGTCCAGACACTTCTTCCCTTTCTGTCCATCTCCTTTGCTTCCCCTCACCTTCTAGGCCCCCTTTTTAACATCCAAATCTTTCTTTTTAGAGGGGCCCTGGCACGGCAGCCATTTTCACAAGCTGCTAGTGGCTGCCCCAAAGCTTTCTCTTTGCCACAATCTGCCCATGCGGAAATAGGAAGATGCATCAGAGGGGGGTGGATCATGGCAGAAGGAAAGCTTTGGGATAGCCGTCGGCACCTTGGCTGCCCCACCAGGGCTCATCTGAAAAGGATAATTGGATGTTAAAAAGAAGACCAGGAAAATGAGGGGAAGTGAAGGAGATGGACAGAAGGGAAGAGATGTTCAGCTGCCCTCTTTGCCCTCCCCTAACTCTAGCCCTGGGTAAAACTAATCCACATTAAAAGATAGAGAAGATAAATAAGATAGATGCAAAGATGAAATGTCTTAAATGGGATGAAATATACTGACGCATTGTTCATTTAAGGAAGGGTATTTAGAGGTACTTCTACTAAGTTGTGGTAAAAAGTGGCATTAGCATGCCCTTAAGACGGCTTATCCCATATACTAAGGCCATAATGACCACAGCTGTAAAAATTGTGTTTTTCTATTTTTTTGTATTAATGACCATGCATTACTATTGCCATTAACAGGCAGACATAGAAAAAAATAGTGTGTGTGCATGTATAGCCACCAGTATAGTACACATAAGGACTTACCGGTACATGCTATTCATGCATGGTAATGTAGTTACACTAACTGGTTAGTACAGGAATACCCACTCCATCTACTCAAAAAAGATATATATTTTTAGCACACAGCACACATTGATTTAGCACTTATTACAGATGCCTGAGTGCATCCTGTGGTACACTATTTTAAGCTGTGCTAGGTGCACATTAGTGCCTAATGTATTTTAGTAAAAGAGGCCCTTAGATCTTCAGTTAGAGCATATGGGCTCCTTTAATGGCTACACTGAAGAGTTATTTTTAAGGCTTGCCCTTGTGATAAATAAATGACTGTAGAAGTAAATCTCCCTTCCATGATCGTGTTATCATATATTCAACAGGAAAAGAATCCATAAAATTGTGATATATTAAATTTCTAGAAAATTAATTTGGATCCCATTTTCATATTCCTTTATTAGTTTTCTTACTCATGTGGCTACTTTAGTCTGAAAGGAAGATATTGTATACTCTAGTTCAGGGGTGTCCAACCTGCGGCTCGAGGGCCGCATGCGGCCCCGTGAAGTATTTTGTGCGGCCCCGGTCGAGGGCGATGCAGTGTTTTCCTCTGCTGCCCCCGGGTAATTACCATCTTGCCGGCTCCCTCCTGTGTCTTGCTGCAGCGTTTGAAAGTTTGTGCGGCCCCAGAAATATTTTTTTCAGCCAATGCGGCCCAGTGAAGCCAAAAGGTTGGACACCCCTGCTCTAGTTAATCCCTTTGTACAGCTTCCGTAATCATCCTTTTAGTAACTTGAAAAGCTGAAACTTGATAAAGTATCATTGGAATGTGAAGTGTCAACCTCTTCATGTCAAGGTTTTTCCTCAAGTATTAACTTCTGGCCTCCTATGAGAATATATTGAATTCTGACCTGTGTAATGTGGCCTGTGCACTGCAGCCTTTCTTGAGTTCATTTTTGACCCTTTGAGCTCTTCCAAGTCTTTTTATTCTGACCCCAATTTACTTCTTGTGTCAGCAGGCCATTTGTAAAGCCCTTTCCCAATTCATGTGATCAATTTGCTATATGAAAACACTAGCTGACTAAAAAATAAACCTTGAAGTTAATGGTTATTTTAAGTCTGTAGTGTTCTTGTGTGCTTACAGTTTTCCAGTCCTTAAGCTTTTGGTTGACATCTACTTAGGAATCTCAAACCAGTCTATCTGTTGTTATTTAAGGTAAATCTTTCAGACAGATACCTAACCATTTCTTATTAAGCATTAAGGGCCATATTCTATAAAGGATGCCTATGTTCAGGATCCATACCAATTTTTAAAAAATAATTGCTTTAATCAGTGTGGTAATTGACTGCGCCAGTTTTAGTCAATCAAAAAAATAAAAGATTAAACAATTTAAGAGTTCAGCGCCAAACTCTTAGGATGCCTAGCAATGCCTAAGTGGAGGCTTCTGCAGTCAGCTTTCCCTTATTTCACTTGGCCTATTTATTTGGCTAGCGGCAATGCTTCTCACAGCCCAGCGTGTCCTCCCTCCCATGCCAGTCTGATGTCGCCGTCACGCCGGAAAGCGATTCGGCAGTGTTGTCAGTGGCTCCCCCTCCTGCCTTCCATCTGCCGCAGTCCATTGGAGACAGATGCGGCAGGTGAAAAGCAAGAGGGAGAGCCATGTATAACACTGCTGAATCACTGAGGCTGGCAGACTCCTTGGCTTGGCGGCGACATCAGACCAATGCCGGAGGGAAACACACGCCAGGCTGTGAGGAGAGAGGGATTGGCGCTGGAGGGAAAGGCAAGCTGGGCTGTGAAGAAAGCAAGATGAAGGAAGAGAGGTTGGACCTGGGATAGTGTGAAGAAAGAGGGAAAAAGATACTTGAAGGGAGAACCATTGAGAAGAAAAAGGGAGACATAGTGGGCCTGGGGGGAGGGAGGGAGGTAGGCAGACAGGAAGAGAGATGGGATGGGAGGCAGTTGGGAAGAGAAAGGGAGAGAAATTGGAGATGGAGATGGAAAATTGATAGGTAGCTGAAAATTAAAAAAGGAGAAGGATGAGAAAGAAGGTAACATTTGAGTGGACAGAGGCAGAAAAGAAAAAGAAGAAAAGTTGAAAGGGAAAAATCAATATGTTGGAGAGCAAGAGAGAAGAGGAGAAAAAAAATGGACAGCATACACTGGAAAGAGAATTAGAAGATAGACAAAATCAGAATGAGAAACTGAGACTAAAAGTAAAATGACCAGACAACAAAAGGTAGAAAAAATAATTTTATTTTCTATTTTGTGATTACAATATGTCAGATTTGAAATGTGTATCCTGCCATAGCTGGTGTTAGACAGCAAGCGTGAACTAGGACATAAAAGAGAGGAAAAGTCTTTTTTATTTGTTTTGTAGCCGGCGTGGGGTTGGAGAGGTTGTATCTCTATACTTCTACTAAGACTAACCCCATCCTTTGCTGGTGTTCAGCGTGGGTTTTTGCGGCAGCGGCAAGTGATCCGACGCTCACACAAGTCTTGTGAGCGTCTGAGCATCTGTCAACGCCGGTGCTGGGGTCCACGCTGTGCATCAAGTTTCAAGTTTATTATGGGACTTGATAAATCGCTTAATCAAATATTCTAAGCGATGTACATTTAAAATTTACAATATAAATCTAAAATACAGTAACAATACATTACATTACAATGCAGACAATATATTTAAGTAATAACTAAAAAACAATAAATTTAAGCATAGTTAAACAAAGAGAAAGAAGGGAAGAAATACAATTTTAAATAAAGATAAGACAATGAAGGAAAACACAAAATAATGTAATTAGAACAGGATTGATCAAATAATCATCATTCTTAAAATATAAAAGAATTATGTGAAGAAGGCATCATTAAAACGGTAAAATTTTAACACAGATTTAAATTTACCCAATAAATTGACCAATAAACAGAATTTATAAAATAAATAAATTATGTAAAAAAAGCGTCTTTAAAAAGGAAAGTTTTTAACGCAGTTTTAAATTTACCCAAGTCTTTCTCATCCCGCAGCACAATAGGAAGGGCATTCCAAGTCAGTAAAGGAGGGGGTAAATATCTTAATAAAAAATCTGGCCCGCGACTTAGCCTGTGTTTTAGATTTTGGCCCCTTATGTGATTTGAGTTTGACACCCCTGCCTTATTTGGTTAAGTGTGATATTCAGCATTTAACCAACTAGATAAAGATAGGACTCAGGGGCAGATTCTCAAAATTAAATCTGCTTTTAATGTACTCACTAAACTGGTTCCAGCCTGTTTAGCGTGCATGTATTTTAGTGGCATGTATTTTAGTGTCTCCCCCCTCCTGCATTACCGAGGTCTTTTCCAAGTTTTCTAGCAGTCTCTGATACTTCCATGCAAATATATTACAATGAGGTCATTAATATTAAAATGATCACTCCGAGCGATCCATATAATCGCCAAGTGATTTTTTAACCTTTGGCCAAAATTTGCTGACAGGTCTGAGCTGTCATTGCCTTAATTTCTGATCAGTGCTTGAGGGCTTATTGGCTCAGGAATTAACAGGAAAGTAAGGTTTGACAGCTCAGACTCCCCCATTCAATTTTTTAAAATAAAAACAAACCCCCAAATCGAAGATTGGCAGGAGAGATGTCCACTCTCTCCTGCTGCATCATACAGTCACCCAACACTAATATCCGCCTACAGTAGGAGAGATGCCCACTTCGTCCTGCCGCCAAGGAACACCCTCAGACACCCCGTAAGCAGCGGGAGAGATGCCTACTCCCTCCTGCCACCACGCAACCCCTCCCAGACATCCCCATGCCTCAATGATCCTGCTCCCTCCCCCTTATCTTGTCAATGATGGCTGGCTGGAGGTATGCCTACTCCCTCTGGCTTGCAGGTCTGCCTCTTCAAAATTGCAGCCCATATCCTCCCCGGTACATTTGGGATGCACCGGGGAGGGGCCTAAGGCTCTGATTGGCCCAGGTTGTTTAAGGCACCTCCTATGGTTGGGGGGAGTTGTTTTGTGGCAGGAGGGAGTGGGCATTCTTCCTGACGATCTTTGATTTGTATTTTGTTTGTTTGATTTTTGTACGTTTTTCTGCACATGTTCCAATCGCTATCACCAGCAATGGGCACATGAAAATTTAGAGAACCTTCGCTACTCTCCGCGAAGATTCACTTTATAAAAATCGCTACAATAATGCTTGTGACAGTGGCCCATCAGTTTTTAACGCAAAGTTGTTTTTTTTTTTAATCTTTATTGATTTTCAAACTTCGATAGTGCAATGCAAATGGTAAACCAGAAAAACTGCACAAAACACACTATTAACTATACAATTATTACATTAAACAATCATTTTCTACCATCCTCATCTTCATTTTAACACAAAGTTTTGAGAATCTAGCCCTCAGTTTTCTATGGTCCAATTTGTCTACTTAACCTAGGCAGTTAAGTACTGAATACTAGCACTTAACCTCTTAACAGCCCACATAACCCAGCTTTATGGAGAGAATATTTTTAAATTCAAATTTTTGACCTATGGACTTTCCCACCAAAATTTGAATTTGTGAGCAGCGTATTCTCCTGCCAAGATTCAAATTCATGATTGACAAAATTTCCTGCCTCAACCACTTCAAGCCCCAGCCAATATGGTTTGAGGTCCCGTCAGTAATAATAAAACCCTTAGCGCTCATGCACACTTTGAAACTCCGTGCCTCTGCATACACAATAGAATAGAACTCTCTCCATCTGCCAGGAGCCTGCGGCAGTTTCCCCTTCGCCCTCCGTCGGCGACGCTGCGAGCCCATAGCCAGTGGTAGTGACTCACTCCTCTCGCCCTCTCTCCGTCTGTTGAGGAAACCCAAAAAGAAAAGTAAAAACAACCACCACCATATAAGAAAAGGGGGCTGGGGGCAGAAGGAGAGAGGGTGAGAAGGAGGCTGCAAAAGGGACATGTGAGAAACGGCCACACTTCAGAGGCAAAAGGGGTCAAACAGGAGAAGGGAACTAAGGACTGAAAAAGGGGTAGGTGAGAGAAGGGGGCTGGAGCTGGGTGTTGGTATTGTAAAAAAGGAACATATTAGAAAAAGGAGCTGGGAGCTGACAATGGGGATGCGTAAGATAAGGGGGCTGAGGGCAGAAAAGGGGATATGTGTGAGAAGGAGGCTGCAAAAGAGACATGTGAGAAAAGGGAGCTGGGGCTGGAAGCTGAAAGGGAAAAGATTGGAGAAGGGGGCTGGGGGGGACCTAAAAAGGGGGTTGGAGCTGGGGCTGAAAATAGGGGATATGTGAGGGAAGGAGGCTTTAAAGGGGGGTTCTTGGGAAAATAGACCTGGTGTAGGAGGCTGTTAAAAGAAGACAGTTCGGAGAAGAGGGCTGGAGCTTGGTATTGCAAAAGATAAGTTGTGAGAGAAGGGGTCTGGGTCTGGATTTGGGGGCTTAAAAGGAAGACGGGTGTAATGAGACTGGGGCTAGAACTGAAGGCTGGAAGAGCAGGTAAGAGAGGGGGTTAGGGTTAGGGGCTACAAAAAGGGAATGTGTGAGAGAAAGGAGCTAGAGATGGGAGAAGGGGAGGTGGGAGAAGGGGGCTACAAAAGGGGACATGTGAGAGAAAAGGACTGGGACTGAAGCTGGCGGCTAAAAAGGGGGCATGTGAGAGAAAGGGGCTGAAGATAGGAGCTGGAAGAATAAGTGAAGGTTGATGGAGAAAGGGGGAATGGAGAGGGAGTTCTACGGAGGTGAAGGACAGAGAAAGGGAACATATTTTTAAGTTGGTGAAAAAAGGTGGTAATAGGGAAGGTAAAAAGGGAAATGGGAGCCTGAATATAGGGTAAGACATAAGAAGAATAGCCATACTGGATCAGACTAATCTATTCTGGCACCCATTAATGTAACAGGCTTAAACACTAGTTACCGTATTTTTCGCTCCATAAGTGGGTGGAAATGTTGGTGCATCTTATGTAGCGAAGATATAAATTTTTAACACCCCCTCCCAGTCGGGACTTTTAAAAACACCCCAGTACTTTTTTAACCCTCATCCCTTTGTTCATCCATTTTTAAAACACCCCCATCCCATCCCATACCTCTTCAAATCTCCCCCATTATTTGGTGGTCCAGCGGTGTATTGGCCAACAGGTGCAAGCCCACCACCCGCCTGGGCTGCCTCTTCCCATCTCCTTAAATGTCTTCCATTGCCTGGTGGCCTAGCAGTATGTCGGCTGGGAGGCGCAAGTTTTCCTGCCTGGGCCAGCGCTGCCCTCTCGCGAGAACTAAAGGTACCATTCAGAGGGCAGTGCTGGCCCAGGCAGGTGGGCGGAAAGCTCACACCTGCCAGCCAATACACCACTGGGCCACCTGGCAATGGAAGACATTTAAGGAGGTGCGGGACAGGATGGGAAGAGGCGGCCTAGGCTCAGGCAGGCGGGTGGCGGGCTTGCGCCTGCCGGCCGATACACCGCTGGACTACCAGGTAATGGGGGAGATTTGAAGAGGTACGGGATGGGACGGGGTGTTTTAAAAAGGGACGGGGTGGGTGGGCACGTAAGGGGCCAATTTCTTTCTTTCTTTTATTTTATTTTTCAACTTATTCCCGTTTTTGTTTGTTTTTTCTTATTTTTTTCTTCTCTTCTTGTTCTTCTCTTCTGGTCTGTGGTTTCGGGGGACTGTGGAGATTGCGATTTTCGTCCTTGACAGTGGGCTATCTGAGTCCAAGTCTAATAATAATAATAATAATAATAACAGCTTATATACCGCAATACCGTGAAGTTCTATGCGGTTTACAAAAGATTAAGCAAAGGTACAAACTGACTGACTTCAAGAGGGGAAGAAGAAAGAGAAGTAATTAGACAGGAAATTCATTGTTGAGGAGAAAAGTGATCAAAAGGACAGTAGGTCACTATTGAGAGGAAAGAGATAAGTGGATCAGTTGTCAAGATGTTTTAGGAACAGGTTTTAGGAATTTAGACGTTTCCTAAATTCCTCATAAGTAGAGGGCGAAAGTAATTGTTCTAGGTCAGTGATGGCTAACCTTTTTGAGCCCGAGTGCCCAAACTGCCGCACAAAACCAAAGAATTTCCTCAAAGTGCCAGCACGTCAATTAAACCTTAATAACAAGATTTTAGTATCTAAAAACTCTTTATAAAGTTGCCTGAACTATGCAACATCATTTTTAAAGGTTGGAATCTTTGTATTGTCAGAGAATCAATTTGATTCACAATCCTTTGGTTTTCATTTCAATTTATTGGCAATTTATAATGTTTTAATGATTTAATTCAATTTAATGAATTTAGGAAGAATTTGATTCAGTTACACAATATATTTTAAATGTATTATTCACATAACATGTCAAATGTATCCTGAGTAAAAAAAAAGATAAACTTCTTAAAACTGTTAACTGTGTCAAGACTCGGTGTGTATTCCCAAAGAGTCTATACATGTTTTTTTGTCAAATTTACAATCAAATTTGAAAATAGTTAAATCATTACATTTCTAATAATATGCTGTAAAGAAAACAAAAGAGCTTTCAATTAAACCAACCGTTTTTATTGGAAATTCCAGATTGGAATACAACAGGGCCATGTAAAGTCCCTTTTTTAAATAACATCTTTACATAATATTTAAATAACTTAGAAAGTGTCTTAACTGCAAACTGAAAACACTGCTTCATGTAAACATATGCATTGGGAATGCTCTGAAAAAATTAATGTGATTTTTGTTGTTGCATGCATGCTGATAACTTGTCAATCCTTGGCTCATAATGCGTTGATTTCAGAGCAACACATGCAGCACTCGTCATCCGTTAATCTGTTTCTAGCATCAGATTTTATATGATTCAAAGCCGAAAACAGCTGCTCACAAGCATAGGATGACCCAAACAAAGTAAGAAGAGCAATCCCAAGTGCTTTCATGGACTTAAAATTGTCTGCCAGAGAATTCCACGCTTTTAGGATTTCATTTTCAGAACTGCTAGCAGTGATTTCATTTGTCACCCTTTCATACTCAATACGATCAAGAGCCGCACGCAGGTCATTGAATTTACTTTTCCAGATAGAGCTTTCTTGAAATTCCAGTAGCTCCATTTCCAAATTTTGAATATCCAACCACTGTAAGCAGGAAAGATCAAGTTCTTCAAATGTGGACTTTTCTGGGGAAGTTATAAATGAAAGGGTTGTCTCCATCTTATGGAACTGAGAAAATCTTTTACTAAAATTCTCCTTTGCTTCAGCTACAATGATGGAATATGCTTTGTGGATTTCCTGGTGTTTTTTATGACTGTCCACAAATGTTGTAGAATTATCCAAATGTATTTTTAGGTTGGGAAAATATTTCAGCTATCCACTCTCAAGGTCTTTTTCAAAAACATGCAATTTTCTCTCAAAAGCTTTGATGTCACTAAATATGCTTTCTGCTGTTTTTCCCATGCCTTGTAATTTTTTGTTTAGTACATTAAAGTGGTTAGTAAAATCTGTAAAGAACATGAGGTTGGTAAGCCAGGCCATGTTGGTGAGTTGAGGATAGTCTTCCCCCTTTTCGTTCATAAATAGCCTAACTTTTTCCAAGCAGGCCACAAATCTCTCTAACACTTGTCCTCTGCTCAGCCACCGGACATTATTGTACACTACAGCCTCACTGAGTTCCTGTGACAGACTCAGTGTGAAGCTTCTCTTCCTCCCCCCACTTCTCCCTCACACACTGCCTGGCTCATAGGATACTAAGGGGAAGACAGGCAGGCTAAACATCCACTCACAGGACTGCAGCCAGCACAGGAGGATGGGCCAAGGCCCACCGGGACAATTCCCGGTCCTCCCAATGGCCAGTCCGGCCCTGTTGCCAGGTGAGCTGCAAAGCAGACACAGGCACACTCGCCTCCTGCCGCACCACATATCTTAATTGCGGACCTTCCCGCGTGCCAGCTGTAAGGATTTCGCGTGCCACAGTTGGCAGGCGTGCCATAGGTTCGCCATCGCTGTTCTAGGTCTTTACCCCATGATGCTGCTTGGTGTGAGAGAAGGTATTCATGGTGTTTTTTCAGTTTGCAACCTCTCACTGGGGGGGAAACGAAGTTGGAATGTGAACTTCTCTTGTGTCTCTTGGTTGAGAAGGAGAAAAGGTCAGTAATGTATTTGGGGGCAAGTCCGTGTAATGCTTTAAAGCAGAAACAGGCAAATTTGAACTTTACGTGTGCCTTCATCGGCAGCCAATGTAGCTGCCAGTAGTAGGGTGTCACGTGGTCAAATTTTTTTAGTCCAAAGATTAGTCTGACCGCCGCATTCTGCAACAGTTATAGGCGTCGCATATTTTTTTGGGAAATTGCCAAATAGGCGATGTTACAGTAGTCAAGCAGGCTTAGTAAGAGGGATTGGACTAGGATTCTAAAAACCGATGTAACAAAATAAGCTTTAAGGGATCTGAGTTTCCAGAGAGTGAAAAATCCCTTTCTGATTAAGGAATCTACTTGGTCTTTCATGGTTAGGCATTGATCCAGAGTTACACCTAGTATCTTTATGGAGGGCTGGATAGGGTAACTAAGGTTATTGATACAGATGGGTGATTTAATGTCAAGTGGATGTGGTGAAGCAATGAAAAAAGTCATTTTATCTGAATTAAGTTTGAGCCTAAAGTTTGTCATCCATTGTTCCATCATGTTTATAGCTTCTGAAGCTTTGGGAATAGTTTCGGAGACAGAATTGGTGAATGGGATGATAATCGTAAAATCATCTGCATAACTAAATAGTTTTATCCCCAGCTGGGGTAGCTTCATGCCCAGTGAGGACATGTAGACGTTGAAAAGCAATGGGGATAGTGGAGAGCCTTGAGGCACACCAGATGGATTGCTCCAGGTGTCGGAAAGCTCATAATTAAAACGAACCTGATAGGTGCGGGATATAAGGAAGCCACGGAACCAGTTCAGCACCTTATCCCGGATACCAATGGCATCTAGGCATTGCAGCAGTTTCATGTGGTCCACTAGATCAAAGGCAGAACTCATATCGAATTGCATTATCAGGGCATTAAGGCCTTTACTAAACAGTAGGTGCAAATTGTCTAAGATAGCCGCAATTACTGTCTCCGTACTGAATAATGGCCTAAAACCAGATTGAGTTTCATGGAGGAGAGAGAATTGATCAAGATAACCCATCAGTTGGGTGTGAACCAATCCCTCCATAATTTTTATAATAAACGGAATGGAAGCTATCGGTCTATAGTTGGATATTAGGGCTGAGGATACTTTACGATTTTTTAGAATTGGGGTTATAATAATGTGACCATTATTAGAGAGGAACTTCTACTGCATTGTAGATTCTGCTTTGAGTCTAGTTCTGGAGGGGGGAGGTGGGGGGGAAGGGTTAAGGTGTTGGATCTGTATTGTTTGTATCATGGTTGTAGTTGGTTGTATTCTATGGCTGATTGTATTTGTAGGCTTGATTTTATTTTTTGAAACTAAAAATCGATTATACATAAAAAGGGACGGGGATTTAAAAAGGTTGTTTTTTATTTTTCAGGTTTCAGGTTTATTGGAAAATTTGATATACCGCCTTATCAAAATTCAAAGCGGTTTTACATAATATAAAAACAAAGTATACAAAGAGCGTACGTTAAAAACAAATTATTAATAATGCTACAAACAATCAAACGCACTGACAAACATTAACTTACCAATCCAGGATGGAAAAGGGCAGAAATACAATTTGTATAAAGAGAAACTAAACTAAACCTTAGGTTTGTATACCGCATCATCTCTACATTCGCAAAGCTTGACACGGTTAACAGGAGTTAGAGTAGAAAGGAACTCCAGAGAAGGAAAGGATGAAGAGGAAATTTAGAGGATTAGAATAATCAAAGAGGGTGGAAGAGTTACATTTTTGAGAATAACCAGTTTTTCAGATGTTTACGGAAGAGTTGGAGGGAGCTCAGATTCCTAAGAGGGGAGGTAAGGTTGTTCCAGAGCTCAGTGATTCTAAAAGGGAGGGAGGAACCTAGTTTTCCTACAAGGGAGACGCCTTTTAGAGAGGGAAAGGAGAGTTTCAGTTTTTGGGTGGATCTGGTGGAATTGGGGTTAGAGGAATTCCAAGAAAGAGGAATAAAGGGGTGAGGATGCTGTGTAGGATCTTGAAAGTAAGGCAGGCACATTTGAAGTGGACTCTGGAGATTATCGGAAGCCAGTGGAGCTTGGAGAAAAGCGGTGAGACGTGGTCGAATTTGCTTTTTGCGAAGGTAAGCTTAGCAGCAGCATTCTGAATCTGCTGGAGTCTTTGAAGGTTTTTCTTTGTTAGGCTTAGGTAGATAGAGTTGCAATAGTCCAGTCTGGAAAGGATGGTGGATTGGACAAGGACGGCAAAGTGTTTTTGATGGAAACAGGTTCTCACTTTCCTCAGCATGTGAAGGCTGAAGAAACATTTTTTTATTAGGGAGTTGAGGTGATCATTGAAGGAAAGTGTAGAGTCGATGATGATTCCCAGAAAGAGGGGGAGAAGGACCAAAACAAAAGGAAGGGGAACAATAAAATCAATAGTCTAGTATTTTGTAAAATAGGCTAAAATGATTAAAAAATGACAAGGAACAGATTTCCATTACCGTCCTTAGAAGGACTATTATACACCAAAAGCATCTTTTTAAAAAAAGGCCTTCAAATTACTTTTAAATTTATCAAGGGATGTAATTTCTCTTATATAATTTGGTGCTGAATTCCAGATGGTAGAGGCCGTAACAGAAAAAATGCTAGTACGCGTGGAGGGGCATAATCAATAGACCGTATAAAAGCTCTATGTGTCGGCGGCGTAAGATGTCCAGGGAAATGTGTCAATAATGGAAAGATATCTAAGTCAATCGATTATCGGCACAAAAGACATCCAACATAAACACGTCCACATGCGCTATACTGGAGCATCCAGGTTTACCTACCAAAATGACGACCATCCAAACAAGACATACATCTATTTTCACCCCGATCCGCTGGACGACTTGCTAGTTGTATAGCGCTCCTTATCTATTAGTTGTCCTGGCACATGTCCTACTGATGTCACACTGTCTCCAATAATGTCCTGCATGCCCATATATAAACCTCCATGTGGAAGTGCGACCCTTGTGGGTGTAGTAGGCATTGTGTGAGGAGTTAGGAGAGTGGTAGGAGTTTGGTGGAGGATAGGTTAGTTTATATTGATCGAGTGATTGGAGAGTATTTCTGTGAGTGTGTGTGAGAGCAAGTGAGAGAGAGTTAAGGGTGACAGACAAGAGAGACAGTGTGAGTGATTGTTGGAGTGAGAGATCTTGTAGTGAGGAAGGGCGTGCTAGGAAGAGTGTGTGGCCACCAGGGTGAGTGTGGGAGAGGATGTGTGAATGTGTGTGTGAGAGCTTGTGTGAGTGCGTGCAGGTGTGATGATAGAACGAAGGGAGCCAAACTACTCCCTAGGGGAGACCAAGTCCCTGGTGGAGCTCTGCCTCCAGTATGAGGCACGGGTGTTTGGCCATAATGGCAGAAGACCACCCCGCAATGTCACCATGAGGGCCTGGTCCAGAATACGTGACACCTTGCATAGGTGAGAACCTCCCAGTACCTATCACTATGTAGCCAGTGTGTCCTAGTCTCTAAACCTGTCACCTATTGCTCCCACCCCTATCTTTCAAGGAACTGCTTGCTTATTCTGTGTTCCAATTAAAAAAAAAAAAAATATATATATATATATATAGGAAACATAGATCGATAGATAAAGAAGGATAACAATATCTTGGCAGGCAGATGTTTCATTTCTGGATATGTCCCTACCTCATCAGAATATACATGACAGATGTGATGTGCTCAGTGCCCTCAGAAGCCTGCATATGTTTGAAAAGGGGATGCAAAGGACTGTCACCTGACCCTATTCTCCACCATATCCTTCTTGATGGCGTTATGGGGTGTACCGTGATCTCAAATCCCTGAAGTGTAGGTGGTATAGGGTCCACCGGGAGAATCCAGCCCTCATCCGGCACACCAGACACCGCCTCAGAGCTGGACGTAAGTGGCAGCACCCTCCCCCAACAGTCAGTAGCAAAGGTATGGCAGCTGCCATGCAAGACATACCAGAAACCCTGAAACGTGTAGGTGACTATCAGATGCTAAAAAGCTATAATGGAGGAACGGGAGGTACTCATCAGATCAATGAATATCTCTCCAGTTGATATCGGCGCTGGTAGCATACTGAGTGCTCATTCTCTGAAGCCCTTCTCTGCAATCAACTGCATTGTCAAGGAGGCATAACTGAACAAGAGATATACGCCTCTGAAGCTGCCGGCCACATATTGGTCTGGAGGTCACCTTCTTAGCTCCATACCAATGTCAGGCCTGATGTTGTGGAGGCATATATCCCTTGTTCAGGTAAGCCTTCTTGACAATGCAGTTGATTGCAGAGAAGGGCTTCAGAGAGACACTATCCGATTCTAAGCATAATGTGTGAATCATAGTTGCACCTGTCACCCTCTATCCTATGTCATGTTATGTCTGCTACCTCTCAAAGCTCACCTCCTTGTCAATGTGCTCTTCCTTGGCAGCTGTGCTAGTATGCAACCTATGACCACCCAAAATGTGGCTGATGAGATACCGGTCATTCCAGTGTGTCAACAAATACATCAAGGCCATTCAGCGTCACCTGCATATGCCGGCCACCTTTTGTATAGATGTATACCGGTGTAACTGTACACACAAAGTAGTTTACATATTTGTTCGCACACTGGCGTGACCTGTCTCCCACTTAGTCTGAATGGGTTGGGTGGGGGGTGATAGGTAATTGTGTATGTAGTATGCAGCCAATGCACACTATGGTACCCCTAACATCATATTCTTACCACACACAGGTCGCGCACAGCATGCTGCTGAGGGCCTAGCCCAGGAGGTGGTGCAAGACATGTGCCTATAGGCCGCCAGGGAGGCAGTGGCAAAGGCAGAGGCTGAGCAGGAGGAGGAAGGCTACTCAGCATCCGAGGAAAGTCTGCCACCAGAGGATATAGTGGAGGTGTCTGATGTGGAAGACCAGGGCCAGGTGGCAGAGGTGTAGGATGCGGCACAGGTGGTGGCGGAGGTGGACCAGCAGCATGTGGTGGAGGAGCAGGGAGCATGGGAGGTCCCTGATGTGTATGCGGACATGCCCCCTCTTGAAGGGGATGAGGAGGTGGCGATGGAGGCAGCAGCCCCAGCCCCACGCCACAATGTGCAGCCAGTGGCCCCAATAGTTCCTCCCCCTCCTGAGGCGTATGGACAGCTGCTCAATTTTGTGGGCCAAATGCACAACGAACTGCAGGAGGGGAGGCGCGAAACTATGCAGACCCTGCAGGAGATCGTCAGCCTTCTGCAGCAACTGGTTGCCAACTTTAAGGAGCTCATTTAGGGGATGAAGGGGCAAACCTGAGGGGCAAGCTGGCAATGGGCCATTGAGGCACCAATCATGTTACCAACAGTGTCCCTGACAGCTCACAAGTAGCTGGCAGAAATCCAATGACTGAGAGGACATCACACGGCTTTTCCTTCACATATTCCAGAGACTTTACCTACTGTATCTCATTGGGACATACTTGGATGTTAACCTACCTGATGTTACTGGCTGTCGTGTACAATGCTGTCACCATATTCTCTGCCAATGATTGCAAGTGTTGAAATGTGATGTACAGATGCAAACTGTACAGTGATGGTTAAGGTGTGCAATAGTTGCACTAAAGGTGTGTTCCAATCCCATGACTGGGATAGGAAGACATGCATATGGTGGGACAGTGTTAAACGCAATAAGGGGTACCCTCCCCATATCAGTGGAAAACAGGTATCCAGTGAAATGAAAAGACCCTACCATCAGATGGGATGTGGTGAGGAGGCCATAAAGATTGACACTGAGAAAGTGGGAATGCTAGGCTGCATTTCTGATGTCACAAATAGCTTCTATAACCTATGGGCTAATGGATGATGATGTAACCAGGCCAGGTGTACAGGGAGCACCATTGAGATTAGAAGCCGCAACCTCTGGAGACAGAGGCTGCTGCGGCAGGACAGCCCTCACAGATATTTGCTGACCCTTACAAATGAAAAGGTATGTGAGGCTCAGAACTGCTCGCTTACTTTGCACAGGTTGGAGCAGTGTTAGGCATGTTGGGGTAATTGGACAGGCATGTGCCATGTTGTTACCATAAGTATGATATTGTATGTTCTCATAATGTGTACATATTTGTATGGCAATTTTTCTATGACAGTTATTTGTGACCAGGTGTTCTACCATTCATGTCTACCTCAGCAAAGGTGTATGCATTTATATTTGAATCTTGACTACAAAAACAGACCAAAGTAAATACCAGATATCTACCTCTAAACTAGGTGTCATGTGTGATCCCTTGATATCATGTCACTGACCTGCACCTAACAAAAGGGCAGGCAGGCAGCCAACTGAAAGTGAGAACGTGGCCATCTTGTAAGTAAGATCTGGCTGAGACCAGGACCATGCCACATGTAGGACCTGAGACAGAGGTTGTGTTAGTCACAGTTCAAGAAAAAGGGAAGAGATGTAGACTTGTGAGTTCCATGATATGCAATGGATGTAACACCTGACTGTCTGAATAGCTCCCCCCTCTTTCTAGAGGCCTCTGCTAACCCTCGACTGAAGGGACATATTATGATTGAGGACTCATGTCAAAGGGAGCTGGTGACTGTTGTGCAATGCTGCCGTTCATATGCAATCAGTTAGATCCCATAAGAGCTACACACATGCGAGGTGAGGCACTAGGAAGCAGACCAGTGTCAACTGAGAGGGTATTCCCCCCCTCCCAATGACACCAAAAAGCTGTAACAGCTGAGCCACCAACAAGGCCACACATACACCTGTGGCCAGGATCAAGGGTGTGTAAGGAACGAATCCCAGGGGAGGGGAGGGGGGGTAAGGTGAAGCAATCATTGGGGGAAGGAGGTGGCATTGTGGGATAAGGAGCCTCCCTCCTAGACAAGGATGGAGGACGGGGAGAGGGAAGAGATGTGTTCCAGGAAGCTCACCCAGTCTTTGCCCTTACCCTGTTATGGCCCCTATGCAGATTGCTCCCCCCCTGCTCGTCTAAATGCTGTTTCAAACAGACTTTCCAGAGGGTAACCAGCAACGTGAGGCCCAGACATTTCTATAAGCATGTAAAACATCATCGATGAAGCAGGAATACTTGCTTACCTGAATACAGCCACACGCTTGAAAAGGCAGAACATGTAATGTGTAATATCCAGCAAATGGATTAGGATTGCATCATTAGATAGGACGGTGTCTCCGAACAGATAGGAGACGGACGTTCGTGCTGATGTAGACGTATCCCGGCCCCCTGGATTTAAACATACCAATAAACGTGGCCTAGATGTGTTTCGGATTTGTCCATAACCGACCAGGATGGACGTATTACGTGAATTCGTCCAGTTGACGGCTTGTTGGACATGCTTAATTGCCAATAAATACGTCTAACCTTATATTATCAAAAATGTTGGTACTTTGACACCATGGCTCCCAAACCGGTCAAAGCTCTGTCCCGAAAGCCTAACTTCTCCCAGGCTGAGACCGAAATGCTGGTGCAGGAGGTGCACACATACCACCAGCAGCTCTTCTCACCCCAAGGAGAAAGACTCGGGGCATACTCAAAGAGCAAAATCTGGACAGCAATAGCTCAGTGCCTCAATGCAGTCCACTGCCATAAGCGAGATGTGGAGGACTGCAAGAAGAAATGGAGAGCCGTCAAAAGGGAGGTCCGAGCTAAGGTGGGCAACCGGCCTACAGATGCTGACATGGCAGACCTCAGCTCCATGGAGCTCCATGCTCACCTTTGTGTCAGCAACCTCCACCTATGGTGTGGGCACACAGGACAATTCAGCTGCCGCACCTGCACAGCCTTCTGGTATGTACTTGTCTTAATCCCCAGTCTCACAGATTTGTTCCATATTCTGAGAGACCTCTCTTTCATCCTCCTTCTACTCCTCTAATGGGACAGTGAGTCAGTGGACAGTGGGATACCTGCTCTTCAAACCTTTCCATAAAACCTATTTGGTACTGCTCTATATGCTGATGGCAGAACATGGAATTAGATTCCTACACCCTTATATTGACAATTTGGAACATTTGCTATGATCAGCAGGTGTGCTCATGTAAGGTGTCTTCACATACACTGCTTTCATCCCCTTCATAATGTCACCACCACACCGCCCTTTGGTAGCTGGGAATGTAGTCACACACCTTTGGGATGCATGTTACCTGTGGTATGCTGTGACATCCATATGTGCTTTTTCCCTATGTAGATGCCAGCTCTGACGATGATGAGGCCGGATGCAGTGTCATCGACACACTGACTGTGCTGGGACAGCAGGATGAGGCAGCTGCAACACTCAGCCAGCAGGAGCCTGACGAGTCCCAGGACACCCAACCCCAGGAGCCTGCCAATGGGGATGAGGACCTGCCAATTCTCCCACCGCCTGAGCAGTTTGCCAATGTGGCTGCCGATACCAAGGAGGGCAGTGAGGGAGCACAGCCTGGCCGCTGGAAGGCACTCAGTCGCCAGCGTTGCCACCTACTGAGACTGGCCCAGAGGCTACTGGGGCACAATCTGACCCTGGAGAGATATCGGCAGCAGAAGCTCCAGCTGCTGAGAGAGGGTGTGGAGGCAAGATAGCAGTCACTGGTAGTAAAACAACAGTCACTGGAGGCCCAGCGGGAGACGAATGAACTGCTGAGGCAGCTTTTGCATGCCAACATTGCCATCGTTGGAAAGCTGGAAGGCCTCTAGAGTGAGCTGAGAGCTACAAATTGTCCTCCCTCCACAAGCCAGCACACTGATCAGGTGCCTGCACCACCCTCTACCACTGGCTCAGTGGCAACAGGATGCAAAGCCATAGAGAAAAGAAAGCATCCCCAGACGTTGGGGCCTGTTCCACGCCTGCATTCCTCTACTCAGGTTACATGGCCAGCTTTTAGACAGCAGAACACTGACTCCAGCAGTGATAGTGGCAGCTCAGACACTGATATGGCCCCAGTTGGTCCAGAGGCTTCATCTCTACCTAGTGGTGGAGCTGGGAGGGCTGTCAGGGGTCATGGGAGACCACGTGGGCGAGGGAAGGGGACGGGGAGGTAGGTAAGGGGCTGGTGTTGGTCATGTATGTGGGTGGGGGTGGGTGGTGGTTTGCACAAAATGTGGGAAAATAAAGGTGTTTCTTTAAAAGAACCTATTGTCCATGCTGTTTACAAGCTTCAGCTTATGTACATTGAAGCTGACTATTGTCCGTGCTGTGTACAAGCTTCAGCTTATCTGCACTGAAGCTGACATTAGCCTGGGTTGGTTGTGCAGTCCAGTTAAATGGAACTGGACTGATATAGTGTCAGGTGGCTAGGGTACAGCGTCCATTTCACAGGAAGTGGGTCTGTGGACCCCTTCCTGGCTGGCACTCTGCTCGGCTCTGTGCTGTGGGGGTGGGGGAGGCTCGTCATCATCGCCATCAGGTGGCTGCTGCAGTTGTTGCTGTGGGGGATCCGGCAGTGGCTGGTGTTTGCGTACTGCAAGGTTATGCAACATGCAGCATGCCACGAAGATCTGAGCCACCTTCTCAGGCCTGTACAGCAGCTGGCCCCCCGAGCAATCCAGGCATCTAAAGCGGTTTTTAACTGCCCAAATGTTCTTTCGATGATGCTCCTGGTGACTCTGTGACGCCGGTTGTATTCCTCCTCAGCTGCAGTGTGAGGATGAAAAATCGGAGTCATCAACCAGACTCGCTGAGGATACCTCCTGTCACCTATGAGACATAGAGAAACAGAGAGAGAGAGAGAGAGAGAGAGAGAGAGAGAGAGAGAGAGAGAACAATGATGAGTGGCAGTGATTTGCAGGTGCAGAAAGAAAGTGTTGGGATGGGGGGAACAGGGTAGCTGTGTCCCTGAGGTGCTTACCAAGAAGCCAAGCGCCATTGAAGTGCCCCTGGGTTGCTCTCCTGTGGCGGCCACAATGCTGCACTATGTAGGTATCGTGTGTGGAGCCAGGGTATCTGGCACACACATCCAGAATCTCTCCCTGGGCATTGCACACCACCTGCATGTTCATGGAGTGGAACGCTTTCCTATTCCAGTAACTGGCCTCATCTGCCCGAGGGGGTCTGAGGGCAATAAGAGTGCAGTCTACCACTCCGATGATGGAGGGGAATTGTGCCACATTGTAGAACTGCCTCATACTGTCCTGTAGGGACTGGGGAGTGGTGGGGAGGGAGATGTAGTCATGGGTGTGGGTTAGGAAGGCATTAAGAAATTGGGTGAGGCAGTTGGAAATGGCAGGTTGAGTGAGCCCAGTGCTGGATGCCAATACAGACTGGAAGCTCCCAGTTGCTAGGAAAGTGACGGCTGTTGTTACTTTTAAATGCACTGGCATTGGGTAATTACGGCGAGTGCGGGCCTGTTGCAGGGGCTGAAATTAGAGGCAGAGATCCTGGATGGTGGCCTTGTCGAATCAGTATCGCTCCACACACTGCTGGTCAGTGAGCTCAAGGAAGCTGGAGCGAGGCCTAAACAGCCTAAACGCTACAATTCGCTTTGAGATGCAACATGATCGGATTTCTATATTCTTCTTGGATGTAGTGGTGAAGATAGATGGGACCAGGTTCAAGACAACTGTCCCTCTCCAAAGGGATGTATCCACAAAAGATTCCTCAACAAAACCCTCTCTTTCCAAGCTGGCAAATGGAATGACTGCTTGACCACCCTCATCTCTCTTGCCCCATCCTACCTATCCTTCAGGAAATCTCTCAAATCATACCTCTTTGATAAATTCCTCTAACTCCCTCCCTCCCAACCAAACTACTAATCTCAACCCCGCCTCCCTTCCTTCCCTTCTCACCTTTTTACTTCATCTCCCCCGGTCTTTCCTTTCCCCTTTCTGCACCCCCTTGTAACTGTTATTGGATCATTTTGTAATTGTCACTGGTTATACTATAACTCTCTGTATCCTCGCTGCATATGTACAGTCTCTTCTCTTGTAAACCGCTCTGAACTGTTTTGTGGTATTGCGGTATACAAAAATAAAGTTATTATTATTATTACTGTATATTCGAAGGCAACAGATAGGAATTCCTTGCTGCAGTTTGAAAGCATGCACCCATATCCTATGAAGGCGAGTATCCCTTTTGCCCATTTTTTAAGGTACAGAAGAATTTGCAGCTCCAGTCAAGAATATGGGGAGAGGGCAAGTGAATTAACATTGGGGATATCCACAGGCTGTAGTGAATAAGGCTTATAATCTAATCTAAATCTTAGGTTTGTATACCGCATCATCTAAGCTGGCATTCTTCAACCCCCGGAAATGCCTGCTGTCTTATCAGGGACCGGGTTCAAAGGAAGATGTGTTTCCATTTGTGACACTCTTTACTCATCAATCACATAATCTACAGCGTATTGTAAAACATCATGCTCCCATGTTATCTTTACATTCATGTTTTGCTGAGAGCAGACTGCTATTTTCTTTTGAGAGAAACAGAAATTTGTCTGATCTTTTGTATCCCAATATGTTACATGAGGAAATGGAACTGTCATCAGCACCCCCAGGACATTTTAAATGTGGGCGGTGTTCTATGTGCCCTGTGATGATGGAGATTCAGATATTTGACCATCCATTCACCAAATAAGAATTTGTATTGAATCATCATACTATGTGTCAATCAGAAGGAGTTATCTATGTGGTTCATTGCCCAGGTGCCCTGCTTTATGCTGCGCAAACATCATGGGCTCTGAAAAAAAGACTATTAGAGCATAAATCTTGTATTGTGACCCAGAGAATGGAAGAACCACTTGTTTCTCACTGCCGGTCAATCGACCATGCCTTCTGTGAGTTATGATGTTCCGTGCTGGAGGTCTGATAATGTTCAGTAAGGAAAGGAGATTGGTCCAGATATATTATTATTATTATGAAAGCTTCCAAATGCAGCCTTTGAGCGCAGGGAGATTTTGGGGGGCAGGGCTGGGAAGGAGCAGGGTGGAGCCGGAGGCAGAATGGGGCAGGACTGGGGGTAGAACGGGGTGGGGCTAGGCTTCCTCTATTTTCAAAGAGGAAATCTGGCAACCCTATGCCAGTCACAAATTCAAATTTTGGTGGGAATGTCCGTTGGTCAAAAATTAGAATTTTAAAGATGTTCTCTCTGTAAAGTTGGGTTATGTGATCTCTTAGGCTTCTGTTGCTGGTGTCATGATTGTTGCAGTTTTCCGGATCTCACCACATCTGAGTAGGTAGAACTGACATTTCAGTCATCATGCTGTGGCTTTCCTCAGGGTATACTATGATGGTATGCCTTTATATACCATATTTTTCACTCTATAAGACACACCTGACCATAAGACGCACCCTAGATTTAGAGGAGGAAAGCAAGAAAAAAAAAACATTCAGAATCAAATTCTGCACCCAACCCTACACTCCTTGCCAGGCTCTGTACCCTGTCTCACTGCACTGCCCTATCCTGTAACCTACAAAAATACCTTTTTTAATCCCCCCTCCCTTTTTATGGTACAACAATTTTTATTGGTTTCCAAAATAAATTACAAACAGGGCACAGCACAAAACAGAAACAAGTCCCATACAAAACTGGAACAATAATCAAGAAAACCACAGCATGAACCCCCACACCCTCCTAGAGCAGGGAGCAACCTCCAGTATGCAGAACAATGAACGCAACCCATCAAGCAGGTCATACTTTGGATATGGTATTGGTCCCCTTGTCAGTTTATCCCCAGTTTTCTTTGAAAGGACTTTACCAGGTCCCCTGGTCAGATCATTTTCTAATTACATTCTCTTATTCTTGGTCACCAAAAACCAAACAACAAGTTCCAAAATTAATAAAATTTCGGGACTACTCTAAGTTAGACTCTTCTTCTATTGTAGCTTCCTTTGACTTTAATCTAGATCTTTATCAATCTATTAATATGGAAGAGACAATATAAGCTTGGCAAACATCATTACTGAAATTATTATATGAGCTTGCTCCAGTGCAATCTCATTATATATCCCAATGGAAACAAATTAATCCATGGTTCTCCTCTGAACTCAAACTAATTAAAAAACAATTGCGGTCTTTGGAAAGGCGATGGAGGCATGACAAATCTTTAAATAACCTCAAACTTTAAAGGAACATACAATTTTCTATAAAACTAAAATAATTTAGGCAAAATACAATTACTACTCTAAAAAAATATCCATGGCTAAAAACTCAGCAACACTTTTTAAGATTGTATGTTCTCTGACTACAAAATAACATGACAAACCTAATGTTCTCAGCTACCATCAGCCCAATCTTTGGCCGAGTTTTTCATGGGGAAAATCTTAAAAATGAGGTCAAGCATTCAAACTTCAGACCAATCAAAACTTGACAGCTTATCTCCCTTAAATTTAGCACTGAGACGGTGATTGCAGCTACCCTAGGATACTTACGCAACTTATTCAGCAAGGGCCATAACGCCTTAATCATGCAATTCGACATGAGCTCGGCCTTCGACTTGGTGGATCACGAAAAATTGCTACAATGTTTAGACGCAATCGGCATCGGAGGCGAGGTACTCGACTGGTTCCGAGGATTCCTCACAGCCCGCACATATCAAGTACGCTTCAACTGCAAACTCTCTAAAACATGGAGAAACCCATCAGGCGTTCCACAGGGGTCCCCACTATCCCCACTACTCTTCAACGTCTACACATCTTCACTAGGCCTGCAGCTGGTCCGGCGGGGTATAAAAGTATTCAGTTATGCGGATGACTTTACAATCATTATCCCGTTTATCACGTCTCCCTCTGAAATCACCCCCACAGCAACAGAAGCGCTAAACCTGATGCAACAATGGACCACAGAATTCAGACTGAAGCTCAATTCAGATAAAACTAAATTCTTTATAGCCTCGCCACACCCACATACCACGACAAAATCAATACACATTAACAATCTTAACTACCCCATTCAACCAACAATGAAGGTTCTGGGGGTATTACTGGACCAAGGTCTAACTATGAAAGACCATGTGGACTCCCTAGTCAGAAAAGGGTTTTTTACTCTCTGGAAACTTAGGTCCATTAGAACATACTTCGACGCTTCAGCATTCAGAATTCTAGTACAATCCCTAATACTAAGCCACCTTGACTATTGCAACATTACCCATCTGGCCATCTCCAGGAAGCAAATGCAGAGACTTCAACTGATACAAAATGCAGCAGTCAGATTGATTTTCGGGCTGCAGAAGTCCGATCACATAACCCCTTCCTACCGACTCCTGCACTGGCTGCCAATGGAGGTACGTACGAAGTTCAAGCTGGGATGTCTCTGCTTCAAGGTATTATCTGGCCTAGCCCCTAAATACATAACAGACCTCTTCTCATTCTCAACCAACAGACATGAGAGAAGAACACACCTGAAATTCATTTCCCCACCGGCTAGAGGATGCAAATATAAGAGATACCATCAACAACTTCTATCGTATCAAGCAGCCTTATGGGGCAAAGACTTAGAAAAACTAATTACACACACAAACAACTATGGTGAATTTAGGAAACACCTAAAAACATACCTGTTCTCGAAATACCTAGGTAACGATTCAGGACAATAGCCCCCTTCGTAATCCCACCCAGATCTGATCTTGAAAACTGTTAACCTCTAATCTCTAACTATGAATGCTCCACTCAATTTATGGAATTTTTCTAATTCATTGTAAATCGCACGGAACTTCATGGTCCTGCAGTATATAAACTGTTGCTATTATTATCACTGTTGTTACTATCAGATGTTCTCAGCTATACTCTGTAAGTCGCTGTCTGTACAGTTTCTCTTCGTTGTAAACCGCCTAGAAGTCGCAAGATTGTTGGCGGTATATAAGAATAAAGTTATTATTATTATTATTAAATTTCACATCTTCAAATACATGGAGTTCTAAATGTTCTAGGTTCAGGATTCCCTCATTATTAGAGATAGAACAAACCATCAATACTCTGAATAGTAAGGATTCCCCTCATATTCTCAAGCGTTATTTTTCAATATTTGGCCCCCAAATACACAATTTTATCGAAACTAGTCTCACTTCAAGTACTATTCCTAAACAATGGAAAGAAGCAATCATCTCTCTCATTATTAAAGACAACAAAGTCAGCAGCAGAGATCTCTAACTACCGTCCTATTTCCAATATTCCATTTTTGTCTAAACTTACAGAAAAAAATTGTCTTTTATCAACTCTCTGATTTCATTGAACAAACAAATGTCCTCCATCCTATCAGACAGGTTTCCGTAAACACCATTCAACTGAATAATCCTTGATAGGGTTAACCACTAACATCATGTACCAATTAGATCATCATAAATCAGTTTTACTTATTTCATTGGATATATCATCAGCCTTCGATACTATAGATCAGTGGTTCCCAAACCCTGTCCTGGGGGACCCCCAGCCAGTCGGGTTTTCAAGATATCCCTAATGAATATGCATGAGAGAGATTTGCATATAATGGAAGTGACAGGTATGCAAATCTCTCTCATGCATATTCATTAGGGATATCTTGAAAACCCGACTGGCTGGGGGTCCCCCAGGACAGGGTTTGGGAACCACTGCTATAGATCATCAATTGTTAATCCAGAGGCTTTGTGACATAGGGATCTCTGATCGAGTGTTAGACTTATTTAAATCATTTTAAAGATCGCTCCTCGAAAGTCCAGTTTAATGGTTCAACCTCCGACACGTTCTCTAACAACTATGGGATCCCACAAGGTGCCATTCTTTTCCCTATGTTGTTTAATATCTTCTTCACTCCACTTATCACATTAGGGCAATCTATTGGGTTCTCTATCTTCGCTTACGCGGATGATATTCAACTTACCCACCCTGTTGATCTGGACAACCCTGCAGATATTTTATCTATTAACTTGAAACTGGAACAAATCAGCCATTGGTTAAGCACAAATATGTTAGCCCTCAACATCAGTAAAACCAAAGTAATGATTGACTGACCAGTTCAGGGTCCTGGGACGAAAGCTGAAGCGGAGCACACGGAGGATAGCATTCTCGGAGATCCTACCTGTACCGAGAGCAGATGCAAAGAGGCAGGCAGACCTCCAAGCTGTGAATGCATGGTTGAGGAGATGGTGCCAGGAGGAGGGCTTCCGCTTTGTGAGGAACTGGACGTCCTTCTGGGGAAAGAACAAGCTCTACCGGCGGGACGGCCTGCACCTGAGCACAGCGGGAACCAGACTACTGGCAACCAATTTGAGGAAGGAGATCGAGAGGGCTTTAAACTGAGGAGAGGGGGAAAGCCGACATCTGATCTGATGTTGACGCTTCGGACAACAGTATCCAGAACGGATGCTGAACGGGCTGACTGCAGGGAGGAAACAGAGGGACCGGAAGATCTCCAAATCAGACAGCGAGGGAAACATCAGGTAAAGGGAGCTTGCTGGGAGAGGACTAAGGGGCATGGGGACACAGGGGGACTGGGTGGCATAAGGGCGAAAGCCAAGGGTAATATAGAGGTACCACAAGGCGAGGGGGATCAAAAAGAGGCTCAAGGGATGATAGCCCAGGAGGGGGCCGGTAGGGCTAGAAATCCCAGAGGAAAAGCGGGAAAGTGGGGTGGCAGGAATGTGGGGAAGCTGAAAGCTAAGAGGGTAAAGGCTGAGGGTAAAGCAGAAACACAGAGAGCGGGAAAACTGCCCGAAATCCAAGGGCAAGTGGCCCAAGTAAATGCAGAGTTGGGAGAAAAACGACGGGACCTGCGGTGCTTATACGCAAATGCAAGAAGCCTCACGGCCAAGATGGGTGAACTAGAAGTCATGGCCAAGGGGGAGGACTTGGATATAATTGGAGTTGTAGAAACCTGGTGGACAGAGGAAAATCAATGGGATGTAGCGCTGCCGGGGTACAAGCTCTATAGGAGGGACAGGACCCACAAAAAGGGGGGAGGCATAGCACTATATATAAAGGACTCTATCCACTCGGTCGGGATGGATATGGCAACGAAGGCAGAGGGGCTGGAATCGATGTGGGTCAAATTACTGGGAAACAAGGGTGCGGGCATAAAACTGGGGCTGTACTATCGACCACCTGGTACACCAGAGGGAGTCGGACACGACTTGGAAGCGGAATTGAGACAGGAGTGCAGGACTGGAAATGTAACAGTGATGGGGGACTTCAACTACCCAGGGATAGACTGGAGTACGGGTCACTCCAACTGCAATAGGGAGATAGGATTTGTAGAAGCTGTGAAGGACTGCTTCATGGAGCAACTAGTCAAAGAACCGACGCGAGGGGGTACTACTCTTGATCTCATCCTAAACGGATTAGGGGGGCCTGCAAGAGGGGTAGAAGTGGGAGGACCACTAGGCAACAGTGATCACAACACGATCAGATTCACATTAGAAAGAGGGACACCCATAGTTAGGAGGACCGCAACAACTGCGCTGAACTTCAAGAAAGGGAACTACGTTGCTATGAGGGAAATGGTGGAGAGGAAGCTCAGAAATATCTTTAGGATGGAGACTGTGGGAAGCGCCTGGACCCTACTCAGGGACACCCTGCAAGAAGCACAGAGAATGTACGTCCCCAACTTCAGGAAAGGCTGCAAGAACAAGCGACCAAAGGACCCAGTTTGGATGTCAATAGAAGTAAAGAGGGCGATAAAGGACAAAAAAGTATCTTTCCGGAGATGGAAAAAGGACCCAACAGAGGAAAATCACCAGGCGCACAGGAAATGCCAAAAGGAATGCCACCGGGAGGTTAGAAAAGCAAAAGGGAAATACGAAGAGGGGCTGGCCAAGAAGGCGAAAAACTTCAAGGCATTCTTCAGTTACGTTAAGGGGAAGCGACCAGCGAGAGAGGAAGTAGGGCCGTTGGACGATGGGGACAGGAAGGGAGTGATTAAGGAGGATAAAGAGGTAGCTGAGAGGTTGAACACGTTCTTCTCGTCGGTTTTCACGAGCGAAGACAAATCTAATATACCAGACTCAGAGGAGCTCATGAGTGGGGAACAGACTGGAAAATTAGAGCACATAGAGGTAAGTAGGGAGGATGTCCTCAAACAGATAGACAGGTTAAAATGCGGCAAATCACCGGGCCCGGACGGGATCCATCCAAGGGTTCTGAAGGAACTAAGACAGGAAATAGCGGACACAATACAACATGTTTGCAACCTATCCTTGAAAACTGGTGAGGTGCCGGAGGACTGGAAATTGGCAAATGTCACACCCATCTTCAAGAAAGGATCGAGGGGTGACCCCGGGAACTACAGGCCGGTGAGCCTGACTTCAATTATAGGGAAGATTGTGGAAGCTATGATCAAGGACGGCATTTGCGAGCACATCGAGAGAAATGGCCTACTGAGAACAAGCCAGCACGGATTCTGTAAGGGAAGGTCGTGCCTAACGAACCTTCTGTACTTCTTTGAGGGAATAAGCAGTCGGGTGGACAATGGGGAGCCCATAGACATCATTTACCTCGACTTTCAAAAGGCTTTCGACAAGGTGCCACATGAAAGGCTACTTAAGAAGCTGTGGAACCACGGGGTGGGAGGGGATGTGCACAGATGGATCAAGCACTGGTTATCGGGAAGACTGCAGAGGGTTGGAGTAAAGGGTCAATATTCTGACTGGCGGGGAGTCACGAGCGGTGTGCCACAGGGATCGGTGCTGGGGCCTTTACTCTTTAACATATTCATCAATGACCTGGAAAAGGAGGCAAAGTGTGAGGTTATAAAATTCGCAGACGATACCAAACTGTGCGGCAGAGTTACGACCAGGGAGGAGTGTGAAGACCTACAAAGGGACCTGGACAAGCTGGAAGACTGGGCAAACAAATGGCAAATGCGCTTCAACGTGGACAAATGCAAGGTCATGCATATAGGGAAAAAGAACCCGTTGTTCAGCTACAAATTAGGGGGGGTATTGTTGGGAGACAGCAGACTCGAGAGAGACTTGGGTGTGCTGGTGGATGCATCACTGAAGCCATCTGCACAGTGCGCAGCAGCCTCGAAAAAAGGCAACAGGATGCTGGGCATCATAAAGAAGGGCATAGCAACCAGAACACGGGAAGTCATCATGCCTTTGTATCAAGCGATGGTACGTCCACATCTGGAGTACTGCGTTCAGTATTGGTCGCCGCACCTCAAGAAGGACATGGCGGTACTTGAGAGAGTCCAAAGGAGAGCAACGAAATTGGTAAGAGGGCTGGAACACTGCTCATACGCCTAGAGGCTGGATAGGCTGGGGCTCTTCTCTCTGGAGAAAAGGAGGCTCAGGGGAGATATGATAGAGACTTTCAAGATCATGAGGGGCATAGAGAAGGTGGATAGGGACAGATTCTTTAGACTGAAGGGGACAGCAAATACGAGGGGACATTCTGAGAAACTGAAGGGAGATAGGTTCAAAACAAATGCAAGGAAGTTTTTTTTCACCCAAAGGGTCGTGGACACTTGGAATGCGCTACCGGAGGAAGTGATCAAGCAGAATACGGTACAAGGATTCAAACAGGGATTGGATGGATTCCTGAGGGATAAAGGGATCGTGGGATATTGAGGGAGGAGCTGGGAGGTAATACAAGTATAGGAAGTAAATCAGGAAATGAGTATAAACTAACCTGGTCGTGCATGTGCAAGACCGGAGGGCTAGGACTTCGATAGGAAGGCAGGACTTAAATGGGAAACCAAGGTGGCAAGGGAGCCCCTTCTGATGATTCAGACAGGTCTTGACCTGTTTTGGGCCGCCGTGGGAGCGGACTGCTGGGCGGGATGGACCTGTGGTCTGACCCGGCGGAGGCACTGCTTATGTTCTTATGTTCTTATTTTCCCAGTCAAGGACTGTCTTACCCTTCCCTGCCCCATAACAATAAAATCAGTTTCAGTTCAGTTAGTCATCTCTATTAAACTTCTTGTTGCTACTTTCAACGGAAAACTCTCATTCCATGAACAAATAAGTTCAGTAGTTAAGAAATGTTTCTACCATCTTTGAATGATTAGATCTCTTGCCACCTTATTAGATCAATCTTTATTATATATTCTTATTCATTCGCTCGTTATTTCATGTTTAGATTACAATAATGCACTATACAAACGAATCATTAAGAAAAAAATAAAATGTCTTCAAATTATTCAAAATACTGCCATTAAAATAATTTCAAAAGCAGGAAAATACAATCATGTCACACCTCTTTTGATCAACGCTCACTGGCTGCCTATAGATCATCAAATTTTTCTATAAAATAATGTTACTGACATACAAGACCATAACTTCCGGCTAACCTGATTTTATTAACAGGCTACTTATTCCCCATACCCCCCTTGTACATTACGCTCATCTAATCAAAACTTGCTATCCATCCCTTCTTTAAGATACATTAACATTATGGGGTTCATAATCAAAACACAAAAACATCTAAAAAACCGCCTAAGTTGGAATTTGGACGTTTTACCTGATAAAACGTTCAAACGACCATAATCAAAGGTCAGCCAGCTGCACGTCCTACACCGCAAAACGTCTAACGTAAGTCATACAAAATGAGGACATTCCGGGGGTATTCTGAGGGTGGGTTTAGGCCCCAAATGTACAAATACAATAACCAAAGCTAAATCAGTTTGCTCCGTGCGTTCAAAGTAGCGTTTTGACTTAGACCTGCTTTCACAACGTCTAAGCTGTTCCTGAGTGTGTGCCGTGTTGTGTTCAGGTAAGGGAAGGGTGTGTCATTTTGTGTGTGTGTACCCTCTCACTCTGACCATCTCAATCTCATCCTCCCCACTTATGTTCTCACTGCTGTGTGTCTCCCCACATTTCATTCACCTCTTCAAATACCCCTCTCTCATCCCACCTACCTCCTATCACCATCACCAGCTCGTTCTCTTACATCTATTACAGATTACTCATGCACTGTGGTCTCTATCGTGTGGCATGAGTGAGTGTTCTGATTCATCACCTGGCTCAATCCCTGGGGGGAGGGGGAGTGTTGGGTAACTGCTTGGCTGGGGCCTGTTTTAGCTCTGCTTTCTTTGCCAGGTGCTTTCTTTGTGGACCATGGAAGGGGTCAATGTGGTCGTTGCTGTTGAACTTCTTCTGCAGGAGGAGCTGGAGAATGACAGGCCCCATTATTGAGTCCATGTTGCATCTCAAAGCGAATTGTAGCGTGACAGGAATTCAAAAATGGATGAAACTTTGTCAGATCCTCCCAAGAACCTGTCCATAGACAGAAAATATCATCAATGTACCACATCCACACCAGTATGGACCCTGAATAAGTAGACCCATAAATCCATTTCTCCTCAAAATGGGCCATAAACAGGTTCACTGTCATAGGGGCGAAGGAAACACCCATGGCGACCCCTGAACATTGTTGAAAAAACTGATGCTCAAACCAAAAATAATTCTTCTCCATTGCCAATTGACTCAAAGATCCCAAAAATTCAGTGGGGATAATGTGGGGGCGTGACCGATTGTCCAAAAATTCCTCAATAATCTACACAACCTCTAATTGTGGAATAGACATATACAAAGAGCAGACATCAAAGGTAACCAGCCATACATTCTCATTTAGCTTATCTTCCCTTTGAACTAGAAGTTGTAAAAAATGTGCTCTGTCTTTTAAATATGACTTAACTTTTGAAAGACAAGGTTGCAAATCATGGTCTATATATTTACAGACTCTCTGCAAAAGAGAATCTCTAGCTGACACAATTGGACGGCCTGACGGCTGCTATAAATTCTTATGTAGGGAACATGAGGTAACACCTCCCAGCTGTATTCGTGTAGTTTTTCAGTGACAATATTCCCTATGTGTGGGCGAGTGTTGTCGTGAAGAATGAATGGCCCAGCCAAGAGCAACTAAGGTCAGGTTTTGTACATTTTTCTGCACATTTTTTTAAATTAAAAAATCATGATAATACACTGCTGTGACACTTCTTCCACATGGAACTTTGTCTGTGATGATGATGCCTTCATGATCATAAGCAAAAATCATCATTTGTTTGACTTTTGATTGAGCTCATCAAAATTTTTTTGGTCATGGGGAAGATAGAGCTCTCCACTCATCATTGAAAAACTACACAAATACAGCTGGGAGGTGTTACCTCATGCTCCCTACAGTCCATACATAAGACCACCAGACTTTGACCTGTTTCCAAAGTTGAAACAACCTATGCATGGACATCATTTTACGTCTCTGGAAGAGTTTTCTTCCACCAGTACCCGAGTCATGTGGCAACTGAACAAAAACAGTGTCTTGGATGGAATAATGAAGCTTCCTGGACGTTGGGACTTGGTCATTGCAAATCAGGGAGACTATATTGAAATATTGTAAAGAAATACTTGAAAAAAAAAATAAAACATGTAAATAAAAAAATAGTGTGCATTATTTATGAAATGACCCTTGTATGTTCATCAAATGAGTTCATAATGCCACAAACAACTGGAAGAATAATTCGTTAATCATGAACTAGATCCAAACTGCAAAAACATTATAAAAAAAAAATTAAATGATCCAACTGGTGACTCAATAAAGGGAAAAATAATAAAACACACCAAACAAATAGTCTTTGGTGCTATTCACAAATATATTGAACAGTATCAGCCCCAGCATCGATCCTTGAGGCACTCCACTACTCACCTTTCCTTCCTTCAAGCAAATTGCATTAACCACCACTTTCTGGCATCTGTATGTCAACCAGTTTCTAATCAAATTCACCACTTTGGGTCCTAACTTCCGCCCATCTAGTTTATTCAAGAGCCTCCTATGCAGAACTGTGTCAAATGACTTTGTTGAAATCTAAGTAAATTACATTTAGTGCATGTCCTTGATCTAATTCTTTGGTTACCCAATCAAAGAATTCAATCAGATTTGCTTGACACAACTTTCCTTTACAAAAGCCATGCTGCCTCAGATCTTGAAATCCATTAGATTCTAAGAAATTCACTATCCTTTCCTTCAGAAACACTTCTATTATTTTTCCAATAACCAAAGTGAGGCTTACCAGTCTATAGTTTCACACTTCATCTCTGTAACCACTTTTGTGAAGAGGGACCACATCTGCTCTTTTCCAATCCCACGGAAACTCTCCTGTCTCTAAGGATTTATTGAATAAATCTTTAAGCTCCCTCAGTATCCTGGAATGGATACCGTCCTATCTCATGGCTTTGTCCACCTTCAACTTTGCCAGCCAATCGCTGTCCTTCACCAAGATTTTCTTCTATGAACAGAAGTATTTGTTTAGTATGATTGCTTTCTCCTCATCACTCTCCACATAGCAGTTCATAATTTCTTTCAGTCTCGCAATTATATTTTTCATCTTCCTCCTTTCACTAATATGCCTGAAAAAATTTTGTCTCCTTTGTTAACATTTCTAGCTATTTGCTCTTCACTTGTGCTTTTGCTAGACATATCTGTCTCTTGGCATCTTTCAGTTTTATCTGGTATTCCTTTCTTAATTCCTCTTGAATGTTTTTTAAAATATATCACAAATGCCAATTCTTTTGCTTTTATTTTCTCCACCACTAGTTTGGAGAGCCAAATCTTTTTTCTCTTGTTTTTGTTAATTTTCCTCACATAAAGGTCAGTAGCCATTTTTATTGCTCATTTCAACTTGATCCACCGTTTTTCCACTTCTCTTATATCTTCCCATCCTATCAGCTCTTTCTTCAGTTACTCCCCCATTTTACTAAAGTCTTTATGTTTGAAATCAAAGACTTTGAGTGTTGTATGGCCCCCTTCATCTTAGCTGTTATATCAAACCAAATTGTTTGATGATTGCTACTTCCCAGGTGGACACCCACTCAGACATTAGAGATACTCTCCCCCATTAGTGAGCACCAGAACCAGTATTGCTTTTTCCCCCCTTGAATCTTTCTACTTCTTTCTGAATCTACAGATGGAAATTTCCAGACCATATCTGTTAAGTTGAAATCACCCAACAGCACCTCCCCTTTCTTTCACAACTTTTGGATATCTGCAACTAGATCTTAGTCAATTTGCTTTGACTGAGTTGGAGGTGTGTAGATAAAAGTTCCATCTCCTCTTTTTAGAACAATCCATATCGCTTCTTCCTTTCCCCAGGCCCCTTGCATTTCAGTCACTTGGATATAGTCTTTACATAGAAAGCTACTCCACTATCTTTTTGACCATCTCTGTCCTTCCTTAAACGATGATAATCTGGAATGTTTGCATCCCATCCATGGAAATAAGTGAACCATGTCTCTATGATAGCAACAATATCCAAGTCTGCCCCTAACATCAGGGCTTGCAGATCATGAACTTTGTTGTTTAGATTGTGAGTATTTGTGATTGTTGCTTTCCAGATACCTTCCCAAGGCAATCTCATTTTTTGTATAGTTTCAATTCCCTGTTGCATTGCTAAGAAGTGAGTTGCTAAGATTGTTGTTCACATTGCTATCTTTACTACTATCACATCTCATCTTTTGCTGGGGATAGCCACCATTATTGTCCTGCTTACATATGCCATCTCACTTTCTAGTTTAAAAACCTAGAAATATACCCTCCCCCCCTTTTATTAAACTGCGATAGTGGTTATTAGCACAGGGAGCCACACTGAATGCTCTGTGCTGCTCTCGACGCTCATAGGAACTCTATGAGCACCGGGAGCAGCATGGAGTATTCAGCACAGCTCCCTGCGCTAACAACCCCTATCATGGTTTAGTAAAAGGAGGGGAAGATTGCCTGAATTTCTCAGCAAGGATTCTTTTTCCTGCTATAGCCTAACATTACAATATAGTCTCTTGTATTATCCCATCCTCCTAGGTACCTAAAGCCTTCTTGATGACACCATGCTTTGAGCCACCTATTGAAGCTCTCTGCATTGTGTACTCTTTCCTCTCCATTTCCATAAGTAGGAAACACTTCTGAAAAAGCTACAGTCTTTACAAAATGTTTTAAGCCCTCCCCCAGCTCCCAAAATGCTTTCTGCACTGTAAGTGGGGAGTTGTTGGCCAGGTCATTTATTCCCAGGTGGATAACAACATCAGGGTTAGAAATTTTTATTTCTTCCCTAATTATAGTCATTATTTGCCTGGTACTCGTGGTAGCTGAGGATCCTGGAAGGCGTTTCACTATCTGGGACTTCTTGACCTGTGTTCTAAGGTCTGATGATAGAGTCTCCTAGCAGCAATAGTTTTTTGTTTTGGACTTTTTAAATTGTGTATTAAGTGTGCTTTTTCTCTCGAGTTACCTTTGCTGGTTCTATTTCCATCTTAATTCTCTTTTCTTGAACATGGAAATGGTCTAATAGAGCAAAACAATTCTGTAGGGGTATTAGTGATGGTTTATGTTTGTGTCACATGCCACAGTTTACCTGAGCCTACTGTGACCCTACTGGAGCTTTTGTTTCCCTTCCTTCTACCTAGTGATAAAAGCATCCTTCCACATATGGGGCAGAGGCACCAGTTTATAAGGCGGTGAACCCATTCAACATAGTAACATAGTAAATGACAGGTATAATCAAGAAAGGTATTACAACCAGAACGAAATAAGTTATCCTGTCGCTGTATCGGGCAATGGTGCGTCCACATCTTGAGTACTGCGTCCAGTATTGGTCACCGTACCTTAAGAAGGATATGGCATTACTCGAGAGAGTTCAGAGGAGAGTGAGGATTAAGGGGATGGAAAGCCTTTCATACAATGAGAGATTGGATAAACTGGGACTCTTTTCCCTGGATTAGAGAAGATTAAGAGGGGATATGATAGAGACTTACAAGATCATGAAGGGCATAGAGAGAGTAGAGAGGGACAGATTCTTCAAACCTTCAGAAAATAAAAAAACAAGAAGGCATTCGGAAAAGTTGAAAGGGGGCAAATTCAAAACAAATGCTAGGAAGTTCTTCTTTACACGTGTGGTGGACACCTGGAATACAATTCCAGAGGACGTTATAGGGCAGAGTACGGTACTGGGGTTTAAGAAAGGATTAGACAAATTCCTGCTGGAAAAGGGGATAGAGGGGTATAGATAGAAATTTACTGCACAGGTCCTGGACCTGTTGGGCCACCGCGTGAGCGGACTGCTGGGCGCGATGGACCTCAGGTCTGACCCAGCGGAGGCATTTCTTATGTTCTTATGTTCTTATAAAGATCTGAACAGTCATAGAAACATAGAAACATAGAAATAGACGGCAGATAAGGGCCAAGGCCCATCTAGTCTGCCCACCTTAATGTCCCTCCCCTACCTTTGCCCTGTGAATAGATCCCTCCCCTACCTTCGCCCTGTGAATAGATCCCATGTGACGATCCCATTTGGCCTTAAAATCAGGCACGCTGCTGGCCTCGATCACATGCAGTGGAAGACTATTCCAGCGATCAACCACCCTTTCTGTGAAAAAGAATTTCCTGGTGTCAGCTCGTAGTTTCCCTCCCCTAATTTTCCACGGATGCCCTCTTGTTGTCGTGGGACCCTTGAAAAGGAAGATATCTTCCTCCGTCTCTATGCGGCCCGAGAGATACTTGAACATCTCGATCATGTCCCCCCTCTCTCTGCGCTCCTCGAGTGAGTATAACTGCAATTTGTTTAGCCGTTCCTCGTATGGGAGATCCTTGAGTCCTGAGACCATCCGGGTGGCCATTCTCTGAACCGACTCCAGTCTCAGCACATCCTTGCGATAATGCGGCCTTCAGAACTGCACACAGTATTCCAGATGGGGCCTCACCATGGATCTATACAATGGCATAATGACTTCCGGCTTTCGGCTGACGAAACCCCTGTGTATGCAACCTATGACTTGTCTTGCTTTGGATGAAGCTTGCTCCACTTGATTGGCAGCCTTCATGTCCTCACTGACGATCACCCCTAGGTCACGTTCTGCACCTGGGCAACCAAAATCCATGCAAGACTTACACCCTAAATGGAGAGATCTTGTTAGGATCTCTCCATTTAGGGTGTAAGTCTTGCATGGATTTTGGTTGCCCAGGTGCATAACTTTGCATTTTTTGGCATTGAAGCTGAGTTGCCAGGACCTAGACCAGCGCTCCAGTAGGAGTAGGTCGTGCATCATGTTGTCGGGCATTGAAACATCATCTATTGTGCATTTGTCACTACATTACTTAGTTTGGCGTCATCGGCGAATAATGTTATTTTACCCCGAAGCCCTTCTGCCAAGTCCCTTATTAAGATGTTGAATAGGATTGGGCCCAAGACCGAGCCCTGTGGCACTCCACTGATCACTTCCATCATTTCAGAGGGTGTGCCGTTCACCACCACCCTTTGAAGCCTACCTCCAAGCCAGTTCCCAACCCATTTTGTCAATGTGTCACCTAATCCTATAGAACTCATCTTGCTCAGCAACCTGCGGTGTGGTACGCTATCGAATGCTTTGCTAAAGTCCAGGTACATGATGTCCAGGGACTCCCCAATATCTAGCTTCCCCGTCACCCAGTCAAAGAAGCTGATCAGGTTGGATTGGCACGATCTCCCTTTTGTAAATCCATGTTGACGGGGATCCCATAGATTCTCCTCATCCAGGATCTTATCCAATTGGTGTTTTATTAGAGTTTCCATTAGTTTGCTCACTATCGATGTTAGACTCACTGGTCTGTAGTTTGCTGTCTCCATCTTAGAGCCTTTCTTGTGGAGTGGAATGACGTTAGCCATCCTCCAGTCCGACGGGACGCTGCCTTTCCTAAGGGAGAGGTTGAAGAGCTTGGACAGTGGCTCCGCTAGGACATCACACAGCTCCCTTAGCACCCTGGGGTGTAGGTTGTCAGGCCCCATTGCCTTGTTAACCTTGAGCCTTGATAGCTCACTGTAGACACTGCTGGGCGTAAACTCGAAGTTACTGAACGGGTCAACTGAGTCAACCCTTGTCTGTAGCTGAGGGCCAAGTCCCGGCGCTTCTCGGGTGAAGACTGAGCTGAAGTATTCATTTAATAGTTGGGCTTTTTCCGAATCCTTTTCCACATAGTCTCCATCTGGTTTCCTAAGACGTACAATCCCGCCTGAGTTTTTACTTCTGCCACTGATATACCTAAAGAAGGATTTATCTCCCTTCTTGATGTTTTTTTTGCCAGAGACTCCTCCATGTGAAACTTAGCCTCCCTGACTGCCGTTTTGACGGCTTTTGATTTGGTCAAGTAGTCTGCTCTAGAGACCTGTTTCCCTGATTGTCCATCCAGTCTGCCCATTAGTTACATGCATTATAAATTCATAATTAAATTAAATTGTCCTTTTTTTTTTCTTTGATATTTCTGGGCCATAGATAGCAAATTCTGTCCAGTGCTGTCCTTAGGTCCCAACTTCTGGAGTTGCCTTCAAAGATAACTCCAGCCTATCTAACCATCTCGTCACTTGCAAATACATACCATAAAGTCTGCCAAGCAATGTCCAAATGTTCCAAGTTACTGGAGTTCCCATCAATGTCCTCCCTAGCCCATCCCATTCCTAATTGCCATATACAGGACACAAACCACGTAAGTCTGCCCAGTATCAGCCTTAGCTTTTCAATATATATCATTCATTTTCTAATTATAGATCTTCTATGTTTATCCCATGCTTTTTTGAATTCAGTCACCGTTTTCCTTTCCACCATCTCTCTGGGGAGGGCATTCCAGTCATCCACCACCCTCTCCATGAAAAATAATTTCCAATCATTACTCCTACGTCTATCTCCCTACAACCTCAATTTATGACCTCTAGTTTTACCATTTTCCCCTCTCTGGTACAGATTTAGTCCTATGTTAATACCTTTCAAGTATTTAAATGTCTATCATATCTTCCCCTGTCCCTCCTCTCCTCCAGAGTATACATATTCAGGTCTTCCAGTCTCTTCCCATACTTCTTTTGGTGCCGACCCCCTACTATTTTTGTCGTCTTCCTCTGGACTTCTTCAAGTCTTCTCATATCCTTTGCCAGTTACAGCTTCCAAAACTGAACACAATACTCCAAGGGTGGCCTCACCAATGACCTGTACAAGAGCTTCAACATCTCCCTTTTTCTGCTAAAACCATATTCATGAAGCATGTGTCACTTGAGGGGGATCACTGATGCCTGATAGCCACTCTTCTACTAATGATGTCTCTAGTTATGACCTGGGGATGGAGAGGGGTCTGACTGGGGAGGAGGGGGATTTGCACTTGAGAGCAGGGCTATTGCTAGGGGGAGTTTAAAAGCATGGGGTAGGAGGATTGTGAGTAAAGCTCCTTCTTGTGTTGGGAGTAGAAGGAAAGAGATTGAGGACTACTTACTTGTTGGGGGTGTGATGGAGGAAATCAGAGATTTTTCTGTGTTGGGAGTGGGAGGTATTTGATTGGGGGCTACATCTGTATTGGAGGAGGGGGGAGTCAATTGGGGGATACTTCTGTGTTGGAAGGTAGGAAGGAGGAGATTGAGGTTTCTCATTTGTCAGTGAGTTTTGGGGAGGCAGGGCACCACCACAGACCTTGCTTTGACAGCTGCTATGCTACTGTTTACTGTGCTGATAACATCACATTAGCTGCTAAAAATGACTTAGTAAAGGAGCCCTTTAGTTAAAAATAGAAAATTAAATATAGGATGATAACATTCTGGGTCACCAGCTTCAAGAGAAGCTTTCTTCAAAATCGGCCTTACTGAGGTCTATTTCAGGGTGAATGGATAGCAAACTTGCTGTGGTTAGGCATTGAGGCATTGATTACTGTAATTCTTTATATAATGGAATCCCCCCAAAAAGAATTATGGTGCCTACAGCTCAACCAAAACACGGCAATAAAACTTATTCTTAAGATAGGGAAATATGATCATGTTACTCCTCTTTTGAAAGAAGCCCACTGGCTACCTATAACACACCGTATCACTTATAAAACACTAATGCTAGTCTTTAAAATTAAACTCTCGCGCGTTCCACCTTTTCTGGATAAACTCATTATCCCTCTCTGCCCTTCCTGGACTCTCAGATCAGCAGATCAGAACTTACTGTCTGTCCCTTCCATCAAAGAATTTTATTATACCAGGAAAACTAACTTCTCCGTAGTTGCCCCAACTTTATGGAATGCCTTGCCATCTCAACTCCGCCACAAAACTCTTCTTGACAAATTCAAGACTAAACTAAAAATGTTCTTATTTCAAGATGCATTCCACAGCTTCTAAACTTTTTATTCATAACAGGTTACCAACCGCTTTTAAGAAGCAACCCCATCCCTAATGTTACATCCCCACCCCCTCCCTTTTCTTTATAACTCACATTTCTTTTTTTTTAAACGATGTAATTATCAACCCGCCCCTTTCCCTTTTATCCCCAAGTTCATGTTTGTCTATGTAAAATGTCTTTTAATGTTCACTCTCCCCCCTTCTATAAGTATTATTTTAATCTTTTATTCTATTTTAGCACTGTAAACCGGCTAGATACTTGTTGATGGTCGGTATATTAAAAATAATAAAACTTGAAACTTGACTAGGCAATCAGCCATTGCTAGTTTCTCAGACATGATAGTCCAAATCCTGCATCGATCATAAGAGCTAATTGTAGTTCACACACAATTTTCTTTTGAATTTGTTCGGATGATATGGAATAAAAGGCTCACCAAGTAGCTGGATAATCAGAGTAATTTTTCTATGTCAAAATCATTAATGGCTAAAACCATATTCATGAAGCATTTTCAATAAGCAGCAAAATCTCCACAGGCAGTTTTACACTTGCTTCATAATTCCTTTTGGCACTAAATCACTGCACAGAATTTAAAACTTATAGTAAAGGAGGTAACACTGCATTGTGAATTGATGACTGTTAAAAGATTGGAATCAAAAGTAGGGAAAACTGACCATTGTTCTCAATGGAAAGAGACAAATAGTGTGTGGGTGAGGTGGGTGGGGTGCATACAAGTATTATCTGCAAAAGGGAATAAGAGGTAAAAGTGGCCAAATTTTATTACTACTTATCATTTCCATAGTGCTGCTAGATGTATACAGCACTGTACATTAAACATTCAAGAGACAGTCCCTGCTCAGTAGAGCTTACAATCTAATCAGATAGTCAAAGAGGACAATATGACTATGACAAAGTACTTAATGTTTCATTAAATCAATGTTAATAAGCAGAAACAAAATGTTCAAGTACTTAAAAACTCTGATTTAATGAAACATTAAGTAGAAACAAATAAGATGCTCAACTTTTTTTTGCTTTTTAAATAAAGTAACTAATAGCAATTTACAGTCTTTATGGAAAGATAATTTTAAAATGTAAAAAGACATAATACCACATCTATAGTTAAATCAGCCTCTACAGAAAATTACAGTTTTATGTTTTAATCCTTGCTATAAATTGACAAGTTCTTGCTTAATTGTTTGGAGAGATATGCAAAGTCCAGGTGGCTTTAACTATAAAACACTAACCCCCTCCTTTATAAAGCTGCATAATAGCTCAGCCACTCATAGGAAGTCTATGAGTGTCCAAGCTGTTACTGCGGTGACCGACATTAAAAACGCTAGCACAGCTTTATAAAGGAGGGTGCAAAATTAAATTTGCAATTGCTGTGGCTTAATGTAGGATTTTACACAGCAAATTTTGGGGATGTTCCCAAAATATTTTATCCAGGTTGTACATCAATGTTGTCATTAATGTGTGTTACCTGTTGAGAGTTAATATGGGAACACTTATCACCTATTTAAGAGGTGGTAAGTGGTCCTGCATTAACTTTGCATTAGTCAGTTAGGGGAAAATTCTTTAAATGGTGCCAAAACTTAGGCACTGGTAGGTGCCCTACAGGTGCCTAAGTTAATTGAGACATGACATTTAAAATGGCAAAAAATGGTAAGAATAAAGTGTCTTCCGGCGCCTAAATAAAAGGTGCCAGAATTGCATCTATGTAGGTGATTTAGACCGACAAACACCAAAGCTAATGCCGGAAGTAGCATTAGAACATAGAAACATAGAAGATGACGGCAGAAAAGGGCTACAGCCCATCAAGTCTGCCCACTCTGCTTATCCACCCCCTGTCTATGCCCTAATGACCCAATTTCCTTATCTTGACCCTCGTAGGGATCCCACATGGGTATCCCATTTATTCTTAAAGTCTGGCACGCTGTCTGCCTCGATCACCTGCACTGGAAGCTTGTTCCAATGATCAACCACTCTCTCTGTGAAGAAATACTTTCTGGTGTCGCCATGAAATTTCCTGCCCCTGAGTTTGAGCGGGTGCCCTCTTGTGGCCGAGGGTCCCTTGAGAAAGAAAATATCATCTTCCACTTCGACACGTCCCGTGAGGTACTTAAATGTTTCGATCATGTCTCCCCTCTCCCTACGTTCCTCGAGAGTGTAGAGCTGCAATTTGTTCAGTCTCTCTTCGTACGAGAGACCCTTGAGCCCCGAGTCCATCCTGGTGGCCGTCCGCTGAACCGATTCAATTCTGCACACATCTTTACTGTAATGTGACCTCCAGAATTGCACACAGTACTCCAGATGAGGTCTCACCATGGCCCTGTACAACAGCATTATAACTTCAGGCTTTCGGCTGACGAAACTTCTATTGATACAACCCAATATCTGCCTTGCCTTAGATGAAGCCTTCTCCACTTGATTGGCAGTTTTCATGTCTGCACTGATGATTACTCCTAAATCTCGTTCTGCTGAAGTCCCAGTTAAAGTTTCTCCGTTCAAGAAGTACATCCTGCATGGATTTCCGCTTCCGAGGTGCATGACCTTACATATCTTAGCATTGAAGCCTAGCTGCCAGGTTGAGGACCAACTTTCCAATGTAAGCAGGTCCTGCGCCATATAATTCTGTAAACTGCATTCACTTACTATATTACATAGTTTGGCGTCATCGGCGAATAGTGTTATTTTACCTTGAAGCCCTTGAGTCAGATCCCCTATGAATATGTTGAAAAGGAGTGGACCCAGGACCGAGCCCTGCGGCACTCCACTGGTCACCTCCGATGTTTTAGAGAGGGTACCATTAACCACTACCCTCTGAAGTCTGCCACTCAGCCAATCATTGACCCATGCAGTTAGTGTCTCTCCTAACCCCATCGATTCCATCTTGCTTAGCAGCTTGCGGTGTGGGACACTGTCAAAAGCTTTACTGAAGTCCAGGTACACGACGTCCAAAGACTCTCCCAAGTCCAACTTTCTTGTTACCCAGTCAAAGAAGCTGATGAGATTGAATTGGCAGGACCTACCCTTGGTGAATCCATGCTGACTGGGATCCCGAAGATTCCCTTCATTCAAGATCGGGTCCAATTTGCTTTTAATTTGTGTTTCCATGAGTTTGCACACTATTGATGTGAGACTCACCGGTGTATAATTCGCAGCCTCTGCCCTGCAACCCTTTTTATGTAGAAGAACGACATTAGCTAATTTCCAGTCCAGGCATCTAAAGCTTCATAGACGCGATTCATGCAAAGATAGGCACTGGATATATAGGCCCGGTAAACCCTGGCCTAAATATACAGCATCTTTGCCAGGGGATTGCAAAAATAGTACACAGCTTGCCGTTTTAGCTGATCACAACTGGGGAATCCCCAATCAGCTGAACCAGCAGGGCGCCCCAAAATTATGGCTTCAGAAAGTCCTGCGGCTCAGCTGATTGGAGATTCCCCTGCCATGATCAGCTGAACTGACAAGGAAATCCCCATTTCCTCTCTCCCTCCTTCCCACCCATCAATCCCACCAGTCCTCTTGAAAAAAGTCCCCTCCCGTCATACCGGATATCCCACATATCCCCTGCCACCCCTCCATGCCCCTCTACATCCATCAATACCCCCGACATCCCCACACCCTAGTATCTTCCTTTCATCGGCAGGAGGAATGCCCACTCCCTCCTGCCAAAAGGGATGCCCCTTCAAAATAGTGGCCCTTTCCCCTCCCAATCATCTTGGAATACACTGGTAGGAGCCTAAGCCAATCAGGGCCGCCTTAGTCCCCTCACAGTGCATCTTGGAACTAAGTTGACCCTGACTGGCTTAGGGTCTTAGGCCCCTCCCAGTGTATCCCAAGAGCGATACACTGGGAGGGGGAAAGACAACCATTCTGAAGAGAAAGCCCTATCGGCAGGAGGGAGTGGGTATTTTCCCTGCCAATGTTTCATTGAAGGTGTGTGTGTGGGGTTGTCAGGGGGTGAAAGAATGTTAGGATTTCAGGGGTGTGGAGGGGTATTGGGCATGACAGGAGGAGGTTCTCTTTTGAGTGAGGATGAAGGGATTGGTGGGTAAGAGGAAGGGAGTGAATAAATGAGTTTCTCTTTGTCGGTTCAGCTGATCATAGTAGGGGAATCTCTGATCAGCTGAGCCAGCAAGACTCCTCGAAGCTGCAATTTCAGGGAGTCCTGCCAGCTCAACTGATCGGGAATTCCCCTGCCATGATTAACCTGCAATTAGCGGTCACTTTTAAGGTGGCTGCTAACTTCGGCATCAGTTAGAGCTGTGTTTTTCAGTGTTTTTTACACCTATGGACCGGCAGAAATAAAAGAATTATTCTGTGGACCGGCATCGGTCCGTGGACCGGCAGTTGAAGAACACTGGGCTAAGTCGTGGGCCAGACCCCGCCTATCTCTACCCAATCTCCACCCCAGACCCCGCCTCCATAATAGTATTAATTGCACCTTGCATGTCCCGTGCCTCATCTGGAAGCCTTCCCTGTGTTGTTGCAACGTCAGAGAGAAGGCTTCCGGTTCATGCGCAGGATGCCTGTAGGAGCCACTGCCCGTGGCTTTGTGCACTGAATCAGTTAGGAAGAGGGAGCTGGCTCGAAGATAATGCCGCATCGATCGCACCATGGACCAGTGGTTGAAGAACGTGATGGCCTGATGCACGTGCTGGTCCTGTGGACCGGCACTGGTCTATGGACCGGTGGTTAAAGAACACTGAGTTAGAGAATCCGGGGGTTAGTGCCAAATACCTGCCATGCCCATTTTCCATCCATGCCATGCTCCCTGATACCATAAGTACTTAGGTCTCAATTTTATATAGGTTGCCTAAAAGGTTTGGCGTTGATTATGGCTGTGCTAAGTACGATTCCATAAATGTTAGGTGCACTGTATAGAAACATGCTTAGTGACACCTAAGCAACGTTAGGCATAACTAGGCATCTTAGCTTTAGGTGCACTCTATTTATGCCAGGTTTTTTTTTACTTAAATATTTGTGCTTAAGTTAGGCATCTAATTAAAAAAGAGACACCTAACTTGAAAACATGCCATGATCTGCCCCTGGCCATACCCACTTTAAGATAGGTACTTTGGACTAGGCACCTACTTTTAACAGAATCATATTTTTTCAAATTAGGCACCTAACTTTCAATTAAGTCCAATTAAAGTCAATCGTGAGGTGTTAAGTGACAATTATTGATGTCAGTAATCCTTTCAACTATTAAGTTAGGCACCTATATCAGCTAGATACACCAATATAGGCATTTAATTTTAGGCAGACTATATAGAATTTGCAAGTTAATGCCTGGTATGCCATGTTAATTGAAAAATATACTTCAAAGTCCCTTAATATTGTTTTCCATGCATTAAGTACAAACACATTTTAATGTAAAGCTCTTAAAGTAGCTGAAGCATAAATAAGAAAAGAGGGCTTCCAGACCATGGGGTTCATTTTCAAAACACTTAGACACACAAAATACCACAGAAAGCCTTCAAAGTCTTGTGAGGTTGCCCCATGGAATCTTGGTGGCTATCTTGAAAATCTTTTGGACAGGCAGTGGCAACTACAACAAGGGTAGGAAATATTTGGGTTCTTTACCGCCCTCAAAGAGGCCACTAGATTACCAGGTCTAATAAGGTAGAGCATGGGGAAAGATAGTGGCATGAGTGGATGAGGGAGGGAGGGGAAAGGATCATGGCATGGGGGGGGCAAGGGAAGAAGGGATTGTGGTATGGAGAGAGGAAGGGGGAGAGAGAGAGAGGGCAGAGTGTGGATGGAGTGAGGGAAGCCAGCCAGCCTTCCAGTAAGAGGACAGAGGGACCCAGAGGACAAGGGGACAGTCAGTCAGCCAGAGGGTAGAGGGAGGGAGGAAGGGATGCCAGCAAGCCAGCCTTCCAGAGGATAGAGGAAGAGAGGGATGCAAGCCAGCCAGTCAATGGAGGGAGGGATGCCAGATCAGGGAGGGAAGGAGGTGGCCAACTAGCCAGTCAATGGAGGGAGGGAAGCCAGAGTAGGGAGGAAGACCAACTAGCCAGTCAATGGAGGGAGGCCAGAGTAGGAATGGAAGCCAGCTAGTCATTCATCCAATGGAGGGAGGGCAGAGCAGGGAGCGAGGCCATCCTGCCAGATAATAGAGGGAGGAAAGCCAGAGCAGAGAGGGAGGGGAAGAAGCCAGTCAGCTAGCCAATGGAGGAAGGGAGGCCAGCCAACCAACCAATGGAGTGAGGAAGGCCAGAGCATGAAGGGAGGGATGTCATATGAGGGAGAGAGGGAGGGAGGCCAGCCAGATACCTAGCCAGAACATGGAGAAGGAGAAGAAAGAGATGCCAAGGGACAGAAAGGAAAGAGATGCCTTGGAGTGGAGAGGGAAGGAAAGAAAAGAAGAGAGAGATGCCAGGGTATGAGAGAGAGGAGAGAGAAAAACAGAGAGGAGTGAAACAGAAATGAATAATGTGTAAAGGAGAGAAGGGGCTCAGGTTGAATAGAAGGGGAAAGGGTAGACAGTTTATGGAAGGGGCATAGAAAGAGGGAAGATGCCATATGGAAGGGGAAAGGACAGACACAGGATGGAAGGGAGAGAGAGGATGGACAGTGGATGGAAGGGGTATATATAGAAAGGGTGGAAAATGGATGGAAGGGAGATAGAGGGCATACACTGAATTAGAAAAAGAGAGTGAAGAGAAGATGAGGAATGCAGAAACTAGAGATAACAAAAGGTTGAAAAAAATATTTTTTTGTTCTTGCTTTAGAATAATGTAGTATTGATAACTGTTTATAAATATCAAATGGAAATAATGTCATCTTTTTATTGGACTAATTTTAATACTTTTTTTTTTTACTAACTTTCAGAGACCAAAACCCCCTTCCTCAAGTCAGCACAGGATACCGTAACAACAGTATACTGTACTGACCGAGGAAGGAGGTTTTGGCATCTGAAAGCTCATTATAAAATGTATTAATACAATAATATGGTATTATCTTATTTTCCATTTTTTTGTTATATTTGTATTTATTAATTTATAAAGTGGTGATTGTTATTTGTCACTTTTTTAAATTCTTTATTCATTTTTAAAATCTTTCAATAAGTGCAACATAAGATACAATCATTTGACACTTTAACATCACATAATATTCCATCAAAAACTAATACAAATAAAATATCCCCTCCCCTTATACCAATTATATTTAAATATAAGAAAACATAACAACATATCCCTCCCCCTCCCCACCATGGACGTGTTTAAATAAAGGGAAAAAACAATATTCATTCTATACAGTAATTAGTTAATGGCCCCCAAACATCCTTAAATTTCCTAATATGTCCCTGCTGTATAACAATTACTCGATCCATTTTAAAGATGTGGCACAACGAACTCCACCAAAAACTATAGCTCAACCTATCCCAGTTTTTCCAATTTTTTTGTTATATGTTGAATGGCAACCCCTGTCATAATAAGTAAAAGTTTATTATTAGAAGAAGAAATTTGGCTCCTAGCTCTCAAATTTACATGTCCTATCTTTAAAAAGATTTTGCACAGTATTAGGGAACAAGTGTCACTGTTTCTGTGGTGTGGTGTTGCCTTATATACAGAGTCTGGCTTCTTTGCGGTTCAGTTTAACTTTTGTCTCATATTTCTATTTTTAGTTTATAGATACTTAGGCCCTGATTCTGCAAAGTGCGTCCCGATTTTAGGCAGCTGTAGGCATCCTACAGCTGTCTAATCAGCCAATCGGGATGCACGTTTTAAAAAAAAATGCTCCCCAGGCAGGCCACCTATATTCAAGGCACCTCCGGGAGCCTAGGGAGGCCCGCAAGATGCCTAAGCTCGCCTAAGGGCCTTAAGCGAACCTAGGCAGCCCTACGCATCTCCCTAGTAGAGGAAGAGACGCTTAAAATGTAGGCCAGCAAAATGCTGGTCTACATTGTAAGTAGACGCGGCCGCTATACATATCGCGGCAAGAGATCTCCCTGCTGCAATAAGTATAGCGGCCGCCTGTCCCATCACCGGCAGCAGGATGCCCAACTCCTCCTGCCAGAACCCCGGAACCCCGGACTCCCCCTCTCCCCAAATTCGTAATCGCCGGCAGGAGGATGCCCAACTCCTCCTGCCGGAAAGCCGGACACCCCCCCAACTAACCTCCCTCCTCCAACTAACCTTTAAATGTTGTTCGGGTGGACGGGTCTTGCTGCCGTCCAGCCGACAGGCCCGCCTCGTGGAAATGAGATGGGCCCGCCACTTCCCGGTCCATCCCCCCTAAATCTAAGGCCTGATTGGCCCAGGCTCTAGAAGCCTGGACCAATCAGGCCTTAGGCATAGCGGGTCCACCCATCCCCACTAATCCTAAGGCCTTAGATTTAGCGGGGATGGGCCGGGAAGGGGCGGGCCCATCTCATTTCCACGAGGCGGGCCTGTTGGCTGGACGGCAGCAAGACCCGTCCAGCCGACCAACATTTAAAGATTAGTTGGAGGAGGGAGGTTAGTTGGGGGGGTGTCCGGATGGGGTTCAGCAGGAGGAGTTGGGCATCCTCCTGCCGGTGATTACGAGTTTGGGGGGGAAGGGGGTTCCGGGGTTCCGGCAGGAGGAGTTGGGCATCCTCCTGCCGGTGATGGGACAGGCGGCCATGATACATATCCCTTGCCGCGATAAGTGTAGCGGCCTGTGTCTAATCTAACCCGATTCTCTAACCAGCGTCTGTAACATGGACGCCGGTTACAGAATCGGGGTTTAGTGTAGGCCCGATTCTGTATAAGACACCTCTCCCGGGCGTCCTATACAGAATCAGGGCCTTACTGTATGTTTGATGAAGGTCTATCTGTGTGAAAGAGGCCAGTTATTGTGAGAGCACTGAGAGACAAATTCTATAAACCATGCTTTAACTTAGGAGCTAGTAGGGGCCCTATTGATGCCTAAGTTAAGAGAGAAATACTACTACTGCTACTTATTACTTATATAGTGCCATATGCAGATCACTAATGGTGGCGTTTTTTACAGTGACATTTATATTCCTTTGCTTTTGATCTACTTTTGTGAGGTTGGAGTAGCCATTGGATGTTAATGCATTTACTTTTTCACAAACCGTTAAAACTCCTAATGCAGGCCGTTGGGCCGAAACATGCGCATGTTGAGTCGATGTTTTATTTGAAAATAAAGGAAAGTTGTTTGTGAAATATCTAGAGTTCACCCGTTTTTTGCTTGGACTTTCCACTCCTTCGTGGCATCCTCTTGCTTCTCCGTGCCACCTTCCCCTACAACTTTCCCTTCCTCTTTGATCTGTCGCCTTGAGCCTGTATAGGTAGGTGCGACTCACAAATGGAAGATTAGATTAGATTAGATATGGTGCAGCAAGGTAGAAGGGATAGAGTCTGGAGTTGGCAGTTGAAGAGAAGGGCACAGATAGGATGGACTTACCAGCTGAGCGGAGCTCACGGGGATGGGAACATAGAGGAAGATAAGTGAAGAGAGATAATTAGGGGCAGCTGAATGAGTGCATTTGTAGGTCAGTAAGAAGAGTTTCAATTGTATTCAGAAATGGATGGGAAACCCATGAAGTGACTTTAGGAGAAGGGTAATGCGAGTATAGCAGCTCTCCCAGAATATGAGGAAGATGCGGTTGAAATGCAACTTAAGGGGCAAATTCAAAGTGCCTACCTGAGCTTCAACAAAAGGCGCTGGAATCATGCCTCCAGAGGGGCCTACAGCTGCCTAACACCACTATGGGTATGGATAACACCAGAAGTGGCGACAGGCGCTGTAAAGCACCTACATGATTCACATCAAAAATAGGTGCCGGAAATGTAGGCCTTGAAAACAGTGCCTATCTTTGCCGTTGGTGCAGTACTCTAAATGGTACCATTGTGCGATTTAAACACAATCGGCATCCACTTTTAAGGTTGCCACCAACAATGGTACCGGTTCGTTAGAGAATCTGGGCCTAAAAAGCAAATTCTATAAATGACACCTTAACTTAGTTGCTGATAGGTGCCCTACCGGTGCCTAAGTTAAGAGGGAAATGCTATTTGAAATGCAATTTAAGAGGAAAGCACGCCCAAAACACTCCTCCCTACCTCTCCCCTGGAATGCTGAATGCACAGCAGATGAAACGTTTCATTAGACATCCAGGAAAATGGTTTCTATTATTGGCACTTGGATGTCCCGGCGATTTGGATGTCCAAGTGCTGACTTCTGTAGTTTTTTGGATGTTTTAGTATATTGATTATGAGCCCCATAGTATTCAAGGGTTAATGTGTTTTCTGTAACTTTCTTTGTCAATAGAACATACAGCCCTTTGATTTCCTTTTTCTTTTTTTTTGCTGTTTGTTTTCCGAATTTATCTTATTTAAAATCTTAAAATTTTATGTGCTCAAGGCAGTTCACAAATAATAATAAAAACACATAATTCATAATGAACAACAAAACATACCTCTTAACACAGAAGTTCTCAACCCAATTCTCAGGGCACACCCAGCCAGTCAGGTTTTCAGGATATCTACAATGATTATGATGAGTTAGATTTGCATAGTATGAAGATAGTGTAAGCAAATTTATCTCCAGCTTATTCATTGTGAATATCCTGAAACTTTTTCTGCCTGGGTGTGCCCTGAGGACCTCTGCTCTAACAAAACTCACACAACAAATTCAGCCAGTGTCTTCACATTAGACCTGATCTTTTATTAGCAATAGCCACCGAACTCACTTCAGTTCAATTTAGCAATCCCTCACCTTTAGGTCACAGCATGCTAGGGAACAGAACTGCCTTTATTCCCAAATCTGAAATAACAAGTCATTTGTACAGTGCATAAATGGATGACCAGCCATATAAGATGTCATTGTCTCATGAAAATAGAACACAAAACTGTCATTTGTACAGTGCAATATGGTTGAACAGCCATAAAAAATATATACGAGTATGTATGTCATTGTCACAGGTGGATATGCTTAATGGTATGGGGTGTATATGGTGTCGTGTGCAACATGGTGGTGATGAAAACAGATCATATAAGCTAATTCAACACTGGGGATGGTTTGCAAACTTATATATCACTGTCACTGGTGGGTATACTCAAAGGTATCACCTGAGCATACTAGAAGTCAATTTGAATTTAGTGTTTATATTGTGGTTTGCAGCCACAAGCTTGAATAATATGTGTGACAATGGAATATACAGAAATACAAACCATGCACAAGAACATATATGACAGTAAGGGCTCCTTTTACAAAGCCGCGCTAGGGCCTTAACGCACGGAATAGTGTACGCTAAATTGCATTGCGCACTAGCTACTACCATCTCCTTTTGAGCAGGCGGTAGATTTTTGGATAGCGCGCGCTAATCCGGTGCTTGCACTAAAACGCTTAGCACACCTTTGTAAAAGGAGCCCTAAATCATATAAGTCAGGGGTAGACAATTTTGGTCCTCGAGAGCCGGAGCCAGGTCAGGTTTTCAGGATATCCACAATAAATATGCAAGAGATAGATTTGCATCTCAAGGAGGCAGTGCATGCAAATCCATCTCATACATATTCATTGTGGAGATCCTGAAAACCTGACTTGGCTCTGGCTCTCGAGGACCGGAATTGCCTACCCCTGATATAGGTTAAACAGTAAAAATTAGATTTCTATGAATCAGTGATGTTATAGAGAAATAAAGGGTATGCATTCCTCATCCAATATGGATATCACACATAAATATATCTGGAAACCAAACTCTGCAACATTATTAAGTGCTGGGTGCAATAAGACAAATTGTAGACACCCGATACCGAGACATGAATTAAGCTATTGAGACATGGTATGTCAGGAATCTATATCAAGGTGAGATATAGGAGTACACATATATCATTAAGTATGGAAAAAAAAAAAAAAAAAAGGAAAGAACTATGAAGAAAATCTTCGTAAAACATAATTGTATAACACAGTGTTCTTGTGAATTGTTTGGACCCAATTATATAATTTACTGTCACATATGTTCTTGTGCATCATCTGCACTCAAATTGAGTTTTCTCACACATCATAAGATCTCTTTCGAGACCTTAATTCATGCTTGTATTTCTGTATATTCCATTGTCACACTTTTTATTCAAGCTTGTAGCTCTGTACCTACCATTGTCACACATGGTTTCAAGCTTGTCCTTTCCATACATTCCTGCATACTTTGCCCATTAATTCAGATGATCAGTCTTCATCACAATCTGACTGCAAACCACACTATAAACTAAATTCAAATCACCATACATACCCCAAACCATTTAGCATATCCACCTGTGGCAATGACAAACACAGATATTTTTTATGGCTGTTCAACCATATTGCACTGTACAAATGACACATCTATGTTCTATTTTCATGAGACAATTGACATCTTTTATGACTGCTTATCCATTTATGCACTGTACAAATGACATATTTATGTATTCTGTTCATGATTTTTTTTCAAGGTTTCGTGTTATTTTCATGATCTCTTTACATTGACACTTCCCCATTTCTTGTTCATTTATAGGATCACACATCATATTATAACACATACAGTTCCCAGACTCTCAACATACACTCACACAGTCTACACTGTCCACATCACACTATCCACAATCACCAAGATAGAACTTCTTGTCTCCTTCGGCAGATGTACTAATTGGTTAAGAGTCACTCTTGCGACTTGATTTGAAACTTAGTACTCCCCGCCAGCTGCGTCCTGTACAGCCTTTGCATGCACCCCTGCCACCTCCATGTCCAAGATGATGTCTTCACACCATCGTTTATTTCATTCAGGTTTTTCCACAACATTCTTTTACTCTCGTTCTGAATATTACACGGAGTCAGAATCTCTACTGGACACTTTTGCTGTACTTCAGGCTCAGTAAGGTAACATTTATACATTTTTTTAACTCATCTGTTGACTGAGGTTTTCAAGCACGTTGTTAAATTGTTATGTTCTGAAAGTCATTTCTAAATGTTTCTTCTCCCTAGTGTCTCTAGAGCACGTATTGGTGTGGGTTGATTATTTCCCCCTTGATCATATATTAGTTTCTTTTTAACCTTTTGGTCCCCTATCTCCAGTGTCACTAACCTTAGGGCTTTCGTGTTGGATTCTTTTTACCTTTTTTATTTTGAGCATTCAGGTGACTTTATTAATTGAGAGCCCTATTTTGAATGATTTTATTGTATTCAATTTGATTTACCGTATTTTCACGCATATAATGCGTGCGTTATACACGATTTTACAAACCGTGCATAACCATGCACGTTATACACGTGAGCGCATTGTACAACTTTTTTTTTACATAGTCCCCCTCCCCCAACGCCCGATTCATCACCCGGAAGGACCGCTCGCACCCCCACCCCGAAGGACTGCTTGCACCCCCACCTGAAGGACCGCTCGCACCCCCACAGCCTCCCCCCTCCCCCTCCCGCATGGAGAAGCTGCCTACCTTGTTTCCGGATGCCAGTGAGCCCAGCTGCTTCCTCTGCCGACGGTCCTGCCTCTTCTCTGAGCCCTGAGCTGCGCTGCTTCCTCTTCCGGCGGTCCCGCCCTTTCTCTGATGTCAGAGGTCATCTGATTAGGCAAGGAATTTGTCAAATAGAGCGGTTTTAATTGATTTTCGGAATGTGTTGTAGGTCTGTCTGGCTTTATTTATGTAGTTTCCCAGCCAGGTGTGGAAAAACTTGAAGACCCTGGGTACGGAGAGCTGCAGCCGCCACCACCAGACACTTCGTGAAGACTCTGGGGGATGAGGCGAGTCCGAAAGGAAGAACTCTGTATTGTAGATGAAGATTCCCCACCCGAAATCTTAAATACTTGCGGGAGGCTGGATGAATCGGGATATGAGTGTAAGCCTCTTTGAGATCCAGAGAGCATAGTCAATCCCCCTGATCCATCAGGAATTATCAATGGAGCACTCCCCCCCCCTTCCTCTCATGCAATGGAGCACTCCCCCCCCCCCCTTCCTCTCATGAATCTTCACCACAGTTACATACAGCATTGATAACATATAAAGTATGACTGCAGCACAAACAGCCATGAGAGAATCACTGTCAGAGCTCCATGTGACCATCACATATAAAACCAGCAGATCTCCATCAGAATCTGACCCAGGCATTGTATGGATGCATGTAAAACATGAATACAGCTCAGAAAGCAAAACAGATTGGAGCAGCAGTCAAACGTTGCACTGCTATATGTAATCATAGATTTGCTAACTTAGAAATAGCTAGCCTCCTTCCCCCTTATCTCATCGTTTCCTCCCTCACCTCTACAACTGCTGAGTACCCTCTGCCCCTCTGACCTTCTTGGTACTTATGCATGTAAAGTCCCCACCATATATCTAAAAAATATTCTTCACATAGTGTCCTTTTTTATTCCATTTTCATTCTGTTAATTATGCATCACATATATATATATATATATATCACACAATATGTCACCAGTTTTACATGGCCTCCACTCACTTGGTTTATAGTACATCTGATTACCATTCATCACAGTGCATATACAGTATATTGTCATACATGCTAAATACACGTCTTTTTTGCATCTGATCACTATACACCAGTGGTCTCAAACTCAAAACCCTTTGCAGGGCCACATTTTGGATGTGTAGGTACTTGGAGGACTGCAGAAAGAAATAGTTAATGTCTTATTAAAGAAATGACAATTTTGCATGAGGTATAACTCTTTATAGTTTATAAATGTTTCCTTTAATTGTTTCCGGTAGTGTGGTCTCCAGAATTGAACACAATACTCGAGATGAGGTCTCACCATGGATCTGTACAGTGGCATTATGACTTCAGGTTTTCTGCTGACAAAACCCCTACGGATGCAGCCCATCATTTGTCTTGCTTTGGACGAAGCCTTCTCCACCTGATTTGCAGCCTTCATATCATTGCTAATGATCACTCCTAAATCACGTTCTATCGTGGTACTGGACAAGGTTTCACCATTTAGTGTGTAAGTTCTGTGTGGGTTTTTTTTGCCTAGGTGCATTACTTTACATTTTTTGGCATTGAAGCTTAGTTGCCAAGTTGATGACCACTGTTCCAACTGTCGTAGGTCCTGCGTCATAAAGTCAGGTACACTGCTTTTGCCTACTATGTTGCATAGTTTGGCGTCGTCGGCAAACAGTGATACTTTTCCTCTAAGTCCTTGGGTCAAATCTCCTATGAATAAATTGAATAGTATCGGCCCTAAGACGGAGCCCTGAGGTACTCCACTCGTCACAGCTGACGTTTTGGAGGGGGTACCGTTTACCATCACCCTTTGAATCCTACCATCTAGCCAATCCTTTACCCATGTAGTGAATGTATCTCCTAATCCCATCGATTTTAGTTTGTTCAACAGCCTGCGGTGTGGGACGCTATCAAAAGCTTTGCTGAAGTCCAAATATATCACGTCTAGGGACTCCCCGGCATCCAGATGACTGGTCACCCAGTCAAAGAAGTCCATCAGATTAGTTTGGCAGGACCTTCCCCTGGTAAATCCGTGTTGGTGTGGATCACGTAAGTTTTCTTCGTCTAGAATTTTGTCAAGATTCTGTTTGATCAGTGTTTCCATGAGTTTGCACACTATGGATGTAAGACTCACCGGTCTGTAATTTTCTGTCTCTGTTCTGCAGCCCTTTTTGTGAAGTGGAATTACGTTAGCTGTTTTCCAGTCTAGGGGTACTTTTCCCGTGCGCATGGAAAGATTGAAGAGCACGGCTAGTGGTTCAGCCAGAACTTCACTCAGCTCTCTGAGTACCCTGGGGTGTAGATTGTCTGGTCCCATGGCTTTGTCTACTTTGAGTCTTGAAAGTTCGTGGTAGACGCTACTGGGTGTAAACTCGTAATCATGAAACAGGTCATTTTGATTGTCTATTTGCTGTAGTTGTGGACCAGCTCCTGGCGCTTCACAGGTGAATACTGAGCAGAAGTATTCGTTTAGCAGTTCTGCCTTGGTATTATCAGATTCTGCGTAGTTTCCGTCTGATTGCCTAAGGCGTACTATCCCATCTTTGTTTCTCTTCCTGTCACTAATGTACCTGAAGAATGATTTGTCCCCCTTTTTAATATTCCGTGCTAGATCTTCTTCTGTTTGAAGTTTGGCTTCTCTGACTGCTTTCTTGACAGCTCTAGATCTGGCCAGATAGTCTTCTTTTGCCTCCTTTTTTCCAAGATGTTTGTAGGTGATAAATGCTTCTTTTTTCTTTTTAATGAGGCCAGAAATTTCATTGCTGAACCATTGTGGTTTTTTGTTTCTCCGGTGTTTGCTTACTGTATTTATGTAGCGGTTAGATGCTTCGTTCAGAATGGATTTTATATATGACCACATAGTTTCCGGATTGTCAATTTCTGCATGATTTTGCAGCTCCTGATGGACAAAGTCTCTCATATGGTCAAAGTTTGCGCCCCTAAAGTTGAGGACCCTCGTTGCTGAGTTTGATTTAGAGAAGCCTTTCCTGAGGTTGAGCCAAACCATGTTGTGGTCACTAGAGGCCAGCGTGTCTCCCACTGATACTTCCGAGACACTGTCTCCATTTGTGAGTACCAGGTCCAGTATTGCCTTTTCCCTGGTGGGCTCTAATACCATTTGATTGAGTTGTGCACCCTTTATGGTGGTCAATATTCTTTTGCTACCACTCGTAGTCGCGGAGAGGGTGTTCCAGTCTGCATCTGGCATATTGAAGTCTCCTAACAGTACTGTGTCACCGCGCAAGGTGATGTTCTCTATGTCCTCAATCAATTCATTGTCTTTGTCTTCCTGTTGTCTCGGAGGCCTGTATATCACACCGAGGTAAAGGCATTTTTCATTCCCTCTGTTCAGGTTTACCCAAAGTGATTCCCCTGTGTATCTAACCTCTGTGATCCTGGTAGTTTTGATATTATCCTTAGTGTATAGTGCTACCCCCCCTCCTAATTTGCCCTCTCTGTCTCGACGAAGTAGATTGTAGCCTGGTATAACCATATCCCACCCATGCGAGTCTGTGAACCAGGTCTCGGATATCGCTACTATGTCAAGGTCAGCATTCCTTATCTCTGTTTCTAGTTCCAGGATTTTGTTGCCCAAGCTGTGTGCATTAACATACATTGCTCTCCAAATTTGTGATGAGATACCTATCCCCGCTAGTGTGACTCCTGTTTTTTTGTGTATATTATGGGCACTTACCTTAGGCTCAGAAGTGTGGGTTTTACTTGCTTCCCAAGGGCGGATCCTTGCTGCTCTGGTATGTATGTATGAACCCTCCCCCAACTTACCTAGTTTAAAGCCTTCCGAAGTAGGCGTGCCAGTCGATGTCCAAAAACTTTCTTGCCTCTCTTTGTTAGGTGTAGTCCGTCAGGTCCCTGTAGTCCTTGTAGCGCCTCTCCGTGGTCTAGGAATCCAAAGTTCATCTGTAAACACCATTCGTGAAGCCACTCGTTGGTTCGATGGATACGCTCTTCCCTGTCTCTGCCTTTGTCTCTTACCGGGAGAATCGATGAGAAGACCACCTGTGCTCCTGTCTGCTTCAGCTTTCTTCCAAGGGCCTCGAAGTCTACAGGGATGTTGTCTGATGTTCTTCTGGCAGTATCGTTGGTACCTACATGAATGAGAAACATAGGGAAATGGTCAGTAGGTTTTAGAAGTTTGTCTATACTGGTGGTGATGTATCTTCTGGCTTTCAGTATATCTCATATGTAACCAAGAAAATAAATTGAATGTTAGGAATTCTTAGGAAAGAAATGGAGAATAAGAGGGAGAATATTATAATGCTTCAGTATCACTCCATGGTACTACCACACTTTGATACTATATATATTTTTGACTACTGCATACTAAAAAAAAGGTATAGCAGAATTAGAAAAAGTACAGAGAAGGGTGACAAAATGATTGTGAGGGAATGGATTGAGTTCTGTATAAGAAAAAGGCTAAAGAGTTTAAGGCTCTTTAGCATAGAGAAGATATGACTGAGAGGAGATATTGTAGTGCCCCCTTCTGGCTATTGGTGGTATATCACAGCCCTTTTTCTATAAATGATGTTAAATATGCCATGTTAGCTAAATGGCAGTTCCTCAAGTGTGATAACCTACTATGACAGAAAAAGAAATAGCAATTTTGTTTTGCTTAAATTTTAGTAGATGTTATCAAATATATAAACTCACTTGAGACGGTAAGTGTGAGAATAAATTTACAATTTCAATGCAATATTGTTATTTATAAATTTTATTGGACATGAAGATGAAATATATGACACTGGAAAATTAAATATAGGAACTATAACATAACATAAAATTTTATTTGTATACTGCGATGCACCATAAAGTTTGATGCAGTTAACACAAATTATCTAAAGACTGTACATAATCAGAGAAGGTATAAATACAAACAGCCTAGAGTAGCATGACAAGTTTGAAATAACACTTGGATTAATAACATTTGGAACATAAAAACTTCAAGGTATGATGAAAATCACATTATGAAAAGGCTTCTGTTTCATTTGTCCAATTAAATGCAGCAGTGACAACACTTCAGCAAAAGAACAACTTTCAGATGCTATATAAGCTTTTATATGAAAAACGCTTTTTCTTTCTCCTTGAATGTGATCCTATTTCTTTGTATATATATATATATTTTATTCTATATGTATTTCTGTCTATGAGACTTCCAGATTAAACCAACTAAAGTAAGCAGCAGAATTGCTTTTTTATGTTTAAGTACTCAGATAGGATTATTTACATTTTACTCAGAATGCATGCTGATGTCACCTGTTTAAGTGAATGTCAGTCACTTGTCTTTCTATTTATCTTCCAAGTGCTTTTTTTGAGGTGTCAGACTTGCTGGACTGGAACCCAGATCCTGAACTTCAGCAAATATAGCCTTTTCTTTTTTTTCTTCTCTCTTCTTTTTATTACTCTAAATATTGCCAAATAAAAAAGGCAACCCCCCCTGTCTCTCTATCTTATGTGTAGACACATTTATGCTAGTGTTCCTGCCTATCTCTGGATTGTAGACTTTATGTTACTAAAATACTCAACAAGCAATGGGATAATTCAGATACAGTGTCTAATCCCTCCACTTTTTTTTCCTCTATTATACTTTTTGTTCACTCTTTCTTCCACTCAGGTTTCCTCAATTTAATGTGCCTTTTAAGTTATATTTATATGTGACTATATTCATTCCTTTTCTCTTTACAAGTAATAAAGCAGGGGTGTCAATCTCAATCACATTACAGGGCTGAAATCCAAAACACAGGCTAAGGGCTCCTTTTACTAAGCTGCACTAGTGGTTTTAGCGCGCGCCTCACGCACTAGATGCTAACGTCTCCATTGAGCTGGTGTTAGTTTTTACGCATAACGCGGGGATTAGCGCGCGCCAATCTGCATTGCGCGTTAAAAACACTACTGCAGCTTAGTAAAAGGAGCCATAAGTTGGGCGCCAGACCCTGCCCATCTCTGCCCAATCTCCACCATAATAGTACTAATTGTAAAACTATTTTTTCCATTCATTTTTATTAACAACTCATAATGGCTAACCAAAAAATTAAGCTACATAAAAGCACACTGTATGCTTCTTAACATTCATTCCTACCAGAACACAAATGCAAATACGGAACCAAAAACTAAAAAGTATTAATATACTGTATACAAACGAAACCCTAAGATTCAAGATTCTGTATGCTGTACAACCCTAGAGAAAAAGAAACAAATGCATTTCTTCTTGAACAGTGGAAAATATAGACAGCAAATGTAAATTCTTAAAACTGACACAATTCAATCACTAAATTGAAAAAATCAATCCCCTTGCCTTTGTTGTCTCCCTCCATGCTGTGCCTCAATTAGGTGCCTCCCTCTGGCGGGTGTCTTACCTTTTGGCCTGCTCCCGCTTGGCCGTTTTATGCTGCCTGCGGTGTGATGTGCGTTTTCATTGCGACCCCCGGTGTTATCTTCTGGCCGGTTCCTTCTTTCTCACTGCTGCAGTGTGCACAAAGCCGCATGTGGTGGCTCCTCATGTGTCCCATGCCTCATCTAAAAACCTTACCCCTGATGTTGTGACGTCAGAGAGAAGGCTTCTGGTTCAGGTACAGGATGCGTGTAGGAGCCGCCGCCCATGGCTTTGTGCACTGTGGGAGTGAGGAAGAGGGAGCCAGCCAGAAGATAACACTGGAGGCGGCAATGAAAGCTCCGCATTGATCGCACTGCAGGCCACAAAAAAAAGCCAGGCGGGCCGGATTCGGCCTGTGGGCCTTGAGTTTGACACCTCTGTAATAAAGGATGGAGCAGCATTGGTGGCACCAAATCTGTCTCACAACACCTTACCAACCACCTTAGTTTAGGTAAAATATGGTTTCAGAATCTAGGGTCAAATTTCAGTTCAACCCTACTTTAGTTCTTTCAATTATGCTATACGTCTACCTTGATCAGTATTTCTTGGTATTTCTTTGAAAAGGGTCACTCTCTCATCCCTGCTACTCATAAGTAATTAACTGTGAATGGCTGATAGGGCTACCACATTTTCAATGGAAGGCCCTAAATGGAGTGAGGTTTGCAGTGCTATTCCTTCTGAGAGGCTCATTAATGAGGAAATCTTTCACATTTAGTCATATTTCAGTACAGAGATTGCAACAAAATTATATTTATTTTAGAAGCGCTATTTGTGTTTTGGATATTTGAAAACGAGCATTTAGGCATGGCTGTCCAAATTAGAGAGCTGCACGGGAACGGGGATGATGGGAATCCCGCGGGAATCCGTTTGGGTCATGGGGATCCCGTGGGGATGCCCCTAAGGTCGCGGGGATCCCATTGGGACGCCTCCGAGGGTCGCGGGGTTCCTGCGGGGTTGGATGGCACTTGAGCCGCGAGGCTAGTCTCCTTCTCCTTACCTGCCCTGCCGTAGCACACAGCCAAACGGAAGTCTTCCCGATGTCAGCGCTGATATCGGAGGGAGGGCTTAAGCAAAGCCCTCCCTTCCTCCGACATCAGCGCTGACATCGGGAAGACTTCCGGTTGGCTGTGTGCGGCAGGGCAGGTAGGGAGAAGACAATGGTGTACCAAGGGGGGGGAGGGCGGTCCGCCCCGGGTGCAGCCATAGGGAAAGTGTGCACAGCCGGTCAGGTCCCCTTACCTTTGTGGCACTTCCCCCGACCAACTGACAACAGGCCCGGCCGACAAACCTCCCTGCCCTGTAGCCGCGAATCTAAATTACCTTCTTACAGCAGCTTCAATACTCCAACTGCTGTAAGAAGGTAATTTAGATTCGAGGCTACAGGGCAGGAAGGTTTGTCCGACCAGGACTGTTCTGTTGTTGGTCGGGTGGGGAAGCGCCACAAAGGTAAGGGGCAGGGAGGGAGAAAGGGAGGAAAGGTGGAGTGGAGAAGAAAAGATGCTTAAGGGAAATGGGAAAAACTGAGGGGAGAGAAAGCCGCTTAAAGCACTGGGGAAGACAAAGGGGTGGAGAAGGACACTGAAAGGACATGGGGAAGATGGGAGGGGGGGAGAAGGACACTGAAAGCACATGGGGAAGACAGAGGGGGGAGAAGGACGCTGAAAGGACATGGGGAAGACAGAGGGGGGAGAAGGACGCTGAAAGGACATGGGGAAAATAAAGGGGTGGAGAAGGACGCTGAAAGGACATGGGGAGGACGGGAGGGGGAGAAGGACGCTGAAAGGACATGGGGAAGACAGGGGGGGGGAGAAGGACCCTGAAAGGACATGGGAAAGACAAAGCGGTGGAGAAGGGCACTGAAAGGACATGAGAAGACGAGGGGAGAAGGACGCTGAAAGGACATGGGGAAGACAGAGGGGGGAGAAGGACGCTGAAAGGACATTGGGGAAGACAGGGGGGAGAAGGACACTGAAAGCACATGTGGAAGACAGAGGGGGGAGAAGGATGCTGACAGGACATGGGGAAGAGAGAGTGGGGAGAAGGCGCTGGCAGGGAAGAAGACAGAGATGCCAGACTATGGGTGGAGCGGAGGGAAGAAGATGGGTGCCAGACCAATTTGGGAGGGGGGAGAAAGGGAGAGGCACAGTAACAGAGCAAATGGAAGACACAGAGAGAAGAGAAACAGTTGATGGAAGGAATTGAATGAGAACATGAGGAAAGCATAAACCAGGCAACAAAGGTAGGAAAAAAATTCTTTTTTTTTTTTTTGCTTCAGGATAAAGTAGTATATTAGTTGTGTTGATAAAAATTTATAAACATTAGAGGCTCTGGTAGAAACCCGTTTACAAAGTATGTATTCTTCCCAATTAATATTTCCAAATTAATAAAGTCTTTTTGCTTATTTTTAAATGGGTTTCTACCAGAGCCTTTAATTCAGTAGCATAATTAAATGAAATAACTATTTCTGTAGTTTATAAGGATGGGCGGGGACGTAGGGGATTCCTCGCAGGGACGGGCGGGGATGGAGGGGATTCCTTGAGGGGACAGGTTGGGACGGGTGGGTCTTTGGCGGGGACGAGTGGGGATGGGTGGGATTTCTGTCCCCGCGCAACTCTCTAGTCCAAATACCAAATTTATAAAGCCAGGATCTAAGAAGCCCTTTTATAAACCACAGTAAAAATTTTAGTGACTGTGGCTTAACATAGGATTTTCCCACATGGTAGCTGCATCATTTAACATGGCACCTATTATTCTCACTATTTCTATTGTAGGTTAAGCATTAATATTCAGATTAAAGCAAAGGTTAATGCAGAAGCACTTATAATCTGATGCTCAAAGGTTCATGGTAGAATCAAATTCTACCACAAACCTAGTGCACCAAAACAACATGCTCAGAATGATGAGAATACAAATTAATGCCACATTAAAATTGCTGTATTAATTAGCTGTTCACTATTCTGTGCTATTTTCCTGTTAATTCCTGAGTGCTGATTGGCTCAGATACTGACAGGAAAGTTGACATTAACCCCCCCCCCCCCATAAAACAACACATAGGGTGACCCCCCATTCCTGCCCTTCCAATCTTAGAAAATGTCCCTGGTGGTCCAGTGGGATTCCTTTCCTGGCAGGCCAGAACCCCCCCCCCCCACAACAAGCCAGAGACCTCAATCCCCCCCCCCACCTCCCAAGGTAAGGGGAGGGAGGGAAGCCATGAAACCCCTCCAAGGCAGGTCCAGACACACACCTTTGAGGAGGACCCATACCCCTCTTTTTGACCCAGACCAAGCCACCCCGCATCCCTGACATACCGTAGGAAGCAGGGAAGAAGGTGTACACATACTTCCCTCTGGGGTGGTATCATCAAAATGGTGTCCCTCACTCAATTGACTGAAATGTTCCTGAAGTCTTGCAAATTTGTTAAATTCAATCTTGCCTGCTCAGACAGAGCATTAAGGCCCAGATTCTATAAAAGATGCCTAAAGTTAACCGCCTGGATTGGTACACCTAGCTGATATATGGAACTTAATTATTTAAAAAGCTTAATCGGCACTGATAACAAGCTTACTTGACTTAATAATTGGCTTAAATTAAAATGAATTGCTTTCTATACGCTTAACTTGGTAGGCACCTACCAGAAAGTGGGCAGATCAGAGAATCTCTGAGAGAGCGAGAACTAGAAGGTCTTGAGCATGTGCAGATGCTCAAGGCCCAGCCTAAGGAAGAGGGAGGATTTTTGGGCACCGGCACCAGCATGTCCTTTGCATTGGTGCTGGTGCTGGTGCCACATCGGGGTAAGAGATTGTGCTTGGGTGGGTGGGTAAGTGAATGGGGGATGCCGGATAGCGGAAGAGGGCGGGAGGGGTGTGTGACGCAAGCGGGGGGATGCCAGATCACAGGGGATGATGCTGGATCGTGGGATGGGGGGCACTCGCAAATTGAGTCAACGCTCAGTTTGCGAGGCGCAGATTTTGCAAATGTTTTGCTCGTCTTGCAAAACAATCGCAAACTGCGACACTTGTAAACCAAGGTTTGACTGTAATGTATAACAATGTATGTAAACTTTTAAACTTGTACTCAAAATTGGTAATTATCAAGTAAATTCCCCATAATAATAAATGAGCCTTTTCTCATGTAAATCACCTTGAACCTATTTTGGATAAAAGTAATTCAAATTAGATTAGATTTATGGTAGGTAGTTAGGAGCAGCGTCGGATCATTTAGCACTCTGGGTCATGGTAGAAACTTCTACTGCAGCTTAGTGTGTGTATGGGGGGATGGGGTTTAAGAATTGGGGGGGTGTTGGGGGTTTAGAGGGCCCAGTGGCAGGAGGGAGTAGGCATCCCTCCTACCAATTTCATAGTGTGTATCGGGGGTCCTCTGCCTTGGCTGGCTCAATGATCGTGGTAGGGGTATTCCCCCCCCCAATCAGTTGAGCCAGCAGGACTCTCCGAAGTGTGGCTTTGGGGAGTCCTACCGGCTCAGCTGATTGGAGATTCCCTTGCCACAATCAACTCAGCCAGACGTGTCTACTTTTAACATTTGAAATGTGGGCCAGCATTTTGGCCAGGCCAGGCATCTGTCGCAGCTCTATGGAGATGCCTAGGGCTGCTTAAACTTGTCCAATATCACTTCTGGGTAAAACCACGCCCACACCCAGCCTTGGATGAGCTTAGGTGTCTCTACCTGTCTCCCTAGATCCGTAACAAACACCTACAGTGTAGGTCTCCTGTCTCGGGGAGTTTTTTTTTTCTAAAAATATGCATCTATCACCACCTACAATCAGGATGCCCATTTGTAGAATCAGCCCCTAGGTGTGCTATGGAATGTAATCACCGTTTACATGTGTATCTTGAGCAGGCATAATATCAGCACCTTCATTCTAGGCACCATTTCTGCAGGATTTATTCTAGTGTTTTATAAAGGCACATGTGGTTTTATAAAATAGGTTAAAATTCAGTGCCTTCTCTATTCTATTAACCCAGGCACTGTTTTATAAAATTATTTTCTTAAAAGTTGATTGTAGGTCTATGTGTATATTGTCTCTGAGGGCTTACAAGCCTTGTGGGCTATCTCAAAAATGTTCTTTATATCTACAAATGAAATTCTAAATAATTCAGCATAAATATAATTTGAAAATGTGCAGATAGTTCACACTATGTAATAAGACACTTAATGAATTTTAGATGGATTATATTCCAGATCTGTTTTGTCATATGGCAGTTAGTGACTAAGGTATAAGTTTATTCAAGGTCTATATGTTACTCTCTTAGCAAATAAACATCCGTCCTAAACAAGCACCATGTTGTTTGGAGCTCTAACCATCTGCTCAGATCCTTCAGGGAGAAAGAACAATTTCTATGCTCTTGCTTTGCATAGCTTCTCCCTCTCAAGCAACTCTACAGAGAACATACTGAAGGTAGAGTTGGCTGTTCCATTTTATTGATATTCCTATAGGAATAAGCTAAGATTTACATACTAAAGTTTCTAGTTCAAGGTTTTTATCATCTTCACAGTGCACTGAAATAAACTCTCCTTACATAATAGATTCAGTCACTCCATCAACTACAATTAATTTTCATAGCTGTTTATTTGCAGAAAAGTTTTTCCCAATTAAAATACCAAATGCAACATGTCTGATTAAATAGACATAGTAAAAGCTATGATAACTATAACAGACAAATATTAAGAAATAATATTAGAAAGGAGTGTATGCAAGTAAAACTTGTACACACATAAAAGGACTCATACGATCAACCCACAAGTACCGACTTAGGCTGATATTTGGACTTTTTAAAAATTATTATTATGAGCCCCATAGGCATTAGACAATCCAAAGTTTACACCTCTATTGAGATACTACTCACCTTTATAAATCTACCTTAACCACGGCTAAGAAAAACTATTATTCACCACAAATAGCACAGGCAACAAATACTGGTAAGATCTACCACATTCTTTATCCTCTTACAAACCCCCCCAAAACACTATGACACCATCAACTTCTCGATACACATATTGATGCTGATGCTTTGGCAAACCATTTTGCAAATAAAATTCTTCTAATATAATGCAATCTAAAACATCATATACTAATACCCCCCAATTTAACTTATCCTGAACTTGGCTGCAATCTCTCTTCCTACACTTCATACTTCTTACACTTCATACTACCTCTCAGGCTCTCAGGACTGTTCATTGTTCAACTCATGATCCAATTCCTGCTAGATTATTCGAACACTTTGAACCCCAACTTTTAAGATTTATGCATGCAATGATTACTAGTTTTTTAACCTCAGGCTCTTTCCCTTGAACCTGGAAAACAGTTTTTACGTATTTTGGCCTACAAAGATCCAAAACAGGGTCCTACTTTGATAACTAATTTCTATCTGATATCTTAACTTCCATTCATTTCAAAAATAGTAGAAGAGATCATTCTCAATCAACTAGAGGACTCTTTGGGGAAAAAAATATGTTTCATCTCAATCAAATGGGGTTTCTAAAATTCCACAGCAAAGACACATCCCTTGTGGGACATACTAATCATGTGTTGCAAGATCTGGATAAGGACACCACTACTGTCCTCATTTCTTTGGATCTTTCAGAGCATTCAATACAGTAGATCATAACACACAGCTCCTGTTTGGTAAGGCCCAGCTTTAGTACAGGAAGAGGCAATCAGAGCATACAGCGAGTGATTTCCTTCACTTGCCAACACTCCGGCTGCCCTCTCCTGCCTCTCCAGCTGCCCTCTCCTACCTCCCCTGCCCGGTCATTCACATTCAGAAAATACTGCGAATGACTGGGACCGCGAACTGCCAACTGCAAATTCGTGGGGGAGCACTGTATATCTAAAAACCCACCCAAGTTGGCACTTGGATGATCTAAAAGACAGGTCATCCAAGTTGATAATCAAAAAGGCTTTTTAGACATATCCAGGGACTTTTTAGTGCTGCTGTGTACCTAGAGCTGAAAGGGGCATTTCTGAAGGAGTGATTAGGGTGTGATGTGGGCCAACCCAGACTTATCCCTGCATTCCAAGCATCAACCACCCTCTCCGTAAAGAAGAATTTATTAACATTACTCTTGAGTCTACCACCCCTTAACCTCAAATTATGTTCCTCTGGTTTTACCATTTTCCTTTCTCTGGAATAGATTTTGTTCTACATTAATACCTTTCAAGTATTTGAACATCTGAATCATATCTCCCCTGGCTCTCCTTTCCTCTAGGATATACATATTCAGGACTTCAAGTCTCTCCTCATACACCTTTTGGTACAAACCTCCTACCATTTCTGTTGTCTTTCTTTGGACCACTTCAAGTCTTCTTATGTCATTTGCCAGATAGAGTCTCAAAAATTGAGCACAATACTCCAAGTGGGGCCTCACCAATGACCTGTATAGGGACACCAACACCTTCTTTCTACTACTGGTTATGCTTCCGCTATACAGCCTAGCATCCTTCTGGCAACAGCCACCACTTTGTCACACTGTTTCTTTGCCTTTAGATCTTCGGACACTATCACCCCAAGGTCTCTCTCTTCATCTGTGCATATCAGCCTCTGACCTCCCAGCAAATACAGCTGCTTCCGATTTCTAATCCCCAAATGCATTACTCTGCACTTCTTTGCATTGAATTTTAGTTGCCAGATATTAGACAATTTCTCTAACTTTTGCAGATCCTTTTTCATGTTTTACATTCCTTCCTTGATGTCTTCTCTGTTACAAATCTTGGTATCATCATTTCCTTCTAACCCTTCAGCAATGTCGCTCACAAATGTATTGAACAGGGTGAGCCCCAGTACCAATCCTTGAGGGACTCCACTACTCGCCTTTCTTTCCTCCGAGCAAATTCCATTAACTACCAACCTCTGGCTTCTCTCTATCATAAGAACATAAGAGTAGCCTTACTGAGTCATATCAAAGGACCATCAAGCCCAGTAGCCCATTTTCACGGTGGCCAATCCAGGTCACTAGTACCTGGCCAAAACCCAAAGAGTAGCAACATTCTATGCTACCAATCCAGGGCAAGCAGTGGCTTCCTCCATGTCTTTCTCAATAATAGATTATGGACCTTTCCTCCAGGGAATTGTCCAGACCCTTGTTAAAACCAGCTATGCTATCCACTCTTAACACAACCCCTGGCAATGTGTTCTAGAGCTTAACTATTTTTATTTTTTTTTTTGTATTAGAGGGAAAAATTTATTCTCTACATTGCTATGTATAAATATGAAAACTGGAGAACTAAAATGTCACAAAACATAGTTTACAAAAGTAGAAATTTGTGCAATAGATTTTACAAATAAAAAGCATTGGCTTTGGCTCAAAGTGACATGTAATCTGAATAAGTCATTGGTTCTCTACTACATGTCTGGTTTGTTACTAGGGATATTTGCTGTTAGACGTGATCTTCCACAGGTTTCTTCAAGTGCTGCTGTATCATTAAATGAAGAGCACTGAACCTCAACATCAGTTTGGTAATTTCTCTCTCTTCTTCCTCCTTCAGCTTTTCAGCAAAACTGTCCAGCACCAGCATTTCAAACTTAATATACTGTGCAACATCATAGGGCACTTCTTCTCCCAGATCAGCCTCCATTAGAAATAATTTTGCTATCTTCTCACAAGGTCCATGTAGTATTCTGCAGATCAGAGGAAATTCTGTATCTTTTAATTTTGACCTTTCACCATATTCATGAACCAAATAAAGTGCAAATTCCTGTGGGCTGTTCTCAACTCTGAATTTGTTAAGCAGCAGACTGAGCACTTGAGGTGTAGTCATGGTGCTGCTGACATGAACATCGGTTACAGAACCGTAAGCTGGTGTAAAGACAGATGTCTTGTGATTATAGAAGTGACCATTAATTGAAAATCGGTGACGTTTTATCTTCTGTACTTCACCAGGACTGCGAGCATTAGTTCTCTTTTGTACCATGAAACTAGCATCACTTTTTGTTCGCATTAGCTGAGGAATCTCCTCTTCACAGGAGTTTATGTCTGATTTCAGACTTATTGCAGAGTTTACTGTATTATTATTATTAGACTTCTTCACTCTGTCCTTGCTTTCACATCTATTTAATTCAGATTTATCTGCCTTCCACTGTCCAGAGGAGGGAAGACAAATTATTTCATTATCATCCTGCATCTGAAGTCTGATAGGCCATCTGAGCCCCCAAGAGATGTTCAGAAGACCTTCAGTTATTAGCTTGCCTTCTTCCTCTCTGGGTCTGAGATGGAAACTTTTCCCTCATGGTAACAGTTATATGTTTTTAAGAGAGACAATAGCTCAGACTTCAGAATGCTTTTACTGCTGCTGACCTTTACATAAGGATTTAGCCCATTATCTTCCATTTTTTCTTCAGGTGCTCATATCAGTTGAATGACACAGCTTCCTCTCCCTGCTGTTACATCTTCATCCTCCTCCTTTTCTCTTCAAGCGCCTTCTGCACCCTGGTTGTTTCTTCAGGCACCACAGACTGACCAGCTTAACTATTTTCTGAGTGAAAAAAATATTTCCTCCTATTGGTTTAAAATATATTTTCCTGTAACTTCATAGAGTGTACCCATAGTCTTTGTAATTTTTGATGGTGTAAAAAATCGATCCACTTGTACCCATTCTACTCCACTCAGGATTTTGTAGACTTCAATCATATCTCACCTCAGCTGACTTTTCCAAGCTGAAGAGCCCTAACCTTTTTAGTCTTTCCTCATATGAGAGGAGTTTCATCCCTTTTATCATCATAGTCATTCTTCTTTAAACCTTTTCTAGTGCTGCTATATCTTTCTTGAGATAAGGAGACCAAAATTGAACACCAGGTAAAGTCATACCATGGAGCGATATAGAGGCATTATAACATTTGTATACAATTTTTAATCCAATTCACCACTTTGGGTCCTAACTTCAGCACATCAAGTTTGTTCAAGAGCCTCCTATGAGGAACCGTGTCAAAGGCTTTGCTGAAATCAAAGTAAATTAAATCTTCTTTATGGTATTTCTGCACAAGAGAGATGCCATTCTCCAGTTTGTTCAAAACTCTGCTAATTTAACCTTTGATGAACTAAAGGAAATATGACTACATCACACATCTCCTCCAATATGTACATTGGGTTCCTATTTCTCACTATGTTATTAGCAAACTATTATTACATACTTTTAAAATAAAGATTTCATTTTAGTCATCTTATCTATCTCATTTAATAACACTGTATGCCCCACTGCAAACCCTCCATTCATCCTCAAGTAACTTACTTCAAGCACTCACATTCCAACAGATCTGTTTTGATTCTAGCCATTCAAAGATAATTAATATGAATGAGCCACAACTATGGAATTCACTGTCCCTTTTTTATGTTAAGAATCAAACCTAGACTGATTCAAATCTGCTCTAAAGACCTTCCTATTCAATGACACCTTTGGGCTTACAGTTATATTTACAGTTAAATCATTTATATTCCTCTATTGCCAACAAATAGTTCAGGGCAGCTTGCATACAAAGAACTAGATTAATTAAACTAGGATATACATAAACAACAAGACATTATCCCATTATTAACTACTAAGATTGAATTTCTGAAACAAAAATGTTTTAAGCGCTTTTTTAAAAAAAAATGGTAAGAATTACTATAGATCATATTTGTATTGACAAGATTGACCATATAGAGGTGCCCTGATAAGGAAAGGATATAGTATGCAATCTTTTAGATACAATTCCCTTTAAAATGAGGAACTATAATGTTAAAGTATTCTGAACATTATAATATTGTCCAATTAATGGTCTGCAAATTAAATTGTTCATATACTGTATTTTGGGGTCAATCCATAGAATGTTTTAAACACCAAACAGCATAACTTAAACATAATTCTAGCCTCGATTGGCAACCAATGTAAAGCAATATAAGAAGGTGTAATTTTATCTGATTTTCTTAATTTATAAATGAATCGAACAGATACTTATGAATTCCCAGATAAACTGTGTTGCAGTAATCTAATTTGCTTAATATTAGTTCTTACACTACCAATCTAAATTGATCTTGCTGCAAACATTTCCTAATACTTCTAAGTTTTCTTAAAGTCCACAAAGTACTTTAAGCAAGATAATTAATCTGATTTTCAATAGTCAGCTTGCTATCTAGAATAATTCCTAACAATTTTAAAGATGATTCTAACCTATAATGAATACCATCTACTTTAAGAGTTAAATCTCCTCCTTGTATGTCTTTGGAACCAATCAATTAGAATTTAGTTTTATCTTTGTTCAATTTCAGATAAGAAGCATTTATCCAATCTGTAATCAAATGAAAACACTGTGAAATTTTCAGATTAATATCTTGTAATGTATTATCCAATTGGAAAAAAAAGACTGTAATATCGTCAGCATAAATAAATATATGATAACCTGCCAACTCTTATTTTTTTTTTCCTAGTGATGAAAGTAATACATTGAATAAAATAGGAGATAAAGGAGAGCCCTGTGGCATTCCTGATGGTGGCAAACACTTTTCTGACAAAACTTCTTTCATATTGACCTTATAGGATTTTAATTATAGAAACCCTTGAAACCAAGTCAATACATTTCCAGCCATTCCTATGTTATTTAAAACATTAAGAAGAACTTTATAATCAACCAAATCAAATGCATTTGTAAGGCCTAGTTGCATTATAAGAGCTTATTTTCCTTAGTCCATATATGATTTTATCTCCTCTAACATCAATATTAATAATGTCTCTGTATGATGTGCAAGATGCAATCCAAATTGAGACAAATGCAGTATAATCAAAGCAATCCAAATAATCCAACTTTTCCATTACCAGACTCTCCATAACTTTTACAATGTAAGGGATATATGCTACAGGTCTGTAATTTGTAACTACATTCTTAGATAATTTAGCATTCTTCATTACAGGTGTAAGAATAATATCTGCATACTCTTTTGATAAAACCCAGGTTGAAATACATTTTCTATCCATTGTAACAAAATACTGAGGGGCTCATAATCGAAAGAGAAAAACATCCAAAAACCAGCCTAAGTCGGCACTTGGACGAACATTTCTCAAAAACTTCCAAGCGCTGAAAATATTTCTAAACGACCTAGCCTTCATAGTGTCGCTCAACATCCAAAGCTAAACGGGGCGTTTTGGGAGATGTGTCGAGAGCGGGAGTTGGGCGGGACGTGGGTTGGCTTAGACTTAGTCGTACAGCATGTATAAACGAAAGTTATACAGCCCAGGATCGACAGAACTTGGACGCTGTTACTTAGACCATGTAAAACATGATCTAAATCACAAAAACCCACCAAAAGTCACCAAATAAGCACTGCAAACACATAACAGAGACCCCCCACACACTACCCCAGTGATCACCAACCCCCCTAAAAATTATATTCACAACTTTAAATTTCAGCCTCCAGACCATCATCACCTGGCCGCCTGGCATAGGAAAGCCTAGTCGTCCAGCCCAGAGGCAGCTTAAGTCATCTTGGGGGTGGGTTAGGGACCCACAGAGAGGAGGACTCATGCCCATAAGCCCCTGTAATCACTGCATTGATACTTAAACATGTGCACTGCCCTATACACCCCCCAAACTCTTTTTTACTGGAATATAAGTGGCTCCTGAAGCCATAAGGGCTATTGGGGTGGTAGATAAGTGGGTCTAGGGGATTCTGGAGGTGATTTGGGGGTTCACTGTTACCTATAAGTGAGGAGAAGCCAAGGCACCCTTTCTGTGATGTTCACAGCAGTGCCCTGTAAGGTAACCCACTATTTAGGTGGCATGTCTGGGTGTGCAGTCCATTACTTTGCAGACCCCTCCCACATCCAATAGGGCTTGTTATAGGCGTTTTGGACTTGGACGGAAAGTTGTACGGAAATGTAGTATAAAGATGGATGATTTAGTGGCTTGGACGATCAGATCGGCAAGACATTTAATTAGACAATTTTCAAAAGTAAAAAAAAGTTGGACGTATCTTTCGAAAATGTGTCTTAGGCTCTTTTTAACTTTGGACGACTTGCGAGATGGACGTAAACGGACTTAGACGTCTCTTTTGATTATGCCCCTCCACGGATCTAAATTCCTGCAGAGCATACTTCATTAAGAAAGTAGGGCAATTATCAAGAAAACATTGAGATTTGGCTACATATTCTATCTAAATCACCTATACTTGAGTAAAACTACTCCAAATCCTGTCTGCTGGCCAACGGTCCTTCATTAAAGAAATATCTAAAAATGATATATCTAACTTACAGAGTCTCAAACAAATTATTTATCTTCATTTGAAAATAGTCTGCTATTTGAATAGCTGAAGGGTGCAGTTCACCTGTCCCATTACAAATATGAGAAACATCAGTTAATTTATTAACTATATAAAAATGTTTACACTATCTTATTTTCGGGGTATGCACATGATCATCTCTCCCTTCCTCTCCTTCACCCCAATTCTTCCTCTTTCCTTTCCCTCCACCACATGTGCAGCATCTTTCCTCCCCTCACTCCCATCCCCCTGTGCAGCAGAAGTTTGCCCAGCTTCTATCCTTCCCTCCCTCCCATCAGTAATGTGGCAGAGTGAAATCCCCGAAGGACAAGGCCGAAGCAGCCTGTTTAGAGTGCTTCTGGCCCAAAGCTGCTTTGGTTGAAGGTAGGACTCGCTCGCGGTTGGCAGGGAGAGAAGGATAGAGGATCAGCAGGGGTTCAGCTGCATGATGGTTGGGAGGTGATGGTGGCAGAGGGGGGGGGGGCCCAGATTGAGGAGTTGCCGGTGAATCCTGGGAATAAGGCTTATTTTTGGGGTAGGGCTTATATTAAGACCTACCCCGAAAATGATGCTAGGTCTTATTTTGGAGGTAGGTCTTATTTTTGGGGAGACATGGTATACGCGTTTGTATTATCCCGCCTAGATTACTGCAATGCTCTACTAGTGGGCCTACCAGCAAAAACACTCTCCCTTCTCCAAGGGGTGAAAAACACCACAATCCGACTCCTAAAAAACCTGGGAATTGTATGAGTGTCAGGAGCAGAGCGGGCCATTCAGTGCGGCTCACCGCACTATAGACTGCTAGCACAGTTTAATAGAAGAGGGGGATAGTGTGTTTATAATCTTTAACTGCCTTTCACCAATTCATTTTGGAGTCCTTTTACTAAGGGATGCTGGCCGTTTTAGCGCGTGCTAAACACTAACGTATCCATAGACTCTAAAGGATGCACTAGCGTTTAGCACGTGCTAAAATGGCTAGCACGCCTTTGTAAACCGCTTAGGTTTTAAGTGGTATAGAAAATTTTAAAATAAATAAATAATTCATTTCTCATAACATTTATAGGAATTTTTATTTTGTAAATGTTTTTCTTCTTGGGAATTGTAGTCTGCCATATATATGAGAGGTGCTTAGGATTTAAAGTATGGCTTTTATTTAGTTCAGATTAATAGTGATACAGATTAACAATCTTAATTACGGCCAGATGTAGATATCACTGTCTCCTTCGAGGAGACGGAGGCTCTGGTACTCCTATGCCTAAGGCACATTTTCAAATACACAAATAGCCTCTTTTACATAGCCTTGCAAGCGGCCCCGAAGCCCATAGAGATTTAAAGGGCTTCAGAGTTGTTGCCGCACAGCAGCCACTAGCGTGACTTTGTAAAAGAGACCGAATGTCTCCATGAGAGCATGGAGAAATATCAGGAGCAGCTTACAGAGGTGAGTGTCAAGCCATGCCCTCCAGGAGCACATCACCAATTATGTGCAAGCACATGGCTTTGATACATCAGACTGCTATGGTGGTGCAATGCTTAGAGCTATAGCCTTGGCACCCTGAGGTTGTGAGTTCAAATCCTGCATTGCTCATTGTCACCCTGGGCAAGTCACTTAATCCCCATTGCCCCAGGTACACTAGATAGAGTGGGAGCCTGCTGGGATAGTTAAGGAATAATTCTTGAGTACCTGAATAATTTGTAATCTGCATAGAATTGTAGGACACATAAAGAATTAAAAAAAAAAAAGAATTGTAGGACATGCAGAATATAAATTATTAAGAAAAAAAAATGCTAAAATCGCAATCTACAGAATAAGTGATAACAAATTATTATGGGTTTCCTTCCACTATTCATGCAAAACTCAAATGAAGGGCTCCACATATCTACACCCCCTTCCCTTCCCACCTTCCTGGCCCATACTTACATAGATATGGGAATGTTGGCAAAAGTAAAGTACAGTGAGCCATCCCAAAGCACACCTGTTATACCCCAAAGACCATCCCCACCTCTTAACAAAGTTCACATGCTCCACACAAAGACCACCATCAATCCCCAAGCCTACCTCAGCTCACACCCTACCTGAGCCAAGCCCTCACTCCCCTTCAATCAGCCTGTTGCCATCTGTCCCATGTCATGTGAGGAATATTGAACAGCATGTCTTAACAAAGAATCATGAATGTGAAGGTAAGAAGGACCACCGCCAGAACCCTGTCTCCACCAACTTGTGTTTTTCAGGAGCTTTGGGGTCCACTGAGACCTGGAATCTCTGTGGTGATGGTATAGGCACATGTGTCAGAAGGAGCCACAAATGATCCAGTGCATGAGGGTGTTCTTCAGGGCCCAACATAAGTACCACATACACTGCACACCTATAACCCCTTTGAAGACCTGAGTGTGCAGCTACCCTCATTTCAGTGTGACCGCAATCCCCACATGCCTTGCACTCAACCCCTTACACATGAGATGACGTTAATGAATGGGGAAGGGAACACCCTTTGGTCACCATTCTCCAGCCACCTATCCAGATTTGCTACCGACTCACAGGGCAGTCTGAAGAAATTGATGGAGAAATGCAACTGCAAGGGAGGCTATGCAGTTATCATGGGTGACTTCAATTATCTGGGGATAGACTGGAACCTAGGCACCTCTGGCTGCGGTAGGGAGACCAAGTTCCTGGATTCTGTAGGCGATTGCTTCCTGGAACAACTTGTCAAGGAAAATATGAGAGGAAACACAATTCTGGACTTAATTCTAAATGGACTACAAGGATTGGCGCAAGGTGTAGAAGTAGAGGGGATGCTGGGAATCAGGGATCACAATATGATCCGCTTTGACCTGGATACAGGGGGGAAACATCGATCTAGAATGACGGGCAGGGCGCTGAACTTCCGAAAAGGGAATTACGAAGGGATGAGACTCATGGTGGGGAAGAAGATTAAGAAAAGGATAAGCACTGTAAAGATGCTAGAACAAGCATGGCCCCTTTTTAAGGACACCGTCACCAAAGCACAAAATCTATATATACCGCGTATCAACAAGGGATCCAAGAGGAAAAAGAACAAGGAACCGGCATGGCTCACTGCAGCGGTGAAGGAAGCGATCAGAGACAAGAAGACTTCATTTAAGGAATGGAATAGGTGGTAAACAGATGAAAACTGGAAAAAGCACAAATAGCATCTAAGCAGGTGCCATAAGGCGGTAAAAGGGGCCAAAAGAGACTACAAGGAAAAAATAGCCAAGGAGGCGAAATACTTAAAGCCATTCTTTCAATATATTAAGGGGAAATAACCCGCGAAGGAAGCGGTGGGGCCGTTGGATGATGTAATAAAGGGAGTGCTAAAGGAGGGCAAAGCCATCGCTGACAAATTGAACACATTTTTTGTGTCTCTGTTTACCAAAGAGGATATACACAACATATCGGAAGCCGACATGCTATACGCGGGAAACGAAGACGGGAAAATGACAGGGTTGACGGTCAGTCTAGAAGAGGTATGCAAGCACATTGATAGGCTTAAAATTATAAATCCCCATGACCGAATGTCATCCATCCAAGGGTAATCAAGGAACTGAAAGGGGCTATAGCTGAACTGCTTCAACTAATAACCAATCTGTCGATCAAATCGGGAAGAATTCTAAAAGATTGGAAGGTGGCGAATGTTACGCCGATCTTCAAGAAAGGTTTGAGGGGTGATCCAGGAAACTACAGACTGGTGAGTCTGCCCTCAGAACCAGGAAATGTGATAGTGGCGCTGATAAAAGACCGCATTATTGAGCACCTTGAACGCATTATTGAACACAATCTGATGAGGACCAGCCAGCATGGCTTCAGCAAAGGAAGATCTTGCTTGACGAACTTGTTGCACTTCTTCGAGGGAGTAAACAGGCAGATAGACAAAGGTGACCTGGTCAACATTGTATATCTGGATTTTCAGAAGGAGTTCGACAAGGTTCCGCATGAATGACTACTTCAAAAATTGAGGGTAAAATACTCACGTAGATTAAAAAGTAGCTGACGGATAGGAAACAGAGAGTGGGAGTAAATGGACAATACTCGAACTGGAAAAGTGTCACCAGTGGAGTGCCGCAGGGTTCGGTGCTTGGGCCCATGCTCTTCAACATATTTACAAATGATCTGGAAATTGGCACGATGAGTGAGGTGATTAAATTTGCTGACGATACTAAGTTATTCAAAGCAGTGAAGATTGCATGAGGATTGTGAATATCTGCAATGTGACATAAGTGTAAGGTAATGCATGTCGGTAACAAATATTTTTTAGCAGCAATCTTTTTGTATTGTTTTTTTGTTTTGTTTCACATCCCATTGCAATGCTAAGAAGGTTGTCGAAGTATTCTTCCTTATCATCAACAAAGAGCATGTCCAGCAGCATCTACCATGGCTTTATAAAAGGGGTTCTAAATGTAGCAAAAACTCAAGTATCATTTCTTTATGGTCAGACTGAGATTGATTGTCCAGTGAGTTTAGTGATGATGAATGATGTGATTCCAATTGCACATGAAATCAAAAATTTAGGCATTATATTAGATTCTGCCCTCACTTTCAAGAGTGATGTATTTTCACAGGAAAATTATTTTACTGTGTTTGCATGAATTGTTGGTGCCATTATTTGGTTATTGAAACACTCTTTATCTCAGTTTGCCTGCCTGTTCATTGAAACCTTTGCAGCCAGCCCATATTGCAATGACCAAAGTTGTATCTAAGAAGGAAAAATTAACATAAGAATATAAGAATAGCTTTACTGGGTCAGACCAATGGTCCATCAAGCCCAATAGCCCATTCTCACGGTGGCCATTCCAGGTCATTGGTACCTTGCCAAAACCCAAGGAGTAGCAATATTCCATACTATTGATCCAGGGCAAGCAGTGGCTTCCCCCATGTCTTTCTCAGTAACAGACTATGGACTTTTCCTCCTGGAAATTGTCCAAACCTTTCTTAAAACCAGTTATGCTATTGCTCTTACCACAACCTCTGGAAATGCATTCCAGAGCTTAACTATTCTCTAAGTGAAAAAAATTCTTCCTATTCATTGTAAAAGTATTTCTCTGTAACTTCATCAAGTGTTCCCTAGTCTTTGTAATTTTTGATGGAGTTCAAAATCTTCAATCTTATCTCCCCTCAGCTGTCTCTTTTCAAAGCTGAAGAGGCCTAACCATTTTAGTCTTTCCTCAAATGAGATAAGTTCCATCCCCTTTATCATCTTGGTCGCTCTTTGAACCCTTTCTAACACCACTAAATCTTGAGATAAGGAGACCAGAATTGAACCCAATACTCTAGATGAGGTCGCACTGATGAGAATAATTGTATTATGGAGCGATACAGGGGCATTATAACATTCTTAGTCTTGTTAACCATTCCTTTTATAATAATTCCTAGCATCCTGTTTGCTTTTTTGGCCTCTGCCACACATTGGGTGAAAGGTTTCATCGTATTGTCTACAATGACACCCAGAACCTTTCCTTGGGCGCTAACCCCCAAGGTGGACCCTAGCATCCGGTAACTGTGATTCTGGTTATTCTTCCCAATGTGCATCACTTTGCATTTGTCCACATTAAATTTCATTTGCCACTTGGATGCCCAATCTTCCAATTTCCTAAGGTCTGCCTACAATTTTTCACAATCTGCATGCGTTTTAACAACTCTGAACAGTTTAGTGTCATCTGCAAATTTAATCACCTCACTTGTTCCAATTTCAGATCATTTATAAATAAGTTAAATAGCACCAGTCCCAGTACAGACTCATGTGACAAATCTACTGTTTAATCTCCTCCATTGAGAAAAATGACCATTTAACCCTACCCTCTGTTTTCTATCCGATAACCAATTCCTAATCTAGAACTGAACTTTGCCACCTATCCCATGAACATATTACGCCTGTTCATAGAGTTTGAAGTAGCTTCCAGTTGACTCTTATTTTTAAAGTGCTAAATGAGGATGCTTCTCTTCCACTTGCTGCTTCTTTATTGGCAGCGACGCTCAGGTACTGCTTCAACTCACCGCAGGCCAACTGCATGTCCTCCTCATCATTGTCCTCCTCCTCCTCCAGCTCACCATGTCCAGGAACAGCAGACTCCAGAAGTTACTGGCCTTTGATGGCTCGGGGAGGCAGAGGAGACAGAGCTCTAGGGCCAGGGTAAGTACCTCCAGTTGATGGTGCAGGCCGCACAACTCTGTCACCAAGAAAAGGCCTGCCCAACTGCTTCATCGTGGTTCTTCACTCGGTTCTGCCGGCTTCTGCTGCCTCTGGTGATGGAAAACTTGCCCTTCCCCTCATTCTAGGCCTGCGACCGAATGGCCACCCACCCTGAAAATTTGAAAGCTGCAAACCTGCAATGTGCTGTTAGAGGATTCAGAGCCCAGAGAGAATCCTCTAAAGGCTTATTTTAAACTCTTTATTAATTTTTCATTCAAAAACAATGCATTAAAATATACATTTACATATAATTAATTTCAAAATTGCATTTACATAAGTCATAGAAATACTTCAAAAACTTTCCCCCTCCCTCTCACCCACCCCAATACAAGAATAAATACCAAATGCATTATTTCAGACATACAGTGGAACCTTGGTTTACGAGCATAATTTGTTCCAGAAGCATGCTCGTAAACCAATTTACTCGTATATCAAAGTGAGTTTCCCCATAAAAAGTAAGGGAAACTCGCTTGATTCGTTCTACCTCCTAAACCCCCTGGCCACCGGTGCTGCTCCACCCTACCCCACCACATCCCAAAAAGACCCCCCCCCCCTCACCCCTGAGGCCACTGGTGCGCTTCCACATCCACCCCCCACGGGAAACCTGCATGGCCACCCGCCCGCAAACGCTGACCCCCTCACGAACTGGCATCCCCGCCCGCCCAAACTGAAAGCTTATCTCTCAATGTGGCACCGGCACACAGCACCAACCTACAGGAGGTGCCGGTGCCTGAAGATTGTGCTCAAGGCCTTCTGGCTCCCAACTCTCTCTGAGATCTGAGAGAATGAGAGCCAGAAGGCCTTGAGCATGTGCAGATGCTCAAGGCCCAGTCAGAGGAGAGGCACAATCTTCAGACACCGGCACCTCCTGTAGGTTGGTGCTGCGTGCCGGTGCCACATTGGGGGGGGTTAAGCTTTCAGTTTGAGTGGGTGGGGGATGCCAGTTTGTGGGGGGAAGGGTGGCGGGTGTTCACGAGGGGGGGGCAATGCTGGTTCATGGGGGGAAGCATTTGCGTGTGGAGGGGCGATGCCGGTTAGCGGGCGAGGGGACTTGCAATTCGAGTCAATGCTCGGTTTGTGAGTCACGATTTGCGAGAATGTTTTGCTCGTCTTGCAAAACACTCGCAAACCGGTGCACTCGTAAACCGAGGTTTGACTGTATAGTGAAAATCATATTGAACTTATTGATCAATGAAAACATCAAAATATAATACCCACCCTCCCTGGATGTGTAAATCAAATAAGAAATCAGGAGAATAAACCAGCTAATCATCATTAACAAAATTTGTCAATGGACTCCATGTTAATTTAAATAACTTATTATTATACATTTCTGAATTCATTTTCTCATATTTGTAGCATAAACATAGAGTCCCACCAAAAGGAGAAATTAACTACCTCTTTTACAAAGCTGCGCTGCGCTAATGGCCCTGAAGCCCATAGAGATTTAAAGGGCTTTGGGGCTATTGCCACGCGGCAGCCACTAGCGCGGCTTTGTAAAAGAGGCCATAATTTTTTGGTATCCATTTGCATGGCTATCCCAGTCATGATAGAAAATAATATACTATTATACTTGTCTAAAGGAAGTTTAGGTGACAACAATGTACCACAATTAACCACCTCATACGATAATGGAATCGAAGACTCCAAAATCAAATTAATTTGTCCGCATATTGATTTCCAAAAGGTGAGTATCAAAGGACAATAGAACAACAAATGATCCAGTGTCTAAAGGCTTTTTAAAAATTTGACTGGTTAGCAGGCTCAGAAGTTTTGGTAGCCCAACCAATGAAATTAGCACAAAACAAAAACAAAACACCTTTGGAGATTCTGTCTGGGCTCTGAATCCCTAATGTTCCCATGCTTGAAGACAGCAGAGGAAGAGGCTAAATGATTTGCTGACCTCAAATTGGTCAGCTGTCAGCCATCAGAAGATTTGATGCTTAGGACATGGTGGGCACTGAGGAGCAGCCAGGAGCAAGCAGCCTGACTAAAAAAGAGCCTGGAGCGAGTCCAATGCAGTGCAGAGCCAGCAGCCACAGTCAAGGCCTTCATTAAATCTCCTGAAGGCCCTGACCGCACGCCACTGCTGTTAGGGCAGCTTCTGGTAGCAATGGAGCTACCCTATGTATAAGTTTGGTGCCTTTGGGCTCAGGTTAATGGTGGCATGTAGCAGGAGTATCTGGGGCAGAGCGACTCTCCAATATTGTCAAAATTGAAAGATTATTGGCTGAATGGAAAGAATACTCTGAACAGAGTTTACAGAATTTGGGATCCTCCAGTTCAATTTTGTGATAGCTCTGATTATAAATAACATTTTATTATTTATCATTTTTAATGGACATTGCAATGCATGGTGATATGTTCTTTTTTATCACTGTTATGTTGTGCATTGTTATATATGTATAAAAATTAATTTAAAAAAATTGAACGTAACAGAAGCTCAGAGGCCTTTCTCTGTTCTTCTCACAAATCAGATCCTAATTGGCTGTAAACAAAGGGCTCCTTTTACTAAGCTACAATAGCGGTTTCAGCACACGTGCTAGATGCTAACGCCAGCATTGAGCTGGCGTTAGGTCTTGCCACATAGCGTGGGTTTAGCAAGCACTAAAATTCTGTGCACGCTAAAAACGCTATCACAGCTTAGTAAAAGGAGCCCAAAGTATTTGTATTTCAGAGACTCTCTGTACAAAACTGAAGGCAAAATGCTATACATGTACAGTATAGTGAAAATATGTTAATACATAAATGAGTTGCATTCAATTTATGGTTCATTTCATTGCTATTGTATATTTTGTTTCACATGTGAGCATAGCCCATATCCACAATAAATATGTTTGATATAGATTTGTATGAACTGGATGCAGTGCACAGAAATCTGCCTCATACATATTCATAATATCCAAAAATCAGACTAGCTTGATGAGTTCAGACAGCTGGGTTTAGAATCGCAGTTTTAAGCTTTGAATGATAATTATAACACTGCTTTTTCCAAAGTTAATTTATATGCTATCACTCCATGACCTCTTGCTCACCTTGAAGTCCTTTGTAAAAACTGGGTGAATATTTTTCTCATTGGTATGCCCAGTTTAATCCCTATTAGATAACCATAGAACTGATCCACTTAAAGTGTATTGATTTTGTCCATGTTATCCCATTCCTTGTGAGTCAATCATGGTTCAGTATTTTGCTTTCTAACATTTAGGGCCGGATTCTGTAAATGGCACCTACATTGGACGGCGCCTACAAAAACGGTGCTGTCCGCGTGTCAATAACACTTATGCACTGTTTACAGAATCGTAGTCTTCAGCATCTTGTGCTTTGCTTACAAGTATTTCTCTTGGTGCTTTATACATATCACATATTACTAAGGGTCCCTTTTACATGGGAACTGAATGGGCTTCATTGCATTTGTTGTGTCAGCATTGTTACCACAGCTTTGTAAAAGGGGCCCTAAATTGCTAATAGACAAGGGGGTCATTTTACTAAGCTGAACTAAAAGGTGGCCAGCACTATACCCAGCACGGGTCTTCCCTGCATGCTGAGGTCACTTTTAGCCATGTGCTAATTTCTCCATAGTGCTTGGTCAGTAGCACTTGAGCACTTACTGACACATTTCCTAGGCAGTAAGGGCTCACATACTAATCCTGCACTAATCGGTTAGCATGCGGTGATGTAGCTGTTCTAATCAATTAGCACACTATACCCCTACTCTCTGTCCCTATACATGATAATTATAAGACTGCTTTTCCCAGAGCTAAAAATAAATTCTGTTTTCTAGCATGTGGGAAGTGCACATTGACCCCCAAACTACTACAGTGTACCTGAATGCACCCCACAATAGTGTATTTACCCTTTGCTAAGCACACATTAGTGTTTACCGCAGCTTAGGAAAAGCGCCCCTAGATTTCCTGCAAATATGTACTTTAGTTTAGATTTCAAATATTAGTACAATAAACTCTTGATTATCCGACTCTTTGATGGCTATGAAAAGTCAGATAATACAGAAAACAGTAGTAACCCCTTTAAAAAAATGCACAGAAAACTAAACTAAACTAAACCTTAGGCTTATATACCGCATCTTCTCTATAACAGTAGAGCTCGGCAAGGATTTACAAAAATTAGAAAAGAGAACACATACAATGTGGGTTTGGAATAGTATGGAGAAGAGCAGAATTTACAACTTTGAAAATAGCCAAGTTTTCAGATGTTTTCGAAATAGTTGGAAAGAGCCCAGATTGCTCAGTTGAGCAGGAAAATTATTTCACCACTCAGTAATTTTGAAAAGTAGAGACTTCCCTTATTTGCCAATATTATATGTATTCTATATAGAACAGGTATAGGGTATCTGTATTTAAAATATTGTTTATTTAAACTAATGAGCAACAATGTGAACAGAAATACAGATCTGAGCAAGGGAACCACACTCCAAGTTTGCTATTATTGACTAACAATTTTATCTACTGAATGTTCAGCCACACTTGAGTTGTCTTCTATAGCAGGTAATATGAGCAGAAATGCAGAACTGAGCAGTATATACCAAAATGCAAAACAACAATTACACAGATAATGATTGGAGCCCCATTTCTCAAACTAACTGCTTTGTCTTCTCCAGTCAATAACAGTATGAAGCAAACATCAAAATAATAGAACTGAAACTGGAAACTCTCCCCTCCAAGTTCACAGGGAAAACATCTCTAAGAATGAGAGAGAGAAATAAAGTGCTATAAATACAAATGAACAATCAGGAATAGGAACAGTACTGTATAAAATTCATTTTGTACAAGAATCATACCATGGTTCCTTTACTGCAAAATAGATAGTGACACAGTAATAATAATAACTTTATTCTTCTATACCGCCACAATCTTGCGACTTCTAGGCGGTTTACAATCAAGAGTGCTGGACATTCAGCGAAATACAATAAGTATATATTCAGAGGAAATACAGAGATCAGAGACCTCAGGAGGCAATAGTATAGAAATACAATTTGCTGAGCGAAAATGTAATATGTACATTTTAGTAGGTAATGTCCGACAGGACCTGTTGGGGATAAATAGCAAAGTAAAGTTACAATAAGATGAAGATAACAGATTATATTTATAACAGTGCTGTAAGTTCAGGTGGAATAGGGAGGAGGAGGGAGAGGGAGAGCGGGTCAATTGTTTAGGTATTTCTGGAACAGGTATGTTTTTAGGCGTTTCCTGAATTCCCCGTATGTAGTGGGCGAAAGCAGTTGGTCTAGGTCTTTGCCCCATAGGACTGCTTGGTGAGAGAGAAGGTGTTTGTGGTGTTTTTTCATTTTGCAGCCTCTAACTGGAGGGGAAATGAGTTTGGGTGTGTGTTTCTCTTGAGTTTGTTATTAGAAAATGCGAAAAGGTCCGTTATGTATTTGGGGGTCAGGCCTTATGGTACTTTGAAGCAGAGGCAGGCAAATTTAAACCTTACTCGGGCTTCCGTTGGTAGCCAATGCAGCTGCCGATAGTAGGGTGTCACGTGGTCGAATTTCTTCAGCCCGAAGATAAGTCTGACCACAGCATTTTGCATTATTTGGAGACATCTCATATTCTTTTGTGAGATTGCTAGATAGGCGATGTTGCAGTAGTCAAGCTGACTCAGTATGAGGGATTGCACTAGGATTCTGAATGTTGACGTATCGAAGTATGATTTAATGGTTCTGAGTTTCCAGAGAGTAAGGAAACCTTTTCTGAATAGGGAATCCACTTGTTCCTTCATTGTTAGGCATTGGTCTAGAATAACACCTAGTATTTTCATGATGGGCTGAATAGGGTAGTTGAGTTTATTGATGCATAGTGGGGTTTTATTGTCAAGCGGGTGAGGGGAGGCAACAAAGAATTTTGTTTTTTCTGGGTTGAGATTGAGCTTGAAATCTGTCATCCATTGTTCCATCTCATTTATGGCATCGGATGCCTTGGGAATGGTTTCCGAGATGGAGTTAGCGAATGGGATGACGATCGTAAAGTCATCTGCGTAGCTGAATAGTTTTATTCCTAGTTGGGTTAGTTTCACACCTAATGAGGACATGTAGATATTGAAAAGCAGTGAGGAAAGCGGTGACCCTTGTGGCACTCCGGATGAGTCGCTCCAGGTGTCGGAGTGTTCGTTGATAAAGCGTACCTGGTAAGAACGGGAAGTGAGGAAGCCACAAAACCAGTTTAGTACCTCAGCTCTGATACCAATGGCGTCTAAGCATTGCATCATTTTCTCATGGTCTACCAAGTCGAATGCAGAGCTCATGTCGAATTGCATGATCAGGGCGTTGAGGCCCTTACTAAATAATAGGCGCAGATAGTCTAGGATGGCAGCGATTACTGTCTACGTACTGAATAGGGTTCTAAAGCCGGATTGAGTTTCATGCAGGAGAGAGAATTGATTAAGGTAGTCCATTAGTAGGGTGTGTACTAGTCCTTCCATGATTTTTACAATGAATGGGATAGATGCTATTGGTCTGTAGTTTGTTATTAGCCCTGAGGATTCTTTTCTATTTTTTGGGATGGGGTTATTATTATGTGGCTGTTGTTAGTGAGGAAAGTCCCATTTTTTAGGTTATGGGTTAGGTAGTGTAATAGTGATATTTTGAATTCTGGTGGTGCCGCTTTCATAATCTCCAGAGGGCACGTATCTAGGATGCAGTGAGATTTAGAGTATTTGTTGTAGAATTTGGTGTAGGTATTCCATTCTGGATCTAGAAAAGAACTCCAGATCATGTCTGTAGGTATTTCATTGTCATGTGAGTTAGCTATTTGGTAGTTGCTGGGGATGATTGTTACATCGTTATTGCTTATACAGTTATTTTTTAGGTTTTTAATTTTGGAATCAAAATATAGAGCTAGGTCCTTCGCGGTGGGTAACTTCGTGTTGTGCTCAGGTGTGGTGTAGCGGGTGGTGTCAAATAGGTTTGTGACTATGTTGAATAACTCTTTTGTATTGATTCCTTGTGAACCTTTGCATGATAAGTTATTTTGGTGGAGTAGAACGCTTTGCGTTTGTCTTTTATCAGTTGTTTGTAGGTTTTTATGTAGGCTCTCCATTTGTTGCGGTCTGTCAGTTCTCTTGTTTTATTCCAAATCCTTTCTAGTCGCCTAGCTGTTTGTTTCATTTTTAATAGTTCGGTGTTGAACCATTTGTTGTATTTGTTTGCGTTGCTTTTGCTTTTATGTATGGGGGCGATTTTATCTAGGATGGAAGTACTGGTTGTATTCCAACGGTCCCAGAAGTCTATTCCTTCCTCTATTACTGTATGCGGTTTGTATTCTGACCAGTATTCTTCTGGATTAATATAACCTCTTGTTTGATGTTCTTTTTTTATCATCAGACGTGTTTTAGATTTTCGGTGTGACCAGATCAGCTTAAAATAATAGGTGAAGTGGTCGGACCAGATATTGTGATGCCAGGTGCCTTCAGTCAGAGAGATGATTGGGTCAAGGTTTTCCTTTGTGGACATGGCAACTAGGTCTAAATGATGGCCTTTTTCGTGAGTTTGTGTGGATACGGGGATGTTGTATTTGAGTAGAGTTAGGAAGTTTTTAAGCTTTATTGCGTCTGTGTTGTTTTCTTCGTCTAGGTGTAAATTTATGTCCCCCATGATGATGTTGTAGTTGGGGCTGATAGAATTGTGCAGGACGAATTCGCAGAAGTCTTCTTTGGCTTTGGGCCAGCTTTTAGGCGGGATGTAGAATAGTATGCTGGATAAGGATTCTTCTAGCTGGGTATTATTGATTTTACAGGCTAGGATTTCTAGGTTGTCAGTCATTTTAGAATCTAGAAGTTCGAACTCGAATCCTTCTTTAAGGATTATGGCTAATTCTCCTCCTTTTTTTCCTGTGCGATTTAACGTAAGGATTTTGAAATTGTTTGGTAGAAGATCAGATATAATAGGATCATCTTCAGATAGTAACCAAGTTTCAGTTAGAAAGAGGCAGGCTATTTGTTTGCTGGTGATCCAGTCATTTATGAGGAATGCCTTGTTTCTAACAGATCTGGTATTAAGATATGCACATGGGATGGAGGTGGTTGCAGCATTTACTGTTGAGTTAGTGGTTTTGATGGTTTTTATTTCCCTTGTTCTTTTTTTAAGGGTATGGTGGTGTCTTTTTTTTATATGAGATTACATTAATATGATTTGTAGTGTCTTCTTGCAGGTTAGTGATGTAGGGGAAGGATAGAACAGGGTGGTGGATGGATTGTAATTGAGGGTAGAGAGAGTGAACGTCTTTGATGTTACCGCTTATTAGGTAGATCAGTAGGATTAGTAGGAGATTCATGATTGGGAGGTAGATTGAGTATTCCTGAAGTCCTGAGGCAGGGGAAGGTTTTGTTTCCCTAGAATTTATTTATTTATTTTTTTTGTGACCCGGGAGAGGAAGGTGCTCAAGGAGACATGGCTGGCTGATCCAGGTGGGATTAGTTCTTGGGAGGTCCAGGTAGTAGCGACTAATAATTGGGAATGTTTCTAATAGATATTCCTGCGACTGATTAATGTGTCACTTGCAGTTGACTCTTGTGGTTGATCAGATGCTACTAATACATTCGACTAACATATGCAACTAACTTGTTGTATATGCATCTAACAATTATATAAGCGCTTAACAGTTACTTTATGCCTAATAGTTATACATGCGACTAATAGTTGTTCATACAGTTAACAATTGTACATGTGATTAACAGTTGTACATGCAATTAATGTGGCTAACAGTTATTCATGTGGTTAACAGATGGAGGGTATGTGTATCTAACAATTATACTTGGTTGCTAGGCGGATCTTTAGGAGGGCCTATAGGGAGTCCTAGTTCAAGCGCCTAATAATTGCGCGTGTATATAGCAACTATTCATGCAGCTTAACAGTTAGGCTTGCCTCTGACAGTTAATTATGTCTCTAATGGTTGTTTATGCTACTAGCGTCTAATTAGGCACCTAACAGTTATAAATGTATGGAAGAACTGGCAATTATAATTTGGCCTTAAAGAGGAAAACTTAGCTGACAGTCTGTAGTAGATGAGGACGCTTCTCCAGGGCGCTTCACCAGGACGCTTCACAGAGGTGCGTGCTAAGGCGCACGCGCCTTTGCCATGCACCTTAGCTGCGCGCCGAATGGCGGCACGCCGTTGACTCAGCGGTCTATTCAGCAACCCCGCTGGTTCGGGGAAGGGGCAGCGCGGTGCTCGCGTGGCTCTCTAGGGCTGGTTCACGAAGAAATGGCTGGTCCTGTGCAGTCCCATTGGGAGGGGGGAGAGGTGGAAAGCGCTCCCGGCAAGCCTCCCTGCCTGCTCCTGGGTCCAGCAATGTGGCCAAAGTGAGATTCAAACGAAAAGCAAGAAATAAACAGAAACTAACAGAAAAACAGGTGCTCAGAGACTTCCTGAGCCTTCCAACTGGCTCAGTATAGTCTCGTCGGGTAGGGGGAGGGGCGGAGTGCGCTCCCACACCGGCAAGCCTCCCTGCCTGCTCCTGGGTCCAGCAATGTCGGCCCTGTGCAGTCCCGTCGGGAGGGGAGAGGGGCGGAGAGCGCTCCCACGCCAGCAAGCCTCCCTGCCTGCTCCTGGGTCCAGTGATGTGGCCAAAGTGAGATTCAAACGAAAAACAAGAAATAAACAGAAACTAACAGAAAAACGGGTGCTGAGAGACTTCCTGAGCCTTCCAACTGGCTCAGTGTAGTCTCGTCGGGTGGGGGGAGGGGCGGAGTGCGCTCCCACGCCGGCAAGCCTCCATGCCTGCTCCTGGGTCTGGCTTCACTATTGCTCATAACATCTTTAATGTTCACTTTCTTTAGCACTTTTTTTTACCTTCATCCAATGCTCAAACAAGCAGCATTTCAGATCAAAAATGGTTCTTTTGCTAAAAATGCGGAATTCCTGTTCCAAAAATTACTGCTTCCTTTCAGAGAAGAATGGTCTAAGACGGGGGTCGGCAACCTGCGGCTCCAGAGCCGCATGCGGCTCTTTTCCACCTTTGCTGCGGCTCCGGTAGTGTGTCACGCAGGCATGCAGCTTACAAGTCCGGCGTCACGGCGGGAAATAGCCATGCTGAGCAGTGAGCTCAGCACATACACAGATGAAAGCCTTGCTTGCTGATTGGTCCGGCGGCCCCGCCCCGCCGTGCCGCCGGACCAATCAGCAAGCAAGGCTTTCATCTGTGTAGTGCTGAGCTCACTGCTCAGCATGGCTATTTCCCGCCGCGACGCTGGACTTGTAAGGTGCACGCCTGAAAAAGAAATCATCCTGGCCGGGGTCGGTGTCATGCTCCGGAGATCTACAGCCTTCCTATCTCCCTCTCCCTTCTACCTGCTTCCGGCCACATCCCCTGCTCCGCGGCTCTCTTCGGCAACTCAGCAGCAGCGATCGACACAAGCTTCTGATGTCGGGGCCTACCCTCTGCTAGTCCCGCTTGTTTCAACTTCCTTTTTCCACAAAGGCGGGACTCGTAGAGGGAAGGCCTCGATGTCGGCAGCTTGTCTTGATCACTGCTGCTGACGAGTTGCTGAAGAGAGCCGCGGAGCAGGGGGGGTGTTGCCAGGTGCAGGTAGAAGGGAGAGGGCCAGATGCAGGACTCGTGGGTGAGGGAGGAGAAGAGAGAGAGAAAGAGAGAGGGGAGGGAAACAAAAGGAAATATTTCATACTGGGCTGGGCCGGAGTGGAGGGAGGGTGGAAAGATTCTAGCTACAGGGTGCAGTAACAAAGGAAAAGGGGGGAAAGCTGAAAATGGAGATAGTGACACAAAGAAGAGAAAGGGTAAGCAGGACCTACTGAATAAGGATAGAGATACAGAGGGGACATGAAGAGGAGGTGAAATAGAGACATAGAAGTAATGCTGAAAAAGTGTGTGGGGGGAGATAAAGACATTGAAAGGGCAAATGGTGAACATGGCGTAAAGATAAGGACAGAGACAAATGAAGATTCTGAAAAAGTGGTGAGATAGGGATATAGGTGAGATGGACACAAAGAAGGGTGATGCTGGAAAATAGGTGGAATGGTAATTCTGACAGACACAGAAGGGAAATGCTGGATCAAGGAGAGATGGGGCTCAGGCTGGATGGAATGAGGAGAAATGCCTTGTTGGCCCGGAATTTCCTCTACTACGTCAGAATTGACGTCAGGGAGTGGAATGCTGGTCAGCGCAACACTTCTGCAGGGAAAGCTTGGGACGGCGGTGGCTTGGGGGCTGTTCCCCGATTGCAGTGGCAGCAAACCGAGTGGCTTGGGGGATGGCACGGAGACAGAAAGAAGGGGGAACAGGGAGACAGAAAGAAAAAGTTGGGGGAGAGAATGAGGTCTGGAGGAGAGGAAACATACAGGAGGCTGAAAGAAAGGAAGAAAGATTGGATGCACAGTCAGAAGAAGAAAGTGCAACCAGAGACTCATGAAATCACCAAATAGCAAAGGTAGGAAAAATGATTTTATTTTCAATTTAGTGATCCTGTATATAGCATTAAGATAAGAAACAATATATGCAGTGTTAGATTTGTTTTATAATGGTTTTGCGGCTCCAAGTTTTTTTTTCTTTTCGAAAACGGGTCCAAGTGGCTCTTTATGTCTTAAAGGTTGCAGACCCCTGGTCTAAGATCAAATGTTTCCCTTGCTGAAAAAGTGGGGTTCCAGGTTCAAAACTTACTGTACATACTGGAAAAGTGTGGTCTCAGCTAAAAAAAACAACAACAACTTAGTTTTCTTGCAGTGCATGAAGCCAGAAAACTGGAAAAGAATTGGCACACTTCTTAATGGCAATGTGATAAAAAGTACATAAAGACATATCAGCTGAAAAGCATGGTTCCCTTGCAGAGAAGCATGGTTTCAGATCAAAAATGGTTACTTTACTGCAGAAGAAGGGACCCAGGTTAAAAAAAAAAAAAAAAAATCACTGTACTTAATGGCAAATAAGAACATAAGAATGGCCTTACTGGGTTAGACCAATGGTCCATCAGGCCCAGTAGCCCGTTCTCACAGTGGCCAATCCAGGTCATTAGTACCTGGCCAAAACCCAAGGAATAGCAATATTCCATGCTACCAATCCAGGGCAAGCAGTAGCTTCCCCCATGGCTTTCTCAATAACAGACTATGGACTTTTCCTCCAGGAACTTGTCCAAACCTTTCTTAAAATCAGCTATGCTATTTGTTTATTTTATTTTTAAAATTTCCATACCATTTAAAACTAAATGGTTTACATGATTTACATGCATAAAATTGTAAAAAACATAATCAGACAAACAAATAATCCTTAGGAAACATATCCAAAAAATAATAACAAAAACGTGTTCAAAGAGTCATGAATGATTCTGCAATCAACACTAAAAAAGTATTGCATTTTACTTGCATTTTACTTGCATTTTACCACAACCTCTGGCAATGCATTCCAGAGCTTAATTATTCCTTCTATTGGTTTTAAAAGTATTTCCCTGTAACTTGATCGACTGTCCCCTAGTCTTTGTAATTTGTGAAGAGTGAAAAATCGAACCACTTGTACCCATTCTACTCCACTCAGGATTTTGTAGACTTCAATCATATCACCCCTCATGGTCTTATCTCACAAAATATAACTTCCTTGCAGCGTGTGAAGCTGGAAATCAGGAAGAGAAGCCGTATGCTTCTTGATGATGTCACTAGGGGTTCTGTCAAATATGCTGGATGGTTGGATTAGCGAAAGTCATATAATCAAGACTGCAGTGTATTATCATGCATATCATTCATGTATCAAACATGTTTCAAACAAAACCAAATCAGTCTAATTTTAAGGAAATTCAAATATGGTTTTCTGTAGGTACACTGGGCATGGAACAGAGACATCAATTACACTTCATTGCTCACTGATTAAAGCTTATAGTGTACAATGGGAATCTCACTATATCTTCTATGAAAAAGTGATAGAAAATATACACAGTCAGCTGGCAACTTCATGCTTTTTATGTAAATCAAATCAAGGGGAAAAGCAGAGAGCATGTGAAATAATCTTTTTTTCTTTGCAATTTAACTTTCAAAATGCCAGCCCAATGGAAAAAGAAATGAGCACAAAGGATCCTAATGTGATTCCATTCTGGAAAATCCTGAGATACGATTTTGCTAAAAAATGTCTATTAACCACTCAAAACTCATAAACAATACTGAAAAGTGCCTTTGCAGAGTGTATGAATGGTATAAATCATGAAACCACAGAGCTGAAAGTGTCCCTGTTAAAATGAATAAAAAATATTTCCAGAAAGTATCTCTGAGACAGTTTGATGAAACAGTACTGCTGCGCCATGATGCTGACTGGAACACCCAAGTCTGAATAAGTGCTTGGCACAGCAGGCCCTGAGCCAGCATAAGCTGGGCATGTGGAAGTGATTTATTCAGTCATCAGATTTCATTTTATAAACTGACTTTATTTTGGATCCTTTTAGTCAATTTCTTCAGAAAAAAATAATAGTGCTTCATATGTTAATATACATTTGAAGGACAATTCCTTAACTGGATGCCTGCATTATGTGGCAAACATATGGGCAGAGCATGAGTGGGACCTGCCATGTCTCCCATTCATATGACAACAGGAACATAAATGTATAATAATAATAATAGTTTATATACCGCAGGACCGTGAAGTTCTTTGCGGTTTACAATGATTAAAGATGGTACAAATTGAGTGAACTTAACAGAGTTAAATCTAGTGATTAACAGCTCTAGGGATCAGTTATTGTGGGGAAAGAATTGCATGGGTCAGCTGCCTAGATACTTCAGGAACAGATATGTTTTTAGGCGTTTCCTAAATTCCCCGTAAGTAGTAGGCGTAAGCAATTGTTCTAGATCTTTACCCCATAATGCTGCCTGATGTATGTTGATTGTTACCCATATAGAATTGTCATCTATGCAGGCTATACATTTTTAAATAAATAAAATTAATTCTAATTAAGTGCCAATCAGTGCCATTTAGCTAATTATGTTTTGTGTAACTGCCATTATTCTATAACTAGATGTGCATTTGCGCTCTTAACTTTAGGCACCATTTATAGAATGTAGGTCTTAGTGCACATGTGGTCTGCACTGATCAGGAAGTAATTGCAATTAGTGCAATTAGCATGGAAATGAGCCTTGAGAGGCATATGCCATTATATCTGATGCAATCTCTCAACAAGCACCAATGATTTAATCTCTGAAGTATTTCATCAAACTCAATATCATCAATCACCTTCAAAGCTAGCAAACTTCACTCATGCTGGAGTAAAGATTATTTAATGACATCAGAAGTGCTGCTGCACTTAAATTAATACAAAGTCTTTTTAAATTATATTGTTAATATGGATCAGAGGAAGACCAGATTCTAATTAATTGATAGTTAAGACTTTAGAGTGCGAAGAATGCCGCCACCATCTTTGTAAAAAAAGAGAGGCAAGGGTATAATGATGGCTGTGAAAGGTTCACTTTTATATTGAGCTTTAGATTAATGAAAAGGTTTACAATATTAAAAAGAATTTTGTGACATTATATTGTCATGTTTTTACAGGTGTTTTCTTGAAAAAGCTGTAGCAAAACTTAGATTCTATGTTGGAGAATCTGCCCCTACCTTTAGATTTATAAGATGAATATTGCCTTTCAGTATTATAAATGTTGAAAAATATGAATGAATTATAAGTAATAAACAATACTTTATTATGATTGAGTTAATATAAAAAAATCTTCTGACTGATGAAGAAGCTGGTGCATTAGTCTGAAAAAATTGGTTTCTTGCAGCGGCACTGCTGAGGTCATTAAATAATCTTTACTCCAGCGTGAGTGAAGTTTGTTTGCTTTGAAGGTGATTGATGATATTGATTATATCTGATGCAGCAAACTGTACTAATGTATATTGCAGTTTTCCACTTTCCTTTAGTACTGAATTTATACTTCACCTCTGCCCTTGCTAAAGAGGAAAACTGGCAGAGGAGGAAGCTGTAGGTAAGAGACACAGCTGTACCTGCTGAGGAGACAATGCTCTTGAGATGGGTAAATTATATACAGTCTTCCATGGGCAGTGGAAGGTCTGATTGCCCCACACTACCTCCCACAGAGCATTCTTTCTTCCAGCAGCTGCCTAACCAGCACAAATGAGAGGGTCATTCCTAAATGTTTGAGCCTAGGCATTTGCCTGATTTTCGTTTGTCTTCATCCTGTCTTGCCAAGGATCACACTCAGTAAAGCCCATTGCAACACTGAGCCAGAAATTTCATTGCACTGTTTTATTAAAAGCCAGTCTAAATCTTCTTTATAAGAGAAGCAACTTTTTTTTTTTTTTAAACATACCTTTAAAACACAACCGTTTGGTTCTTAACAAATTTCAAGACTCCTGAGGAAGGTTCCCTGAATACTGAAATGCATGCAGCTTGAATCACTGAATGTTTTTATGTTACAGACAATAAAGACCCCTACTGGAACATCTCAATCTTCCCACTTTAATTTGTTTATTTGACTATGACCCTCAACACAAAGAGGCTCTGTACTGGAACCACTGAGTCAGAGGTCCCTGCCTAGAGTTCCCCAAAGCAGGAAGTCTCTGACCTGAGACCCTAAACCATTGATATGCTGCTCTAGTACTCCAAGTCCTTAATAAGATGAACCTTTCTCCAGGAGTCTTACAACAGGGAAATCTTACCTTAGGAGCCCTGAGGTAGGAGCAGGGCTGGATTAATGGGTAGGCCAAGTAGGCACATGCCTAGGGCCCAAAACTGTCAGGGAGGCCCGCTGAAGGAGGGTAAAAAAGAAAAAAACTCACCTTTCAATTTTTTTAAAAATGGCAATGGAAACAGCCCCTTCCCCCCATGGCATCACGACTGGCTCTGCTCCAAGAAGATCCCATGATGACTGCGTCTGCTGGTCTATCCCCTTACGACATCACTTACTTCTTCCGGAGCCAGCCTGCACAAGTTTCTTTGTAGCTCAGGGCTGTCTCCACTTTTTCCTATCCCACTGCCGGGCAGGGGTTTGAGCGCAGGTTGTTAGGCACCTGTCAGAGGCTCAGTGGTGTCTCTCAGGGTGGTGGCTGCACTTTCACCTCCCCCTGCCCCCTTCTGAATGCACATCCATTGGTCCACAGAGTTGGGGGTACGAGCAGGCTCCGTGTCTGACCGTTGGCCTGAAGATCAGCGTTGAAGAAGCATTCTCAGCTTGAGTCAGCGATTCTTTTCTTACCAGCTACTGTAAAAGAGATGAGGCAGGCTGCAGTACATTTCCAGCAGAGGTCACAGTGAGTAAGGCTGTTATGTGAGGTGAAGCAGGGGGAGGGGTTTGTCTGAAATTTGGAAATTTAGTTGAAAACAACTTTTTATTGAACAAACAGAGAAATGAAAAGGGAATACAACGGAAGATACAATGTCCGTTTAAAAATTTTTTGTATACAACCATAACTGCTATCCCAACATCCCTCCAAGAAAGATGCAAAAAAGGAACAATCAATGCTGAACCAAAACATAGAAAGGAAAAGACTTGCTTGGTCAAATGAAACCTAGGAACTATAGCAAAACAATATGCAGGCCCCCTTATCCCTCTTCCCATAATAGTAAAAGGTTGTGGCAAGTCTAGTGTAGATTGTAACCTGTTGATGATGTACTGTGTGTGTTTGGCCTATGGCCCATTCTGAGCTCTTTGGGGACAAGGGGATATAAATCAAAATAAATAAATAATACTAATATGGGAGTATACAGTGAATGTCTTATATTGCTTCCTGATTTTGTACCATCAAAAAAAAAAAAGTAGACAATAGTAAAATTAGAAAACTGAAGTTGTCATCATTATCACTAATAGTTTTCAAGAAAAAGAAAGGCTTATCATTGAATATATGATTGGAAAAGAAGTTAAAACTGCATTAATAATAATCAAGAATAATTACATGAAGACAGAGGAAACCATTATTATGAACTTGAAAGTAGTTCATGAAAGAAGAGGAAATAAATTTTTAAGACATGAGAAAGAATGGCAAGAATGATAAAGAGATGAAAACTTAAAAGTTCATGAACACAGAGGAAAAAGATGGCAAGAAGAGATGAAAATATTGGAGGAAATGTTATGAACAATGGAAAAGAAATGAGATGAAATTTGTGGATAGACTCTAGGCTGGGCCAACTTTTTGCCTTCTTGATCTGCAATGAGAGGATTCCATGCGTGACTGTTCTGCCCATCTGGAGCAACTGCCCATTGCATTTTAAAGAAACGCAGGAGACTCGTTGGAAAGGACAGTATAGTGAGCACATTGAGTGTATAGAAGATGACATAGTTACTGAGATTGAAGTCACTTTAATCCCTTGTCATCGCTCTGCTTGTTGGATGTTATGGCAGCTTCGAGCCAGACAAGTAAATCTACACCTAGTCCTTCCACAGGATAATTGCTACCACTGTATTATTCTGTGCACATAAGTCTCTTAAATGTCAAATGACATTCTGCGTAGCACATCATGAGTCGCCATAAGTATCAGCCTAGGAAGAAGTTCATGAAAGAATAGGAAATAAATGTCTAAAGATATGAGAAAGAGTGGCAAGAATGGGAAAGAGTGGAAGGTGAAGAACTTCTTTAGTGAGAATCAAGCAAAGTTCATAAGAGAAAAGGATGCAAATCGCTCATGATATGAAATAGAATGATAAAAATGGAGGAAAAAATAAACAAATAAGATTTGATATTTATACATCTTGATATTTATGCACTTTAAATTTTTTAAAATTATAATTTGATAATAATATAGATGTTAATATTAAAAATATGTGGAGATGCTTCATGGAAGTGGAAAAAGGAAAATAAAAATAAAAGAATCCTATTAAAACAGATTTTAAGATATAATTATATGCATAGAGGGGCATAATCAAAAAAAGCGTCTAAGTCCCCTTTTGGCCTAAGTCCTTAAACGTTCAAAGCAGAAGCAGAGAAAGTGTCCATAACCAAACCAAATGTCCTTGTTTTGATTATGGCCTTCCTCTGCCTAAACGCCCAATCACCACTACGTCTAAAAGTACACCCACATGACATCTACACTTTTCAGCCATAATGAAACAAAAAAACGCCTAAGCCACAAACGTCCAACAGAAGGGCTTTTAGGCGAAGGAGGAGCCAGTCCTTCGCCTAAAAGCTGGATTCTGTAACCGGTGTCTGTCAAAAACAATACCGGTTACAGAAGCACCCCCACACATACATTCAATGATCCAGGCAGGAGGGTGCCCAAGCCCTCCTACCATGTCAAACCGCGACCCCCCCCACGACAACATCGGGCCAGGAGGGAGCCCAAGCCCTTCTGACCCCAACGACCACCCCCCCACATCTCGATTGGGCCAGGAGGGAGCCCAAATCCTCCTGGCCCCTGCGACCCCCCGCCACTACTTGAATGGGCCAGGAGGGAGCCCAAACCCTCCTGGCCTCGGCAACCCCCTACCCCCCCACCCCCACTACAATATGGGCAGGAGGGATCCCAGGCCCTCCTGCCCTCGACGGAACCCCCCTCCCCCCAATGATCGCCCCCCCCCCAGAACCCCCCTCGCTGACCTGTGACCCCCCCGGCCGACCCCATGACCACCCCACCCCCACCCCCTTCCCCGTACCTTGTCCAAGTTGGCCGGACCGACGGGTGCCAAACCCGCCTGTCCGGCAGGCAGCTGACTCCAGAATGGGGCCGGATTGGCCCAGCCGTCCCAAAGACCCGCCCACAGGCAGCTGACTCCCCTGGGGGTGGGGCCTGAGGCACATGGGCCCAACCTGGCCCATGTACTGGAAATCAGAAATATCTACAATATTGGGTGTTAGGGGGGTTTGGGTACAAGAGAAGAAGGGGAGGTTAGAATTGGGGTGGGGTGGTTTTTCTAGAGCTGTGCACAACATGTTAATAGCATTAATAATTGTTCAAATGTTGCAATATCATAATATGGAAGATTTCTTAAACCATATTGATGTTATTTATGTGACTGTGGGTATCTTTGGTATCTGTGATGAAGGCTGGATATCTTATTTGTATATTTTTCCTTGTAGATGTGTTTTATTTGTGTGATGACTGGGGCTAAATCATTATCTTCACTCAGAGGGGCCACTTGAAATGTATCAGGAGTAAAGTCACTTGTTAAACGTGCCAAATTGCTTGCATGTCTCTGTGCCAGAAAGTGGGTATTGCATGTCTACAAGAAACCAAATTATCTGAAATTGAACATATGAAATTTTAAAACTGGGTGGGTATGGGGAGGTTTTTTGTTCTTCTACCGATTGTAAAAAAGGTGGTGTAGCAGTGCTTATTAGCAAACATCTTCAATCTCAAACCAAGTTACTTGCAAAAGATGACTATGGTCATTTTGTTTATTTACAAGTGACATTAAGTACATTCACTTTTAATTTGTTGGAGGTGTATGCTTCTAATATATATGAAGATGTTTTTCTTCAAAATTTGGTTAAGACAGCTTTGAAATCTGATTCTGTTCTAATTTTGGCGGAAGATTTAAATCAAGTTCTTGATCCTTCTTTGGAGAGATCTTCTTCAAGCCAGCAGTCTTCTATTTCTCACAAGGGAGTATCTTATTTATGTTCTGCTTTAAACTAAGTTGATCCCTGGAAATTATTGCATCCTACTGAAAGAGATTATACGCATTTATCACAATCTCATTTTACTTGGTCCCGTATTGATTATATTCTTGTTTTGCAATTGTTGTTTTCTCATGTTCTTTCTTCCACTATTGGACCACAAATGCTTTCTGATCATTCTCTGGTGTTTAAAGATATTGAGATAGGGGGTTGTAGAGGGGGCGGATGGCGGTTTCCTTCCTATCTATATGAGGATCCACATTTTCAGCAATATCTTGTAGAGCATTGGGCAGATTATGCTCATTTCAATGATGAACATGCAGCTGAACTGATTCTTTTTTTTGGGAAGCTTCTAAAGCAGTTCTTAGAGGTGATATCGTTGCTTATGTCGCTTCACGGAATCAATGTATTGGTGCTAAAATGATCTCTTTCGAACGTCAGTTTTAATGTGCAAAGCATACTTACCTGAGACATCCTCAGTTTCTCATAAAGAAAATATGCTTGCAGCACAAGTGGCTCTTAATACTGTGTTGCATGAAAGGTATCAATGTAGTGCTATCTATAGAAAATTTAGGTTTTTTTCATTTTGGTAATCGTCCTGGTTGTTTTTTAGCAAAACTCACTAAAACTTGGAGTGGACCAAGGATGGTTCAATCGCTTCGCCTTTCAAATGGAACTATTACTAATGTAACTAATAAAATTTCCCAAGTATTATTTTGCAAGTCTTTATAAGGTTGATTCTTCTTCCCAAACCTCTCTTATACAGGATTATTTAGAAGATGCTTCTTTGCCCAAGTTAACACCGCAAATGTTAACTTCTTTAAATGCACCTATTATCTTGATATAGGGACATAGGATCATCTATCTGTTATTCTATTGTCCTTTGATACTTAATTTTTGGAAGTCAATATGGGGTCAAATTAATGTTGTACTTGAGTCATCAATCCCATTGACTTATGAAGTAATAATATGTGGAACACTATTACATGTTAAACCCCCTATGGACCGTTATAAATGCCGACTTTTCTTAATTATGACGGGAATAGCCATGCAGATGATAACACGTAATTGGAAGAACTATGATCGCCTCAACTTTCCTTTTTGGTGGGCGAACTTATGCTCCAGCTACAAATATGAAAAAATGAATGCTGAGATGTTGGGGCATAGTAATAATAATAATAATAACTTTATTTTTGTATACCGTAATACCACAAAACAGTTCAGAGCGGTTTACAGGAGAAGAGACTGTACATATACAGCGAAGTTACAGAGTATCAGAAAACAGTTCAGAGTAGTTTACAGGAGATAAGAACTGTATTTATGCAATGAAGGTACAGAGAATTAGTTATCAAATGTATGGTAGAAACCAGTGGCCATTACAAAATGATACGATAACTGTAATATATTTAAATTGGTGTGGGGCACATTGGCATCTTTTATTGCTTCTATATAGTTGTCATTTCTCTTTAATTTCTGTTTGATTTCCTTACATATCCAGGGAGCTGGAGGTGGGTGAGAATGTATTACTACTTTAAATAAGAATGGGTTATTGGAAGAATAAGTGCATTTATATTTTTGATTAAGTAAAGGGGGTGGAGGAAATGATTGCTTTTGAATATCTGTAAGTTAAATGTGCTTTTCTTGATTTGTTATACGTTACAATACACGTGTATTGCACTGTTAATACTTGAAAATCAATAAAGATTTTTTTAATTAAATAAATAAATAAATTGCCTATTAGAAGAGTAGAAATCCAAAAAGTTATCAAATCTTTATCTACTTGTAAGGCATCTGTGCCTGATGGGTTTACAGGAGAATATTATAAATTACTTGTTAATCATATTCTGGGAACATTGGTACATTATTATACTCAATGTGTAGAAGAAAAATCTTTTCCTTTAGGAGCTACTGATGCTCTTATTACATTGATCCCCAAACTGGGTAAGAATCCTCTGTTGGTAGAATCATATCACTCAATTTCATTATTCAATGTAGATCTTAAGATATTTGCAAGGGTGTTGGCGGATAGGCTGGCAATTCATCTGCCTATGCTGATAGGGGAAGAGCAAGTTGGCTATATAAGAGGTCGTCAATCAGTTTTACATGTTCGAAAAGTTTTAATGGCGTTAGTGACTGGTCAGACAAAAGCAATTTCTGGTCTGCTGGCTAGTCTAGATGCAGAAAAAGCTTTTGATTGAGTGGAGTGGTCCTTTCTCTTTTCTACATTGTCTAAAATAGGAATTTCTGGATGGTTTTTAGATAGTCTTCGAGTTTTGTATGCTAAACCGAGGGCTTCTATTTTGATTAATGGAACTCGCTTATCTCCCTTTACTATTTCTCATAGGACTCGACAGGGATGTCCTCTTTCTCCTTTATTGTTTATAATATATCTAGAACCTCTTTTAGTTATCTTAAAACAAGAAATTCACATTACAGGGATTTGGGTGATCAAGATTTGAAAGTCTTAGCTTTTGTGGATGATTTGATGATTATTTTGACTGATCCTGAACATTTTTTACCTCGTCTTATTGATGCAGTATCTGAATTTGGATTTCATTCTAAAAGGCTAAAAGGCTTTCTTCAAAGAACAATTTTATCAGGTCTGAAAGTCATACTTTATCTTTGGATTGAACCCTTGAGGCCAACATATAGGCATTGGCGTTCTAGAATGTTATGCAATTATCAGAATGGGATAATAGACAGGGAAGACAATTTTTACTATTTGGCAACCTTATTTAGATACTTTTTAATATGTTATGATTTTTTTAATTACAGCTCTAGAATGGGGGAAAAGGGGAAGGAATTGGGACTATTTGCTTTTATTGATAACGTTTATTATATAATAATACTGTAAATTTTGTTTTTCTTCTTGTATTTGAAATGTTTTTTACTCTTTTGTTTGTATTTGAAAATTTTAATAAAATATGATTAATTATAAAGATACACATGAATGTTTAAGACAATGTGTATCTTTATACCTTTCAGATAGGCAAATAATATTTTTCCCTCCTGGAATATCACTACTACAATTGTGTATTGTATTGTACAGCAAGAACCATGTGTATTTTCATTAAATGCATTCAAAATACCACACTGCAAGTTGAATAACAAAAGTGCAGAATATTCATAGTGCTATTTCCTTAAGTATCAATTGAAGTAAATGGAATTGCCTTCACTCTCTTCATGCAGTGCAATATATCACTAATATATTTAAACAATTTTCTCTATTGCACTTAGAGCAAATTGATGACTTCTGAACAATTTAAAACAAAGCATGAAACACATGTTCTGTTTTCCTTTTTTATTTTAAATAATGCACAGATGCATTCATATTTCTTTCAGACAATGTTTATTTAATGACATTCCAGTTCTCATTGCACTTATGTATAGTCGTTTTGTGCATTGAGGCTACTTAAGCAATGGTTTCAAAACCAACTAGTTTGAAAATTAAGCATTTTTTTCTGGTTGCTATAAGGGGAACAATTTCTATGGTCCCTCTGCCAGTTCCTGTGCTGATTTCTTTCACTGCATGGATGAATGAGCAGCTCATTATAGAAAAGATATTCTGTGTTTTCATTTAGACTGACAGTAAAGCTCAGTCAAGGGATTCAACTTATGGCCTCTTCCTAAGAAAGTATGTGGGTTAAATATCATTTAGGTGAAGCAGATGGATGTGATATATTTAGCATATTGTGAAGAAAGATACTTTTAGATGTGCACATGAAGGATGGGGGTGGTATTTTACAAAAGCAGTGGGGAATATGAAGACCATTCCAAAATATATATATCTGCCCCAGAGATTATTGAAGAAATGAATCAAGAAGTATCAAAGTATACTCCCCTCCATATTTGTGGGGGTTAGGGGCACAAATAACTTCAGGGTTGACTATGAATCACCCCTGCCTCCCAGACCTCTCCACACCTTACTTTTAAAGCCTGGTGGTCTAGCAGGAAAGCAGGAAAGGAGCGATCTTCCTATGCTCCTGCCCCATGCAGAGCTGCAAACATAAATGGCTGCCACGAGTTCCTGCTTTAAACTTGCGAGACCATGGGAACCTACGGCAGCCATTTTTGGTTGCAAAGAGCAGGAGTGTAGGAAGATTGCTCCTGCCCCACTTCACCGTTAGACTACTAGGTGTGACTACGCAGGCATGGGTGCATATGAATGGGATCGAAGAAACACAGACTTTTTATTCCTTAGTGGTATGGAGCCTGTTTTTTCCACAGGTCTTCTCTTTAAAGCTGAAGTCTTTCAGCAAGGTTACACTATATTTTAAGACTTAAACTAATTCAGCCCAGCTCCTTTGTGCGATTGCTCTCTCCCATTCAGCCAGCAGCACTGCTCTGGTCTGTTATTAAGACATGGGTGAAGCCACTACTTGCCCTGGATTGGTAGCATGAAATGTTGCTACTCTTTGGGTTTTGGCCAGGTACTAGTGACCTAGGTTGGTCACTGTGAGAACAGGTTACTGGGCTTGATGGACCATTGGTCCGATCCAGTATGACTATTCTTATGTTCTAACTTGGTATAAATTTCAGACAGGCACTGAAATAAAGGCAAAATCCCATTATAACAATCCTTTTCCTCAGGCAGAAGCAGGCTAAAGTTCCTTATCAATTTTTCCCCTACACTACCTTCAGTCTAGGACCTCTCTCTCTCTGACTCCGGCTCTTCCTTTTAAAAGCTGTTGAACTACTGGATCAGACCAATGGTCCATCAAGCCTAGTAGTCCATTCTCACAGTGGAGGAGTAGCTCTCTATGTAAACATTGATATCCAAGTAACTGAAATGCAAGGGACCTGGGGAGAGGAAGAAGCAATATGGATCGCTCTGAAAAGAGAAGATGGAACTTCTATCTACGTGGGTATAGTCTATAGACCTCCAACACAATCACAGTAAATTTATAAAGATCTGATTGCAGATATCCAAAAGTTTGATGCTGTTGAGGGATTTCAATCTGTCGAATGCAGACTGGAAAGTTCCATCTGCGAAATTGTAAAGAAGTTGGGAGATTGTGGATACCTTTCAAGATGCTCTGCTCAGACAAATGGTGACATAACCCACAAGGAAAAAAGCGATATTGGATCTGGTCCTCACAAATGGAGAGAGTATCTCTAATGTTCAAGTGGGTGCTCACCTGGGAAGTAGTGATCATGAAATGGTTTGGTTCAATATAATAGCTAAAGTGGAGAGCGGCTACACAAAACTTAAAATCCTAGATTTCAAACATAGACTAGAGAGCTGCACGGGAACGGGGACGATGGGGATCCCGCGGGTTCCCCCTTCGGGTCACAGGGATCCCATGGGGACACCCTCTAGGGTCACGGCGATCCCATGGGGACGCCTCTTGTGCTCTCGGGGATCCCGCGGGTTCAATGCCTTTCCTACCTGCCCTGCTGCGAGGCCTCGTCCTCCATTTCCCTCCCTTCCTCCAACGTCAGCGCTGACATCGGGAAGACTTCCGGTCAGCTGTGTGTGGCAGGGCAGGTAGGGAGAAGGCAGTGGCGTACCAAAGGGGGGGGCGGTCCGCCCCGGGTGCAGCCATAGGGGGAGTGTGCACAGCCGGTTAGGTCCCCTTACCTTTGTGGCGCTTCCCCCGACCGACCGACAACAGGCCCGGCCGACAAACCTCCCTGCCCTGTAGCCTATTCTGATTGGCCCAGGCGCCTTAGGCCCTATCTGTGGGCAGGGCTTTGGAACTGCTGGGCCAATCCGGCCCCATTCTGCCGTTGGCTACCTGCCGGACAGGCGGGTTTGGCACCCGTCTGTCCGGCCAACTTGAAAAAAGGTACGGGGAAGGGGGTGGGGGTGGGGGGGTCGTGGGGTCGGCTGGGAGGGTTGCGGGTCAGCTGGGGGGGCGATCAGGGGTTCTGGGTGGGGCGGTCGTTGGGGAGAGGGGGGTTGCGTCGAGGGCAGGAGGGCCTGGGATCCCTCCTGCCCGTAATGTAGTGGGGGGTGGGGGTAGGGGGTCGCCAGGGCCAGGAGGGCTTGGGCTCCCTCCTGGCCCGAACGAGTCGGGAGTCGCTGCGGGCCAGGAGAGCTTGGGCTCTTTCCTGGCCCGATGTTAATTGCGTGGGGGGGGGGATGGATCGTGGCAGGAGAGATGTCTCATCTCCCCTACCGCGATGCCATCACTCCTCTACCGGAACTGCCGCAACCCGCGTCAGAAGAGATAGGGCATCTCTCCTGCCAAGGTTCGCGGCAGTTCCGGTAGAGGAGTGATGGCATCACGGTAGGGGAGATGAGGCATCTCTCCTGCCGCGATGCTTGTGGTGGGTAGATTGCCGGGCCACTGAACTGATGGCGCCAGCAGCTATCAGCTCAGCGGCCCCTTTTTCGGCACTTAGACCTTGTTTGACTACGTCTAAGTCAAAAAGGTCTAAGTGCAGACTAGGCAAGATGTAAATGTTTTGGTTACCTGTTGTACGCCTAGGTGTAGGTTGGCCCACCTCCCACCCACTGCCCGCCTTTCCCCTCTTCTAAACACACCTGCTCTCTCTGTACGTCTAGAGGCAGGGGAAAGGCCTAAGCTGTTTTTAGATACGTCTAAAAACCAGCTTTGATTATGGGTACTTGGACGATCAGGCTTTTTGATCGTCCAAGTAGCCATTTAGGACACTTTTTAGACGTTTTTGTTTGTTTGTTTATTACCCCCTTAGGTTTCATCTTGGTGTTCTGTTGTCCATAACACTATGCATAGTAACATACCTGCACTTTTGAACCAGCAATCATTCTAAAACCCAATGTTAATCCCCCAGCACCAGATATGAAGTCAGCCCCTTGACTCGAGTGTTGTTAAAAACAAGCTTCCTCAGGAGGGGATGCTAAAATATAAAAATAAAAATAAAAATGTGTTGTTAAAATCTATTTGTGCATACCCAAGTGCTCCTTCACCCACTTGATTTATCGAATGCTCTCTTATCACAATCCCATCACAATTACTAACAATAAACACTCTTACCTCTAGTTTGGCCTGTGATCCCTGAGAGACTAACAAATTGTAGCCTGTTTTTCATAACCTGTATTCATTCTGCATGCTCGCTACGCTCTCATTTCTAAAGAACACTAAAGTTATTGCCCCGTCCTCACTGTTGTTCAATTGGCTCACATCTCCTTCAGTGTGCCCCCTTGGCCAAGCAACGCTGGATCCATAAATCTCACAGCTGAACCACTTGTATCCGTTCAACTCTGCTCAGGATTTTATAGATTCAATCATATTTTCCCTCAGCCAACTCTTTTCCAAGCTGAAGAGCCCTAACCTTTTTAGTCTTTCCTCATACGAGAGGAGTTCCATCCCCTTTACCATCTTGGTCACTCTTCTTTAAACCTTTTCTAGTGCCGCTACATCTTTCTTGAGATAAGGAGACCGGAAATAAATGCAATACTCCAGGTGAAGCTGCTCCATGGAGTGATATAGGGGCATTAAAACATTCTTAGTCTTGTTTACCATCCCTTTTCTAATAATTCCTAGCATCTTGTTTGTTTTCTTGGCTGTCGCCGCACATTGGGAGGAAGGTTTTATTGTATTGTCTACAAAGACACACAGATCTTTTTCTTGGGTGCTAACCCCTAAGGTTTCCCTGTGATTTGGATTATTTTCCCCAATGTGCTTCACTTTGCATTTGTCCACATTAAATTTCATTTGCCACATGGATGCCCAGTTTTCCAATTTCCTAAGGTCTGCCTGCAACTTTTCACAATCTGCATGTGTTTTAACAACTGTGAACAGTGTCATAAGTACATAAGTAGTCGCCTCCGCCGGGGCAGACCAGAGGTCCATCTAGCCCGGCGGTCCGCTCACGCGGTGGCCCATCAGGCATATTGCCTGATCTGCGGTCCTTGACTAATTTTATGCCTACCTCAACACTTATCTCTAAACTTTCCACTGCTCTTATCTGTACCCCTCAATCCCTTTGTCCTCCAGGAACCTATCCAGGTCATCCTTGAAACCCTGTACTGTGCTATTTCTTATTACGGCCTCCGGAAGGGTGTTCCATGTGTCCACCACCCTCTTTGTGAAGAAGAATTTCCTTGCGTTTGTTTTAAACCTGTCCCACTTCAATTTCATCGAGTGACCCCTTGTTCTTGTGGTTTCTTTCAAATTGAAAAATCTATCCTTGTCAACCTTTTCGATGCCCCTCAGGATCTTGAAGGTCTCTATCATATCTCCTCTGAGTCTCCGCTTTTCCAGGGAGAACAACCCCAGCTTCTTCAGTCTGTCAGTGTATGTAAGGTTTTCCATACCCTTAATCAGTTTAGTTGCTCTTCTCTGGACTCCCTCAAGCATTGCCATGTCCTTTTTGAGGTACGGTGACCAGTACTGTACACAGTATTCCAGGTGCGGGCGCACCATAGCCCGGTACAGTGGCAGGATGACTTCCTTCGTTCTGGTCAAGATACCCTTCTTAATGATACCTAACATTTGATTTGCTTTCCTCGAGGCTGTGGCGCATTGTGCCGACGCCTTCAGTGTCGTGTCTACCATCACTCCCAGGTCTCTTTCAAGGTTACTGACCCCTAGCATTGATCCCCCCATTTTGTAAGTGAACATCGGGTTCCTTCTCCCTATATGCATGACCTTGCATTTCCCTACATTGAAGCTCATTTGCCACTTTTTCGCCCATTCTTCCAATGTCGTAAGATCCCTTTGGAGATTCTCGCAGTCTACCGTGGTTTCAACCTTGCTGAATAGTTTGGTGTCATCTTCAAATTTAATCACCTTACTCATCATTCCAATTTCCAGATCATTTATAAATAATTTAAATAGCACTGTTCATAGTACAGATCCCTGTGGCACTCCACTGTTTACTCTCCTGCATTAATAAAAATGACCATTTAACTCTACCCTCTGTTTTCTATCCGATAACCAATCCTAATATATAACTGAATTTTGCCACCTAATCTAATCTATTCTTAGTCTTATATTCCGAATCATCTCCTAAATATAGGAGATCAATTCAGTTTACATAATTAGATAACAAAGAAAGATCCATTAACATTCATTGGAGCTATAGCCTAAAAAGTGATGAAAAATAGGGCTCCTTTTACTAAGCTTCAATAGCGTTTTTAGCATGCGCTAAACCTGTGCTGCCTATGATACTATGCTGGCGTTAGCGTTTAGCGCGCAGTAAAACCGCTATTGCAGCTTAGTAAAAGGAGCCCATAGTGTTTTTAAAGCTTTGCGAAAGACTCTTTAATTTTCTCAGGAGTCTTGCATGAGGAATTTTGTCAAAAGCACATTCATGAAAGTATTCATACACATACTCATAGAAACATAGAAGATGATGGTAGAAAAGGGCTACAGCCCATCAAGTCTGCCCACTCTGCTTACCCACCCCCTGTCTATGCCCTAATGACCCAATTTCCTTATCTTGACCCTCGTAGGGATCCCACATGGGTATCCCATTTATTCTTAAAGTCTGGCACGCTGTCTGCCTCGATCACCTGCACTGGAAGCTTGTTCCAATGATCAACCACTCTCTCTGTGAAGAAATACTTTCTGGTGTCGCCATTAAATTTTCCGCCCCTGAGTTTGAGCGGGTGCCCTCTTGTGGCCGAGGGTCCCTTGAGAAAGAAAATATTATCTTCCACTTCGACACGTCCCGTGAGGTACTTAAATGTTTCAATCATGTCTCCCCTCTCCCTACGTTCCTCGAGAGTGTAGAGCTGCAATTTGTTCAGTCTCTCTTCGTACGAGAGACCCTTGAGCCCCGAGATCATCCTCGTGGCCGTCCGCTGAACCGATTCAATTCTGCGCACATCTTTACTGTAATGTGGCCTCCAGAATTGCACACAGTACTCCAGATGAGGTCTCACCATGGCCCTGTACAACGGCATTATGACTTCAGGCTTTCGGCTGACGAAACTTCTATTGATACAACCCAATATCTGCCTTACCTTAGATGAAGCCTTCTCCACTTGATTGGCAGTTTTCATGTCTGCACTGATGATTACTCCTACCAACAGACAAACACACATCTACATGCACCCATTGAAAGAGTTGGGAAGAATTCTACAAGCCACATTCTATTTGGTTTCCTAATTGCTTATTTTGACAGTAACTTCTACTGGCTGCCTAGAAAGATAACAACCATTCTGTATCCATGACCTGCTGATTTTGTCATAAAATAGAATGAAAACCACGGAGGACAATTGAGAGAGAATTAATATATTACAATTCCTCACACAGATTTCAGTTAAACATCAAACTAATCATCATATATAATAAAATGCTAGAGTGCGCATGCGCTCTCGAAAATTTGTGCGGTGTGGCACCGTGAGGTGTGCTTCTGTGGCAACATTCTAACCTCACGGCGCATGCGGGGCTGAAGGCGTGTGACTGTGCTCTCTCCTTGCTTCGGCGCGTCACCACCCACCCTCACTCACCACTGCCTGCTCGCGTCCTCGCCCTGTCACCTCACTCACCACCGCCGCCGATCCTCTTCAGAGCAGCCTGCGATCATGGCCGGCTTTAAAGAACCTCGCAGGCCGCTCTCCAACCTCAGTAGCACGCTCCCTCTGACGCACAGGATCGCGTCAGAGGGAACGTGCTACCGAGTTGGAGAGCAGCCTGTGAGGTTCGCTAAAGCCGACCACCACGATCGCAGGCTGCTTTGAAGAGGAGCAGGCCAGAAGACGCCAGGATGGAGGGGAGGGTAAGAAGGGGATCAATACCGGGAGCCAGGGGGAGAGGGAAAGGGAGCTGCTTTGGGGGGAGGGGTGTGCTGGGGGGAGTCATAAGGGGCCATGGATAGGGAGAGGGAAAGGGGGCTGCTTTGGGGGGAGGTGTGCTGGGGACAGCTTTGCTCTGGGAGGAGACAGAAGGGGCCATGGAAAGATAGGGAGAGGGAAAGGGGGCTACTTTGGGGGGGGGAGTGTGCTGGGGACAGACAGCTGTGCTCGGGGGGGGGGGGGAAGACAGAAGAGGGCCATGGAGAGACAGTTAGGGAGAGGGAAAGGGGGCTGCTTTGGGGGAAGGTGTGTCCTGGGGGCAGACAGCTTTTCTCAGGGGGGGGGGGGAGACAGAAGGATACAGACAGTGGCCAAGGAGAGAGAGATAAAGAAACACAGACAGACAGACACATCTATTCTAGCACCCGTTAATGTAATGGGCTTAAAGACTAGTAGTATATATTCTTCTATCAGGTCTTCAGCATTTTTTTTTTTAATAAAATCTTTATTCGTTTTAAAACTTACAATAAGTGTGACAGTGAGTTAAAACATTTTAACATTAAATAGAACACTTAATAATCAGCAATAATCCAAATCATATAACTTATCTCCCTCCCTCCCCACCCTTCCATAGCAAATATAAAACATATGTATCATATGATAAACTTTCCCCCTATTATTCTTATATTGTTAAATAATAAACTAAAAATTACTCCCCCCTCCCCCAGTATTGAACTTGTAAATTTAAAAGAAAAATGATATCTATTCAGTACAATATTTTGTTAATGGCTTCCATACATCTTGAAACCTCCTTTAAATACCCCTTCTGTGTAGATATTGCTTTTTCCATTTTATATATATAGCATAACGAGTTCCACCAAAAATTATAGTTCAATCTACTCCAGTTTTTCCAATTACATGTAATTTGTTGTATGGCGACCCCTGTCATTATAAGTAAAAGCTTGTTATTATTTGAAGATATCTGACTCTTTGCCCTCATTGACATGCCAAATAATATAGTATCATAGGTCAATGCCACCGGGTTTTCTAATAAACAATTAATTTGGTCCCAAATTGATTTCTAAACAGCCATAATAAATGGACAATAGAACAATAAATGATCTAAAGTCCCTGCATTTTAATATTGATGGATTTCACATTTAGAAGGCCACAAGCCAATAGGAAAGACCAGGAGGACACAAAAATTAACTGAGACCACTGTTCGCCCTTGCTGAATTTCTACTGGATTCAAGTCTTGTACATTCAAACTTCCTGGTGCAATGCCTTATTCTCCCCAAAACACTTCAATAAAGCAATCAAAATGATTAAAACATATAAGGGTCCTTTTATTAAGGTGCACTAACCGATTTAGTGCGCGCTAAATGCTAAGACATCCATTACATTCCTATGGGCATTTTAGCATTTAGCGTGCACTAATCTTTAGCACGCGCTAAATCAGTTAGCACCTAATAATCTGTATTAAAAAAAAAGAAAGAAGAAACCATTAGTGGAAGCATATTGAAGTTATAAGAATACAGTCAAACCTCGGTTTGCGAGTAACCCGGTTTGCGAGTGTTTTGCAAGACGAGCAAAACATTCTCACAAAACTTGTCTCGCAAACCGAGTGTTGACTCGATTTGCGAGCACCCCCCCGATAACCGATATCACTCCCCCCACTCGCAAAGGGCCCCCCCGTGTGAACCGGCACCCCCCACCCGAACAACTTGAACTTAACCCCCCCCCCCGTCTGGCACCAGCACGCAGCCCACAGGACGTTCTAGTACTGCTAGAAGATCTTCCAGCCTCTGCCGGCCTTGAGCATCTGCGCATGCTCAAGGCCTTCTAATTCTCCCTCTTGAGTTCAAGTTGTTCGGGCGGGGGGTGCCGGTTCACGGGGGGGGGGGGGCCTTTGCGAGTGGGAGGGAGCAGCGCCGCTGGCCTCAAGGGGGGGGGGACGTATCAAAGCGAGTTTCCATTATTTCCTATGGGGAAACTCACTTTGATATACGAGTATTTTGGTTTACGAGCATGCTTCTGGAATGAATTATGCTCGTAAACCAAGGTATCACTGTATAAGAATAGCCTTACTGGTCAGACCAAGCCCAGTAGCAGTATTCCATGCTACCGATCCAGGGCAAGCAGTGGCTTCCCCCATGTCTCTCAATAACAGCTTTTTTTTTTTTTTTTTTTAAAAGCAAAACAAAAACAGAAGTGAGCAAAAATATTTTCCAGTTCTCAAATGATTGTTCTTTAAAGAGATTCTTAAGGATTAATCCCGTTGGTGGCTGCCCTTTAATTAAGATGTCAACAGTGAGTCACCTAGAGCAATTGTGATGTCTAATAAAGCTCAGAGTCATGGGAGAGAGCTGTGATTCCCCAGCTCAGAGTGATGTCAGAGGTGGCTTTAAGATAGGGTAAAAGAAACCCAAAACAGGGAGACCCTCAGAGGATCATTGGTACTGTCTCAACAACAGCAAAGGGAGAACTAAAGTGCTTTGGGTTACTCACATCCTAATAAAGCTTAGGGTGGCTGACTGTTGGATAGAGCTATGATGTCCCAGCTAAGGAGGCAGGCTCTAGATGGAATTAATGAACCCTATTACTGAGAAGTTCTCTTTTGGTTACTGACTGCATCTCAGTTCAAACTAACTTTTCCCTCACTTCTTGTATGCATTCATTAACTTTTCATTATTTCATAAATGTGTAAACAATAATTTATTTTCATTCAAGGCTTCTCTGAACAGTGACCAAATTATTTCTTTTCCTCACATTTGCTTCTCATAACAGTGAAATCAAAAACTCACAAAATGATCAAGGTCATTTCCAATTTCCAATTCAGTAGTTTCATTTTTGTTTAATTGTCTTTTATTCAGATGTTCTGTCAATGACCTGCCAAGAAAATCTCTGAGATAAATGATTTAGTTCATGAATTGCAAAGAAGTAACTTTTAATTCTATTTCCCTCAATTGTCCTTAGAGCATATTTTTTATAACTTTGCACAGTTTCAGGTTTTTTATTTATTTCTTCTTTTGCTTGATGCTATGCGAATGGGCTCATCATTGTTTTCTGACACACAGCTGCTTCAAGGCTGATTATCTTACATTTCTGATCCTCTCAAAATGCAGAATGCAACTCTCCTACTCCCAGTCTCACTTAGATTATGAACAACAGTGATTTATCTAATTTCACAGCAAGTCTGTTCAAGAAACTGTATCTTCCAAACTTTGCCTCACACATAATTTACTGTTTTCTCCTTAACTCAGACTCATGGTAGGAACAATGTGTTCTATTAAAAACAACAACAACTTTCATTACAATATTCATGCACACACATATAGATGTTCCCTTTTCTGACCAATTCTCTTTTAAAGCACAGGAGATTCAAGCATTATAATCAATTCCTGTTTTCCAAAAGCTTTCTGCTTCTCTCACTAGCTGTCTCACACATGAGCTTTGCAAGATAGCTCTGCACCAATTTACTGATCTCTAACATATAAACAGCAGTCTTAGGGGCTGATGCTCAAAATCATACCACTTGAGAAAAGCTGGTTGTAGCCAGACTACCTTTTGCGTAACTGCAGCCACTAATGCTCAACAGGGATCTCGGTGGCTTTTACAGATGACGGGAGCAGCCATCAAGAATCCTGTGCTAATGCATTTCATGAAGTTCATTAGTATTAAAATGAGCACTCTGTTTAATGTACAGCAAGGAGTGCCTATCTTCAATGTGCATATTTTAATGGCAGGCCTGAACACTCTTAACCTTATGAGTATTTTCCTGTCAGTGCCTGAGTGCTGTTTGACTGAGGCACTGCCAGAAAGTAAAGAGAGCTCAGACTTGCCAACTCCCCCCCAAACCCACAACAAATGGACCCCTCCCGCTGATTCCCACTGCCGTCACCACAACCACAACTGTTGAGTGCTCCAGTAATGCTCCAATCCGCTTATCCCACCCAGCCCCCCTGGTGGTCTAGTGAGCTGGGTTGGGCAAAGCTCAGCCCCCTCCCTCAAGGATCTAGGCAGCACTCCCAACTCAAAGACCTGACCCTCCCACTTGACCATATGGGTTAGAACCTCCCCCTCCAACTCCCTCTTACCTTATTTTGAAGACTGGCAGAAGGTATTCCCACTCCCTCTTGCTGAAAGGTCCTATCTCTTCAATATGGCAGCCCTGCCCAGTGCATCCTAGGATGTACTATTATGTTAGGTTCCATTGTCTTGTGTTCGAGTCCTAGCAACTTGTTGAATTACACATCTAAAAAAGAAATGATTTTGTACTAGTCTGGTAAGGTCCTCCAGCGTCATCCCCATGGTGGTTTTCAACGTGTTCAGCCATCTGATAGCAGGTTACCCTCTTCACCTGGTTCCTTCAATCAGGGCCACCATCAGAAATTTCTGGGCCCCTTACTGAGCAATCCTATTGGGCCCCCACGCACCCCTTCCCCCCCAACCCCCCTTCTTCCATGGGCCGAATACACACATATTTTTTTCTGTTGCCGCACTCTTTGACCAAAAGATTTGTAAGCCTGCAACCACGTCAAGGTAGACTATTTCAGCAGGGCCCTAACCTAACCTAAACTAAACTAATCTATACCTATCTATTCTAAACTAACATATGTCTAATACTGAACTAATAACAAACTAACAAACATCTGTATAATAAATAACTAATAAATAATAGTGCTACTAGCTATAATTCACTTTTGAATGTAAAATCTCAGTTAAGGATTTCTTTTGACCTTTGTAGGCCAGAAGTAGATCACAATTGCACAATATTTTTTGTAACAAGTTTTAAATGTGTTTTTATAAATACTGTAAGCTTAATAAATATATAAAAAAAACCTACACATCTGAGCGCATATCTGAACATACACATCTGTATGATCCCATCCTCCTCAGCTTGCCTATAGCTGCATCATGCATGTTAAAAATGTACGATATGTTGATATGTGCACCTTCCTTCCTTCCCATCCATCCTCCTCAGCCTGTCCTTACACATCCACAGCTGCATGTTAATGATGATGTATATGTTATGATGATAAATAAGTGCATATGAGCACATCATTAACATGCAGTTATGGATGAATATATAATGATGTTATGAGTTTGCACCTCTTCCTTCCCATCCTCCTCAGCATGTCACATACAGCATGTTACATTACACAGACTTTGTGTAATGTAACATGCTGTATGTGACATGCTAAGGAGGATGGGAAGGAAGAGGTGCACACTCATAACATCATTATATATTCATGAATCAATCTGATAATCATCACCACCAGGCTGTGTGTGTTATGGGATGGAGGAAGAAAGGTGCATGTTTAAATTGATCACCGCCTTACTAGTTCTGCAGCTCCTCGTGCTGCTCCTCTCGTCCTGTCCTCCTAGAGACGTGGTGACGTCATCCGGCCGACCCGCTCTCGCAGATTCAGTGGCAGGCAAGTGATGTGTCTCCTGATTGGCTAGGCACCCTAAGCCCAAGCCAATCGGAGTGGAGACTGGGCGGGCCTTGGTGAAGGAGTCAGGAGACGAGAGGCACGCACCTAGTATATCGCCGGCTGCGGCCGCGGGCCAAGTAGACAGATCCACTTATGTCCGGGGGGGGGTACTATCAGGAAATCGGCAGGGGACAAAAAAAAGTATGACAGCAGTGTTTATTGTTTATTGTTGTGCACAGCAGAAGCATAATACAGGAATTTGTGCTATGGTGGCCTAGGACAGTGTTCTTCAACCTTTTTACACCCGTGGACCGGCAGAAAAAAAAGAATTATTTTGTGGACCGGCAAATTACTAGGACTAAAATTTAAAAACCCCATTTCCGCCCCATTTCTGCGAGCTCGGTCCCCACAAATCATCTGATCTCATCCACACAAGCCTCAGTTATGATTTTATATTGAATGTATTTTATTAAAGTATAAAAAGAAACAATATTTTGTAAAATTGTCATTTTATAAATACAGTACAAATAATTCAGAGCAAGGATCAACAAAACCCTGTATCCCCTCCCCTTCACATATATCCCCTCTACTATCAAGAAAACTGAACAAGCCAAATTATTACAGAATGCTACACAGAAATATCATGCTAACAGAATACTGCAATCACACATGACAGGAATAGTTTTAGGGGCGTGCAACTAGGGCAATTGCCCCCTGGTCAGAGAGTGCCCTAAGCCAGCTGGAAGCTAAAGAAGCACTGCCTGGGTTTTGCAGTCCCCAGTTATGTCTAACACCAGCTCTAGCAGGATATATATTTCAAATCTGATATATTCTAATCACCAAATAGAAATAAAATTATTTTTTTCTACCTTTTGTCGTCTCTGGTTTCTGCTTTCAATCTTCTTTTCACTCTCTTCCTTCCAGCGCCTGCCCTCTCTGTCTCTTCAATCCAGCATCTGCCCCTTCCATCCACTGTCTGTCCTCTTCCCCTTCCATATGGTATCTGTCTTCTTTCTATGCCCCTCTCCCTTTTCCATCCAGCTTGTGCCCCCTCTCTCCTTTTTACATGATTTTACACTGCTCTCTTCATTTTTATCTCTCCTACACCAGATCTATCATTGTTGTCCCTCTCTGCTTATTTTTCTGCTGACCCCTTCCTATCATCAATCTCTCTACTTTCTCATGCCTGTGTCTCCCCTTCCCCTCCTCTAATCTCTCTGCCAGCTTCCTTTTTTATTCTCCCTTCCCTCCTCCTCCTGTCCAACAGTAACTCTCTTCCCTTCCTCCCCTCCCAGCAGCATCTCTCCTCCCTCTCCAGTAGCAGCTGTCCCTTTTTTTTCCCTTGCCCACAAGCTTCCCTCCAGGTCCAGTAGCAGCTGTCCCTTTTTTTCCCTTGCCCAGCAGCTTCCCAGATTCCTTTCCTTCCTCCCCTCTCAGCAGCATCTCTCCTTCTCCTTCCCTCCAGGTCCAGTAGCAGCTGTCCCTTTTTTTCCCTTGCCCAGCAGCTTCGCAAATTCCTTTCCCTCCTCCCCTACCAGCAGCATCTTTCCTTCTCCCTCTCCAGTAGCAGTTGTCCCTATTTCCCCTTGCCCAGCAGCTTCCCAGACTCCAATCGTGGCTTTCTCCCCTCCCAGCAGCTCTCCTTACTTCCCAGCACAGCGATTCAGGAAGGCAGTCTCGGGTTCTTTGTTGGGTCGCGCCGCCTCTGAGGAAAGAGGAAGTTGCATCATCAGAGGCAGCCGCAACTCAGCAAAAGCCCCGAGGCTGCCTTCGTGAATCGCTGCGCTGGGAAGTAAAGGAGAGCTGCAGAGAGGGGAGAAAGCCACTGTCAGAGGCTCCCCAAGATTTCTCCAGCCCAGCGCAGACTTCAGCTGTTGATCTTGCTGGCCCTGCGCGGACCGGCAGGAAATTGAAGGGAGTCAATCTTGCCGGCCCTGTGCAGACCGGCAAAAATTTCCTGCAGACCGGCACCGGTCCACGGACTGGCGGTTGAAGAACTGTGGCCTAGGACCCTGGGGGAGCCTGGGCCCCCTGTCAACTCCGGGCCCCTGAATGCAGGACTGGTAGTACTGCCCTGATGGTGGCCCTGCCTTCAATCTTCCCAAATATGATATATTTCTGCAAAGATCTTTCTCTTCTGATGGTGTGACCAAAATAAGACCGTTGTAACTTCATCATTTGGGCTTCAAGTGACATATCCGGTTTAATCTCTTCCAGAATTGATTTGTTAGTTATTCTGGCAGTCCATAGCATGCATAAAATCCTTATCCAGCACCAAAGCTGAAGTGAAGGTGCCGAAAGTATAGCCTTGAATGCCCTGATGTGGCTTCAGCGAAACGCTAGCTGGCCACCATTGGCTACAGCTGAGCAGATTTATTTATAGTGGCTGTGTTAAGTTGAAGAACATGAGACAGTAGTGCTGCAAGATAAGTAACTGAGTCTCTAGGATATGAATATTATTCAAAAAGGATTGTATATAATGAAAGCACACGATTGAACATACTCTTAGCACACAAACAGAAAGCTTTGAGGCGTCACAACCTGACACAGCCTGGTTTGCATGTACACAAGATAAATACTAGTAGTTTGGTTCTTAATTTAGAAGGATTTAAAAGAATTCAAAATAACTTAAAATAATTTGAAGGAATGGAGGAGGTTTTTTTATGCCAATGAGGTATCTCTGTGTGAAAGTCTGTTTGTATGCTAATCTGTCAGCAGCAGGCATGATGAGTCTGAGGCTTTTTTCTCCTCCTTTAGAAATTTCAATTGAACATACTAATTGTGAGCCAAAGAAATCAGAAGTAACCTCTTACTTAGCAAAGGTTGTAGATATTTTCCAAAGGTTGTGGAGTTGAAATAATGGGATTCCCCAGGGGTCTGTGCTGGGACCACTGCTTTTTAACTTATTTATCAATAATCTAGAGATGGGAATAACAAGTGAGATAATTACATTTGCTGATGGCACAAAGTTGTTCAAAGCTGTTAAATCGCAGATGATTGTGAAAAACTGCAAGAGGATCTTGTGAGACTGGAAGACTGGACGTCAGAATGGCAGATTACATTTATTTTAATGTGAGCAAGTGCAAAGTGATGAATGTTGGAAAGAGAAACCCGAATTATAGCTATGTGATGCTGGGTTCTATGTTAGGAATCACTGCCCAGGAAAAGGGTCTAGGTGTCATTGTTGAGGAAACCCTTAGCTCAATGTGCGGTGGTGGCTAAGATAAATAGAATGTTAGGAATTATCAGGAAAGGAATGGAAAACAAAGATGAAAATGTTATAATGCCCTTGTATTGCTCTATGGTAGAGCCACAACTTGAATACTGAGTGCAGTTCTGGTTGCGGTATCTCAAAAAAGATATAGCAGAATTAGAAAGGGTATGGAGAAGGGTGACAATAACGATAAAAAGATTCGAGATGACTTCCCTATGAGGATAGGCTAAAGCGGCTAGGTCTCTTCAGCTTTAAGAAGAGATGGCTCAGGGGGAATATGATAGAGGTCTATAAAATACTGAGTGGAGTGGAAAGGGTAGATGTGAATTGTTTGTTCACTCTTTCCAAAAATACTAGGACTAGGGGGCATGCAACGAAGTTACTAAGTGGTAGATTTAAAACAAACCAGAGAAAATATTTATTTGCATAACATGTAATTAAACTCTGGAATTTATTGCTGGATAATGTGGTGAAATCAGTTAGCTTAGTGGGGTTTAAAAAAACATAGTACCATAATAAATAATGGCAGATAAAGACCTGGATGGTCCACCCAGTCTGCCCAACCATTGTGTCTGGGCGCGGCCAAGCTGGGCTCAGCAAGTAGCTTTTCCCGGAGCACATAAACCTCAGCCGAGCAGTTATGCAAGGTTCTAATGGTAGCTTGGTATTGGAATAATGAAAAACAACCAGTTCAAAGCCAGAGTTGCAATTTTTCTAGAATACTTTATTGAACAAAAATAAAAAAAACCCTTCAAATCACTTTACTTCAGGTTTGCATCACCTGGTATCTTGGCAGCATTTAGAACACAAACAATTGTCAGCTCCCAGCCTAATATCTCAAAAGAGTAAAGAAAAAAAAACTTGTTCCTAATGTAAAGCTTTCTTCAAACACAAAACTTCCAGCCTTCTCTTAGGGTAGTATACATTCCACGTTTTCCTCCCAGCTTCCCTAACAGGAAAAAAGATTAGCTTGTTTCCATACTTTCAATAATGGATTGCTCTGTTTCCTCTATCTCCATATCATATGCAAAGTCTTCATCAGCCAACTCAATGTCCTGCCCAAACCCGGTATCACCACTCTCTGTGATTTCTAAATCACCCACCCAGTGGAACAAAATTAGGATACACCAGGAGTGTCAAAGTCCCTCCTGGAGGGCCGCAATCCAGTCGGGTTTTCAGGATTTCCCCAATGAATATGCAAGAGATCTATTTGCATGTACTGCTTTCATTGTATGCTAATAGATCTCATGCATATTCATTGGGGAAATCCTGAAAACCCGACTGGATTGCGGCCCTCTAGGAGGGACTTTGACACCCCTGGCATACACTAACAATCCCCAAAAGCAGTCCTCTGCTGTGAAAGGCCTCAAAATTAACACCACACTGAATGATTTTTTCAATATAATAATGTTTATACTTCAAATAAAAGAAAGTCCATCAATGTAACGGTTTTAAATGGCAGTCTGCACAAGCATTGACTGATTTAATTAATTAATTAAAGTAATTACATTTTCACTATTTAAAATTCTAAGTGCATTAGAAAATATTCGTACACAATCTATTCAATGACATAAAACAGCAATACAATAAAATAAACAAGCATAACATCAAAGTAACACAGCCTGATGAAGCCTTTATTTTAAGGTCTTTCAAGGATCCAAGATGGTCGCTGAACAGACACACTGAGAGCGACGCTTCGGCCCGCTACAGACATCTTACCTCATTTCTTGCATTGGTGACTTTGCGGCCCGATTTCCTGTGGGGATGCCGAAGAGAAGGGGCAGGAGCGCAGCTGGTGCCTCGCTGCGCTCGGATTTGCCCTCCCTCAGCAGAAAAGATGAACTACTGCAGCGGATTCAGGGAGCAACGCAGTCTATGTTGGCGAGCAGCCCGTTGGGAGCACCCGGACAGAGCGAGGCTGGGGTTGTCTCTCCTGGGCTTGAAACCACCCTAAGCCCTGACTTGAGAGCCCCACCTCCGCGACCTCGGTCAACCAGTTCTCCAGGGGCAGAGGAAACCCCGGAGAAGGGGGAGGTCCTTTACCCAGAGGCAGCCTATTCTATGTTGGAGACTGTGGAAGCAGAGTTCCCTGACCAGGGATCAATTGCAGAGAGGACCTAGGAAGGACAAGCAGTCGGAGGTGGATTCCAATCAGATTCAAGCCAGGACAACTCTTTTTCTCAGGACGGTAAGCATTTCTACACCCAGCAAAGGTTTCCTATTTGGAAGAAACCAGCACAAGTGACTTTAGATTCTTTATGGGATCTGATAGCAAACTTTACTCAAACTATAAGTCCCAATTTCCAATATATAGAGGGAAAATTGATTCAACACACTAGAGAGCTGAAAGATTTAACAGCAGATTTGGCTGTCTTTAAGAACACGACTCAAAAGCTTGATCAATAATTGTTAACACTTAAACATGTACAAGAGTCCCTAATTAAGGATAATACTAATCTCAGGAACAAAGTGGAGATACTTGAAAATAATTCCAGGAATAATAATCTGAGACTTATTAATTTTCCTAGAGTAACCACCGTTAATTCTAGGGAAATGTTAAGGAGATATTTGATTGAAATATTGCAAGTTCCTGAGGAAACTTTACCACCATTTACTCAAGTGTATTATTTACCAAATAAAGATGGGGCTCAAATGCAGTCTAAAATATCGAAACAAACACCACTGAATGTTTCTGAATTTTTATAAACATCAGATAGTGAGACAGCAGTACCTTCTACAATGGTTGTGACTTTAGCTCTCACAATAGATAAAGTATGGTTATTGAGACTTTTCTTCAAAAATAAACAGAAAGAATTTCTTGGATGTAGAGTACAAATGTTTCCTGATTTTTCTAGAGAAACTCAAAAGCGTCTTAGAGAATTTCTACTTTTGAAATCTGGAGTCACTTCACTGGGCGTGACGTTTTATTTAAGATATCCTTGCAAGTGTATTATTTGTTACCGTTCAGTTAAATATGGTTTTTTTTTTTAACCTTACAAGTTAATCGCTTTCCTGGCTTCATCTCGACTGGATAAAGAGGAATCAACAACAGCTCAATAGTTTTATAAAGCTGTTCTTTAATCTCAGTTTGTCTGAATATGCCAACTTCAACAATTTTGTTTTCCTTTTTCTCGCTTAATGTAATCTTGGATCCTCCCCTTTTGAGGACTTGAGTGGGGTTATTTGAAATAATTTTCTTTAGTTTTATTTTTTTTGTGACCTATATTGTTTATATGTAAAATTCTAATAACCTACTTTCTGTACAAGTGAATACTTGAATATATAATTAAAAGATGCATATATGTTTGTATTGAGCACCTTGGGGTGCCTGGGCATTGGATTATGTTGCTTGCATCAATAAAAATTGTTTGAACATAAAAGTAACACAGCCTGTGATATTTAGTAAGCAAGTAGCAATGTCATAAACTCACTACCAGTGCTAAAGTTAACTTCAATATGCATCTTCAGTCTCCCAGTAATGGTGCTGGTCTGAGAAAGCTCCATGTTTCAGTAACTGCGTGAGTCCTATCCATTCACAAGGCCACTGTAACATTCAAACAATCTGCCACTAAATTATACTAGGTAATAAAAAATGGTGTTAAAATCAGTGGTGAGGGCTTGGGATGGAGCTGAAGGTGAGGCTTTAGGTAAATCTGGGGGGCATAGCTTAGAAACACAGAAGCAGAAATACAGAGAATAATGAAACAAAGTCCAAATGGCCTTTCCAGTTTACCCATCTATGCCATCTACTATGCCTTCCTCTATCTTAGAGACCCTATCTACTTCTTCCAAGCTTTTTTGAATTCAGATGCAGTCTTAGTTTTTATTACCTCCATTGAGCCTCACCATACAAAGAGGCATTCTGCATCCTCTTATTCTTTCAAAAATTTAGATACAACTGTTCTTCCAGTGCTTTAGAAACAATGAAAATGAAGGGGGGAAAACTATGGAGACATCTATTTTTTTTTTTATCTAGGTCTGTAAAACAAAACAATATGCTATAGTGTGAACTATTTTATAAAACCTGTTCCTATCATGGTGAGAAATAATTTGGTTTTGAATGACCTGCCATTTTCCCATTCCTATCCCCTTTCTGATTCACCTTTCTAAGTGCTTGCTACATGCGCTGCCGCATTTTGATGGCATTCCCTTAGCTCTCTGCTTAATTCAGTCTGAGACACAGGAACAAAATGACAATGGACTGAATATTTTTGCATAATTTCCCCTTCAATAATGATCACTATTATCCTCTAGCCATGGGTTTCTTCTGTGTAATAGTAAAAGGGATCTTTCAAGTGTGTTATGTATATGCAGAAGGTTGTACATGCCATAACAATAAAATGAAGAATGCAAATGTGTATTTTTTTATTCCTTCCTGAAGATTTCAGTTTACACTATAACTCTTTTTTATCATCATTACTATTTTTTTAAGAAGACTAACAAGTGTCCCCATGCCCAACCTATAGCTTCAGTGGAGTAGTTCTCCATAACTGTGCATAGTTTGTGGAAAACATGGCACAAAATTGTGACTCTTTCCTTTCTCTGCAATGGCTCAGCCTACTGTAGTTGATTCATTTAACAACACAAGCAAAAAATTGGAATTCAGTCAGCTTGGAGAAGTATTGACTTTATTCAACAGTCAATATTTTACCAACTGCATCTTATAATGGAAAAAAATCACACATCTCTCCAGATAGCACTGCTTGTTTAAGTGGAGTATCACAAGCTTCTATTCTTTCTCCTTTACTGTTTAATATTTTCCTCTCTCTTCTACTTACCCTATGTCAATCAATCGGTTTCTCGACATTTGCTTACGCAGATGATATCCAATTATTACATCTGCTAAACCCAGAAAATACCAATGAAATTACTGAAATTAACAATAAACTCAACCAGATTAGATTATGGCTGAAAGAAAATATGCTAGCCTTAAACATTTCAAAAACAAAAATAATATCCATCCCCTGGAAAGAGGGAATAGTGCTAAACACTTCAATAGTTATCGATATCTCTCCCCTGGACCATACTGACTATAAAAATCCTAGAGGTTGTATTTGATTTAAAAAAAACTAACCTTCCACAACCATATAAGTTCTGTAATTAAATTATGTTTTTTTCAAGTTGTTACCGATTTGCTCAATCTCTAAATTCATAGAACCAAAATCCATTAACATTCTGGTCCATTCATTAATCATTGCAAAATTAGATTACTGTAATAGTTTATTTATAGGAGTATCTCAGAAAGAATTAAAATGCTTACAAATAATTCAAAATGCCGCAATTAAATTAATAACAAAATTTAGAAATGCCCATTGGCTTCTAATTAATCTAAGAATCTCTTACAAAATCTCATTAATAACATTTAAAACAATTCATTCTGGACTGCCCCAATTTATTGATAAATATCTTGTTCCATATGAGCCACCCTGCAGTCCTAGATCGTCTAATCGTAAATTGCTAACGGACCCCTCCCTTCATATAATAGGTACCAAAAGACACATTTTCTCAGTCGTAGCCCCACAACTTTGGAATACTCTATCAGCTCTCATAAGAGAAGAAGCTAACCTTGAACGTTTCAAGAGCCTACTCAAGAGTCATTTATTTAAAGAAGCTTTTAACATTTGATCTAAAAATTTACAGTATCCTTTTAACTCCCTTAAGGAATTAAGCAGCAATGACCCCTTTCCTTTTGTTTTTTTCCTTATTTGGCTTTCGTTCCTATCCAAATTGTATTTCTAACCCTATTTCCTTTTGTCTCCCATCTGTCTGTCTCATTTGTCCCCTTTTAATATGCCAAGTATTAGTTGATGTTTCTTTGTAACTGTTTTCTTTCTGTATGTGTTAATGGTATTGTTAATGGCATTTTTATTATGTTCATGCTTTGTTTTTTTCTTTTCTTTTTGTATTGTAAATTCGCTTAGAAATTGGATAAGCGATCAAATCAAATTTTAATAAAACCTTGAAACCTCGTTCTTCTCTACGTACCCCAGGTTCTGCTTTTCAGATTATAGGAGCTCATAAAATTGCCTAAGGTATATAGACAATAAAAAATATATGCTTCTTTTTATATATACATCTTTATTCATTTTAAAGCTAAAAATAAGTGCAACATATTATACAATCATTTACACTTTAACAGCACTTAAATTTAATCAGAATTATATTCTATGACAAATACATATATCATCCCCCCCTTCTACTTATCCAAAAATTTGCACTCAAAATTAAAAAAAAAATTCACACCCACCCAGGATGTGTATTTTCAAAAGGGGAAAATCAACAATCACTCCTTACAGAATTTTGTCAATGGCTCCCAAATATCCATAAACATCCTATAATGTCCCTGTTGTATGGCCATCATACGTTCCATTTTAAAAGTGTGACATAGAGATTCCCACCAAAAAGTATAATTTAATCGATCCTAGTTTTTCCAGTTCCTCAAAATAAGTTGTATGGCAACCCCTGTCATTATAAAGAGAGGTTTGTTATTCCGAGCAGATATTTGGCTTTTAGGCCTCATTAACATACCAAATAGGATGGTATCATACATCAATGCCACTGGATTTTCCAATATTTTGTTCACTTGATCCCAGATGGATCTCCAAAATTTAAGTATCAAGGGACAATAGTTCAATAGATGATCCAATGTCCCAACTTCGAGACAACAGTGCCAGCATCTATTAGACTTGAAACAATCTAATTTCTGTAATTGAACAGGGGCCCAAAATGCTCTATGTAACAAGAAAAACCATGTTTGTCGCAGATGCAGACACTGTACATCTCATCCTCCAAGTCCAAATTTGTGGCCATTGAGACGCAGTAATCTGATGCTTTATCTCAGTGCTCCAAATGTCACGAAGACCAGTCTTTAGTTTCTTATTCAAAAATTCAGATATTAATTTGTACCACTGAGCGGCCTGATTTCCCAGGAAGTCTGTCTTGAAGCATAGGACTGGCAAGTTATACTGACTTTTAAGATTTTGCCAATCAGGGAACCCCTTCTGAATGACTTGCTTCAACCTCAACCATCTATAACTTTGAGACTTAGCAATACCGAATGTGTGTTGCGGTTGTGAAAAGTCAAGCATCTTTCCATCTGATACTACATCATCCAGAGTACGTATGCCTGCTTTCATCCAATGCTTCCAGATGACCTTAAACCCACCAATTTGAATCTTGGAGTTCAGCCAAAGGGACTGACAAGTGGATCTATGGATCAGAATAGGTGTTAAATTATTAATAAATTTTAATGTCTGCCAAGTGTCTAACAAAATTCTATTGTCCTTATATAACCTTGGAAGCTTGATACTCAAAACATGTCCTAATCGCAGTGGAGACAGGAGTTGCCATTCCAACCATAACCAGTCTGGAAGATTTTCCATGAGCTCAGGGAGGATCCAATACATACCCTGACACATTATATAGGCTTGATAATACCTATAAAAGTTGGGAAAATTTACCCCACCCGCCGCAATTGGTTTTTGTAAAGATACTAAAGCAATTATCGCAGCTTTCCCCAGCCAAATAAATTTAGTCAGAATACTATTTAACTTCTTATAAAAGGACCCCTGAAAAAATACTGGCTACAAACCCATTTGGTAGCAAACCACAGGCTAAATCATCATCTTAACTGTTTGAACTCTCCCCCACCAAGACAGATGTAAGGGATTCCATTGCTCACACATTTCTGTGACCTTTAGCAATAAAGATTTTTCATTTAATTTCATCATTTCTTTCAGCGTTTTATAAATCCAAATTCCTAAATATTTTATACCCTCTTCCTTCCAAAGAAAGGGGAATAAATCTAATAATCCTTTTGGACAATGTACATTAAGCGGAAGAACCTCTGATTTACTCCAATTTATTTTATACCCTGAAAATTTTGCAAATCTATCAATCAAATCTAGTAAATGTGGAATGGTTGTTTCAGGATTCCTCAAATGAAGCAAAATGTCATCTGCATATGCAGAGACTTTATATTCCCGGCCTGCATAAGGAATACCCTGAATCTCCTTTACCTGCTGTATGTCCAATAACAAGGGTTCCAGAACAATATCAAACAGTAAAGGAGATAACGGGCACCCTTGCCTAACTCCCCTCTCTAGACTAAAACAATCCGAAAAAGTATTATTAATATATAATCTGGCAGAAGGGGAACTATACAAAATTTGAATCATTTGTATAAATCCAAAAGCAATACCAAATCAGTCCATTGCTTGATACATAACGGTCCATTCTACACGATCAAAGGCCTTTTCTGCATCCAAGGATACAGAGAAGGCTGGATCTTCCATAGCTTTTGTTAAATTTAACATATGAAAAGCTAATCTTGTGTTGTTTGAAGAATATCTTTGAGCAACGAACCCTGTTTGGTGCATACCAATAATATAAGGGAGAGCCTTAACCAAGCGTAAAGCCAATAACTTAGCCAGAGGGTTTCCATCTACATTAATCAAAGAAATAGGCCTGTAATTCAAAACCAATGTAGGATCTTTATTTGACTTTGGCAAAACAATAGTTAAAGATTCTGCCATAGTACCTATAATACAACCTTTAGTCAGTTGAGCCTGATGTAAATTTAATAGATGAGGTATAGAGTAATTTGAAATGATTTGTAAAACTCTACAGTGAACCCATCACCACCTGGAGCGGATCCAACTCTAAGGGACTTCAATGCTGCTTGTAATTCTTTCATTGATATAGGCGCATCAAGAGTTCCTTTTATATGCTCAGGAATTTTAGGCCCCTTAATCAACTCCAAAAACTTTAAACCCTTAAGTTCTTTATTTGAATAAAACTCGGAAGAATACAAAGCTTTATAATATTTCAAAAATTGTTTTAAAATAATTCCAATTTGAGAATGAGTTTCCCTGTTCTCATTTGTGATAGCCACAATTTTTACTTTCCTTTTTTTAGCTTTAAGGTAATTAGCTAATACTCTTCCCTCTTTATTCGAGTTTCCATAATACAGAGCCTGCTAAGAGAACAGCTCTTTCCTAGCTATTTGAGAGGAAATCTCATTGTATTTATATTTAGCTTTTAAGAGGGCCTGTAAAGTAGTTTGGTTCCATTTCAAGGCCAATTGCGACTCTAAGTCTTTAATATTTTGTTCCATAATAGAGAATTCCAATTTAAATTGTTTTCTAACATGTGCTGAATATTAGATAATTTGCCTTCTTATGGTAGCTTTGAAAGCATCCCATAGTGTTTCTGAAGAGATTTCCTCTGAGGCATTGATTTGAAAATATTCGTTCATTTTTAATTTAAATTCTTCCATAAAGTTAGAATCTGCAAGCAATGTATTATTGAACCTCTAGACAAGTCTATTTGAATCTTGTTCCTTAAATTTTATTTCAATACAAACTCCAGCATGATCTGATAGAACAATTGGGTCTATGCCAGCTTTGGTTACCTGTTGAACTAATTGATCTGATACAAATACATATACATATATCTTTTAATTCACAGAATTGAACTAAATTATCCAATCCCAATGATTTCAAAAGTTCACTAGGTTATTTATCCATCAGTGGGTCCATAACAGCATTGAAGTCCAGAGCTTTGAAAAATTCTGCTTTTTTTGAATTAGGTGCATAGCTAATAAACAGCGTCAGAGCATATTTCCCCAAGGTCATATTCACCTGAACCCACCTTCCTGAAGGATCTGCAGAAATAAAATGAAATACAGCTTGACATTTCCTATGCACTAAAATAGCCACCCCCGCTTTCTTTCCCATAGCCGGTGCAAATAAACATTGCTTGACCCACTCCTCTTCCAACTTTATCGATTCCCCAGCATACAAATGAGTTTCCTGTATCATATAAATATCCGCATCTTGCTGCTTTAAAAATTGAGCGATTTTTCCTCTTAACAGGATGATTGAGGCCATTGACATTTAAGGAAAACATTTTAAAATTAATTGCAAATTTCAAAGGAAAAAACCATAATAGTATACCAAAAATCCTTTTTTTCCTTCCCAAAATACCCTTTGTACAATACACATCCTAAACCCCTTAATAAAAATCCCCCGTTCTCCCCACCATTCCCTATCCCCTATATCATAAGATTTCTTGAAGATGCTCATTAGACTAGCAGCCAGAACCCTCCCCCAGGCAATATAATTAATTTCTTCCCCTTATAAAATTAATAGTGATCTACACTTATAGATTAAAATATTGCTTACAATTCCTGAATAAATGAATGAATACTCATAAAAATTGAACATATAAATAATATATGCTTCTGATGCATAAATGCTATATAATTTCATAGGCTGCTTCTGTGGAATGTCAGAAATGGCCTACTTTATGCCTAATTTATAGGAATATGCATCGTGAAAATTGTTTCATTTCATTTCCCATGTTCTTTGCAGCATTATTTCTTTTGTTTTGGTAAGTCCTATGACTAGTCAGACTCTGTGTTCCCAGCTAGAAACCCCAGGAGAGGCAGAGACAGGGCTAGGGAAGCTGTTCCCAAGCCCCACAGAGCCCAGCAGCCTAGATTTCCTGAATACATTAGGGAGGACTCCGCTGAAGATGAGGTCCTATCTGACTATTCAGAAGCTGAGGACATGGAAACTCAGCCCAGTTCTGCTAGGTTTGCTCCCAAACCTGTAAATATTAGGTTTAGGCAAAATGCCCCTGGGAGAAGACCCTGCAGTTACCACAACATCCACAGGGGGAGCCCAAGAAAGCCTCAGAACAGCGCAGGCACACTGAGAGCAGGGCGTGGCTCTCACACTGAAAAGCCAGCAGCTTTCTCTCCAGAGTTAGAGAGGACAAGGAAGGGAAAGGATCCTCCTCGAGAACTCAGCAGCCAGCCCAGAGCAACTAAATAGCCTGGAACCCATGGAAGTGGATAATTTAGCTCCAGACCAGGGAGCTGAGGCCATACCACAAGAGGAAGAAATGGACATTGGTGAACAGGCAGGTATTTCCAGACCCTGAAGCTATGGAAATAGGAGTTACCTGTAAGGTCCATTGAGCTCTACAACTGTGTTTGTTTTGTGGGAAGTTTTTTTTATAGCTATCTACTGCGCTGAACTGAACTGTTTTGAATGCTATCTTGGATGTTTGTATGGACAATTACCAAGGCTTGTGTTACAGCCTGCAGCTTAGTGAGAGAGGTTTTTTTTTGTTTGTTTCCTTTTTGCTCACAGAACTGCTGAGGCCCAATGCTTTCCCAGTTTGTTCTGCTGGGGAAATGTTTTGTTTTATTTTGAACTGCATGTTTTTTGTTTGAGCGCAGTAAAGACCAGGAACTGAGAACTGTACTAATGAGGGAGAAGTTTGTCAAGACCTCGGGTGGAACTATTTGGATGTTTGAATATTATTGAAGAAAAACTTGGCAGTTCTCCTGCCCCAGCTCAGGAGCAGTGAGCTGAGGGCCTCCTGAACTTTTTCTTTTTTGCATTTGTGTGTTTGGTTAAAATAATGCAGTGAAAGTTATTACACTGTGCTCAGTGAATTTAGCTCTCTTTTGAGCAAGGCCCTATCCTAGGGTCGGAGTAAGGCCTAGGCCCAGGTGAGGCCTAGCTTTAGAAAGCTATGCTGCACTTGCTATAGCATAGGGACTTTGTATATCCTGATCTGCTGACCAGGATTTTCGCTTTGAGCTTTTTTTCCTTTTTATTTCTTGTTTGCCATTCTGATTTTGTTTTGTGGAATAAAGAACCCTGGATACAATATAACTAAATACCTGGTTTTCCTTGTGACTGTTTTATCTGATATTTGGCCTATAGGGACTGTCTCCAGTTTGAGCAGCACGCCAGCGCAATTTACCTGTGGTCCACCCAGGGCACTATTTGCCCAGTCCAGGGCCCGGTGGCCACAGTTCTCATTTTCATTTAAGGGACAATGTTCTTAAGTGTATGTGATCTTTTCAAAGAATGTACTTGCTTTGTATTATAATGATGATGATTTTAAAAACCCAAAACTTACATACTGCTAAATTCTAAATTTAGGTCAAGGCTGTTTATCTTTATCTCTCTTTGGCATTTACAATACCATCTATCAGTGCTGCAACTATAAAGTTGTTTAGAGACTAAAATATAGTCATAAAAGAATTCCAGTTTATCAGATAGTCATGCAGAAATACTAATAACACACAAAAATGTACAATCCTTGTCATCAACAGCAGATGAATCCAGAGACAAGTGGGTTGTGTCCATCTACCAGCAGGAGGAGATAGAGAGCACCAAAGCTGAGCTCTGTCATAGGGTGGAATACTCACTGATAATTCTGTATTCTTTATCTCTGCATGTGGATGGATGGTCTCTCTCCTACAGCTGGTTTTATCTGTATGATAAGTGGCCTGCATGCAGTAGCTTAGTCTGACTCTGCTAGGTTTGCTTATGCTCCTGTTTTGGCCATGCTAACTTAGCTGAGCAAGGGAATTAGGCCTCCTGGGTGCCTACCTAGGTATTATTGGTGATGCCAATTCCCTACCCACCCCCTGGACTCCATATGGTATTTGCACTGCACTCCAACTCCCTCCTTACTTTAAAAAAAAAAAAAAAAGTGAACTGTGAACAAGCAAACCCAGAGGGAGTGCAGTGGTCTGTGGGCATTCACAGGAATCAAAGCAGCAACATATGGATGTGGTTTAACTCTAAGATTGTGAGTATGTTTTCTTTGCTATGCTCTACCATCTGTTTTTTGCTTCCTTTCTGCAGTTGGGACCAGAGGGGAGTATCTCTTATCCCTTAGGTCATGGCGAGACTCCAGTCCCTTCGTTTTTTTAGGATTTGACTGCTTGTCCTGCTCACTTGACATTAAACAAAGGGAGATGATCATGGAGCTTGTACTGATCTGGAGGTAAGGTGTGTGATTAAGGCGCTTTGAAGTGGCTTTCACAGTAGTGTGTTCAGGGAGAGGAGCCTCCTTTCAGGGAGCCTTCATTTTGTTCTCCCTTTCATTGGTATCCGGACTGTTTCTAGGCCGACATCTTTCTACCTTATACCTTTCTTCTCTACCATGGCCCAGGTTAAGGCTGGTGGTTATAACGCTCACAGACATTAACTTCCCATGGGATAGCAGCTTCCTGTCAAAAGCTGGAATGCTATGCTTTATTTTTGGGGCTGCAGGTGAAATCAGCCCTTCAGCTGGGCTTATCGCAGCTCAAAGTTTCTCGGTTTTCTGAAAAATTTGGGGGGTGATCACGGTCACAGACCTGGTTACTTTGGCTCCCCAGAGAAGCTCAGTAGTCTAGCATACCTAAATGTTTCCTGAAACATTGCAAGCAACAAAAGAGGGTGTCTTAGTATTGTTTTCCATCTTGCTTAGTGACAATCCAGTAGTGTCCTTGGTTCAACAGAGATTATGTCTAAATGTTTCCATTTATGAGACTTTCTTTGATTATCCCTGTCAAGAGATAGACAGGACACTTGCATGCCCTTCTTAGCAGCTGCTGGGCACTGGCAGTATAATATACTCAGGCCCCGATTCTGCAAAATGCGCCTAATGGTACCAAAGTGGCGCCTACTATTTAGGCATCCTAATTAAGTAGTTAATGAGCGATTTAAGGGTCTTAACAAGCACTAATTGGGCGTCCTTAGAAGGTAGATGTGAGTTCCGAGGGGTGCCTATCTATTTGTAGGCATCCTCAACAAAAACTGGCGCATATGTCACATCTACCTATGTAGACATGAGCGTAACCTGGGCATGGTTAAGGTTAGGCATGAGATAGGTGCTATTTGGGCATCCATAGAGCGCAGAACTTGTAGGCGAATGAAAAGTTGATCTAAGTGCGGTTTTAGCTTCAGCTCAGTGTAATTTCAGCTTCGGCTGGACGCGACTTCCTATTGGCGAAACATAGGTGTCCTTTGGGCTTCTGAAATGATATTTTCTAAATAGAGTTCAGGAATATGTTTTTCCCTCCTAATACATTTAATAAGCCACCATATCAATAAGGCACATCAATACAAACATATCGCATGCAAAATATGCAGCATACCTGCTGGTCAGTTCTCTTTGCCACTCCCCTTCCCAGCTTCTAATCTTTTCACCCTCCCCCGATCAGCATTTTTTTCCAACCATCCAAGTCTACCTTTGGATTTGGTGGCGGTGGCAGTGATTCACAGAGTGACCCTGTTGACTCCAGCACTTCAGTGGAAACAGGAAGTTGTCAGAGAGGGCGGGCCACAGTGGAGAAAAGCACCAGGGTCAGCAGGGCCACTCTATGAATCACTCCAGCCATAAATCTAAAGGTACATGGGTGGGGGGAGGAGGGATGGAAAAAAAATAGGGAGGGGAGAGGGTAAAAAGATTAGATGCCCGGAAGGGGAGCAGCAGATAAAACTGACCAACAGGTATGTTGGCCAGCAGCAAGATGTCACTCCCTTAACAGTGCCAGATATTGGACTCGAGGGCAGTGGCGTACCAAGGAGTGGGCAAGGAGGGGAGCAGTCTGCTCTGGGTGCAGTCCATAAGGGGGTGCTCTGAGGGCCAGCGTGGTGATCTTCTGGCAGTAGAAGCATCCACAATTCGCTGCTCTGCCAGCGTCAGGCCTTCCTCTCTGCTGATGGAGGGGGAATGACAAAGAGAGAGAGAGAGAGAGAGAGAGAGAGAGAGGGGAGCGGGAGAGAAATGCTGCACCCAATTAGGGAGGGGGAGAGAAGGAAAAGGAAGACCATGGATGAGAAAGAAGAGGAAAAAGAGATAACATAGAAACATAGAGTATGACAGCAGAAGAGGGCCGGCTGCCCAACAAGTCTGCCCACTCAAGACCCCTCCCTCCCTGGATTACCCATCTTTTATGCATAACTCTGTAACACCCCCACCTATTTGTCCCATCGATTTTTGAAGTCGAGCACACTACTAGCCTTGACCACCTGGCGTGGAAGTTTATTCCATTGATCAAACACCCGCTCGGTGAAGAAGTACTTCCTGGTGTCACCATTAAATCTTCCCCTTAAGTTTTAGCGGATGCCCTCTTGTTGCAGTGGGACCCGTAAGAAAAAATATATCTTCCTCCACTTCAATGTGACCCGTGATGTATTTGAATGTCTCTATCATGTCCCCCCTTTCTCTGTGCTCCTCGAGAGAATATAAGCGCAATCTGATCAGACGTTCTTCATATGAGATATCCTTAAGTCCTGAGACCATCCTAGTGGCCATTCTCTGGATCGATTCCATTCTCTTCACATCCTTTTGATAATGTGGCCTCCAAAACTGGACACAGTACTCCAGGTGAGGTCTCACCATGGATCTGTACAACGATAGGGAAGGGAGGGAAGGGAGGGGAAGGAAGGAAGGAAAGAAGAAAGAAAGGAAAAAAGAAATAATATACCAGACCATAGAGGGGGAGGTAGAGATGCCAGGGCATTGGGGGTGGAAAGGGAAGGAGACATAGATGCCAGACCAAAGGACAGGAATGAGAGGAGATGCCAGATCATAGAGGGGAGGGTGGGATGGAAGGAAAGAAAAGGAGAAGAGAGAGATGCCAGGGCATAGGGGAGGCAAGGAAAGGAGATAGATATGCTAGACTGTTGGGTGTAATGGGAATGAAGGAAGTAAAGGAGAAGAGAATGATGCCAGAGATAGGGGATGGGGTGGAGACTGAGAGAGAAAAATAGAGAGGGGTGAAGCTGAAATGAATTAAGTACAAAGGAGAGAATGGGCACAGGATAGAAAGTTTATGGAAGGGACATAGAAAGAGGGAAGATGCCATATGGAAGAGAGAGAGAGAAGGAGGAGACAGTGGACGGAAGGAGCATAGAGAGAAGGCAGACAGTGGAAGGAAGGGGAAGAGAGAGAGAGGGTGGAAAGTGGATGGAAGGGGCAGAGTGAGGACAGATGCTATATGAAAAAAAGAGAGCAAAGAAATGATTAAAGCAGAAACAACAAAAGATAGAAAAAAGATATGTTATGTTGTTGCTTTAGAATAAAGTAGTATTATAGCTGTACTAGCTGATAACCCGGCGTTGCCCGGATATTTATTTATCCCAAAATGTCCAACCCCCTACATGTCCCACCCCCCTATGTCCCACATGTCCCACCCCCCACGTTACCCCCCCCCACATGTCCCATATGCCCCACCCCCATGTCCCAACCCCCTACCCTCTACATGTCCCAAAGGAATGTCCCTCTCTATGGGGCTGAACTTAGACTTAAACGGCATCGGGAGTGTCGGTATTCATCTCTGCGAGCCCGAAAACTATGGGTTGGACATTAATATCTGTCGCTTTTGATAATTTTAACATATCACCCCCTTCCCACCCCCACAGTATTTTACCCCGTCCCACCTGCACAATATTTTTCCCCAGATAGTAAGTCATATGTGTACCAAGTTTGGTTGAAATCTCTCCATGCGTTTCAGAGTTATGCTGAGTATTCATGTGTGAGCCCGAAAACACTATGGGGTAGATACTAAAATCTGTCATTTTCAATCATTTTTACATATCCCCCCCTTCCCACCCCCACAGTGTTTGTCCTCAGATAGTAAGTAATGTGTATGTCAAGTTTGGTTGAAATCTGTCCATGCATTGAAGAGTTATGCTGGAACATACATACATACACACACACACATATATTCAAATTATAATGTGAAATATTTGACAAAATGAATACAATACAACTAACGCAAAACTTGATTATAAACAACAATTTTAGTTTCACCTCCAGGAGCAAGAACATATAAATTCTTGGGTGAACCCACCCTTGAGCAAGCAACATAGAGTTGTGGGCCGCGAGACCCCCAGAACATATCACCCCAGGTAGTGAGGGATCTGCATACCAAGTTTCGTTCAAATCGGTCAAGCCGTTTGTGAATTACTGTGAGAATGGCAGCTTTTTACATTTTTTCCATTGACATGAATGGGTGAAATCTGATTTTCAGTTTGTAGCTCCGCCCACGTGTGCAGGTGGGCCGTGAGACCCCCAGAACATATCATCCCAGGTAGTGAGGGATCTGCATACCAAGTTTCGTCCAAATTGGTCACAGTGAGAATGGCAGCTTTTTACATTTTTTCCATTGACATGAATGGGTGAAATCTGATTTTCTGTTTGTAGCTCCGCCCACATGTGCAGGAGGGCTGCGAGACCCCCAGAACATATCACCCCAGGTAGTGAGGGACCTGCATACCAAGTTTCGTTCAAATCGGTCAAGCCGTTTGTGAATTACTGTGAGAATGGCAGCTTTTTACATTTTTTCCATTGACATGAATGGGTGAAATCTGATTTTCTGTTTGTAGCTCCGCCCACATGTGCAGGTGGGCCGCGAGACCCCCAGAACATATCATCCCAGGTAGTGAGGGATCTGCATACCAAGTTTCGTTCAAATCGGTCAAGCCATTTGTGAATTACTGTGAGAAAGGAAGCTTTTTACATTTTTTCCATTGACATGAATGGGTGAAATCCAATTTTCTGTTTGTAGCTCCGCCCACATGTGCAGGAGGGCCGCGAGACCCCCAGAACATATCACCCCAGGTAGTGAGGGATCTGTATACCAAGTTTCGTTCAAATCGGTCAAGCCGTTTGTGAATTACTGTGAGAATGGCAGCTTTTTACATTTTTTCCATTGACATGAATGGGTGAAATCTGATTTTCTGTTTGTAGCTCCGCCCATGTGTGCAGGTGGGCCGTGAGACCCCCAGAACATATCACCCCAGGTAGTGAGAGATCAGCATACCAAGTTTCGTTCAAATCGGTCAAGCCGTTTTTGAATTAGTGTGAGAATGGCAGCTTTTTACATTTTTTCCATTGACATGAATGGGTGAAATCTGATGTTCTGTTTGTAGCTCCGCCCATGCGTGCAGGTGGGCCGCGAGACCCCCAGAACATATCACCCCAGGTAGTTGGAATTACTGTGAGAATGGCAGTTGTTTACATTTTTTCCATTGACATGAATGGGTGAAATCTGATTTTCTGCCCATGTGTGCAGGTGGGCCGCGAGACCCCCAGAACATATCACCCCAGGTAGTGAGGGATCAGCATACCAAGTTTAGTTCAAATCGGTCCCACAGCTTTTTACATTTTTCCCATTGACTTGAATGGGTGAAATCTGAAGTTCTGTTTGTAGCTCCGCCCACATGTGCAGTTGGGCCGCGAGACCCCCAGAACATATCATCCCGGGTAGTGAGGGATCCGCATACCAAGTTTCGTTCAAATCGGGCAAGCCGGTTTTGCGGAGGCAGTTTTTACATTTTTTCCATTGACATGAATGGGTGAAATCTGATTTTCTGTTTGTAGCTCCGCCCACATGTGCAGGTGGGCCGTGAGACCCCCAGAACAAATCACCCCAGGTAGTGAGGGATCTGCATACCAAGTTTCGTTCAAATCGGGCAAGCCATTTTTGCGTTGGCAGCTGTTTTACATTTTTTCCATTGACATGAATGGGTGAAATCTGATTTTATGTTTGTAGCTCCGCCCACATGTGCAGGTGGGCCGTGAGACCCCCAGAACATATCACCCCAGGTAGTGAGGGATCGGCATACCAAGTTTCATTCAAATCGGGCAAGCCGTTTTTGCGTTGGCAGCTCTTTACTTTTTTTCCATTGACATGAATGGGTGAAATCCGATTATCTGTTTGTAGCTCCGCCCACGTGTGCAGGTGGGCCGCGAGACCCCCAGAACATATCATTCCGGGTAGTGAGGGATCTGCATACCAAGTTTCGTTCAAATCGGTCAAGCCGTTTTTGCGTGATCGTGGCACATACATACATACATCCGATTTTATATATATAGATTGATAAAAGTTTATAAATAGGAAATGGAAATAAGGCAATATTTTTTAATGGTCTATACCCCCTTCCTCAGATCAGGACAAGATACCTTAAGAGTAGTATACAGTACTGAACAGAAGATTTGGCCTCTGAAAGCTAATTGAAAAATTGATTAGTCCTATAAAATGGTATTTTCTTATTTCCCATTATTTGTTTTATTTCTGTTTGCTAATTTGTAAAGTGATGATTATTATTTCATTTTTTTCAAATTTACATCTGCAATCTTTATATTTTGCACAATATTAAAGGGTTTTATTTAGAATTTATTTGGAATTTATTATTTGAAATATGTTATCTTTGGAGAATATTAATTGCAGATGTCTTTGTACTGTATTCAGTACAAAATATGGAGCCCCTTTTCAGGTTTTGTATTTCACAATGTGCCTGGTAGTGGAGAGCATTGTGTTGCTATTGCTCAGATAACATGAACATCAGGATTTTTTTTTTTTTGGTATGGTGACTTCCAAACAGAAATTTTCTAGTTCTGATCCGCACATTGTGGGGAGATAGAATATCAGCTCTCATATAACTAATTTTACTATGGTGTGTTAAACTGAGCTTTTATTTTGCTTTCTTTCTCATTTTGCTCCATGTTGTTTGAGCATCATATACACTTTCCCCTCCCCATTCACGGTTCCTGCACTCGCGGTTTCATATAATCACAATTTTTTCTGGGGAGGGGGAAAATAAAAAAACAGTCTTAATGTAAAAAAAGTCGATCTTTTTTTCCTCCCTGCTGCCTTCCCGGCCTTACCTGGTGTCTAGATGGCTTTCGGGGCAGGAGCGATCTTCCTACGCTCCTGCCCCATGCAGATCACCTGAGGAAATGGCTGCTGGGAGTTCCCGTAGTCTCTCGCACTGTGCCAATGGCTTTATTGTCTTGTCCGCTATTACCCCCAAGTCCTTTTCTAGGGTACTTTCACCCATTACCAGCCCTCCCATCGTATAGCTGTACTTCGGGTTTCTGTTTCCTACATGCAAGACTTTACATTTCTCTGCATTAAATTTCATCTGCCATCTCGTCACCCACTCTCCTAGTTTGTTCAGATCCCTTTGTAAATCTTCACAGTCCTCTTTAGTACTAACTCCACTAAATAGTTTGTTGTTGTCTGCAAATTTTATTACTTTGCACTTCGTCCCTGTTTCTAGATCATTTATAAATACATTAAATAGCAGTGGTCCGAGTACCGACCCCTGTGGAACACCACTTTTGACCCTCCTTCAGTCAGAGTAGTGGCCCTTCACTCCTACCCTTTGCTTCCTACCTGCCAACCAATTTTTGATCCATCTATGTACGTCTCCTTCCACCCCATGGTTCTTCAGTTTTTGTAGTAGGCGTTCATGGGGTACCTTGTCAAAGGCTTTTTGGAAATCTAAGTATACGATGTCTATGGGGTCCCCTTTGTCCATCCGTTTGTTAATTCCTTCAAAGAAGTGCAATAAGTTTGTTAGGCATGATCTTCCCTTGCAGAAGCCATGTTGGCTTGTTTTCATCAGTTTATTTCTTTCTAGATGCTCATTGATGCTGTCTTTTATCAGCGCTTCCGCCATCTTTCCCGGAATCGAAGTCAAACTTACCAGTCTGTAGTTCCCCGGGTAACCTCTTGATCCTTTTTTAAAGATGGGTGTAACATTTGCTAACTTCCAATCCTCCGGGATCATGCCTGTTTTCAGGGATAGATTACAAACCTGCTGTAGTAGTTCCGCTATTTCCTCCTTTAGTTCTTTCAATACCCTAGGGTGGATTCCATCCGGGCCCGGAGATTTGTCAGTTTTTAATCTATCTATCTGCTTGTGTACATCTTCAAGGCTTACCTCCATGGTTTTAATTTTTCTTCTTGATCTCCTTTGAAGATTTTTCAGGTTGGATGTGCCCTCTTTTGTAAATACTGGTGAAAAGAATATGTTTAGTCTATCCACCACTTCTTTTTCCTCCTTCACTACTCCTTTACTTTCATTAAGCTGTGATAAAAAGTGGCCTTAGCACACCCTTATATGAGGCTTTACCATGTGCTAAGGCCATTTTTAACACAGCCAGAAAATGACCAATTTTCCTATTAAAAAAAAAAAAATTAATACTATGCACTAATTTTGCCATTAAACAAATTATCACGTGAGCACTTACTAACAACGATTTTGTAGACAGTAAGGGCTCCCGCACTAATCTTATGCTAATAAGTGCATGGAAATGTAGATGCATTGATTAGTGCAAAAATGCCTACTCTCTAACCCAGACATGCCCCTTCCAGAAAAATAAAATATATTTTTTACTGTTTGATTGTATATGTAGATCCAAAAATTGTCACTGAATGCTTGAACCCATCCGGTGGTAAGCCATTTTAATCTCTGGTAAGCGTACCCTAGTGCTTACTGAAGCATAGTAAAATGAACCTTATATATTTAGAAGTGAATTTTTTAAAAAATCAGTTTCATTATGTAAATGTGTAAATGAAAGGAAAATGAGGCTACAAAGAAGTTTGAATTTAATAGTGAAAGTACATCAAAGCCATATTTAAAGATACATGTAGTTACATCCTGAACATAAAAGTAACACTAGCCCTAAAACATATATGGAAGGTTCAATCATGTTAAGATTAAGGAAATATTTGTTAGATAAGTTATGGAATAATAGAGGAGAGACCATCTTACCTGCTTCTCAACAAGTGAAACAATCAAAAAAGTTTAAATAAATCAAATTTACTTGCATGTAAATTACTATATGTATCAGATCTCTGAGCTTCTGTTGCTTGTGTCCTGACATTTGAGGGTTTTCACTGGTGAATAAATGCTGCTGCTATTTGGATTTCTACCAGGTACTTGTGAGGTGAATTGGCTACTGTTGGAAACAGGCTATTGGCTAGATGCACCATTGATCTGACCCAGTACAACTATCCTTATATTCTCTGTTCTATCTTGACTATGTAAACAACCTTGAAGCCTTTTTAGGCCATTTGGTAGTATATCAAGCTTAAAAACAACAAAAATGGTTCCCTCTTCCTGCAATCTCTAGTTAATCCAACTCCATTTTAAGTATTAAGGAGACAAGAGGTCCTAGGGATTGCTCCTGCCCCATTGCAAGTAAAATAGTAACCTGGCCCAGATCTAGTGGGGCAGAAGCCAGTTGGCATCACTTATGTCCCTTTCAAAAGCAACTGTGGAGTAAATCAGTTCCAGAAGGAGAAGGGAGGACATGGGGAAGGATGGAAGGTGAAGAGTCAGTGGGTAGCCCTTGTTTTCATTATTTCTAAAAGGAAAAGGAAAAATAAATTTAAGAGGGTAGTGGGTGTTTTAGTTTATTTGACAATGAAATAAAATGAAGCACACTTTCTCAACCAAATGCATGTCTTTGGACCACACTTCCATTTCAAAGTGGATAGCTTGGAAACTGCTTCCCTTGTGACAGTTTCTATTTGGTAAAAATCTAAATATTTCACACTATTTGCCTCCAGAACCTGCAAATAATACGATTAAATCCAACCTGCAATGCTTGCTTGGCTGTTTTTGTCAAGCATGTTAGGCACTAGCTCTAACAAAAGAAAAATGTTTGTAATTTATTATGCTGTAGCTCAACCGTACTTTGATTATGCAAACTCAGTCTAGTGAGAGATGCGGAAATCAAGAAATCTTAGAGAGATTTCAAGCATTACAATAAAGGAGGGAGCATTAGACTTGGAAATGAAGTAAAATTCAAAACCAACAGAAACCCTGCTTAGAAGCAACTAAAAAGTAAGGCAAAATTAGATCCATAAATATTGCTGAATGATTTTGTCCCAGACCCCTGTTACTGGAAAAGATTCAGCTGATCTCCAATGTCCACTCCCAGCAGGCTTATAGAGCAGAAGTAGAATCACTGACCCTTAATATTACAGTATAAAAGTTATGGTATAAGATCACTTATGCATGCAAGTATAGTTAGGACACTATAGTCCATCTATTGAACACCGTCAAACACCATTGCACAAGTAACACACTTTAGCCTGTTATAAACAGAATTCCAACTCAGTTTATAATTCACCACTATAGAAACATGTGCAAAGCCACCTCTGCATATTGGGTTGATGGTGATGTCCTTACAATGAATTTTGTAATGGTAGATTTGCATTTTATTCAATAAGCACTGAGAAAATAGCATTATCCAATTGAAGTATTGACCCATGAAATTAGGTACCACATCTAAAAGTTATTTTCTGCTTCTTTTTTTTTTTTTTCTTTAACATTTAGCTTCAACTGAATAATCCTGGCATTATCAGCCACTTTATCAAGATTACATTGAGCTACATCCTTAAAGTGAGTTCTTTCAGGAAAAGTTTAGTAATGTGAAGAACCAGGGCTTATACTGAATATACTCATATTTAATAGCTAAAATGGGAGTCTTTTAACTAAGCTGCATTAGCAAATGGGCTTAGCACAACCTAACAAGGGACTTTCCTGAATGATAAGCCCATTTCTAGCATGGTTGCATAACAGACATTTTTAAACTGTATTTTTTTCTGGCCATGTATTAATGTTAGCATTAGCATGCGATCACTTACAAAAATTTACTCCAGAATATTTACTTCCTTCTATTTAGCCCTTTCCTTTACAAAGCGCCGGCCGTCATGGTAGCTACTCGGATGCTCATAGAATTTCTATAAGCATCTGATCTGTTACTGTGGCGGCTGACGCTAAAAATGCTAGTGTGGCTTTGTAAAGGAGAAGTAGGAGCACTAAGAACTCCCATGTTAAGGATGTGCGAACCAATTAGTGTGATGATAATGTTAGTGTGCTAGCTGAATAGTGCATACATGCCCTTTTTCTGCCCCTAATGCACCCATCCAAAAAAAGTTTTAAAAAAATAAAATACTGTGCTCTTAGCACATGCAAATGGCAAAACTAATGTATAACTCTTTTGAGTGACCTGCATTAGGCCACTTTTCCTTCATTAAGTATGCATTAGTGTTTAATGCAGCTTAATAAAAGGTCCCCTTAGGCCCTTATTTTAGTTGCCCTAGTCACAATCGATACATGTAAATACTGGCATTAACATGGGCACTCATACTCTTCCTCACACTACCACAATAAAACATTATACCAAGAAATGTGACTGATGGCAAAATATTATCCACAGCATTATTAACATAATAGAATAAAATTCTATTATGTTAATAATGTTGTGGATCTATGATGTTATTCTTTTTTGGCTTGGTTGCTGATTGTACCTCTCGTGATTGGTTCATTCAATAAAAATATATTCAAAAAAAAAAAAAAGAATAAAATTCACAAGTAACAACCATGAACCAAATTTTCAAGTCCAACCTCAGTTCCCTTCATATCCTCCTTCCCGAGTGGGAAACAGCCCTAACATAGAAACATGATGGCAGATAAAGGCCAAATGGCCCATTCAGTCTGCCCATCCACATCATACACTATCTCCTCCTCTTCCTAAGAGATCCCATGTGCCTATTTCATGCACAGTCTTTGTCTTCACAACCTCTACTGGGAGACTATTCCATGCATCTACCACCCATTCTGTAAAAATGCATTTCTTTAGATTACTCCTGAGTTGAAATTTTATATTCAAACTGGTTTTGAAGATTTCTGATGTTTGTTGACCATTTTTAAGAGTGTTGTTTTTTAACAATTGAACTATGCATGTTTATTTAACATTTTATGCTTGTTACTATGGAAACTGTATCGGTAATATGCAGTATATACATTTTAAAATAAATAAATAAATAAAATTACCTCTTAATAAGTTCATCCTATATCCTCTCATTCTGGAGCTTCTTTCAAATGAAAGAGACTTCACTCATGTACATATATGCCACATAAATATTTAAAAGTCTTTCTCTCCTCCCCGCCTTTTCTCCAAAGTATACATATTGAGATCTTTAAGTCTATTCCCATATGCCTTATAACAAAGACCACTGACAATTTTAGTACCCTTCCTCTGGTTCAATCTATCCTGTTTATATCTTATTGAAGGTGTGGTCTCCAGAATTGTACACAATATTCTAAATGATGTCTCACCAGAGTCTTACATAGGGACATCGATACCTTCTTTTTTTCTACTGCCCATGCCTCTCCCTATGCACCCTAGCATCGTTCTAGCTTTTGCTGTTGCCTTTTCAACCTGTTTAGCCACTTTAAGATCATCACATACTATCACACTCAAGTCCTGCTCCTCTTTTATGCACAAAAGTTCTTCAATCCCTAAACTGTACCATCCCCTTGTGTTTGTGCAGCCCAAATACATGACCTTGCATTTCTTAGCATTAAATTGTAGCTGCCAAATTTCAGACCATTCTTCAAGCTTTGTTAGGTCCTTCCTCATGTTATTCACACCACCAAGGGTGTCTACTTTATTACAGATTTTGGTATTATCCACAAAAGAGCATATCTTACCTGACAAGCCCTACCTGCTGAACAAGAACGTGCGCAGGTAGGGCTTGTCTCAGTTAGGGCGCTGGTCTTTGAACGGAGGGCTGCCGCATGAGTGGACTGCTGGGCATGATGGACCACTGGTCTGATCCAGCAGTGGCAATTATTATGTTCTTATGTTCACTTTAAAAAAAGTTAAAAAGAACAGGCCCAAGAACTGAACCTTGAGGAACACCATTGATCTCCATTGACCACTAGCCTTGGTTGCCTTTCACTGAACCATTTCCTGACCCTGTCTGTTACTTTGGGACTCATACCAAGGCTCTCGGTTTATTTATTAGACACCTGTGTCTAATTGCACTTAGCTAGATAGCTACAATCTAGCGGAAGCATGGTTCTATAAGAACTCTGTAGTTAGTCTGCATCTTACCACATGGTCCACTGTGTTGCTGAGCTCCAACTTTCACTTGCAACAATGAAGCAATGATCTGTATGACCCCACTTTTCCCTTCATAACTAATTTTTCTGACCATCTTTGCCTATATCTGTGTATCAAGGCTATGAGTAGATAAGCATGCTTTGGTATGCATGGACAGTAATCAGTCCCTGATGGTACGTCTGTTGGCCCAGAGATTGAGGAACTAAAGACATTTACAGTGGGACCTTGTACATCCTTTGCATACATGGAGACATAAATTGGAACACACTTGAGAGTAGAAATAGTGGAGAAGTTACCCTTGCCATTAATTCTGGGGAGAGACTGGAAAGGGATGAAGGATAGTGGGGATCACCATTCAAAGTGAAAACCTATCCTAGAGATAAGGCAGTCACTTTTCAGTTAGGGAATATATTCCCCTTCTCCAACCAGGAAGTGATAGATAACTCAGGGAAAGATAGGAAATCAAAGTCCACTAGACACAAGAAGTAGAAGACACTAGTTCCTTCAAAACAGGTAGAAGTCATAAAAGAGGACATCTTAGGTTTATGGTTTTATGATTTTTATTTATATCCTGCTTTATACAAAGCGGGTTCCACAAATAAAGTGGGTTAACTCAATCTGTTCCCCCAAGAGCAATGAAAAGACTCCTTTCTGTAGGTTTTGGGAAAGACTGACCCTCAGGAAGTATACCCTTACTAAGAAGTACATCATAATCTATTATATCAGGTCATAAAAAATGAAAGCGGTGAATGGGAAATATAGCAGGTTATGATTCCTACTGTATTTAGAAGATCTCTACTCACCATGTCCCATTCACATACATTGGCCGAGTTAGGGATATTAGATCATCTGATAGCAAGATTCTTCTGGCCAGGAATTCACAAAGCTATATGGGATCATTGTCATTACTGCCCAGAATGCCAGAAGGTATCGCAGAAGCTCTACTCATTTCATTGCCTATTATGCATAATCTATTGGAAAGAGTTGCTATGGACTGTTACAGCGCACAACTACAGAATATCAGTACATTTGTGTCATAGTTGATTATGCCACACGATATTCCTGGCACATTCCCTTAAAGAAAAACTTCTGTTTCCATAATTTCCCAGGAATTAGTGATAATATTTTGTCAGGTTGGATTTCCACATGAAGTACTGACTGACAGAGGGACAAACGTCCTATCTAAAACATTGGAAGGAATCTTCAAGATGTTTGGGATCAAGCATTTGAAGACCTCTGTCTACCATCCCCAGAGAGATGGGCTGGTTGAATGTATTGGGGAAAACATCTCTGATTGGATAAAAGCAGTTCCCTACCTCTTGTTCACATATTGAGAAGTGTCCCATGCCTCTTTAGGCTTTTCCCCATTGGAGATTTCACTACATCTAACACATCCTAGCAATGGGTTAGATATAGTAAGAGACACTTGGGTAGGACTGGGTGAAATCACCATCTCCACACCAAATTATATACAAACTTTAAGGGAAACCTTAACAAAGATTAGGACTCTGGCTGGGGTGAATTTGAAGAAAATCCAAATAACCCCATAATATTACTATGATAAAAACAACAACAACAACAACAATAACAAAAGAAAGGGAATTTGAAGCAGGCAACAAGGTCCTAATCCTGATACCCAGATATGGGGGAAGCCACTTTTTGCCCTAGATAAGTTGCATGGAATATTGCTACTATTTGGGTTTTTGCCAGTTACTTGTAACTTGGATTAGCCACCATGAAGATGGGATACTGGGCTGGATGGGCCATTGGTCTGACCCAGTAAGTTATTTTTAAGTTCTTATGTCCGCCAATAAACTGTTAGCCCAATGGAAAGGATATTGTTTCATCTCCAGGAAGCTGGGTCTGATGACATATGAAGTGACGCTGGAAAAAGGCAGAGTACAAATATATAATGCAAATCTGTTAAAAGCATGAATGGAGAGAGAAGGCTTGGTGACAGAAAAGGTAACTAAAGAAGTCAATTTAGGACCTGAAGTGGGAATTTTCTCGGAGGACTATCCTGTAATAATCAGAAAACACCTGACCCCAGACATTTAAGTGTGCAAGGGACATATAAATGTAGGTGTCTATAGAATCATACTCCTTCCTGATTTCTGGCAATGCAAGTGGACTAAGAAAACTTATAACAATTTTTTTAGGTACATCAGAAGCAGAAAACTTGTGAGGGAATCTGTGGGATTGATGGATGATCAAGGAGCAAAAGAGGTGCTCAGGGAGGATAAGGCCATAGTGGAGAGACTGAATGAATTATTTGCTTCAGTCTTTATGGAAGAAGATGTAAGAGATCTACCTGAACTGGAAATGGTTTTCAAGGATGATGATGCGGAGGAACTGAAAGAAATTTTGGTGAATCTGGAAGATGTACTAAGCCAAATTAACAAGTTAAAAAGTAATAAACTGGGGGGGTCATGTGATGCTGGAGACCTAATCGGACATGCCTCTCTGCAGCTCCGGGCCACTCCACTCTGAAACCTGCTTTTAAACCCATAAATCGGGGGGGGGGGGGGGTGCTCTGCACTTTTCCTTCATCTGAGGACAGTGGAATGAGCCTCTGCATTGGTTTTCTTGGGCGTTTTTCCTGGTTATGCCGACTAAAGTTCAGCGCGGAGCCAAGTCTAAACATACAGTGCCAGGAGCTAAAATGGCGGAGCAGCACGAGGTACTTATGTTTACTCTGCAAGATGCAGCCGTTCAGGAACTCATGCGTTCACTTACGCTAGTTATGGAAGACAAACTTACCAAAATCCAGTCTTTCATGGAGGAAATGAGGGAGCGCTTGGAATCCCAGACGAACCGTCTGCAACGCGCCGAGGATCGCATCGCTCAGCAGGAGGTCCACACGGATAGCTTTGAGGAGCGCCTCCGCACTCTGGAAACATCTACTTCCACCTTAAAAGAGCGAGCGGAGGACCAGGAGAATCGTGGTTGCAGGAATAACCTACGATTCATTGGAATCCCTGCTTCTGTATGTGATGTGGATCTCCGCACGCGGCTTGAGGCATAGCTGCCTGAGGTCTTTGATATACAGACCCCTCTGGCCCCGCTGTTGATTGAAAGGGCGCACTGTGTGGGGATCCGCAGCGAGAGTGAGCAGCGTCTGCGCTCCATCATTGCGCGTTTCCTCAATTTTGCTGTGAAGGAAAGGATCCTGTTCCTGTATCGCAAGGGGAAGGAGCTGCAATTCGAGGGCCATAAAATTCTTCTCTTTCAGGATTTCTCCCCGCACGTCTCTTATCAATGGCGTGCTATGGCACCTTTTTGCAACGAGCTTTTCAAACGCCACATCAAAGTTAATCTCCTGTATCCAGCTCGAGCCCGTATATTCTACAATAACAAAGTCACCTTCCTTGACACCCCACAGGCTATGGAGCAATTCATCCAAAAGCTCCCCCCTGTGATAGCACCTCCTCGGGTGGGTGACTGAGAGCTCCAGTCATAACTTTTTTTCTGGCTGTCCGCCCTTCTGAATTGGGCTGAATTGTTTTTTCTAGCCTAGCTGTTCCTGAAGCCCGGGGGCTTCGTTATTTTTCCTTTTGTACTGACTGCTTGTGGCTGGGAGTTCTTCTCCAGGACAGAGGAGCGTCTTTACTTTTGGAGCTTTTGTTCCTTGTTCACGATCTCCAGAGAACTGGAGGGGGTAAATTCTGCCACGAACCCCGGACAGCTGTATGCTATGGTTGTTTATTGTAGCGGGTGCTCCACTTGGGGGGCACCTGTTGTTGTTGCTTGTTATCCCTTATTGTATTCGTTATTGTATTCGATATTCTTCACCAATCCAGCTGTACATTTCTTTTACCTGCTGGTTTGCACTTTTAGTTTGTTTTAGTATTGTATTTGCCCATGCTTGCTCTGCTTCTCTCTTTTCTTTTCTTTTTTGGGTTTTCCTCCATTCTACACTTAACCTCCTTTGATGGTTTGGGGGTGGCCCGGAGCTGCCGTATCTATGCTGCTCTGTTGTATTGGGGTAGACTGTATGGTCTGGGGAGGGGGTGAGGGAGGTGGGAAGGAGGGGTAGGGGGGTTTGGATGTGTGAGTGTGTATGTATGATTGGTTGGGTTGTCTGTGTCTTCTTTGGGACATTAAGGTGTGGAAGTTTGAATTTTGTGTGGACGCGCTGGATGCCGGGGGGGCGGACTCCCTTTTTTGTGATATGGAGAGCGGGGGGATTTAGCTGGGACATCCCCTCTCTTCTTCTTTATAGATTTTGGTTCTTCCTGTTGTCTTTTACTTACTCTGTACACTATCCAGGCTAACTTGAATGTTAACTCCTTAAATGTTGATGGTTTCCATTCTCCTGTGAAACGTACCAAGATTCTAGCTTATCTGAAGAGGGAGCGATATGATATAGCTTTTTTCAGGAGACCCACCTGTCAGCCACTGAACATCTCAAACTCAGGAGGGATTGGGTGGGACAGGTGGGTTTCTCTGCCTACTCTTCCCGGAAACGTGGGGTAGCAATCTTGATTCATAAAAACATTCCCTTCAGCATCCATAAGGAAATTAAGGATCCAGAGGGTCGTTACCTATTTCTGATTGGAGACCTGTGGGGTTCCCCTCTGGTGCTGGGTACTGTCTATGCCCTGAACATCTATTCTCATGATTTTTTTCTCCTCCCTGGTGGGGATCTTGGTGCCCTACTCCTCCCATCAGTTGATCATTGGGGGAGATTTTAATGTGGTGGCGGAGCCCCTTTTGGATTGTAAGCCTGCTAAAACAGCGACTAGAGGCCACTATGACAGAGGGATACCCTTTCTTCTTCACGAATTGGGATTGTTGGATGCCTTGAATCCGGATGATAGCGATTTCTCTTTCTATTCCCACCCTCATAATGTATACACTAGAATTGATTATATACTCGTTTCTGAAGGCTTGTTTACAAAATTGACTCATGCGGTTATGGTCGCCCCCTTGGTATCAGATCATGCTCTTCTAGGCACCACTTTTCAGTTTTCTCCTGCTTCTCCTAGTCGACTCTGGCGGATGTCTCCCCACTTATACTCGGACTCTAATTTTCGGACCTATCTGGGACAGAGATGGGAGGATTTCCTCCAAACCAATAGAGCGGGGGACGTGAGCCCGGTTACATATTGGGAGGCCGCTAAGGCTGTTTTGAGGGGTCACGTGCTGGCCTATTCCGTCGCTGCAAGAAAAAACGTGATGGGGAATTGTTGACCCTGACCGCTGAGTTGCAACGCCTACGGCGTTCACATATCTTGACTCTCACACGAGCCTTGAGGGATCGGCTTCAGGTTGTTAAACATCAGATCATCACTATCCTCACTCAGCGGGCTTCCCGAAATATATATTATTAGAAATACAAACTGCATGCTTGGGGAAATAAAACTGGTCGTTTACTTGCCAATTTGATACGACCCCCTAGAGCCCGGCACGTCATCACCCACATCAGGGATAGAGCGGGGTGAGTAAATACTCAGCAGCAGGCGATAACGACCCAATTTATTCAATTTTAACAACACTTATATGCCGAACAGTCACCTGATGACCAGGCTCGGGATGCCTTTTTCCGCAATTTGTCCTTACCCAGGATCTCTGATCAGCAGAGGAGTCTGCTTAACCAACCGATTAGTGGGGAGGAGTTACAGTCGGCTATTCGTAAACTCAAGCTAGCTAAGACTCCTGGACCGGATGGATTTGGCCCAGAGTTTTATAAGCTTCTGCCATCTTCTGCATTATGCTCTCTACAGGCTTATTTCACGGGGCTCCGGATGGAAACACCTCCCGGTAATACTCATAATAGCGCTCACATTATTATTTTGCCGAAGCCGGGGAGACCTGCGGAACAACTGGGTTCTTACCGGCCTATTTCACTCCTGAATCAGGATGTTAAAATCCTAGCTGGAATTCTTGCGACACGCCTTAACACGATTCTTCCAGATTTGATCCATGAGGACCGGGTTGGCTTTGTCCCCAGCAGGCATGCTTCCATGAACTTACTTAAAGTGCTCACAGTCTTACAATTTCCCTATCACGCCTCTGACAGAGCTTTGATAACCAGTTTAGATGTAGAAAAAGCATTCGATATGGTTTCCTGGTGACACCTCTTCTGGATTCTTGAACAATACGGCATTTCGGGAGACTTTGTCGCCTGGGTGAGTGCTTTGTACACTCGCCCTACGCCACAGTTGTTGATTAATGGAGGGATCTTGGCACCTTTCCCTCTGGGGCGTGGCACCCGGCAGGGATGCCCCTTATCTCCCCTGCTTTTCCTTCTTTCTCTTGAGCCCCTGGCTATCCGAATCCGCCAGGACCAGACTCTCCAGGGCTTGGGCATAGGGAGGCATGATTTTCGTATCAGTATGTTCGCAGACGATATGCTGCTTTACGTCAAGCATGCTGACGTCAATCTTCCCCGCTTGATGCATATTATTAACTTGTTTGGCCTATTTACCAGCTTAAAAATTAATTATGACAAAACCAAAGCGCTCCTTTTGCATGACTCCCCAGGGGATAATTGGTTTGAACGGCTGGGAGTGGGCATTGCACATGGGAAACTGAAATACTTGTGGATCCTTTTATATAGGAACCCGAAACAGATTTATGAGGCCAATATTTCTGCAGCTATCGGTCGGATTAACTCCCTTTGCCACAAATGGAGATCCTTCCCCTTATCACTGATGGGACGGGTGGCCCTGGTGAAGATGGTTCTCTTCCCCAAACTTTTGTATGCTGTACAGTCAATCCCCTTTTGTCGGGAGGATGAGCGACACTATAACTTTATTGTCCGCAAGTTTATCTGGAATGCTAAACAGGCGCGTATTGGATTTGCTAAACTATCCCAAGCTAAATCGCAGGGGGGGGCTCGGCCTTCCGGATATCCGACTTTACAATGTTGCCTCTCTCTTCCACTGGATTCAAGAACATTTGACCTTACACAGGCGCTATTCCCCACCGGATCTTTTAGCTTCTTGTTGTTCCCCTTTGTCCTTCGTTTCATTCATACAAGGGATCCCGGGTTCACGAGTCCCTCTTAAGTACCACACTATTGATTTTTCTTCATGCTTTTCATAGGGCTTGGGCTTGGTGGAGAGGGCTCCAAAACAAAGTGCATCACCCGTCCCCCTTCTTGTCTTTGATTGGTAATCCCGATTTCCTGCCTGATGAGCATGATACAACCATACAAGCTTTGCTGCATGTGGGGGGTGGGCAGTTCCCCCCCCTTCTCATTGCTATGCACCCATTGGGGGCTTCCCTCTACACATACTTACCTCTACCTCCAAATTAAACATTATTATAATTCTTTTGCTGCTGTTCCTGATGACACCTGGGATTGTGGCACTCTGGATGAGAGAGCTCTTACCATACCACCCCATAAGAACAAGACTGCTACTTGGTATACAGAGGGTTGAGATTGTCAGGGGACACAATGTCTTCAACCCATAGTGTCTGACTGGTCCCGGGACTTAGGCACATTTTTTCCAGAATATCTACTTGTTTATTAAAAACGTTTCTTTACAGGAAACCCAATTTCGTATATTACATCGAGCCTATCTCACCAGATCTAGAGGTTTCATCATAGGGTTGTGGCCTGATGATTTGTGTGTTAAATGTCATCTCTTCCCAGGGACCTATCTGCACTCCTTCTTTCTTTGCCAGGAGCTCTCTTTCTGGGAACCAGTCCGTCACTGCCTAGATGCTGTACTCGGTTGTACTTTACAATGGAACCCGCCAGCTTTGCTGTTGGGCGATGTGCAGGACTTGTCACAACAATATCTCAGCATGTCTTCTCAGAAATTTGTCCTGCATGCAATTTTGGTGGGGAAGAAACTTATTCTGCAACATTGGGCCTCCCCGGAGGTGCCCTCTTTTCCAGTGTGGTTGACTCGCATGAGAACTCTAGCACTATATGAGCTGCAGACTTATTCTGCGCATTCACAGGATCATTGGAAAGACTACTGTGCATTTTGGGAAAAATTTTTGCTGTCTTATACTGTATCCTTACCCTAGATGCTGTTTACGCTTTTTCCATGTTTACTTAATTCGCTTCCTGCTTCTTATCTTATTCTTATCTCATTTTTGGACTCTTCTGCCCACTGCTGCCCTGTCTAGTGTCTAGCAGTCTGTATGTTGAGTGTGAGTATGTGTGTGTGTGGGGGTGTGTTGTTGGTTGTTTGTTGAGAGGTGTGTGCTGGTATGATTGTGGGGTGCCTGGTTGGGTTTTCACCTTAGCACGAGGGGTGTTTCGACTTCCCTCATAAACCACTGGGCATTTGGGATGACGACATTCTTCCATCTATTACGTCCGTTCCCTTTATACTGTGTGTACTTAATGTTTTGGTACTTGCTCTATATTCATGATGTTTCTGTAACACATATGCTCTTTGTTATTCTTGTTCGTTGTCTCATTTTGCTCAATAAACATGATTATACAAAAAAAAAGAAGTAATAAATCACCTGGACCGGATGGTATATATCCCAGGGTAAAAGAACTCAAACATGAAATTACTGACCTGCTGTTAGTGATCTGTAACCTATTGCTAAAGTCATCTGTACTACTTGAAGATTGGAGGGTAGCCAATGTTATGCCAATTTTTAAAAAGGGTTCAAGGGGAGATCCAGGAAATTATAGACCAGTAAGCCTGACTTCAGTGCCAGGAAAAATGGAAACAATTATAAAATATAAAATTGTGGAACACATAGACAAACATGATTTAATGAGATAGAGTCAGAATGGGTTCAGCTAAGGGAGATGTTGCCTCACTAATTTGTTTGACTTCTTTGAAGGTGTGAATAAATATGCAGATAAAGGTGAGCAAGTTGATGTAGTCAAGTATATCTAGATTTTCAGAACGCTTTTGATAAAGTTCCTCATGAAAGGCTCCTGAGAAAATTAAAGTGTCATGGGATAGGTGGCAAAGTTCAATTGTGGATTAGGAATTGGTTATCTGACAGAAAAGTTTCAAATTTTATTAAAATTTTGATGTATCGCAGTATCATAAATTCACAGTGATTTACAATTAAAATGGGGTTCAAAGAATTAAACAGAACAAAAACATAGACAATGTAAACTTACACATGAGGGAAGTAGGAAGAACTACAATAAGCATAGTAAAGAAAACATAAAAGGCAAAAACAGTAGGATAAAAGCTTTAAAAAGATTAAAAGAAGATTAAAAGTGCCGTAAATTCTCAAGGGTAAGGTTAAATGGGCATTTTTCTCAGTGGAGGAGAGTATACAATGGAGTGCTGCAGTGGTCTGTACTGGGACCAGTGCTATTTAATTTATTTATAAATGATCTGGAATTGGAACGACAAGTGAGATGATTAAATTTGTAGATGACACTTAACTGTTCAAAGTTGTTAAGATGCATGCGGATTATGAAAATTGCAGGCAGAACTTAGGAAATTGAAATACTGGGCATCCAAGTGAAGATGAAATTTAATGTGGACAAATGCAAAATGACGTACATTGGGAAGAATAACCCGAATCACAGTTACCAGATGCTGGGGACTACCTTGGGGGTTAGCACCCAAGAAAAGGATCTGGGTATTGTCGTAGACAATACGATGAAACCTTCCGCCCAATGTGCGACGGCCAAAAAAGCAAACAGGATGCTAGGAATTATTTAAAAAGGGATAGTTAATAAGACTAAGAATGTTATAATGTCCCTGTATTGCTCCATGGTACAACCTCATCTGGTCTCCTTATCTCAAGAAAGATATAGTATCCAAACAATACAAACCAGGGCTCTAACCTACTAAAATGGCTTCTGCTTCTGTTTACTATACAATATCAGTAAGAAGCCTTTTGTGCAATTTCTGATAAATTTATTGTCAATCAGTTTTTCAAGCTTTTTAAATTACATACATTTATAAATACCATTTATATAACCACACTGTGCACATAAATAAATTCACATATTCCTTATAAAACTCAAAGGAGAAATTCAAGAAAAAAGATCCCCAATGAGATAGAAAACCCGGAGCGGATTTAAGTTCTTTCAACCACTGCTCCTTTCACTTTACCACTACCAGTTCCCTAATGTTTCAATATTATATACTGTATGTTGCGTCAATGATAAAATTTCCAATGATTTTAGCTGCAATTGATGTCCTGGTTCTCCACCACTCCAATCCTTAATGAAAATTTTTCTTCAGCCAGCTCGACACCGCACTATGGGCTCCTTTTACTAAGTTGCACTACTGTTTTTAGTGCACATAGGAAATTACCGTGCTACACTGTGCGCTACGCTTCTAGAACTAATGCCAGCTCAATGCTAGCGTTAAGGAATAGCGCGTGGGGCAATGTAGCGTGCGCTATTCCACGTGTTAAAGCCCTAGCCCACCTTAGTAAAAGGAGCCCTATGGTGACACCGCACTCTGTTTCGCTGAACCAGCATCTTCAGGTTTTCATTGCAACTGCTTCGGGTTTTCATTGCACTAATCCATATGGAGCCATATGGGAAGTTGATATGGAGGCTTTGATAGAGAATGACATGAGGAAAAAATTTGTTCCCGTCACTTGAACTCATCCCCGTCCCGTCCCCGTGAGCTCAGTCCCCATCACCATCCCATCCCCACGAGCTCCCGTCACCTTCCCGTGCCTGTGAGTTTGGTCCCTGCCCCGTCCCTACAAACCATCTGATCCCATCCACATAAGCCTCAAATAGTTTTATACTGAACTTATTTTATTAAAGTATAAAAAGAAACAAGATTATGTACAATTCTCATTTTATAAATTAAAGTTCTGGCTGCTGAACTAGAGAAAGAGATGTTGAGCTGGCAGGGCTTTGTTTATAAATGTTTATCAACACATCTAATACAGTATACTACTTTATCCTAAAACAAAAAAAAAGAAAAGAAATATAATTTTTTTTCCTACCTTTGTTGTCTGATTTCTGCTTTCCTCATCTTCTCTTCATTCAATTCTGCCTTCTCTCTCCCTTCCATCTCTCCCTCCACCTCAGCAATAGCATCTCTTCTGGAATGCAGGGTCCTGCATTTGGATTGCAGTGTAAGGAGTGACATACTTTTGTTCATGAAAGAGGAGTGTCACTAATTTGGCTAAGGATTTGTTCTATTATGATTATTTAATTAAAGAATTTGATGACCCCCTGATGCAGGAATTTGCCTACCACCTTGGCTGTTGGTGTTTGTTCTTTCGGTTCTGCAGAGACCCAACAGGTAGAAAATGTGATGCCAAAAGCTAGAAGGATGTTTAGTTACATAGTGAGAGGAATGGCCAGCAGGAAAAGAAGGTGATAATGTCTCCATATTAGTCTCTGGTGAGACTTCATGCAGCACTATGGCCCGGATGCACTAAACTCAAAGGGGCTCATAATCAAAACAAAAATACGTCAAAAAACTGGCCTAAATCGGCACTTGGACGATCAGTAAGTCAAGTCGTCCAAGGACAATAATCAAACTGGATTTTAGACGTATCTAAAAATGACTTAGGCCTTTTCAGTGTTGCTGTATGACCAGAGCTAAAAGGGGCGTTTTAGGAGGAGTGGTGAAGGCGGGATGTGGGATGATCTAAACTTAGTCGTACTGCAAGTATAACCGAAAGTTTAACGAGGCTGCCTGGATGGAACTTGTATGTTGTGACTTAGACCATGTAAAACCAGGTCTAAGTGCCAAAAAGGTATCCAAAGTGACCAGATAAGCACTGCAGATACAAAGTACAGACCCACACACTGACCCCCCCCCCCACACCACCATAAAAATCAGAATAAAAACATACATACCTGCCTCCAGAACATCAGCACCAGGCATAGCAAAGCCTAGTAGAGCAGCACAGAGGTGGCTTAAGTAGTGGAGGGGGGGGGGGGCTAGTGAACCATAGAGAGGAGGACCCAGACCCATAAGCCACTCTAACCACTGCATTTATGGTGGAACATATGCACCCCTCAAACCCCCCAAACCCTACTGTATTGCCACCTGCAGCCATGAGGACTATTGGGGTGGTAGACAAAGTAGATCTAGTAGGTTTTGGGGGGCTCATCATGATCTATAAGGGAGTTATGGTGAGATGTATATATGGCACCCTTTTTGTGAAGTTTGCAGCAGTGTCCTGTAAGGTGCCCCATTACTCTGTTGCCATGTCTAGGTGTCCAGTTTATTACTTTGCTGGCCCCTCCCATGTCTAAAATGTCCTTTTCTAGGCGTTTTTGACTTGGATGAATTTTTGGGCGAGAATGGGGTATAAAGATAGATGACTTAGCGGTCTGGGTGATCAAACAGCTGGACGTACAGTTAGACGACTCTTGGAAAAAAGCAAAATATTTTGAACGTATTTTTCGAGAATGGACTTTAGACAATGCCGACTTTGGGCAACTAGCGACTTAGACCCAAAATGGACTTAGATGTTTCTTTCGATTATGCCCCTCAAATTGTGCTTAATGATCGTTGCACACAATGGTTCACCACAGGCTTTTCCATGCATTTTTTGCAACCTTCGACTCTGCTATGCAAACAAGCTCATTAGTATTAAAACAAGGTCATTAATATTAAAATGAGCACTCCAACCAATGCCCTAACATCACTTAGGGATTCACAAAGTCTAGTGTTGACTTCTAATGACCCCAAATTACTGAAAGGTCTGCCTTATACTCATATGTTAAAGGTGTGTTTTATGCGTGCCAATCTTGTCTTAGTTCCGGGGAAGATGGCCGAATCATTGATCAAGAACAGTATCAGTGAGCACATAGAAAAAAATAAGCTGATGAGAACAAGCCAGCATGGTTTCTGTACTGGAAGATCCTGCCAAACAAACCTACTGCACTTCTTCGAGGGGATAAGCGGACATTTGGACAAAGGTGACCCCAAAGATATAGTATACCTAGACTTCCAGAAAGCCTTTGACAAGGTACCTCATGAGCGCCTTCTAAGGAAACTGTGGAACCACGGGGTGGAAGAGGACATACACAGATGGATCAAAAACTGGTTGGCAAACAGGAAACAGAGGGTAGGAGTAAAGGGACACTATTCTGACTGGAAAGGGGTCACAAGTGGCGTCCCACAAGGGTCAGTGCTGGGACCGCTGCTATTCAATATATTTATTAATGACTTGGAAACAGGGACAAAGTGTGAAGTTATAAAATTTGCGGATGACACAAAACTCTCCGGTAAGGTTAGATCTGTAGAGGAATGTAAAAAACTCCAAAGGGATCTGGACAAACTGAGTGAGTGGGCAGATAAATGGCAGATGAGTTTTAATGTGGAGAAATGTAAAGTTATGCACATAGGGAAAGGGAACCTGATGTACAACTACATGATGGGGGGGGATGACATTGGGAAAAGGCAACCTAGAAAAGGACTTGGGGGTTTTGGTGGATAAAACAATGAAACCGGCAGCACAATGCGCAGCGGCCTCAAAAAAGGTGAACAGAATGTTGGGCATTATCAAAAAAGGTATCACTACCAGAACCAAGGAAGTTATCCTCCCGCTGTACAGGGCAATGGTGTGACCGCATCTGGAGTACTGCGTCCAGTACTGGTCGCCGTACCTAAAGAAAGATATGGCGATACTCGAGAGGGTCCAGAGAAGAGCGACAAAAATGATAAAGGGCATGGAAAACCTCTCGTATGCTGAGAGGCTGGAGAAGTTGGGGCTCTTTTCCCTGGAAAAGAGGAGACTTAGAGGGGATATGATAGAAACTTATAAGATCATGAAGGGTATAGTGAAGGTAGAGAGAGACAGATTCTTCAGACTGGCGGGGGCAACAAGAACTAGAGGACACTCAAAAAAATTGAAGGGAGATAGGTTTAGAACAAATGCTAGGAAGTTCTTCTTCACCCAGTGGGTGGTGGACACCTGGAATGCGCTTCCAGAGGGGGTGGTTGAGCAGAGTACGGTTTTGGGTTTCAAAAAGGGATTGGATGAATTCCTGAAGGGTAAGGGAATCCAGGGGTACAATTAGAGGGTTACTATACAAGACAAAATGCTCTTGAGTAATAGATCACTACAGGTCATTAACCTGGGGGGCCGCCGCGGGAGCGGACTGCTGGGCATGATGGACCTATGGTCTGACTCGGCAGAGGCCATGCTTATGTGCTTATGTGCTTAGTCATGGACCCCCAGACCTCCCAAACCCTCCCTCCCCATGAAGATGAGCAGGAGGGAAGTCTACTCCCTCCTGCCTTGGAAACCCATACCCCCCATAATCCACCCATGAAGATCATCGGCTAACTATGCTACTATTCTTTTCTTATTGAACCCCTTAGTCCTTTTGTTTTTTCTCATATATGTTCTCTTTTCTGTATTTATTGTAGTTCTCCCCCTATCCTTTTTGTATTTATTACATTTATTTTGTCTCTTGTTCATCTGAGTATATTTCTGTTAATACTGTTGTTTTTAATTCTGTTTTTATTTTTGTTCTTACCCCTATTTTATTGCTGCAATACGCATGGAGGGGCAAACAGAGAAATACAGCCAAAATAAAACCTCTGTTCACAGACCTTTTCCAGGATATTCAGCTCTCCATTTCCTCTGACCAGCTTTCCTGTATAGCCCCACTTTCCTCCAACACCATTGGCTTTTGGGGAAGGAATTCGGTGGCCAAATTACCAGCCTGTTCCTCAGTCATTTCCCAGTCAGTGCTGAGGAACTGCTCAGCCCCGTCCTGCCTCTGCTCTACTGCCAAGCCTCGTTCTGCTCCTCCTCCTTCCTCCGGTCTGAGGTTCCTCCTCGTTCTGGCTTCCGTTCCCCTGCCTGCTTCCCCTGCTGCCCCCCTTTAGCTCATTAGAGAGTATCCGTTTAAGCTGAGGGAAGAAACCACTCCCATTTTGCTGCAGGGAAGAAAGTTTTCTTCCCTTGGCTTGAACTGTTCTCAAGGCACCCTGCTGTGCTGCCTTCTGCTTCACAGACTCTGCAAACCCATAAGGCCAATCTTTACTGTTTGACCTCAGGACATTATCAGAGCAGTCCCAGCTTTCTGGACCTGCTTCCCTTTCTCCCTCTGAGTCCACAGGATAGTCAGCTGACTTACTCCCCCGAGTTCTGACTTGGTTCGCCCCTCTGCATCTGGGCTTGTAATTCCTACCAAATCTCTCTGTGACAAGACTCAGGGTTGCAGGATTGTCACAAAAGGCAATGTGAGTCAATCGCGTTGCCTTTGCATCCTGCCTCCCCGAGCCAGGCCAGGCGCGTACAAATGCCGGACCCATAAGACTTCACCTCCGACGTCAATTCTGATGTCGGAGAGGACGTTCTGAGCCAGCCAATCACTGCCTGGCTGGTCTGGAACGTCCTCTCCGACGTTAGAATTGACGTTGGAGGTGAAGGCTTGTGGGCCCGGCACTTGTACATGCCAGGCCTGGCTCAATGGAGCAGGGAGAAATCAGCGTGGTGGCTTGGAGGGAGGGGGTAGGGAAAGAATTGAGGAAGTGGAGAAATTGGCGTGATGGCTTGGGGGAGGCAGGGGGACATAGAAAGAAAGACTGAAAGAAGAGAGAAAGAAAGACAGACAGGCAGGGGGAGAGATAAAGAAAGAGAGACAGTAAGAAAGAAATATTGGATTTACAGAAGAAGGAAGTACAACCAGAGACTCATGAAATTACCAGACAAAGAGGTAGTAAAAATGATTTTATTTTCAATTTAGTGATCAAAATGTGTCTGTTTTGAGAATTTATATCTGTTGTCTATATTTTGCACTATGGCCCCCTTTTACTAAACCGTGTAAGTGATTTTTAGCGCAGGGAGCCTATGAGCGTCGGGAGCTGCGAAGGGCATTCAGTGCAGCTCCCTGTACTAAAAACTGCTATCGCAGTTTAGTAAAAGAGGAGGGGGTTTATTTGTCTATTTTTGTATAGTTGTTACTGAGGTGACTGCATATTTTAAAGTCATCTGCCTTAACCTCTGAAAAAAAAAAACCCAAATACAAATGATAATTAACATTTTCTCTGTATACAGTGTGCTTTGTGGGTTTTTTTAAAATTTTATTGTTGGTAGATCATTTTGACTTGGTCATTTTAAAAGTAGCTTGCAAGCCAAAAAAGTGTGAGCACCCCTGATCTAGATAGTGAATGAGTATCACTGCTGTCCATAAAGCCTGTAGTGGTCACTGCTGTCCACAAATATTCAGCGGCACTCTCGAAAGCCCTGGATATATGAAATATATTTAAATACCATGGCAAGATTATAAAAAAATTTTGTACATTACATTTGAATATTGATTAGAATGATAATTAGAAACAGTAATAATGAAGTGAAATATATTTTTGTCTTACCCTTTATCAATTATAGCACAAAAATTTTCTTTGTGTTGGTTTTAAAGTAATACTGTTCAATAAAAACTTCTTGCCATATAGAGTCAAGTTTGTAAACCAATAGTTAAGAATGTTTTAACACCGGGGAGTCTCAGAATGCTACCCTGGTTCATAAATCTCAGCGTAGCAGCAGTCCTCACCGATCTCACCCTGTGTGTTTCTTAAACTAAACTAAACTAAACTAAACCTTAGGTTTATATACCACACCATCTCCACAGACGCAGAGCTCGGCATGTTTTACAGGAATTAGGATGGGAAAGGAACTCCAATGGAGGGTTAAAGGATTAAGTGTAAGAAGGTGTGGATGGGTGGGAGAAGCCAAAGAGGGAGGAAGTGTTACAGTTTTGAGAATAGCCAGGTTTTTAGGTGTTTGCGGAAAAGTTGGAGGGAGCTTGAGGTTCGGAGCGGGGAGCTAAGGTTATTCTAGAGCTCAGTGATTCTAAAGGGGAGGGTTGACCTTAGTTTAACTGCATGAGAAATACCTTTTGTGGAAGGGAAGGATAGTTTAAGAGTTTAAGAGTTTCTTAACTATTTTGATATTAAATAGTTAAGAAACTATTTTGATATTAAGAACTATTTTGATATTAAACTATTTTGATATTAAATAGTTGAATACTATAAATACTTCTTAATATCAAAATATAAACACTATGGGGCTCATAATAAAAAAAAGTCTAAAAAGTGGTCTAAATGGTTACTTGGACGATCAAAAAGCCTGATCGTCCAAGTACCCATAATCAAAGCACAGAGAGAAAAGAGGCATTTTTAGAGGAGGGGAAAGGGTGGACTGTGGGAGGGAGGTGGGCCGACCTAGCCCTTGTCGCGCAGCAGGTATAACCAAAACTTTAGGCAGGTTGCCTAATTGGCACTTATACGTTTTGACTTAGACCAAGTCAAAACAGGTATAAGTGCCGAAAAGGGGCCGCTGAGCTGATTGTGGCTGCTGCGATCAGCTCAGTGGCCCCAGCAACCTGCCTACAGCAATGATCGCGGCAGGAGAGGGGCCTAAGCCTACTGTGCCTATTCTGGTTGGCCCAGGCATCTCAGGCCCCACCTGTGGGCAGGAATTGAGCCGCCTGGGCCAATCAGGTCCTAAGACCAGCCATTCAACGGATGGCTGGCCTGTGGGACGGACGGGCTTGTCACCCGTCTGTCCGACCAACGTTATTAAAGGTATGGGGAAGGGGGGTCGTGGGGTCGGCAGGGGGGTCGCAGGTCAGCAGGAGGGCAATCGGGGATTCGGGGGGCCGTTGCATCGAGGGCAGGAGGGCTTGTGCTCCCTCCTGCCCGATCCTGTCGGGGAGTTCGGGGGTGCCAAGGGTAGGAGGGCTTGGGCTCCCTGCTGCCCCGACCCTACCAGGGAGTTTGGGGGTGCCCGGGGTAGGAGGGCTTGAGCTCTCTCCTGCTCCAATAGTATCGGGAAGGTCGGGGGTGCCACAGGGCAAGAGGGCTTGGGCTCCCTCTTGCCCCGATGTCGTCGGGGGGGAAGTTGGGGATCGCAGGGCAAGAGGGCTTGGGCTCCCTCTTGCCCTGATGTCATCGTGGGGGGGGGTGGTGGATTCTGTAACCGGTGTTGTTTTTGACAGACACTGGTTACAGAATCCAGCTTTTAGGCGAAGGACTGGCTCCTCCTTCACCTAAAAGCCCTTGTTTTGGACGTTTGGGGCTTAGGCTTTTTTTAGGTTGATTATATGGTATAAGTTTAGAAGTAGTGGTGGTCTGGGCGTTTAAACAGCTGAACGTAGAGGCAGGCCATTATATTTAAAAAAAAACTCCTTTTGGACGTTTTTTTTGATAATGAACATTTTCCCTGCTTCTACTTTCAACGTTTAAGACCTTAGACGTTTTTTTGATTATGCCCCTCTATTTTTCTAATTTTCTTGTATTTCTTATTGATTCATTCGTTTAAACTTGTTCTTCTTAATCTTTCTTGCAAAATTCATTAATAATTTCATTAGTTCATCAAAACTCATTTCTGACAATTCATTTTGTGTTCAATCAGTTTTATTGAATTTTAAAAACAGACAAAAAACACAAAGGCAATAAACAACAACCAGTGTTTTGCAGAAACACATACAGATACAGCAGATGTGCAGGAGAACTAAATATATAATGCTATATCAAAGTATATACTGCCACATAATCAAGACATATACAACAAATATACGTCTGAATCAGCCAACAAGATGCATGATATGTGTAACAGAGAGACAAAAGGAATTAACATGAAGGGTGGCCTAAGGCAGCAAGAAAAGCAGCTACAGTGATCTGCAATATGACAAGACAGGTGACCACACATTATTGTAAGAACAGTAAGCATTAGTTTTTTCAGCAGCAATGAGTTCATATTTTGAATACATGCTAACAGTATTCCACCAAGTATTGTGAAGTTGAGAAGAAAAATTTTTCCAACAGGATAATATCGTTTTGATTGCAATGAGCAATAAACATTTAAGCAGTTTGGATTCATGTTTGTCCAATTGGTTTTTCTGAAGCTCCGCTGCACCATAAATAACAATCTGAAATGAAAGCTCTTCGTGAATGGGAAGTATCTGCCTCACAGTAACCCAGACCGCAGACCAGAATAAATACAGTTGAGGACAATGAAAGATCATATGATCCAGAGTACCTATATCTTGTAAGCAAGACCAACACAAGTTTGACGATGAAGAACCCAGTCTGGATAGTTTGAGTGGTGTCCAGTAAACACGATGGTAGAAAAAGAGGACCGTGTATATGATCGCTGATGATTTTAGTGCTTTGAAAGAGGACAACCATAAGTCTTCCCAGTCATACGAGTCAACAGGCACAACAGTATCACGTGCCCAGATGTCATGAAGAGCAGTGGGTGGAGGAAACTTTTTCCTATGTAACAGCTTATACCATGCCGAAGCTTGACCAGATTGAGAATTAATCAAGGCTGACCACTGAAGGATAGTAGGTGGATCCGATAACAACTTGTTGTTCTTCAAGTAAGATAGCAAACAGTGTCTCAACTGAATCCATCGGTAGTAATGCGTCGAGTCTAGATAATAAGAGGCAGCTATCGTTGGATAATCCAGTAAGGTTTGATCAGACATCAACTGACCTGTAGACCATATACCCTTTTTACTCCAAGATTTCCATTCCATATATTGACCCTGGATTTGCAAGAGTGGGTTGCGCCAAAGAGGAGAAGAAATAGTAGAATTCCACGATACAGGAGCAATTTTGTCCAATTCTTCTAATGCAGATTTGGTGGATGACAATATAGCATTAGCTCGGATAGTAGAGTCCGCTGAAGCAAATGGAACATACATGAGATGATCATGAGGAAGAAGGGCAGTTTCCAATTTCAGCCAAGCAGGGCAACATCCAGGAGCAGAATCTTCTAACCAACGAGAACCCTGCCTACACAAATATGCAATATGATATTCATAAAAACTGGGAAAATTGACCCCACCATGTATCAAGTTTATCAAGTTTATTAACAAAATTTGATTAATCGCCTATTGTAATCACTAAGCGATGTACATTACAATATAATAAGGTAAAAAGAAGTTCACAATATAACAACAAACAATTGACTAAAACAAACATATAGTTGGGAAGGAAACAATAAAAGTTACAATTTTCGTTTAAAATAAAAAAGTGGAAAAAAAAACAATAGGTAAGGGTACATAAAAATCTCAGCTATTAAAAACATAATCTGCTTTAGACGTTGTACCTTTATACATTTCAATTTTTTCAGAGCAATACGTGGAGTTTTAGCATTCCACGGGAATTTGACCATTGTAGACTCAAATTTTTTATAGGCAGTAGCTGGAAGTAGGAACGGAATCATAGAGAGGATGTAGGTGACTTTAGGAGCCAAGACCATCTTAATGGAGTCCAGGCGGCCCCACCAGGACAGTTTTAAGGGTGACCATCTAGCCATGGTAGAAAGGATAATGTCCATGATGTAAGATATATGTAATCTCGTGTCTCTTCTAAAGAAATACCAAAGTAAACCCCCAAGTATTTCATTTTCGTTGGGGTATATTTGAGATGAAGAGCACGTACATCAGCACCACACTGGTAACCAGACAATGGCATAACTTCAGTCTTTGAAGCATTAAGTTTGTATACAGAGATGATGGAGTAATCTTCTATCGTTTGTAAAACTGCAGGTAAAGAATCCGTCGATGTGTATAGTTGGATATCATCCGCATATGCCGATAACTTAACAGTCAAACCATTTAGTGTAAAGCCATCAATATATTGGTTCGCTCTGATGGCAATGAGCAAAGGTTCTAATGCCAGGTTAAATAGCAATGGAGATAGAGGACACCCTTGTCTCGTGCCTCTCGATGGCGAGATCATTGTAGAAAAAATGCCATTGACACGTAGACATGTAGAGAGTTTTGAGTATAACACACTAATCATTTGGATAAAGGCATCTTGGAATCCAAACCATGAGAGGACTTTAAACATATAAGACCATTCAACACGGTGAAAGGCCTTTTCAGCATCCAAGGCCATGGCAACATAAGGTGTCTCGCTGCCGGAAGCTAGAGAGATGATATGAGAGAACAATCTTGAATTATCACCTGCCAACCTGCCTTTCATGAAGCCGTTTTGATCCGTGTGAATAAGTTTTGGCAGAACCAACTGAAGTCTAGAGGCTAACAGTTTAGCATAGAGTTTCACATCGACATTTATTAGGGATAAAGGCCGATAATGTGGAACATATAACGGATCCTTCTCAGGTTTCAGAAAGACAATGATCACAGTCTCTGTGAAGGAGCCAGACGCCGAGCCCTGAGCAATAAGATGATTCAGGTAGCGCAATAACACAGGCAGGATGGAGTCTTGAAATGCAGTATAGAATTCCACAGATAGGCCATCTGGACCAGGATCCTTGTGATTAGCCATAGATTTTAAGACCATGCTCAAAGATTCAACATCCAGAGGAGAAGACAGAAGTCGGTTGTCATCCTCATCTAATTTAGGACCAATGAGGGTCTGAAGATAGTCATCAATCCTGGAAAGGGATGGATTCTCCGACCTGTAAAGGTCTTGGTAAAAAGAAAGAAATTCACGACAGATAACCTTGTTATCCGTTAAAAGCTCCCCAGCTACAGATTTAATGGCTGGTATAGATGTCTTCTCAGTCTTCAGTTTTAAGTAATTTGCAAGATGATGACCAGCTTTGTTAGAAGTGGCATAATAATGAGAAGCTTGAAGAAGCTGAGGTGTAGATTATATTCGTAACGCAACTTATTAAGTTTGGTTTGTATATCCAGATTAGAAAGATCAGTAAAATGAGAGGATTCCATCAGTACAATCTTAGATTCCAATGTTTGAAGTATACTTGTACGTTCTTTCTTTTTCCTGGCGGAGTATGAGATGACAATGCCTCGGATATAGAATTTGAATGCATCCCAAGTATTTTCCCAGGAAGTCTCTTCCACCTTGTTAATATCAAAGTATTCCCGAACCTGGACGTTAACATGTTCTACAAAGGATGGGTCCGTTAACAGAGCGGAATTGAACCTCCAAGCATTTGATGGTTTCGGGGAGATAATGCCAGTAAAAGTGAGCGTGATGGAAGAGTGATCAGATATCGTGATGGGCTGAATTTCAGCAGTATCCAGTTTAGGCACAAGGGTGTAGCTCATCAAGAAAAAATCAATACGAGAGTAAGAGGAATGTGGTGGAGAAAAGAAAGTGAACGCCACATCCTCCTGATGAAGCAGTCTCCAGGGGTCCACCAGTTTCAATTTGAAAAGAAGATCTTGGAGACATGCCCACGATTTAGATTTTTGAAAAGACACTCTTGACTTCTATCTTTTTCAGGGTTCAAGATAAGGTTGAAGTCTCCACCTAGTATGACAGATTGATGACTGACCGTACTAATATCATCTGCTAAAGCCTCAAAAAAGGTAGGGCAGTCTTGATTAGGAGCATATATGTTGTATACATGGAAAGGAGAATCCCCAATGGATAGCGAGGTTCTGAGCCATCTGCCCTCGGTATCTCTGGTCGAGGAGATAACGCAAATGTCCGCACGTTTACGAATCAATGTAATAACACCATTTTTCCATCCCAAGGATGGGGAGAACAATGGAGTGAGAGCCCATTTTGGGGCGACTTTAATGGCTTCAGTGGCATTGAGGTGCGTTTCTTGATAAAAGACAATATCAGGTTGGTATCCTTCTGTATAGCGCAAGATTTTAAGTCTCTTCACAGGGTTATTAAATCCCTTCATGTTAAAGGAAAAACATGTTAGTGACATTCAAATAAAGCAAAAGTGATTATCAAGTATATAACACAGACAGAATGATATATATATATAGGTATATACTCTAGTAAAGCAGCAGTATATCATCATATCCACAAAAATGAACAGTCTAGCAAATACACATGCACATATCAATATAATCTGCAAGAACACAAAGAACTGCAACAAACAGGTTAACATCACCATGGGTCAGAAAGCTGACAGGAGAGATAGTACCAAACAACACAAGCTCCAGCAGAGTAGACTGATATGTATAGAAACATCAAAACATGCATAAAAAGCATAACCATGAGAACAGCAAACTGTCACTGCAGGGAAAATAGGACAGTATTCCAGCAACCAAGCAGGTAAAGCACAGGATTATCACCCAGACAGGCTCAAGTGTAGCAGTTTATCAGCTCATGTTTTGTCAATGGAGGTAGGCTTCACAGTTTCAATGTAATCTGCCAAATCAGCAGGATTAATAAAATCCTTAGTGGTGTTGTTGAGTGTTACTCTCATGCGGGCATGGAAAAGCATGCCAAATTTGGCACCCATGGACTTAAGTTGAGGCCGGTAAGAGAGCAGGAGTTTTGTTCTCTTCGCAGTCTCTTTAGCCAAGTCAGGAACCAACAAGATTTTATTCCCTTCAAATGTTATCGGTGAATGCTGTTTAGCATGCTGCATGATTTTCAGGACTTGCTGATGCCTCAACAGCGTGACGAGGATGGGCCTCGGATATTTTTTATGAAAGGTGTTAGGTTGTGGCAGGCGAAAGGCACAATCAAAGTCCAGCTTAACATCATCATTCATCTTCAATATTTGAGGGAGAAGGACAGCCAAAAAATCAACTACGTCACAAGCCTCCCTCCCTTCAGGGAGCCCTAAGAGACGAAAACTGGTCCATCTTGCGCGATTGTCCGCATCTTCCAGCGCGCGTTCAAGCGCTGCCACTCGAGCCGTCTGTTTGTTAAGAGATTTTACTGAATTTTCTGTGGCTGTCATTCGAGTTTCCAGTTGAGCTATATTAGATTGCGCTGCTGCAAAATCCTCCTTTAGAGCAGCAAGATCTGTCTTGATTTCAGTAACATCCTGTTTTGTGGCCACTAGCAGCTCCCGAATGGAGCGGAGCTCATTTAAAATGGTCACCGTAGCAGTGTCTTCATGCTTGGCCGCATCAGATTTTTGCGGCGATGAAGGCTCTGCACTTTTTCTTTTATTCGGCTTACCCGATGCCATCGCGCCAAAGTCAGCCGCGGGTGAAGTGCTGTAAATTTTGAAAATGTTTCTTTGAGTGGTTTTTGAGGCTCAAAATCGCCGGAGCTCACGAAGGTGGCTGCTTATCCCATCGGGCTCACTAGTGCCCCCCTGACAATTCATTTTGAACTTAGCTTAATTATGTTGTTGTACTGCTCTCCACCAACGTGTTTTGATTCTTCTTCAGGACAGGGCTAGTGCCGCAACTATGAGAAACAACAAACACATCTCATCAAATCAGAAACTTTACATTAGCTGCTGTCTTTCCTAATTCATTAAAGACACCGCTTACCAACATGCTGAGCTTATCATCTCTGCTTATCCAGCAACCAAAAGATATATAAAAATGGCCGTAGCGTTTCTTGCAAGCTTGATATACACCCCTTCATGACGTCATATTGTACTGAACCTATCGGAGACTACTACTCCCAACATGTTCAAGTTAGCCTTATTTTTTGAACATGTTCTAATCAAAATCCCCTGACCACTAAAAAGGTCTGAAATAGAGGCAAAAACAAAAGCAAAAACGGGAGATGGATACATAAGACCGTATCTGGTGAAAGACGTAAGAAGACTTGAGGCGGTCCAGAGGAGGGCGATGAAAATGATAGGAGGCTTGCGCCAGAAGACGTATGAGGAGAGACTGGAAGCCCTAAATATGTATACGCTAGAGGAAAGGAGAGACAGGGGAGATATGATTCAGACGTTCAAATACTTGAAGGGTATTAACGTAGAACAAAATCTTTTCCAGAGAAAGGAAAATGGTAAAACCAGAGGACATAATTTGAGGTTGAGGGGTGGTAGATTCAGGGGCAATGTTAGGAAATTCTACTTTACGGAAAGGGTAGTGGATGCCTGGAATGCGCTCCCGAGAGAGGTGGTGGAGAGTAAAACTGTGACTGAGTTCAAAGAAGCGTGGGATGAACACAGAAGATTTAGAATCAGAAAATAATATTAAATATAGAACTAGGCCAGTACTGGGCAGACTTGTACGGTCTGTGTCTGTGTATGGCCGTTTGGTGGAGGATGGGCAGGGGAGGGCTTCAATGGCTGGGAGGGTGTAGATGGGCTTGAGTAAGTCTTAACAGAAATTTCGGCAGTTGGAACCCAAGCACAGTACCGGGTAAAGCCTTGGATTCTTGCCCAGAAATAGCTAAGAAGAAAAAATTTAAAAAAAAAAAATTTTTTTTAAATTGAATCAGGTTGGGCAGACTGGATGGACCATTCGGGTCTTTATCTGCCGTCATCTACTATGTTACTATGTTACTATAACACACAAGCAGATCACACCCAATAGCCTTTATTGCTGCAGATGTCATCTATATGGCTGTACGGTAGGATTTTGGTGGACTCACACTTTCCACAATAAATGTAGTAGTTAGAGTGGGAAATGGGCCTGGGTTCTCCTCCCTATGGTTCACTACACCACCTAACAGGCTACTCCAGACATCTGCATGCTGCCATACTAGGATTTCCCATACCATGTGCTGCTGTTGTAGAGATAGGTATGTACAGTACAGTTTTATTCAAATCTTTGGAGAGGTGGGAGGGGGGGGGGGTCAATAACCACTATGGGAGTGTGAGGGGGTCATGTCTTAATCCCTCCAATGGTCATCTGGTCAGCATGGGTACCTTTTTGACCCCTATTTGCTTTTAAAACAGATCTAATTCTGAACATCTAAATGACGTCCTGCATGTCTTAGTAAGTGTTTGATTATTGCCACAAGAAGTCCAAGTAGTAGGCATGGCCTAAGCCCACCCATAACATGCCTGCAACATGCCCCCTTGAACTTTGGATGACTGCAGACTGCAGACTGCAGAAGTCTAGCAAGATGTCAAGAAACGTTGGTTTTGAAAATGACTAATTGGAGGTCTTAACCAGTGCCAATTTTTGCCAAATTTTGGATGTCTTTCTTTTTTGAAAATGAGCTACTTGGTCTTCAAATAGCCATCACATAGTAACATAGTAAATGAAGGTAGATAAAGACCTGAACAGTCCATCCAGTCTGCCCATAAGTTATATCCATAAAAAAATATATGATTAGATTAACTTGTCTCTTCTTTGATATTTCTGGTCCATAGACTGTAAAGTCTGGTATTGTCCTAGGTTCCAAATGCTGAAGTTACTATACAAGCTCACTCCAGCCTATGCAACCATTCCATTGTTTGCAGGATATCTACTGTAAAGTCTGGCCAGTAACATCCTTATGTTCCATATTAGTGGAGTTCACATTGATGCCCACCCCAGCCCATCCTACACTGAATCACCATATATGGGACACAGACCATGCAGGTCTGTCCAATATCAGCCTTAGTTCTTTAATTTACATCCTTCTTTTTCTCATTAGTGATCCTCTATTTTTATCCCACACTTTTTTGAATTCCATCACCATTTTCCTCTCCACCACTTCCATCAGGAGCAGTAGCGTACTAAGGGGGGGCAGGGGGGGGAGGACCGCCTCGGGTGCCAGCCCTGAGGGGGTGCTCCTGGCCTTGCCGTTCAGTCCCCCCCACCCCCGAAGGACCGCTCGCCCCACTGACCTTCCTGCACCACCTATGAAGCAGCCCGCAGCAGGATCGCGATGCCAGCAATCCCTGAGCTGCTTGGGCGCTGCTTCCTGCGCCGTGGTCCCGCCCCTCCTCTGATGTCAGGCCTTCTGGGGGTGTACAGACCTTCAAGGGGGTGCAGGCCTTCAAGGGGGAGGGACAGGCCTTCAAGGGGGGGCAGGCAGGCCTTCAAGGGGGGGACAGGCAGGCAGACCTTCAAGGGGGTGACAGGCCTTCAAGGGGGGGGACAGGCCTTCAAGGGGGGACAGGCCTACAAGGGGGTGGGACAGGCCTACAAGGGGGTGGGACAGGCCTTCAAGGGGGGACAGGCCTTCGGGGGGTGCAGGCCTTCAGGGGGTGCAGGCCTTCAAGGTGGGGACAGGCCTTCAAGGGGGGACAGACAGGCAGGCCTTCAAAGGAGGGACAGGCCTACAAGAGGGGGACAGGCCTACAAGGGGGGTGCAGGCCTTCAAGGGGGGACAGGTCTTGGGGGGGACCCTGGTTTAGAAGTACACGGAGGGAAGGAGGTGTTCAAAGAGACGTGCATATGCCAAACTTTGGGGGGGGAAATAAATAATGGGTCTGAAAATAGAGGAGAGGGAGAGAGATGATGGACCATGGGATTTAGGGAGGGAAGGAACAGAAAGGGAGAGAAATTGGACACAAGGGATGGTGTGGAGGAGGGATAGAGATACTGGATAGGAGGGTAATTGGGAAAAGAAAGGGAGAGATGGTGGACTCTGGGGTGGTGGGGAAGGAGGGAGAGATGCCGGATGAAAGGGTAGTTAAGAAAAGGTGGATCTGTGGAAGGAGATGAAAAAAAAGAAAGATACCAGACTTCCTGGGGAGGAAAGGGAAATGGAAAGGGAGGACAAAGTTGGCAGATGGATGGTTAGCATGCAGAAAGAAGAAAGAAGGAGACCCTGGCAAGCAAGTTATCAGAAGAAAACCAGAGCCTTGGACCAACAAGATTTGAAATATAGCCAAACAACAAAAGGTAGAAAAATTAATTTTATTTTCTGTTTTGTGATTATAATATGTCAGATTTGAAATGTGTATCCTGCCAGAGCTGGTGTTGGACTGCAAATGTGAGCTAGGATTTAACAGAGAGAGGAAAAGTCCTTTTTGTTTCTTTATTTTATTTATACCACAGCGCCAGTGTGGTTAGGAGAAGCAAAAGGGGGTGAAAAAGCTATAAAATCCACCAGGATTTTTGAAAAAAATCACCCAACTGGGCAGGAAAATCGAATTGAAAAACCAATTCAATAGGCTGAATCGAATCGAAATTTTTTTTCCTGAATCTGGCAGCATTAGTTTGCGCTACTGTATTAGACTTTAGGACCTGGGATTGGGGAGAGATGGCATCCTCAGTACTTTATAATGCAAGTGAAACGAGGATTTGGTTAGACTTTTGAAGGGTCTGCAGAAAAAAATATTGTATAGGCCGGGGACATGAGACAGCAGGAAATGGGAACTTTTCTTCCTTCTATTTTTGTGAATGGAAAGGCTGAGGATGTCAGAGAGTTCAGTTAAAATATGTGCTTTATAAGAAAATATAATAATGTGTTTTATAAAGTTTATAGCATAGCTGGCCTACCCAGTGAGGTGTTCCTAGTGGTGGTGGTGGCAGCGCGTCAATGTGTTGAGAGGAAGAGGTGGTCTGGGAAATTCTGCTGAGCAAACTCCGGGCCCATTTCTACCCCCCAGTTAGTCCACTCCACTCAACTGGTTCACACACTGAGTGGGTCTTTGGGTGTTGTTTTGGGATCTCTTCCATTGGTTTATCAGCATCTCCTTCTGGTCCAAGGAAGGAAACTTTGTTATCCTTAGCATTAACCTACAGAATATGTTTGTAACAGCGCTGCTTGTGTGGCATTAGGCTAGGTAGTGATCGAAAGAAAAAAACAGACCTTTGCACATTTTTGCACTATATGGTGGGTGTATGAGGAGATTCACATTTCCTGCACAGCTAAGTCCATGTGAAGTTACCTTGTGCTGTATTTGACATCTAGCAAGGTCTCTGTTTGAAAGGAAAGATCTAAACTTAAAAATGAAGTGGCCAGAAGTTATGGTAAAAGAAGATAGTGTAGCTGGTTTTAAGAAAGATTTGGACAAATTCCTGGAGGAAAAGTCCATAATCTGTTATTAAGACATGGGGGAAGTGTCTGCTTGCCCTGGATCGGTAGCATGGAATGTTGCTACTCTTTGGGTTTTGACCAGGTATTAGTGTCCTGGATTGGCTACCATGAGAATGGGCTACTGGGCATGATGGACCATTGGTCTGACCCAGTTAGGCTATTCTTATGTTATTTTCTCATCTGTAGGGGCCTTTGGTTTCACTTCTTATTTTAATGTATTTTTTTTCTGGGAACTTATCAGTGTTTTTTATAATGGGAACAAAAATGGAAGAGAATTAATGTGTGTGGGATGAGGGGGGTAACTAATTTCAGCTAAATAATTCAATCCACCTCAAACAGACATAGGAGAACTCATGCACCATTCACACACCCTCCAACCAAATACGTCAAAAGAAAAAAACTGTTCGACAACCTCCTAACACTCGACCCCCAACTCTACAACCTATTGACCTTGACCACAGACTACAAAACCTTCAAAAAAGAAATAAAAACCCTTCTATTCAAAAAACACATAAAACCGAACTAACACAGTCAGAACTGTCCCAAGCATCACCTGCAACTACTCCATATGTACTTCTGATGTCATGACAATTCAGACATAATTTATGTTATGTTATGTTTGGAATATAAGAAAATTTTCACTGCCTGTTTCTATTCTGACCATTTATTCCGTTTCATGTTCATTACAAAAAATAATTTTTACATGGGGGGAGTCAAAAAATGATGGGCCCCGGGTGCCACATACCCTAGGTACGCCACTGCTCAGGAGGGCATGCCAGGCATCTACCACCTTCTCCGTAAAGAAGAATTTTCTAACATTATTCCTAAGTCTTCCTCTCTGTAACCTCAAATTATGCCCTCTAGTTTTACCATTTTTTCTTCTCTGGAAAATAATTGGTTCTGTATTAATGCCTTTCAAGTATTTAAATGTCTGTATCATATCTCCCCTGTCCCTCCTCTCCTCCAGCGTATACATATTTAGGTCTATCAGTGTCTTCTCATACTTCTTTTTGTTCAAACCTCTTACCATTTTAGTTGCCTTCCTCTGGACTGCGTCAATATAAGGAATCAATAACAGCAACAATACAAACAAAAAAGAATTAAAATAATGTTATGTTATATACAAAAGACATTAATGTAGAATTATCCATAAATTTTTTTTTAAAGTTTCCATCATGACTTACTGTTTATCTTTAAAACAGAGCAATGTTCATTGTTTTAAAGCTCATTGTTACAGGAATTCTACTTATTTGCATTATGGGTCACATTAGTAGCCTTTTAAAAGCACTGTAACATCTACATTTGCAAACCCTTAAAATCTGGCACACATTGTACATGCTGTATCAGCTTTTGTTTATTTCTGGCTCCTTCTACTTTCCAGGACAGAGCAAAATCCTGTGTGCTCCCTTGTGAACCATCCTGTGTGAACTTCTGCAGGAAGTCTTCCATAATAACATGTCCCTCAAGGTATCCACTGCACCTAAAAGAAACAACTTCTCTGAGAACATGAGCGTATGGAGGATTTGATTAAGAAATCTACAGATCTTGCATGTTTTACATCTGCTTGGGTAGAAGTGATTTAATTATCTAATATCATGGTTTCAGTTTGGATTTTTAATGTAATCAAACACCGGTTGTTTACTTCTTCTAGGATCATTTCCATGCACAGTGTGCAAAAATCATATTTTCCATAGTAACTGTTTGGATCTTAGCCAGCTCCCATATGCTAACATTGTGTATTCATATGAAATATGTACAAATACTTGTCTTGCTGGCTTTACCTTACATTAGTCTTTTCTGTCTGAAATTCAGAAATACACTGACAAATATTCAGCCAGCACAGTCACTGTATTAATGTAGGTGATGGCACAAGTGTTTAAATTAATACACTAATAATGATAATGCAACTTATCTATCCTACTATTAAAACAATCCTAACCCCTACCTCCCCCACCCAATCTATAAGAATCTTTCATTAAACTTATTTTTCCATTTGAATGTAACTCTCCCATATATCATTAAACTTTGGCCATTGATTTGTTAATAGAGCCGACAGTCCATATTTCTCTTAGACTATTCCTAGACGTTCCCTCATATCTCTTAATGTAGGTACATCTCGCATACGCCATTGCTGAGCCAATGTCAATCTTGCAGCTATAAATGTCAAATCCAAAAGTTTAGATTGAGAGGATGTTAAAACTTCTATTTTTATTCCCAACAGTGCCCTTTCAGCATTCAACTTAAATGGAATCTGGATTAATCTGCTCACATAACCAAATACTTGTACCCAAAACATCTGTACCCCTTGGCATTCCCACCACATATGATAGAATGTACCTCTTCTGTCACATCCTTTCCAGCAAGTAGCATCACTCTGCTTATTACATTTACTAATTAGAACCAGAGTAGTATACCAACATGTTAACAGTTTAATAGCATTTTCCACCAAAGTAGCAGCTCTAGCTGTCTGGAAAAGATGTGATACAATTAGCCCCCATTCATCTATAGACCATTCCTTCCCCAGGTCTTTTTCCCATGCTTTCATGTATGAGGTTTTGATTACTTTACGTAACATAACTTTATTTTTCTATACTGCCTTAATCAAAATAATTCTAGGCGGTTTCCACAAAAGAAAAAACTGGACAATCAGTGAAATACAAAATAGTAAAAAATTAATACAACCTGTTGTATTAAAAATACATTAAAAATGAAAAATTGATAGGATAAGATTAATTATGTTAAAAAATAAAGATAAAATCACAGATTAAGAGATGAATTTATCTTCATTTATAATTTTATATAACCAGGAAATACACCATTTTACTACTGGTTCCCCTAATCTTTTTTTAAATTTGGATTTTTTTTAAAACTCCTTTACTCTTCCCCTTACATGTCAATATATAATTTTTTATCTGTAAATAAGGGAAAAGATCTCTCGCTTCTATTGATATCGACCCTGCATGTCTATAAAAGCTTTTACCTCCCCTTCCTTAATTAATTGGCCAAAACATCTTAGCCCTTTGGTCTCCCACTTCTTAAAAATTCCCCCCTCCCTGCCTGGTACAAAATCTCTTGTATATAATATGTGTGTGGTGGGGGGGGGAAGATACCTTTTTCTCTAACTAAAAGTTTTTCCCTAACACTTTTCCACGTAACCAAAGAACATTTAATGAAAGGATTATTTATATTTATTAAATCTTTCTCTCCTACCCTTGGTAAATATTTCAAATCCCTAATTCCTTCTCTCCCATTTAACATTGCTTGTTCTACCCTTATCCACAGTTTAGATGGGGATGAATGCCATTGAACTATTGCTCTCAATTGTGCAGCTTTATAATAGTTCTCCAAAGATGGTAGACCCAGTACTCCTTCCGCCTTAGACTTGAACATTGCCTATCTTCCTACCCTTGGACACTTTCCTCCCCATATAAATCTCAATATCATATTATTCCATTTTAAGAAAAACTGTTTTGGGATTTCTATCGGTAGTACTTGGAATAAATAGAGAAACCTAGGAAGAACCATAATCTTTACAGCTTCCATACGACCTAACCATGAAATAAACAACTTATTCCACCTTTCTAATTCTTTCTGAATATTCAATGCTAATGGTATATAATTTTGTTGAAACAAAAGTGTCCAATCAGCTCCCAAAGTTATCCCCAAATAACAAATGGAGCCCTTTACCCATCTCAGGTGAACTAATCTCTGCAATTCTATAATCTTCTCCTTCCATCTTTTTTAAGTTAGCTTTAAACCCTGATAATTGGCTATATTCATCCATAATATCCTTAAGGGTAGTTAAAGTCTTCTCAGATGCCTCAACAATAGCTAATATTATCAACTGCGAAAAGAGATAACTTTTACCTGTTGACATTGTCTAATTTTCTGAGCTAAAGGCTCAAAAACTAATGCAAAAATCAAGGGGGGACAACGGGCATCCTTGCCTTGTCCCTCTTAGAAGTTTGAATGTATTAGAATAAAGTCCATTTATATAGTGTAAATAACCAATCCCTAAACCTTTTCCCAAAGCTCAAATGTCCCAAGACTGCATCCATAAACCTCTATTCAATTCCGTCAAAAGCTTTATCAGCATCGGCCGAGACTGCCACCCATCCTGTTCCGTCCTTTTTAGCCCTCCATATAAAATCTAGCACCTTCCGAATCCCATCAGATGCCTGCCTCCCAGCAATAAAACCAACCTGATCTGGGTGGATAAGTGATGGCATATATGATGACAGTCTATTAGCAAGGACTCTGGCCATCATTTTTGTATCAATTCTTAACAAGGAAATAGGTCACAAAGTGTATTATCTTTTCCTGTTTTAGGTAATATTGTAATACCCGCTAATCTCATAAAATATGGCAATTGTTCTGTCTTTGAAATTGTTGAATAATTTTGCTAAGAGAGGGGTTACATAAGATATAAACTTTTTATAGAATAATTCTGTGAAACCATCCATCCCTTGGGATTTGCCTAGCTTAATATAATGTATTACTATCTCATCCTCCGTTATAACTTCATCTAATCTTTGAGCCTCTAATTCTTGAAGTTTATTTAATTCTAACTGAGGCAAATATTGTGACAAGAGTGCTTCCTGACCTGATATTCTGATGTATATAATTTCTTATAAAATTCCACAAACCTATCATGGATCTCCTTCTCTTTTGACAGGAAATCACCATGTTCAGATCGTATACATGTAATGTTACCTTGCAGGTGTTGTACCTTAATACGATGTGCTAATTTCCCTGCCCTGTTCCCAGATTCATTGGGGCTCATAATAAAAAAAAGTCTAAAAAGTGGCCTAAATGGCTACTTGGACGATCAAAAAGCCTGATCGTCCAAGTACCCATAATCAAAGTTGGTTTTAGACATATCTAAAACCAGCTTAGGTCTTTCCGCTGCCTCTAAACACACAGAGAGAAAAGAGGCATTTTTAGAGGAGAGCCCCATAGTGTATATACAGTATAGATAGATAGATAGATAATGAGGTTATGCATTTGTCACCAGGAAACCAATGCCCTGCTTAATGTCAGGGAGAGTGGAGACACAGTGCCTTATAAAAATCTTGTGCATTTTTCATATTCTGCTATCTAAAAGATGCTGTTCAAAATTCCTTAAAGTGAGGATTTGTTTCACTGATCTGTAAAATTTCAACTGAGGGGTGCACATGACAGCCTAAGTTACTGCCCATCAACATGTATAAATCTGAAGCTGTCTGAAGAGGGCATTTTGTCCTGGCAGAAGAAACCCTGGCTAGGGTCCAGTTGGTATTAGCAAATGTAAACGTACCCAAGAATGATCAAGAATTCCTTTTAAGACAATTTTTGTAGTAGCAAGCACTTTCTCAGATGCTCTTCTCCAAGACTGAAATGCATGTCTCAGTCCCAAGATGGACTGGTCTATGTCACAGAGAAAGGGAACTGGACCGACAGCAGAGTTTAATCTGATCTATTAGATATCTGGAAGAGATTGTGCTGAATAGCTAGGGATCAGGGCCTTTCAGAGAATCACATAGGCCCAGGCCAGTGCAAATAAAGTGGTCCAAGATTCCTGGAACTCATAAATTAAAAAAAAAAAAAAAAAAGACATGGAAGTAGTTGCAACAGATTTTTAGTTGTAGAAGCATGGAAATTTGTTTATAATTAATAAAAATCCTGTATATCTAAATTAATTTCATATTCAGTTAAAAAATGTACACAAATAAACATGATTTTAAAATGAAGACCTCTTTTGTGTGAGACCCAGGCTACGTGGTCCTGATCCCCTCTTCCTCAACAACTCCCAATATATGTTTCTCTGCCAGGCATAGGAATTAGTCAATTGATCTATTTTCTACATGCGCCACAAACTATGATGGTAGATGCAGATATTATTCTCAGTTTTATATTGAATGGCAACACTATCTGAGGACTTTGGGAACATTCAGGAATGCTGCTCCTCCAGAATCCCAGAGGCTTAACTCTTTTGCATTGGATAGTGGAAAAAATAACGATCTGGTATATAAATATTTTGGAGTATACTGACTTCAAGAAGGATTAGAGTCTATCGGAGAAGGGCAGACAGAAGGAAAAGAAAAACTGGAGTCCCTTTGGATAAAGATCCCTGGAAAAAGTGATGCAGACACAAAAATTGTTCTCTATTATCGACCCCCAGCACAGACAGAAGAAGCAGACGAAGAAATGATGAAGGAAATCAACCATGAATGTAGAACGGGTAATGTAATGATCATGGGAGACTTCAACTTTCCAGGGATAAACTGAAACCTAGGAACTTCGAACTGCGGCAGGGAAATGATGTTCCTGGAAACAATAGGGGACTGCTTCCTAGAACAAATGGTGGGAGAACCAACAAGGGGATCCGCAACCTTGGACTTAGTCCTCAATGGCTTAACTGGGAGAACATCAGATGTGGAAGTCATGGTCACCCTGGGGACGAGCGATCACAGCATGATCAATTTTAAAATTGGCATTAGGAAGGGGAAAAGAACCAAGACCCAAACCACAACCTTTAACTTCAAAAAAGGGAATTATGACAGCATGAGAGTCATGGTTAAAAAACGGCTTATGAAAAGGACAGCCGGAATCAAAATGGTCGATCAAGCATGGCCCCTACTAAAAAATACCATCACCGAAGCGCAGAATTTCTACATTCCACAGATATCCAAAGGAAGGCGAAACAAGAACAAAGGAGAACCAGCTTGGCTAACTAAAGGGGTGAAGGATGCGGTAAGGGATAAGAGGGACTCATTCAAAAAATGGAAACACGAACAAACAACGGAGGCCTGGAACAGTCACAAGGTCAACCAGAAGAAATATCACAAGGTGGTAAGAGACGCCAAAATGGCCTATGAGGAAAAGATAGCGCAAGAAGCCAAAAACTTCAAGCCCTCTTTTAGATATATAAAAGGGAAAAAACCAGCAAGGGAGGCAGTAGGCCCTCTCGACAACCAAGGAAGGAAAGGGTGCATTAAAGAAGACAAACAGATTGCAGATAGGCTAAATTCATTCTTTGCCTTCGTCTTTACCAATGAGGACACAACAACAATGCCAGAAACAGGGAGGGTATTCAAAGGTGACATAGAGGATAGCCTCACCTCAGTGAATGTGGAATTGGACATGATATACTATCAGATTGACAAACTGAAAAGTGACAAATCCCCTGGACCGGATGGAATTCACCCGAGAGTATTAAAGGAGCTTAAGGTAGAAATTGGAGAACTATTACAAACCCTAGCTAATATGTCAATTAGAAACGGACAAATACCAGATGACTGGAAGATAGCGAATGTCATCCCAATCTTCAAAAAAGGATCGAGAGGAGAACCAGGCAACTATAGACCTGTGAGTCTTACGTCGATTCCTGAGAAGATGGTTGAAGCACTAATCAAGGATAGCATAGTGCAACACCTGGAGAATCACGACCAGGAAGGGGAAGTCATGTTTGACGAATTTACTTCAATTTTTCGAGAAGGTGAACAAACTAATCGACAGCAGAAATCCGGTGGATATAATTTACTTGGACTTCCAGAAACCGTTTGACAAGGTCCCGCACGCAAGGCTTATGAGGAAACTACTAAGTCACGGAATTGAAGGGGACGTACTCAGATGGATAGGCAAATGGCTAGAGAATAGATTGCAGAGGGTAAGCATAAATGGGAAATTCTCGGACTGGGAGAAGGTGACTAGTGGCGTGCCCCAGGGCTCGGTTCTTGGGCCCATCTTATTCAATATCTTCATAAATGACCTTGAAGAGGAAACAACAAGTAATATAATCAAGTTTGCAGATGACACAAAACTATGTCAGGCAGTTGGGTCACAAAAAGACAGAGAAGATCTCCAGAAGGATCTAAACCAGCTGGAGGAATGGGCGGAAAAGTGGCAGATGAAGTTTAACATAGACAAATGCAAGGTGATGCACCTGGGTAAGAAAAATAAGGAACATGAATATAAAATGTTAGGTGTAATATTGGGCAAAAGCGAACAAGAAAGGGACCTGGGGGTACTGATAGACAGGAACCTGAAGCCGTCGGCTCAATGCGCAGCAGTGGCAAAGAAAGCAAACAGAATGTTGGGCATGATAAAGAAGGGGATCACAAGTAGATCGGCGGCCATTATAATGCCGCTTTACAGAGCAATGGTCAGACCACACTTGGAGTACTGTGTCCAACACTGGCCTCCATACCTAAAAAAGGATATAACCCTGTTGGAAAGGGTGCAGAGGCGAGTCACAAAGCTAGTAAAAGGTATGGAAAATTTGAGTTACAAAGAACACCTCGGAAAACTGGGACTGTTCACCCTCGAAAAGAGGAGACTGCGAGGGGATATGATAGAGACTTTTAAAATATTAAAAGGATTCGACAAAATAGAGCAAGAAACATCATTATTCACATTGTCAAATGTGACACGGACAAGAGGTCATGGACTGAAGCTGAGGGGCAGCAGGCTCAGGACAAATGTCAGGAAGTTCTGTTTCACACAACGAGTGGTGGACGCTTGGAATGCTCTCCCAGAGGAGGTGGTGACGGAGACTACCATTCTGGGTTTCAAGCATATGTTGGAAAAACACCTCCTTGCAAATCACATTGAGGGATACGGGTAATCAGGGTCTCCATCTGGGAGCACCTGGCTTGGCCTCCACATGTGCGGGTCACCGGAATAGATGGACCGGTGAAGGCGTTTCTTATGTTCTTATGTTCAACTGTGCAGCTGGATATTTGTCAGAAAATTGAATTGGATCATGTGAATGGAAAAATCAGATTAGCGTTTCAGGAGACTGCGACAGAAATTCCAACCTCGATTGGGGATGCTTAAAGACGCCAACAGTATGATATTGAATGATTCAGAAAGCATTAAAAAGAGATGGAAAGAATATGCAGAAATTGAAAATGAGAATAACGCTGGAGAAACGGAACTGGAAACTGACACCAAAGAAGAGCCAGATATTTTAAAAGAAGTCATAGCAGTAATTAAATCTTTATATTAAAAAAAAAAAGTCACCTGGTATCAAAAGTATTCTAATTGCATTAATCAAATGCTCAGAACCTCAAGACCTCCCCCTTCAAACCCCACCCCCCAAACCTCCATAGGAGGGGCCTTAGGCATCTCTGCCAATCACGGCCTTAGGCCCCTCCCTGGGCATCCCTCCTGTCGCAGACATTCTTGGGAGGGGGGTCCCCGCCGCAGCCGCAGCTACTGCCACTCAGGTGATCACAGCAAGGAGATTCCTTTGCCACGATCAGCTCAGTGGCAACACAATTCTTTAACCGGCAGCTGTGACATAGGCACCGGTAAAAGGGTGTTTTAAGGAGCTGGTGGCAGGAGGAAGTGGGCATCCCTCCTGTTTTTCTCGGATTTAGGGGGGTGTCAGCTGTTTAGGAGAGTCAGTAGCAGGAGGGAGTGGGCCTCCCTCCTGCCAATTCCGGGGGTACTTTTTTGGGGTTCCCTTGCACAGCCAGCTGAGCTAATCATGGCAGGTATATTTTCCTCCTGATCACTTGAGCCAGCAGGACTCCTCAAAGCTATAGCTTCAGGGAGTCCTGCCAGATCAACTGATCAGGGATACGCTTGCTGCGATCAGCCCAGCAGGCTGTGTCTACTTTTAGCATTTGAGGCAAGATTCTGTAACTAGTACTGGTGGCATGGGTGTTGGTTAGAGAATCGGGGAATAAGGCATGTATTTTTCTAAGACAGACATGATTCTCAACTGCTTGATAAGCAGCCATCAAGACCAGCATCCTATACAGAATCAGAATCTGTCTATTCTCTTACACCTTATGACAAAGACCAGCAATAATTTTAGAAGCAATATTCTAGACCAACTCCATCCTGTTTATATCTTTTTGAAGGTGTAGACTCCAGAAATGTATATAATATTCTAAATTGGGTTTCACCATAGTCTTATAAAAGGGCATCAGTACCTCCTTTTTCCTACTGGCTATTCTTCTCCCTATTCACTCAGGTATCCATTTACTGTATCTTTCGCTGTCATTTTTTTTGGTCCACCTTAAGATCATCACATACTACCATACCCAAATCACATTCCTCTTTCATGCACATAAGTTCTTCACACCCTAAACCAGGGGAGCCCACACTTTTTTGGCTTGCGAGCTACTTTTAAAATGACCAAGTCAAAATGATCTGTTAACAATAAAATTAAAAAAAAACACAAAGCACATTGTACACAGAGAAAATGTTAATTATCATTTATATTCAGGGTTTTTTTCAAAGAGGTCAAGGCAGATGACTTTAAAATATGCAATGTCACCTCAGTAACAACTATACAAAAATAAACAAATATACCCCTCCCCTTTTACTAAACCATGATAGTGGTTTTTAGTGCAGGCAGCACACTGGTATAAAACTTGTGGCCTGAGATTTAGCATATAAAGATACCTGACAGAATCTTGATGCATAAAATTTAAAATAAAATAGCCAGCTACTCTTACTGTGATTGTGTGTTAGGTAGGCAATAAATTCCAAAGATTTATTTTCCAAATGTACACTTCCCCCTCCCATCCTGCCCCGTGCAGATCACCATTAGGAAATAGCTGTAGGGAGTTCCCGTCGTAGTCTCGAGAGACTACGGGAACTCACAGGGCAGGAGCGTAGGAAGATCGCTCCTGCCCCAAAAGCCCTCTAGACCACCAGGTAAGGCCGGGAAGGCGGGAGGGAGGCGGGTGTGGGTCAGAGCCGGATATTCAAGGTTTTTCGCCATTCGCGGTCCGGCTCTGCCCCTATCCCCCGTGAATCCAGAATGAGAAGATGAGGAAAGCAGAAACCAAACAAAGGTAGAAAACAATTTATATTTCTTTTATTTCTTTTTGCTTTAGGATAAAGTATTATTGTAGCTGTGTTGATAAATGTTTATAAATAGAAAATGGAAATAAGGTGATCCTTTTTATTGGACTAATTTTAATACATTTTTTACTAATTCAGAGACCAAAACTCCATCAGGTCAGGACAGAGATACTGTAATAGAAATATAGTTTACTGATCTGAAGAAAGAGGTTTTAATCTCTGAAAGTTAATTGAGAAATGTTTTAGTCCAATAAAATGGCGGGCACTACATTTTCTTCCCGCCATGCCCCATGTCTCCTACCCAAATGCAAAATATAAATTGGTGGGCTTCCCAAAACCCTGATGGCTAAACATCTATTCCCTCTAGGAAGGAAGGGGGGATTTGTTCAGAGATGTTTGGGAGTTACATAGAAGAAAAATTATAAACTGGTACTGGTATAGTAATCTTTGTTGTTTGATTTGAATTTTAAAATAAAATAAATAAATCAAGTGGAAATAAAGTAAATAAGAAAACAGGTAAATAAATGGGGGTAGGGGCAGGGTGGGGTGAGTGAGGCAGGTGGCCTAGTGTACTTGTGTGCCTAGAGGCCCTCGAATAATTAATCCTTCAAGTTTAAGTTTCAAGTTTATTTAAATCTTGATATACCGCTTTTATAGTCAAAGCGGTTTCCAATTAATACAAAGTCACTTCCTGCCTGGACTTCCAATGGGGAATACAATCACTATGGTTTCTAATCTAGATATGGGACTAGATTCACTAAGAAAACCAATAGTGTACTGATAGGTTTGCAAGCCCTTTGCGACCAAATTTCCCTCCAACCCCATTCACTAATGCCTATAGGGATCTGATCCCGATCCTCCCATGCAAATTAGTAAAACCCCATGCAAAATAGTCAAGCGATTAATTCACTAACAATTGCTTGGCTATTTCGAATTGGGTTTTACTATTGGCAAACGCGACTGCTGCAGACCTATCGGTAACTGAGTTACCGACAGGCCTGCAAGTTCTTTGACAGGCCTGCCTGTCTTTTTTATTCATTTTTTTCCATGGCACAGATATTTTGCATTGTAACACATGCAAAATATATGCCCCATAAAAAAAATGGTGGGACAGGCATACATTTCAAATGGCCGAGGGCCTCCCCCCCCCGACAAATGCAATGCCCACTCCCTCCTGCCATCACACGATGCTGCCCTCCCTGCGTGAATATGGCAGGAGGGATGCCAACTCTTCCTCCTGCCACCAACTGCCACCCCCTGACCGGCACTTGCCTCACCCCCCCCCCCCGACCGGCACTGCAAGGCACCTTCTCGACTGGCCAACCACACCACAAGTCCTCTGACCGGCATGGCCCGACCCGGCCAAAAAACAACCCTGTACCTAAAAGTTGGGAGCAGGAAGGGTGCTCAATCCCTCCTGCTCCTTAGACTTCCAGCGCTGTCTTCCGCTGTCTTCAGGAGCAGGAGGAACCCCATAGTCCTCCTGCTCCTGTTCCTGGCCATGACACACCATGAATGTTGGTCTTAGGGCAGGGCCTAGGGCACCTGAGCCAATCAGGGACTTCTTTAGGGCTGAGCCTAAAGAAGTCCCTGATTGGTCAAAGCAATAGCCAATTAGGGACTTCCTAAGGCTCAGCCCTAAGAAAGTCCCTGATTGGCTGAGGCACTTCAGGTCCCGCCCAAGGAAGGCGCCTGAGCCAATCAGGGCTTTAGGCTCCTCCCATGGCATCATATGATGCACCAGGGCAGGGCCTAATGCCCACATTCACGGTGCATCATGGCCAGGAGCAGGAGCAAGAGGACTTTGGGGTTTCTCCTGCTCCTTAAGACAGCAGAAGACAGCACTGGAGACCTAAGGAGCAGGAGGGATTGAGCACCCGTCCTGCTCCGTGAAAGGTATGGGGAGGGAGGTGGGGAGGGGACCAGGAATGGGGGGTGGGTGTCCGGGAGAGGTGGCAGAAGGAAGTTGGCATTCCTCCTGCTGTTAGTTTTTGGGTGGGATTGATGGCAGAAGGGAAGGAAGTTGAAGGTCAGGGAGGTGAAGGTGGCTTTCTCAGAAATTCTTCCGGTACCAAGAGCGGACGAAAGGAGACAGGATGAACTGAGAGCGGTGAACGCCTGGATGAGGCGTTGGTGCGAGGAAGAGGGTTTAGACTTCGTGCGAAACTGGACAACTTTCTGGGGAAAAAGCAGGTTCTATAGAAAGGACGGACTACACCTCGCAAAGCAGGGAGCGAGGGTCCTTGCTGAGAATATAAAGAAGTCCATTGAGAAGGCTTTAAACTAGAGATCCAGGGAGAGCCGACAGTCGACAATCGGTCGATGGCACGGACACCAGGATATCCTGTTGAGGTAACTCCAAGCAATCACACTGATATAGGGCAAGAACCGGAAGATACTTCAAGAGCCGAAGAAGAAGATCAAATGGATACAAAAAAGGATGTGAGGGCCTGTAAATTCAGTAAATTAGTGCATTTTAAATGTATGTACATGAATGCCAGAAGCTTAGGAAACAAAATGGGCGAGCTGGAAGAATTAGCAAGAAGAGAACAACTCGATATCATAGGATTAACAGAAACATGGTGGAATGAAGAGAATGAATGGGACACGGCATTGAAAGGATATAGACTATATAGAAGAGATAGGTTTGGGCAAAAAGGGGGGGGGGTATTGCCCTGTATGTCCAAGAAGACATAGAGTCGGTTAGTGAAGGAGATACAGAAGTAAATGGTAAACTAGAGTCACTCTGGATATAGATTCCTGGACGAAAGGAAGCAGACACACGAATTGGTCTTTATTATCGACCCCCGGGACAGACTGAGGAAACAGACATTGAAATGATGGAAGAAATTACTCAGAGAAGTAAATCGGGAAATACAACGATCATGGGAGACTTCAACTTTCCGGGGATCAACTGGAAATTGGCAACGTCAAACTGCGGCAGGGAGTTAAAATTCCTTGAAATGTTAGGTGATTGCTTCCTTGAACAAATGGTAAGAGATCCGACAAGAGGAAATGCAATCCTGGACTTGGTCATAAATGGCATTGCTGGAAGGGCAGCAGATGTAGAAGTTACGGTCCCTCTAGGGACAAGCGATCACAATATGATCAATTTTACCATTGGCATCGGAAAAGAGAAACCAATCAAGACTAAAACCACGACCTTCAACTACAAAAAAGGAAATTACGACAGCATGAGAACTTTGGTTAGAAAACGGCTAAAGAAGGGCATAGCAGACATCCAAACAGTTGAACAAGCATGGTCTCTACTGAAAAACACCATCATAGAAGCACAGAATCTACACATTCCGAGGATAAACAAAGGAAGGCGTAAAAAGAAAAATGGTGAACCAGCTTGGTTATCCAAAGAGGTAAAAGACGCAGTGAGGGAGAAGAGGAACTCGTTTAAAAAATGGAAATGAGAAAACGTGATGGAAGCCTGGAACTGTCACAAAATTGACCAAAAAAGGTGTCATAAAGTGGTAAGAGACACCAAAAAAGTCTATGAGGAGAAGATAGCGCATGAAGACAAAAACTACAAGCCCTTTTTTAGATATATAAAGGGAAAGAAACCAGCAAGAGAGGCGGTAGGAACTCTCGACGATCACGGAAAGAAAGGGTCAATTAAAGAGGATAAACAGGTTGCCGACAGGTTAAATACATTCTTTGCCTCAGTCTTCACAAATGAGGACACTTCAATAATGCCGGACACAGGGAAGATATTCACCGGGGCCACAGAGGAAAGCCTAACAACAGTGAAGGTGACGCTGGACATGATTTACTCCCAGATTGACAAACTAAAAAGCGACAAATCCCCTGGATCGGATGGAATTCACCCGAGAGTTTTAAAGGAACTCAAGGAAGAAATTGGCGATCTATTACTAAGAGTGGCTAACATGTCAATTAGAACTGGACAAATACCAGAAGACTGGAGGATAGCTAATGTCATCCCAATTTTCAAAAAAGGATCAAGAGGGGATCCAGGAAACTACCGACCTGTGAGCCTCACATCGGTTCCAGGGAAAATAATCGAAACACTAATCAAAGAGAACATTGTACAACACTTGGAAGACCACAATCTATTAAGGGATAGTCAACACGGTTTCAGGAAAGGGAAATCATGTTTGACAAATTTACTACAATTCTTCGAGAAAGTGAACAAACAATTGGATGGTGGAAAACCAGTGGATATAATTTACTTGGACTTTCAGAAAGTGTTTGACAAAGTCCCTCATGCAAGGCTTATGAAGAAACTAATAAGCCATGGAATTGGAGGAGAAGTACCCAGATGGATCGGCAATTGGCTGGAAAACAGAAGGCAACGGGTTAGCATAAGAACATAAGAACATAAGCAGTGCCTCCGCCGGGTCAGACCATAGGTCCATCCTGCCCAGCAGTCCGCTCCTGCGGCGGCCCAAAACAGGTCACGACCTGTCTGAATCACCAGAAGGGGCCCCTTGCCACCTTGGTTTCTCATTAAAGTCCTATCTTCCCATCAAAGTCCTCACCCTCCGGTCTTGCCCATGCACGACCTGGTTGGCTTTTTATACTTATTACCTGGTTAGCTTTCTATACTTGTGTTACATCCCAGCACCTCTCTCAGTATCCCACGATCCCTTTATCCCTCAGGAATCTGTCTAATCCCTGTTTGAATCCATGTACCGTAGTCTGCCTGATCACTTCCTCCGGTAGCGCATTCCAAGTGTTCACGACCCTTTGGGTGAAGAAAAACTTCCTTGCATTTGTTTTGAACCTATCTCCCTTCAGTTTCTCCGAATGCCCCCTCGTACCTGTTGTCCCCCTCAGTCTGAAGAATCTGTCCCTATCCACCCTCTCTATGCCCCTCATGATCTTGAAGGTCTCTATCATATCTCCCCTGAGCCTCCTTTTTTCCAGAGAGAAGAGCCCCAGCCTATCCAACCTCTCGGCGTATGGGCAGTGTTCCAGCCCTTTTACCAGTTTTGTTGCTCTCCTTTGGACTCTCTCAAGTACCGCCATGTCTTTCTTGAGGTGCGGCGACCAATACTGAACGCAGTATTCCAGATGTGGACGCACCATCGCTCGATACAATGGCATGATGACTTCCCGCGTCCTGGTTGTTATGCCCCTCTTTATGATGCCCAGCATCCTGTTGGCTTTTTTTGAGGCTGCTGCGCACTGTGCAGATGGCTTCAGTGATGCATCCACCAGCACACCCAAGTCTCTCTCAAGTCTGCTATCTCCCAACAATGCCCCCCCCCCCAATTTGTAGTTGAACAACGGGTTCTTTTTCCCTATATGCATGACCTTGCATTTTTCCACGTTAAAGCGCATTTGCCATTTGTTTGCCCAGTCTTCCAGCTTGTCCAGGTCCCTTTGCAGGTCCTCACACTCTTCCCTGGACCTAACTCTGCCGCACAGTTTGGTATCGTCTGCAAATTTTATAACCTCGCACTTTGCCTCCTTTTCCAGGTCATTGATAAATATATTGAAGAGTAACGGCCCCAGCACCGATCCCTGTGGCACACCGCTCATGACTCCCCGCCAGTCAGAATATTGGCCCTTTACTCCGACCCTCTGCAGTCTACCCGACAACCAGTGCTTGATCCATCTGTGCACATCCCCTCCCACCCCGTGGTTCCACAGCTTCCTAAGCAGCCTTTCATGTGGCACCTTGTCGAAAGCATAAATGGGAAATTCTCGGACTGGGAGAAAGTGACTAGCGGCGTGCCCCAGGGCTCGGTTCTTGGGCCTATCTTGTTCAATATTTATATAAACGACCTGGAAGAGGATACATCATGCAATATAATTAAGTTTGCAGATGATACAAAACTATGTCGGGCGGTTGGCTCTCAAAGGGACTGCGAGGACCTCCAGAAAGATCTGAACAAGCTGGAAACGTGGGCGATAAAGTGGCAGATGAACTTTAATATAAACAAATGCAAGGTGATGCATCTAGGAAAGAAAAACAAGGAACATGATTACAGGATGTTGGGGGTGAAGTTAGCAAAAAGCGAGCAGGAAAGGGATTTGGGGGTACTGATTGACAGTACCCTAAAACCATCGGCACAATGTGCGGCAGTGGCGAAGAAAGCGAACAGGATGTTGGCATAATTAAGAAGGGGATTACGAGTAGAACGGAAGAGGTCATAATGCCACTTTATAGAACAATGGTCCGACCGCACTTAGAATACTGTGTCCAACACTGGTCTCCATACCTTAAAAAAGATATAACTCTGCTGGAAAAGGTGCAAAGGCGAGCCACGAAACTTATCAAAGGAATGGAAAATTTGACCTACAATGATCGACTCAGGAAGCTGGGGCTGTTTACCCTTGAGAAGAGAAGACTAAGAGGGGATTTGATAGAGACTTTTAAAATATTAAAAGGATTTGATAAAATAGACCAAAAAGAAGCATTACTTAAATATTCTGATGTGACGAGGACAAGAGGACATAGACTGAAACTGAGTGGCAGCAGGTTTAGGACAAATGTCAGGAAATTCTGTTTCACACAGCGCTTGGTGGGTGCTTGGAATGCACTCCCGGAGGAGGTTGTGGAGGAGACTACTGTTCTGGAATTCAAATGCAAGTTGGATGCACACCTTCTTGCATATCATATTGAGGGATACGGTAAATCCGGGTCTCCAAAAAGGAGTACCTAAATGGGCCGCCGCGTGTGCGGATCACCGGACTAGATGGACCTCGGTCTGATCCGGTGAGGGCGTTTCTTATGTTCTTATGTTCTTATGAATGGGAACCTAAAGGAGGCACCATTTTTTAATTTATTATTATTTCCATGCTGGTTGGCATTGGAGGAGGCCTGGATCAGGAGGGGTTGAACACCCCTCCTGCTCCTTGAAAGATATGGGGGAGGGTGGTAGGTAGAAGTTGGCATTCCTCCTGCCGTTAGTTTTTGGGTGGGTAGGACTGATGGCAGGAGGGAGTGGGAACCCTCCTGCCATAATTCTAAGTGGCGTCGGGGCAAATTTTTTGTGGGGTTCGGGGAGGGGTATTCGGGGCACTTGTTGGGATGGGGGGGTTTAATTTTTTTTTTTTTTTAATCGGACAGATATTTTGCATGTGTAAAACACGTAAAATATCTGCCTGATTATTTTAAAAATGTAAAAAGCCGGCAGAAGCCCTGACAGCAGTGACAGGAGGCTGTTTCTCCTGTCACTACTGTCAGGGCTTTAGCGATCCATGCAGTTGGCTGGAGGCGTGCCAACAATCGTCTTCATTTGCATGCAGGCCTTTAGTGCATTTGTTGGCCTGCATGCAAATGGAAACGGATCGTACATGCATCGGAGGATTAGTGAATCTAGCCCATGGTTCTTATTGACAAAAGGATTTTCAAAAACTACACCACAGTTGTGAATGGTAGCCAATCAACACCCTGTTTAATCAAAGCACAATAGTGATAACAGTAGGTCAAGAGAGAAAGGTACATACTGATAAGAAATTTATGATGTATCCATGGAAAGCACACATCTTGTCATACCTCATAAATACAATCAATACACTTAGCAATCTGCAACTAAACTTTTGCTATCTAGGTCTGATTATCTAATAAAAATTTTTTTACAAAATTAAACTATGCTACATATTTAGAAAAATCAAGTTTGCAATATACTGAAATGGAGACAATTCTGCTGTTTCATTCTCTCCTATTTAGGGCACTGCAGCTGTCAGGTTTGGAGCTTGCCTTACACCAAAGATGCGTTTAGCGATTCAGGGCTTGAAAGGATGTGTTTTCTCATGATCCCTCATGGCTAAGACATAATCACTTCAGTATGTGAGGAGTGGAAAGGTCATTACTGGAAATATAATAAACTCATGCATAAAGAGATATTTTCTATTTTTTTTCATATAAAGAGTGGAAATAATAATAATAAAAAAAATGGTGCCTCCTTTAGGACCATTTCTAATTCTCCTACATCCCAGGGAAAAAAAAATCATATTGTTCTGTCTTTATTTCTTTTATTTGAGTGGTAAGATATAAACCACACAGAATGAAATTCAGTATAAACCTGATAAGACTTACTCTTCAAAAATGTGGAACTCATGCCAGCTAGCAAATGCTTTGGTCAGTTCTTTGATTTTATTATGGCACTTGAAAGTTTCCACATGGGGCATTTTACAATAGAAGATTAATTGCAAGCACAGGAAATCACTTTAGGTTTTTTAGCAAATGATTAGTCATTTTTATGAATTTTACCAGCTTATTAAAACTCGGTTTAAATAATTACATCTTGTTTTTTTCATATGCGTGTATTAGTGCTAAGTAGAGAATATGATCTAAGATTTTGACAGTAAACTATTTTCCTTGAATCTTTGATAACAATGAATGTACTCAAATGAGCAGATTTTCTATATAGTTATAGTAGAGTCTAGGGATCAAGATGCAGAGCATTCAGTTAAGTGCAGATTTTTAAAATAATTTTCTTTTTATTACCCCTATTTTCTTCTTTATCTTCCCCAGAAATATCTTACAAGGGGGTGCTGAAAAGTTCTCAACCCAACCAAGAAGAGAATGACGTTGATATGGTTCAGTCAATAATCTGAAACAATGTCAAAACAGAGAATTTTGTTTCTGCAGTTTGGCACATAATGAAATACAAGATACTCTTTTCAGCCACAGTGGCAAAATAATGCTCAGAATTTAGGAAGTTGGTTGATTGAGCCGAGAACTTTGCAGCATGTTTCTGTTTTCATGGATATTTTGTTTTACTGAAGCATTAAAAGAAATCAGAAAAGCCAGTATGCTCCTTGCATTCAGTCCTGTACAAATGTTTTAAATTTGAACAAATGATTGAAGTCAAGTGAGAAATCATCTAGGTTTTAGAAAAAGGCCAACATTAAACTTAAATGCATAGCTACAATGGCTGCATTTGGGAACAAAGCAGTTTTCTAAATTTGGATTCTTGCAGACTGTGCAAAACAGCACACAATGTTCTAAACGAGCCCAATCAGAAAATCCCCATAGATTTTAACATTGTGTGTGTTGCTTATTAATGTCAGAGCCCTAAGACATGTAATCAATATATATCTATATTCTTTTCCATTCCCTTCCATCTGAGTGTTAACAATAATAAAAAGAAAAGGTGACAATGATAAAAGAAAACATTTTCAAGCTACATTTCTTAGGATATGATTGTTTAAAAACTATGGGGCTCATAATAAAAAAATAAAAAAAAAGTCAAAAAGTGGCCTAAATGGGTACTTGGACGATCAAAAAGCCTGATCGTCCAAGTACCCATAATCAAAGCTGGTTTTAGACGCATCTAAAACCAGCTTAGGCCTTTCCCCTGCCTCTAAACGCACAGAGAGAAAAGAGGCATTTTTAGAGGAGGGGAAAGGGCGGGTGGTGGGCGAGAGGTGGGCCGAATAACACCTAAGCGTACAACACGTATAACCAAAGATTTTGACAGGTTACCTAGTCGACACTTATATGTTTTGACTTAGACCAAGTCAAAACAGGTATAAGTGCTGAAAAAAAGGCCACTGAGCTGATAGAGGCTGACAATCAGTTCAGCAACCTACCCATCCCCCCCCCGCAATCATCGTAGCAGGAGAGATGCCCAATCTCTCCTGCCACGGGTTGTGGCAGTTCAGGTAGAGGAGTGATTGCATCGTGGCAGGGGAAATAGCCAATCTCTCCTGCCGCAATACATCACCCCCCCCCACACACACACACACACACACACTATCAGGACAGGAGGGAGCCCAAGCCCTCCTGCCCCATCAAACCGTGACCCCCCCCCCGCCAATATCGGGCAAGAGGGAGCCCAAGCCCTCTTGCCCCACGATCCCCAACACCCCCCCCCCCACCAAGTCCGATGGGGCCAGAGGGAGCCCAAGCCCTCCTGGCCTGGTGATACCCTCTAACCCCCTCCCCCTACCAAAATACGGGCAGGAGGGATCCCAGGACCTCCTGCCCTCGACACAACCCCCCGACCGCCCCCCTGAACCCCAGATCGCCACTCCCGCTGACCCGTGACCCCCCCCCCACTGACCCCACGACCACCCCCACCCCCTTCCCCTTCCCCGTACCTTAAAATTGTTGGTTGGACGGACGGGTGCCAAGCCCGTCCGTCCGACAGGCCAGCCATCTCGGGAATGGCTGGCCTTAGGGCTTGATTGGGCCAGGTAGCTCAAACCCCACCCACAGAACCGGCCCAGTTGTCTTAGGCCCCTCCTGTGGGGCCTAAGACAGATTTAAGCTGGTACTTTTTTTCAACTCGTATCAATTTACCTGTATCAATCAGTAATATATTAAAATCATCATAAATGATTTTTTATGTCAATACTTCTAACTGGAATGGACATTTAAAAATAGTAATAGTAATTCGATACAATGTTTGGCTCCTGGCACTATCTCACTTTGGCCAATAATAACGGCAATACCAGAAAATCCAAACCCTCTCCCCACCGACCTTTCCATCTCTCCCTCCCTATGTCAACCACGAGACCAACATACCATTACGATACCTTCAACAGCAGTATCGTGGCAGTAATCTAAACGGGCTGTTTCGGGCCTGCTCCCGCAAGGGTGTTCCTCTGCCGCATCACTGATGATGTCATCAGCAATGCGGCACTCGGATGGAAGGGTCGGCAGAGGGTGCGGGGGGTGCATGGGGGGAGGGGAAGAGCTGCTGCCGGTGAATCCAGCACAACTAGGGCTTATTTTTGGGATAGGGCTTATATTAATACCTACCCCGAAAATCTTGCTAGGGCTTATTTTTGGAATAGGTCTTATTTTCGGGGAAACATGGTAGTTTGCAGCTTCATCGCATGTCCCCTAGTCCTAGTATTTTTGGAAAGAGTGAACAAGTGACTCACATCTACCCTTTCTACTCCACTCATTATTTCATAGACCTCTATCATATCAACCCTAAGCTGTCTCCTCTCCAAGCTGAAGAGACCTAGCCACTTTAGCATTTCCTCATAGGGAAGTCATCCTATCAACTTTATCATATGAAATTGCTGTTAGTGATCTGCAACCCTGTTGCTAAAATCATCTGTAGTACCTGAAGATTGGAGGGTAGCCAACATTACACCAATTTTTAAAAAGGGTTCCAGGGGAGATCTAGGAAAATACAGACCGGTAACCCTGACTTCAGTTCCGGGCAAAATGATGAAAACAATTATAAAAAATAAAATTGAGGAAAATGTAGACAGACATGATTTAATGAGACAGAGTCAGCATGGGTTTATCTGAGAGAGATCTTGCCTCACCAATTTGCTTGACTTCTTTGAAGGTGTGAACAAACCTGTGGATAAGGGTGAGCCAGTTGATGTAGTGTATCTAGATTTTCAGAAAGCTTTTGACAAAGTTCCTTATGAGAAGTTCCTGAGAAAATTAAAGAGTCATGGGATACGTGGCAAAGTTCAGTTGTGGATTAGGAATTGGTCATTGGATAGAAAACAGAGGGAAGGGTTAACTGGTCATTTTATCAATGATGGAGAGTGAACAGTGGACTGCCGCAGTGATTTGTACTGGGACCGGTGCTATTTAATTTATTTATAAATGATCTGGAAATTGGAACAAGTGGGGTGATTAAATTTGCAGATAACACTAAACTGTTCAAAGTTGGTAAAACGCATGCAGATTGTGAAAAATTGCAGGCAGATTTTAGGAAATTGGAAGAATGGGCATCCAAGTGGCAGATTAAATTTAGGGCTCCTTTAACTATGCTGCATTAGGGCTGTAACGCGCAGAATAGCATGCGCTACATTACCACGCACACTAGACCTTAATGCCAGCATTGAGCTGGCGTTAGTTCTAGAAGCGTAACACGTGGTAATTTTCTGCATGCACTAAAAACGCTACCACACCTTAGTAAAAGGAGCCCTTAATGTGGACAAATGCAAAGTGATGCACATTGGGGAAAAAGAACCCAAATCACAGTTACCGGATGCTAGGGTCCACCTTGGGGGTTAGCATCCAAGAAAAGGATCTGGGAGTCATTGTAGACAATATGATGAAACCTTCCGCCCAATGTGCGGCAGTGGCCCAAAAAGTAAACAAGGTGCTAGGATTTATTAAAGAATGGATGGTGTTAACTAAGACTAAGAATGTTATAATGCCTCTGTATCGCTCTATGTTGCATCCTCACCTGGAGTATTATGTTCAATTCTGGTCTCTTATTTCAAGAAAGATATAACGGCATTAGAAAAGGTTCAAAGAAAAGCAGCCAAGATGATAAAGGGGATGGAACTACTCTAGTATGAGGAAAGACTAAAAAGGTTAGGGCACTTCATCTTGGTAAAAGAGATGGCTGAGGGGAGATATGTTTGAAGTCTACAAAATTCTGAGTGGAGTAGAATGGGTACAAGTGGATCACTTTTTTACTCCATCAAAAATTACAAAGACTAGGGGACACTTGATGATGTTACAGGGAAATGCTTTCAAAACCAACAGGAGGAAATATTTTAGGAGGAAATACTTTTTCACTCAGAGAATAGGTGGAGGGGCATAATCGAAAGGGACGTCGAAGTCCGTTTGCATCCATCTCACAAGTCGTCCAAAGTTAAAAAGAGCCTAAGACACATTTTCGAAAGATACGTCCAACTTTTTATAATTTTGAAAATCGTCTAATGATACGTCCTGCCATCTGATCGTCCAAGCCGCTAAATCGTCCATCTTTATACCACATTTCCCTCCAACTTTCCGTCCAAGTCCAAAATGCCTAGAACAAGCCCTGTTGGACATGGGAGGAGTCTGCAAAGTGATGGACTGCACACCCAGACATGCCACCTAAATAGTGGGGTACCTCACAGGGCACTGCTGTGAACTTCACAAAAAGGGTGCCATGGCTTCTCCTCCCTACAGCTCCCTTATAGGTGATGGTTAGCCCCCCAAACCACCTCCAGAATCCCCTAGACCCACTTACCTACCACCCCAATAGCCCTTATGGCTGCAGGAACCACTTATATGCCAGTGCAAAAGGGTTTTGGGGGTCTATAGGGCAGCGCATATGTTTAAGAATCAATGCAGTGATTACAGGGCCTTATGGACATGGGTCCTCTTCTCTATGGGTCCCTAACCCAGCCCCCAAGACGGCTTAAGCTGCCTCTGGGCTGGACGACTAGGCTTTCCTATGCCAGGCGGCCAGTTGATGATGGTCTGGAGGCTGAAATTTAAAGTTGTGAATACAATTTTTATGGTGGTGGGGGGGGTTGGTGATCACTGGGGTAGTGTGTGGAGGTCTGTGTTATGTGTTTGCAGTGCTTATCTGGTGTGTTTAGGTGAGATTTTGTGACTTAGACCATGTTTTATATGGTCTAATTCACAACGTCCAAGTTCTGTCGATCCTGGGCTGTATAACTTTCGGTTATACATGCTGTACGACTAAGTCTAAGCCAGCCCACGTTCTGTCCAATTCCTGCCCTCGACATGCCTCCCGAAATGCCCCGTTTAGCTTTGGACGTTGAGCAGCACTATGAATGCTTAGATCGTTTTTATTTTCAGCGCTTGGACGTTTTTGAGAAATGTTCATCCAAGTGCTGACTTAGGCCAGTTTTTGGACATTTTTTTATTTCGATTATGAGCCCCTTAATCTCTGGAACGCATTGCCAGAGGTTGTGGTAAGAGCGGATAGCGTAACTGGTTTTAAGAAGGGTTTGTACAATTTCCAGGAGGAAAAGTCCATAGTCTGTTATTGAGAAAGACATGGGGCAAGCCACTGCTTGCCCTGGATTGGTAGCATGGAATGTTGCTACTTTTTGGGTTTTGGACAGGTAATAGTGACCTGAATTGGCCACCATGAGAATGGGCCCCTGGGCTTGATGGACGTTTGGTCTGACCAAGTAAGACTATTCTTATGTTCTTATTTTTGTTGCGATTCTCTGTACCTTTTCTAATTCCGCTATATCTTTTTTGAGATATGGTGACCTGAACAGCACACAATATTCAAGGTGCAGCCGTACCGTAGAGTGATTCAAGGGGATTATATTGGTTTCATCTTTGTTTTCCATTTCTTTCCTGATAATTTGCTTTCTTGGCAGCCACCGCTTATTGAGCTGAGGGTTTCAACGTATCCTCAACAATGACACCTAGATCCTTCTCCTGGGCAGTGATTCCTAACACAGAACTGAGCATCGCATAGTTATAGTTTAGGTTCCTCTTTACAACATGCATCATTTTGCACTTGCTCACATTAAACACCATCTGCCATTTTGATACCCAGTCGTCCAATCTCACAAGGTCTTCATGCAATTTTTTCACAATTCTCTTGTGATTTAACAACTTTGAGTCATCAAAGAAGGACAGGATGACATCAGAACAGGATTAATTCTTTGAGGGCCCCTAGGCACACAAGTACAATGGGCCCCCCTGGCTCTGTCCTGCCCCCATCCCGCACATGCCCTGCCCCTACCCCGCCCACATCCCACCCCCATTTATCTGTTTTCTTCTTTACTTCTTTATTTCCACTTGCATTTCTTTTTTTTAAATTCAAAACAAACAAAGATTAGTATACCAGTGCACAGTTTTTCTTCTATGCAAGCCCCAAACATCTCTGAACAAATCCCCCTTCCTTCCCTTCCCACCTTCTTACCCGGAATTTAACTCTGAACCCTTTCCATCCATATATAAAAGTATTCAAATATTTGTAAAGCAGTAATACTATCTGAAATATAAGCCTATATTAATAACCAAGTTTACAACGCCTCTCAACTGCCTCACTCTACATCAACCAACTGTAACCCATATGTATGTATAAACAACCAAATCTGTAACTCCTCTGGTACGTTCCACTCCATGTATGTTAACTTGCAACAAAACAACAAGGCAAGCAGTCCACCAAAGAATCCAACATGAAACAAAAGAAGATTGGCAGAAAATAAGGAAATTCAAATTAGGTTAATTCAAGGTGCTCCCAAGAACCATGCCTGATGCATTTTGCCAAACAAGGCTAGTCAACTAACAAAAAAACATGTCTTTCATACAAACAGAACAGAGAAAACACCTTCACCTAGTATGGAATATGTTTTACAAAACTGTAGTATGGTTTTTAGCAACAGCCAGTGCTAAAAAATGCTCTACAGTTTTGTAAAAGGGGGGATAAAATAGAAATACGTAGACAAAGGTTAAATAAAACCACCGAGAAGCTGGACTTTGCATACAATGCAACACCAGAGAAACAGCGATGCATGTCCCCTAAAGCAAAAAAATAAATAAATAGAACATTTTTTTTCTACCTTTGTCTTGTCTGGTTTCAGCTCTCCTCATCTTCTTGTCACTCTCTTCCTTTCATCTTCTGTCATTCTGTGCCACTTCCAGAAACTGTAAGCCTCCCCCTTCCATCTTTCCCTTCATTCCCATTGGTCTGGCATCCATCTTCTTCCATTCCCTCCTCCAATGGTCTGGTATCTCTCTCCTCTTCTTCTTCCCTTTCCTCTTCCACACCCACACCCCCATGGTCTGGCATTTCACTCTCTCTTCTCTCTTTCCTCCACTTCCATCAGTATCAACCCCCTTTCTTTCCCTCCAATCCAATTCCATCCAGTATCCTTCCCCCTTATGTTTTCCCCTTTCCCTGTACCCAATTCCATCAGCATCTGCCCTCTTTCTTTCCCATCAACCAAATTCCATCCAGTCTCCTTCCCCTTATATCTTTCCCCTTTCCCTGCACACCAATTCCATCAGCATCTACCCCTTTCTCTCCTTCTACCACCCTTCCATACCACCCTGCCCCCTTTCTCTCCCTCCACCACCCTTCTAGGTCAGAGGCCCACTGAAGAAACAGAGGACTCAGGTGTTTGTTTTTTCCTTTGGCAATGCGGGCCCCCAGGAAATATTGGCAGCGCTGCCCCACCCCTGGGAGATCGACAACACCACCCTCCCCCAGAATCGACATCAACCAACCAGAATAACTGACATCGGAGGGGGTGGACAGGCAGATGCAAGGAGTTGCTGCAAGGTCCTGCAATGACTGTGTCTGCTGGCTCTGCTCAGGGAAGAAGTAAGTGACGTTGGAGGGGTTGGACCGGCAGATTCAGTCATCATGGGACCTTGCAGCAACTCCTTGCATCTGCCGGTCCACCCCCTCTGACATCACTTATTCTGATTGGTTGATGTTGATGCCGTGGGGAGGGCGGTGTTGTCAATCTCCTGTGGGGGGGGGGGGGGGGGCAGCACTGCTGATCTTTCCCGGGGGGCCCATGTTGCCAAGGAAAAAAAACAACACCTGAGTCCTATGTTTCATCGGGGCCCCCTGACAACTTCAGGTCCTATGCACATGCTTACTGGGCCTATTCATTAATCCGGCCCTGGATGACATCCATCCCAGCATATTGAGAGAGCTCAGAGAGGTTCTGGTGAATCATCTAAAAGATTTGTTTAAAGAAACTCCTTAGAGACAGGAAAGGTTCCGCAGGATTGGAAAAGAGCGGATATGGTCCTTCTTCACAAAAGTGATCTCAAAGATGAAACAGAAAACTACAGGCCAGTAAGCCTCACTTCGGTTGTTGGAAAAATAATGGAAGTGCTGGTGAAGGAAAGGATAGTGAAGTTCCTAGAATCCAATGGGTTACAAGATCCAAGGCAACATAGCTTTACTAAAGGTAAATCATGCCAAACAAACCTGATTGAAATCTTTGACTGGGCAACCAGAGAATTGGATTGTGGTTGTGTTAGATGTAATTTACTTAGATTTCAACAAAGCCTTTGTCATGGTTCCTCTTAGGAAGCTCTTGAATAAACTTTACAGGCAGAATTTAGGACCCAAAGTGGTCAACTGGATTAGAAACTGGTTGATGGAGAAAAGGCAGAGGGTGGTGGTTATTGTTTGCTCAGCACTGATTAGCCCACAGAGGGGAAAACTCAAGGGCTGCTGGAAGCCAGGACTGAGATAAGCTTACCCCTGCTGGGAAAGGGTAGAGACAGGTGAAGCTCAAGTGCTGGAAAGCGAAGTTGTACAGGACAGCACAAGTTATAACAATCCTGAAAGACTGTTTAAAGGTTTGGATTTTTTTCTGTGCCCTCTGAGGCACTCATATGTTGTGGAGCATTCTGATACTGAATCTTGTTTTTGCTTGGGTTTTTTTTTTTTTCTCTTGTTGCACAAACTGCTTTTATGATAACCAAGTTGAACATTTTGTTTTTTGTTTCTCATAAATAAACTTTTTGAAAAGCCTCTGATTGTGCAGTGTTATTTCTCTAGTCTCCTAAAAATCCCTGTGCGGCTCACAGTGGCCCACAGGAGCCAAATTCCTGTCACAGGTAGCTCAGAGCCCATCGCTCTGAAGGTGCCTATGACAATATCAAGCTCCATCCCTGGCATATTTAAATCCAAACTCAACTACCACTTCTTTAAAGCTGCTTTCAATTCTAAACTCCAACCTATCTGCTAAGCACCCTACACCTGTCTTATCATTCCTTTCTGTAATTCCCCTAACTGAGAACTGTGTATAGATGCACCTTTTTCTCCAGTTTGTCTGTCTTAACTAGATTGAAAGCTCTTTCAAGCAGGGATTGTCTCTTCCATGTTTTGGTGTACAGCACTGTATAGGCCTGATAGTGCTGTAGAAATTATAAGTAGTAGTAGTATATAGGATATTGGGGGCTGGATCTTTTTACCTAATTGGGCCATGGTAAGTACACTGCCATCATCAGCTTTTTCAGCAATGTAATTAAAAGTATGTGCAGTGTAGTAACTGCTTAGTCACCATAGATGCTTTATAGTTACCATGCATTATTTGGAACTAACAAACAGTAATTGCAAAACCTTACCATACTTTAGAACCCATTAAGATTTTTTTTCTACCCTCCCACCAAAAAATAAACATGTCCTCACATTATTTTCATAAACAATCAGATCTAGCAAGGTTTTCCTCAAAATGGAGACTCAGTCAGGAAACTATGAGTTAGGAGAGACCTTTTTTAAAAAAATTTGACAGGCCTCTATCCCCTGGGGCCAGAATTTATTTCATGTCTGAGAATGACAGGAAAAGGCTGATATCTTGTTTCTCACTATCACAGACAGGTTTTCACAACGGAATTAATATTAGCTATTCTGTTATCATTGCATGTCTGGTTAGTAATGCATTTTCTATCACATCCATACTTTGAGTCAGGTTTCACTTCAGCCAGCCTTTTTCCTCATTCATACATAAGTCTTAGTCATCTCTACTTCACATACAGATCACTGCTATTTTGTTTCAACCATAAATTCTCATTAAAATTGTTCCTAATACTTTTAACATTCTAAGGGCCCCTTTTATCAAGCTTCACTAGCGGTTTTTAGTTCACACCGGGGGGGGGGGGGGAGGGGGTTAAATAGCTTGCACAGAGTCTGACTCTCTAGTGGCATGTTCCTTGGCTCCAAATTTCTAACTGCCAAGATCATTGACTTCTTCCTTACTAGAGCCACGTTGGCAACCCAGCATTTCTGCAGCACTCAGAGGTATGGGGGTCCCTCAAATAAAAACATGCACTGCACTCTTCACTACCAGAATGATCTTCTTTATTACCTCCACTCAGTTTCTACACCTTATGATGCTTCAGCTACCCTCAAGAACCCCATTACATGATCCCTACAGCTGTGGAGGATAAAAATAATAATTAAAAAAACATCTAAGTACCCTTTTGGCCTAAGTCACTAGATGCTGAAGTTGGGAAATGCCCATTCTAAAAAAAAAAAACCATCCAAAACACATTCACGAACAAAAAATCACCCAAGTCCCAAATGCCCAAACGAAGGAGGGGCCAGTCCTTCACCTGAAAGTAGGATTTTGTAACCTGCGTCTATAACTGGCCCACCCTCCACCGCAACAATTGTGGCAGGAGAGATGCTTAATCTCTCCTGCGATTGCGATCCCCCCTCCCTGAACTACTGTGAACCGGCAGGAGAGGTGCCTCCCCAACAAGCCCAAATACCGGCAGGAGGGATCCCAAGCCCTTCTGCTGATGACACCCCCCAGCAACCCTATTAATGTCCCCCCCCCCGAACCCCTAAATGGTCCCCCCACTACACAGCCCCCTAACCCCAGACAACCCCAGCTTACCTTAACGTTGGCTGGCCCATGTGCCTAAGGCCCCATCCATAGGAGGGGCCTTAGACAACTGGCCCAATTCTGGTTGGCCCCGGTGCCTAAGGCCCCTCCTATGGGCATGGCCATAGTCACATGGGCCAATCAGGCCTTAGGCCCTCCATTCTGAGGATGGTGGGCCTGCCAGTTAGATGTTCAGAGGACTTGTCCATCCGGCCAACGTTTAGGTAAGCTAACATAGTAACATAGTAGATGACAGCAGATAAAGACCCGAATGGTCCATCCAGTCTGCCCAACCTCATTCAATTTAAATTTTTACATTTTTTTTCTTAGCTATTTCTGGGCAAGAATGCAAAGCTCTACCCGGTACTGTGCTTGGGTTCCAACTGCCGAAATCTCCGTTAAAACCTACTCCAGCCTATCTACATCCTCCCAGACATTGAAGCCCTCCCCAGCCCATTCCCCACCAAAGGGCCATAAACAGACAAAGACCGTGCAAGTCTGCCCAGTTTAATATTTAATATTATTTTCTGATTCTAGATCCTCTGTGTTCATCCCACGCTTCTTTGAACTCAGTCACAGTTTTACTCTCCACCACCTCTCTCGGGAGCGCATTCCAGGCATCCACAACACTCTGCCTTTGAATCTACCACCCCTCAACCTCAAATTATGTCCTCTGGTTTCTCCATTTTCCTATCTCTGGAAAAGATTTTGTTCTACGTTAATACCCTCCAAGTATTTGAATATCTGAATCATATCTCCCCTGTCCCTTCTTTCCTCTAGGGTATACATATTCAGGGCTTCCAGTCTCTCCTCATACGTCTTCTGGCGCAAGCCTCCTATCATTTTTGTTACCCTCCTCTGGACCTTCTTATGTCCTTCACCAGATACGGTCTCCAAAACTGAGCACAATACTCCAAATGGGGCCTTACCAATGACCTGTACAGGGGCATCAACACCTTCTTCCTTCTACTGGCTACGCCTCTCTTTATACAGCCCAGCATCCTTCTGGCAGCAGCCACTGCCTTGTCACACTGTTTTTTCGCCTTTAGATCTTCAGACACTATCACCATAAGGTCCCTCTCCCCATCCGTGCATATCAGCTTCTCACCTCCCAGCATATACGGTCCCTTCCAATTATTAATCCCCAAATGCATTACTCTGCATTTCTTTGCTATGAATTTTAGTTGCCAGGCATTATTAGACCATTCCTCTAACTTTTGCAGATCCTTTTTCATATTTTCCACTCCCTCTTCGGTGTCTACTCTGTTACAAATCTTGGTATCATCTGCAAAAAGGCACACTTTTTCTTCTAACCCTTCAGCAATGTCACTCACAAACATATTGAACAGGATCAGTCCCAGCACCGAACCCTGAGGGACTCCACTATTCACCTTTCCTTCCTCCGAGCGACTTCCATTAATCACCACCCTCTGGCGTCTGTCCGACAGCCAGTTTCTAACCCAGTTCACCACTTTGGGTCCTAACTTCAGCCCTTCAAGTTTGTTCAACAGTCTCCTATGAGGAACTGTATCAAAGGCTTTGCTGAAATCTAAGTAAATTACATCTAGCTTATGTCCTCGATCCAGCTCTCCGGTCACCCAATCAAAAAATTAAATCAGGTTCGTTTGGCACGATTTACCTTTTGTAAAGCCATGTTGCCTCGAATCCTGTAATCCATTAGATTCAAGGAAGTACACTATCCTTTCTTTCAGCAACACTTCCATTATTTTTCCAACAACTGAAGTGAGGCTCACCGGCCTGTAGTTTCCTGCTTCATCCCTGTGACCACTTTTGTGATTAGGGACCACATCCGCTCTACTCCAATCCCCAGGAATCACTCCGGTCTCCAGAGATTTGTTGAACAAATCTTTAATAGGACTCGCCAGAACCTCTCTGTGCTCCCTTAGTATCCTGGGATGGATCCCGTCTGATCCCATTGCTTTGTCCACCTTCAGTTTTCAAGTTGCTCATAAACACTCTCCTCCATGAACGGCGCAGAATCTACTCCATTTTCTTGTGTAACTTTGCCAGACAATCTCGGTCCTTCTCCAGGATTTTCTTCTGTGAACACAGAACAGAAGTATTTGTTAAGCACATTTGCTTTTTCCTCATCACCCTCCACATATCAGTTCCCAGCATCTTTTAGTATAGATATTCCATTTTTCATCTTCCTCCTTTCACAAATATATCAGAAAAAAATTTTGTCTCCCTTTTTTACATTTTTAGCCATTTGTTCTTCTGCCTGTGCTTTCGCCAGACGTATCTATCTCTTGGCTTCTTTCAGTTTCACCCTGTAGTCCTTTTTGCACTCCTCTTCTTGGGTTTTTTTATATTTCACGGACGCCAACTCTATCGCCTTTATTTTCTCCGCCACTAGTTTGGAGAACTATAACGGCTTCCTTTTTCTCGTTTTTATTGATTTTCTTCACATAAAGTTCTGTAGCCATTTGTATTGCTTCTTTCAGTTTAGATCACTGTCTTTCCACTTCTCTTATGTCCTCCCATCCTAACAGCTCTTTCTTCAGGTACTCTCCCATTGCATTAAAGTCTGTAAGTTTGAAATCTAGGACTTTAAGTATCATGCGGCCACGCTCCACTTTAGCCATTATATTAAATCAAACCATTTGATGATCGCTACTTCCCAGGTGAGCACCCACTCGAACCTTAGAAATATTCTCTCCATTTGTGAGGACCAGATCCAATATCGCTTTTTCCCTCATGGGTTCCGTCACCATTTGTCTGAGCAGAGCATCTTGAAAGGCATCCACAATCTCCCTACTTCTTTCCGATTCCGCAGACGGAACATTCCAGTCCGCATCCGGCAGGTTGAAATCTCCCAACAGCAGAACCTCCTCTTTCCTTCCAAACTTTTGGATATCCAAAATCAGATCCTTATCAATTTGCTGTGATTGAGTCGGAGGTCTTTAGACTACACCCACGTAGATAGAAGTTCCATCTTCTCTTTTCAGAGTGATCCATATTGCTTCTTCCTCTCCCCAGGTCCCTTGCATTTCGGTTGCTTGGATATTGATCTTTACATAGAGGGCTACTCCTCCACCTTTTTGACCATCTCTGTCCTTCCTAAAAAGATTATATCCTGTTATGTTTGCATCCCATCCATGTGATTCACTGAACCATGTTTCTGTGATAGCGACAATATCTAGATCTGCCTCTAACATCAGGGCTTGCAGATCATGAACTTTGTTACTTAGACTGCGAGCATTTGTGGTCATCACTTTCCAGCTATTTTTCAGTGGTAATCTCCTCTTTCTTATAGATTTTTGTTTCGTTTCACTTTCCATTGCAATACTTAAAAATGAGTTGCTGATATTATTTATGTTGCACTCTTTACTACTATCACATCTTTTCTTTTGCCGGGGGTGGTCTCTATAATTGTCCTTCATACATACACCACTCCCACCTTCTAGTTTAAATGCCTAGAAAAATATTGTCTAAATTTCTCTGCAAGGTTTCTTTTTCCTGCTGTAGTAATATGTAGCCCATCAGTGCAATATAGCTTCTTGTTCTTCCATGTATTTCCCCATCCTACTATGTACCTGAAGCCTTCTTGACGACACCAGGCTTTGAGCCATCTATTAAAGTCCTCTCTGTGTTTTTCACTCTTTGCTCTCCCTTTCCATATGCAGGCAGTATTTCAGAAAAAGCTAAAGTCTTTACAAAAGGTTTCACGCCCTCACCAAGCTCCCCAAAAAGCTTTTTGTGCTGCAAGTGTGGAGTTGTTGGCCAGGTCATTTGTTCCCAGATGGATAACAACATCAGTGTTAAAATCCTTAGTTTCTTCCTTAATTATAGTCTGTATTTGCCTGGAACTTCTGGTAGCTGAGGATCCTGGAAGACATTTCACTATTTTGACCTCCTCGCCTTGTGTTCCAAGGTTAATGGCTCTGATGATGTAATCCCCCAACAGTAATAGTTTTCTGTTTTTGGCTTTTTTATTTGTGCTTAGAGTGCGCTTGTTCTCTTGAGTTCATTGGTTCCAGTCCCACCTCCCTTCTGTTTTCTTGAGTATTGCAGTGCACTAGTGGAGCGAAGGAATTCTGTAGAGGTAATATTAGTGAAGGTGGATGTTTCTGTGTTACATGTCGCAGTCTTCCTGAGCCTACTGTGACCCATTTATTTCTGGGCTGTTTTATTCTTTGAGGTAGAGGTGGTAAGTTGGTATGATTTTGTGGAGCGATGGAAGCTGCTTTAATTATATTCAATTCCTGTTTAAGTTTGCAGAGCTCCTCCTTAATACTAGCAAGTTGAAGACAGATGGGGCAAGGTTATCTTGATTGGTTGTGAAGTGACTTGATTTTAGTAGGCCTGATTATTTGGGTCTCTATATATGAACTAGGGGGGGGTGTCCTGGGTAGGGAAGGGCTGGGTAGTGTAGGGCATTAGGGGTTTCAGGGAGTATTCGGGGGTATGTGGCAGTATTGTCAGGTGGGGAAATTCGGGGGTACTCCGTCAGAAGGAGGACTTGGGATCCCTCCTGCCGGTATTTGGGTTTGTTGGGAGGTGCCGGCAGAAGAGATTGGGCATCTATCCTGCCGGTCACGGCAATTCGGGGGGAGGGGGAATCGCAATTGTGGCAGGTGAGACTAAGTATCTCTCCTGCCGCAATCATTGGGGTGGGCAGGTTGCTGGGGCTGCTGAGCTGATCATGGCAGCCACGATCAGCTCAGTGGCCCCCATTCGGAATTTATACCTGTTTTGACTAAATACATCTTTTTTCTACCTTTTGTTATCTCTGGTTTCTGCTTTTCTCATCTTCTTTCCATCCAATGTCTGCCCCTCTCTCCCTTCCATCCACTGTCTATCCTCTCTCTCCCTTCCATATTGTATCATCCTTCTTTCTATGCCCCTTCTATCCAGCTTGTGCCCCTTCTCTCCTATATTCATGATTCATTTCAGTTTCACCCCTCAGCATTTTCTCTCTCCACTTTCAGTCTCCATGTCCTCCCCATGATCTGGAATCTCTCTCTTCTTTTCTTTCATTTCCTTCCTCCCATTCCATGGCATATCTTTCTCCTTTCCTTCCCTCCCACTCTCCAAATACTGCATCACTCTCTTATACTTTGTCCCCTCCATCCCTCAGACTTTTCCAGTACTGCATCTCTTTCTCATCCTTGCCCCCTCTCCCTCCTGCCCTCTATTCCAATGCTGCATCATTCTCTTACCCTTTGCCCCATTCCTCCCAGTACTACATATTTCTCTCACACACTTTGCCCCCCTTCCTCCCAATACTGCATCACTCTCACATCCTTTGCCCCTCCCTCTCTCACTTTTTCACCCCTTGCACTCCTCCCTCCCAATATGAGATTGCATCTCCCTTTTCCTATTGCTGTCACTAGCGATAACAATTTCCATCTGGCTGCTGGCTCCAGTGTCAGTCTTCTCTCTCAACATCTCTATTCTCTGTGACATCATTTCCTCTTTCCTTAGGAGCACAATGCTGTAGAGAGAAGACTGACATGGAGCCGGCAGCCTATGGGAATCTACTGCCAGCGACCTCAGTAGGACAACAACTGAAGATGGGAATAGAACTGTCACATGAGGGGTAAGAAGGGAAGAATGAAGAACTGTCATGTGAGGAGCAGAAGAAAGAACTGTCACTGGCAGGTGGGGCGGAGAATGGAAGCAGAAGATATGCCGGCCAGATACTTCCCTATTATCATTGGCATGCTGTGATAATAATCCCTGTTTCCACGGCACTACCACAAAATAGTCTACCATTACCACAACATTCCCGGGGAACTCTTGAAAGTTCTTACTGTTACTGTGGTACTTAATGTGGTATTACCACAGTAACCTTTCCTATGTTACTCTCTACCCTGGACCTTTATTTTTGTTCCATTATCACTGAAAATATGTCCAGATTGTAAGCTTGCCTAAGTTTCACAATAAAAATTCTCAATTCCGAGTTTCAAAAATTGAGACAGATTTTTTTGTGAGATAGACCAATGCTTCTAAAAACCAGAGCTTAATCACAAAGTCCCAAAAATGGATTGCATTGACTAAGAATCCTGGGGGTAATGGGCCACAAAGGAATTAAAAGCCAGATGCAAGGGACTTTTCAATGATGCATCAGTATATGAAATAATGGATTCATGTCAAAACATCTCTCCTTTTACAAAACCACAATAGTGATTATTCTGCAGCAAATACACAGAAACTCGTATGAATTGAATGAGCTCCAGCGCATTTGCAGAGGGAGAATTGCTACCATGGCTTTGCAAATGGAACTCATTATAAAAAGAAAAAATAAGTCTCCTGATTAAAAGACAGAATGCTGATTGAAAGAGATATTTTTATGAAAGTTGAAGAATATTAAAGAATAAGGGTTAAATGAAATATTTTTGTATCTTCTCTTATGAAGATTGACGATTATCTTTTATGATTTCATAAATGTTTGTTAGCTGCCTCTGTTTCTGTTATAAATATTAATTAATTTGTCTATTCAGGACCTTGTCCTATGCCTTAAGTAGTTCTGAGTAGGGCCAGCTTAGTTTACCTGGGCAGGTATGAGTGAGCAAACATGAAATAAAAAAATTCAGCTATTACACTTTCTTACATTGCATCAGGATTTACTAGCTAGAAAGAAAAGAAAAACTGTTGATAGATAAGGCCTAATCCAAGAGCAAGTGAGAATGTGGATTAGTAGCTATAAATTAATAAATGAAAATTGGATGAGCTGGAATAAAATGATCAGAAATACAAAAAGTTTAAAAACAGGAATTTTAAGTTACCATATGGATTTGATATATGTCATGTGCTTGACGGATATAGGGAGGCAGGCTAAGACATTTTTGTGATTGACGACTACCATATCAAATGTACTCCAGATGGGAAGCTTAAGTTTCTTATAGAGCTTCTTTGTGTTAGAGTGACCAGCCTGAACTAGGCCAATCCTCAGGGAAATGTAGGCAGACAGGAGTTGGCTTTTGACCTGGTATCCACATACCAGGGGGCCCTAGGTTTGCCATGACTTGAGTTTGCTAAGGACAAATCTAAACCACATGTGTATCATGGTATGAATTGATCCAAAATTAAGTGTCAGAAAGTTAGGAAAAATTACATAATAGAAATTTTCTTAGGTAGCTATAGGAATATATGTTAACAACCAATATAGATTAGATTAGGAATATATGTTATTTTGATTTTCATATATCTGAAATCCTGAAGAGATAACAACTGCCTTCTTAGACTCTCACTGGCTACCCATACAAGCACGAATCAAATTCAAATTCTACTGCCTGATATTCAAAGCATTACACGGCTCTTCCCCCTCCTATCTAAATAACCGCTTAAACCAAATCTCCACCTCAAGACACAGAAGAACCTCGAACCCTTTCGCCTTCCCCCCACTCAAAGGCACACAACGCAAGAAAATGTTTGACAACCTTCTAGCAACACAAGCAGCAAAAATCAACCATTCCATCTCCAATCTTATGACAATATCAGACAACTTCAAAACATTCAGAAAAGAAATCAAAACCCTGCTTTTCAAAAAATTCATCCAAATATATTAACCCCTCCTCTTTTACCTCCAGAAGATTCACCTACCTTCAGATAACCTTCCCCCAAATTACCCACCTTAACACCTTCCAATTAAACAAATACCATAAATAGATTGTAACCTACCCTCTCTAACTGCATTCCATATGTATTTTTCATACAGTTCTTCACAGTCAGTTTAATTGCCATCCTATAAATTCACATAGAATTTTTCTTTTTTCAACCATCTTCATTTTCTCTTCTTTATTAATTTCCAGGTACTTTAGTTAGATTGTGAGCCTTCGGGACAGTAAGGGAATTTTTTAAGTACCTTCTTACTTCTCATTTATAATCTTAATGTATATTTTCTTCAAACCGCTTAGAGCCTAACGGATGTAGTGGTATATAAGAAATAAATTACATTACATTACATTACATCCTTATAAGGCAACAGATGGTGTTTGACCTCTGACCTTGAGCAACTTTTTTTACGTAGAACCTTGATGGGAGGGGTACCTGCTCTTTTCCATCTTTTCTTTGTGCAGTCTTAATGAGACAGAGATCTCAGAATAGAAAAGAACACTGACATTTACAGGAAAGAATATAGAAGCTGAGGAGTTTTGTAAGTATATTATAATATTGGTCTATGTATTTCTTCTTTTTATAAAATATGTAAGCTTAATGTGAGAATGTTACTTTTTTAGATATAAGAATGTAATTTGTGACACGCCTATATGAAGCTAGCCTTATATGGGAATAAATAATGTGAACCAATTAGACGGCAGATGGATTGTAACGAAGGAATGTCGTCATTTAGGATATATATGGACGTGTAACTGGTAAAACGTTGGAATTTTTATGAGCAAGGCCAGCTTTTGGCTTCTGTAATAATTCTCTGATGCAAATGATACTCAATTGATTTGCTAATCAATTAATTGAGTACTCTTATGATCTAATATTGATATCTAATAAAAAATAAGATTTTGGATTTTATTAAAATATTTTGCATCATTATTTTTTTGACATTTTCATTTTACAACCCTAGAATAGCTATAAGTACGTATGTGTGCAATTATCCTGATCACTATCTGGGTATAGTCCTTGTGTTTCCATAATTAAAAATACATATATATCACCAATATACATTATAATGCCTTACATATTGTATTAATCTCTTCCACACTGAGAAATGTAAAGGTTGGGATTCAGGTTCCTTCCAACCCTTTGACCATCTGACTCCTCATTGACATGTGAAGAAAAAGCCATATTTTTGGAAGAGCAGCCATAGATACTAGGAAATCCACTCTTTCTTTGGACTTGCTACCCTAAAAGAACTGTGTTCTTCCATAGAAAGTGAATAGTACTTCCATTCTGGAGCCAAGCATGACATTTGCTATGTCACATTTCATGACCTGGAAGAGCATTAAGAAAAATGCATGTGAGCTGAAGTATAGAGAGCTACCAATTTCCCACAAAACCATGTTTTATTTAACCCCCTTATTAGAATTTATGTTACTGCAGCAGTGGTAAATCTGTAGTAGAGAATGACACAGGGACAAATTTGTTCATGTCTCCACAGGGGGGAGGGGGAGTGTGGCACAGTGGTTAAAGCTAAAGCCTCAGCACCCTGAGGTTGTGGGTTCAAACCCATGCTGCTTCCTTTGACCCTGAGCAAGTCACTCATTCCCTCCATTGCTCCAGGGAGATAGATTGTGAGCCCACCAAAACAGACAGGGAAAAATGCTTGAATACCTGAATAAATTCATGTAAACCATTCTGAGCTCCTCTGGGAGAACAGTATAGAAAATTGAATAAATAAAAACTATCTCCATCCTCATCCTGTCCCCATGAGTTCTGTCCCTGTCCCTGCCCCATCCCTGCAAGCTCTGTTGTCATTGCACAAGCCTCAAACACTTTAAAATCATGTGTTCAAGGTTTGTGCAGATAAGGACAGAGATTGTAGGGATGAGGCGGGGACAGGAGAGAAATGGAGATAGATCCTGTCAAATTTGTCCCCATGTCGTTCTCTAATCTGTAGGATAGACAGTACTCAAATTTCTTGAAAAAATTGATACCATATTCACATTTAGACTTACAGGAAACCTATCAAAACTTTCTTCAATTTTTTAGTTCAGTAACCAAATTGTAATAAAATCATTTATTACCTTTATGAATAGGGGTTAGCATTGTAAGGCTTTACCAAAATACAAGCTTAAATTTGACCTTATTACTTGGTTCGGTGAACTGAAGACTGAATAGTGAGCCCAGGCATATTTTGGTTGAATATTCAGAAAAAAAAATTACCTGGCCAAAGTTATCTGGGAAATCGCTTACAAACTTGGGAGAAGGGAATCCTACAACTAAATAGATAAGCTCAGGGACTTATTTTATTTGAAGTACTTTACTCACTTACACCCCTTTTTATCAAGCTGTGCTAGAGGTTTTTAGCATGGGCTGGCAAAATAAATGTTCCAATGCTCAAAGGAATTCTATGAGCTTTGGAGCATGTACTGCGTCGGTCTGCACTAAAAACCTCTGGTGCAGCTTGATAAAAAAGGGTGGTTAGCAAGGGAGTTTTAGTGATAGTTTTGTTTTTTTCTTAGCACAGGAAAAGTACATAGGCTAGCATTTCAAAGGGCTATTTTAAAATTGCTATAGTATCAGTATAAAACACAGATAATAGGCACAGGCAGCATCAATATAGACTTTAATTCCCTCCCTCCCACCACAACTCCCACCTATTCCTGGTCTGATCTCTTATTTATAGGTCCTTGAAAGAATTAGAAGGCTAAAATAGTAATTAGCTAATCTCTATTAGCTAGTAATTAGCTCTTAAGAAATATTTTAAAAAAATTATTGAAGGGTAACCTACTAATTACATTACAAAATAATAATAAAAATTAAACATTACCATAGCCTAACATATAACTAGCAATCTTAGGGAACCTTAGTGTACATATTCCAACTCCCTTAGTGACCTAGCAGGCAGGATGCTAAAGACTAGAAGACTAGAATCAACTTACATTAAAAATTGAAAACTAAGCAGGATATCACCTCTGTAGGACAACACTTTGGAAAAACTGACCACTGCACCAATGATTTTATGGTGAGAATAAATAAATGAAATTTTAATTCAACCCAAGAATATAAGATCTTTGAAATTAAAATGAAATATTGACACCTACCAGAAAAGACTTAACAAAGATCTGAGCTTTCGTTCACATTACAAATAAATTTAAAACTGCTTTTCAATCTCTCTTTCTCCTACCCACCCAAAACAATGGCCAACTAGGGACTTCCTTAGGTTCCTCCCTAAGGAAGTCCCTTATTGGCTCAGGTGCCTCGGATCCCTCCCAAGGGAGGAGCATGAGGTGTCTGATCCAATCAGGGCCTTATATCATTTGATATACTGGGGCGGGGCCTAAGGCCAACATTGCGTTGCTGGAGGCCATAGGAGCAGGAAGGCATCCCTCCTGCCACAAGTTTGGTGGGTGGGCGGGCAACAGAAGCCCTGATAGCAGTGACAGGAGGCTGCTTCTCCTGTCACTACTGTCAGGGCTCTGCACTGACTCAGTTGCTCACTGAGCGACTGAGTTGGGGAGTTTGCATGCAAATGATTTGGTACCTCCGCGCAAATCATTTGCATGCAAAAAAGATAGTGAATCAATCGTTGTTTCAAAATCAGCCAACAATGATTGAATCACTATCTTTAGTGAATCTGGACCTTAGTCCAATAAAAAGATATTACCTTATTTCCTTTGGGGGTTTTTTTGTTTTATTTCTATATATTACCTTGAAAAGTGGACTTATTAAACTTAACAAAGAAATCACCAATATTAAGATGCAGCCAACAGTCCAGCAGCAAGATGGGGGCTATCCAGTCTTTTGTACCGTGTTACTTGTTTGATTATCTCCAAGTTGGTGAGAGATCTTAAGTGTGTGCTTGATTCAAAGAGCTCCTAGCACTCAGGGAAAGCATCCAATCTCTTTAGGCTAGAGTAGAAGACTTGGAGGTGCTGAGGAAGACAGAGATGTGCATAGAGGGAACCAAAGTTGCAGAGAAGTTCTACCTCCAGTCTGGCAACCTTTATGCTGCCTCACAGGAGAGAGTTTTTTTTTAAAAGGAAAACATCACCCTGATGAAGTAGGAAATAATCCTGTAGCTAGGACCTGCCCACCAAGTTCTCTTGCACCAAGGATTCAATCATTAGGCAAGTATATAGCTGGGTGACTGGTGGACATGAGGATCGCATGGTCATTTGCCCACCTAGTACGAAAGTGGCAGGCCTCACACATCACCTAGATAAAATTGAAGACAGTGTTGGGGAGGAGCTTGCTGTCTTGGTACATGTGGGTACCAATGACATAGAAAAATGGGGTAGTGAGGTTTTGGAAGTTAAATGCAGGCTCTAGATCATCCAGGGTAGCATTTTCAGAACTGCTCCCTGTTCCATGCTCAGGACCCAATAGACAGGCAGAGCTCCAGAGTCTCAATGTGTAGATGAGGTGATGATGCAAGGAGAAGGGTTTTAGATTTGTTAGAAACTGGGTGACTTTCTGTAGAAGGGGAAGCCTATTTCACAAAGATGGGTTCTACCTTAACCAAGGTGGAACCAGGCTGCTGGTATCAACATTTGAAAGGAGATAAAGCAGCTTTTAAACTAGAAAATGAGGGAAGACTGATAGTCACTCAAAAGAGTATGGTTTGGGATAAGGTATCTTTAAAAGATATCATCATAAAAGAGAAGACAGAGCATCTTAACAGTGAGATTGCAATACAGGCCACAATAAACCAGGTTTCTTTAAATATAGAGCAGGCTGATTTTAAAGATTGTAAATTATTCATGCCAATTGCTCAGCAAATTGTAAATGATAAATATTGTTTGAAATGTCTGTATGCAAATGTCAGAAGCCTAAGAAACAAGATGGGAGAGTTAGAATACTGTATATTGCACTAAATGAAAAGATACATCAAGTGTACATCAAAAAGTAAAGGCAAAATATATTTAATGGCTTTAATAGAACTAACTGTGAACAACTGAACATATCACTTTTCACATAGTCCCCATGCAAGATGACACATTTGTTCTATAATTCAACTTGCTTCTGCAATCCTGCAGAGAAGTTTTTTGGCTACTTCCAAAGTCAGGTAAGCACTACTTCCTTTACTTCATCATGCTTTGTCTTTTTCTCTCTGGGTTGCAGTGACACACCTCATCGCCAGTGACAATTTTCTCCAGAATACTCGGATCTTATTTATACCATCTCAGGAACTGGGTTGCAACCTCCATACAAGGTTGCTTATGCAGATCAGTAAGCTATTTCGGAACCCATTGTGCACAAACCTTTCTGTATCCCAAGTCATCATACATTATGGCAAATGCAGATCCATAGTTGATATCCAAATTTGCAGCCAATTGAGACACCACTATCCATTGGACTTCTCTAATCAAGGCATCTGTCCTGTCAATGTGTGCGCAATGTTGATTGGCGACTAGAACGACCTTGGTCAGTTTCACCTGTTCTTCCCAATTTAAACCTTTTTACCCACTCATAAACCTTTTGTTGATTCAATATCCAATGGAGAATTTCCACAGGTTTCGCTCTCTCTGCCCAAAGAAAATACAATATTGCTTATTGTTCTTCAATGGTGCAATCTTTTAATGGGGTGGTCATGTTTATGACCATGTCTAAAAGCCAAGTACTATACTGTGCATGGATGAACTGTTCAACAGGCAATGTACGAGTACATATGTTGTATTTCGCTAGCTCTGTTCCAGTTATCACATAATTTAACAATTGCCTTTAATTTTTGATTTACCACATATAATAGGCATCTCTGAGACCTAGTGGAAAGAAAATAACCAATGGGACACTGTCATTCTGGGGTACAAACTATATTGTAATGATAGGGTGGATTGAACTGGTGGAGGCAAAGTATTATAAGTTAAGGAGGGTCTTGAGTAAAATAAACTGAAAGTTATACAGGAGCCAAAATGCACCCTGGAATCCATGTGTAAAGGGGATAAGGAAATTCCATGTGTAAAGGAGTAAAGGATAATAATAGGAATGTACTACTATCTGCCTGACCAGGATGAATGGAAAGATGCTGAAATGTTATCAGAAATTAGGGAGGCCAACAAACTGGGTAATACAAAAATAATAGGTGATTTCAACTACCCTGATATTGGCTGGGTAAATGTAACATCAGGGCATGCCTTAGGCATCTGAGACAATCAGGGCCTTAGGCTCCTCTCTCAGTATCCTATGTGATGCATGGAGAGGGGCCTAAGGTCCTGATTTGCTCAGACATCACACCTTAGTCCCCTCCCTGTGCATCACAGGCTCTTAGGCTCCTCCCCATGCATTACACGGTGCACGGGGGAGGGGAAGGCCTGTCATTTTCTATGGGCAGGGCTTGGAGCTTGAGGAATGTGCTTCTCTCCAGCTCCCAACATCTAGCAAAGTTACTGACAGGTCTAGACCAGTTGGGTTTTTTCCGATAGCTAAAACCCCTGCTTTTTGGGGTTTTTTTTTGCATAGCCAAGCAATGTTATTGCATCAATTGCTTGGCTACTTTGTATGGGGATCGTAAAATGGATGATTGAGGGGAAAAACATGCAGTGAGCCATTTTGTGCATCAGGTTGGTAAAAGAGATCATTGCTAAAGCTGTGAAAACGATCACTGACTTTAGTGCATCTAGCCCTAAATACCTACATGCACATATTCAATTCCAGAACTCACATAGCTAACTTTGCCAAGTTAGGACAGCTTTTAAGCTGAATATTGACAGCAACTACCTAACTCCTGGCTCTTCCCCAATACCACCCTTTGTATTGCTTCTTACCTGCCCACTTTCTTCTTGAGCAATCAGATGACATTCATCAGCACTGCCCAGTTTATTGCTGTTGAAAATCAGAGGTTGGGTGGCTCCAAGCAATTTAAGCAAGCAGGAAATATATAAATGTCTATTCAAATCAACATACAATCCAAAATTTATCTAAGTATAGAAGGGGTTAGGGCATTCTGGGAGCCGGACCATAACTTGTGTGGATAGAGATTATATTCAACCACTATCTCCAAAACGTATTCATGTAGGTGGACCATATAAATACTAGTCATATCTTAAAATAGATAACTTATTGTTTTAAATGTAGTACCACATATTCAGTTATCTGACTGAGATGGATAGGCTGGCTGAACATAGGCTTGAAGTTAGCCAGATAACTTATCTGGCTGTTTTAAGCTGTGGATACCATACTGAATAATGATCCTTGCATGTCTATCTATTTATACCATGTTCACTGAAACAAGCTTTAGCAGAAAAAAAATTATCAGGTGGTTGTATTTTATATGTCTATTATTGAATTCATCTTAGAGCTTATTATGCTTTTTTGTCACTTTTGCAGTTGAATAATGCTCTCTCTTTTATCTTAGTCAAGGTAAGTGGTAATGTGTGTTTTATGACATTAATTCTACACAGTCACTGAAATTTGTCACTTTCTTTCCCCTCCATAACACATTTATTGTATCTTATCTGTTTTATTGTTTTTCTTAATTTGTAATTCCAGAGTCTGTGACAAGTTACCAGTATAATAGTTTTTACTTTTAAATCAAATCTGTATTCAGATTGAGACTTATTTCAAATGTTGCATTTTATGATTAAAGAAACAATAAAAGTAGCAGACTGGAATATGAATAAAGGCTTGAACTAGAAAAATAGATCCAATTCATAATGATATGCTAAGATAGTATTATCAGTTCAGCCTTAGTTTTCAGTGGAAAAATTAATAGAAAGATAACATATGGGATTCTGTCATGATTTCCGTGTATTTAATTGTTTTAATCAGCCCAGTCAGTATTTTAGTGAGAGTAGCCTTGGGGGATCATAAGAGAAGGAAAACTAAATACTGTATTCTAGAATAGTGTTGTATGGTGGAAACAAGCATGAGATAATAGGTGAGGCACTTCCACAAGCGTGAGAGGTAACCTATGCTCTGTTTAGACTAATAAAAATAATTTGATTGCAAAACATAGTTTCAGTAGTACTGGAACAGCTCCCTAAGTAGTAAAGACTCCTGAATTAAGGGCTGAAACCACCACAGCAGTGGTTAAATCCCACCCATTGGAGGCTAGACTAGAGGCAGCATTTCTGCAGATACACAATGGCCACTAGGCTGAGTGCTGAGGAAGGGAAAGAAGTCCAAATGTGCTCCCTGATATTTGATATGGGTAGGTAAGCAGGCAAGAAAAATAATAATGTGGTGGTGGGGAAATTTGATATTTATTCTGTGATACCGAAAGACCTTACTCATGAAAAAACCTGTCAACACTTCAATGAGCAGAGACCAGGAGAGCCTATGGATTCCTATATCAGAAGCCTGCAAAAGAAGGCAGATGAGTATGAATTTGGAAGCAGCAAGAATCAAACCTTCGAGACAAGTTGATCATGATAATTTTAGACAAAGGGTTGTCACAAATTCTACAGCTGGGGAAAAATTTACAGTTGGCAATTCAGATGTCCAGAAATTCAGAACTGGTAAAGGGCCAAGTGATGAACCAAAGGGTTTTACAGTGGGCTTAAGAAATAACCAAGAAATCTCTTAAGACATTCTGTGAAAAGGAAGAAATGGCCATAACACAGTCATCAGGAACAGAAATATAATTAACCTCCCCTTAAGCAAAACTCCACCCCTCTAGATTCAAACAAATGGCCAAGCACTAAAGTTGCACAAAAATCAACACAGTTAAGTAAATGATATTAAATTGTAAAATTAGGAAAAAAGACCTCAAATACCCCTTTGTCAAAAAACTGAAGTTTTTGAAAAGACAATATAATGGGGCAAAGAATACTATCATAGGTCAAAAAACTGCATTCTGGCATAAATATGTGAAAAAAAATAAATTTTACCAATCTTGTGCTTTAGTCCCCTTTTTTTTACAAAATTTTGTGTTGACTGCTTGTGTTTATATTTTGTTTTAATTTTTAATTAATTTATCAAACTATGTCCCAACAACGCTATAGAGTAGGAGGGTGGAAAAGATCCAAAAATAATTGCATCAATGCTGAAAAACAAGTGGTTTTGTTATTTGACTGCCTATTAGCCAAACTATTGTGAAGGCAAAATGTCCCAAAAAATTCACATGGAGCTGCTAACAAAAATTAGAAAATATCCAGTCCGCACACATAAGTGTAAACAAAAGACACACTTAACTTTAGTCTCTCAATGGTGGCCTGACTGTTTCATAATTGAAAGTCAAATATATCAAACCCCAAATATACTAGAACAGTGTTTTACAACCTTTTTACACCTATGGACCGGCAGAAATAAAATAATTATTTTGTGGACCAGCATTGGTCCATGGACTGGCGATTGAAGAACACTGGGCTAAGTCGTGGGCCAGACCACGCCCATCTCTACCCAATCTCCACCCCAGACCCCGCCCCATAATAGTACTAATTGCACCTTGCACGTCCCACGCCTCATCTGGAAGCCTTCTCTCTGACGTTGCAACGTCAGAGAGAAGGCTTCCGGTTCAGGCGCAGGATGCCCGTAGGAGCCACTGAATCAGTTAGGAAGAGGGAGCTAGCTCAAAGATAACGCCGCATCGATCGCACCGTGGACCGGCGGTTGAAGAACACTGTTTTGGGCCTGATGCACGTGCTGGCCCTGTGGACCGGCAGGAAATTTCTGTGGACCGGCACTGGTCCATGGACCGGTGGTTGAAGAACACTGTACTAGAACATCCACAACAAATGGAGAAAAAAAAGTCCTTGGGTATCACTGTAGAACTGAGTGTGAGGAGCAGTAGCATGAATATGATAAATAAGAGTGAAAAATTAATAATAATAATTGTGTATGAGGACCTCAATGTGGATTGTGAAATCAAGCGAACAAATCAACGTTCAATATTACAATCTGTGTGAGGGCACCAGCCCAACACACCACACCATCATAGAGTCCTCAATTGTGTGAATCTATATATATAAAATCGGAGGTATGTATGTGTGTATGTATGTATTGCCGCGATCACGCAAAAACGGCTTGACCGATTTGAACGAAACTTGGTATGAAGATCCCTCACTACCTGGGGTGATTTGTTCTGGGGGTCTCGCGGCCCACCTGCACACATGGGCGGAGCTACAAACAGAACATCAGATTTCACCCATTCATGTCAATGGAAAAAAAGTAAAAAGCTGCCATTCTCACAGTAATTCAAAAACGGCTTGACCGATTTGAACGAACCTTGGTATGCAGATCCCTCACTACCTGGGGTGATATGTTCTGGGGGTCTCGCGGCCCACCTGCACACGTGGGCGGAGCTACAAATAGAACATCAGATTTCACCCATTCATGTAAATGGAAAAAAGTAAAAAGCTGCCATTCTCACAGTAATTCAAAAACGGCTTGACCGATTTGAACGAACCTTGGTATGCAGATCCCTCACTACCTGGGGTGATATGTTCTGGGGGTCTCGCGGCCCACCTGCACACGTGGGCGGAGCTACAAACAGAAAATCAGATTTCACCCATTCATGTCAATGGAAAAAATGTAAAATGCTGCCATTCTCACAGTAATTCCAACTACCTGGGGTGATATGTTCTGGGGGTCTCTCGGCCCACCTGCTCACGTGGGCGGAGCTACAAACAGAACATCAGATTTCACCCATTCATGTCAATGGAAAAAAAGTAAAAAGCTGCCATTCTCACAGTAATTCAAAAACGGCTTGACCGATTTGAACGAACCTTGGTATGCAGATCCCTCACTACCTGGGGTGATATGTTCTGGGGGTCTCGTGGCCCACCTGCACACGTGGGCGGAGCTACAAACAGAAAATCAGATTTCACCCATTCATGTCAATGGAAAAAATGTAAAATGCTGCCATTCTCACAGTAATTCCAACTACCTGGGGTGATATGTTCTGGGGGTCTCGCGGCCCACCTGCACACGTGGGCGGAGCTACAAACAGAACATCAGATTTCACCCATTCATGTCAATGGAAAAAAAGTAAAAAGCTGCCATTCTCACAGTAATTCAAAAACGGCTTGACCGATTTGAACGAACCTTGGTATGCAGATCCCTCACTACCTGGGGTGATATGTTCTGGGGGTCTCGTGGCCCACCTTCACACGTGGGCGGAGCTACAAACAGAAAATCAGATTTCACCCATTCATGTCAATGGCAAAAATGTAAAATGCTGCCATTCTCACAGTAATTCCAACTACCTGGGGTGATATGTTCTGGGGGTCTCGCGGCCCACCTGCACACGTGGGCGGAGCTACAAACAGAACATCAGATTTCACCCATTCATGTCAATGGAAAAAAAGTAAAAAGCTGCCATTCTCACAGTAATTCAAAAATGGCTTGACCGATTTGAACGAACCTTGGTATGCAGATCCCTCACTACCTGGGGTGATATGTTCTGGGGGTCTCGCAGCCCACCTGCACACGTGGGCGGAGCTACAAACAGAAAATCAGATTTCACCCATTCATGTCAATGGAAAAAATGTAAAATGCTGCCATTCTCACAGTAATTCCAACTACCTGGGGTGATATGTTCTGGGGGTCTCGCGGCCCACCTGCACACGTGGGCGGAGCTACAAACAGAACATCAGATTTCACCCATTCATGTCAATGGAAAAAAAGTAAAAAGCTGCCATTCTCACAGTAATTCAAAAACGGCTTGACCGATTTGAACGAACCTTGGTATGCAGATCCCTCACTACCTGGGGTGATATGTTCTGGGGGTCTCGCGGCCCACCTGCACACATGGGCGGAGCTACAAACAGAAAATCAGATTTCACCCATTCATGTCAATGGAAAAAATGTAAAATGCTGCCATTCTCACAGTAATTCCAACTACCTGGGGTGATATGTTCTGGGGGTCTCTCGGCCCACCTGCTCACGTGGGTGGAGCTACAAACAGAACATCAGATTTCACCCATTCATGTCAATGGAAAAAATGTAAACAGCTGCCATTCTCACAGTAAATCAAAAACAGCTTGACCGATTTGAACGAAACTTGTTATGCAGATCCCTCACTACCTGGGGTGATATGTTCTGGGGGTCTCTTCACCCAAGAATTTATATGTTCTTGCTACTGGAGGTGAAACTAAAATTGTTGTTTATAATCAAGTTTTGTGTTTGTTGTTTTGTATTCATTTTGTCAAATATTTCACATTATAATTTGAATATTGTACTTTTTATAAAGCTGTAAAAAAATAATTTCATTCTTCAATATAAAGTATCTTTATTTGAATCCATTTACAGTGTTATTGCTATAATTAAATACCCGTGCAACGCCGGGGCATCAGCTAGTAATCTAATAAAACAGTAAGTCAAACTGATATCGAAAGCAACATCACCAAATACAATACAAATTACATTAAAACTGTGCATCCATTGCTCACACTGATGTAATGAACATGATAAATTTGATGACACTGATATCCAAAATAAACAAAATGTATTATAGCGACATAATAAATTAGATCACACTGTTGTCCAAAGTTGATCGTGTTGGAAAAAGGACATCAATGCTTGCATGGTGTTGATCTTCAGATTTGCATATACTATATGTTCATTACAAAACAAAAATTTTTTATATATATATATATATATATATATATAAAAATTTATCTATATATATAAATTTATCTATAATAATAAAATGGTAAGCGCGCATGCGCACTCGCGTCGCGTGTTCCCTATTCTGTCGGGATGTGGCGGCACGAGTGCACATGCGCTACACCAGCACTCGCAGAGCGTCAGCTGCCAGGAGGAGGGCTTTGAGGCAAGGCGGCTGTTGGCGGAGGGAAGACGCTGGGCCAGGATGGTCTGCAGATAGACGACTTACTCCAGCTCGTGCCGCCTTCAAAATTAAAAATAAATGGCCCCACACCGCCTCCCTGCTCGCGCAGACCTCCATCAAAGAAAAACAGCACTACCGGCCAATGTTTATTTTAAAGTTTAAAGTCACTGCGGCGGCTCCTCTCATGAGCCACACCTGCGTCGGAGAAAGCTTCCGACGCAGACAGCGATAGTGCGAGGAGCCACCGCAGCGGCTTTAAACTTTAAAATAAACTTCGGCCGGTAGTGCTGTTTTTCCTTGATGGAGGTCTGCGCGAGCTCTCCCAGAGCCTGGCCCGCACAAAGATGCACTCCTACGGCAGTACGGTTAGCGTGATGGCGCCTCTGGCCGAGAGCTACGTGGAGCACCGGGTGGATGACGGCGATACGCTGCAGGGCATCGTGCTCAAGTACGGAGTGACGGTAAGGCGCGTTAGGCCAACTACCCCACCCGGAGGCACTTTCCCTGCGATGAGGGAGCCCTGTGGAAGTCCTGGACAGCCCACCTTCAAATTAATGACAGCAGTATTTTGAAGGGCTACAGAGGCTTCCTAGTGCTCTACAAACACACCGAAGTGGCCTGTTAACAGAGAAAGATGCTGGCTTTGCCTGTGGGTTTTAGTTTATTTAAGATGCTTATAAACAGTCTTCCAGGGTAACTACAAAGGTAGAAATAGACTTGGTTACCCAAGTGATCACCCCCCCCCAACCCCCCCACCTCACAAAAAGGCTGGTGTTAACTTTTGTCAGATCAATCTGTTTCTTGAAACATAGCCTTTCAATGGCAGGAGTCATATGCCTCAGATGCAGGAATGTCAGAGCTAATTTGCTTTAGTTAGGGGAAAAACAGACCAGTGGCTGGATAACTGGGGGCAAAACTATTCTCTGAAAATATACCAAATTTGATGTGGTTAAAGGTACCAAATTTGATGTGGTTAAAGCTGCTGCCTCAGTACTGTGAGGTTCTAGAGAATGACACGGTGACAGAATTTGTCCCCATCCCTGCGGATAACCGCAATAAACCATCTGCATTTTTTCAGGAGAGAGGGAAGAAGCAAGAGTATGAATGGACACAACCACTGACCCTCAAGCCTTGCATTGAAGAATGCTGGTGTAAAAGGACTGAAGTTGAGATAAACACTAAAGAATGGCATGGGATGGTTTCCCACGGTTATGTGTGGGGACGGTGGCAGTGACGGATTCTGTCACCGTGTCATTCTCTAGAACCTCACAGTGCTGAGGCAGAGAGAAAGAATGACAGACGGGGTCAGAGAGACAGACAGACAGAAAGACAGACATGTATTCTAGCACCCGTTAATGTAATGGGCTTCAAGACTAGTATATATATATATATCAATATATATATATCACTGTCTTTTCATCCTGTCCTGAAGATGCCCCTGCTTGTATTTATTAGGATTTATTTACTGCCTTTTTGAAGGAATTCACTATAATATATATATAATTTATATATATAAAATATATATATAAAATATATATATATATAATCCCTTGAGCCTAGAATTTAAATAACTGCCGGAACCAGAAAAAATCTACAGGGGAGACCAAGAGGGAAAACTATTATGGATGGAGGTAAGCCTCGAAGACATACTAAAGCAGATAGATAGACTAAAAGTTGACAAATCTCCGGGCCCAGCCGGAATCCACCCGAGAACACTGAAAAAGATCAGAGACGAAACAGCAGAGTTACTGCATCAGATTTTCAACCTAACCTTGAAAACAGGGGTAATCCCAGAGGACTGGAGGATAGCGAATGTTTCACCTATCTTCAAAAAGGAATCGAGAGGTGACCCAGGAAACTACAGACCGGTAAGCTTAACCTCAGTTTCGGGAAAGATGGCCGAATCCTTGATCAAGGAAAGTATCAATGAGCATTTAGAAAATAAAAATCTGATAAGAACTAGCCAGCATGGTTTCTGTAAAGGAAGATCATGCCAAAGTAACCTACTGCATTTCTTTGAGGGGATAAGTGAACAATTGGACAAGGGTGACCCCAAAGACATCGTATATCTCGATTTCCAAAAAGCGTTCGACAAGGTACCCCATGAGCGCCTACTGAAGAAACTGTGGAACCACAGGGTGGTAGGGGACTTGCACAGATGGATCAGGAATTGGCTGGTGGACAGGAAACAGAGGGTAGGAGTAAAGGGACACTACTCAGACTGGAAAGGGGTCCCAAGTGGGGTCCCACAGGGGTCAGTGTTGGGACCGCTGCTGTTCAATATATTCATAAACGACCTGGAAACAGGGACAAAGTGTGAAGTCATAAAATTCGCGGATGACACAAAACTCTCCAGTAGAGTCAGAACTGTTGAGGATTGCAAAGAATTACAAGGAGACCTGAACAGACTGAGTGAATGGGCAAAGAAATGGCAGATGAGCTTCAATGTAGAAAAATGTAAGGTCTTGCATGTGGGGAAGGGGAATCCAATGTACAGCTATATGATGGGAGGGAGGGTACTAGAGGAAGGCAGCCTAGAAAAGGACTTGGGGTATTGGTGGATAAAACAATGAAGCCGGCGGCGCAATGTGCAGCAGCCTCAAAGAAAGCGAACAGAATGTTGGGCATAATCAAAAAGGGTATTACTACCAGAACGAAGGAGGTTATTCTACTATTGTATTGAGCGATGGTTTGCCCTCATCTGGAGTACTGTGTCCTGTACAGGTCACCATACCTTAAGAAGGACATGGTGATGCTCGAGAGGGTCCAGAGAAGAGTGACAAGGATGATAAAGAGCATGGAAAACCTTTCATATGCTGAAAGGTTGGAGAAGCTGGGGCTCTTTACCCTGGAAAAGTGGAGACTTAGAGGGGACATGATAGAGACTTATAAAATCATGAAAGGCATAGAGAAGATGGAGAAGAACAGATTCTTCAGGCTAACTGAGCCAACAAAAACAAGGGGGCATTCAGAAAAATTGAAAGGAGACAAATTCAGAATGAACACTAGGAAGTTCTTCTTCACTCAGAGGGTGGTGAACACCTGGAATGCACTCCCGGAGGAGGTGATAGGGCAGAGTACAATATTGGGCTTCAAAGTAGGATTGGATGACTTCCTGAAGGAGAAGGGGATTGAAGGTATAGGTACAGGTACAGGTACTAAATAAACAGGGAATAAACAATTTAGGTAAAGGACCACTTACAGGTCACGGACCTGGGGGGGCTGCAGCGGGAGCGGACTGCTGGACACGATGGACACGATGGACTGCTGGACACGATGGACCCCTGGTCTGACCCAGAAGAGGCAATGCTGATGTTCTTATGTTCTTAACTGCATTGAGTGGCGGGCTTTTATATATTAAAGCCTGCCACTCAATGCAGTTATTTAAACCCTAGGCTCAAGGGATTTTAATCTGATAATCTACTCTTGTTCGCGTTGATACAGCAACTTGCTGTGATTTTCACCTTTTCTATTACTTTGAATTAAATCAATAATAAAACATTGTAGCTCCTCCACAATGCATTGTCTCTTAATGCTGGAATGATGCTCATTAAGTCTTATCCTGAGGGGTCTGATTGTTTTCCCAACCTTCGACAAGGTACCACACGAGAGACTGCTTATGAAGATATGGAACCACGGGGTGCAAGGGGAGGTCCACTGATTGATCAGAAACTGGCTGGCAAACAGGAAGCAGAGGGTTGGAGTAAAGGGCCATTACTCAGGCTGGAAAGGGGTCACGAGCGGAGTTCCACAGGGGTCGGTGCTAGGACCGCTCCTGTTCAATATTTACATAAACGACCTAGAGGCGGGAACCAAGTGTGAGGTCATTAAATTTGCAGATGACACCAAACTATACAGCAGGGCTCAAACCAGGGAAGACTGCGAAAATCTCCAAAAGGATCTAACGCAGCTGGAAAAGTGGGCCGAAAAATGGCAAATGAGCTTCAACATAGGGAAATGCAAGGTCATGCACGTGGGGAAAAAGAACCCGATGTTCACATACAGAATGGGGGGAACACCGCTAGGGGTCAGTAACCTGGAGAGAGACCTGGGAGTGATGGTAGACGCAACACTGAAGGCATCGGCGCAGTGCGCCACAGCCTCAAAGAAAGCAAACAGAATGTTGGGTATCATTAAGAAGGGTATTACGACCAGGACGAAGGAAGTCATCATGCCGCTGTATCGTGCAATGGTGCAGCTGCATCTGGAGTACTGTGTCCAGTACTGGTCGCCGTACCTCAAGAAGGACATGGCAGTACTTGAGGGAGTACAGAGAAGAGCAACTAAACTGATAAAGGGAATGGAAAATCTGCCATATACCGACAGATTGAAGCAGTTGGGACTTTTCTCACTAGAAAAGCGGAGACTTAGAGGAGACATGATAGAAACCTTCAAGATCCTGAAGGGCATAGAAAAAGTAGACAGGGACAGATTTTTCAAATTAAGGGGCACCACAAGTACAAGGGGGCACTCGGAGAAATTGAAAGGGGACAGGTTTAGAACAAACGCTAGGAAGTTCTTTTTCACTCAGAGGGTGGTGGATACATGGAACGCGCTTCCAGAGGCTGTTGTAGACAACAAAACATTAAATGGTTTCAAAGAAGGTTTGGATAGATTCCTAGAAGAAAAAGGGATTGAAGAGTATAGATAGGTATAGACCACTACTCAGGCGATGGGCCTGATGGGCCGCCGCGGGAGCGGACCGCTGGGCAGAATGGACCTATGGTCTGACTCAGCGGAGGCAACTTCTTATGTTCTTATGTTCTTATGTTCTAAATCTTTTGCATGTACATATTAAAACATATACAGCAAAATTACTGTTACAGTTACTGAAATGTTTTAATCTAATATTTATTATCGACTAGAATATTGCATACAATTCTGGAGTTATATAACACTAAAAGTGAATTAAAGTGTTTAAAGTATATACTAAATTATTGAAAAATAATTTATAGAGTGCTCAGTGTGAAATCTTATTCAAAACCAACAGGTTAATAGAATGAAGATGTAATGACATTCCATCATTGCACTCACCTACCTACCAGCCCTATACGATTGATTAATTATACGTTGTCCAAGCAGAGTAATAATAGTGAAGAAGTATAAATAAATACTTAGCTGGATATAGTAGATGAAAAACATATGTATGTCTCCACTATAATGCTGGAGGTTGTACAATGGAGTCTTTCTTGTATCGTTGGTTTAGCAGAAAATATAAAAGAAGTGAGTCCCCAAAATCCACCGTTAAAATCTAATCCATTTCAGCATAAAGCTAAAACTCCTTGTAATGAAAACAATCCAACATTTCCTCTTTTTAGCTTTTTAGAGTTTTAGCTTTATGCTGAAATGGATTAGATTTTAACGGTGGATTTTGGGGACTCACTTCTTTTATATTTTCTGCTAAACCAACGATACAAGAAAGACTCCATTGTACAACCTCCAGCATTATAGTGGAGACATACATATGTTTTTCATCTACTATATCCAGCTAAGTATTTATTTATACTTCTTCACTATTATTACTCTGCTTGGACAACGTATAATTAATCAATCGTATAGGGCTGGTAGGTAGGTGAGTGCAATGATGGAATGTCATTACATCTTCATTCTATTAACCTGTTGGTTTTGAATAAGATTTCACACTGAGCACTCTATAAATTATTTTTCAATAATTTAATATATACTTTAAACACTTTAATTCACTTTTAGTGTTATATTATTTATTAGGTGAATTGATTTATAAAAGATTTCTTCTCCTATTTATTTAATCTTTGATTTTCAATACAATTCTGGAGGCCATATAAAGGATGGAGTCAGTCAAGTGGAAGGCTACTAAAATGGTGTGTGGTCTTCGTGAGGAAAGGCGGGAGAGGGGAGATATGATAGAGACATTTAAATACCTATGTAATATAAATGTGCATGAGTTGAGTCTCTTTCATTTGAAAGGAAACTCTGCAATGAGGGCATAGGATAAAGTTGTGATAGGCTCTGGAGTAATCTGAGGAATTACTTTTTTACGGAAAGGGTGGTAGATGTGTGGAACAGTCTCCCAGAAGAGGTGGTGTAGACAGAAACTGTGTCTGAATTCAAGAGGGCCTAGGATAGGCACGTGGGATCTCTCAGAGAAAGAAAGAGATAATGGTTACTGCAGATGGGCAGACTAGATGGGTCATTTCGTCTTTATCTGCCATCATGTTTCTATGTTTCTATGATAGTGATAGCAGTGTACTACCATTTACTACAGACAGATGCATGTTATCAGAAATTAGGAAGCCTACCAAATTGGGTAACACAGTAGTAATGGGTGCTTTTAATTACTCTCCTGATTAAGGTAACACACTTATAATATAAAAAACAAAAGCAAAAAATGTGCTAGCACCAATAAGTGATGAGTCATGATCAACTAGCCTTGATGTAACAACTGTGTATTGTCCGGAGTGCCCCTAGGCTTTGGATGACATCAGTATCCGTCTAATTGTTGTTTTCTTTGTGAAAGAGGCAAGATTAGTAGTGCTAAAGAGGATCAGAATTTGGAGTCATGCAGTACAGTCGCCCTTTCCTAGAAGTACTATGATTGGATTGATAATCTATTCAGCGGTGAATTGTGTAGTACAGATGTGCTACCCCTGATGCAGCACAATTGCAAAACAAAGATTCCACTTTCGGGTGAGAGATTTTGGGAGCCGTGTGTCTGCCTGCGAGGTTTCTTTTGGCACAGTAAAGCCAGAGAAGATTTTTGCCTCCTCAGCATGGGATTGTGAACTTGTGCACTGGGAGGAGCTGATCAACTGCCATCGGACTTGCAGCCAGAGCAGGACTACTACAGAAATTCAGCTAAGTCTGGTTTTTACTACACTTGCACTTTGTCTGAGCTGTAAAATTTAGGACTTGAATATGCTTCCAATGTAGTATGGGATTGATTGATTAACCATGCTATGACTTTGGCATGAACACAGTGATATACTGAAGATTTCAAGTGTAGGATTTTTTTTTTTTTTTTTTTTGGGGGGGGGGGGTTTAAACCCTTTGAAGCCAAACTGAGGTTTTCTTCTCCACTTTTTTGTGTATGTGCATATTGGTATACAGTATATGTGAAGGATCACAGTGTTGGCATGTGTTAGTCTTCTCATACTGGTGCTAGCATATTTTTTGCTTTTGTTTTTTTATTTCAATTATCCCAATAAGGACTAGGTAAATGCAATATCAAGGCATGCTAGAGAGGTAAAATTCCTTGATGAAAAGGACTGCTTTATGGAGCAGCTGGTTCAGGAGCCAACAAGAAGGGAAGCAATTCTACACCTAGTGCTTAGTAGAATGTGTGATTTGGTGTAGGAAGTAATGGTGCTGGAGCCATAGGCACCAACTCTGTGGGTGCCTGAGCATTGCCAATATTTTTCCCTATACGTCTATAGATCTGAGGAAGCAAACTCCATGCTGCACTGATACAGGAAAACACAGGGGACAAGTTCTGTATCTTCGTTACTGTTGCCGCCTCCTCTACAGCCAGTCCAATAGAATATAGGGGAGGAGGGAGTTGCTGTAACCTAGCAACTGCCAATTAGGAAGGCAAGTGCAGCAGACTGATATTGACAAAAGCGACAGTTTCAGATAACTTAATTGGTATGACAATGTCACCTATATTGCCATAGTAATAACTATAGCAATTAAGGTAAAAAGAAAAAAGACATATTGGGAGAGGAATAAATGGAACAAGGAATGAGTGAAGGGAATAGAAAGGGGTCACTGGTTAGGAGAAACAATGCTGCTCTGAAATACTGGAAGAGGCAGCGTAAAAGGGACGGGGAAGAGATGAGGATGCTGGGGACAGAGACTGATAGTGAATCTGTGGGGAGGAGAAGAAACAGGAAGAACGCTTGGGGGGGGGGGGGGGAGGAAATGTAACCAGGGATTAAAATTAATTTTTACCTCCTTTTTTTGAGGGGGGCTTCTGGGCTCCTGTGAAGTTACTATCTGTCACAGTTTTGGGTAAAAAGTTTTAATTTGTCCATTAAGGGGATGGTCTGTGAGTTTTGGGCATGCATTTGATGGTTCCGACAGTGTAGAGAATAATTTAATGAGATAACTTATGTAATGATTTGGGAATTTTATTGGATTTTTGAAGAGTTTGGTGAGAAAAATGTATGACACACACGGAAACACATGGTTTTAAATTTTAAAAACACTGGGTCCAATCACAGCTCAATAAGAACATAAGAACATAAGATGTTGCCTCCGCTGAGGCAGACCAGAGGTCCATCTCGCCCAGCAGTCTGCTCCCGTGGCGGCCCATCAGGCCTATTGCCTGAGCAGTGGTCCCTGACTATTTCTATAACCTACCTCTACTCCTATAACCTACCTCTACTCCTATCTGTACCCCTCAATCCCTTTGTCCTCTAGGAACCTATCCAAACCTTCTTTGAAGCCCTGTAACGTGCTCCTGCCTACCACAGCCTCCGGAAGCGCATTCCATGTATCCACCACCCTCTGGGTGAAAAAGAACTTCCTAGCGTTTGTTCTAAACCTGTCCCCTTTCAATTTCTCCGAGTGCCCCCTTGTTCTTGTGGTTCCCCATAATTTGAAAAATCTGTCCCTGTCTACTTTTTCTATGCCCTTCAGGATCTTGAAGGTTTCTATCATGTCTCCTCTAAGTCTCTGCTTCTCCAGGGAGAACAGCCCCAACTTTTTTAGTCTGTCAGTATATGAGAGATTTTCCATACTCTTTATCAGCTTAGTTGCTCTTCTCTAGACTCCCTCAAGTACTGCCATGTCCTTCTTGAGGTACGGCGACCAGTACTGGACACAGTATTCCAGATGCGGGCGCACCATTGCACAATACAGTGGCAGGATGACTTCCTTCGTCCTGGTCGTGATACCCTTTTTAATGATACCCAACATTTTGTTTGCTTTCCTTGAGGCTGTGGCGCACTGTGCCGACGCCTTCAATGTTGTGTCTCCCCTCACTCCCAGGTCTCTTTCAAGGTTACTTACCCCTAGCAGTGATCCCCCCATTTTGTAAGTGAACATCGGGTTCTTTTTCCCTACATGCATGACCTTGCATTTCCCTATGTTGAAGCTCATTTGCCACTTTTTGGCCCACTCTTCCAGTGTCGTCAGATCCTTTTGGAGATCTTCGCAGTCTGCCGTGGTTTTAACCCTGCTGTATAGTTTGGTGTCATCCGCAAATTTAATGACCTCACATTTTGTTCCCGCCTCCAGGTCATTAATGAATATATTGAACAGGAGCGGTCCCAGCACCGAATCCTGAGGAAATCCGCTCGTGACCCATTGCTAGTCTGAGTAATGGCCCTTTACTTCAACCCTCTGTTTCCTGTCTGCCAGCCAGTTTTTGATCCATCGGTGGACCTCCCCTTGCACCCCGTGGTTCCATAGCTTCTTAAGCAGTCTTTCGTGTGGTACCTTGTCAAAGGCTTTTTGGAAGTCAAGGTAAATGATGTCTATGGATTCCCCTTTATCCACCTGGCTGTTTACCCCCTCAAAGAAGTACAATAAGTTTGTGAGGCATGACCTACCCTTGCAGAAGCCATGCTGACTCGACTTTAGCTGTCCATTGTTTTCGATGTGTTCACAGATGCTGTCCTTAATCAGTGCTTCCATCATCTTTCCCGGGACCGAGGTCAAGCTCACCGGCCTGTAGTTTCCTGGGTCACCCCTTGAACTTTTTTTGAAGATGGGTGTGACATTTGCTATTTTCCAGTCCTCCGGGATATCTCCAGTTTTTAACGATAGGTTGCATAATTGTCGAAGTAGCTCTGCTATTTCGTTCCTTAGTTCCTTGAGTACCCTTGGGTGAATGCCGTCTGGACCTGGTGATTTGTCGCTCTTTAGCCTGTCTATCTGCCTGTCTATCTGTCAGATTCTATAAACCACTCAGGCTGAATTACTAATTTAATGGATCCACCAACTAGGAAGTATTTTTCTTTAAATTTGTCCAAATTATCCTCAAAATGTTCCCCTCCATTATATTCTATGGGCCAAAATGGAGCCTGGATCCTTGGAAGTGGAGATTCCAGCAACTGTAACTTCTGTGTTTCTCTTATTGATTGGACATTAGGGTTCTGGTGTCATAAGCCAAGCTGGTGTTGCCGTAGTGATCTATGTAGGAGTTCTGGGTTAGTTAGGAGTTAGTTAAGGGACAAGTAAGGTGTTGTGGTTGCTAGTACCTGTGGTAAAATATTTGGAAGTAAAGGAAGGGAGAAAAGATTGTTTTAATAGCAATTAGATACAGAGTAGTAATTCAGCCTGAGTGGTTTATAGAATCTGACAGAAGTCAGATTAGTTTATTGAGCTGTGAATGGATATTGTTTAAGGAAATAGTTTCTTTTTGTAATTGTGGTAGTGGCTCTTAGGATCTGGAATACAGCAGAACAGCAACAGTTGATTTAGACACGGTAGGGCTGAGCCAAATAATTAAAGGGGGCCTAAGAAGGATGAGAGCTTAAATATAAGGAAGCCTGGAGAAATTTTTGTTAAGCAGACTGGGTTATGTAAAAGCCTTGAGTAGAAACCTGTGCAATAAAAGGAAAATATAAACTTAGGCCAGTAGTAGGTTACTCTTCACAGCTAAAGTTTGTGGATTCAGATTGTAAAGACATCCAGAAAGACCTGAACAAGGAGGAAAAAGAAGCCGGCCAAAATGAGAGAGAAAACCTGAAGATAAATCCTTTTTTTGTGTATATGTGCACACACCGGTAATGAATCAAAACTGAATGAGACAATCACGCTTGGACAATGCCGAGCAGACAATCACGTGCAGGACGTCAGCGTGCTGGATTAAAACACAATTTAAAAACGCTCTGGGGGGTGTGTGGGGAGAAACCCCCCCAATAATACATATACTCTCAGGAAAAGGGTCAGTTAAACTCCAATAATATTACCTCAAAATCAGAACCCCATATGGTTTGTTGTCCAGATGGGGTTCTGATTTAGAGGTAATATTATTGGAGAAATCCCCGCCCCCACACACACACACTTTACATAGAACTGTTGGTGCTCCCGTTGGGGTGGGAAAACCCCCCCCCCCCATTACAGAAGAAACTAAATTTTCCCTAAAAAAGAGGGAAAAAGGCTTTTTCCTCTATAATGGGGGGCTTCCCCTCAATACCCCAAATGGGAGCACTTTAAAATTGTGTTTTAATCCAGCACGCTGACCTCATGTGCGCAATTGCCTGGCATTGTCCGTGCACAATTATCTCACGTGGTTTAGTCTATGTACCGCACACACCATTTGAGACATTTAATTTTCCTTTTGGTGAACATTAAAGTTAATCTAATAGAAAATACAATGCCTCTTATCTGATTTAATATTAGTCAGTGGGATCTGGATACTGGGAATCTAAAAAAAAGAAAAAAATTTTAACACTCTTGGGAGTATTTTAAACATTGGACAATTTTTAAATAGGATGTTTTAAATGCATTTTTTAATTAGAAATTTTCAGTTGTTTTAATTGTATTTAGTTTGTGAACCGGATCCAGTTAGGGTCATTTAATAGAAAAATATAAGAAGTATATTAAAACAAATTATTGATTCAGTGTAAATTATTTATATAGTGGTACCTTGGATTACGAGCATAATCCGTTCCAGGAGCATGCTCGTAATCCAAAATGCTCATTTATCAAAGCGAGTTTCCCCATAAGATATAATAGAAACTCGCTTTGATACGTTCACCCCCACACGAGAACCAGCATTGCTCCCCCCAAAGGCCCCCCTGCGATCCGGCACCCTCCCCCCCCATGATCCGGCCCCTCCCTGCGATTGGGCACCCCCCACCGCAATTTGTACACCCCCCCCCGCTGCTACTTACCGTCATCTGGGCACTGGCACCGGCATGTCCTGTGCGTTGGTGCCGGTGCCCGAAGATCGGCCTCCTCTTCTGCTGGGCCTTGAGCATCTGCACATGCTCAAGGCCTGCGAGTTCACGTTCTCTCCGAGATAGAATGTGAACTCGCAGGCCTTGAGCATGCGCAGATGCTCAAGGCCCAGCAGAAGAGGAGGCCGATCTTCGGGCACAGGCACCAACGCACAGGACATGCCGGTGCCGGTGCCCAGATGATGGTAAGAAGCGGTGGAAGGTGCCCAATCGCAGCGGGGGGAGTGCCCAATCGTGTCGGGGGGGGGTGCCGGATCATGGGGGGAGAGTGCCAGATTGCAGGGGGGCACTCGTAAATCCAGCTACGCTCGGTTTCCGAGGCGCCAATTTTGCGAATGTTTTGCTTGTCTTGCAAAACACTCGCAAACCGGTGCACTCGTAAACCGAGGTACCACTGTATTTATATTGTAAGAAATTGTCATCTAACTCTTACTTGTCCATTTACTGTAGCTTGCTGTGTCCCATATTCTCCTACCCTATTTGTTGTGTCCATACTCCTCAGAGTGAAGTTCTGCCTGAGGTATCAACCTGTTTAGCAACTACAACAATTACAGGTAAAGTAGGGCAGGGCTTCTGCTCTGAGGAGTATGGTTACAGGAAGGTTGCTACTAGTAATTTGGAAGAGAAGAACAGGCAGAGGGGACACAAGTGTGAGACTGAGAAAAAAAGCAGCCTGAGGAAAGGAGAGAACAGACATGAAAGTGAAATGAGAGAAGCTACAGAGAGAAACCATGAAGAGACAAACATGCATGGAGGAAAAGAAATGATGAAGGAAGACTGGAATAATTTTTTTAAAAAACAAGGAACTTGAGGACAGAAATAAATCCAAGATCAAGTAGAGACAGAAGCTAAACTACAGACACAAAAGTTGGAAAATTAAGATTTTAGTAAAGATTTCTGGGCCAGCTGGACTGGATAAAGGGTAGTTAATAGCTATATTTTGTTTTCTCCAGCCCTGTAGTTACCAGAATTAATATGTTATTTTAATGGGAGTATGTGGGAGAGGAGGAAGGGATTATGCCAGTATCTGATGCCATAGTTTGAAAAATATCTTTAAAATTGCTTCTTTTTGACATCTCTGAAATACAGAGACCTATGACTGAGTCTCAGATTGAAAGGGAATAGAGTAACATCATATCTTTTTTCACAAAAATAAAACACTCAGGAACTGATTCTATAAAGGGTGTCTAAAGTTAGGCACCTAAGAGGCAAAACACCCTTAATAATTGCTAAAATAAATTAAAATAATAATAATTGGGCGATAGGCACCTATTCAATTCTGTAAAAGACAGATGCCTATCGTAGGCCCATTCTGGAGACAGGATATTCTAATCTAAATCTGGGAGATTAAAAGTTTCCCAGTAAAATGCCACCTCTCCTTTCATTCTCACTTTTTTATATGTTTGATTAAATCTCCATCCAGTTTCTCTGTGTGAGTTTAAGTTCTTTAGACTACAAAGATGCCTTTCCAAGACAGTGCACAGTGGTTCCTGCCCCTGCATTTCAGGTGCTTCATCATTATTTTTTTTATATAAGATCTATGCCATTCCCCTTTATGCTCTCTCTATCCTTCCTAAATAGATTATGATCCATTATGACTGTATTCCATTCATGGACTCATTGAACATTCTCTCTGGAATAGCCACGCCTGTCCACTTCTACCATTATAGTTTTTTGATCTGAAGGTTTATTGTTTAGACTATGAACAATTCTGCTCATAGCCTTCCAGCTATGATTTTTGATGGATTACCTAAATTCTGTTTGGCTTAATTTCTCAACTCCTCTTCTACTTTGTTGCTGATGAGTAAATCAAGATGATTTCTTGTGTTATTTTATTTTCCACTGTTGTGATGTTTTTTTTTTGCTGGGGGGTGACATCCCAAACTCATTATCTTCCATCTGCTATCCTCTTTCTCTAGTTCCAATGCCTGGCTATATTTTGTTTCACTTTCTTGCTTAGTAATTTTTTTTTCCTGTGACAGAAAATGTGAACCACTATTATAATTTATCTTTTATTCCATCCAGCTATTTACATATCTAAATTTTTCTTGTTTATACCAGGTTTGAAACCATGTATTGAAGTTGGCTATATGGCACAGCTTTTCTTTGATGGTAACTCTGGTAGCTGGAGGTTATGCTCATAGGCCAGGATGGGCCACATCAAATCTCGCTATCATAGTCCGTAGTGCACTTCTTAGGATCAGAAGAGGTGGTTCGGTTCAAGTCATCATTGCGTCTTCACTGCACTTCACCTCAGCTTTAGCATCAAGAAAGGAGATGGAAAGAATCTAATTGAAATGGAAAATAATTAGGGTGCAATTACGGGAGTCAAAACAGGATGGAAATGCATAAAAGTCACAATCAAGCAAAGCACATGAATCTTGTAATAGGCCTGTTAGAAATAATTACAAATATATACTAATACTGCATAAGTCCGTAAAAAAGGTTAAAGTACAAATCAACAAGTCCATGATTGTGGGAAGGCAAAAAAGAAGCTGTAGAAATTCAAAGTCATAAAGGTCGTCCAGTCGTTAATAGTCAATAAGTTTTTGCTGGTAAGTCTTTTTAGGGTTTCTAGGCACTCATCATATTCCTTCTCTGGTAGCAAGATCCTTCCAATGGGGCTCATCCATCATCTGGATTTCATACGGATGGAAAATCCTCAGCGATGATATCTCAAATATCTTTAGTAACTAGCATTAGTCCATAGGTGTGCAAATAAATCACTAATAGCAGAATTGCAACTGTAATACCAGAAACATTTCATTCAAAAGATTCTCATGTAACAGTGTCATCTGATATGGCAGTTGTCTTATTGAAGCGAACCACAGTCAACAAGAAATAAATATATGTAATATATATATATTGTGACAGGGAAGCTCCTGTCACTGGTTTAAACCCAGTTTTCAACCCTGCCATGCAAATGGCTGTTCCTATTCCTAAGCACACGAAGCTGCCCATTAACCCTGTTCCTATTGTAAAGAGCCAACAGGCAGGGCAAGGCAGAGAGAGAAGGACAGAAACCACAATACCTGATTTAGGGCACTATAATCCCTTTTATAATTCCTTGGGCAGTTCTCCAGTAAAGCCTCTGGTAAAGAAAACTGGCCCATGAAGGGTTAAAGAAAGGGGTGGAACCGACAGGCAAGGCGAACTCAGAGGGGAGCCTGCAGCATAAAATCAACACAGCTGGGAACACTCGGGGGGGGGGGGGGGGACTCAGGAACTGGGGGAGAGAGATGAGCCGTGCAGAGCAGGAAGGAAACGGCTAGGAGCTTTTTCTCACAGCCCAGGGCTAGAGAACACGCTGTCACCCAGCTCTCTCGAATTAACAAACCCCTGGCTCCCAGGCAGAGGCTCAGGGGAAGAGAAAGACTTCCAGAGCCGGGCTGGCTGATAGCTGCCTTTGAGGGGAATTCCTATCCAGCCTCAGAGAGCGGGGAGTCCCTAATGGAAATAGAGGGAGAGGTCTCTGAAGGAAGTGAAATGGATTGCAGTTTGGCAGCCTGGGACCTCCTATCTAACTACAGTCTGTGAGGTAATGAATGGGGGAGGGGAATGAAAGTTAACCTCTCTCAGTGCAGCGTTCTTCATCCCTTAGGCAGGGCTGTAGGGAAGTGTGAATGTGAAAGGGGGAGGAAGAGGTGCCCCCTGTGAATTAAAGGCCAAGAGATAAGCCGAGCAGAAATAGTGAAGGAGGTGAGAACACTAATTAATCTCCAGGGGGGGGGAAAGCCTGAACGGGAATTCAGTAACCTGACTTCCCCTGAATAGGGGAACTTTTGGGAGGGGACTTTAAACCAGTAAGCCAAAGGGTGGACGGTTCCCCAGCCCCTACCCCATGGGCACAAGGGTAGTGGGGGCATTATACTTCAGGTGGGTCAGGTGGGAAAAGCTTCATGAAGTATCCTCAGGCACAACTGCTGAAGCCTGAAAGAAAGCGTTTTTGTATCTTTTTGGTTTATTTGCCTGAAGGGCAGTTGGACTCTCTCTAAAGGAGAAGCATTGCTTATGTATTATTTGTTTCAAATATCCTCAGCCAAGGGGGGCTGTTTAAAGACCCAGTGCCATGAACTGGGTAATAAAAGGACAAACAGTGAACTCTCCAAAGTTAGCTGTGTGTGTTTTCTACTGGGATTATCTAGCGGGAGTCCTCCGGGGAGCGTTCAGACATGCGCCTGGTGTGTGAGCCGGGATGCCCGAACTAGGCTTATCCCTGGCCCCGCCACAATATATATTGTTTAGTTTGTTTCCAGCTATGCCTGAGTAATATTACTAACAGAATAGATACAGCACTAAATATGCAAAAGAAAACAGAAATTAAAATTTATATGCTTCAAATCAAATAAGTTAAATCCTAACATATTAGCTGAAGTATATCTGACAACCTAAAGGAATTATAGCTACTGTGGCATATGATGTAAAAATCTAACCTAAATAAAAAGAATGGCACTGCTATAAATTTAAACATATTAACATATAAATTATATTGAAATATATTAAAGTAAAAATTATAAAACTAAAAAGTAAAATAAAATGTAAAGGGAAGTCTAGCAAAGTCATGGGCATAAATGGTTGATTGACTCATAATATATTTCATTAAGAAAACCAAACAGAACAATACACATTGCTTAAAGCTAGACAATTTTTCTAACGAGAAGTGAACAGCCTATAATGGGTTAACAGTATAGTATATGTCTGTCTGTTGAAACACTCAAAAACTTAGCTTGGGACATAGGAAATAAAAAGCAGAAGTTATTCTCACATCGGTATGTTAGCACAACGTTAATTAATATTACTATTTGGGATAGAAGTGGATCATGAGAACCCCATGGAATATGTTCCAGTTATTATAGAGCCATAAATGATGAAAAAACCCAAAAAGAAAATAGCTGCTGACTATTTCAAGTTAAAAGAAATATAGCACTACATTTCCCAGCGTCCCTAAACACAGAGACACATCAACCAGGAAGTAGCTATGTGTGTTTGTGTAACCGGAAAAAAAAAGAAGAAGCATAACTCATTTCTTAAACTTTGATCACAGACAAAGAAAAAGGTTTGAGATCGTTGTAGTGAGTAGGGAAAAAATAATTTTTCTTTCTTTATATTGGTAATTATATTGAGCACTCATAAATGGAAATCCACTCGTATTTCCAAAAACACTGAATTTGACATATGACATAATACAACAGATAACTCACAGTAACATAAAGGACTGTAGTGCTGAAAAACAGACAGACATTAATTGCTAGCAAGTATTAAGGTAACACCCCTCTTGTATAATTATTTAGAGTACTCATAAAAATCAATAGGTATTCTCTTAAAGTGCACTGTAGAAAGTCTGCAGTTTTTCCTAACTCTAGAAAACAAATAATCGTTAGTAATGGGAAAAAGTGAGATGATGGGAAACGCCCATATTAAAAATCCCAGACTTATAAAGACAAAGAGGGTGTTTTTATTTTTACATTACCAGTTATCATACTCAATGCCTGTCAGTTATCTCTGTGCAAACACTTGACTCAAATCTTTTCTTATCTACATACACTTATCTTTCTATGAACTTCAATAATCTTCCCTTTATTGCCAATCTATTGACTTCCAACATTTTTGTTATTCCTTCTTACCGACATTCTTTGTCTTTATATACAAAATCAACAGTGATCCAAATATTTCTGTAATTCTTTTTCTCTCTTTCTCACAAACCAATCTTCGTAACCCAACAAACTTATTTGAGATAAATAATTTTTAATGAAAGCTTATGGTAACATTAAAACGCAATTAAAATATACTTCCTCATTTCTTATCATCCCCCTCACCCAACCCTCCATGTTTCACCTTATTGTTTTTGGCATTAGTTTGTGAGGAAAACCACAAAAGAACAGGAAACAAAAGCCACGAGAACAATGCCTTTGCTTTCTCATAAAGTTTAATAGAAATTCCGTACATTACACAGGCCAGTACAAAAGCCGACAGCTAAAATGTAAATCAAACAGCATAAACAGAAGAATAAAGGAAGCCGTCAGGCAGCATGACAAGCTGAAAATATAACAGTAAAACACAGACTCAGAGCTGTGCCAAGGCTGTAAGACCCCTCTTGTAAGTAGCGAAGAAATAAACCCATAAGAACAGAACTAATAAGCCAAAACCCATACAAAATAGCGGCTACCACTTACCACTTACAGTAATAAAATCCAGGAAGACAACATATCATGCATAAATAAAGAAAGCTGGGCAAGGTTAGCCTGTATGTCAGTCAAAGCAACATCATAATCAAGCATTATTGTGACATCATTAGGGGCTACATAGCACAAAGCACAATGCAAAGAAGAAGTGTATACTTTCCGTTCAACAATGGCAGGAAATATGGGGGTAGAATGAGGAACAGTAAAACAGGATTGCCTATGTAACGGCTTAACAGAAGACCGATGAAAAACATACAGAGCGTGACGGAAGGTGGTAGGGGGCAAGGGGATAGGTACTGGAAAGGAAGGGGAAGGCACAGGATCAACAGAGCATGGCAAGCAAACGGGGAGGGCTATGTTAAAAACATAGGTGGCCAAAACTGCTGGACTAAACTGATAAGTTAACTTTCTCTTAACCTTTTTCACAGCCCCTGTCTCACCATATGAGCGCAGGGCATGAGCCAATTTGGTGTAAGTCATCAGTTTACTTTTGCCCTTTAGAATGCCCCAAAGGGCCGCTAGGCGAACCTTATTGAAGGAGGAAAATTGAAGAATTCCCTCAGCTTTATTAACCCACCAAATGCAGTCATGCAGAGCTCCACTGAGCAGGAGGGCCAGAGGGAACTGGTATAGGCGGAGATGTGGTATCTTGTGAGTAAGAGCAAAATATCCATGTGCAAGATCTTTGGTGAGCCTTGGGCAGGCAATACCGAAGGTTGAAATGCAAGAGTAGAAGAAGGAGGAAAAAGGGATGGGAGGCAGATGGAATCAGGAAGGAACAAGCAAGACAAAAAAAGGCTAGGGCTATGGGGCACAGAACAAATAATTAGGGCTAGCACTGGCAGCCAGCGATGTATAAGATAGGGGATTCATAATGTCAGCAAGGGTAGCGGGAGGAATCAGACCTAGAGAGCATTCCTGTTCAAGATGTGGGTTCCCAAGACAGGAACACTGCCTAACCACAGTTTCCTGTAAAGTGGGGGAAGATGGGGACAGGGTGCATTGCTCTTGAATAGTTTCATAGATATCATCTAATGCCTGAGATAACGTGGCCCATGGGATAGGAGAGTAACAACCATTATATGATGTAAAGGTGTGATCTGCCTGCCATTGCATTTGACGTGCAACAGGAGGTACAGAGACAAGAAGAGCAGTAACATGCGCTGGAAAGAGCAAAGGGGCGGATGACAGAGGCAGAGAGGGGTAAAAACAGGAGGACTGAGATGCTAGCAACAAAAGTGGAGAATCATAAGAATAAGGGGGGTGGGTCCATTACAGTGGTCTCAATGCAATCAGGTGGCACAGGAACTGAGGCTGAGGGGGAGACTGCGGGAGCAGGCATCATGGGAGAAATAAGCAATATATCCAACTACAAACTCTACGATTAACAAAATAATGAGTCTAAAAATAAAAGTAATAAGGCCTTTACTAACAACATAAGAAAAGAAAGAATACTTACAAAATGATGTTATGTGATCACAGAAGAGCAGGTATCTTTGTAGCAATATTTCAGGCGAGGCCCAAGACCATTGAAACAGCATAACCACCAGTCAAAGCTGGTTCTACATCAAGAAAATGATCAATGGTGGTTAAATCTGGAGCTTCCCTGCTAGTCACAGCTAGCTTCAGCTACCAATTATTATTATTTTTTTACTTATCTTTTAATTATCTTCAGCTAACTATTCATACTTTCAGAACCCCACTAGTTAAACCAAGCTACTGTTTTTTTGAACTATCCATACTTTCCGAATCCCACTTGTTAAACCTAGCTACAGGTTCATCTGAACTCCACCAGTCAGAACTAGGTACTGGTGCCCGGGCCCACATAAGCCAGAGCTAGCTACCGGCACCCCAGAACCCCACCAGTCGAGGCCAGCTACTGGCGCCGGGGACCCCACTAGTCAAAAACTGGCTTCTGGGGTCCGGGACCACCCCAATTGGTACCGGCTACTGGCTCCGAGGACACCACCAATCAGAGATGGCTCTCAGTTCCCGGAACCCCACAGGTTACCGCTGGCTACTGGAACAGGATTTTACTGTATAAAGGAAAGAAAACAAAGGTTATTAGGAGAAAAAGAAAAGAATAGTTAAGGGAAGTAAGAACTGTGCTAAATGCTAGCAAAAAGACACAGCTGCAAGAAAGAGGAACAAAACCAAATTATTAAGCATAAACAGAAATTATTTACAAAGTCTGAACTAGATAAAGCATAAGTGATCACAATAAGCGGAGAGGTTGTCTGACAAGCAGACATAGGCCTGCAATCCACTGTCCAGGAAGCCTAAGGCTTGTGTAATTCCCTATTTCACAGTCGGGAAAGTCACCACTGAAAAGCTGCCTGTTTACAGCCTTCAATAACTGACTGACTTCACAGAAGCCCAATATGCTTGTTTAATTAATATATATTTTATTAATAATCAACAACAGATTACAAGAACAAATCTTTATAGCATATGGAGCTGACAGATAGTATGTCTCAAGCGCTTGAGTATACCTGGATGTCTGTCCTCCTTTCATAATCACAAAGTCTATCCCTTAAACAATTCTTAACAGCTTGAGGCCACATTGGCACATATCATATTGTTAGTTTTTATTGGTCACTTACAAACGTCATTACATTTATCAGTTTGTTAATTGGTTTATAATATCTGTGTCATACCATACGTGTGTCCTGTTTACTAAAATAACTATCTATTCCCATCAAATGTCATTTTAATATCAACTCAGCAATTTCGAGCAAAGTGTCCGGTAAGAATTAGCCCATTCCAGGATATATCTCGTAAATAATGTATTTTTTTGTATTCTTGGTCAAGACATGTCTTCATCCTTCTTAGGTTCACTCCCCTGTTCGTATGGCATTACAGCAGATGTGACACCAGTTGCCATGTAAAAGAATAAGTTTCGTTTCACTCGCTCATTTTTAGCATAAGTTTCGCTTGGCTTGCTGATTTCAGCAAGCATAGATTGTGCAAAGGCTTGACATTTTTAGTCAGAGCATTCTCAGCCATCTTAGGCCTTTAGTTGTGTTTATTGGCCTAATATGTTAGGGGAATTCAGGGGGAGGGCTCTTCATCTGTTATCTGTAAAGGACTCTCTCTCTCACTCGTCCCCCTCCCTTCTCAAGGAGAATAGCCTGGAATGCATTTGCACTACTTATTTTCAGACTCTAGTGTAGTAGGTTCATTCTGCTTTATCTCCTCTTTTCAAAGCAGCTTGCAGTGATGAAGTGAGGTGGTGAGCCTGGAGCATAGAACAGTTACTACTCCCTAATCCAGTCCCTCTTCACCTATTGCTTCTGGCCCACCCCAATCCTCTCCAGTTCCACTTTTTTTTAACTGGAGTAAGTAATATGCACTTGTCACAACAATGGAATCAGTATGAGAAAATGGCAAATTATATTTTTAATACATTTTGAAAATTTCACAAGGTGCTAAATAATAAGTCAAGGGAAATGTTAATAACCTCAAATTATGAACTCTACAGGAGATCTCCAGTGCTATCATCAGCATGTTAATTAATAATCTTATCCTTAATAGCTGCTTTTACAGAAGTATACAGTTTTAATTTGAGAATCCAACTTAGTAGTTGCTTCTTTTAAAAATTCAGTTTGACCATTATGCTCTAAGAGTTTCTGCAAAGTATCTTCAGCAGATTTACTAAGTTGAAGCAAATGATTTTGCAGTATATTCTCCATTCTGGTCACAACCATCCAGACATCATTCATTGAGGCACCCTCTGCTGAACTAAAAACAGATGGCTGAGAAATCTCAGTAGAAATTTTAACTGGAACTAAAAATGGAATAAAATTATCAGGCACCAGAAAAGAAATCCAGGAAATATTTTCTTAGAAGCAATATCCACATTAGGAATTATTCCACCCTCAATTACAGAAGGCATTTTCATCTCCTTGCCCCTCAGGTATGTCATATCCCTTTGGTCACATGTCCATGGCTATGTGCCCACAGCTGTGTACCATGATAGGACAGTGTCTTAAGTGCTCTTAAATCCTATGGCTAATGTCACCAATCATACCTCTGGCCATGACTATGTCTGCAGCCAGCTCAGATCTGAAGTCTAAATATGTTCCCACTGTACCTTAAATACTATAACATTGCCACAAAAAAAGAAATCCAACCGAATCTGCAGAAAAACCACCAAAACAGTTAAACCAAACAAAAACTGCAGACAATATACACGATGCAGGCAAGAATTTATTGTACCAAAGTTAAAATGCAGTAATAAAAACCTTTTTACCAACCAAGAGACCCAACACGGTCCGTGTTTCGGACAACATGCCTTCGTCAGGGGTCCTAATGAATATAAATACAATACTGAAATGTTCAATATTAAGAGAACTAAATACCTAATAAAGAATAAAATGAAATAAAGTTACACATTCTATATGATGTTATGTTCCATGTTGCTCTTGATAGCAGTTCATTTTCATTATTGTTTATAGTACGTTATATTTTATTAAAGAATTTTAACTATAGGCCTTATATACCGTACATATTTTTTATGATGTTTTTATATGATGTTATGTTTTTATATGTGTTTTATGATAGTTGTTACCTTCATTTTTTGCGGTACATTGTATACCTTATTTACCATGGTAGGCCTTATATTTTATATGATGTTTTTATATGATGTTATATTTTTATGTTTTTTATGATAGTTGTTACCTTCATTTTTTGCGGTACATTGTATACCTTATTTACCATGGTAGGTGCTCTCTCATCATAAATCAATGTCACAAATTGGCACCTTTGGTGATATAGAGATTCACCTTTTGTTCCTGTGTCATGTTTTACGTTTTTTGTTTTCACTTCTTTTGTTTCTTGTTATTTGTTTTTGTCTCCACCCCTTTTTTTAAACTTTTGACTCACTGCATGTTGTTCTCTTTATATATTTTTATGGTTTTTTTTTTCTATTTTCCATTTTGTGTCAGTTTGTTTTGCACTGTGATCTCTTAACAAATATCATCCATCCTGTTGATATTCTATTATCACACTTCTTCAGGCATGGCATGGCAACACCACTCTCATTTTATTTTATTTTATTTTATTCTTTATTAGGTATTTAGTTCTCTTAATATTGAACATTTCAGTATTGTATTTTTATTCATTAGGACCCCTGACGAAGGCGTGTTGTCCGAAACACGGACCGTGTTGGGTCTCTTGGTTGGTAAAAAGGTTTTTTATTACTGCATTTTAACTTTGGTACAATAAATTCTTGCCTGCATCGTGTACATTGTCTGCAGTTTTTATAACAATGCCTGCAGCTACTATTGCTACTATTTATCATTTCTATAGTGCTAAAAGGCATACGCAGCACTGTACAGCCCACTCTGAGGTCCAGAGATGTTCTCTCAAAATTAATTTGATTTGATAGCTTGCAAACTTGAAGAGAATCAGAATATATACATTTCTACAGCTGGGGCTACCAGTATTAAAAAGGCACAAATAAAGAGAAAAAAAATATGTTGGATCTAATGTAGGTAAGAGGGTTATATGAAAGTACTTGTAGAAATGATTGTTCTCCAGTATTTCTCCAGTCTTCTGTTATGATGATGATGATTACTCTTTTTTCATAATAATCCTTTTGTTAGTATTTATTAGTTATAGCCTAAAAATAGAGGTGTTAAGATTTAAAGCAATTTAACCAGCCAGGAGAGGCTCTTGTCTGATTAAATTACTTGTGTGAGACTATCCACTGATATTCAATGACACAACCAGTTAATTCTGCTAAACATCAGTACTAACTGCTGAAGCCATAGCTGACTATTTGGGGGGGGGGGGGAGGCATTCAGGGGTGAAGTCGATTAAGTGCCAATAATTAGCATTCAATCACCTAGGTTAAAGTGAATAAATTGAATAAACTCAGTTCTATCTGTATTTCATTTCACTTAGGCTATCACACTTAACTAGATAAGGGATAGTTGGCCACACAAACCTGACTATTAAATGTGTGGCATTAAATATTCAGTTATAATGCTGGTGGCAGCCAAAAGAACATTGACCACTGCCAACTGAATATTTACTCCAAAAACTATTAACAATGCCATTTGTTCAACTCTTGGTTCACTATTACTGTCTCTATTTGCAAAGCATTGAAAATGTTTTACATCATTCATACAATATAACCATGGTTACTGAATACACTGGCATTTTACTACAGGCATTTGAAGGATATGTAGGAGTAGCGGAAGAGGTTTGTGGTGAGATGGATGAAGTAGAGGGATGGGACAAATTTTTAATGTTGACAATAAAGGAGGTGTATAAGAGACTAAAGAAGTTGGCACCGATATGATCATTGTAGGATCCATGTTCTACTGCAATCACTATGTGAACAGATATCACCCGCATCGACAGTCATTATGAATGTCTTTGATAACTGGAGTCTTCCCAGGATTAGAGAAATGTGCAACAGTGAAACCACTCTTGAAGGGAGGAAATCTGTATCTATATGTATTGGGCAATTTTGACCAATTTCAGTGTTGCCATTTCTTGGGAAGGTTATTGAGAAAGCAGTGTTGGATCAGCTAGCTGAGTATATTGAATTGATGGGTGATTTGGACTAAAGAATAACACGGTGGCTGTTACCCGAAATGGTGAGGGGGAAAAGTGCTCACTGCGGGTACGGGAACAAGGCCATCCACCGCCCCGTGGAGCGGTGAATGGCCTTGTCCCCGCAGTTAAGGGAGGGAACAAGTGCGGTCACCAATCGCACGCAGCCCCCTCCCTCCTTCCTACGTACCCAAATCTATCTATCTCTCTCCCTCCCCTTTACCATTGCGGTGCATTTTGAGTAATTTCTTCAAAGCTGTCGGAGCCTGCAAGCAGTAGCATGCGTGTGTGGGCAGAAGCTTCTCCTCTGACGCAACTTCCTTAAGCCTATTTAATAGCATTTGAAAGGTTTTGAAATATTTAGTGTGAATGTATTTATTAGTCTTGGGTTTCTAGTTTGCCCTGACCCTGTTGTCACAGTAGAAGGTGGTTAGAATGTTATTGTTTTTCCTTTGCAGTGCCCCTCCTGAGGAAGCCAATCGTGAAACCCGGGTTGGGGGGTTTAACAACTTATGGCAGTTAATATGTACCCGGAGCAGTGAAAGAGCAACAGCAGTACCATCCTGCATTCAGATAAGTTATCTATCTTTTCCTTGTATGTTATTAGCTAGTGACAGAGACAGTGAACTTGCTGTGATGGTCTCTATTATAACTGACTCCGTGACTTTTCACTAGAGTTTGGTTAGGGGTCTGAGCATTCACTTAGAAATCTAGAGTCACTGTGTGACCATAAAAGTATTTGGTTGTTTATTTATGTGGAAATAAGGTGATTATTTTTTGAATTGTTATAAAAATTTATAAACAAAGCCCTGCCAGCTGAACATCTCTTTCTCTAGTTCAGCAGCCAGAACTTTGATTTATAAGGAAGAAATAGGCTAAATATTTCAGTACTGAGGTTTGTATGGATACTGCGGGGATAGTAGTCGCAAAGACGGGGCGAGGACAGTGGTCGCGGGGACGGGGCAGTGACAGGGATGGTGGTCGCTGGGACGGGGACAAATTTTTCCCCCTGTGTCATTCTCTAGTTTGGACCATTGCTAGTTTGGTTTTAGGGCTGCATATGGAGTTGAGACATTATTGTTGTCCATATTTGATCAAATGAGAAGAGGAATGAATGATGATCATGTTTGGATGTGTCTGGGATGTTTGACTCTGTTGATTTAGGTTTGTTGTTACATAGAAACATGATGGCATATAAAGGCCAAATGGCCCATCCAGTCTGCCCATCTGCAGTAACTATTATCTCTTCCTTTCTCTAAGAAATCCCCGTTCTTATCCCATGATTTTTTGAATTAAGACTTCCAGGAAACTGTTCCAAGCATCTACATAAATTACAGAACAGGGAAGTAAAGGGAAGGGTGTATGAGTGGTTGGTGTCATATTTGGAGGGTCCTTAAAGGTGTTAAGTGGGGGTAAAGTGTCAGAAAAAGTAAATGTTATGCAGGGGGTTCCGCAAGGCTCTTCTTTTTATTGTGTACATGTCATCACTGGGAGGGATTTTTCAAAGTTTGAATGTTCGTTAACGGCTATATGCATGATGTTCAGTTTTTCTTCCCAGTGATGGCATGGGGACAGGGGTTTTCTGAACACTTGAATAAATGTATGAGTGTGGTTGGATGATGTATGAGTGCAAATAAGCTGGTGCCGAATGTGGCATAAACAGAACAGATGATTGTTGGGAGCAGAGATGATAAACTGTTGGCCCACACAAGTGAGACTAGATGATTGTGATGCTCTAATATGGAAATAACTTTGTTTGTTGGGAGTGATGTTGGATTGTTGATTAAAATATGGGTGCATAAACAATGCAAGTTATCTTTTTTTTTTTCAATTGCATATACAGGGTGCCCACAAAAATCCTCCATGATTTTAAATGGTTACAAAATCAAAACTTATTGGAATATGCTTATAAATAAGATGACAGCAAATACAAGTCCTAAAAAGCACGGTTAGCAAGATCTTACACAATTGCTTGCACTTTCACCCTTATAAGCTGCAATTGGTGCAGAAGTTACAACCTTCAGACAATGCAACATGACAAAATGACCAGGTGTTCCTCAAGTGGCCCCCGAGATCACCAGTCATTACTTTTTGTGACTTTTTCCTTTGGGGGTACATGAAAGACAGAGTGAACCTCCACTACCCACAATTATGGATGATCTGCAGGAATGAATCACTGAAGCTATAAACACGATCACGGTGGATATGCTTAGGAGAGTCTGGTCCGAGCTTGATTATCATATCGATGCTTGCCGAGTAACAGGTGGGGCGCACATCGAGTGTATGTAATCAACAGATACCATATGAAACTTTATGAGTTGATGAAATTGTAGCCTCAAAGGGAAAAGAATATTCCAATAAATTTTGGTTTTGTAACCATTTAAAATCCAGACAATTGAGACCATTGGTGTCACAAAGTGATTTTTGCACTGTCTTATAGAGTTTAGTGCTCTGCAAGCTAGATTATTATTGTAATGCCTTTTATCTGGATGACAAAATTTATATGTTTATTAAAATTTGATATCCCACCGAAGCTAACAACAATTCTCAGCAGTTTATATAAAATTACAAATAAAAGCAGAAAAGGAATCTCATAATAAAAAGAAAAGGCCTACCAAAAACATTCATACTTAAAATTATTTCAAGTCCATTCAAACTATAGTATCCTATTGTGAATAGGATGCCTGCTGACCTCTTGATTAATGAATATGATCAATTGGAAAAGAATCAATTCCAAAGGCTAATTAAAAAAATAGCTTTTTAAAAGCTTTACCGCCCCCTTTCACAAAAATGTAGTGCGGTTTGTAGCGCCGGCCATGGCAGTAACTATTCTGACACTCATAGGAATTATATGAGCATCAGAGCTGTTACCGCCACGGCCAGTGCTAAAAACCATGCTACGCTTTTGTAAAAAAAAAAAAAAAGGGGGAGGATTTACTTCAGTACAAATAAAACTTGGGAGTTGATTCCAAAGACTTGGTGCCAGAAAGCAAAATAAATACCCTTATGTCAAGTCCATTCCCGAAGAACAGTTTCATTCACTAAAGTTCTATTTACTGCTTGCAAGACAAGTGTACAGTATTATCTTGTAAACACCAAATATACTCAAATATAAGTTGATCTGAATATAAGTCGTGACCCACATTTTTCCCCCCAAAAGGAGGAAAAATGGTTCTCAAATATAAGATGGGTGGTATAATATTCAAATGCCCTGCCCTGCCAGGATCTGAACCCAGCGCCCTCTCCCACCTTCCCTCCCTCCAAGGCTCTACACCCTGTCCTCCCTCCCTGCCATGTCCATTGTACTTCTTCTCTGCTGATATCCTGCATACTGTCATGCCTTCTGTATGAGCCTCATACATAGAATCCCTGGTGGTGTAGAGGTATAGCAGGCAGGAGTGAGCTTTCTACGCTCCTGCACCACTGCTGAGCTGGTCACTGCCCCGAGTTTTGGCAGTTCAGCTGTACCGATCAGGAACCCGCTTTCGGCTCTGCTGTTTGGTGCTGAGCAGCTTTCTGAATAGTTGCGACGAGTCTCGTGAGAATTCATGGGAGACATTCAGGAAGTCACTCAGCATTCAACAGCAGCGCCCAAAGTGCACTCCCGCTCAGTACAGCTGAAGCCAGAACTTGCAGCAGCAACCAGCTTTGTAGAGGGGCAGGAGCACAGAAAGCTCATTCCTGCTACACCTCTGGATCTCCAGGGATTTCAGGTACATGGGTCATTTGGAAGGTGCGGCAGCATGCATGATATTGGTAGAGATGAGGTACAATGGACAGGGCAGGGAGGGGGGCACAGGATGTAGAACCTTGCGACCCGGTAAAGGCCTGTAACAAGTCTGGGTGGGAGGCGGGTGGGCGCTGGCCCAAATATAAACAGAGACCCTCATTTTTGGGCTAATTTTTTGGCCCCAAAATCTCAGTTTATATTAGAGAGTTGCGCGGGGACAGAAATCCCACCCGTCCCCACCCGTCCCCGCCAAAATCCCACCCATCCCCACCCGTCCCCGTGAGGAATCCCTCCGTCCCCACCCGTCCCCGTGAGGAATCCCTCCGTCCCCACCCGTCCCCGCGAGGAATCCCCTCCGTCCCCACCCGTCCCCGCGAGGAATCCCCTCCGTCCCCACCCGTCCCCGCGAGGAATCCCCTCCGTCACCATCCTTCCCTATAAACTTCAGAAATAGTTATTTTATTTAATTATGCTACTGAATTAAAGGCTCTGGTAGAGACCCATTTACAAATAAGCAAAGAGACTATTAATTTGGAAATATTAATTGGGAAGAATACATTCTTTGTAAATGGGTTTCTACCAGAACCTCTAATGTAAATATAAAATATAAATACTCAGCTGATGAGAACCCACAAACTGTCAGCTGAGGACTTCCTTTGCAGTTGGGGTCCCTTTTGCCAAGCTTGGCAGGCAGCAGTAGCGTCCCTGAGTCACAGATGCTGGCACCTCAGTGGCTCATGGATGCTGCCAGCGACTGCTGCGCTTGGTGGAGGGGAGTTCTGACCATCTCTAGAGGAGGTCCTCTGCTGGCGGTGCTTGGGGATCCCCACCAGTCACAGCAAGGGCCAACAAGTACTTCAACACTGTAGAAATAAAACCAGAAATGCATTTCCTTTTCTTTTGAACACAAAAAAAGATATCTGCCATATACATTTCCCAAGGCAGATGACTCTATGCAATGTCACCTCGGTAACAAAATACAAAAATAGACAAATACACCCCCTCCCTTTTTACTAAACCACAATAGTAGGTTTTAGCACAGGGAGTTACGCTGAATGCCTCGCGCTGCTCTCAATGCTCATAGGCTCCCTGCGCTAAAAAACAATATTGCGGTTTAGTAAAAGGGAGCCATAGTGCAAAATATAGACAGCAGATATAAATTCTCAAAACAGACACATTTTGATCACTAAATTGAAAATAAAATCATTTTTCCTATCTTTGCTGTTTGGTGATTTCATGAGTCTCTGGTTGCACTTTCTTCTTCTGACTGTGCATCCAATCTTTCTTCCTTTCTTTCAGCCTCCTGTATGTTTCCTCTCCTCCAGACCTCATTCTCTCCCCCAACTTTTTCTTTCTGTCTCCCTGTTCCCCCTTCTTTCTGTCTCTCTGTCTGCCCCCTTTCTTTCTTTCTCCGTGCCCTCCCCCAAGCCACTCGGTTTGCTGCCACCGCCATCGGGGAATAGTCCCCAAGCCACCGCTGTCCCAAGCTTTCCCTGCAGAAGCGTCGCGCTGACCAGCATTCCGCTCCCTGACGTCAATTCTGACGTAGGAGAGGAAGTTCCGGGCCAACAAGGCATTTCTCCTCATTCCATCCAGCCTGAGCCCCATCTCTCCTTGATCCAGCATTTCCCTTCTGTGTCTGTCAGAATTACCATTCCACCTATTTTCCAGCATCACCCTTCTTTGTGTCCATCTCACCTATATCCCTATCTCACCACTTTTTCAGAATCTTTATTTGTCTCTGTCCTTGTCTTTACCCCATATTCACCATTTGCCCTTTCAATGTCTTTATCTCCCCCCCCCCACACACACTTTTTCAGCATTACTTCTTTGTCTCTATTTCACCTCCTCTTCATGTCCCCTCTGTATCTCTATCCTTATTCAGAAGGTCCTGCTTACCCTTTCTCTTCTTTGTGTCACTATCTCCATTTTCAGCTTTCCCCCCTTTTCCTTTGTTAATGCACCCTGTAGCCAGAATCTTTCCACCCTCTCTCCACTCCGGCCCAGCCCAGTATGAAATATTTCCTTTTGTTTCTCTCCCCTCTCTCTTCTCCTCCCTCACCCACGAGTCCTGCATCTGGCCCTCTCCCTTCTACCTGCACCTGGCAACACCCCCCTGCTCCGCGGCTCTCTTAAGCAACTCGTCAGCAGCGGTGATCAAGACAAGCTGCCGACATCGAGGCCTTCCCTCTACGAGTCCCACCTTTGTGGAAAAAGGAAGTTGAAACAAGCGGGACTCGCAGAGGGTAGGCCCCGACGTCAGAAGCTTGTGTCGATCGTTGCTGCTAAGTTGCCGAAGAGAGCCGCAGGTAGAAGGGAGAGGGAGATAGGAAGGCTGTAGAAGCTCCGGAGCATGACACCGAACCCGGCCAGGATGATTTCTTTTTCAGGCTGCTGCTGCCGCTGCCATCCCCCACCCGAAATGACAAAAAAAACAGCCTAATGCCCGCGTCGGGAAATAGCCATGCTGAGCAGTGAGCTCAGCATGTACACAGATGAAAGCCTTGCTTGCTGATTGGTCCGGCGGCACGGTGGGGCGGGGCCGCCGGACCAATCAGCAAGCAAGGCTTTCATCTGTGTACGTGCTGAGCTCACTGCTCAACATGGCTATTTCCCGACGCGACGCCAGACTTGTAAGCTGCATCTTGCATCGCCAGAATTTAGGTAGGCTGTTTTCATCCCCGTGGGAGTCCCGTGGGCAAGGGGGCGTCCCCGTGGGAGTCCCGTGGGTCAGGGGGGCATCCCCGTGGGAGTCCCGTGGGCCAGGGGGCGTCCCCGTGGGAGTCCCGTGAGCCAGGGGGGGAACCCGCGGGATCCCCGCGGGACCCGCGGGATCCCCGCGATCCCCGTTCCCGTGCAGACCTCTAGTTTATATTTGAGTATATTCAGTATCTCAAAGTTCATCCTGAAATATATGGGATAGCCAAGTAATGCAAATAACTAGACTTGAAGGTATCAAATACTTTATATGTTAATACTAATATTTTAAATTGGATTCTAAAAATAACTGATAACCAACAGTAATTCATAAAGAGAGGAGTAACCCAATCAAATTTACTTTTATGCCCTAATAGCTTAAAAGCAGAATTTTGCAAATCTGAAGTCATCTAATGAGGTCGTTTGCATAGCAGAGTTGGAGGCTGCAACAAACACATGGAAAAACCCATGCTGAGTCATTATGTGTATCAGTCGGTAAATTACTTTGACACTAAACTAGTTTAAACTGGTTAGCAATGATCGTTAAACACACGGTGAGTTTAGTGCATTCGGGCCTCAATTTAAGTACATGCTATTTTATTTGCTCTGAAATGAGTACTAATTTTCCCTATATTTTCTCCATATATTTTTCAGCTGGAAACAAGAGTTTGTGTGGAGCAGTGGCATCTTGGCTTATTTTGTCTTTATTTTTGGCAAACTAACAGTTCACATTGTTCCTGAAGCAGGGGTTTTTCCTTAAACCAAGCTTGGTTGAACCGAAGAACAGTTTCATTCACTAAAGGAGACACTTGAAACTTTGCTGTCTGGTGAAATTGTTGGCATGCACATCTTATTAAGCAAAGTACATATCTCATTGTTGTTTATGCTTTGTTTTCATTTTTCTGCCTGACATTCCTGGGTGGCCATTCTCATTGAATGTAACTCATAATTATTTTTACTTGATTATTATTGGATTTGACTCACTTATTTTACATGTTCTAAGGACCTGGTCCTATGCCTTAAGTAGTTCTGAGTAGGGCCAGCTTTGTTTACCTGGGCAGGTAACAGTGAGCCAACATGAAATAAAAAAAATTCAGCTATTACACTTTCTCACATTGCATCAGGATTTACTAGCTAGAAAGAAAAGAAAAACTGTTAACAGATAAGGCCTGATCCAAGAGCAAGTGAGAATGTGGATAAGTAGCTATAAATTAATAAATGAAAATTGGATAATCTGGAATAAAATGATCAGAAATACAAAAAGTTTAAAAACAGGGACTTTAAGTTACCATATGGATTTGATATATGTCATGTGCTTGACGGATATAGGGAGGCAGGCTAAGACATTTTTGTGATTGATGACTACCATATCAAATGTACTCCAGATGAGAAGCTTAAGTTTCTTATAGAGTTTCTTTGTGTTAGAGTGACCAGCCTGAACTAGGCCAATCCTCAGGGAAATGTAGGCAGACAGGAGTTGGCTTTTGACCTGGTATCCACATACTAGGGGGCCCTAGGTTTACCATGACAAATCTAAACCACATGTGTATCATGGTATGAATTGATCCAAAATTAAGTGTCAGAAAGTTAGGAAAAATTATATAATAGAAATTTACTTAGGTAGTTATAGGTAATATGTTAACAACCAATATAGATTAGGAATATAAACTAACAATACATATAGATTAGGAATATAGTTTATTTTGATCTTCATATATCTGAAATCCTGAAGATATCCTGATAAGGCAACAGATGGTGTTTGACCTCTGACCTTGAGCAACTTTTTTTCTACATAGAATTTTGATGGGAGGGGTACCTGCTCCTTTCCATCTTTTCTTTGTGCAGTCTTTGTGAGACAGAGATCTCAGAATAGAAAAGAACACTGACATTTACAGGAAAGAATATAAAATCTGAGGAGTTTTGTAAGTGTATTATAATATTGATCTATGTATTTCTTCTTTTTATAAAATATGTAAGCTTAATGTGAGAATGTAACTTTTTTAGATATAAGAATGTAATTTGTGACACGCCTATATGAAGCTAGCCTTATATGGGAATAAATAATGTGAACCAATTAGACTGCAGATGGATTGTAACGAAGGAATGTCGTCATTTAGGATATATATGGACGTGTAACTGGTAAAACGTTGGAATTTTTTATGAGCAAGGCCAGCTTTTGGCTTCTGTAATAATTCTCTGATGCAAATGATACTCAATTGATTTGCTAATCAATTAATTGAGTACTCTTATGATCTAATATTGATATCTAATAAAAAATAAGATTTTGGATTTTATTAAAATATTTTGCATCATTATTTTTTTCCATTTTCATTTTACAACCCTAGAAAGCTATAAGTACGCATGTGTGCAATTATCCTGATCAGTTCAAATGCATTTTTGGTTAAATGCACATGAGTGAAATCCTATGATGGTGTGTGGCCAAAGCAGTGAGAAGGGTTCTCACGCCAGGTAAAACTGAGCCAAGTTGAGCATCGGAGCTTCTCCCCCTTGGGAGATTTTGCTCTATAGAGATTGCTACTAGAGAATGACACGGTGGCGGTTTACCCGCGGCCACCGCATTTTAGCCGCGGGTAACCCGCCGAAAACGGGGAAGAAAACTAGCAGTCGCTGCGGCGACGGGGACAAGGCCATTCACCGCCCGCGGGGCGGTGAATGTTCTTGTCCCCGCAGTGAGGCATGAAGGATCGCGCGGTCCCCGCAGCTCACACCCGCCTGCCCAATCGATTCTAGTGTTTAGCCAGCTCTCTCCCTTCTCCTCACCTTAGTTTGTAGATTTTCTTTTTCGGCGACCCGCACGCTATCAGAGAGCCGCGCACCCGCTGCTGCTCAGTTTCGATCTCCTGCTCTGACGCAACCGGAAACAGGAAGTTGCAGCAGAGCAGAAGATTGAACACTGAGCAGCCGCGCGTGCGCGGCTCTTTGGGAAAGCGTGCAGGTCGCCGAAAAAGAAAACCTATAAACTAAGGTGAGGAGAAGGGAGAGAGCTGGCTAAACACTAGGATCGATTGGGCAGGCAGGTAGTGGCTGTGGGGACCGTGCGATCGCTAGTGTTCCCGGCTCAAATTGGAAGGAGGGAGTGAAAGGGAAAAGGATTCTGGGCCAAGGGGATGAAGTCGGAAAGAAAAACCCACAGCAGGAAAGAAAGGGAAGGACTGGCAGGTGAGCCAGATGCTAGAAGCAGGGGGGGGGGGGAAGAAAGAGGGAAAAAAGCTAGATGGGGTTGAAAAGAAGAGACACACTGGTATGGAAGAGGAAGATAGGGGAAATCTGGACACAGGAAGGTAACAGAAAGAGGGGAAATTATGTGCATGGGGCATAGGGACAGAGACATAAAGGGGACATGCCATGGGGATGGTATATGGACACAGGGGGGGGCAATGACAGATACATAGGGGAGATATTAGAAATGGAGAAAATAGGAGCACAGAAGCGAGATGGTTTGTGGGGATGGGACAGGGACCGAGCTTGCAGGCTCCAGTGGCTTGCACAAATTACATTGTAACGTGCCATGAAAATAAGAGGAAGGAAGGTAGATAGGCCACGCGAGAGGAGCTGAAGGGTAGTAGAAAGGAACAGATGGTAAAGGAGGGAGGGAAGGGTGGTGGTGGAAAGGAATAGAACAGACATTGAAGGAGGGTGGAGAGGAACAGACCCCCAAGGGAAATGTGGAAGACAGAGTGGGAAGAAGACAGATGCCAGACTATGCGGGAGCGGAGGGAAGAAGATGGGTGCTAGACCAATTGGGGGGGGGGGTTAAGGGAGAGGCACAGTAACAGCAAATGTAAGACGCAGAGAGAAGACACACAGTGGATGGAAGGAATTCAATGAGAAGATGTGGAAAGCAGAAACCAGACAACAAAGGTAGAAAAAAAAATTATATTTATTTATTTATTTTTTGCTTTAGGATAAAATAGTATATTAGTTGTGTTGATAAAAATTTATAAACAAAGCCCTGCCAGCTGAACATCTCTTTCTCTAGTTCAGCAGCAGGAACTTTGATTTATAAGAAAGGAATAAGCTAAATATTACAGTACTAAGGCTTAAATGGATGCAGCGGGGACGGTGACGGGGCGGTGAATGGGATGGCAGTGGCGGTGACGGGGCGGTGAAAGGGATGGCGGTGACGGTGACGGGGCGGTGCAGAGGATGGTGGGCCGGTGACGGGGCGGTGACGGGGACAGATTTTTTCCCCGTGTCATTCTCTAATTGCTACCTCATACTGAAGATTTAAATTACATTCTAAAATGTTTTATTCAGTGTTATACTGTGTTTGTGTTTAACGAGTACAGCCCTCCAGTGATTTTTTTTCTTTTTATATATTTTCTTGTGACACCAATGCTGATTTTTAAGGAAGTTATTTGAAACTTTGTCTTTCAATTTGGTTTTCTTTGTTGTACTGTACTCTTGTTTAAAACAAACTGAGATGCTAATTGTTGCTTTTGTTGTGTGCAATTGAAACATTGCCACAATGCTTGCATAAAAAAGACCTTTAGGTTTTTTTGTTTGTTTTTTTAATTAATTGCTGCATAAATCTAAAACGTTGCCTTAGTGACCATATAACAAAGACTTTGAGTTCATTTTGTAAGCATGTTTTTCTAGTAGATTAGATAATGGGCATTTGTTTTGTTTTGAACTTGTTTTTGAAACCGTTTCCGTAAGACTAACAAGTAGATGTGTTTCCATTGTGGTGGCAATACACTAAGGGCAGGATTCTCAAAACTTACTGTGCCCTTAACATGGTTGCTAAACCGGTTGCAGCTGGTTTAGCGTGCCAGTATTTTACCGGCCAATTATGAGAATGGCCTTTTCTGAGCTTCTTAGCAGTTCCTTGACCTTTTCTGAAATCAGCCTGAACTTCAGGTAGTTCTTGCTCAATGTATGATTGCAACCTTTTTCAGCAATATATTACTAGTGTGCAGAAGTAATGAAATTGCCTTTCTTCGGTTTAGGTATAAAAAGTGATCTTCTCCAGTTGGCCAAATTTTTCTTTCCAAATCTTTGGACTAAGGCCTAGATTCACTAAACCTTCCGATCCTGTACCGGTGATCACAAAACCAACCCCGACCCGATTCACTAAATGGCTCACTGCCCACTTAATGATCCAATCCGATCCAACCCATGCAAATTAGTAAAATCCCATGCAAAATAGCCAAGCAATTGATTCACTAACTATTTTGAATCGTATTTTAGTATCCTAAAATCTGACTGCTGCTGACCTGTCGGTAACTGTGTTACCAACAGGTCTGCTGTTTTTTTGACAGGCCTGCCTGTCTTTTTTTGTCTTTTTTTACACACGCAAAATATCTGCCCCATAAAAAAAATGAAAAGACAGGCATACCTGTCAAAAAAACATCACCCTCCCCCGACAAACGCACCTCCCCAACTTACCCAATGCTGCCCCACCGTCATCGGCCCAGCCCATCCTCTCTCCTCCCTCCCCATACCTTTAAATGGGAGCAGGAGGGATGCTCAGTCCTCCTGCTCCATAAGCCTCTATTCTTTGGGAACAGAAGGAACTACAAAGTCCTGCTCCTCTCCTCTGCCTGACCCGTGATGCAATGCTGGCCTTAGGCCCCACCCCCATGCATCATGTGATACACTGGGAGGGGCCTATGGCCCTGATTGGCTCATCCGTGCAAATCATTAGCAAGCAAAAAAGGTAGTGAATCAATTGCTGTTTCAAAATCGGCCAGTAATCGACCGACTGCAATTGAATTGCTACCTTTAGTGAATCTGGCCCATAGTCAAATAAGAGCCAAGATAGCACCTTCTGAGCCTTTAATTAATTCAATTGAAATGCTGTTGATGCCAGGTGGCTTGTGCGTGAATGCTTCCATTATATTATCCTCAGTCCCAGCTGACCCAGGGAAGAGGATGTGCAATGCAGGGATCAAACCAGAAACCTACTAAGTTTCTGTGCACAACATTTAAAATTTGAGCTAAGTGCCCACACCGTGCTGAGCTATTCTTTGAGAAAGATTATGCCTTTTTTTATTTTGGAGATTTTATTGCTTAGTTAGTATGGCTTTCAAACAATGAGAAGACAATCTTAGTAACAGCAAAGAATATACAAAGTGTTTTCCAAGATCTTTCACTTTTTCAGCAGTGCAATTGGTGATCAAGATAATTTACTTTGGCAGAATCTAATCAGGAAAAACAAATACCTCATTAAAACTGAATTGCATTATGCCACTTTAATTGAATAGTTTAAAGTAGAAAGAATCATCAGGGGAATGAGGATAGTGAATATCTGAAATTTTAAGGAAGATCTATAATTTATACAATATTACATATTTAATATCTATTCTTAATTTCTTGTGATATTGATACATTATTTAAAAAAAAAAAACCCAACGGGGCTATTTTACTAAACTGCAATAAAATATTAAGTTGTTGCATATTTATGAAGGTCATTTCCATATCCTAAGGCCATTTTTACTGCAGATAGCAAGTGACTACTTTTTCCATTTTCAGTATTAATGGCCATGTACTAATTTTCTCATTAACATGTGGCCATTAGCACATGAGCCCCTACTATTTTGTAGGCAGTAAGGGCCAGATTCTGGGGAATCAATTCAGATAGATTGTGCCTAAAAAAGATAGCCACCTATTGCATGTCAATCACACTTAGACATCTACTATAGAATCGACTTAGAGGTGCCTAACTTATAACTTAAGCACCTGTAATGTAGGCCAGGGCTTATATTATAGGCATCTAGCCCCCTCTTCTATTAAACTGCGCTAGCAGTTTTTAGTGCAGAAAGCCGCACTGAATGGCCCACACTGCTCCTGACGCTCATAGAAACTCTGCGAGCATCAGGAGCAGTGTGGGCCATTCAGCATGGCTCCCCATGCTAGAAAACTGCTAGCGCAGTTTAATAGAAGAGGCCCTAAGTCCCTTAGAGAATCATGCCTAACAGCACCTAAGTTTTACTCCAACCCTAAACACATCTACTTTGGTGTTAGGTGCCATGTGATAGGAATCTATCTTTTTTAGAATTGTGTATAAGAAAGGTACCTATCTCCCAATTAAATTTCTTTTTCAATTATGAGCCTAACTCATAGGCACCGTTGAGCGCAACTGTCAACTATCCACTAGGCACCATATAAAGAATCACGCTTAGCAGCGCCTAAACAATCTTAGGCATTAGTAGGCATTAATAAATGAATGCTCCTTGGCTCAACTGCCCAGGAATCAACAAGAAGGGGGAGCTATTTTAGATTTACCCCCTTTTACATAGTAATGCTGCAGCATGAGCTAAATGCCAAGCCAACCATAGGAATAGAATGGGTGGCTTGGCTTGTGCTGCTTGGCAGTGTAGCTTTGTAGAAAAAGGCTTTAGTCTTTATTGGAATACAGGGGATATTAAGAGAGGTAACTGTGTTGAATCTGCTGGGAAACTGATCGTAAAATGATCAAATTTGAACTATCTGGAGTGGCATCATTAAAGAAATCTATGGTAGCAGCATCTATGATAAAATGAGGAAAATGGTTAAAAAGAAGCTAAAAGGATTGCCATCAAAGATTAGGACTTTACATCAGACATGGATGTTATTTTAAAATACCATTGTGGAAGCCCAGACCAGATGTATTCCTTGTATTAACAAAGGTGGAAAGAGGAGAAAATGAAATCCAGCATGGTTAAAAGGTGCAATGAAAGGGGCTATTAGAACAAAAAACAAACAAACCAAACATTCTTTAAAGAATGGAAAAAGGATCCAAATAAAAAAAATAGGAAGCAACATAAGTACTGGCAAGTTAGATGCATAACATTGATAATAAAGGCTAAAAAAATAATATGAAGAGAAACTTGGTACAGAGGCAAAAACTCATAGTAACAACTTTTCCAGATATGTCAGAATCAGAAAGTCTGTAATAGAATCTGTGGGATCATTGGATCATCAAGAAGCAAAAGGGGCACTCAGGGAGGAAAAGGTCATAGCAGAAAGACTTAATGAATTTTTTACTTCAGTATTTGTGGAAAAGATGTAAGAACTGGAAGTGGTTTTCAAGGGTGATGATGCAGAAAAACTGAAAGAAATCTCTGTTAACCTGGAAGATTTACTGAGCCAAATTGACAAGTTGTTTTTCACCCACACATCGGGGGGGGGGGGGAGGGGGGCGGGTATATCTTTTGTTTTGGTATTATTCCTGATGGTAATGATGGATGGGGAGGAATTTTTTTTTATATATCTTTATTCATTTTTATACCATACATAAGTACAGCATATTACATTATAAAAGCACTTAAAATTAATCAAATCTTAATCTATGACAAATAAATACATCACCCCCCATATTCATATTCAAAAATTGTATTCAAATTAAAAAATTTAAAAACTATTTTCCAACCCTCCCTCCCACCCACCCACCCACCCTGGACGTGCATGACCAAAGGGCATAATCAACAATCATTCTCTGCAAAATTATGTCAATGGCTCCCAAATCTTCAGAAACTTTTTGTAATGTCCCTGTTGTATAGCCATAGTACGTTTCATTTTAAAAACGTGACACAGAGACTCCCACCAAAATGTATAATTCAGTCTATCCCAGTTTTTCCAATTCCTTAAAATAAGCTGTATGGCAACCCCTGTCATAATAAAGAGAAGCTTATTATTGTGAGATATTTGGCTTTTAGCTCTCATCATAGTGCCAAATAGCATAGTGTCATATGTTAGTGCCACTGGATTTTCCATTACTTTGTTTACCTGATCCCAAATGGATCTCCAAAATTGAAGTATCAAGGGACAATAAAATAATAAATTATCTAATGTCCCAGGTTCAAGATGACAGTGCCAACACCTATTAGACTTGGAACTATCTAATTTCTGTAACCGAACTGGGGTCCAAACTGCTCTATGTAACAAAAAAAACAAACAAGTTTGTCTCATAGATGGAAACACCGTACATTTCATCCTCCAAGTCCAGATTCGTGGCCATTGAGACGCAGTAATCTGATGCTTTATCTCAATGCTCCAAATGTCATGAAGACCAGTTTTTGGTTTCTTATTCAAAAATCCAGATATTAATTTATACCACTGAGCAGCCTGGTGACCCAGGAAATCTGCCTGAAAGCACAGGAATGGCAAACTATACTGATTTTTAAGATTTTTCCAGTCAAGGAGCCCCTCCTGAATGGCCTGCTTCAACTGCAACCACTTATAACTTTGAAATTTATGAATGTCAAATTTTTGTTGCAGTCGTGAAAACTCAAGCAGCTTTCCGTCTGATATTACATCATCTAAAGTACGTATGCCCGCCTTCATCCAGAAGGGGGAGGAAATTTTTATCTTTTATATAGATAGATACTGATTGATTATAAGTGCTTGGTTGATTATCAATATTTGTATATAAATTGTATTGCACTTTTTGTTAGCATCAAAAACTAAAGTTCAAAAAAAATAAAAAAGAGTGATAAATCACCAGGACTGTATGGGATACCTCCCAGGGTACTGAAAAAACTCAAATATGAAATTGCTAATCTACTGTTAGTTATCTGTAACCTAGTATCACTAAAATTGTCCATAGTACCTGAAGATTGGAAAGTGGCCAATGTTATACCAATTTTTAAAAAGGATTTCAGGGTTGATGAGGGAAATTACAGACCAATAAACCTGACTTCAGTGCCAGGCAAAATGGTGGAATCTATTAATAAAATCATGGAACACATAGGGCTCCTTTTACTAAGGTGCGCTAGAGGTTTTAGTGCACGCTAAGCACGCGCTACAATGCTGTGCGCACTAGACGCTAACGCCTCCATAGAGCTTGCGTTAGTATTTTTTGTTTAGCACATGGTTTGCGCAGGCTAATCTTTAGTGCATGCAGAAAACAATAGCATACCTTAGTAAAAGGAGCCCATAGACAAACATGGTTTAATGGGAAAGAGTCAGCATGAGTTCACCCAAAGGAAGTTTTGCTTCACCAATTTGCTACATTTCTTTGAAGGTGTGAATAAATGTGGATAATGGAGAGTTGGCTGATGTAGTATATCAAGACTTTCAGAAAGCTTTTGACAAAGTTCCTCACGAAAGACTCCTGAGAAAATTAAAGAGTCATGGGAGAGGAGGCAATGTTCTAGTGTGGATTTGAAATTGGCTATTGGACAGAAAATAAAAGATAGGGTTAAATGGCCATTTTTCTCAATGGAAGAGGGTATATAGTGGAGTGCTTTAGGGATCTGTACTGGGAACGGTGCTATTTAACATACTTATAAATTATCTGGAGACTAGAAAGACAAGTGAGGTGATTAAATTTGCAGATGACACTAAACTGGTTAATATTGTTAAAAAGCATGCAAACTGTGAAAAATTGTAGGGAGACCTTAGGAAACTGGAAGACTAGCTATCTAAATGGCAGATAAAATGTAATGTAGACAAATGCAAAGTGATTCACACTGGGAAGAATAATCCAGATCATAGCTACCGGATACTAGGGTTCACTTTAGGAGTCAGCACTCAAGAAAAAGATTTACAGTAGGTGTCATTGTAGACAATATTCTGAAATTTTTGGCCCAATGTGCAGTAGCGGCTGCCCAAAAAGTAAAAATGATGCTAAGAATTATTAGAAAAAGGATAGCAAATAAGACTACTACAACTATTTATAATTTCTATTGCTATGAAAGGTGTATGCAGTGCTTTATATTTAACATGCAATAGATGGTCACTGCTCAGAAGAGCTTGCAATCTAATTTGGACAGACAGATAGGACATCTCCAGGTTGGGGAGTTCCTGGTAGAAGGAATGATACAATGGGTATAGGTATCAGACAGTGAGAGGGAGTTAAAAGTTGAAAGCAGCTTCAAAAAAGTGGGCTTTTAGCTTAGATTTGAAGATGGAGGATGACATATTGGCTTGGGCAACCTGTTCCAGGCATATAGCACAGCATGAAAGAAGGGATGGAGTATGGAGTTGGCAGTGGAAGAGAAGGGTACAGATAAGAGGGACTTACCCAACAAATGAAGTTCACGGTGGGGGGGGGGGGGGAGCATAGGGGGAGATAATGAGGAGAGATATTGAGGGGCTACAGAGTGAATGCATTTGTAAGTCAGTAAGAGGAGTTTGAACTGTATTGAACTTTATTCAGAAACAAATCTATACCTCCTAGTCCTCTGGATGGGAAGCTGTTTCTCCCATCAGGGAAGCCTCACTTTGAGACAGTAAAGGGATCAAATCTGACTCCTTGTCTTCCAAGTCTTTGTTGAATATTATGATACTTCTGCATTACTCCATGTTGCAACCTCTCCTCAAATATTGCTTTCAATTCTGGTCACAGTATCTCAAAAATGATGAATTATGGAATGTTCTAGCTTGAGAAACTCATGCTCAGACAAGTTTTCAGAGAAATTAAAACTGTGCTATTTATGTGTGCAGTTGGTATTTCTTCCTGAGGAGTTTTGATTTTGATTATGGGCTCCTTTTACAAAGCTGAGTTTGAGGTTTCTACCATGGGCCAGTGGGATAAATGCTCCAACACTCATACAATTATTATGAGCATCAGAACATTTGCCTCATCGGACCATGGTAGAAACCTCTACTGCAGCTTTGTCAAAGGAGCCCTATGCTTTTTATGTCATTTAAATTTATTTTATAATTGATATTTTAATATTTTAAATATTTTTTATGATTTGTTTTTGTGGACTTATTTGTTTTATGATTTGGAATTGTGTATGTATATCTTGTTAACCTACCTAAACCCCTCCTAATCCCACTCCTCCCAGGACCTCCCATAACCTTTAAAGAAGGCCAAATGGATGGGTCTTCCATTTGTCCATCCAGCATGGCCACCTCCTTCAGAATAAGGCAGGCCTACCCCTTCCTGATTCATTATGGGATGCACTTGGGAGGGGCCTAAGGCCTGATTGGTTCAGGCGCCTAAGTCCCCACCCATAGGAGTGGCCTTATGCACCTGGGCCAACTGGAATCTTCGGTAGGCCGATGTGCCTAAGGACCTGACCATAGAAGGGGCCTTAGGCCGATGTGCCTAAGGACCTGACCATAGAAGGAGGGAGGGATTGGGCATACTCCTACTGGTTTTGTTCAGGGGGAGGGATTTTTCTTGAAGGAGGCATTGGGCACCCTCCTTTCAGTTTTGTTCGGAGGTTTTCTGGCAGGAGGGATTGGGCATCCTCCTACTGGTTTTGTTCGAGGGTGGGGGGTTTTCTGGTAGGAAGGATTGTGCACCCTCCTGCTAGTTTTATTTAGGGGGGTTCCGGCAGGAGGAATTGGGCATCCCTCCTGCCATGTTTGTTCAGAGTGGTGGGGGAACTGGCGGCTGCTGTTGCGACCTCTAAACTTATTGCTGCAGGGAGATCCTTTGCTGCAATAAGCTTAGCGGCCACGTCTACTTACAATGTAGGCCAACATTTTACTGGCCTACATTGTACGTATTTCCCGCTGGACTAGGAACACGCGAATGTCTGTCTAGGCTTGCCTATGGCTATTTCCAGGGCAATCAGCGAGCAATGCAAGAGGACTTATAAGAATGAAAATTCTTGCAAATACAAATTACACTAATATGCTCTCAGAAACCTGTGTTTTCAAACACTTTAGTGTTTAAAATAAACTTATACAGGTATAAGGTGTCATTCATCGAGCAATATTATTTGTGAATTTGAGCAAAAAATGGTTCAACAAGTTATAAAGTGCTACATGCAATAAATATTGAATAAATAAGTGATAAAACTTTCGCACTTATCTTTTTATGAAGTAACTTGTGACCAAAGTGTTAGCTATATGGCTAAACGCCCTACGGGACCCGTTTCACCACAACATGGGCTTCATCAGGGGTCTTGGAATTATATACTGTAAAAACAACGACAATAATAGGTTAAATTTAAAAAAACGTGAATATATTAAGACTATGCAAGTAATCATTCAAAAGATATATCTACAGGACTTACTTACTGTGTAACTCAGCTTCGGTTAGCACATAAGAAAATGGCGCTGGCAATTTGAGAACGCCGCGCTTGTGCATTTAATCTCTTAGTGTGTGATGTCATACTAACCTGTGCGCATGTGCTAAACTAATCTCATCTTTAATGAAAAAAGTGTTTAAAGAAAAGACTAAATTTTAATCAAGTTATAAAAAATTAGAAAAAGGAACACCAATCTATGTTAGAGTTTAAACCGTTCGGTTTCAGAGTGTTTAATCTAAAAATCCATCGCAATTCTTTTTGATGCAGTCTGCGTTTTCTGTCACCTCCTCTTGCTGTATTCATTTCCTTATCAATAGCAAAACATTTCAAATCCCAGAAAGAGTGATTCATTTCGATACAATGTTCAGTGAGGGGAGCATTGCGTCTGAAACATTTTATGTTGGATTTATGTTCTCCCATTCTTATTTTAAATGGTCTTGTAGACATACCTACGTACAGTTTGTTGCATGGGCAAATGATAACATAAATAATGTTATCGGTGGTGCATATTAAAAAATATTTTATCTTGTATGTTATGCCGTCCGTAGGATTTTTGAACTCATTCTGTGATATAGTGATTTTACAGATATTACAATGTCCACATTTAAAGAAACCCAATAATATGGGTTTAATCGGTCTTTCTATTTCACATACAGTAGGAGATAAAATTTCTTTTAAATTTTTATTCCTTGAGAAGGCTATCCGTAACTGTGTGTCTTCAAATAATGGATTGGTCTGTATGATCTTCCAATTGTTTTTCAAGATATGAGCTATTGCATTACCATCAGTGGAATATCTTAAAGCACATGTTATAGTATTATCATCTAGCTTGTCACTGCTTTGCTTTTTCTGGAACAACCATTCCCTGTGATAATGCTTAGTGCGTTTTAAAGCTCTTTTTAGTATTTTCTTCGGGTAACCACGTGCTTCTAATTTTTCTGTCAGTTCTTTAGATCTTGCTTTAAAAGTTTTAGGAGAAGAACAATTTCTCTTTAACCTCAAGAACTGGGAAAAAGGAAGATTATTTCTTAAACTGGATGGGTGGCAACTACGAAAGTCCAAAAATGTGTTCCTATCTGTGGGTTTGGTAAAAATATCAAACTCAAAATTGTCTTCTTTTTGGACTATCAGCAAATCTAAAAATGTGATTTCAGTTTTGGACCAGGTAATCGAAAATACTAAATTCTCATCACAGTTATTGAGCCATTTCAGGAAATTTTGAAGATGTTTCTCACTACTTTTCCATAGTATCAGGACGTCATCTATGTATCTGTACCATCCATATAACGCTTCACTGAATGGGGAATTCTTAATCCAACATGACTCAAAATTCACCATATATAAATTGGCGACCGAGGGGACAAAGACTGCCCCCATAGCTACTCCCTTCTTTTGTTTATAGTACTTGTTGTTATAAATGAAGAAATTCTCTTTCATTGAGATTCTAGCAAGTTTTGATAAGAACATTGTGGGAATATTATGTGGTCTTTCTCTTCTTTCCAATACAGTATTAATGATGTTCAAAGCTTCCTCCTGTGGAATGGAAGTGTAAAGGGCAGAGACATCAAAAGAGGCTAATATGAAAGGAAAAAACTCACTGTTAATGTCAGTTAGCTTCTCAATAACATCTCTGGAGTCTTGAAGATAAGAATCAATTTTTGGCACTTCATGTCTTAAAAATTCATCAACGAATGTAGTAAGTGGTTCTAACAAAGAACCATTGGAAGCCATGATCGGTATGCCCGGCGGATTTATTAAACTTTTGTGTATTTTGGGTAAAATGTAAAAGGTGGAGGTAGTTGGTGTTCAAATATTTATGATCACGTAAGGTTAAAAAAACTTTCTTCTAAACCTTGATTAGTTAATTTTAAAATTTGTCTTTGAAGACGAGATGTTGGGTTTAGAGATATTTTTTCATAAATTTCTTCATCATTAAGTTGTCTCATAATTTCAGTGTGATATTTGTTTTTATCGAGAACAACTATAGCTCCTCCTTTATCTGCTTTTTTTATCACAATAGTGTTATCAGATTTTAAAGTTGAAATTGCAGAACGTTCCATTTGATTTAGATTTCTATAATGAGATTGATTAGAATTCTGCCAAGCAGACACGTCTTTCAAAACACACTGCTTGAAAGTGTGGACTATTGGGTCCAAAGGAATAGGAGGGGACCATGTTGATTTTGGAGTGATTATTGTGCGATCTTGAATATAACCTTTATTAGAAAAATAAATCTTAAGCTGTAATTTCCTTATTAATTTTTCTAGATCGATATTAAATTGAAACGAATCAAAAGAAGATGACGGCACAAAAGAAAAATCGTAAGTAAGGACTTTTAATTCTGTATCAGTTAGTGGTCTTTGAGATAAGTTTATTACCACTGGTTTCTTTTGGTCTGGGATCTCGTATTGGGTCTTGTTGGTTGAGCCCCTCTTTTTCCTCTCGTACGGCCACTCCTGTTTGGTTGACCCCTTCGTAAAAAAGTAGCCGAATTGCCGCTACTGGTAGAGATTGATGATGAAGAGGCATCAGAGTTACTAACATCATCATTCTTATGATCTTGCTGGTCTTGTGTGAACATCCAGGAATATACTTTATTATGTATATAATCCTGCTCGTCACGTCTGTATTTTTTTAGTTTGTTTCTTTTTAAGTTGTCTCTAAACTTCTCCATATTATCGTTGAGATTTTTGAAACTGTTAGTAAAATCTTCTTCTGTTATTTTTGATTTTAATTCTGTGATGTCAGTGTCTAATTTGATCTTCTGATCATTGATGCATTTATTGCTATTGTCTGTAATCAGATGCATTAAATCAAGGGAACATTTGTTTAGTATTTTGTTCCATGTTTCCACAAAAATTGCGTCGTCCTTAAATATCTGTGGAGCCTTAGACACGCGGAGCCCTCTTGGGATCCTTTCTTTTTTACAATATTCGATAAGCATGTCACTGTTCAACTCCATGCCTATCAAAGATTTAAACGATTTGGTGATTTCAGACCACGCTGCAGAACTGGTATTCATAGATTGTGAAATATCAAATTGTGTGGGGATTGTATTTTCTGATTGTATTTTCTAAGAGGACTCAGTCCATTATAATATTTTGAGTATACCTCTATTTCCAGGGCAAACCACGCCCACGCCTTGCCTTAGGTAAGCTTAGGTGGGTATGCGTGCTTCCCTATGCTCCTGGAGGCGCCACCAAATTAGACGGCCTGCCTCAGGAGCTTGTTAAAAAAAAAATGTGCATCCCGATTGGCTGGTTAGACAGCGGTAGGACGCCTACCGCTGCCTACAATCGGGACGCCGTTTATAGATCCAGGCCTTTGTGATTTTGAAAATGAGCATTTTTTTCCCCAGTTTTTGGACGTACTTCTCAAAATATCTAAAATCATATAACAAATGTTTCTCTCTATATAGTACTAAAATGTTTGTAGACCTCATACCTTGAAATTGGGGGGGGGGGCTTTTATTTCCTCCAGTTTCCATGTAAATGATTTGTGAAAACTGAGGGTAAATCAAATGTTTTCCTGCATACCATTTATTTTAGGAATTTTCTAGAAACAAGGTCTGTACCAAAGAATGTGATTGTATTAGCATCTACTTCTCTTTAAGTCTTGAGAAGTATGTCTTAAAATAATAAGAGCAGCTGAGCTCTGCTCTTTAAGAATGTTCCTGTTTTTATTTCTGTTGCTGAATTGAAGAGACTGGATCCTGTTCTCTTCAATTTTCATTTGTTTTCCCCGTTTTTCATATTTTGGGGATATGATGCACTCTATAGATAGTGGATGCTGTGGATGGGCTGACTGGATGGGCCATTTGGCCTTTATCTGCCATCATGTTTCTATGTTTCTATCTCATAATTTTTAAATTTTCATATACGAGTATATGTGATGTTATTTCTTTAGCTTATTTCTTCCAGTTTAATATATGATGTTATCTTAAATATTTCAAAATAAATAATAAATTAAAAGTGGTCTAGTCATTATCTCATTTACTAAGCTTTTCATTGGGATCTCTTTAGATCAACTCAGCCCCTCTCCCCCATAAAAAAATATATCCAATGTAATTAAACTGCCATGTAACTAGGAAGAAGGCACACCTTGGGGTAGAAATAGAGAGCAGCTTTGTGTGCTGAAGTGAATGTTTTTCTCCTCTCAAGCATAAAATCAGTCATAACTTATAGCTGACTGGTGTGTTTAAATTGTACATTAACATCAGCACCTAATGCTGCTATGCTAAAACTTTAGAAAATGAAATAATGAACTTAAATGACTTTTTGCCCTAGATTTATAATGTCTGCTTTTTTTCATTCTACTTGATGAACTGCTATTTCAATAAGTTTAACGTTTCTAATAAGAATTTCTAATATTCAGTTCATTATTGCTGTGGTGAAGTAATTTGAATTCCTGTTACTTGAAGGTTTTTTTTCCATGTATAGATAAATGACTTAAGAAAAAGTCATTAGCAAAAACAGCCAATCAGAGAAATGTTAAGGTTTCAGTTCTGATTCAGATAATGATATACACAAAAAACAGGGGAAACAAAACCACAGACTCAAAAGCACAGAACCAAAGTGGAATTGTCCCAATCAGAATGGTGCACACTAAACAAAAGTGTCCTTCAACTCATCTGATAGATCCAAATGCCTTTATTCATCCAAAGCCTCATAAATTCATCCAATGACTCAATGACCCGACATGCACATGTTTCGGCCTAACCGGCCTGCCTCAGGAGTCTACAAGTACATACATGGATATAAATAAATTTAAAAAAAAACAGTATTTGATAAATATATATAGAGAGAGAGGGGGACATAATAAAAAAAAAGTCTAAGTCCCTTTTTGGCCTAAGGCCTTAAACGTTGAAAGTAGAAGCAGGGAGAATATCCATAATAAAAAAAACCCCTCCTTTTTTGATAATGGCCTGCCTCTACATTCAGCCCAGACCACCACTACGTCTACACTTATACCCCATAATGAACCAAAAAAACGCCTAAGCCCCAAACGTCCAACACAGGGGCTTTTAGGAGAAGGAGGAGCCAGTCCTTCACCTAAAAGCTGGATTCTGTAACCGGTGCTGTCAAAAACAACACCGGTTACAGAATCCACCCCCCCACGACATCGGGGCAAGAGGGAGACCAAGCCCTCTTGTCCCACGGCACCAATGACTCCCCTGATGATATCGGGGCAGGAGGGAGCCCAACTCCTCCTGCCCAGGCAGACCCCCTACCTCACCCCCCACAATACAATATGGGCAGGAGGGATCCCAGGCCCTCCTGCCCTCGACACAACTCCCCCCCAACAACCGCCCCCCCAAACCCCTGATAGGAGCCCCCACTGACCCGCAACCCCCTGCCGACCCCATGACCCCCCCACCCCCAATCCCACCCCCCATACCTTTGAAATGTTGGCCGGACGGACGGGTGCCAAGCCCGCCCGTCCGGCAGGCCAGCCGGCTCTAGAATGGGGCCGGATTGGCCCAGGCGGCTGAAACCCCACCCATAGGTAGGGCCTAAGGCACCTGGGCCAATCAGAATAGGCCCGGGAGTCTTAGGCCCCTCCTGTGGGTGGGTCCTTAGGCATGGGCCCAACCTGGCCCATGTGCCTAAAGCCCCTACTATAGAAGAGGTCTTAGGTACAAGGGCCAATCAGGGCCTTAGGCCCTCCCCAGTGCACCTCAGGATGGGATTCCCTCCTGCTGGCACCCCCTGAACATCGCCAGCAGGAGGGATGCCACTTCCTCCTGCCAGGGGATATTCAGGGGGTGCTGGCAGGAGGGAGTTGGCATACCTCTTGCTGTAGACAGGGGGGGAGTTGGGGGTGGTGGTGGGAGGGAGTGGGCATCTTTACTGCTGGCCAATATGGGGTGGGTTTCAGGGGTTCCTTACCATGGCCGCTCAGCTGACTATGGCAGGGAGATTTCCTTGCCACAATCAGTTGAGCGGCTGCTTCTATTTGAAATGTAGTCCAGCATTTTGCTGGTCTACATTTCAGGCACCTATTGCAGCCCTAGGGAGATGCCTAGGGCCGCTTAAGTTCTCATATGGCCACTTCCTGGCAAAACTACACTCACACCCAGCCTTGGGCGAGCATAAGCATCCCTAGGTGCATGTCTGCATCCACAACAGACGTCTACAGTATAGGTGGCCTGCCTTAGGTTTTTGGGTTTTTTAAAGAAAATATGCATCCTGATTGGCTGGTTAGACAGCAATAGGACTCCTACCACTGCCTACAATTGGGACACCATTTATAGAATTTGGCCAGACTGTTCTATAAGTTTTCCTAGATACTAGCCATTAACTTTCAAATTTGTCCTTGTCAAGATTGCTCATCTTTAGCAAAGGATGCACTGCTGACCTTTTTAATGCTGTTGCTAGTTGTCCATTAGAACAAGAAGAGTTCATGTTGTTTGTGGCACCTTTTTTCTGGGCCCTTCTCTGTTATTAGGTTAAAAGTGTCAGGAGAGGGTTTTTGCATTCCCAGTTAAATTATTGGAGTCTGTGTGGGAATGCTTGTAAATCCTAGCTGAGGCTTTTAATTTTGTTATACAGTATGCTGCAAAATCATTGCAGTTCAGTTTTGACTGAGCAAGCTGGTTCTGTTGTGGAGGCTGCAAGAGGCCACTTACTTTGCTGGGCAAGTATTTGGTTGAATTAGCAGCCTGTTCAATACATGGAGAGAAATGCTGTTTTTTGGCTGCTGTTAAGGCTTGGAGGTACTTTATTAGTAGTATGTGTTTCCTACAGTTTAGCCTGTCCTTATCCAGGCATGATTTATGTCACCTCATTTCCAATTTCCTTCCTTTGCAATTAAGGATCTGATGTTCTGGAGAAAGCCAATAATTCATGAGTAGGGCATAAGACTTTTTTTTAGTGGTCTTGCTTTCTCTAAGGTCTTAGATAAGTGTGTATTCCAAATATAAGTATCGGATTGGGCGAGACCATAGGGGCCATGGCCTCCCCAAAAATTAGCAACCAGAAGTATGGCTCTTCCAACTTCCCCACCTCTCTGCCACTGTAATTTAAAAATTTCAGGCAGCCGGTGGCACATTAAAGCAAGCCTCCTGCCATCGGCCTGCCCTGGAAGTGTTCTTTCAGCAGCGTCCTGCCTATGCAGGAAGAGTAAGTGCTGTAGAAAGAACACTTCTGGGGCAGGATGACAGTGGGAGGTTTGCTTCGTTATGCTGCCGGTTGCCTGAAGATTTTAAATTATAGTGGCAGGGAGGTGGTAGCCGAGGGAGTGGGATCTGGGGAGAGGTTGTACCAATGGATCCAGCAGAGGGGGGAGGGGCTGTGGTTGGGAATGAAAGAAAGACTGATGTTGCATGATCTTTGGGGAGGGGCTGGGAAAGCAAGGACAGATATTGCATGGAGTGGGAGGGGTATGGGCAGGCAGGGAAGGACAGATGCTGCATGGGCTGGGGGTTAGGAAGGAAGGGAAAGATGCATGGGTGAGGTGGGGGGAAGGGAGGGAAAAGCGATGCTACTAGTGGGTGAGGGAAGAGAAAAAGAGAATTGTTGGACATAGGTGTGTGGAGTGGGAAGGAAAGAGAGATGGTATACATGGGGAAAAGAAGAAAGAGGGAAAATTGTTGAACGTGATAGTGGTGGGAGAAGAAAGAGAGAGAAATGTTGCATTGGGAGGGAGGAGAGATGACTCAAAAAGGAAGAGATGTCAGATTCTGGAGAAGGGTGATGAAAGGAGAGAGGAGAGAGATGTCAGACCACTGGAAAAGGAAGGAGAGGGAGATACCAGACCAGGGAAGGAAAGGGAAGGAGAGAGGAGAGATGCCAGACTGAAGGAAGGAGAGGAGAGAGATGATAGACTGTGAAAAGGGGAGGAGAGAAGGAGAAAGATGTTAGACCATGAGAAGAGGGAGGGAAGGAAAGAGAGATGCCAGACCATGGGAGAGGAGAGAGATTCCAGGCTAAGGGAAGGAAAGGAGAAAGATGCCAAACCAAACATAAGAACGTAAGAATAGCCTTACTGGATCAGACCAATACTTGACCAAAACCCAAGGGGTAGCAACATTCCATGCTACCGATCCACAGCAAGCAGTGGCTTCCCCCATGTCTTTCTCAATAATAGACTATGGACTTTTCCTCTAGGAAATTGCCCAAACCTTTCTTAAAACCAGATTCGCTATCTGCTCTTACCACAACCTCTGGCAATGTGTTCCAGAGCTTAACTATTCCCTGAGTGAAAAAATATTTCCTTATATTGGTTTTAAAAGTATTTCCCTGTAACTTCATCGAGTGTCCCATAGTTTTTGTAATTTATAACAGAGTGAAAATCAATCCACTTATACCCATTTTACTCTACTCAGGATTTTGTAGATTTCAATCATATCTCCCCTCAGCCGTCTCTTTTCCAAGCTGAAGAGACCTAACCTTTTTAGTCTTTCCTCTTATCAAAGGAGTTCCATCCTCTTTATCATCTTGGTCACTCTTCTTTGAACCTTTTCTAGCACTGCTATATCTTTCTTGAAATAAGACCAGAATTGAACACAATACTCTAGATGAGGTTGCACCGTGGAGCGATACATGGGCATTATAACATTCTTAGTTTTGTTAACCATCCCATTTAAATAATTCCTAGCATCCTGTTTGCTTTTTAGGCCGCTGCTGCAATTAGGTGGAAGATTTTATCATATTGTCTACGATAACACCCAGATCCTTTTCTTGGGCGTGAACCCCCAAGGCGGACCCCAGCATGCGGTAACTGTGATTCCGGTTATTCTTCCCAATGTGCATCACTTTGCATTTGTCCACATTAAATTTCATCTGCCAATTGGATGCCCAGTCTTCCAATTTCCTAAGGTCTGCCTGCAATTTTTCACAAGCCACATGCGTTTTAACAATTTTGAACAATTTAGTGTCATCTGCAAATTTAATCACCTCACTTGTCATTTCAATTTCCAGATCATATATAAATAAGTTAAATAGCACCGGTCCCAGTACAGATCACTGTGGCACTCCACTGTTTATTCTCCTATATTGAGAAAAATGACCATTTAACCCTACCCCCTGTTTTTTATCTGATAACCAATTAATAATCTACAACTGAACTTTGTCACCTATCTTGTGACTTTTTAATTTTTGCAGGAGCATCTCATGAGGAACTTTATCAAAAGCTTTCTAAAAATCTAGATATACTGCATCAACCGTCTCACTTTATCCACATGTTTATTCACACCTTCAAAGAAGTCAATCAAATTGGTGAGGCAACATTTCCCTTGGCTGAACCCATGCTGTCTCTGTCTCATTAAATCATGTTTGCTTAGGTGTTCCACAATTTTACTTTTAATAATTGTTTCTACCATTTTGCCCGACACTGAAGTGAGGCTTACCAGTCTGTAATTTCCCAGATCTCCCCTTGTGAGCTTGCCGGTGCCGGGTTTGGTGTCTGGCTAATGACCAAGGCTCAACAACAACAGATCTTAGCGTGCTTTCAAAAGAGGTTGAAAGTCCTGCTGGATTTCATAAACATTGCAACATAAAAATGTCAGGAAAATAAAGCGTTTTTCAAAATCTGAGTCCAACTTTATTTCTTATCACAGTTCCCCAAATAGCAAAAGTGCAACAGTTCAATCTTTCAACTCAAAATCAAACATAAACAGAAAATTGGGACTTGCAAAAATAGTCCCCCCTTTCCTGCAGGAAAGTGTCCAAATAGTCCTGTTGTAGCTCTGTCTCACAGTTCTCACTCTTAAAAGGGCAAAATCAGAGCTACCAGAAACTTACACAATCTTGTCTTAGCTTTCCCTAGGGTACACAAGTCCTAGCTCACTATACTGAATATGCCTGGCTTCGGTCAGGCATTCCCAGCCATCTTAACAAGATAGTGGGGAAGGGGAGTAGATAAATCCACCATATAAAGCTTGCCAAAAATGGCCCCACGATCCCCAACCTGAGAAGATCTTCAGTGGATTCTCCCCACTACTACCCCTCTCACACATTCAGCAACAGAGTTCCATGCAAGCAGAAAAAGGTAACAGTAAAAAAAAAATGCAAAAACAAACTTCATTCAGTGTCCCACAAAACAAGGCGCCGAATCCAGCAATGAGTCTAGCAATGCTCACTCTGCCAGCACTAGTCCTTGTGCTTCCAGACAGCAAAAAGGATTCAAGAAAAAAAAAACAGTAAGGAAATCAAACTTAACTTTCATCCATGTAGACTTCTGATAAATCCATGGAAGTGTCCATCTCCTCTACTGCATCAGTGCTGGCTGGCTGGTTTGCCTCTGGGAAAGTTTCTGCATCTACCTTCTCAACCTCATTATTCTGCTTGCCTTCAGGAGCTCAGTCCTTCGAGACTCCTTCCTCTGCTGGCCCAGGACAGACTGACTTGCTCTTCCTAAGCTCTGCTTCTATAGCTCTTAGTTGGCCACGCCCTAACCTGGGGGAGGGAAGGGCAAACTGCTGCTTCTGCTGAGCTTTCTCCTGTGACTTAATTAATCTCAGCAGCTGAGCACTCCCTGAGTTAGGAGCCCGCCTCCTAGGCTGTTCCTTTTCCAAGGTAACTCTAGGTTCCTCAAAGCTGTTCCCCTGGTGATCCACCTCCCCACAGAGTTCCTGTTCCTGAGTACTCATTTTGAACTCAGAGCCTGACTGTCTTCCTGAGTTAGAGCTGGCACATTGATCAGCCCTTTTCAGTTTCGGGCTAGAGTTCTGAGGAGTTCTCTTGGGCACAAGCCTAGCTTTAAGGCTGGGGTTGTGACACCCTGGAACCCATTTAAAAAATAGGCGGAACATTGGCCATCCTCCAATCTTCAGGTACTATAGACGATTTTAGCGACAGGTTACAGGTCAACAATTTCATGTTTGAGTTCTTTTAATATCCTGGGATGTACTGTATACCATCTGGTCCTGGTGATTTATCACTTTTTAACTTGTCAATTTGGCTTAGTACTTCTTCCAGATTCACCAAGATTTCTTTCAGTTCTTCCACATCATCACCCTTGAAAACCATTTCCGGTTCAGGTAGATCTCTTACATCTTCTTCCATAAAGAACGAAGCAAATAATTTATTCATTCTGTCCACCATGGCCTTATCCTCTCTGAGCACCATGTTTGCTCCTTGATCATCCAGCGGTCCCACGGATTCCCTCATAGTTTTTCTGCTTATGATGTACCTAAAAATAAATTGTGAGATTTTGCCTCTTTTGCAAATTTCTCTTCATATTCTTTATCAATGCTTTGCATCTAACTTGCCAGTGCTTGTGTTTCTATTTATTTTCTTCATTTGTATCCTTTTTCCATTCTTTAAAGCAGGGGTGTCCAACCTTTTGGCTTCCATGGGCCGCATTGGCAGCAAAAAAAATTTCTGGGGCCACATAAATGCACAAACGCTGCAGCAAGACAGAGGAGGGAGCTGGCAAGATGGTAAACACCCGGGGGCAGCAGAGGAAAACACTGCATTGCCCTCGACTGGGGCCGCACAAAATTCTTAATGGGGCCGCAGGTGGACACCCCTGCTTTAAAGGATTTTTTTTTGCTCTAATAGCCTCTTTTACTTCACCTTTTAATCATGCTGGCTTTCGTTTCCTCTTCTTTCCACCTTTGCAGATACATGGAATACATCTGATTCAGTCTTCCTCACCCCTTAACTGGCCAGGAATGACTCTTGGCTTGTTAAATAGCATTTGGTTGGGTATCAGCTAATATTTAGTGGGAGATAATGGTTATTTCTGCTGAATATTCACAGTTAAGAGCTAGCCATTTGCCAGTTATGTCACATGATTTATCTGGCTAGTCAGAAATATTTAAGTGCTGGCTGGCTAAGTGTAGCAACTGAATTGAGCCATTTAAACAGCAGGCCTATCTTTGGCCACTATTAACTTATCCAGCCAGTGTTGAATATTGACCTAGCTGGTTAGTTTAATTGTGGCCATTAAAACCAAAAACAGATATTCAATGCTGATCACAGGAAACATCCTGACATTGAATATCTTAGCTCACCTCCAACCGTGGGTGATAGCCAGGCTGCCACCCACAGTATTTATTTATCTAGTTATTTACCAACCACCTGTATGAAGAGATTCATCAAAGATGGTGCACAACAAGTGCAGCTTGACAAGTACCAGATATTCCCAAACCTGTTCTGGGGACCTCCAGGCAGACAGGTGTTCAAGACATTCACAATGATTTTGCAGGAGATAAATCAGCATGCATTGCATACAGCACATTTTCCCTCATTTCAATTGTAATGAGTTACTACTTGGTTTGCCAAATTATGCTTTTTGAAGTCTGCAAATAGCACAGAATGTTGTAGCTCGTTTATTGACTCAGACTTCGAAAATAGAACATATTGCACAGGTTTGGCAGCTCTATATTGGCTTCCAGTTTCAGTTACAATTAAATGCAATGGGTCCAATATTCAGACTGTGGGAGGCAGGCCGGCTGACTGTAGATTTCAATGATGGGCCATTTCCACTGACTGGCATTGAATATTTGTTTGTTCTTTTATTTGGCCAGCATAACCAGTTGACTAAAAACTGTTAAAATAAAGATACTTCTTTTCTGGCCACATCATTTCTGGGTACAGTCGACCTCACGTCGATGGTTCAGACAAGAGTATCAAGTGAAGATACCGAGAGGAAAAACTGCTGTTAAGGAACAAAAGACAAACTACAGGGGCCCAAGGCCCAAGAGAAACTAAAGAACAAGAGGAAGAGCAAACAGCAGAAGCTAGAAGGGAAGGCAGAAACGAGGAAACAGGTTGAGGACGATAAAGATGCACCACAGGAAGGGGAGGAATGAAACAAAGTTCAGGGGCTGGCAGATCACGAGGGGGACGGCAAGAGGAGCGAACCACAAGGAAAAATAACAGGAAAAAGAAAAAAACCAGGACTTAAATTGCTTGTACACAAACACAAGGAGCCTGAGGACCAAAATGGGAGAACTGGAAGTCACGGCCAAAAATGATGGCCTAGACATCATTGGAATCACGGAAACATGGTGGACTGAGGAAAACAAATGGGACGTAGTACTGCCAGTGTACAGACTCTACAGGAGAGACATGACTCACAAGAAGGGTGACACAATTCGCTCGATCGAATTGGATACGGCAGCGAAGGCGGAAGGATTGGAATCATTATGGGTCAAATTACCAGGAGGAAATGGGGCTGAGATAAAATTGGGACTTTACTATCGTCCACCTGGACAAACAGAAGCAAACTACAAAGAACTGGAAGCAGAATTGAGGTGGGAATGCAAAAGCGGAAGGGTGATTTGTAACCTATCCTTGAAAACTGGGGAGATCCCGGAGGACTGGAAAATAGCAAATGTCACACCTATCTTCAAAAAGGGATCGAGGGGTGACCCGGGGAACTACAGGCCGGTGAGCTTGACTTCAGTTCCGGGCAAGATGGTAGAAGCACTGATAAAAGACAGCATCTGTGAGCATACAGAAATAAATGGACAACTGAAAGCGAGCCAGCATGGCTTCTGCAAGGGAAGATTATGCCAAACGAACTTACTGCACTTCTTTGAAGGGATAAACAGCCAGATGGACAAAGAGGAACCCAAAGACATCATTTATCTCGATTTCCAAAAAGCCTTTGATAGGGTACCTCAAGAGCGGCTACTTAGGAAGCTGTGGAACCATGGGGTGGAAGGAGACGTATACAGATGGATTAAACACTGGTTGGCAGGCAGGAAGCAAAGGGTTGGAGTGAAGGGCCACTACTCGGACTGGAGGAGGGTCATGAGCGGTGTTCCACAGGGGTCGGTGCTCAGACTGCTGCTGTTCAATGTATTTATAAATGGCCTGGAAACGGGGATGAAGTGTGAAGTCATAAAATTTGCTGATGACACGAAACTATGTAGCAGGGTTAGAACCGCGGAAGATTGTGAAGACCTACAAAGGGACCTAAACAAGCTAGAAGAGTGGGCAAAAAAATGGCAAATGAGCTTCAATATAAAGAAATGCAAGGTCATGCATATAGGGAAAAAGAACCCGATGTTTAGCTATAAAATGGGGGGGGGGGGGTCAATGCTAGGGGAAAGTACCCTTGAAAAAGACCTGGGTGTGCTGGTGGACATAACAATGAAATCAACGGCACAATGTGCGGCAGCCTCAAAGAAAGCAAACTGAATGTTGGGTATTATTAAGAAGGGTATTACAACAAAGACGAAGGAAGTCATCCTGCCGCTGTATCGTGCATTGGTGCGCCCACATCTGGAATACTGTGTCCAGTATTGGTCACCGCACCTCAAAAAAGACATGGCGATACTTGAGAGGGTTCAGAGAAGAGCGACGAAAATGATAAAAGGTATGGAAAACCTTTCATACGCAGACAGGCTAGAAAGGCTGGGGCTCTTCTCCCTGGAAAAGCGGAGACTCAGAGGAGACATGATAGAGACCTTCAAGATCATGAAGGGCATAGAAAAGGTAGAAAAGGACAGATTCTTTAGCTTACTGGGAACCACTAGAACAAGGGGGCACTCAGAGAAATTGAAAGGGGACAGGTTTAGAACCAATGCTAGGAAATTCTTTTTCACTCAGAGGGTGGTGGACACCTGGAATGTGCTTCCGGAGGCTGTGATAGGACAGAGTACACTACCAGGTTTCAAGGAAGGATTGGATAAGTTCCTGAAAGATAAGGGGATTGAAGGATACAGATAGAGGTAGATATAGGCTATATAGGGCATAGATAGAAGGACAGGGGGGCTTAAATGATTTAAACAAGGATCACCTTACAGGTCATGGACCTGGTGGGCCGCCGCGGGAGCGGACTGCTGGGCAGAGGCAACTTCTTATGTTCTTATATGTTCTTATCACATAGCTATAGTTCAGGTTCCTCTTTCCCACATGCATCACTTTGCACTTGCTCACATTAAACATCATCTGCCATTTTGATGCTTAGTCTTCCAGTCTCACAAGGTCCTCTTGTAATTTTTCACAGTGCTCTTGCGATATAACACCTTTGAACAAATTTGTGTAATCAGCAAATTTAATTATCTCACTAGTTATTCCCATCTCTAGATCATTGATAAATATGTAAAAAACAAACAAACCAGCATTCCCAGCACAGTCTCATAAGGAACCCCACTATTTACCCTTTTCCACTGAAAATATTGACTATTTAAATCTATTCTGTTTTCTGTCTTTCAACAATTCTTAATCCATAATAGGCTTGTGGTATGAGCATATTCTAAAAAGGAATCAAAGTGTCTGATATTTAAGTACTCATGTTATACTAGTCATAGATCTGGCACAAGTGCAATCACTTAAGTGCGGCTGGGACATATATAACACAGTTTTCTATAAATTATATATGTGCCTGCTCGTGAGACTCTGTTTATATTTTGTCCATGCTCCACCTCAGTGTACTCCACAATAATAACACACTGCTATGACAGGGATCCCCAAGCCCTGCCAGCCAGCTGAAGAGATCCTCCAGCAATTAGAACAGGTCACCCCCTTTCTCTCTGCCTGCAAAGGACACATAAATGACAATTAGACTGTGAACCTGAGACACAGGGTAAAATGCTTGAGTACCTGAATAAATCCATGTAAACTGAGCTCCCCTGGGAGAACTGTATAGAAAATTGAATAAATCCAGACATCCAAAAACCTGCCTAAATTGGTACTTGGACATCCTAATTGCCAAGACGTCCAAGTGCTGATAATCAAAACAGACTTTCTGTATGTCTAAAACAAGGTTGTCTAGCCTCTGTACTTTCAGAGCACAAGATGAAAGTGGTGGAAGCGTGTTATGGGCAGACTTTGGGCAGTCTCAAGGGCAAGTTAGACATGGAAGTCTCATGATGATACACATTTTACAACACATCCTGGATTGAACTTATACGATTGGAACTAGACCTATTTTAGAAGGGTCTAACTGCCACAAAGGTGCCCAAACTGACCAGATGCATGCATCAAAGGTAAGACACCCCCATACTCCCCCAGTGCTCATGGACTTTTTCACACCTAAAAAGATCAGAATATAAATATACATACCTGTCCCCAGAACATCAGCACCTGGTATAGGAAAGCCTAGTAGAGCTGCACACAGATGTCTTAAGTAGCCTGTTGGTGGGCTAGTGAACCATAGAGAGGAATAGCAAACCACTCTAACCACTACATTCATGGTGGAAAATGTGAGCCCCCCAAAACCCACTATACCCACCCCAATAGCCCTAATGGCTGTAGGGCATCTATATGGCAGTAAAGTAGTGTTGGGGGATATACCGTATTTTCTCGCATATAACGCGTGCGTTATACGTGGTTTTTACATACCGTGCATACACTTGCGCGTTATACGTGTGAGCGCGTTGTACAAAATTTTTTTTACATAGTTCCCCCCCCCGACGTCCGATTCAACCCCCCGCAGGACCGCTCGCACGCACCCGCACCCGCATCCCCACCCCGAAGGACCGCTCGCACCCCCACAGCCTCCCAACCCCCCCCCATCATGTACAAGCTCCTACCGGTGTCCTGCTGCTTCCTCTTGGCGGTCCCGACACCCGACACGATCAGGGCAAGAGGGAGCTCAAGCCCTCTTGCCCCAGCCAACCACGGCACCCCCGACACGATCGGGGCAAGAGGGAGCTCAAGCCCTCTTGCCCCAGCCAACCGCGGCACCCTCGACATGATCGGGGCAAGAGGGAGCTCAAGCCCTCTTGCCCCCCGACTCCCCGACACGATCGGGGCAAAAGGGAGCCCAAGCCCTCTTGCCCCGCCGACTCCCCAACTCCCCGACAATATCGGGCCAGGAGGGAGCCCAAGTCCTCCTGGCCCTGGCGACCCCCCCCCTAGTTGTTCGGGCCAGGAGGGAGCCCAAACCATCCTGGCCATGGTGACCCCCTACCCCCACCCTGCACTACATTATGGGCAGGAGGGATCCCAGGCCCTCCTGCCCTCGACGCAAACCCCCCTCCCCCCAATGACCGCCCCCCCAAGAACCTCCGACCGCCCCCCCAGCTGACCCGCGACCCCCCTGGCCGACCCCCACGACCCCCCCACCCCCCTTCCCCGTACCTTTCTGTAGTTGGCCGGACAGACGGGAGCCAAACCCACCTGTCCGGCAGGCAGCCAATGACGGAATGAGGCTGGATTGGCCCATCCGTCCCAAAGCTCCACCTACTGGTGGGGCCTAAGGCGCCTGGGCCAATCAGAATAGGCCCGGGAGCCTTAGGTCCCTCCTGGGGGCGGGGCCTTGGGCACATGGTCGGGTTGGGCCCATGTGCCTCAGGCCCCGCCCCCAGGAGGGACCTAAGGCTCCCAGGCCTATTCTGATTGGCCCAGGCGCCTTAGGCCCCACCAGTAGGCGGAGCTTTGGGACGGATGGGCCAATCCGGCCTCATTCCGTCGTTGGCTGCCTGCCGGACAGGCGAGTATGGCTCCCGTCTGTCCGGCCAACTACAGAAAGGTACGGGGAAGGGGGGTGGGGGTGTCGTGGGGGTCGGCCAGGGGGGTCGCGGGTCGGCTGGGGGGCGGTCGGAGGTTCTTGGGGAGGGCGGTCGTTGGGGGGAGGGGGGTTTGCGTCGAGGGCAGGAGGGCCTGGGATCAGTGTTCCCTCTAAGCTGAGCAGGTGTCCTCCAGCTGCATTGCTACCACTAGGGGGTGGAATATTTTCAGTCGCTAAGGACAGGTATGTTCCCTGGAGTCCTGCAGAACTTGCCTGTCCCTCACAATTGAAAAATGTGACAGTAAAACAGCACCCTCTATTGGTGAGACTGTGGGTGGAGGACTCCTGCTCAGCTTAGAGGGAACAGTGCCTGGGATCCCTCCTGCCCGTAATGTAGTGCGGGGTGGGGGTAGGGGGTCGCCGTGGCCAGGAGGGTTTGGGCTCCCTCCTGGCCCGAACAACTAGGGGGGGGTCGCCAGGGCCAGGAGGACTTGGGCTCCCTCCTGGCCCGATATTGTCGGGGAGTTGGGGAGTCGGCAGGGCAAGAGGGCTTGGGCTCCCTTTTGCCCCGATCGAGTCGGGGAGTCGGGGGAGGGGGCAAGAGGGCTTGAGCTCCCTCTTGCCCCGATCGTGTCGAGGGTGCCGCGGTTGGCTGGGGCAAGAGGGCTTGAGCTCCCTCTTGCCCCGATCGTGTTGGGGAGTCGAGACCGTCAAGAGGAAGCAGCAGGACACCGGTAGGAGCTTGTACATGATGGGGGGGGGGTCGGGAGGCTGTGGGGATGCGAGCGGTCCTTCAGGGTGGGGGTGCGGGTGCGGGTGAGAGTGCGTGCGAGCGGTCCTTCGGGGTGGGGGTGTGGGTGCGTGCGAGCGGTCCTTCAGGGTGGGGGTGCGAGCGGTCCTGCGGGGGGAGGGTGAATCGGACGTCGGGGGGCGGCATCAGGCTTTCAGGGTGGGGACAGGACTTCAAGGGGGAGAGGAGAGTCGGGGCGGGCGAAAGGAGAGTCAGGGTGGCCAGAGGAGAGTCGGGGCGGGCGAAAGGAGGGTCGGGCAGCATGCGCAATATACGGGTGTGCGCGGTATATAAAAATTTCTGTACATAAATTTGTGTTTTTCGCACGCTATACCCCTGTGCGCATTTTACACGGGTGCACGTTATTTACGTGAAAATACGGTAGTGGGTTTGGGGAGGGGGCTCACCAAAACGTATACAGGAGTTCTGGTGAGATGTTTATCTGGCATCCTTTATGTGAAGTTCATAGCAGTACCCTCTAAGATGCCCTGCTACTTTGTAGCCATGTCTGGGTGTCTAGCCCATTATAGGACTGGCCCCTCCTATGTCTAAATGGTCTTGTTCTGGGCATGATAAAAAGATAGACGTCCTGGCAGTCTGGACATCCCAATGGCCTGGATGTCCAGATAGAGGATTATATATATATATATATATATTTCTAGACGTATGGTGGTTTGCCTTTTGAAAATAGGCATTTTCTTACTGCCGACTTTGGATGTCTAGCACCATATGTCCAAATCGGACTTAGAAGCATGTTTTGAAAATGCCTCTCCTAGTTTATAGAATTTCCCTTTAAATATAGAACAGAGACTGGGTACATATCTGCATTTACTGTACAAGTTATATTCTTACTGCACTCTTGCCCCCTCTTTTACGAAACTGTGATAGCGGTTTCTAGCGCGGGGAGCCGCGCTGCTCCTGACGCTCATAGGAACTCAATGAGCATCAGGAGCAGCACGGGCCATTTAGCACGGCTCCCCGCACTAGAAACTGCTATCGTAGTTTCATAAAAGGAGGCCTAAGTTTTGTATATAAGATGTAGTAAGTGCTAAAACTTACTGTATTTCAGCAAACATGACCTGTGGAGGGGCATTTTTGATAGGATGTCTCCATTTGAGTTTGGACATTTTGGGAAAGACGACAAGAAATCCAGTAGAGAAAATGTCCATTCTCAAAACGGCTTTTTTTTTTTTATGACCTATGTAGACATTTTGGTCCTTAGTACGTCTGTCTTTTTTTTACCTGTTCTCAAATATAAATATGTTCACATGAAAAACGCACAAAAGATTTCCTCTAGGTAACTTATATTCTGAGCATAGCAGAAGGGTTCTTCTAAAAAGTACTGTAGTGAATTTCACATTAAAGGTCCCAGGCATAGAAGTCACTATATCTTGCTTATACCAGTCATTGAACTGTTTGGTGAGCCCTCCAAAACCCACCCCAAACTGTAGCCACCTATATACCTCAACAATAGCCCTTATGCTTGCAGGTATTATCTTAATGTAGGTACAATAGGTTTTTGAGGGCTCACCATACAATATAAGCAAGATATGGTGACATCTGTACCTGGCACTTTTAATGTGAAATTCAGTAAAGTAATCTCTGCTCTCTATGCTCAAATATCTGTATTAACATCTGAAGATGCTTGAGCTGAGAACTTATCAGCATCCCCTCATAATACAGGCTAGAATGTACTGGGTTTTTTGTTTATACATCTTTGGGTGGTGAGAGGGGGTCAGTGACCATTGGGAGAGTAAAGGGGGGGAATCATACTTTAACCCTCCAGTAGTCAGCTGGTCATTTTGGGCACCTTTTTTAGTATTCAGACACTTTTAAAACAGATCTAGCTCCAAACATCTAAAAAAAAAGCCCAGGACCTTTTGTTAAAGGTTTGATTATACCTGATGAGCGTCCAAGTCCTAAGCCTGCACAATACATGCCTCTAACACGTCTCCTTAAGATTTGGACGCATTAGAAATAAAACAACCAGAAAGAAGTCTAGAAAGTCTATTTTGAGAATGCCCACTTGGACATTTTGATTAGTAAGACATCCAAGTGCTGTCTTTTGGATGTCTATCTTTTTTGAAAATGAGCGCCAAATTCTACAAATTATATATCTAAACAGATCTAAAAGTAGACATACATCAGTCACCAGTAGTTGTTTTGTCTTTAACATAAACAACCAAAAACAACAACAACAAAAAATAACAGTATATAGATATTTTTTTTATGGGTGAACAAAGAAGAATTATCTTAATAACTAAATATTACATTGAAGATTTAAAGGTCCTTAAGGTTAATAATAATAATAAAAAAGAGTCCAGTTTTGCATCTATGCATAACACACAACATTGAATGGAACAGAATACTGCTGCACAAAAGAAGTTAAACACAGTAATCCAATATAATGTTCTTTCCTCTTATTCCACAAAACTGGTATCTCCATTTTAATAGAATTATGCACAAAATCCCCATCACTGACCAACCACAATAATTGAAACCATTATATGTATATCAAGTTCTTTCATATTATAGACATGTAATTACTTTCCCTACTATAAAATCTTGTCTTAAGATGTTTTAATTATAAAAATCTCCATAGAATGTTTCATTTTAATCATTTATTGTAAAATATCACAAACACAATTGTGATTGTATGTAAACTCTGAAGCAGTGTAACTAACAGCATTTATTTTTAGAGCTATGCACAACCCAATCTTCATTGATTACATTTTTCTTGATATCAACCTCCTCTGAGACATACACTCATAGCATATGACACAGTATAATGTAATACAAAATTTGTATACTTAATCTTGATCTGTCCTTACAATTTTCAGGACACAGGTTGTAGAAGTCTGTCTCACATTGATCTTCCAGTCTAGTTAGTAAACATCTTTCTCTCTTTTTTATCACAATAGGCTTGGTATTCATAAAAAGCTGAGGGCGCAGTATTCAAATCATTTATGCTCCTAATTATGAGAGTTATGCTCTTAAATTGGCCTCTTTGAAAAATATGCTAGTAAGTTATGTAAATATAGGTTCCAGCTCTAACGCTCCCTCAGTATCACAATTCCTACCCATCTGGTAGGCTTTCAGTGCCATTCTATGATCCAGATTCATCCTGGTTAACTTGTTTCTATACCCTGACTACATCCTGAACCACCACAGTATTATCTGGAAAGTGCCAAGGCAGGCTTTAAAGATATTTAGAGCCCAATTCACTAAGTTCACCAATCGTATTTGCATGCCATTGCATGCCATTACATTCATGTACTGACCCAATTTTTCCCCGACCCAATTCACCTCCTGGCCAATCAACCTCCGATCTGATCCGAGCATGCAAATGAGGGGAAATGGCATGCAAAATAGAAGGCAGCAATTCACTAAATTCAAGAAGGAATACCGATTGGGCTGGCCAATCCAAAAACAAGCGACTGCTGAGGACCAGTCGCTTACATCCTTGCCAACTGTCCTGCATTTGCCACCCTGAAATCCCAGCCCTGAAGCCCTGAAATCAAATTAATACTTCCCTCATACATACCTCCCTGCTCTCTGCCCTGCAGCCCTGAAATCCCATATTTCCCCCAAAGCAACCGCCCTGCTCTCTGCCTCCCCAACTCTCCCGGCTCGCACTGCAGGGAAGGACTCTCCTGCTCGCTGCCACTGAGTTTTTGGGCTCTTTTTTGAGCCTGTGGAAGTAGGACTTCTCCATCGGGAGGAGATTGCTGGCATGTAATGAGTTTGATACCTGCAGCTAGACTTATGCAGTCCTGAACCTATCCTGAAAGAGCAGTCTTCAGCAGTGCAAGCCTGTGGTTTTAACCCACGGGTTTAAAGCGGGGATGCACTACAGTGTGTTCTGTTCTGTTCCAGAATATGCCGCAGTGCTCACGAGTAAAAAAGTTAAAATAAAATTGCAAAAAAGCACGGAGAGCAAGCGCATGTGCAGACAATCTACAGGCAAAGAAGATGGTCTGCGCATGCATCAGGATCGCTCTTCAGCAATCCATGTGGTCGGTTTGGGGCATGCCTCTGATCGGCATAATTTGCATGAGGACGCATTGTGAATCGGACGCTCCGCCATGGATTAGATTGGATCACCCACAGATAGGATCAGATCTGTGAGGTTAGTGAATCTAAGCCTTAGTGCAGGCCCTTACAAATTTTCTTAGGATTTAGGAGCCAGCAGCTGAAATATCTCTCAACCCACCTTCTCCTGTCACCATTGTCTCCATTGAAATGGAGGGGAGAGGGAGGAATTCTAATGTCTATGTAAGCTCCTATAGAGCTTCATTTGCTAAGGCTGTTTTTTGTCTTCCTTGTCTAAGTGAAAAGGTAAGCTTAGTAATTCAGGCCTTTAATGCATTTCCAAATGTCACTGGAACCTCCCTCCTCATCTGGTCATTACCCAGTCCAGCTCATTCTCTTTACCTAATGTCAGCTCAAGGGGTTGTGGTACCTTGAGACAACTTTTGCTTTGGTGCATCCCTCTGCCCAATTTGAGGGCAGTGCTGCTTTCCATCCTCCATGTCCCCCTATCCAGCATCTCCTATCTCTCAATTCCCAACTCCCATATCCAGTATTTGCTATCGTTTTTCTTATTTCTCTTCAATGTCCATCTATAGGACATGTGGGCACAGAAAATGGACAATATTTACTCTCCATCTATCTGTATTACCCTCCATATCCAGCATTTCTTTTCTGTCTCCCTATATCCCTGTCTGCATATCTCTCAATTATCCCAGGACAAGCAGGCAGCCTATTTTCACATATGGGTGACGTCATTCAAGGAGCCCGGATGCGGACAGCCTCGCAAGCAGACTTGCTTGTAGAAACGTAGAAGTTTCGAGTCAGCCGCACCACGCATGCACGAGTGCCTTCCTGCCTAGCACAGGGCGAGTCTCCTCAGTTCTCAGTTTTCTGCGGAGCTGAGAAGTCCATCTTTGACACTCTGTGCCAAACTTTTCTAATTCGTGCCTTTTCTCACTGCGGTTTGTGTTACTTTTTGTCGCAAATCGCTGTGTTATTTCTTTTCTTTCAGTTAAAAAAAAACTAAAGACTTTATTTTTCTTCATTCGACTGACGGGACAGGCCACTTAGCTGTAGCCTGCGGGCTTTGACTTTGCTGCGGCCATTTTTCCTCCTATGTCCCAGCCAGCTTCAAGAAGTGTAGCCAGTGCCAGTGTGCGATTTCACTCACGGACCCACACCATTGGTGCCTCAAGTGCCTCGGGCCTGACCATAATCCTAAGTCATGCAAGCGTTGTGCTACTCTTCAATCTCGGGCCCTTAAACGTCGTTGGATTTTAATGGAGAAACTGTTCGGGATGAACTCTTCAGTCACACCTTTGACTTCAAGCTAGGCCTTGGTCCCATCTTCCAACGAGGGTCCTCCTACTTCCACGACTCCGACCTCGAGCCTCATCAGACCTTCCTCGTTTGGATTGTCTCTGACCTCGAGTAAACCTGCTAACTCTTCCCCTGAGTTTTCCTCAGGTTAGATACCTAAGCAGAAGGTTCCAGCGGTGGTCCTCAAGCTTTCCAAGACTTCTAAGTCGAAGCACATCTCCACTGCCACTTTGGAGCCTATAGCTTCAAAAAGATATAAAAAGGATGGAATTGGTCCAGAGGAAGGCCACTAAAATGGTGTGTGGTCTTCGTGATAAGGCATATGGGGACAGACTTAAAGATCTCAATCTGTATACTTTGGAGTAAAGGCGGGAGAGGAGAGATATGATAGAGTCATTTAAATACCTACATAATATAAATGTGCATGAGTCGAGTCTATTTCATTTGAAAGGAAACTCTGCAATGAGAGGGCATAGGATGAAGTTAAGAGGTGATAGGCTCCGGAGTAATCTGAAGAAATACTTTTTTACGGAAAGTGTGATAGATGTGTGGAGCAGTCTCCCGGAAGAGGTGGTGGAAACAGAGACTGTGTCTGAATTTAAGAGGGCATGGGATGGGCATGTGGGATCTCTCAGAGAGAGAAAGAGATAATGGTTACTGTTGATGGGTAGATTAGACGGGCCACTTGGCCTTTATTTGCCATTTCTATGTTTCTATTATATACTGTATATTACTACTATTTATTATAACTGCTTCCTCCACTTCCAGCCCACTCCAAATTCAATACATAAATTCTGGCTTTTCATGGATTCAAACAAAATAAATATATATGTTCTCTCAAGGTACAAAAGTGATCTGAAAAAACTTCTACATTCTTCACCCATTGCTGGTGACATATGTTCTTTTCAGATTGAACCCAATAAATGTTAGTACAAGAGTTTAATTTATTTATTTTTATATCCTGCATTTCATAGAGAGAGCAAATTGATTTTCAACAATGCTAAAAGTTCCAGAAAAAGAAGCGGAATGACAAAGGATATGAGATAAGAAGCAAAGGGCTCTTTTTACTAAGCTGTGATAGTGATTATAGCGTGCGCTTAGCGTGTGCTGAATTGCCGTGCATGCTAGACCTTAATGCCAACATTGAGCTGGCGTTAGTTCTAGCCATGTAGCGCAGGTTTTTGCATGCGCTAAAATCCTGCGTGCGCTAAAAATGCTACCGCAGCTTAGTAAAAGGAGCCCAAAGTTATGACAGAAATTATAAGGAAATTGAAGACAAGCTGACAGATTCATTTAGGGAAGAGAGAAAAAAGGATCTAGTGGTAAACAGAGACAGGATGAAAAAGTGGCGTGACAATGACAGATGAGCTATGAGTTTATTATTATTCAAATTTGCTTGCACCTGTTTCAGGCAAGTCTGGGGACTAGCACCTTCTTACCTGCAAACTCACTTCATCCTACATAACCCCACGAGAGCAACCAGAAACAAAAACTTCTTTACATACCCAAAAATTACAGGCTGCAGATACAAATCATTCCTGGATAGAACCTTTAAGTTCCAAGCGAACAGACAGCAAGTTTGGCTGAAAAACTACATAAACGAACCCAATCAGACTTACAGTGCATTCTGAAAATCGATCAAAACCGCCCTTTTCGCCAAATTCATTGACTAAAACAGTCCCCTCCCTCACTAGAACTTCCCCCCTATAATCACCTTTCTTTCTCTCAAGAAGTTCCTTTCACGTATTGGGTATTCTCTACCCATAGAACTCCAATTAATATGTTAGTACTAAAGTATTCAGGTATTCTTAACCCATAGAACTCCAATTAGAACGTAAGTTTCCCATTTAGATTATTGTAAAATATTTAGACTCATTGTATGGTATTGTATTTAGACTCATTGTATTGTACTGTATTCAGACTCATTGTATTGTATTGTATGCAGAATTATTGTATTGCATTAAGACCTCTCGTAATTCGCTGAATGTCCAGCCTTCTTACTATGTTAACCGCCTAGAAGTCGCCTGACTATGGCGGTATAGAAAAATAAAGTTATTATTATTATTTATGTTTGCAGATCAGGCAAACTATAACTGCATCAGATTCCTTCTTCTTTGTAGATTGTTTCACACTTAACCTTTTCCTATCGTGTGTCCCGGCTGACGGATCATTCCAAAAATGTCGTTGCCATCGTATGTCCCATGGCATGGGACATACAGTACATGACAGGAACACAAAATATTTGAATTTACAGACTTATGACTTATTTACATTATGTTTACAATGTTTACAATGTTTACAATGATAACGGTGAATAATACAAAACTTTGCTAAAATAATTACGATTGGAACCAGTGTAACGTAAAATTTATTACTATAGGAAAAAGTTAAAGGTCAGTGCTCCTTGTTTGATTTCAGGATTTTTCATCTATGGTGCAACTCTCATAACTCTGTGCCTATTGTAGCTACATTAATTTGAACGTATCAGATTAATTTTATAACTATTTCAGAAGATATATTAGATTCACAGTGCTTGTTAACCTACTACATTTTTTAATTTTGTTGAGTGGATTAAATAAGGACAATGCATAATATGCTGTTCCATTGATAAGATAAGTTGAGCATAACTCAATACTTACTGAAGAATTGCTAATGTGATGACCTGAAATGGAGCCATGAAAATGAAGAAGAGAGTAAAAAGTTATTAAAATTAGCAGTGAGTCAACAAATTGTTTCCATTGAAGTTAGGCTGGAGAGCAATGAATTTGAGAGAAACTAAATATACCCAGTTAGTACTATAATTTCCTTTGGGTAATTAACTGAAACAATGGCAAAAACATGAGGGACTAGCAGTAGTACAAGCCAACAACCTTCAATCATGAGCAAAAGAATTATATAGATACATGTCAAATGAAATCATAATTTGTTTTTAAATAATAAAACATGCTTTCTTCACTACAGTAGCTTGATATTTTGACCAAGAGATATTTCATAAAATAGAAATGGAAAATAAAAATTACTGTATGAGACTGCAGCTGAAATCAGGCATGATCAAACTGACAATGTATTTTGGACAGTGACCAGAGATTATTGCAAAATAAACAGAAAAATTCATAAAGTGGGCGTTTATATTACCGGACACCACAATGCAGGTGCTTTAATTCTAGGCCCTAATTCTATAATTCAACAAAATCAACAATCCTACCAGTGAAGCCTTCAGGAAAGTATATTGATTCTACTCAGTTAATAGTTGTTAGAATATTACTCAAATACAGCCCAATTCTCCATTGATCCATATATATATTTCTTGTTGCTTCATCTTAATTCTTCTTACATAAAGATAATAAACATTAATAACTTCTCTTCAATATGTTCAAATTTCAGCGACACCCCTCCTGACATAAATTCATGTTTCATCCACTTCATCAGGGTTGAAGTGAAACACAAAACAACACTTATTCTGCCTGGTTCATTTAAAAAAACAGGTGACAGAAGAAATGATGCTTTGTATCATGGGATAGGTGGCAAAGTTCAATTGTGGATTAGGAATTGGTTATTGGATAGAAAACAGAGGGTAGACTATATGTACTGGGACCGGTGCTGTTTAACTTATTTATAAATGATCTTGAAATTGGAACTATGAGTGAGGTGATTAAATTTGCAGATGACACCAGGGGCTCTTTTTACTAAGGTACACTAGCATTTTTAGTGCACACAGGAAATTACTGCGTGCTATACCATGCGCCACACTTCTAGAACTAACGCCAGCTCAATGCTGGCGTTAAGGTCTAGTGCACGTGGCAATGTAGCGCGTGCTATTCTGTGCATTAAAACCCTAGTGCACCTTAGTAAAAAGAGCCGTAAACTGTTCAAAGTTGTTAAAAACCACATGCAGATTGTAAAAAATTGCAGGCAGACCTTAGGAAATTGGAAAACTGGGAGTCCAAGTGGCAGTTGAAATTTAATGTGGACAAATGTAGTGATGCTAGGGTCTAGGTCCACCTTGGTGGTTGGCGCACAAGAAAAAGATCTGGGTGTCATTGTAGACAATATGATTTAACCTTTCACCCAATGTGCAGCGGAGGCCAAAAAAGCATACAAGGTGCAATGAATTGTTAGAAAAGGGACGGTTAACAAGCATTCGCTGATTCTTTGTTGTATCTGTATTCACTGATTGTAACTATTCGCTGATTGTCCAGTCCTTCTTTGTTGTGAACCGCCTTGAACTTCTAAGGCTTTGGCGGTATATAAGAAATAAAATAATAATAATAATACCTCTATATTGCTCCATGGTGCGACCTCACCTGGAGTATTACGTTCAATTCTGGTCACCTTATTTCAAGAAAGATATGACGGAACTAGAAAAGGGTCAAAGAAGAGCGACCAAGATGATAAAGGGGATGGAACCCTTCTCATATGAGGAAAGCTCTTCAGCTTGGAAAATAGACGGCTGAGGGGAGATATGATTGAAGTCTACAAAATCCTGAATGGGTAGAAGTGGATTGATTTTTTACTCCGTCAATAATTGCAAAGACTAGGGGACACTCGATGAAGTTACAGGGAAATAATTTTAAAACAAATAGGAGGAAATATTTTTTCACTCAGAGAATAGTTAAGTTCTGGAGCATGTTGCCAGAGGTTGTGGTAAGAGTGGCTAATGTAGCTGGTTGTAAGAAAGGTTTGGAAAAAATCCTGGAGGAAAAGTCCATAGTCTGTTATTGAGACACTGCTTGCCCTGGATTGGTAGCATGGAATGCTGCTACTGTTTGGGTTTTTGCATGGTACTAGTGACCTGGATGGGCCCCTGTGAGGATGGGCTTGATGGACCATTGGTCTGACCCAGTAAAGCTATTCTTATGTTCTTATGTGCTGGATCATTTGGAGTTTGTTGTACTGCTGCTAAGGGCATGAGCGGTTGTAGTCTAGGATGTTAAGGATTAGTGACTGAGAGAATATCCAGAAAGCAGAGGGAGGGGAGTAGTTGTAATTTAAATTTTTTAAATAAATAAATCATTAAAATAAGTATGAATAGATTGTAGTCTCCAGAGTGTGGCAAAGCCTTTAAGAATGACAGCATCTACTAAGACGTTCATGGTAAGTTTCTTGTCTAGCATCAGTCCCAGTTAAATGCAATTGAAGGTTAGTGGTTAGCCCCAATCAGGCAATATGACGACCAGAATCCATTTTTTACTGGTTAAATCACTTTGAATATTGAACCCTAAGTCTTGAAGTAATCATTTGATTTAGTACTGATTACAGAAATGTGAGTGCCTATTCAAGAGTGCTGAATCTTGTTTAAGAGACCCTTACTAGATCAAGTTTTCAATCTAAAAAGTTAAAAGAAAATTAAAAGAGAACTCCATAAATGATAGGACAGACCTTTCTCATTCTCTTAAGAAGTAGCATTCAAACATGGAAGCTAGGCAGAAGAATGTTCTTTCTCTAGCAGTAGCCCAATGTGCTTTTGAAAAATTCTGAAATTTTGCATTGATCTACGATATATACTTTTGTACTGAGGTTCTTATTCCCACAGTGACTTGTGTGCTATACAGGGGGGGGGGGGGGGGTGCTGAAAAGATCTCAGCCCAGCCAAGAAGGAAATTACATGAATATGGTTCAATTAATAATCTGAAACAATGACAAAACATAGAATTTTGTTTCTGCAAATTGGCACATAACGGAATAAGATAACACTCAAGCTACATTGACAAAATAATGCTCAGAATTTAGGAAGTTGGTTGGTTGAGCTGGGAACTTTTCAGCACCTCCTCGTACACAGTATTTTAAATTTACTTTTGAATTATATTGACAGTCAATGTTACTTTACAATACTGGGGTTACAATTCCCAATAGTTTAATCACTGTACTCTGCAGTGTCTGTAGCCGCTTAATGAGGGACTGTGGTAAGCCTGAGTATATTACATTCCCATAATCCAGTCTACATGTAAACAAAGTAAACAATGTTTGTAATGCTGTCTCATGAAATATATTTCCACTGAGCATTTCAGCCTCAGTATGTGGAAGCCCCTCTGATTATATCTGTGCTAGGAACAGGGGTGCTCACTGCTATTCATCAGTCAAGCATACTACTCATTTTTAATAAACTAGTTGTTTCTTTTAACTGTGAGTGTGCCCTGGTGAAGTTGGTCCATATATTGTATTGTATTAAACTCCAGGCCAGAATTCACTATGGGTCAACAATCTATGAGCTCTTCTTGCAGAATTAAGTATGCTGAATCAATAGTTAACTTTTTGGGGAGATTTTAATTTGCATGTGAATGATAAGTGGTGCACTAGTATCACTGCTCTCCATGCAGTTCATGATGGGTTTAGCTCAAGTTAATGTTTACTCTGTTCACCGGCAGGGGCATCTTCTAGATTCTACCTTTTGTTCCAGTAATTTGAAGGGATGAAAGTTAGTATCTAAGGGATCAATATTTACTTTCGGTAGTCATTATTTTTTTTTTAATGCTGACCGCTGGTGCAAAAATTACACCCAAATATTCAATGCTGAGCCATGTCTCTATATCGGCATTAGGGGCTCCTTTTACAAAGGTGTGCTAGCATTTTTAGTGCACGCACTGAATTAGTGTGCGCTACCTGAAAAACTACTGCCTGCTCAAGAGGAGACAGTAGCGGCTAGCGCACGCTATTCCGCGCGTTAAGACCCTAACACACCTTTGTTAAAGGAGCCCTAGATATCTGTGTACTTGGGGATAATCAACACTTAACAGGATAAGTGTTTATATTTAGCCCTTAAACCAGTTAAGTTAAACTAGTTTTGTTTTTTGTTTTTTTGTTCCTTTTACCATTTACTAGTGGTATTACATTTCTCTGTTCTTTTTCTTTTAAGTATAAGACTATTGCTGCTATTCTCTGTAACTTTGCAAATTAAAATTCCTTGTTGGAAACTGATCATTGTTCTATCACATTTTATGAATGCAAAGTATTTTTATTGTTTGTATGTTTTTGTTATAATTCAATAAAAATTATTGAACATTAAAAAACTAGACAAAGACAGGACTTCTGTACTGTACTGTATATATAGTCCTATTTGGCCAGTTAACTTAACTGCTTAAGGGCTCACCTCGGACCACTCACACAATAGCCACTTTCAGTTAACTCACTTTGAATATCAACCACTAATAGTTTAACAGAAAACATAGCTGTATATAATAATTGGTAAACTGCTTTGATTCTACTGTTTACTCTCCTCAAATGGTCATTTTTCTCAGTGGAGGAGAGTAAACAGTGGAGTGCCTCAGGGATCTGTACTGGGACCAATGCTATTTAACTTATTTATCAATGATCTGGAAATTGGAACGATGAGTGAGGTGATTAAATTTGCAGATGACACTAAACTGTACAAAAGTTGTTAAAATGCATGTGGACTATGAAACATTACAGGCAGACCTTAGGAAATTGGAAGACTGGGCGTCCAAGTAGCAGATGACATTTAATGTGGACAAACACAAAGCAATATATATTGGGAAGAATAACCCAAATCACAGTTACCGGATGCTAGGGTCCACCTTGGAGATTGGTGCCCAAGAAAGGGATCTGGGTGTCATTGTAGACAATACGATGGAACCTTCCACCCAATGTGCATCAAAAAAGCAAACAAGATGCTAGGAATTATTTTAAAATGGATGGTTAACAAGACTAAAGATATTATAATGCCCATGTATCACTCCATGGTGTGACCTCACCTGGACTATTGTGTTCAGTTCTGGTCTCCTTATCTCAAGAAAGATATTGCAGCACTTATCATCTTGGCTGCTCTTCTTTGAACCTTTTCTAGTCTAGAAAAAGTTAAAAGAAGAGCGGCCAAGATGATAAAGAGGATGGAACTCCTCTTGTATGAGGAAAGACTAAAAAGGTTAGAGTTCTTCAGCTTGGAAAAAGAGAAGGCTGAGGGGAGAGATGAAGTCTACAAATCCTGAGTGGAGTAGAACGAGTATAAATGGATCGATTTTTCACTCTATCAAAAATTACAAAGACTAGGGGACACTCGAAACTGCAGGGAAATACTTTTAAAACCAATAGGATGAAATATTTATTCATTCAGAGAATAGTTATGCTCTGGAACGCATTGCCAGAGGGTGTAGTAAAAGTAGATAGTGTAGCTGATTTTAAGAAAAGTTTGGATAAATTCCTGGAGGAAAAGTTCATAGTCTGTTATTGAAAAAGACATTGGTGAAACCTCTGCTTTCCCTGGATCAGTAGCATGGAATGCTGCTACTCTTTGGGATTTGACTAGGTACTAGTGACCTGGATTGGCCACTGTGATAACGGGCTACTGGGCTTGATGGACCATTGGTCTGACCCAGTAAGGTTATTCTTATGTTCTTATTATACCAGAGAAAGGCAATATATCAAATTGTATTACCATTACCATTACCATTACCAATGTCGGTGTTATGGCTTGATCAATCTATGTTACAGTTTGAATTACACATAGGGTGGCTTGTTGACCAACACTGGGAAACAGATTAACAAGAGGAAAAATGGATCCTGAGTCCTTTTTAGCACAAGTGGAGTCTTCAAGTTATGAAGATTTAGCATCCATCCACCTATACCTTTCCTGTATGATATAATTGATCAGTGGAAAACTGCTTTATCCATTACTCTTGATACAGTGGTATTTGTCCTTACTGGGATGAGGCAGTCATGGTTTTTTGAGTGTAAGAGAGACCAGAAAAGACTGGGCCAGCAACTAGGGCATGGTGCTAGTTAGAGAAAGAAAAGAGTTTTCAAAAAAAGTTTTATTTTATTTTTCAATATAGTCCCCTGATAGCTCCATACACTTTATCCACTTTTCCTGCAATGACTTTAACCCCCTTTGAAAATAATTCTTCTGTTTGACCTTCAAATAGCTTTCTTGACATCTTCATCACTTGAAAACCACTGTCCACAGAGAGATTTCCTCAAAACTCGGAACAGGAATTAATCCGAAGAAGTCAGGTCAGGACTATAGGATGGATGTTTCAGCTGCTGAAACCCACATTCTCAGAAGGAAGCCTGTGATTGCTGTGACATGTGCACCGGTGCATTGTCATGAAGAAGCAGCATGCCTGCTGTGAGTTTTCCTTGTCTTTTCTCCTTGATTGACTCTCACAAAGCGATCATTGTGTTGGCATAACTCTCCACAGTTATGGTTTTGTTGTGTGGTATGAACTCCAGAAGCAAAAGTTCTTCATCAACACAGAAGACAGTTTCCATGATTTTACCTGCAGATTTTTCTGTCTTAAATATTTTTGGGGTGGGGGATGACTCATGCTTCAACTGTATTGACTTCATTTTGGACTCAGTATCTCTGTGATGGACCCAAGTCTCATGTCCAGGCACCAAACAATGAAAAAAATTAACTTGGTCTTCACGGAACATCTCCAAATTCTCCTGATAACACTGGAGCCTCAGGGCCTTCTGACATGGTGTCTGCATTCTTGGAACCCATCTTGCATAAACCTTGCTTTTCATGAATTATTTTCCAAACTGTACCTGCCGAGATGCTCATTTTTTTTAGCTATTCAAGAAGCCTTAATTCATCTGTCTGACAAAATTAAATCTTGCACATTTCTGTGGATGATGCTTGCACAGGCCATCAAGTGTGAGGGTCATCTTCAATGGATTATCCACCCCTTAAACTACTTGCTCCAAAATTTTACTTTGTAAGACAATAGAGCAGACTCACTATAAACTGTAGTCATGCATCCATGGATCTCCTTTGGCTTTTTCCCTTCTTTTGTGAGAAATTTGATCACTGAGAGGAGCTCCAAATCTAGCAGTTTCTTACTATATTCACATGAGGACTCTCCTGAAATCCTATCTCTTGGAATGTTAGACTCACACTGAGCTGCAACTGTGCATGAGTAACCTTGAGACATGCCACAACATGCACAGACTTATTTCAACATGGTTGCTACTTTCTTTCATACTCAGGTAGATAAATTGAATGCTTTGTACTGTTGAAACATTTAAGAAGGCAAAAATATCTGAATTTTCTAGGAAAATTGTGGTCTGTCAGCTGATTATGTTATTCCATCTGTCTTTCTGCTAGCAAAACATTTTCAAGTAGAGATCCTCTTTACTCGAGGGTTTAATTATGCAATCCTCAGCAGTTACTGACTAGGTTAATGACAGGGGTTGAGAGCATTGTTCAGTCTAGTTTTGATGAGACAACAGAGGTATCATTTTCCTAATGTTTCTTGAATTAGATATTTGCAAGCTAGCATCTAAGTTTAGTTGAGTATTTTGTCTTATTCATGTCCTTCTTTCTTACTTATTAAAAGGCTCACTAGATTTCATGGTTGACAGAATTTGTGAACACTGCTTTGGGATCAGGTTATTATCCAACTGTCTTGAAATAAATTCCCTTAAATTTATTGTTGAATGGGAGCCCTTTGGATGAGTTTAATTTACTAGATATAGGCCTGTGGAAAATTTGCTACATTTAGCTAAATTGTTATTTCAAATAGGTTTAATTCTGGCTGATGCTAAAGGGGGGTTTAGAAAATCCTACACTGGAAAAACAATTTAAACTAAACTAAAACTTGATTTTATAAACTGGGTCATCAACCAAAAGGAGCTCAACTTGGTTAACAGTAATGTAATGCATAATACATAAACTTGACAAAGAAAAATAGGCTAGAGTAGTTAGTTTCCAAAGTGTTTAGCCTTTATTACCGCTATAATTTAACTCTCTTCAGTTTCACACTACCAGGAATACACATACATTTAAATTGCTCTTCCCTTCTATTAAAGCAGGGGTGTCAAAGTCCCTCCTCGAGGGCCGGAATCCAGTCGGGTTTTCTGGATTTCCCCAATGAATATGCATTGAAAGCAGTGCATGCAAATAGATCTCATGCAGATTTATTGGGGAAATCCTGAAAACCCGACTGGATTCTGGCCCTCGAGGACCGACTTTGACACCTGTGTATTAAAGGGATTAAAACCCTAGGTAAATTCTCACATTCCTTATCTTATTCCTTGGTAAAAGTTTGGAACGATCTTCCCTCAATTATTAGAACATCATTATCTCTATCACTTTTTAGGAAAAATCTGAAAACTTATCTCTTTCAGAGATTCTTAACTAAGGACTGATCTAATTTATTGAAAATTTTTCTATTACCTTCATTATTGTTTTATATTATACTAGTCTTTAAGCCCGTTACAATAACAGGTGCTAGAGCAGATGTCTGTCTGTCTGTTTTGTTTTCTTTGTCTCTCTCTCTTTGGATGCTGTCTGTCTGTCTGTCATTCGTTCTGTCTGTGGCTCTCCCTGGCCCCCTTTGTCTGTCTATCTTTCTTCATGGCCCCCTTCTGTCTCCCCTCCAAAGGAAACCAAGATTGCTCCCTGCTCCCCAGCATAACCCACACCCCCTTAAAGCAAAGCAAGTTTTTTTCCTGGCCCCCTTTCCCTCTCCCCCACCCCAACTTCCCTGTGCAGCAGCAGCATTTTCCTCCCCTCCCCCCACCCCACTACCCTGTGCAGCAGCAGCATTTCCCTCCCACCCTTCCCTGTTTAGCCACAGCATTTCCCATCCTCCTCCATTTCCCTCCCCCCCTCCATTTCCCTGTGCAGCAGCATTTCCCTCCCCTCCCCCCACTCCACTTCTCTGTACAGCAGCATGTTTGTTTCTGACTGCTCCCTTACCCTTTCAGCGCACAACAACCAACCTTCCTCTTCCCCAGACCCGATCTCCACGTTCCCGCCTGTATTACTATTTAAAAAGGCTTCACTTTAGACCTTCAGTCACTTTCCGCACTGGACAGAATGCCAGGAAATCAAAATAGTATACAAATTAAGTTTTATTACATATATACAATATTTCTAGCCATAATCATTGATTAAGTACAGAGTTTGAATTAATACATTACCGGTTATTACATCATCACTCTGTCGGGGGACCACGAACGAGAGGCTTAATCAAAATGTCATCACACAGCGTATCAGCAGTGGAAATGTCCCTGTTCTTCTTTCTAGGGGAAGCAGTATTTATCCCCCTCTCCTTGTGGATTGAGCTAACTGAATGCCGGGGTGATGTTTACCAATCAGTATGTGTTAGAAACTCCTAGCCTGCCTCGTGAGCTAATTTCCCATCCCCTTCCTTGTGGAGGATGTTTACCAATCTGACTACACATCCCCCCTTTATGGATTGAGCTAACTGAATGCTTGTGGATTGAGCTAACTGAATGCCGAGAGGATGTTTACCAATCAGTATGTGTTAGAAACTCCTAGCCTGCCTGAGCTGACAATGACCTGCTCTCATAATTATCAGCAGGTGCTGAAAACTCCTGGCCTTGCTCGTTCTCATAGTACTTGTGTTTCCCTGTAACAGCTATCATGGATCCTAGGCAGTGTCATTCAATATTAATAATTCTTTCATACCATACGTTTCACATTCGTGTCACACCGCCCCTGTACCGCAGAATACGTGAAGTGTCCAACAGGTCGGGCAGTGCCCCGCGACGCCACCTCAGCCAGCGACCAGGTGCGGTACCGGGGGGTCGGCAGCCCATAGGCTCGACTGTAAGGCGGTCGTTGCCGGGCACCGTTGAAAGAGCTGCACAGTCATGCGCCTCCAGCCACCGCACGTGCTTCCAGCTAGCGTAGGCGCCGTGAGGACTGGCACAGAAGCACACCTCATGGCGCCAGGAATCATGGTTTCAAGAGTGCATGTGTGCTCTAGGGTTTTATTATTATAGGTCCTTTTATATCTTTGTTAACCAGCTCAAGTCCTTGCTGGAATGATCCGGTATATAAGATGGAAATTAGATTAGATTAGATTTCCAGAATAAAGTTCAAGGGGATCTAAACTTCTTAGCGTAAGCGGTAAAGCATTCCAGAATTTGGTTGATTTAAATGCAAAAGAATGACTAAATCTTCTGAAGGTTCTGTTTTTACCACTATGAGAGGGAAATGTAAGTTTTAAATTTTGAGAGCTTCTGGCAAGATGAGACCTATGCACATTCCAGTCTAAAGGAATCAAAGTGGTGAAAATTCCAAATAAGATCTTAAATGCAATACAAATGCACTTGAATTGAATTCTGAGATACACTGGGAGCCAATGTAATTCCTTGAGCAGAGGGGTTACATGATTGAATTTACTCTTATTAAAAATAAGCTTAGCTGCAGTATTCTGTAATAGTTGAAGTCTCTGCAGACTAACCTTTGAAAGAACCAAATACATTGAGTTACAATAATCCAACCTTGACAAATGATTGATTGAATCAATACTGAGAAATGTTGCTGATGAAAGAGTGCTCTCACTCGTCTCAGAATACGGACGTTGAAGAAACACATTTTAACAAGTGAACTTAGTTCCTTGAATGTAAGTGATGAAACTATGACAATACCCAATATTAGCGAGGAAAACTCAGTTTTCAAAGATTCTCCTAAGTCTTAGATTACAGCAGAAGGGAGAGTTTAGCTTTGGGCCAAGCCATAAAAGCCTTAGTCTTGGCAGCATTTAATTTCATCTGGACCATCATCACCCAGGACCAATGTTTGGCAATGCAATGGTTAATATTGGGTATCAGATCATCGAGCTGTGGATCAACCTCAAGTAATATAAAAATTTTATCAGCGTATGTTAGTAAAGTTTCTCGGGAATTCAAATCATAGTATTTCAATGTGCTCATGTAAATGTTAAATAAAATTGGAGACAATGAAGAACCCTGGGAGACTCCAGAAAGGGATTTCCATGATTTTGAGTTGGAGCCTTCCATATTGACTGAATAAGAACGGGAGGATAGAAATTTATCAAATCAGTCTAAGACAGTTTGGTCAAGGCCAGTTTCTGAAAGCAGGTAACGCAGGATATTATGATTAACTACATCAAAAGCTGCAGACAGGCAACCATTTTGGAATGTCTTAATCTCTGAATGGATAAAGGGAAAATCGGTTGGTTGTACAACTCAGTCTTTCAGCCACCTGTTCATTTAGATATGTGGCCTACCTACTATCTTTGGCCACAATGTTGTTTCAGTAACCTGTTCTATTGTCCCACGGTTGGGTCAGGTCAGTAAAGCACCATAAGTGGATAATGTCCTCTGCAGAGTTCACCTAAACACACTTCCCCTATTCCTTGGGGGCAGGCTGGAGGAGCACAGAGTGAATTAGAAGAAAGAGGATGGGCCTTCCCAAGCAGGGGCCAGAGACCATCACTTGGTCTTGTGTATCAGAATGTCCACACATCTGTTACAAAGTGGAGACACACATTGTTATGTAAAACAATGACAAATATATATTTTAGCCTCATCACCCCATGGTAACTAGCATGTCAACATGTACATCAACTCTGGAATTTGTTGGCAGAGACTGTGGTCACCACAGATAATTTATTTTAAAACATATGTCCAGTAGCCATGATTGTACTGTATTTTGGAACAGCACCAATTATAACTGGTTTAAGCAGCATGACATCTTTTGTAGTCTTTTGGATGTTGCCAGGTACATGTGACCTGGATTGATCACTGTTGAGAACAGAATACTGGGCTGAATGCACCTTCATCCTGTCCCAGTATGGCCACTCTTCTGTTCCTGTGTCCAAGGGCATCATTGTGGTGGCCAGTGCTGCTCAAGCAGCCTCTGTTTCAGGTCTTTCCTTTGTACCATTATCTGGCATTATGCATTGAGCTCCTGCAGCAGGTTTCTGTGCATAATTGCTGTAGGGGATGAAGGAGGGGCTCAGGGTGGGTGAGTTAGCAGTAAAGGCTGCCATAGTATCTACTCTATGCTCTTCCTCCTCCTCTTCATCAATCTCCAAGGCAAGCATGTCTAACCTAATCTAATCTGTAATTTCTGAGTCATTCTACTATGCCTAAAGAGGTTCAAGGCAATTTACAATTCTCATATCACTCCAGTGGTCCTTGCCCTGCTTCTTGTTTGTACTTTACCCTTCCTAGGCATTGGGATCTACCTCCACCTCCTCTCCTGGCCTTCTGTGCTGTCCCTGGCCCTACTCTAGGGTGGAAAGCTGCTCCTGATTTACCTGGGATGTAGCAGGCCGATCCTGGGGCTTATGGAGGGTGACAGGCTGCTCCTTTAGCCTGGGAGTGGTGAGCTGCTTAGGGGGCTGCTGGGGAGGCAGCAAGCTGCTTTGGGGGTTTCTGGGTTGCAGAAGGCTGCTCTGAGGGTTGTTCTGGGGATGCTGAGGGACAGCAGGCTTCCTTTGGGCCTCCTCCTGCTGCTCCTCATGTTATCCTGTGTGTGAAAGGTTTACAATTAGGGTCTCAACATCATTCATAGGTTGCATAGTAGTGCAGTAAAGGGTCAGGAGATAGGGATGTAGACATGTATATGGCCTGGTTTGGGGATCAGAGAGATGGGCCTGAAGGTTGGCAGCAATAAGATGACACAGCAGGGAACCCAGTAGAATAGCTTTCCAATGGGCACAAAAGATGAGGTGTTCAGGGATGCTGGATGGATGGGTCTTATGTGGACAGGGCTGTGGAGATGTTTGTGTTGCCATGCATATGTATCCTCATGCTAGCTGGCAGCCACCAGGTGATCTTGTGGTACCACATGACCCTTCATGACAACCATGAGATATCCCCATTGACCAGGATAATTGCACACAAGCGTACTCGTAGCTACTCTAGGTTTGTAAAAATGAGTAATGAAAATGATGCAAATATTTTATAAAATCAAAATTATTATTTATTATCAGATATGAATAATCATAAGATTATTGCATCATGAGAATTATTATAGAAGCCAAAAGCTGGCCTTGCTCGTAACAAATTCCAATGTTATACCAGTTAAACATTCATATATATCCTAAATGACGACATTCCTTCGCTACAATCTAACTGGTCCAAATTATTTGTTTCCATATGAGGCTGGCTTCTAAATCTTCATATGGGCATGTCACAAAAGCATTCCTAAAATTACATTCTTATACCTAAAGTTGCATTCTCATTTTAAGCTTACATATTTTATAAAAAGAAGAAATACATAGACAGATATTGTAATGTACTCACAAAGACTACTCAGCTTTTAAATCCTTTCCTGTTAAGATCAACCTCTGTACTGAGAAATTCATGTCTCTTTGTCTCATTAAAACTAAAGAGAGAAGACACACTTTAGCAGTGTCCATTGCCTCCTCTTTTCCAGCAGCTGGGATCAAGCTTGGGAAGTCTTCTGCCATCTCCACGTCCTCACTACTGTGGGGTTAAGGAGGGAGACTTCTCTCCTCATCTGCCTGTTTGCACTGCTGCTGGTCATGCCTTTGCCTTGGTTCCTCAGCTTCCCCTCCGTTCCTACTCTCCTCTCTGTGATTCAGGGCTCCACTTTTAAGTGTATCATAGCCCCACCCCTCTCTCCTAGGAGCAGGGGGTTTGGGCAGGAAATCCCTAGGGAAATAACTCTGGTTTCTCCTAGGCTGATAATATGCATACCTTGCAGGACTAGAACTCTACTTCTCAGTAAAAGTCCTATCAGGCTTTCTGATGAACTTATTCTGATATGGCACTCTCTGCTGGATATTCTTAGGCTCATAGCTTTCCTGCTCTACCTCATTGTCTGAGGGGTAGTCAGCCAATTCAATATTCTTACTTTTAACCTGGTCAGCTCTCCTGACCTGGGACCGTGCTCTGCTTTTATCCACTACAGGGACAAAGCTGGCTACGGGTTTGTCACAACATATACTTAGATGATTTTCGAAAAAGAAAAATATTTTGGACGTATTTTTTGGGAATGGACTTTAGACACTGCTGACTTTGGGCGACTAGCGACTTAGGCCCAAAATGATCTTAGACATTTCTTTTGATTTTGCCCCTCCACGTTTTACCTTGCAAATAAATATTCAAGTTGTTTTGATTTGATATGCAGCATTCCTATAGAAATCTTCTTTCAATAATTCACATTGCTGATTCTATTCATCATAAAATTTAACTATTTGTTCTTACAGAGATAAAATGTTGGCTATCACCTGTCTCTGTGATAGCCAACGTATTTTAGATTGATACGGCAAATCCACATAGAATACCTTGTTCAACTTTAGCATATTAGGAAACTGATGATGCTATGCTACATTTGCACAAATATACCCCTTCCTTTACTAACGCGTAGTACAGGTTTTAGCACCGGCAGCGGCGGCAACTGGTCCAACGTTTATAGGAATTCTTTGAGCAACGGAGCAGTTACCACTGCTGCCAGCACTAAAATCCATGCAACGTGTTAGTAAAGGAAGGGGATAGTTAACAATACTTATAACTTGTTGCAAAGTGTCACTTAAAATAGTACGTAGCTTTAGATTTTGCTGATGCAAGATACAATGAAAAGAAATGAGAGCATCTGGATCTGTTAATACTTATTTAATCTGTGCGATAAACATAAGAACATAAGATTTGCCACTGCTGGGTCAGACCAGTGGTCCATCGTGCCCAGCAGTCCGCTCAGGTAGCGGCCCTTAGGTCAAGACCAGTGCCCTATTTGAATCTAGCCTTACCTGCATATGTTCTGTTCCAGTAGGAACTTATCCAATCTTGTCTTGAATCCCTGAAGGGTGCTTTCCCCTATAACAGCCTCCGGAAGAGCGTTCTAGGTTTCTACCACTCTCTGGGTGAAGAAGAACTTCCATAAGTTTGTACAGAATCTTTTCCCTTCTAATTTTAGCGAGTGCCCTCTCGTTCTCTTCACCTTGGAGAGGGTGAACAATCTCTCTTTCTCTGCTAAGTCAATTCCCTTCAATATCTTGAATGTTTCAATCATATCCCCTCTCAGTTTCCTCTTTTCAAGGGAGAAGAGGCCCAGTTTTTCTGGCCTCTCTCATTGTACAGCAACTCCCCCAGTTCCTTAACCATTTTTGTCGCTCTTCTTCGGACCCTTTTGAGTAGTATTATGTCCTTTTTCATGTACGGCGACCATTGTTGGATGCAGTATTCCAGGTGGGGGCGTACCATGACCCGGTTTAACAGCATGATAACTTTTTCAGATCTGTTCGTGATCCGCTTCTTAATCATTCCTAGCATTCTGTTTGACCTTTTCACCGCCGCCGCAAATTGCATGGACGGTTTAATTGACTTGTCTACATGTATTCCCAAGTCTCTTTCCTGGGGGCTCTTTCTGAGTATAATAATAATAATAATAATAACTTTTATTTGTATGCGCAATACCACAAGCAGTTCAGAGCGGTTTACAGAGGAAGAGACTATTGTCACCTGACAGGCTCGCGAGCAAACTGTGGGGAACCGCCGACAGGTAGCAGCACGACCCTGGCGCGGCTCCCAAAGGGGGAGACCCTAAATTCCTTGGCTTCACAATAATAATAATAAGCCAACACGTGCTCAGACAAATGCAACAGGTTTAATCCACCCAAACCAAAAAAAAATAAAACACCAAAACTATTTCACTGACTTTTCTTCTTCCAACAATTAGTTTATAGAAACCAGTTGTAGTCCAGTGAATAAACTTAAGTTTAGTCCCAGGTAAGTAACTATAAGTTCTAGGTAACCTTCTGGCAGCTTCACACGGCTTCAAACCAGAGAACAGAAAATAAAGTAAACACTTCTCCAAGTCTTCCTGGAGTCCTGGGCTATTAGTAATTCAGTCCTGTTCTTCACCAGGCTTCTGCACAATACACCACAAAATAAACTTTAAAGCAATGCTGTTTGTAGCCTTTGCCTCTTTAGGCTGCAGCAACTCTCTAGCCTCTGAAGACTGGGAACAGAATTGCTGGGTCCCCTATCAATAATAGCTTTTTCAAGCACCCGCAAAATTCCAACCCAGGGTCTACCGGACTTAACCCTGACATGTTTATCTCTAGGGATGGAAATGTCACACTGTACATATACAGAGAATAATGTCACGTACATTTTTAATAAATTTCAATTATATTAGTGAGCTGAAAGAGGTTAGATATAACCGGAAATATGTCATAGATACAGCGAGGAAAAGCTTCGTTTTTTTCTGGGTTTAATTTTAGTTTGAATTGTGTAGTCCATTTGTTCTACCATAGAACAGAGGAGGTGAGTTGTTCGGGTTCTTGTGCCAGTGAAGTTATGGGGATGATAATTGTAATGTCATCTGCATTTATGTATGATTTCAAGTTTAAATTGGAAAGGATGTGTCCCAGTGATGCCATGTAGATGTTGAACAGAGAGGGGAGCCCTGGGGAACTCCGCAGGGGTTGCACCAGAAATGGGAAAAGCTTCCATCTCTATGGACCTGGTAGGTGCATTTTTTTTTTTTTAGGAAGCCTGTGAACCAGGTTAGTACTTGTCCCAAGATGCCTATAGAGTTGAGGAATCTGATCAGAATGTCGTGGTCGACAAGGTCAAAGGCGCTGCTTAAGTCAAACTGAAGTACCAGTGCACTTTTTCCCAGAGAAAACAGATGGAAGAGGTAGTCGGTTAAAGATGCTAAGACAGTTGCCGTACTGTAATTTGTGCGAAATCCTGACTGGGAGTCATGTAGAATGTTAAACTTCTCAAGGTATGTCATGAGGTCAAGATTAACTAGACCTTCCATTATTTTGAGGAAGAGAGGTATGTTGATGATGGGTCTGTAGTTGGTGGTCGAAGAGACTGGTTCTTTGGGGTTTTTGATGATTGGAGTCACCAGAATGTGCCCGAGTTCCAGGGTCAGGCAAAGAGAGACCCAGTTGAAAAGTTCAGCTTTGAAAGGGAAGAGAGCTGTTTTCATGATAATCGGTGGGCTAATATCTAGCAGGCAGTTGAATTTAGCATATTTGGAGTAGAGCTTGAGGAATTGATTCCAGTCTGGGTTTTCGGAATGGTTCCAGATCATGTTAGCACTTGAGCCTTCATTTGCTAGAGCAGGTAGATTGATTGATGGGTCTATGCTTATAGTTGTGAGAGACGTTTTCAAATTGTGAATTTTTGTGATGAAGTAGTCGGCTAGGTTTGCCGCCAAGGATGGGAGGTCTGAGTGGGAACGTTTATGTAAATCGATATCAAATAAGAAATTGACTATTCTGAAGAGTTCTTTGATGTTCAGTGAAGGAGAATTGATTGTTTGGGAGTAATGTTTGCAACGCTTATCTTTAATCATTTTTTTGTACTCAATAACTTTTAGTCGCCCAGTGTATCTGTCATTATCTTTTCTTGATTTGCACCATATTCTTTCTAGTTTACATACTTCTCGTTTTAATGTTGTTAATGTATAGCACCGGACATCCGGTATTCATGCATATGATTTTTGTTACTGACATGCATCACCTTGCACTTATCCATGTTGAACCTCATTTGCCATTTTGCGGTCCATTCCTCGAGTGTATGTATGTCTCATTGCAGGTCTTCGCAATCCTTATGTGTCCTCTCTACTCTGAATAATTTTGTATCGTCCACAAATTTAATCACCTCACTCATCATGCCAATTTCTAGGTCGTTTATAAATATGTTGAAGAACACAGGCCCGAGCACCGAACCCTGTGGCACTCTTCATGTTTTTACTGTCATGGAAAATGTACCATCTGTACACACACTCGCTAAATTTACCAAATTCAGTCCAATCACATTTATCTTGAAAGTTGTTGAAGATATCTATTCCTCATGTTCTGTTCGCAAAAGTGCCAAAGCAAGTAACTTTTCATAGCAAAGAAAATCTTCTATTATGACCCGATTGAAGTATAAAACTTGTGCCGAGTCAGTAGTATCAGTTGATTCATCCAATGTGATTGAATAATATATTTTCCTTTTGAAGTATTTCCTAAAGTTGTTCTGTCAAGTTGAAGGCTAATTCATGCTGCAAATCAGTTATGGTTCTCCTTCAAAGAGGCAGAGATAATTTGAAATGTTATCGAGGTCCAAGCATCCTACAACTTTGGTGATGCATGCTTTCACAATTTCTAAGATCATAAGAACATAAGACTTGCCACTGCTGGGTTATACCAGTGGTCCATCGTGCCCAGCAGTCCGCTCACGTGGTGGCCCTTAGGTCAAAGATTAATGCCTTAACTGAGACTAGCTTTACCTGCATACGTTCTGGTTCAGCAGGAACTTGTCTAACTTTGTCTTGAATCCCTGGAGAGTATTTTCCCAAATAACAGCCTCCGGAAGAGCATTCCAGTTTTTTACCACTCTCTGGGTGAAGAAGAACTTCCTTACATTTGTACCTTTTAACTTTAGAGAGTGCCCTCTTGTTCTCTCTACCTTGGAGAGGGTGAACAACCTGTCTTTATCTACTAAGTCTATTCTCTTCATTATTTTGAATGTTTCGATCATGTTCCCTCTCAGTCGCCTCTTTTCAAGGGAGAAGGGGCCCAGTTTCTCTAATCTCTCACTGTACGGCAACTCCTCCAGCCCCTTAACCATTTTAGTTGTTCTTCTCTGGACCCTTTTGAGTAATACTGTGTCCTTCTTCATGTACGGCGACCAGTGCTGGACACAGTATTCCAGGTGATGGCATACCATGGCCCAGTACAGCAGCATGATAACCTTCTCTGATCTATTCGTGATCTCCTTCTTAATCATTCACAGCATTCTGTTCACCCTTTTCACCGCCATCGCACATTGCGCGGACAGCTTCATTGACTTGTCAACCAGTACTCCCCAATCTCTTTCCTGGGGAGTCTCTCCAAGTACTACACCGGACATCCTGTATTCGTGTATAAGATTTTTATTTCTTCATGCATCAACTTACACTTATCCACGTTAAACTTCATTTGCCATGTTGCGGCCCATTTCTTGAGCATGTTTATGTCACGTTGTAGGTCTTTGCAATCCTCCTGCATCTTTACTACTCTGAATAACTTTGTATCGTCTGCACATTTAATCATCTTACTCATCGTCTTACATCACTGAATGGCTTCCCTTTTTTCCCAAGTATATAAGCTATTTTATAAGTTGCTTCTGTGGCATTATCTCCGGGTGTTATTGCTGCTCACAAGAATTGTCTTTGCTTTTCATCTTTTAATTTCTGCAATTCAATCTTTTGAGCCTCTCCCTATAATTTAAAATATTTGTGATCCTTATGAATGTTATAATGCTGATGAGCACTGAATTTCTTTAATGTTGATATTGCAGTATCACAAAGCCAGCAAATCATCTTATCTTTAGCAGAAAGAGATAATATTGCAATTCCCAATCCTCATTAAAAAAATTTATTTTCCTTCAGCATTCTCTTGGTCTTCTTTGACATGATGGCCTGTTAAGCAGACAGAATTAAAAAATACTGTCGAGCTGTGCAACTATTCACAAATTCCACTTCAAACAGAAACACAGTGCACCATTTTCAAAAGCTGATAACAGACTGATGTATTTGACCCCCATAAACTCTCGCCAACCAGCCTCATGTATGAGGCTGTATGAGGTGCCAGTCATGCAGAGAAAAGTTAGAATTAAATCATGAGCGCGGTAGCAATCAATTTAACCCAATGTCATTCTAATGTTCTAACTGACAATCAGTCTGGGAGGATTATTTATTTGAAACCTATTTTATTCTTTGGTATTTTAAATATGTTCATTTAAAAAATAAAAATATAAATGATGAACAAAATATATTAATAAAAATAAAATAATTTGTTCAGTAAAATTTGGATTCAATCAAAAGGCCACACTTAAGGACCTAGAAGGCCACATGTGGCCTTAAGGCTGTGCTAACCAGTCTCTCTCACTGACAAAACTACTAGAGCTGATATGCAATTGCTGGATTTTATTTCATGAACTCTTGGTAGTAGGGGATTTTAATCTTCATATAGGATAGAATGCCTATCAGCTGCAGGGATTGACCAGTTTTATAAATACACAATTTATAAATTAGTAGACTTCTATATGGTCCCTGTTTAACCTGGTGCAATTCTTACCCTACAGTCCAGCTGGGGAGGGAGTGCTGTTTCACTCTCACATTTTAAAAAGGGAGGGACAGGCAAGCTGTGCAGGACTCTAAGGATCCTGCAGTTGAAAACATAGGGGTCCTTTTATCAAGCTGCGGTAGGGGTTTAACGCGCGTAATATTGCACGTTAAACCGCCTGCCGTGCTAGCCGCTAACGCCTGCATTGAGCAGGTATTAGTTTTTTAGCCAGACGCAGGGGTTAGCGCATGATGAAATGTCCAACGCACTAACCCTGCTAGCGCAGCTTGATAAAAGGACCCCCATAATATTAAAGCAGCAATGCAGATGGAGGACTCCTATTCAGTTTAGAGGGAACAGTGTCTATGAGGCTGAACAATTTTCAAACAGCCCACTATCATGGGTAGAACTCCTATATTCATGGAAATAACTCTTTTCAATATACAAAACACCCATAAGTAAATAATAGATACAGCATTTGACAGTGCAGTGTCTGTATCAGTGAAGGAAGGAACTTAGGAAAAATAAATATACGTAAATATGGGTGTATACAGCCTACAGAGAATTACATAATCACTTTATGTCGTACTTTCAAGACAAGCACATTATTTAAACATCACAAGGGACAAAATAATTGACCATTTCTATGACAATAGAAAAACAAGCTGGCCCAGTGAAAGGAGATTCATTATTTCAAATGGTAATTTGAAAAGAGATCATATAGATGTTTTAGTCTCATCAGGAGCTCTACATTTTGGCCATGCCCCTTAATTCAGCAAAACAAAATGTTCCATAGCAGCAAAACATATACTGGCATTAAGACAAAGGTCTGGAAGCTTTTAACTGCAGGATGTCAACACGTGACCAGCAAGCAGTTTTTTTCAGAATATTACCATACTGTAATAAATTCAGAAGACTAATTTTTGATACAGAATTAAGTTTAATCTAGGATAATCCTAGAATTACATAAGAAAAACTATAAATATTAATAGCAGCAAACTGAATGTAGTAAGTTAGCTACAGAGAATGTGCCAAAATGCTGGGATCTGAGAGAAATAGATTTGAAGTTTACAATGGTTATTTATCTTCCCCCCCTTTTTTTTTTTTTTTTTACAAAATTACAGTTTAATACTCTTAATATTTATAGATATAAATTGAATACCAATGAAATAGAATTGATATCAATCAATTGTCCTGACATCACACATAAGATTGAAAAATACTTCTTCCAATGGTTCCTTAATGAAATGAAGTATTTAGATGTTTATTTTAGCCTCACAATTGCAAACACATATCATCTTAATATTGAATACTTATTACAAACAACTAAAGTTCTAATTATTTAAATGGTTATCCCTTCAATTCTCCTGGTGGAGACATCTAGTAACAATAAAAATGATTACTTTCCAAGATCATAAAATAAAATATGATTATTTTATCATCACTTTCTTACCTTTTTCAGATATTTCATAGCTCTTTATTCATTTTTCCTTGTCACCGAACATGTTGGGTTGCATGATATTATTTATTATCTTTTTCTACATCCCTTTATATTTTGTATCAGTGGTTTTTCCCATTAGCTAATAAGCTTGATCATTATCCATGTCACTCAATTTTCCACCCTTTTGGTACTTAAAAAAAAAATTTCCATCCTCATTTGCATACTTGGTGAGCTCTTTTATTTTAATTTATGTATTTTTCTAGATTATGATGTTTTAAACTTATATTTGTTTTTACAATGACCTTTGATGATGGCTAATTAGCCAAAACATGACCCATGTTGGGTCTGCGTCAATGAAGTCCTAGAATTGCATGGATTCACCTTCATTCAAGTGACTTAATAAATGATTTCTTTGCATCAATCCTGGTCCATCTGTGTTAGTCATTTCTACTGGTTTTGCTTTTACAGGTGACTGTAGCTACATTAAAGTACCATATGCTTTGATCACGTCAACTTCCCCAAATCCCTGGAGGGATAATACTGTAGATGTTCTCTGTCTGTAGAACATCTGGGAATAGGGGCTATCTCAAGCTGAAGCATAAAGCCAGTTATTAGCCTCCCAGGTCCTAGGAGCAGGTCAGCCCATCAGTTTGGGAGAAGATGGCTCAGGGGTCTGGCTGAGAGACATGTGCAAGCACTGGCAACATTCACTGCACATGTCTCTCACTCAGATGGCTTGCCCATCTGCTTCCAAATGAGGGTCTGACTTGCTGAATCACATGGTGACAAAAATCATTACTGTTCCCATTCTCGCAGATAACCGTGGGAAACAATCTTGTGTCATTCTTTAGTGTCTATCTCAACCTCAGTCTTCCATGAAAGGCTTGAGGGTCAGTGGTTGTGCCCATTTATATTCTGATTCTACCCTCTCTCCTTAAAGAAAAACATGGGGCTTGCGGGCCAATGGCAGGAGGGAGTGGGCATCTCTCCAGCTGATTTTGAGGGGAGGTACTGAGGGTCCCCTGCTGCAGCTGGCTCAGTTGATCGTAGCAGGGGTATTTTCCCCCCGATAAGCTGAGACAGAAGGACTTCCCCAATGCTTAAACTTGCCCAAAGCCACTTCCGGGTGAAATCACGCCCATGCTCAGCCTTGGGCGAACTTAGGTGTCCCTACACATTTCCCTAGACCCACAACAAACGCCTACAGTGTAGGTGGCCTGTCTCAGGGAACTTTTTATAAAAAAATATACATCCCAATTGGCTGCCAGATTACAGTAGGATGTCTAAGACTGCCTAAAATGGGGATTCCCATTTATAGAATCAGCCCTTAAATGTTCAGCCCTAATAAATATACAAATTAAGCATATAAGGACAAAATTCTATATATATAGTGCAAAAAAATCTGCATCAACAAAAATGAATAAAGTACTATTGTATAAACAGTGCTATGAGTTGGGTGCGAACAGAACATAAGAACATAAGAAGTTGCCTCCACTGGGTCAGACCGAGGTCCATCTCGCCCAGCGGTCCGCTCCCGCGGCGGCCCATCAGGTCTGCGACCTGTGAAGTGGTTTCTGACCACTTCTATAACCTACCTCAAGTTCTATCTGTACCCCTCTATCCCCTTATCCTCCAGGAACCTATCCAATCCCTTCTTGAATCCTTGTACAGAGTTCTGGCCTATCACTTCCTCCGGAAGCGCGTTCCATGTGTCTACCACCCTCTGTGTAAAAAAGAATTTTCTAGCATTTGTTCTAAACCTGTCCCCTTTCAATTTCTCCGAGTGACCCCTAGTGCTTGTGGCTCCTCTCAGTTTGAAGAATCTGTCCTTATTTACTCTCTCTATGCCCCTAAGGATTTTGAAGGTTTCTATCATGTCCCCTCTAAGTCTCCTCTTCTCCAGGGAGAACATCCCCAGCATTTTTAACCTGTCAGCGTATGGAAAATTTTCCATACCTTTTATCAGCTTAGTCGCCCTCCTCTGCACTCCCTCGAGTACCGCCATGTCCTTCTTGAGGTACGGCGACCAGTATTGAACACAGTACTCCAGGTGCGGGCGCACCATTGCGCGATACAGCGGCATGATGACTTCCTTCGTCCGGGTCGTGATACCCTTTTTGATGATGCCCAGCATTCTGTTTGCTTTCTTTGAGGCTGTCGCACATTGCACCGATGGTTTCAGTGATGAGTCGACCATCACCCCCAGGTCCCTTTCCAGGTTACTCACCCCTAGCAGTGTTCCCCCCATTTTGTAGTTGAACATCGGGTTCTTTTTCCCTACATGCATGACCTTGCATTTCTCTACGTTAAAACTCATTTGCCACTTTTTTGCCCAGTCTTCCAGTCTCGTTAGGTCCCTTTGTAGGTCTTCGCAGTCTTCCGTGTTTCTAACCCTGCTGCAGAGTTTGGTGTCATCAGCAAATTTGATAACCTCACATTTTGTCCCCGTCTCCAGATCGTTAATAAATATATTGAATAGTAGAGGTCCCAGCACCGACCCCTGCGGAACTCCGCTCGTGACCCATTGCCAATCTGAGTATTGGCCCTTGACTCCAACCCTCTGTTTCCTGCCCGCTAGCCAGTGTTTGATCCATTGGTAGATATCCCCTTGCACCCCGTGGTTCCACAGTTTTTTAAGTAGCCGTTCGTGAGGTACCTTGTCGAAGGCTTTTTGGAAGTCAAGGTAAATGATGTCTATGGATTCACCCTTATCCATCTGACTGTTTATTCCCTCAAAGAAGTACAGCAAGTTCGTGAGGCACGACCTTCCCTTGCAGAAGCCATGCTGGCTCGCCTTCAGTTGTCCATTGTTTTCTATGTGTTCATAGATTGTATCCTTTACCATTGCTTCCATCATCTTTCCAGGAACCGAGGTCAAGCTCACAGGCCTGTAGTTTCCCGGGTCACCCCTTGATCCCTTCTTAAAGATGGGCGTGACATTTGCTATTTTCCAGTCCTCTGGGATCTCCCCAGTTTTTAGGGAGATCCCAGAGGACTGGAAAATAGCAAATGTCACGCCCATCTTTAAGAAGGGATCAAGGGGTGACCCGGGAAACTACAGGCCTGTGAGCTTGACCTCGGTTCCTGGAAAGATGATGGAAGCAATGGTAAAGGACACAATCTACGAACACATAGAAAACAATGGACAACTGAAGGCGAGCCAGCATGGCTTCTGCAAGGGAAGGTCGTGCCTCACGAACTTGCTGTACTTCTTTGAGGGAATAAACAGTCAGATGGATAAGGGTGAATCCATAGACATCATTTACCTTGACTTCCAAAAAGCCTTCGACAAGGTATGTTGGGCATTATCAAAAATGTTGGGCATTATCAAGAATGTTGGGCATTATCAAAAAAGGTATCACTACCAGAACGAAGGAAGTTATCCTGCCATTGTATCGAGCGATGGTGCGCCCACATCTGGAATACTGCATCCAATACTGGTCACCGTACCTTAAGAAAGACATAGCGATACTTGAGAAGGTCCAGAGGAGAGCAACAAGGATGACAAAGGGAATGGAGAACCTTTCATATGCCGAAAGGTTAGACAAACTGGGGCTCTTTACCCTGGAAAAGCAGAGACTGAGAGGAGACATGATACAGACTTATAAAATCATGAAAGGCATAGAGAAGGTGGAGAGGGGCAGATTCTTTAGACTAGTGGGGACAATAAAAACAAGAGGTCATTCAGAAAAACTAAGAGGGTCAGATTCAAAATGAATTCAAGGAAGTTCTTCTTCACTCAGAGGGTGTGGACACCTGGAGCGCGCTTCCAAGTGAGGTGATAGGACAGAGTACAATACTGGGGTTAAAAAAGGGACTGGATGACTTCCTAGAAGCGAAGGGGATTGCAGGGTACAGATAGAGGGTTACTGTACAGGACATTAAGCGAAAAGGGTAAGAGAGTTTTAGGTTATGAGCACTATCAGGTCATGGACCTGAGGGGCCACTGCACGAGCGGACTACCGGACATGATGGACCTCTGGTCTGACCCGACAGGGGCAATACTTATGTTCTTATGATCTGTGCCTAACTTTTAGGATTGAGAATTTACACCAATTTAAACCTGGTATATTTCTCCGTACCTAAATTTGGTATATTTTGTAATAGTGTGCATAAATTCTTAGAACGCCCATGTACCACCCATAACCCTCCCATGGCCAAGCTCCTTTTCAGATGTATGCACTAGGAGTTACACACATCTTTACAGAATACACCTAGGAAGATATGTGTATAAATTCTAATTAATGCCAATTAACACTGATAATTGAATATTAGCACCCAATTATTGGCAGGTGGTATTGTTGTCCATCCTCCCTGTTAAGGATAAGGGTAAGGTCAGAGAAGCATGTATTCTGGAGATGAATGTGTAGCTACGTGGATGGTGTTGTCGAAAGCATTTTGGCTTCCTGGACCATGGAATGATTTTCCAAGAGTTGTTGAGCAGGGATGGTATACATCTATCAAAGAAGGGAAGAAGTGTCTTTGGCGGCAGGCTGACTAATCTGCTGAAGAGGGCTTTAAACTAAAAGTGATGGATAAGGGTGATCAAAGCCACCGGATGAGTATAAGCCCTCAGGTAAGTAAATCACTGAACACCTCTACATGGATGGGACAATATCTGGAAAGCAGTATATACTAATGCTCAAAGTATAGGAAACAGAATTCTGGATCTAGAAGCAGTAATGGAAGAAAATTGGTTGGATATAGTGGCAATCACGGAGACATGGTTCACAGAGAAACATGACTGGGATGTAGTTATACTGAGCTATAACTGTTCAGGAAAGACAGGGTAGGAAGAAAAGGAGGGGGTGTAGGGTTATATATTAAAGATCATATTAAAGCCACAGAATTAAAGGATCTGCAGGGCAAGGAAGAGGCACTGTGGATCAATTTAGAAAGAGAGAATGGTAAATATATTTACATTGGTATGATATACAGCCTCCTTCACAGACGGAAGAAGTGGACAGAAATTTAATAGTAGACATTCAGGGCCTGATTCTCCAAAGTGCGTCCCGATTTTAGGCAGCTGTAGGCGTCCTACAGCTGTCTAATCAGCCAATCGGGATGCACGTTTTTTAAAAAAATGCTCCCCAGGCAGGCCTGAAGGCGCCTCCGGGAGCCTAGGGAGACCCGCAAGATGCCTAAGCTCGCCTTAGGCGAACCTAGGCGGCCCTACGCGTCTCCCTAGTAGAGGAGAAACGCTAAAATGTAGGCCAGCAAAATGCTGGTCTACATTGTAAGTAGACGAGGCCGCTATACTTATTGCGGCAAGGGATCTCTCTGCCGCTATAAGTATAGCGGGCCGCGGCCTGTCCGATCGCTGGCAGGAGGGTGCCCAATCCCTCCTGCCCAAAGACGCACCCTCCCCCCCCGACAATATCAATCGCTGGCAGGAGGGTGCCCAAACCCTCCTGCCAGAAGATGCCCCCCCCGACAATATCGATCGCTGGCAGGAGGGTGCCCAAACCCTCCTGCCAGAAGATGCCCCCCCCGACAATATCGATCACTGGCAGGAGGGTGCCCAATCCCTCCTGCCCGAAGACGAACCCCCCCGGCGCTAACAACCCCCAAACCTCCACCCCACCAAACCAACCTTTTCTTAAGGCCAGACAGTTCTTGCCAATCAGGCCTTAGATTAAGTGGGGATGGGCGGACCCGCTATGCCTAAGGCCTGATTGGTCCAGGCTTCGGCGGGATGGGCCGGGAAGGGGCGGGCCCGCCTCATTTCGACGAGGCAGGCCTGCAGGCTGGACGGGCAAGAACCGGCTGGCCTTAAAAAAAGGTTAGTTTGGTGGGGTGGAGGTTTAGGGGTTGTTAGCGCCGGGGGGGGGAGGTTGCGTCTTCGGGCAGGAGGGATTGGGCACCCTCCTGCCAGCGATCGATAGTGTCGGGGTGGGAGGGAGATCGGTAATGTCGGGGGGGAGCGGTTGGTAGTGTCGGGGGGGCGGTCGGTAGTGTCGGGGGGGCATCTTCTGGCAGGAGGGTTTGGGCACCCTCCTGCCAGCGATCGGTCAGGGAGCCACGGCCCGCTATACTTGTAGCGGCAGAGAGATCCCTTGCCGCGATAAGTGTAGCGGGCCGTGTCTAATCTAACCCGATTCTCTAACCAGCGTCTGCAACATGGACGCCGGTTACAGAATCAGGGTTTAGTGTAGGCTGATTCTGAATAGGACGCCTCTCCCGGACGTCCTATACAGAATCATGGCCTAGGTGTCTTGCGGGCCTCGCCTTCAATATAGGCGGCCTGCCTGGGGAGCATTTTTTTAAAAAAATGTGCATCCTGATTGGCTGATTAGACAGCTGTAGGACGCCTACAGCTGCCTAAAATCGGGACGCACTTTGGAGAATCAGGCCCTCAGAATATATCTAAAAAAGGGGAAGTTATACTAATAGGTGATTTTAACATGCTGGATGTTGATTGAGGTAGCCCTATTGCAGGGTCTTCTAGAAGTACGGAGATCCTGGATTTTTCCCACTGGTTAAAAATTAAAAAACTAAACTACAAAAGTTAACAACTATACCTCCTCTTTTACTAAGGCACACTAGCCGATTTAGCGTGCACTAATCGATTTAGCGCATGCTAACGATTAGCATGCGCTAATTGCTAAATACCCATTATATATTAGTAAAAGGACCCATAGACCTGTTGCTTATATACCTCTATTTATGAAGTTATTGGAGGGTATTATCTGCCAACAACTGGTTGATTATTTGGATCATTTTCCTTTTTTTACATGCCTCTCAATCTTTTCGCTATATATATAGTACAAAAACACTAATAATCTTACTTGTAAATTATTTGTATTTACTCTTTAGTAGAGGACTGGGAGCATTGCTGCTGCAGTTTGATTTTAGCAGTGCATTTGACAAGGTTGATCATGACATCTTACCTGATTGTCTTCATGCCATGGGTATATCAGGTAAGGTCTTACGATGGTTTCAGGACTTTCTTAAACTTTGTACTTATAAAGAATTTTTCAATGGTATTCTCTCTGGAATTTGAGGAACCCATGTGATGTTCCACAGGGTTCCCCTCTCTCCCCAATACTTTTTAACATCTATTTGGCATCATTAGGTGAGCAATTTGCTTCTTTGAATGTGAAGATCTATAGTTATGCAGACAACATAACGATTGTGGTACCTATCTTAATGGATTTCTCTGCACCTTTAAACATAATCTAAGAGATTATGTCCATCATGAATTTTTTGTTAGTGAAAGGAGGAAGATGAAAAATGAAATTGCTAAATTAAAAGATTCTGGGAACCGATATGTGGAGAGTGATGAGGAAAAATCAAATATGCTAAACAAATACTTCTGTTCTGTGAGAAGGACCGAGATTGTCTGGCAAAGTTACATGAGAAAATGGAGTAGATTCTGATCTGTTCATGGAGGAGAGTGTTTATGAGCAACTTGAAAAACTGAAGGTGGACAAAGCGATGGGACCAGACGGGATCCATCCCAGGATACTAAGGGAGCTCAGAGAGGTTCTAGCGAGTCCTATTAAAGACTTGTTCAACAAATCTCTGGAGACGGGAATGGTTCCTGGGGATTGCAGAGAGCGGATGTGGTCTCTATTCACAAAAGTGGTCACAGGGATGAAGCAGGAAACTACAGGCCAGTGAGCCTCACTTCGGTTGTTAGAAAAATAATGGAAGTTTTGCTGAAAGAAAGGATAGTGTACTTCCTTGAATCTAATGGGTTACAGGATCCGAGGCAACATGGCTTTACAAAAGGTAAATCGTGCCAAACGAACCTGATTGAATTTTTTGATTGGGTGACCAGAGAGCTGGATCAAGGACATATGCTAGATGTAATTTACTTGGATTTCAGCAAAGCCTTTGATACAGTTCCTCATAGAAGGCTGTTGAACAAACTTGAAGGGCTGAAGTTAGGACCCAAAGTGGTGAACTGGCTGTCGGACAGATGCCAAAGGGTGGTGGTTAATGGAAGTCGCTCAGAGGAAGGAAAGGTGAGTAGTGGAGTCCCTCAGGGTTTGGTGTTGGGGCCGATCCTGTTCAATATGTTTGTGAGTGACTTTGCTGAAGGGTTAGAAGGAAAAGTGTGCCTTTTTGCAGATGATACCAAGATTTGTAACAGAGTAGATACCGAAGAGGGAGTGGAAAATATGAAAAGTTTCTGCAAAAATTAGAGGAATGGTCTAATGACTGGCAACTAAACTTCAATGCAAAGTAATGCATTGGGTGATTAATAATCGGAAGGAACCATATATGCTGGGATGTGAGAAGCTGATATGCATGGACGGGGAGAGGGACCTTGGGGTGATAGTGTCCGAAGATCTAAAGGTGAAAAAACAGTGTGACAAGGCAGTGGCTGCTACCAGAAGGATGCTGGGCTGTATAAAGAGAGGCGTAGCCAGTAGACGGAAGAAGGTGTTGATGCCCCTGTACAGATCATTGGTAAGGCCCCACTTGGAGTATTGTGTTCAGTTTTAGAGACCGTATCTGGTGAAGGACATAAGAAGACTTGAAATGGTCCAGAGAAGGGCGATAAAAATGATAGGAGGCTTGTGCCAGAAGATGTATGAGGAGAGCCTGGAAGCCCTGAATATGTATACCCTAGAGGAAAGGAGGGACAAGTGAGATATGATTCAGACATTCAGATACTTAAAGGGTATTAACATAGAACAAAATCTTTTCCAGAAAAAGGAAAATGGTAAAACCAGAGGACATAATTTGAGGTTGAGGGGTGGTAGATTCAAGAGCAATGTTAGGAAATTCTACTTTACGGAGAGGGTGGTGGATGCCTGGAATGCGCTCCCGAGAGAGGTGGTGGAGAGGAAAATGGTGACTGAGTTCAAAGAAGCATGGGATGAACACAGAGGATCTAGAATCAGAAAATAATATTACATATTGAACTAAGGCCAGTACTGGGCGGACTTGCATGGTATGTGTCTGTATATGGCCGTTTGGGGGAGCATGGGCTGGAGAGGGTTTCAATGGCTGGGAAGGTTTAGATGGACTGGAGCAGGTTTTAACTGAGATTTTGGCAGTTGGAACCCAAGCACAGTACCGGTAGAGCTTTGGATACTTGCCCAGAAATAGATAAGAAGAAAAAATTTAAATTGAATCAGGTTGGGCAGACTGGATGGACCATGCCATCATCTACTATGTTACTATGTTATGAACAACCAGATGAGAGATTATAAATTGAAGTTAAACCCAGATAAAACTAATTTTTTATTTGCTTCCACTTCTAAAAAGGTAGTAGATAGAGAGATAACGTTAGGTGGGATTACTTATCCTATCGAATCCGAAATTAAAATCTTGGGAGTACATTTGGACATAATTTTTTTTTTCTTTATTAAAAAAAAAATATATATATATACATATATATATATTTTTAAATACTTTATTCATTTTCAAACATACAATAAGTGTATTAATATGTTAAAACAAATAAATCATAAATATATCACTTAATAATCATCGAGTACACATAAAATGCTGTTAATCCCCACCCTTCCCATCATATGATCAAATACATTGTACATTATATAATAATAAAATTATCACCCCTCCCCCCTCATAATTGAACCTGTAAATCAAGGGAAAAAAGTCATCTAATCATTACAATATTTTGTTAATGGCTCCCACACATCCTGAAACTTCCTAAAACACCCTCGCTGTATTGCAATAAATTTTTCCATTTTATACATATGACATAGGGAATTCCACCAAAAATTATAATTTAGTCTACTCCAGTTTTTCCAATTGTATGTAATATGTTGAATGGCAACCCCAGTCATTATAAGTAATAATTTATTATTATTTGAAGAAATCTGACTTTTTGCTCTCATTGCCATACCAAATAGCACAGTGTCATATGACAATGCCACTGGATTGTCTAACAAACAATTAATTTGGTCCCAAATTGATTTCCAAAAGGTCATAATAAATGGCCAATATAAACAGTAGCATATGTCAATGTTACTGGATTTTCCAATATTCTATTGACTTGACTCCAAATTGATCGCCAATCGACAGTGAAAAAAGGAGTAACAGGAGATCTAGACATCATAGGGATCACGGAAACATGGTGGAACGAGGAAAACAAATGGGACATAGTACTGCCAGGGTATAAACTCTACCGAAAATATAGGACTTATCAGAAAGGAGGAGGAATAGCACTGTACATAAGGGAAACCATTCACTCAACTAGTGTGGATACAGCAGCGACAAATGGTCAACTGGAGTCATTGTGGGTTAAAATACCAGGAAAAAACGGATCCGAGATAAAGATGGGACTGATCTACCATCCACCTGGGCAATCGGAAGCAGAGGATACAGAAATGGTAGCTGAGCTGAAGAGGGAATGCGAGAACGCTAACACTATAGTTATGGGAGATTTCAACTATCCCGGGAGAGACTGGCATCTTGGAAATTCAAAATGCACGAAGGAAACGGAGTTCCTGGAAGCCTTCCAAGACTGTTTCATGGAACAACTTGTCCAGACTCCAACGAGAGGGGCAGCGATCCTGGATCTGATCCTCAACGGGCTAAAAGGACCTGCAAAGGGAGTGGAAGTAATGGGACCGCTAGGAAACAGTGACCACAACATGATACTGTTCCAAGTGGAAGTAGGATTACCAAAGGGGAAGAGAACAAAGGGAACAGCGTTTAACTTCAAGAAAGGGAACTATGATGCCTTGAGACAAATGGTGAATAAGAAGCTCAGAAACAGCTCCAAGAAAGCTCGGTCTGTGGAGCAAGCCTGGTCCCTACTCAAGGACACGGTAAGCAAGGCACAAAACCTATATGTACCCAGATTTAGGAAAGGATGCAATAAGAATCAGACTAAAGACCCAGCATGGATAAACAATGAAGTAAAGACAGTGATAGGAGACAAGAAAACATCATTTCGGAAGTGGAAAAAGGACAAAACTGAAGCAAATTGGAAAGAGCACATGTGTATCATTGTATGTATAGATCCAGAATTAAGTTTTAGTAAGTCAGTAAGTCATTAAAACTACACAATAGGAATTTATTTATGTAACTATAGGTAACAAGTGTAGATTAGAATACATTTTATTTTGATTTCATATATTTGAAATCTGAAGAAAGTCTGAGAAGGCTAAATCTAGTGTTTAACCTCTGACCTTAAGCAACTGTTTTCTACTCTGTGAAACTCTGATGGGAGGGGGAGTTAATTGCATCAGAAACACTTCAGCAAATGATCTTCTCATGGATATAAATTTTGAATTCCTTCTGCAAATGATCATCTCATGCATCACAACGTATAATGTTTAAAGATCGATTTTGGGTCTCCTGAAGCAGACCACGAAACGGGGCCACGTTGAGACCTGAGACCCCTATAACAAGTTTATCTTTATAAGATAAGTGCATCATCAAAAATCCAAATAGATTTATTATATTTTATATCTCAAAATTTTTTTGAACCTGGACTGTGTTTAGAAATTACAAGATTTAAAATTAGCTTTTATTACCTTTACTAGTTCTCAGAGAGTGATTTTTTGAATCAATTATGCAATGACTGGACGGTAAACTCTTACCCCCAGAGTTTCACTTTTCTGAGCATATTCTTTATAAATCCTTTCCACTCTCTGTACACTAGTTTTCAATACTTGAACTTTAAGCAATTCTGACAATTCTGACAACTATATACTGTTTTTGTTTTATGCTTAATTTTTGCATTTCATGAGGGTGGCTGAAAGTATTCAATAAAGCCTAAGTATGTGAATATGAACAAACCTGAATCATGGCTCCTTTTTGGCAAAGTATCTCAGTGTAGCCTGGCAGACTAGGCAGGAGCCTAGATCTGTTTTACCTGAAAAGCCTTCCTCTTTCCTGGGGAAGTCACGCTGACAGGTTTATTGTTGTTTATTGTTTACTAGCTGATGGCCCGGCGTTGCAGGGGTATTTAATTATAGCAATAACACTGTAAATGGATTCAAATAAAGATACTTTATAGTGGTGAATTAAATTATTTTTTTACAGCTTTATAAAAAGTACAATATTCAAATTATAATGTGAAATATTTGACAAAATGAATACAATACAACTAATACAAAACTTGATTAGAAACAACATTTTTAGTTTCACCTCCAGGAGCAAGAACATATAAATTCTTGGGTGAAGAGACCCCCCAGAACATAGCACTCCAGGTACTGAGGGATCTGCATACCAAGTTTCGTTCAAATCGGTCAAGCCGTTTTTGATGTACTGTGAGAATGGCAGCTGTTTACATTTTTTGCATTGACATGAATGGATGAAATCTGATTTTCTGTTTGTAGCTCCACCCACATGTGCAGGTGGGCCGCGAGACCCCCAGAACATATCACCCCAGGTAGTGAGGGATCTGCATATCAAGTTTCGTTCAAAGCGGTCAAGCCGTTTTTGAATTACTGAGAGAATGGCAGCTTTTTACTTTTTTTCCATTGACATGAATGGGTGAAATCTGATGTTCTGTTTGTAGCTCCGCCCATGTGTGCAGGTGGGCCGCGAGACCCCCAGAACATATCACCTCAGGTAGTTGGAATTACTGTGAGAATGGCAGCTTTTTACATTTTTTCCATTGACATGAATGGGTGAAATCTGATTTTCTGTTTGTAGCTCCGCCCACGTGTGCAGGTGGGCCGCGAGACCCCCAGAACATATCACCCCAGGTAGTGAGGGATCTGCATACCAAGGTTCGTTCAAAGCGGTCAAGCCGTTTTTGAATTACTGAGAGAATGGCAGCTTTTTACTTTTTTTCCATTGACATGAAAGGGTGAAATCTGATGTTCTGTTTGTAGCTCCGCCCACGTGTGCAGGTGGGCCACGAGACCCCCAGAACATATCACCCCAGGTAGTGAGGGATCTGCATACCAAGGTTCGTTCAAAGCGGTCAAGCCGTTTTTGAATTACTGAGAGAATGGCAGCTTTTTACTTTTTTTCCATTGACATGAATGGGTGAAATCTGATGTTCTGTTTGTAGCTCCGCCCACGTGTGCAGGTGGGCCATGAGACCCCCAGAACATATCACCCCAGGTAGTTGGAATTACTGTGAGAATGGCAGCTTTTTACATTTTTTCCATTGACATGAATGGATGAAATCTGATGTTCTGTTTGTAGCTCCACCCACGTGTGCAGGTGGGCCGCGAGACCCCCAGAACATATCACCCCAGGTAGTTGGAATTACTGTGAGAATGGCAGCTTTTTACATTTTTTCCATTGACATGAATGGGTGAAATCTGATTTTCTTTTTGTAGCTCCGCCCATGTGTGCAGGTGGGCCGCGAGACCCCCAGAACATATCACCCCAGGTAGTTGGAATTACTGTGAGATTGGCAGCTTTTTACATTTTTTCCATTGACATGAATGGGTGAAATCTGATTTTCTGTTTGTAGCTCCGCCCACGTGTGCAGGTGGGCCGCGAGACCCCCAGAACATATCACCCCAGGTAGTGAGGGATCTGCATACCAAGGTTCTTTCAAATCGGTCAAGCCGTTTTTGAATTACTGTGAGAATGGCAGCTTTTTACATTTTTTCTATTGACATGAATGGTTGAAATCTGATGTTCTGTTTGTAGCTCCGCCCACGTGTGCAGGTTTCGTTCAAATTGGTCAAGCCGTTTTTGAATTACTGTGAGTATGGCAGCTTTTTACTTTTTTTCCATTGACATGAATGGGTGAAATCTGATGTTCTGTTTGTAGCTCCGCCCACATGTGCAGGTGGTCCGCGAGACCCCCAGAACATATCACCCCAGGTAGTTGGAATTACTGTGAGAATGGCAGCTTTTTACATTTTTTCCATTGACATGAATGGATGAAATCTGATGTTCTGTTTGTAGCTCCGCCCACGTGTGCAGGTGGGCCGCGAGACCCCCAGAACATATCACCCCAGGTAGTTGGAATTACTGTGAGAATGGCAGCTTTTTACATTTTTTCCATTGACATGAATGGGTGAAATTTGATTTTCTTTTTGTAGCTCCGCCCACGTGTGCAGGTGGGCCGCGAGACCCCCAGAACATATCACCCCAGGTAGTTGGAATTACTGTGAGAATGGCAGCTTTTTACATTTTTTTCCATTGACATGAATGGGTGAAATCTGATTTTCTGTTTGTAGCTCCGCCCACGTGTGCAGGTGGGCCGCGAGACCCCCAGAACATATCACCCCAGGTAGTGAGGGATCTGCATACCAAGGTTCTTTCAAATCGGTCAAGCCGTTTTTGAATTACTGTGAGAATGGCAGCTTTTTACATTTTTTCTATTGACATGAATGGTTGAAATCTGATGTTCTGTTTGTAGCTCCGCCCACGTGTGCAGGTTTCGTTCAAATTGGTCAAGCCGTTTTTGAATTACTGTGAGTATGGCAGCTTTTTACATTTTTTCCATTGACATGAATGGGTGAAATCTGATTTTCTGTTTGTAGCTCCGCCCACGTGTGCAGGTGGGCCGCGAGACCCCCAGAACATATCACACCAGGTAGTGAGGGATCTGCATACCAAGGTTCGTTCAAATCGGTCAAGGTTCGTTCAAATCGGTCAAGGTTCGTTCAAATCGGTCACTTGATCTTTCTGCAGCCTTTGACACAATAGACCATTCTCTCCTCTTAAACAGACTTAAAGAATGCGGTATCACAGGTGCCACACTATCCTGGTTCTCTTCCTATTTTCAAGAACGCAGTTTCAAAGTCTCTGCCAACAATGAAATCTCTTCTTCCTTATCTTTAACGTATGGTGTCCCTCAAGGTTCTATTCTTTCCCCATTACTATTTAATATATTTCTATCGCCTCTCTTAACCTTAGCACAATCTATCGGATTCACGATCTTTGCTTACGCTGATGACATTCAACTTCTTCATCCTATTACTACATCTAATAATTCTGATATCAAATCTATAAACAATAAATTGGACTCAATAAACGACTGGCTTCACCTCAATAAACTTGCACTCAACATAGAAAAATCTCGCGGTCTTATATTTTCAACCAAAAAGTTAGAAACTCTCCCAGAAAAAATTTCTATCAAATCCATCCCAATCCAAATGGAGACAAAAATCAAACTCTTAGGTATTACCATTGATAATAGCCTTTCATTCCACGACCATCTAAGTTCAGTAGTAAAAACTTGTTTCTATAAACTCCGCTTAATACGCTCATTGACTTCAATGTTAGAAACTGAATCTATCAAAATTCTTGTCCATTCACTGATTATTTCTCGTCTAGACTACTGTAATTCCCTCTTCAATGGATTACCACAAAATGAAATTTGACACCTTCAATTAATCCAAAACTCGGCCATAAAACTTATTTACAACTTAGGCAAATATGACCATGTCACACCAGCTTTGAAAGATGCTCACTGGCTTCCTGTGACACATCGTATCACCTACAAAATTATTCTACTGACATTCAAAATAAAAACTTCACACTTACCATTATTTCTTCACAAACTACTCATTCCTCAGTACTCCCCTCGCATTCTGAGATCTACAAATCAAAATTTCCTACTAATTCCGTCTATAAAAGAATTTTACTACACACGAAAAATAAATTTTGCGGTATCTGCCCCGACTCTGTGGAATTCTCTTCCACAACCACTCCGAGAAGAACAAAATCTCGATAAATTTAAGAACAGCTTAAAAACATTCCTATTTCTTGACGCATTTTCTTCCGTTCAAACTTCTCTTTATTATCATTCTTCTACATACTACTCTACATCACATACATTTTTCCCTACCCTATTTGTTATAACCCCAACCCTTCTATCTCCATTTTTCTCTCTACAATGTAACTTTACCCACCCTTTCCCCTTTTGCCCTCACTATCCAGTTTGTTATGTTAAAGTCATTAATGTTCACCACATATTTTAATTTTTAATATTTTATAATTACCTGTACCTCTTTTTTTAGAAATTTTTTTTTTTAAATTTTATGTAAACCGGCTAGATATTTGCTTGATAGTCGGTATATTAAAACTCTAATAAACTTGAAACTTGAAGCCGTTTTTGAATTACTGTGAGAATGGCAGCTTTTTACATTTTTTTCATTGACATGAATGGGTGAAATAGCTCCGCCCACGTGTGCTGGTGGGCCGCTGGACCCCCAGAACATATCACCCCAGGTAGTGAGGGATCAGCATACCAAGTTTTGTTCAAATAGGGCAAGCCGTTTTTGCGTTGGCAGCTTTTTACATTTTTTCCATTGACATGAATGGGTGAAATCTGATTTTCTGTTTGTAGCTCCGCCCACGTGTGCAGGTGGGCCACGAGACCCCCAGAACATATCACCCCAGGTAGTGAGGGATCTGCATACCAAGTTTCGTTCAAATCGGTCAAGCCGTTTTTGCGTGATCGCGGCACATACACACACACATACATACATACATACCTCCGATTTTATATATATAGATTCAGTTTTTGATTAAACGCTTTTTCGATTCTACAAAGCATTGTACAAGGTAAAAAAATAACATTTAAACAAAATATAACAATTAAAACATACTTTCCTATAAAAACTGCAAGACTAACAACAGTACTAACTAGGTAAATATTGACCAATAGGCCATGGACACAAATGGGAAGGGGGAGAAATACAATTGAAATAGAAAATGTGAGGAACATATAAGGAAAACACAAAAGGGACTGGGGAACAATATAAAAAAGAACACGTAAAAATTGATAACTAAAATACAATAGTTCAGTTAAAAGCATCTTTAAAAAGAAAGCACTTTAAGTTTAAGGATTCGGCACAGCTAAACCGCCTGCAGGGGATAGCTGTGTGACAATGTCCAGCCATTTAGTCAGCCACACCACTAAGTCATCTATCTTTATACCCAATTCTCGTCCATATATTCATCCACTTCAAAAATGCTTAGAACAAGACCTTTTGGATATGAGAGGGACCAACAAAGTGATGGACTGGACACCCAGAAATGGCAACACAGTAGGGGGGCACCTTATAGGGCACAGCTGCGAACTTCACAAAAAGGGTGCCATATATACATCTCACCACAATTCCCTTAGAGGTCATGGTGAGCCCCTCCAAAACACCCCCAAAACCTACTAGACCCACCTTTCTACAACCCCAGTAGCCCAAGACTACTTAAGCCACCTCTGTGCTGCACTACTAGGCTTTCCTATGCCAGGTGCTGATGTTCTGGAGGCAGATATGTAAACTTTTATGATTGTTATGGCAGTTGGGGGGGAATTCAGTGATCACTGGGGGAGTGTGTGTGGGACTTTACTTTGTTTTTTTTTTTTGTAATATCATATTTATTAGGCAGTCAAAACCATGTACAGTATGCAAAGTATGCAAAACATCAATGAACAAAAAACATTGTTAGTGGGCTGAAAGAGTTTGCATATACAACAATTGCATTGAGGGTACAAAGACATGGTTCACACGTGCCCATTTTCTACTTAATAAGGAAATATCGAAAAAAATGGGAATCCCCAAACGATTCACCAACACAATTGTACAAACCAACAGACAAACCCACAGACAGTCCGCCACTCACACACATCCATTCAGGTTCAAAGCAAACATTGCTCACGATGATCGAGGCTCACCACAGCTATCAACAAAGAGGCATATTATGATAAGGAAAAACAAAACACAAGAGATCTAATGTTCAATCTACAATCTGCAATCAAGGACCCAAACCCTCCATGTCAGGAAAACAAAATCATGGAGGTGCTGGGGCAGGAGGGGAAACAGCCAATAAACGTTCCCACAGAGCACAGTAAGCAATCCACACAGGTTGAGATCTGGAGGAATAAGAGTCAAGTTTAAATCTGGCTTGCATCTTCATTCTAGCAAGCCATAAACTGAAGGCGGGGGCTTCTGCAGTGGACCACTGCTACAGTACAAGTGTTTTGCCCAGAAGAACAGCATGCAGAATAAATTTCTGAGCCGGGAAGTCCATACCTTGTTGAGTTAAGTCCTGGACGTCCCCTAGCAGAAGCGCTACACAATTCCAAACAAAAGTGCATTGAAGTACCTGTTCAAGGCAGTGATGTACCCGGCCCCATATCGTAAGAGCTTGACATTCAAAAAAGGTATGAAGAAATGTACCAGGATTTGTGTTACAACGGATGCAAAGAGCATCAGCCCACAAGTGCATGCGTACCCCACGGGTTCTGGTTATGTACGCACTATGGAGAATCTTAAACTGTGTCTCCTGAAGAGATACTGCTTTTACCAATATGTAAATGTTCTGAAAAAACATATGCAGGTCCTGTACGGTAACAGTTCTACCCAGCTCAGAGGACCAATCCCTGGCAAGTGGCACCAATACCAACTCGGGCTGATGATCTCGGCAGGCAGAGTACCAGCGAGAAATAGTGTTCATGGAAGATGGAGTCTCCAGAAAAATGTTGTCAAGGGATCCACTCTCCCAAAGGCCAGCATAACGAGCAATCTGAGGGGTAATATAGTGCTTAAGCTGTAAATATGTATGTATGTGATGGGATGGGAGACCCCAGTGTGTCTGGACCTGAGAAAATGTAGGAAAGATCCCCCCCCAATGTCCAAAACTGCCCCCACAGTGGTATCTCTCTCTCCTCTGTCGGACAGACCCCATAAGCGTGTCATACCAGGAGGAAAATCAGGATTACGAAGAAGAGAAAGAAAAGGGGAGAAACCGGGCAGCTGTGTCTGTTTCTTACGCCACCATGCCCAAGCCTTCCGAAACGAAAAGAGAAAAGGGAGGAAAGAAGAAGAAAGGGAGGAAGAGGGGGTGCCAGAACTCCCTCCAGAACAACTATGGAGAAATGAGGAAAAAGAGATGGGGGTACAACAGGTTTCCAAGAGACTGTTAGGTGGAGAAAGAGAGCGGGAAACAGGTGCCAAATGTGAGTGTATCCATCGAAATAAAGCTGCCACATTGTACGCACGTAGGTCAGGGACGTTTAGGCCGCCATGCTGCTTGGCTCAGAGAAGTTTGGAAAAACTAATTCTGGGCGCCTGATCTCGCCAAATAAAAGATCTAATAGTAGCGAGGTATGAACGCTCATCAGAGGAGGACACCCAAACAGGAATGGTCTGAAGAGGGTATAATAACTTAGGGAAGAGCACCATCTTGACCAACGCAACCCTACCCATAAGGGACAATGGCAAGGTGGCATTTAATCTTACCAAGCGCAGTAGTGATGTTGGATGTATATAAGCGTTTGGAATCACAATACAACATGATTCCCAGGTATTTAAGTTTCCCAGGGGCCACTCCTACACCCAAGGTCTCCGTCCAACGTGGTGTACCCAATGTCTCAAGCAGAAGAGCCTCCGTCTTTTCAAAATTTATTTTAAGACCCGAAAAACGCCCATATAGTTGTATAATCATCATAAGACGTGGCATATTGGTGTCCGCATGTTTAATGTAAAGAAGCATGTCGTCCGCAAATAGACTAATGCGGAATTCGTGGGACCCCACACGAAGACCTTCAAGGCTCGAATCTTGACGTATACATTGTGCCAAGGGCTCCAAGGATAGCAAGAAGAGGAGAGGGGATAACGGGCAGCCTTGATGGGTACCACGACCCAAGGGAAAGGAAGCAGACAACTCCCCATTCACCAAAAGCTGCGAAGATGGTCGGTTATAAAGAGCCGCTACCCACTGTACAAAGTCACCAGTGATGCCAAACCGCCCCATGACCCAAAAAAGATGCTCCCATGAGACCATATCGAATGCCTTCTCAACGTCAAGGCTGGCGATAAGGGCCCTGTCCCCCGGTACATGGGAGGCCTGCAAAACCGATAAAACTTTCAAAAGATTCAGAGAGGCGTGGCGGCCGGGGACAAAACCGACCTGATCCTCGTGAATCAGCTCATCTTAACATCTTGGTTGAGGAGAGATATTGGTCGATATGAGCCCAATTGGTCCTGTGGGTGGCCTGGCTTAGGGAGAAGGATAACATGTGCTCGATTATGTGTATCCCCAGGTGGGAGATCGGTCAGTAGACCGGTGTAGTAGGATTGCAAAGCTGGAAAAACAGTGGGGGGCAACAATTTGTAAAATTCCGGTCCCATGCCATCAGGGCCCGGTGTCTTTGCAAGGGTGAGTTTACCAATAGCTACTTGGAGTTCCAGTCCCGATATAGGGGAGTTCAATGTGCACCTCTGCTCCTCCGATAGTGATGGCAGAGGAAGGTTCTTGAAAAAGTCCTCTCGGGCCTGGGAGTCAGCCGGGGATGCCTTATAGAGTTCTCTATAAAAACGGACAAAGTGAGCCGAAATATCTTTGGGATTAGTGTGAAGTCGGCCTGTTTTGTCTTTAATACCGGTAATGACATGTTTGGCCTTGGGTGGTCTAACTAGGTTTGCTAACATACGTCCCGTTTTGTTACCCCAGGCATGTAGTCTATATTTGTAAAAATATATGCTGCGCTGGGCTCGTGCATCAAGAAGGTGATTGATCTTATCTTTCAATTGTTTCAAAGAGGCCCTGATTGAAGGAGTAAGTTGAGAAATGTGTACCCGATGAAGCTCCTGCAGTTCCCGCGTGAGAGTGAGGAGTTCGCCTTCTCGGCGCCTCTTCAGAGCGGAAGAATATGCCAAAATGTGACCTCGCTTGACAGACTTTGCAGCCTCCCAGTAAACGACTGGTCCCACATCTAAAACAGAGTTTGTGAGGAGAAAATCCTCCCACTTTTTGGAAAAAAATTCGTGAAAATTTTTATCGGTGTATAATTGTGGAGACATCCGCCATATACGTTCACCAGAGGACTGCAAAAACTGAAGAGTGATATTAATTAATGAGTGGTCAGATAAAGTCGGAGCAAGCACGGCGGCCGAAGCAAATTTAGGAAACCAAAGTTCGGAGATAAGAAAATAATCGAGACGAGAGTAGGACAGGTGAGGGTGGGAGTAAAAAGAAAAATCATGCTCTTCGGGGTGGAGAGTCCTCCAAACATCCAGCAAGCCCAATTCCCACATGAGGTAGTTCACACCCCTATTGAAATGTTCCTTGGGGGCAGCTCTCACTGGTTGACAATCTAGAGCTGGATTAGCAGTCACATTGAAATCACCCCCCAACACAAGTAAGCTAGAAGTATGAGGGGCCAGGATGGTGACCAAGTGAGAAAAAAAAAACATGCGAATAAGTGTTAGAGGCATAGACATTACAGAAAACAATGGACTGACACCATAATTCTCCCACTAGCAAAATGTATCTCCCCTCGGGGTCTGAGACCTGTTGCAGGATAGTGAACGGTATTCGTTTATGTATGAGGATAGCCACCCCACGCTGTCGAGAGCTGTAAGAGGCAAAGCCAATCTGTCCCACCCAATCACGCTTCAGTTTACGATGTTCCTCATCTGTGAAGTGTGTTTCCTGAAGAAACGCTACGTCCGTGCGCTCCCTTCGGAGGTATGCAAGAAGTTTGGCATGTTTAATGGGAGAGTGGATCCCGTCCACATTGAGGGATGTTACAATCAAAGATGACATAGCATTACATTTGTATTAGCAATTGCAGAGCGTGCAAGTACATACAGAGACACGGAGCGGGGAAGTCCCAGCCATATCCCCCCTCCACATATGTGTGACAGCAGTACATAAATACACAATAGAATCAAATACGTGAGCCCAGCATCCAAAATCACAAATCGCAAGCAGCCCCCAAACATACATACTCATGCAAACCCCCCATACATTCCCCTCCCCACATACAAGCCAACCCCCCCTCCCTCCATAACCATACAATCTTCCCAGAACCCCAACAGGAAGTAGGAAAGAAATAAAGAAAACCAAAATCAAAGATCAGATAACAGATAACAGGTAATAAATAACAACAACAACAGCCCCAGGCCATGCCCCGCACATAATGTAAAAGCAAAGCCAGCAAACCCAAGAGTAAAAAGAACCAAAAATAGCTTCATGTCAGCAGTTAAATAAGGAGAAACATAGGAGGAGATATTGGCATCATATCCTCAGCCAGAAAAAAAAAGGTTGCAGGGATAAAAGAACAGAGAAAGAGCAAACTCCTAAAGCCCTGCCAGCAAACGGGGCCGCCACCACATAGGGCAGCCATCTGGACAAACTCTGTCTCAGGCTGAAGAGCTGAAATCAAGACCAACTGTAGCCAGCCATCACGCACTCAACTAAGGTAGCTCAAAGAGAAGCACATGCGGCCATGCCGCCAAGTAGAAATCCAAGCCCCCATCACCGGAGTTCATGTAGGTACAGATTCAAGGTGTACAGGTGCTGGCAATTGTAGAACGAACTGCTCCAGCTCTCTTGGTGTCTCCAAATAGTGAACTTTATTGTTATAGAATACCCGAGCCCGAGCTGGATAGAGGAGGGATACTCGGATGTTACGGCGATACAAGGTGTTGCAGTGTGGTGCCATCGCTTTGCGCCGGGAGGAAACTAGGGGGGAAAAATCTTGGAAGATCAAAATTTTGTGGCCATCGTAGATAAAATCCACCCCTTTGCGGTAATGAGCTAGGATCCGTTCCTTAACTGCAAAGTTGAGGAACCGGGCGAGCACAGGACGCGGTCGAGTTTCATCATCCTTCCTTTGGCCCACGCGGTACGCCCGCTCGATTTGGATAGGCAGGCCCAGGTCCGGATGATCCAAAGTCTGTAGCAACCAGCTCTCTAGGCACTTGCGAAGATCTACATCTCGAATAGATGCGGGAAACCCTATAAATCGCAGGTTCTTTCTCCTCCCTCAATTTTCGTGGTCATCCACGCGTTCCTGCAGGGTTTTGTTAGAGGACTCCAGGGCACGCAGCTGTTCTTCAAAATTAGCAGCCTGATCTTCCTGGCGTGCTACACGATCCTCTACACGCTGCAAGCGACCCGCATGAGAGTCCAAACTTTCTTTAATATCCTCCATAAATGTGTGTATTTTAGCGAGCTTGTCCTCCATCACCAAAGTCAAGGAGCGGGTGAGTTCTTGCACTGCGGCCTCCTTTAATGTAAACATGGGAACCTCATGGCTTTCCGCCATTTTTGGTTCCTGCTGCTTCACTTTGTCCCGAGTGCCGCGCTGCGGTTTAGCAGTCATCGCACGTACCAGGCACTCCGGGGAAGCGTTCCACTCAGTCAGCAAAGCAAAAGGCTTACGAAAATATCGTTGAGAGCGGTGAAGCAGTAAAATTACTGAGGGTATTGTGCAGATTTACATCGGCATGGCCCGGAGCTGTGGAGAGACACGTCTGTTCAAGTGCCCGGCATCACGTGACCCCCGGGACTTTACTTTGTGTTTGCAATGGTTATCTGGTCACTTTGGATACCTTTTTGCTACTTAGACCTGGTTTTCAATCACCTAAGTTGCTACATATAAGTTCCATCTGGGCAGCCTCATTAAACTTGCAGTTATACTTGTACGACTAAGGGCTCCTTTTACTAAGGTGCGCTAGTGGTTTTAGCGCATGCTTAGCGTACACTACAATGCCGTGTGCACTAAACGCTAACGTAGAGCTTGTGTTAGTATTTTTCATTTAGCACATGGTTTGTGCATGCTAAAAACACTAGTTCATCTTAGTAATAAAAAGCCCAAGAGCTAGTCTCGATGGGCGAACTTAACGCGGGGCTGGGTGGCCCGCTGTGTCGCCCGTCGGACTAGCTAGGCCGGAGGAGTGGTAGGGGTAGCGTGTCCGAAGGGGGGCGGTCCCTCAGAAGGGATCACATTGGTCCGTCGCGGCCGAAATGGATTGTGGGGGGGAGGAGTTAAAAAGCAAGGCTCGCGGAGGACCCGAACAGTTTTGATCCTCCGAAGCAGCTTTCCGGCTGGGTGGGCGTTCGCGGTCGCGGCCTACAATTTTCCCTGCACGAGTGTTGGTCCTCCGAAGCAGCTTGCCGGCCGGGTGCGCGTTCGCGGTCGTGGCCTACATTTCCCCACGTGTTGCCGATCGGAGCGGGAGGAGCATGGCGCACTCGTCTCGGGACGCCGCCGCGGACCCGGCAGAAATTTCGCTGTTAGCGGGCGACTCCCTCGACGAGGAGGATCACTCTCGGTGAGTGCGGCTGCAAGGGGGAGCAGGCAGTTACCTCCGAGGCGCTCCCGCGCATCGGCACGGGCGGCTATAGCGCTGGAGGTAGTGTGGGTGGTGCCAGTTGCAGGTCGCGGTGCGGGGTCATCTCCCAGAGGCAGGAGCCGGAATCCTGCGGGAAGGGGGAGGAGTGTCGCGGCTAGGGCGGGGGCGCGGAGTAAGGGTCCTTTGCCGTCCGGGAGGGTTCCGGGCATCGGTGATCCGGGGCTGCGGCTTCGGATCTTCCGGAGCGTGGGTCACATACTCCCAGCAGGGGTGGGGCGACAGGGGGAGAGTCTGCTGCTGTTCCTGTGTTCCCCTTTATATCGGGGATGGGCAGTAGTGAACCCGAGTCGGCCGCTGTTCCCGTTTTCCCCTCGACATTGGGTGGTAAAGCGCCCGCTGGCCCAGCAGGCTGGTGGCCTCCTTGGACTACAGGCCCCTGGGGCGCTCCTTGGAGTAGTAATCCCTGGGTGTCGGTCCCCCCTCCGTTTCCCCCTTATCCTTGGGGACCGGGTGTGGTTGGGGGGTCTGGGGGCATAGGGGGACCTCAAGTTGGGGCTGGTTCTGTGGGGCTAACTCACCCTCCTACTGTGCCGGTTGCTGGCCCCTGTTTGGATGTCTTCCCACAGGACGTCGCTGCTGGACCTGTCGAGGCGGTGAGGACTCCTGCAACTGGACCGTATAGCGGAGGAACGGCTGCAACTCCACGGATCGGTGCAGGAGTGCATGCTCGAGACCTACAGCGTCCAGCTATGGTGGTTGCTGCAGAAGGCACCACTTCGGGAGCGGCTGGAGGCGAGCGCGGACCTGGAGATGACCGGATCACGGGTAACATGGGCCCTAGGGGCTGGGGTTGGGGTTCGGGGAAAACGGGGAAAGAAAAAGGGTAAGGGCAGAAAGAGACGGGGGGGCAGAGATTCTTCTTCGTCCTCTTCCTCTTCCTCTTCTTCTTCTTCTTCGTCTTCCTCCTCTGGGTCACATAGGCGGGTAGATGGGGAGGATCAGGCACGGGAGGGTGTGGATCAGGGTGCCCCGGCGCTCGTAGCGTTGTCAGAGCTGTGGGAGAAAGTCCCTCGGTCCCTGCGGCGTAAGATTCGGAGACGTTCCTGCGTGGACATTTTTAAACTACTAGAGGGCAGGGTGCGGGGTCGTAAAAAGAAGAGCAAGAAAGAGGGAGGGAAACCTAAAGTAGGCGCGATTTCTCGTAACGTCCTGAACTGGACTCGGGCGTTCTTAAGGCTTGCCAGTGTCTGGGGACAGGAGCGCCCTCAGGATTATGGTCTGTTGCTGGCGTATGCCGATACTATTCTCGATTCTTGTCAGCGGTTCGGAGGTTGGGCATGGCTGAATTATGACGAGGCGTTCCGCTCGCGGAGGACCCGAACAGATTTGGTCCTCCGAAGCAGCTTTCCCGCCCGCCCGCCCGCCCTCCAGTTTTGGGGCGTGTAGGGTAGGTAGGGTGGCGGTATCCCGAGCTACTGGCTAATGGGCTCATCAAGGGATGAGCGGTGGGCCGGCTGGGAGCTGTGCCTGGTGGGTCGGATGACCCTGGATAATGGGGCATGTGTGGGACATGCCACCCCTCGGACCCTTGCTTAGATGGCGGGGTCGGGGGCCAATTACATCTAATGGTAGCTCGGGATCAAGGTCACAATGGTGATACCATTGTTATGGGTTATTGTTAATGTGTTATTTATGGCAGTTAATTTATATATTTATATATTTATTTATGTTTTTGTTTTTTTATAAGAACATAAGCAATGCCTCTGCTGGGTCAGACCTGAGGTCCATCGCGCCCAGCAGTCCGCTCACGCGGCGGCCCAACAGGTCCAGGACCTGTGTAGTAAACCTCTATCTATACCCTTCTATCCCCTTTTCCAGCAGGAAATTGTCCAATCCTTTCTTAAACCCCGATACTGTTCCCTGCCCTATAACGTCCTCTGGAAGCGCATTCCAGGTGTCGACCACACGTTGGGTAAAGAAGAACTTCCTAGCATTCGTTTTGAATGCTCTTGTTTTTTTATTTTCTGAAAGTTTGAAGAATCTGTCCCTCTCTACTCTCTCTATGCCTTTCATAATCTTGTAAGTCTTTATCATATCCCCTCTAAGTTTCCTCTTCTCCAGGGAAAAGAGACCCAGGTTCTCCAATCTCTCAGCGTATGAAAGATTTTCCATCCCCTTAATCAGTCGTGTCGCTCTCCTCTGAACTCTCTCGAGTAACGCCATATCCTTCTTAAGGTACGGCGACCAATACTGGACGCAGTACTCAAGTTGCGGACGCACCATTGCCCGGTACAGCGGCAGGATAACTTCTTTCGTTCTGGTTGTAATACCCTTCTTGATTATACCTAGCATTCTATTCGCTCTCTTAGCAGCCGCTGCACACTGTGCCGTCGGCTTCATTGTCATGTCCACCATTACCCCCAAGTCCCTTTCCTGGGTACTCTCAGTCAATAACATCCCTCCCATCGTATAATTGTGCCTCGGGTTTCTGTTTCCCACATGCAGTACTTTGCACTTCTCAACATTGAACTTCATCTGCCATCTCTCAGCCCAATCCCCTAGTTTGTCCAAGTCCCTTTGCAATTCTTCGCATTCCTCCTTCGTCCGAGCTGCATTAAATAGTTTGGTGTCGTCCGCAAATTTTATTATCTCACACTTCGTTCCTGTTTCTAGATCATTTATGAATATATTAAAAAGCAGCGGCCCGAGCACCAAGCCCTGCGGAACACCACTCGTGACCTTCCTCCAGTCCGAGTAATGGCCCTTCACTCCTACCCTCTGTTTCCTTCCCTCTAACCAGTTTCTGATCCATCTATGCACGTCTCCGTCCACCCCATGGTTCTTCAGTTTCCGGAGTAGACGTTCATGAGGCACCTTGTCAAAGGCTTTCTGGAAATCTAGGTATATGATATCTATGGGGTCTCCTCTGTCCATCTGTTTGTTAATTCCCTCGAAGAAGTGCAATAAGTTAGTCAGGCACGATCTTCCCCTGCAGAAACCATGTTGGCTGGATATCAGAAGTTCGTTTTTTTCAAAATGTTCATCGATGTTTTCTTTTATCAGTGCTTCCGCCATTTTCCCCGGAACCGAGGTCAGACTCACCGGTCTATAGTTCCCCGGGTCACCTCTTGATCCCTTTTTAAAGATGGGCGTAACGTAGGCTATCTTCCAATCCTCCGGGATCACACCTGTTTTCAGAGATAGGTTGCAAATTTGCTGTAGTAGCTCCGCTATTTCCTCCTTTAGTTCCTTCAGAACCCTTGGATGGATTCCATCCGGACCTGGGGATTTGTCGGTTTTTAGTTTTTCTATCTGCCTGTACACATCATCGAGGCTCACTTCCATGGATGTTAACTTTTGTGCTGGATTTCCATTGAAGATTTGTTCGGGTTCCGGTATGTTGGTTGTGTCTTCGCTTGTAAATACAGATGAAAAGAACATATTAAGTCTTTCCGCGACCTCTTTCTCTTCCTTCACTGCTCCCTTCCGGTCTCCGTCGTCCAGCGGTCCCACCTCCTCCCTAGCCGGCTGTTTGCCTTTAACATATCTAAAGAATGGTTTGAAATTTCGTGCTTCCCTGGCTAGTCTCTCTTCATACTCTCTTTTGGCTTTTCGAACCACACGGTGACATTCTTTTTGATACTTCCTGTGCTCTTTCAAGTTTCCCTCAGATTTGTCCTTTTTCCATTTTCTGAATGAATTTTTCTTATTGCCTATCGCTTCCTTCACTATTTTAGTTATCCACGCCGGGTCTTTTGTTCGACTCTTGTTGCACCCTTTTCTGAATCTGGGGATATACAGATTTTGTGTCTCGTTCACCATGTCCTTGAAAAAGGACCAGGCATGTTCCACCGTCTGCCATTTTTTGGAAGTGTTCCTAAGTTTCTTCTTTACCATTCCCCTCATTGCTTCATAGTTTCCTTTCCTGAAGTTAAAAGTGGTCGCTATGGTTCTCTTTCCTTTCAGTATTCCTATTTCCACCTTGAACTTGACCATATTATGATCGCTGTTTCCCAACGGTCCCACTACTTCCACCTCCTTTGCAGGTCCCCTCAGTCCATTTAGGATTAGGTCCAGAGTGGCAATTCCTCTCGTTGGTTCTCTAACAAGCTGCTCCAAGAAGCAATCTTGTACAGCCTCCAGAAATTCTGTCTCCCTAGTGCAGCTTGAGCTTCCAAGACACCAGTCTATCCCAGGGTAGTTGAAGTCTCCCATAATAACCGTATTACCGCTTTTGCATTCTCGCTTCATCTCAGCTTCCATTTCTTCATCGATCTCTCCGGTTTGTCCGGGAGGACGATAGTATAGGCCTATCTTTATTTCAGGCCCTTTCCTTCCCGGTATTTTAACCCATAGTGATTCTAGCTTGTTGACCGTCTCTGCTATGTCCATTCTTGTCGATTGTATGCTTTCTTTTATGTATAGTGCTATTCCACCGCCTTTCTGTCCTGACCTGTCCTGGCGATAGAGCTTGTACCCCGGCAGTGCTGTATCCCATTTGCTTTCCTCATTCCACCATGTTTCAGAGATTCCAATGATGTCTATGTCTTCTGCAATGGCCATGGCTTCTAATTCCCCCATTTTGTTTCTTAGGCTCCTTGCATTAGTATATATGCAATTTAGGTCCTGGAATTTTGTTGCCTTCATTTCCTTTCCCTGTGCTTCGGTCTTTAGAGTCTTCTTTTTGGCTACAATCTTTCTACCTTCCTCTTCTTGGTTAGTCGACTCCTGTAAATTGTCCCTTGTTTCTTCCAAGCCTTTTTTCCCCTCAGTATCTTCATTGGATACCTTCTTCCGAATCATCGACGCTTGGTCGACTGTCGGCTTTCCCCTTCTTCTTAGTTTAAAGCCTGTTCTATTCCTCTTTTGACGTTGTTTGCTAGAAGTCTAGTTCCCGCCACGCTCAGATGCAATCCGTCTCTCCTGTAGAGCTTGCTCTTGCCCCAGAACATCGTCCAGTTCCTCACGAAGTGGAATTCTTCTTCCTCACACCATCTCCTCATCCACGCATTTATTGTTTGTAGTTCCTCTTGCCTTTTCACATCTGCCCTCGGTACCGGTAGGATCTCTGAGAACGCTATCTTCTGGGTCCTCGTCTTCAGCTTCCTTCCCAAGATCTTGAACTGTTCTATCAGCGTGCTTCTTCTGTAGTCCCTCCTGCTGACATCATTCGTCCCTATGTGGATCATTACTGTGGTCTCTTCCGTCTCAGCTCCATCCAGGATCTTTCCAATTTTGTCCACGATGTCCTTGGTTCTCGCTCCCGGGAGGCAGGTCACCAGTCGATCCTCTCTCCCTCCTGCTATGTGGCTGTCCACATGCCTCAGGATCGAGTCCCCCACTAGGATCGCTGACTTTCCCTTCTTCAATGTTCGCTTGGGTCTCAGGTCAGTGTCCTCGGTGTGCTCCGCTCTTTCTTCCTCCGGGCATCGACTGGCCAATTTCTCTCCCTTGTGTGTTTTTCCTCTATGGGTGTCTTCTTTGAGATCTTCTGCTTCTTGTTCTCCCTTCGATGTTGGTGTAACTTCTTCTTTCTTCTGTAGTTCGTTCTCTTCCACCCTCCTCTTGTATGCTTCCTCAATGAATTCCTCGAGTTCCCTGACTTCCTTCTCGATGTGTCTCTCGCTCATGAAGTCTTCAGCTGTCCTGAATGGGTCTTCCGTGGTGTAAGATCCTTCTAGCTCCTGTATCTTGTCCTCTAGTCGCTTGACTTCCTTCTTCAAGCTTTCCAGCTCCTGACACCGACCGCATACATACGACTGTCTCCCCGAGGGGAGGTAGTCATACATATGACAGTCAGTGCAGAACACTGGAAAGCTCATCTTCTGGTTTCCCTCTGCTTCCATTGTCGTTCCTACTTTAATATAACACTTAAGATTACGTGTTCCTTGTGTGCCTGCTTCCTACTGCGCCTTCTTCTTATGTGTGCTGCCTTCGCTCTACCTTACTATACTTACTATACTTTGTTTGTGTGTTTGCTCCTTGTGTGCCTGCCTCTTTCTGCGCCTGCTTCTTGCCTTCTTCTTATGTGTGCTGCCTTTGCTCTACCTTACCTTACTGTTGCTTGTGTATGTTCGTTCCTTCTGCGCCTGCTTCTTCCGTACCTTTCAGTCTTTCCCTGGTGCTCCTGGGTGTAGTAACTTGGCCCTTCTTGAGGCCCTTCGCAAAGGCGCCGCCAAACGGCTGGGCGCCGTTGGCCCCTCCCCCTTAAGGTGGAGTCCGGCGCTGCCTCTGACACGGTGGGGGGGCGGAGCGAACTCTCGCCGCTTCCCCAAGCCTGGTCTCCTCCTTGCTGCCTTCTTCGGTGCTCGGCACCGACGCTGCCTTTCTCCACCCTGAGCAGTGAAGCTTCAGGTACGCTGTTCCTCCTCCCTCTTCGGCACCGCATGTGCCGCGCTGGCCCCTCCCCCTTAAGGTGGAGTCCGGCGCTGCCTCTGACGCGGTGGGGGGGGCGGAGCGAACTCTCGCCGCTTCCCCAAGCCTGGTCTCCTCCTTGCTGCCTTCTTCGGTGCTCGGCACCGACGCTGCCTTTCTCCGCCCTGAGCAGTGAAGCTTCAGGTACGCTGTTAAATGTTATATGAATATGTTCAATATTCAATAAATAAACAGGGCTGCGGCCAGGTATTACCAACAAAGTGTATTGTCTCATTGAGATAGGTGAAAGGTATGTTGGGAAGGGGGTAAAGTGTTATATAGAAGCGGGTCACTCCAGGTCCCGCTGTTAAAGAAGCCCTGAGTCTAGGTTGACTCACGTCCAGCCTAAATCCCTTACCATTCCTCCTAAAATGCCCCTATTAGCTCTGGGCGTACAGCAGCACTGAAAAGGCCTAAGTCATTTTTAAATACCTCAAAAACCTTGTTCGATTATCTGCACTTGTACGACTTGTCTTACTGATCGTCCAAGTGCTGATTTAGGCCAGTTTTTAGACGTACTGTATTTCCATTTCGATTATGAGCCCCTAAGTCTATGTGGCAAACAAATCCAAGCATTTCTAAAAGAGCTATCTTTTTTTAAAATACTTTTTCAAAAGGAAATTTTGGATGACAATTTCCCCCAGTTAGCAAAGATCATTGATGAGTGGGATAATATATGTGAATCATTTGAAGAATATGCAGCAGTTATAGACCTATTAATTGGAGAATACAATGAAAAGTTAACTGACTTTGAGAATCATGAACACACTCAAATTAGCATTTCAGCCTCACCTAGTTGATATCACCAAGGCACCTAAAGAACTACAGATGGAATTGATTGAGCTCTCAGTAGATTTTAAAGTCATTGTTTGATGCTAAGTCATTGTTTGATACTAAGAAAGTAGAATACCCATGCCTTCGGTAACATGCCCAAAAAATGCTTTCTTGCTTTTCAGCCACTTATTGCTATGAATCTACCTAACCTTAAGGTCACAAATGACATACCCATCTAGAGGATCAACTGAAACTGCGGATCTCCACGCTGCAACCAAATATTCAAATGCTTTCCAACAAAAAGCAGACACAATAAAGTAATTAAAATGTTAAATAACTTTAAAATTAACAAATAGTTTTCATTAAAAAAAATTATTAATTACATAGTAGTTTGATTTTTTCAAAATATTATACATTTTTGAGTATAATAATAATAATAATAACAGTTTATATACCGCAGGACCGTGAAGTTCTATGCAGTTTACAATGATTAAAAGATGCTACAAATTGAGTTAAAAGCTAGTGATTAACATCTCTAAGGATCAGTTATTGTGGGATAAGATTTTGCAGGTTAGTTGCCTAAATACTTCAAGAACAGATATGTTTTTAGGCGTTTCCTAAATTCCCCATAAATAGTAGGCGTAAGCAATTGTTCCAGATCTTTACTCCATAATGCTACCTGATGTGAGAAAAGATATTGATGATGTCTTTTAAATTTACATCCTCTAACTGGAGGGGAAACAAAATTCAAGTGTGAGCTTCTCTTATGTCTGTTGGCTGAGAAAGAGAAAAGGTCAGTTATATATTTAGGGGCTAAACCGAATAGTACCTTAAAACAGAAACAACCAAACTTAAACTTCACACGTGCCTCCATCGGCAGCCAATGTAGAAGTTGGTAGGAAGGTGTTACATGATCGAACTTCTTCAACCTAAAAATCAGTTTGACCGCTGCATTTTGCACCAGTTGTAGTCGCTGCATATTCTTCTGGGAAATTACCAAAATAGGCGATATTACAGTAATCAAGTTGACTCAGTATGAGGGATTGTACCAGAATTCTGAATGATGTGACATCAAAATATGCTCTAATGGACCGAAGCTTCCAGAGAGTGAAAAAACTATTTCTGATTATAGAGTCCACCTGGTCTTTCATGGTTAGGCTCTGGTCCAGTGTTACACCCAATACCTTCATAGTAGATTGAATAGGATAACTAAGTTTATTGATGCATAGTGATGTTTTGGTATCAAGCGGGTGTGGCAAAGCTACAAAAAAATTTGTTTTTTTCTGAATTAAGTTTCAGTCTGAATTCAGTCATCCATTGCTCCATCAAATTTAGTACTTCTGTTGCCTTGGGAGTAACTTCCGAGAGAGAGTTAGCGAATGGGATAATGATCGTAAAGTCATCTGCATAACTAAATAATTTTATCCCTAGCTGGGTCAATTGTGCACTTAATGAAGACATGTAGACATCGAAAAGCAATGGGGATAGTGGTGACCCCTGCGGCACGCCAGATGGATTGTTCCATGTATCAGACAGATCGTAATTAAAACGTACTTGATAGGTGCGAAAAATAAGGAAACCTTGTAACCAGTCTAGCACCTCTTCTCTGATTCCAATTGCATCTAAGCATTGTAGCAGTTTCCCATGGTCCACTAAGTCAAACGCAGAGCTCATATCGAATTGCATGATCAGGGCATTAAGGCCCTTACTAAAAAGGAGATGTAAATTATCCAAGATAGCCACAATTACTGTCTCAGTGCTGAACAAAGGTCTAAAACATGATTGAGTTTCATGTAAGAGAGAGAACTGCTCAAGATATTCCATCAAATGGGTATGTACCAATCCTTCCATAATTTTTACAAGAAATGGAATCAATACTACTGGTCTATAGTTGGTTACTAGTGCTGAAGATTCTTTACTATTTTTTGGACTTGGGGTTATTATTATGTGACCATTATTAGTGAGGAATTTTCCATTTTTTAACTTATCGGTATGTGACCATTATTAGTGAGGAATTTTCCATTTTTTAAGTTATCGGTTAAATAATTCAGCAAAGATAGTTTAAAGAAATCAAAACTCATCTCTTCAAAAAACACTTCCCATCATCATAACCTCACAATAGTATTAGAAAATACTCTCATGATCACCACCACCACCACCACCATAGCAATACTTCTGAATCCTGACTGTATTATTTCAATTAATCAAAACAACCTATCACTATCTACTATTTGCTTTCAATTTCTCCTGGAAATGTCCAGACTAACAATTGTAACTTGACACATTCTTGATTCTATGTACTGCAACGCTATTGGAAATGTCCAGTCTTCTAATTTGTAATCCGCTTAGAACCGCAAGGCACAAGCGGAATAGAAATCACTAATGTAATGTAATGTAATGTAAAGTCTAATGGAGCTGCTTTCATAATTTCTGGGGGACATGAGTCCAAAACACAGTATGATTTAGAATACTTGTTATATAATTTGATATAGTTATTCCATTCTAAATTTTGAAAGGAAATCCAAATCATGTCCGCTAGTATTTCATTTCCTTGTATGTTAGCTATTTGATGTTCATATATGTCATTTGTCGAACAATTATTTCTTAGATTTTTAATTTTTGAATCGAAATGCTGTGCTAAATCATTTGCTGAAGGTAGTTTGATATTATGCATGAGTTGAGTGTAGCTTGTAGTGTCAAATAAATCCGTAACCAAGTTGAACAGCTCTTTTGTATTGATTCCTTTTGGGCTAGTGTTAGATAAGTCAATTTTAGAAGAGTAAAATGCTTTACGTTTTTCTTTTATCAGTTGTTTGTAGATTTTTATGTTAAATCTCCATTTGTTACGGTCTGACAATTTTCCTGTTTTTTTCCACATTCTTTCTAGTCATCTTACTAGTTGTTTCATATTTAGAAGTTCGGCGTCAAACCATTTGTTATATTTATTCGAGCAGCTTTTGCTGTTTCGTTTAGGGGCAATTTTATCTAAAATGGATGTGCTAGTTTTTATCCAGTGATCCCAAAAATCGACCCCGTCTCCTATCTCTGCTTGTAGTTCATATTGTGACCAATTTTCCTCTGGATTGATATGACCCCTTGTGAGATGTTCTCTTTTTATCCTTGGATGTGTTTTAGATTTTAAATGAGTCCAGATTAACTTGAAATAATAATTAAATGGTCAGATCAGATATTGTGACACCAAGTACCATCAGGTAGAGAGATGGAAGGATCTAAAATCTCCTTTGTGGACATAGCTACCACATCTAAGTGATGGCCTTTTTCATGTGTTTGTGTGGGTAAAGGGAGATTATAATTAAGCAAAGATAGAAAGTTTTTAAAGTCTTTTGCATCTGGATTGTCCTCGTCATCTAGATGTAAATTTATGTCTCCTGCAATAATATTATATGAAGGAGTAATTGAATTATGTAGAACAAATTTGCAAAAGTCCTCTCTGGCTTTTGACCAGTTTTTTGGCGGGACATAAAATAATATACAAAAAAGGGATTCTTCTAGTTCCTTATTGCTAATTATAAAGGCTAATATTTCTAACTGATTGGTCATTTTGGAATCCAATAGTTCAAATTCAAATCCTTCCTTAAGAATAATTGCTAATCCTCCCTCTTTTCTTCCATCATTATTTAGCATAAGAATTTTAAAATGATCTGATAGAAGATCAATTATTATTGGATCTTCTTCAGACAATAGCCATGTTTCTGTTAGAAAGGGGCAGGCTATTTGTTTGCTGATGATCCAATATTTAATTAAAAAAGCTTTATTCCTAACAGATCTAGTATTAAGATATGCACAGGGAACAGAGGCGGATGTGATAGGTTTGGTAGATGTAGTGTTTCTGATAGGTTTTACTTCCCTTATCCTTTTTTTAAGGGTACGTTGATGTCTTCCGTTATTGAGATTACATTAATATGATTTACCCTATCTTCCTGTAGGTTAATTATGTGCCTAATAGATAGATCAGGATAATGGATTGAGTGTAATTGTGGATAGAGTGATTTAACGTCCTTGATGCTACCATTTATTAAATAGATCAATAAAATCAATAGGAAATGCATGTTTGCAGAATAATGTCTCCTTCTTGTCGCAGTAGCTATATTGGTTGCCCTATCACTCCCAATTTCTAGGTTGTTTAGTTGATACCAATCCGATTACTTAGTTCTTAAAATGTAACCAGTTCCTGATAGTAATGATTATGTTGGGGGAGTTAGCTCTCACAATCTAAATCACACATGCATCTAACACAAGCATCTAACCTAAATCACAACCTAAGCTCTCAAACGTAAATCGCAACCTAAGCTCTCACAACCTAAATCACACATGCATCTAACCTAAATCACACATGCATCTAACAATCACATATGCGTCTAATAATCCAACAAGTAAAGTGCAGAAAAACTAAATCACACACACTTTTAACACTCCAGTAAGTAAAATGCAGAGTGCAGAAAACCTTAGCTTAATTTCTCACCCAACTTACAGTTCAGTGCAATGACGTGAAGCATGTATGATCCTGAATATCTACTTGAAGCTTCTTTAATGTGGCCTTATTTGATTACAGCCAAATTAATTTGGCCTTCCAACAAGAAAAGGTACCCCACCCCTGGGTTAGCATATGGTTTGGAAATCTTAAAAATAATCTCACTTTTCTCATATCCAAAGTGCTATTTTTACACCTAAGCAGCAGCGGAACCAGCTGCAACCACAGAGAGCCCACAGACCCGATCCTGCCAGGAGTGTGAGCTCCGCCCCCCCTGTAGTCCGCTAGGAAGATCAAATGCTTTTACACCTAAGCAGCAGCAGGACCAGCCGCCACTACCGGGAGCCCTTTGCCCCGATCCAGCCAGGCGTGTGAGCTCCTCCCCCTGCAGTCCGTTGGTGAGATCAATCTGCCTGCTTTTAAATATCAGCAGCAGTGGGAGATCAACTGCTTTTACACCTAAGCAGCAGCGGAACCAGCTGCAACCACAGAGAGCCCACAGACCCGATCCTGCCAGGAGTATGAGCTCCGCACCCCCTGCAGTCCGCTAGGAAGATCAACTGATTTTACACCTAAGCAGCAGCAGGACCAGCCGCCACTACCAGGAACCCTTTGCCCCGATCCAGCCAGGCGTGTGAGCTCCTCCCCCTGCAGTCCGTTGGAGAGATCAATCTGCCTGTTTTTAAATATCAGCAGCAGTGGGAGATCAACTGCTTTTACACCTAAGCAGCAGCGGGACCAGCTGCAACCACTGAGAGTCCACAGACCCGAACCTGCCAGGAGTGTGAGCTCCGCCCCCCCTGTAGTCCGCTAGGAAGATCAACTGCTTTTACACCTAAGCAGCAGCAGGACCAGCTGCCACTACCGGGAGCCCTTTGCCCCGATCCAGCCAGGCGTGTGAGCTCCTCCCCCTGCAGTCCGTTGGAGAGATCAATCTGCCTGTTTTTAAATATCAGCAGCAGTGGGAGATCAACTGCTTTTACACCTAAGCAGCAGCGGGACCAGCTGCAACCACTGAGAGTCCACAGACCCGAACCTGCCAGGAGTGTGAGCTCCGCCCCCCCTGTAGTCCGCTAGGAAGATCAACTGCTTTTACACCTAAGCAGCAGCAGGACCAGCTGCCACTACCGGGAGCCCTTTGCCCCGATCCAGCCAGGCGTATGAGCTCCTTCCCCTGCAGTCCGTTGGAGAGATCAATCTGCCTGCTTTTAAATATCAAAACAGACTGACTCTGTAACAGTAACACAACCCCAGAGGAGGACTCGTTATACAAAAAGTTAAGCTCAGAGATATAAAACTCTGAAGAGGGAGAGGTAACCCCCTCTTAGGGAAAGAGTTTATCTTCCAATCATTGCTTCATAATTGTGACAAACGAGCCCAACTTCAAGGTTGGAGTTGGAGTTGGGCTCGTTTGTCACAATTATGAAGCAATGATTGGAAGATAAACTCTTTCCCTAAGAGGGGGTTACCTCTCCCTCTTCAGAGTTTTATATCTCTGAGCTTAACTTTTTGTATAACGAGTCCTCCTCTGGGGTTGTGTTACTGTTACAGAGTCAGTCTGTTTTGTTTATAGCATAGTGCCTTTTCTGACTCTTAGTTACATTGTCCCTGCTTATAGTGGAAACATGCTTTTAAATATCAGCAGCAGTGGGAGTTCAACTGCTTTTACACCTAAGCAGCAGCGGGACCAGCCGCAACCACCGAGAGCCCACAGACCCGATCCTGCCAGGAGTGTGAGCTCTCCCCATGCAGTCCGTTGGAGAGATCAATCTGCCTGCTTTTAAATATCAGCAGCAGTGGGAGATCAACTGCTTTTACACCTAAGCAGCAGCGGGAACAGCCGCAACCACCGAGAGCCCACAGACCCAAACCTGCCAGGAGTGTGAGCTGTGCCCCCCCTGCAGTCCGCTAGGAAGATCAACTGCTTTTACACCTAAGCAGCAGCAGGACAAGCCGCCACTACCGGGAGCACTTTGCCCCGATCCAGCCAGGCGTGTGAGCTCCTCCCCCTGCAGTCCGTTGGAGAGATCAATCTGCCTGCTTTTAAATATCAGCAGCAGTGGGAGATCAACTGCTTTTACACCTAAGCAGCAGCGGGACCAGCCGCAACCATCGAGAGCCCACAGACCCGAACCTGCCAGGAGTGTGAGCTGCGCCCCCCCTGCAGTCCGCTAGGAAGATCAACTGCTTTTACACCTAAGCAGCAGCAGGACAAGCCGCCACTACCGGGAGCACTTTGCCCCGATCCAGCCAGGCGTGTGAGCTCCTCCCCCTGCAGTCCGTTGGAGAGATCAATCTGCCTGCTTTTAAATATCAGCAGCAGTGGGAGATAACATAAGAACATAAGAACATAAGCAGTGCCTCTGCTGGGTCAGACCAGAGGTCCATCCCGCCCAGCAGTCCGCCCCCGCGGCGGCCCAACAGGTCATGACCTGCCTTAATCACCAGAAGGGGCCCCCTTGCCCCCTAGGTTTCTCATCGAAGTCCTATCTTCCCATCAATGTCCTAACCCTCCGGCCTTGCACCTGCACGACCTGGTGAGCTGTCTATACTTATGCAACACCCCAGCACCTCCCTCAGTACCCCACGATCCCCTTTTCCCTCAGGAATCTGTCCAATCCCTGTTTGAATACCTGTACTGTACTCTGCCGGATCACTTCCTCCGGGAGCGCATTCCATTTGTTCACGACCCTTTGGGTGAAGAAAAACTTCCTTGCATTTGATTTGAACCTATCTCCCTTCAGTTTCTCTGAGTGCCCCCTCGTACCTGTCGTCCCTTTTAGTCTGAAGAACCTGTCCCTGTCCACCCTCTCTATGCCCCTAAGTATTTTAAAGGTCTCTATCATATCCCCTCTGAGCCTCCTTTTTTCCAGAGAGAAGAGCCCCAGTTTATCCAGCCTCTCAGCATATGGGAAGTTTTCCAGTCCTCTTAACAGTTTCGTTGCCCTCCTTTGGACTCTCTCAAGAACTGCCATGTCCTTCTTGAGGTGCGGCGACCAATATTGAACGCAGTATTCCAGATGTGGGCACACCATCGCTCGATACAGCGGCATGATGACTTCCCGCGTCCTGGTTGATATGCTCCCTCTTGATGATGCCCTGCATCCTGTTGGCTTTCTTCGAGGCTGCTGCACACTGTTCGGATGGTTTCATGGATGGATCAACTGCTTTTACACCTAAGCAGCAGCAGGACCAGCCGCCACTACCGGGAGCCCTTTGCCCCGATCCAGCCAGGCGTGTGAGCTCCTCCCCCTGCAGTCCGTTGGAGAGATCAATCTGCCTGCTTTTAAATATCAGCAGCAGTGGGAGATCAACTGCTTTTACACCTAAGCAGCAGCGGGACCAGCCGCAACCACCGAGAGCCCACAGACCCGAACCTGCCAGGAGTGTGAGCTCCGCCCCCCCTGTAGTCCGCTAGGAAGATCAACTGCTTTTACACCTAAGCAGCAGCAGGACCAGCTGCCACTACCGGGAGCCCTTTGCCCCGATCCAGCCAGGTGTGTGAGCTCCTCCCCCTGCAGTCCGTTGGAGAGATCAATCTGCCTGCTTTTAAATATCAGCAGCAGTGGGAGATCAACTGCTTTTACACCTAAGCAGCAGCGGGACCAGCCGCAACCACCGAGAGCCCACAGACCCGAACCTGCCAGGAGTGTGAGCTCCGCCCCCCCCTGTAGTCCGCTAGGAAGATCAACTGCTTTTACACCTAAGCAGCAGCAGGACCAGCTGCCACTACCGGGAGCCCTTTGCCCCGATCCAGCCAGGCGTGTGAGCTCCTCCCCCTGCAGTCCGTTGGAGAGATCAATCTGCCTGCTTTTAAATATCAGCAGCAGTGGGAGATCAACTGCTTTTACACCTAAGCAGCAGCGGGACCAGCCGTAACTACAGGGAGCCCATAGACTAGAAGACAGAACTGCCTGCCTGCATAAATAACTGTTAGGCATATGTTTCCATCAGAGACATACAATTACTAAATGGAGGTGTAACTGTTAATTGCATGTATAATTGTTAGAGACTTGAATTAGGACAACCTAGGAACTATAGAGGCTTGTGTTATCATCAAAGACACATATAGTTGCTAAATGAATGAGTAATTGTTAGATGCTTGCGTAATTACTAGAGACTTGCAATAGAATTGCTTAACGAACTATATCTACTTGGGCCACCTTCAAAACTATGCCAATCCAATTAACAACCATACAAACGATAACTCAAAAATTCACAGGCATTCCATTACACTTTTTGTGCTAGGACTAATACTTTACCCTGCTAACATGAATCCCCTCCTGATTTTAGTGATCTGTCTGTTAATTGGCAACATCAAAGATGTTAACTCACTCCACCCACAATTACAATCAATCAACTACCCGGATCTATCAATTTTACACATCACTAATTCACAAGAAAAAACAATAAATCATATTACTGTTATCTCAAATAAAAGAAGACATCAACGAACACTTAAAAAAAGAATAAGGCAAGTAAAACCCGTCAAAACCACTACTGCTACCAAAACTATCACACCCACATCTGTCTCCTGTGCATACCTTAATACTAGATCTGTCAGGAATAAAGCTTTCCTAATTAATGATTAGATCATCAACAAGCAGATAGCCTGCCTTTTACTAACTGAAACATGGCTACTATCTGAAGATGATCCAATAATAAGTGATCTCCTACCAAGTAATTTCAAAATCCTTGAAAAAAGGAAGAGGATTAGCAATTATTCTTAAAGAAGGATTTGACTTTGAACTTCTGGATTCCAAAATGACAGACCATTTAGAAATTTTAGCCTGTAAAATTAGCAGCTGTCAACTAGAATAATCCCTATCCTGCATATTATTCTATGTCCCACCAAAAAGCTGGCCAAAAGCCAAAGAAGACTTCTTTGCATTTGTCCTAAACAATTCAATCGGTCCTTCTTATAATATCATCGCAGGCGACATAAACCTACACCTAGATGAAGTGGACAACACAAATGCGATAGAGTTCAAAATATTTCTATCCCTACTCAATTACAATCTTCCTCTACCCACACAAACACATGAAAAAGGCCATCAATTGGATGTGGTAGCTATGTCCACAAAGGATATCCCAGACCCTGCCATTTCGCTACTTAAAGGCACCTGGATTCATGATATCTGGTCTGACCATTTTACTTATTATTTCCAGCTATTCTGGTCTTATCATAAATCTAAAACACGCCCAATTATAAAAAGAGAACATCACACATGAGGCTATATTAATCCAAAAGAATTCTGGTCACAATACGAATTGCAAACAGAGATAGATGAAGGAATCGATTTTTGGGATCACTGGACGACAACCAGCACATCCATTTTAGATAAAATTGCCCCTATATGTAATAGCAAAAGCAATTCAAATAAATATAACAAATGGTTTGACATCGAACTTCTAAAAATGAAACAACTAGCTAGATGACTGGAAAGAACTTGGAAAAAAACAGGAGAACTAGCCGACCGTAACAACTGGAGAGCTAACATAAAAATCTACAAACAAATGTTAAAAGACAAACGTAAAGCATTCTACTCCACTAAAATCAACTCATCTTGTAACGGTTCACAAGGAATCAATACAAAAGAGCTATTCAACCTGATCACAAATTTATTTGACACCACTCGCTACACCTCACCCACACACAACATTAAACTACCCTCTGCAAATGACTTAGCTCTGTACTTCGATTCTAAAATTAAGAACCTTAGAATCCATTGTTCAACAAACGACTCTTGTGATCATCAAATAGCAAACACCCAAGGAAATGATATACCGGCAGACTTGATCTGGAGCTCCTTTCAGGATTTAGAGTGGAATGATTATATCAGATTATATAACAAATGGGGGCGTGGCTTGGACGCGCATGAGGAAGGTCGGCTAATAAGTGAGCTCCAGAGAAAAGACCTTGAAAGTCTGGAAAAAGTCAAAAAGATTTAAAATTGGATTAAAAAAAAGTGCTTAGACTAAATAAAGAAGATAAGATAAAAGGATGGCAACAGGAAAACAAAACAAGAATGACTTTGCGATGTCTGGAAGCAGTAAGAGAGCAAAACCGGAACAGGAGTCAGGCTTAAAGATGGCAGATGTAGAAGTAATAAAAGAACTGAAAGAAATAAAAGAAATGTTATCAATTTTAACTAAAAAAGTAACGAATATATCGGAGGAAGTTTCCACATTAAACAAAAAAATGGATCTCCTGGAATTAAAATCTAATAACCTAGAAGAAAGAATGATGATTGTAGAAGAAGAAGCATGCTGCAGTCGAGCAGATAGGAAAAAAATAGATCTACTTACTAAAGAAATTGAAGATTATTCGAACCGAGAAAGAAGAAGTAATGTCCGTTTGATTGGATTACCAGAAGGAGCAGAGAAGGGAAATCCGGTAGCCTTTATTGAAAATCTGCTTCCCAAACTACTTCCGATAAAAACAAACTATCCCATAGAGGTAGAAAGGGCACATAGAGTGCCTATGAAAAAAGGAGAAAATCAACATCTGCCAAGGCCATTTATATTCAAACTATTGCGCCACCAACAGGTCTTAGAAATACTTCAGCTAGCAAAACAAAATAAAGGACTTAAATATCAAGATGTTTACATCCATTTTGTTCCTGACTTCGCTAAAAACACAGCAATAAAAAGAAAAAAGCTGTTGGAATTGAGACCAAAGCTAAGAGAATTGGGAGCAAAATTTGGTTTAATGTATCCTGCAAACATGAAGGTTACCATCGGAAACAAAACTTTAACATTTGATGATGCAGAGAAACTAGAAAGATTTATTCAAACTCAAGAAGTGCCTATGTCATCCTAATTTGATTAATATGTCTTTAAATATATTGATTAGAAATGATGAAAATTGAATTATATTAACATATATTGATTATATAGCATATATTGATTATATAGCAAAAAAAAAAAAAAATGAATGATTTTATTTTATTTTATTTTATTTTAAAGGAAAAGATTTCTGTGTTTTAAAATACAACGATTTAGAATGCTTAGATTAGCTTCAAATGTATTCTTTTCTAACGTCTCTCTTACAGTAGAACTAGAATGTAATAAACATTCTAAAATGCAAATGAAATTTATTAAAAGGCTTAAATACAATTTATATAATAGAGAGTTAACAAAATAGATGTTATAATATATGATATGAAAAGAAAGAAAATAGACAGGAAATTGAACGATTTAATATAAAAAATATTTAATTATATTTAAAAGACTATTCTGCAAATTGATTTCTGATAAAATAGAATGATGAAATATGGGGGGAAAAAAAAAAATAAATGAATGAGGGGAGTGGTTCTTCGTGTGGGATTTCTCTCTTCTGGGGGGGGGTTGCTGCGGAATTACACACCGCAAATAAGAAAAGGTTTGTTGGATTTGTTTTCCCTCTACTCTCTCTCAAAAGTTTTAAAACTTAAAAACTCAGAATCCCGAAAGTCTGTGCGAAAAGGAAACAGGAAATGGATTTTTTCTACATACACCGGAACATAATATGAACTTACTCCATAAAATACAAGAAGAAAAAGAAGGAAAAGGATATTAGAACTTGAACTACAAGAAAAGGGAAACTTGTAAAGACCTATTTAAACTGTTCTCCTTCAAGGGAAAAAAAGAAGAAAGAAGATAAGGACAGTAAAGAAAAGAAAAGGAAAAAGAGAAGAGAGAGGAAGAGAGATAGACAAAAAGAGAAAAATACATAATAGCTGGTGTGTGGTTTCGTGGTGATCTCTCGTAGGGGGGAGGAATCTTTGCTCGTGGAATCACTTTTCACATAACATTATACTCCCATATTAATATCACGATGATAAAGTAAAAGATGAAAAAAAAAAAAAACAGGGAAAAAAAAAAAAGGGGGAAACGTTTTAAAGTTTTAGAATATAAGTAAAGATAAACAATATCTGTCTGTGATTTCATTAATGCTTTCAGTTTCTGCCAAAACCAAGCAGCTAATTTTGGTCGCAGATTCAATTGAGGCATAAATCAAAGATCTTTGCTTGGACTCTAACCATCGGCTTGCACTACTGGATGCAAAGAAACACATTAAAAAGGCTGTAAAACCAGAGACAAAGCTGCAAGTAAAGATAAACAATATATATTTATTTGTTTTTACAATAAACAATTTATATTTAACAGGGGAAAAAAAAAAAAAGAAATATATATATAATAATAAAAAGATATTAAAGATTTAATAATATTGAATATAAAAATTTTGATATATTAAGAAATATATATGAAATTTATTTAGTTAATTCATGATTACTAAAATATATGAATTATTACTTACATTTTAATATAATTTTAATATTCAGATGACTTAAATTGAATATTGAAAGTTTTAAGGTCTTCTTGGAGTGTGTTATTGCTGATCTTGATATGCGTGAGGCCAAGTGTACACAACTTTTGTTAATTGGGGAGGGATGGGAGGGGGATGGGAAAAGGGGAATGGAATTAGATATAAGTAAGGAATTGATAATAAGAAAAGGAATAAATATTAAACATGTGTGGATGTCTGATCTAAACTTTTATTATAGAGTTCTAATTCAAACATTACTTATTAATTTAGATGGCTCTTAAAATTTATTCTCTTAATGTCAATGGTCTTAACCATCCAATCAAAAGAAAGAGAATACTGAATTTTCTTCATAAGCAAAACGCTGACATATATTTCATACAAGAGACCCATCTGACAGGACTTGAATCTAATAAACTAATAGGGGGTTGGGTGTCCAAATGTTTTTTTGCACCTGCTATTGGTAAAAAAGCGGGAGTAGCTATTCTCATAAATAAGAAATTCATAGCAGATTTCAAATTAATAAAATTTGATCCACTAGGAAGATGGGTACATATCAAAATGAATCTGAGAAATACAACCCTGGATTTATTTAATTTATATGCTCCTAATTCAAATCAAATGGAGTTTTTCAAAAATATTCAACAGATATTACTACCACTGGCTGCTTCTAATTTAATAGTAGCTGGAGATTTCAATGCTGTAATGGATCCTATTTTGGATAAAAAACCAAGTAAAATTATGAAATCATTAGGATTAGACAATTTGATACAATCTTGTGATTTAGTTGATATATGGCGTATCCTTCATTTTAATGATCAGGAATATTCTTTTTGTTCTCAGGTCCATAAATCCTTTTCAAGAATTGATTATATATTTGTTTCTAATAATATTGCACAAAGAGTGATAAAAGCAATTATTGATCCTATAATTATTTCAGATCATGTTGGTGTGTGGGTTTATCTGCAGGATGATATATCAGTTTTTTCTAAACCAATTTGGAGATTTGATAATGCTTTGCTTGCAGACATGAACTTTATAGAAGATATTAAAGTAAAAATGGATGAATTTTTTCAAATTAATAATTCAGACAACATAAATATTGAAATTTTATGGGATGCTTATAAAGCAACAATGAGAGGAAATATTATATCATATTCCGCATATAAGAAAAAACAACTTAAAAAACAATTTATAGAATTGGAGCAAGAAATTAAATTACTAGAACATAAATTAATTATAAAATGGGAACATGATACATTACAGAAATTATTAAAAACAAAAGTTAAATATAATGAGATTTCTTCTCAATTTGTAAGAAAAGATATGTTCTATAGACAAGTACAGTATTATGGAAATTCAAATAAGGCTGGAAGATTGTTAGCAAATTTTATTAAAGCAAAAAAAAGAAAAACTAAAATAATTGCAATTAAAGATAAGCAGGGCAATACACACACCAACATTGAAGAAATTATAAAACAATTTCTTGATTTTTATAAGGATTTATATACTTCTAATACTTATGAAAATAAAGAACAAGATGGTTTAGAGTTTTTAAATTCATTTATTGGACCAAATGTTCTGGATCATATAAAAAGAAGCTTAGAAGAACATATATCTTTAAAAGAAATAGAATCAGCATTGAAGGCTCTTAGAGTTGGATCCGCTCCAGGTGGAGATGGATATACTGTTGAATATTATAAAACATTTCAAAATACTTTATTACCTTATCTATTAAATTTATACCAATATCAAATGAATAATGGAAATATATCAGGAACTATGGCTGATTCTGTTATAATTGTCTTGCCAAAACCAAACAGGGATCCGACATTGATAACAAACTATAGGCCTATATCTTTGATGAATGTAGATGCTAAATTAATTGCTAAAGTGCTAGCTATAAGGCTAGCAAAAGCTCTTCCTTTTATCATTGATGTACATCAAACAGGATTTGTTGCTAAAAGACACTCTTCACATAACACTAGATTAGCATTTCATTCTTTAAATTTAGCAAAAAATTTGAATGATCCAGCTTTTCTAATATCATTAGATGCAGAAAAAGCATTTGATAGAGTAGAATGGAAGTTTATGTATCAAGCTCTAGAATGGTTTGGTGTAGGACCTGGTTTTATTAAAATGATTCAAACATTATATAGCTCCCCTGGAGCAAGATTAAATATAAACAATAACTTATCTGATAAATTTAACTTGCTAAGGGGAGTTAGACAAGGTTGTCCTTTATCTCCCTTACTTTTTGATATCGTTCTGGAACCCTTATTAATTGCAATAAATCAAACTAAGGGAATAAAGGGAATCACATTTTCTAATTGGGAATTTAAATTATCTGCGTATGCAGATGATATTTTATTATATTTAAGAGAACCAGAAGACACCATTCCAGATCTACTTAACTTAATAGAAAAGTTTGGAAAGTTTTCTGGATATAAAATCAATTGGGAAAAATCTGAAGTTCTTCCAATTAATATTCATTGTACCAAAGGATTATTTGATTCATATTCATTTAAATGGAAAGAGGAAGGACTAAAATATTTAGGTATTCTTATAAAAAATACAATTGATGACACAGTAAAAGAGAATGAAAAACTTTTATTAAAGAAAATAACAGAAATGTGCGAGCAATGGAATCCTTTACATCTTTCTTGGTGGGGAAGAGTTCAAACAATTAAAATGATGATTTTACCTGTGGTTTGTTATCAAATGAGTATGATCCCAATATTTTTTCAGGGGTCATTTTATAAAAAGTTAAACAGTATACTAACAAAATTTGTTTGGTTTGGGAAAAGACCCAGAATCGCTTTAGCATCATTACAAAAAACAATTAAGGAGGGAGGGGTAAATTTTCCAAATTTCTATAGGTACCATCAAGCCTATATTTTAAGACAGGGTATGTATTGGATCCTCCCAGATCTCATGGAAAATGTACCTGATTGGTTATATTTAGAATGGCGCCTCATGTTCCCTTTACATCCAGAACATTTCATTAGTATAACAATGCCCAGGAGTTATAAAGATCATAGAATTCTAATAGATACATGGAAAACATTAAGATTTATAAGCAATTTATCAACAAATCCATTGGCTAAATCTTTAAATCAATCTATTTGGGTAAACTCCAGGATCAAAATTGGTGGATTTAAAATAGTATGGAAACAATGGATAATAGCAGGTATACGTACTTTAAAAGATGTAATAATAAATGGATCACTGCTTAGTTTTTCACAATTGCAACAAAAATTTGGATTAGAAAAAACACAATATTTTAAATGGATGCAATTGAAGCAGGTTATTCAGGAAGGGTTCCCTGAATGGAAGAATCTTAATAATCAATATAGTTTGCCAATCCTTTGTTTTCAAGCAGATTTTCTAGGACACCAAGCTGCAAAATGGTATAAGATTATATATGAATTTTCAAACAAAAAAAAGAGAACAGGACTTAGGGACATTTGGAGTATTGAGATAGGACAGACAATTTCTGCATCTCAATGGCAAAAATTTTGGTCCTGGAGAATACATACTACAAGGTCAGCATCTATGAGTCAAACATGGATGTTTTTATTACATAGAGTTTTATGGACCCCTACAAGATTACAGAAATTAGATAGTAGTAGATCTAATAGATGCTGGCATTGTAAGATAGAAGTGGGGACATTAGATCATTTATTATTCTTTTGTCCCTGTATTAATTCCTTTTGGAAATTAATTTGGCCCCAAATTAATAAATTATTAGAAAATCATGTTGGACTATCATATGATACAATATTATTTGGAACAACAATGAGAACACAGAGTCCGATATCAGCTAACAATAATAAACTTTTATTAATTCTAACAGGGGTCGCCATTCAGCAAATTACTCAGAATTGGAAAGATTACACTAAATTAAATTACACTTTCTGGTGGAATTCAATTTGTCATATATATAAAATGGAAAAAGTAATGGCATTACAACAAGGTTATATTAAAAAATTTAATAAAATATGGGGACCATTGACAAATTATTCTACTGATCAGATATCATAACACATGTATAGAACATATAGAGGGGGTAGGGAAGGGAAAAATATTGTAATAATAATATGATATAAAATTTTGATAAAGGGTTTCTTTAATTTACAATGTAAGAACATTTATTGATAATTTCAAGTGTTTCTTCATAATTGAATGTAATACATGTATTTCACTTGATGTAAGAATTTAAAAAAGAATAAAAATTATTTACAAAAAAAAAAGATTATATAACAAATACTCTAGATCCTATTGCGTTCTGGACTCATGCCCCCCAGAAATTATGAAAGCAGCACCTTTAGAATTTAAATTATCACTGATGCAATACTTGGCTTACAACCTAAACAATGGGAAGTTCCTCTCTAATAATAGTCACATTATTATAACCCCAATTCTAAAAAATCGTAAAGTATCCTCAGCCCTAATATCCAACTATAAACCGGTAGCTTCCATTCCGTTTATTATAAAAATTATGGAGGGATTGGTTCACACCCAACTGATGGGTTATCTTGATCAATTCTCTCTCCTCCATGAAACTCAATCGGGTTTTAGGCCATTATTCAGTACGGAGACAGTAATTGTGGCTATCTTAGACAATTTGCACCTACTGTTTAGTAAAGACCTTAATGCCCTGATAATGCAATTCGATATGAGTTCTGCCTTTGATCTAGTGGACCACATGAAACTGCTGCAATGCCTAGATGCCATTGGTATCCGGGATAAGGTGCTGAACTGGTTCCGTGGCTTCCTTATATCCCGCACCTATCAGGTTCGTTTTAATTATGAGCTTTCCGACACCTGGAGCAATCCATCCGGTGTGCCCCAAGGCTCTCCACTATCCCCATTGCTCTTCAACGTCTACATGTCCTTACTGGGCACGAAGCTAACCCAGCTGGGGATAAAACTATTTAGTTATGCAGATGATTTTACGATTATCATCCCATTCACCAATTCTGTCTCCGAAACTATTCCCAAAGCTTCAGAAGCTATAAACATGATGGAACAATGGATGACAAACTTTAGGCTCAAACTTAATTCAGATAAAACGACTTTTTTCATTGCTTCACCACATCCACTTGACATTAAATCACCCCTCTGTATCAATAACCTTAGTTACCCTATCCAGCCCTCCATAAAGATACTAGGTGTAACTCTGGATCAATGCCTAACCATGAAAGACCAAGTAGATTCCTTAATCAGAAAGGGATTTTTCACTCTCTGGAAACTCAGATCCCTTAAAGCTTATTTTGTTACATCGGTTTTTAGAATCCTATTCCAATCCCTCGTACTAAGCCTGCTTGACTACTGTAACATCGCCTATTTGGCAATTTCCCAAAAAAATATGTGACGCCTACAACTGTTGCAGAATGCGGCAGTCAGACTAATCTTTGGACTAAAAAAATTTGACCATGTGACACCCTACTACCGGCAGCTACATTGGCTGCCTATGAAGGCACGCGTAAAGTTCAAATTTGCTTGTTTCTGCTTTAAAGCATTACACGGACTTGCCCCCAAATACATTACTGACCTTTTCTCCTTCTCAACCAACAGACACAAGAGAAGTTCACATTCCAACTTCGTTTCCCCCCCCAGTGAGAGGTTGCAAACTGAAAAAACACCATGAATTCCTTCTCTCACACCAAGCAGCATCATGGAGTAAAGACCTAGAACAATTACTTTCGCCCTCTACTTATGAGGTATTTAGGAAACATCTAAAAACACACCTGTTCCTAAAACATCTTGACAACTGATCCACTTATCTCTTTCCTCTCAATAGCGACCTACTGTCCTTTTGATCACTTTTCTCCTCAACAATGAATTTCCTGTCTAATTACTTCTCTTTCTTCTTCCCCTCTTGAAGTCAGTCAATTTGTACCTTTGCTTAATCTTTTGTAAACCGCATAGAACTTCATGGTATTGCGGTATATAAGCTGTTATTATTATTATTATTATTATTTAGCAGATCTAATTTTAGTTCACATATTTTAGTAGGATTTTAGAACAACCAACATTAGTGCCTCCTTTTATGAAACTGCGATAGCAGTTTCTAGCGCGGGGAGTATCGGGAGCAGCGCGGGCCATTTAGCGCGGCTCCCCACGCTAGAAACTGCTTTTGCAGTTTCATAAAAGAGGGGGTAAGAGTAGCATTTTAAAAAGGACATATAAAATGGAACTAGATGTCCTGCCTGGGACATTTCAATTTCCACTAGTATTTTAGAACAGGATCTGGTGACATAAACCCCAGGGCAGGATTAACCAAAATGGTCAGGGGGGCCCAATGAAGGAGGGCATCAACATTGTTTTTTCCAAACGGCGATGGGCCCCTCCAGCATCGATCTGCAACGCGGGCCCCCCCCCGATCTGCAACGTGAGCCCCACCCCGATTGGCAACGCGGCCCCCCCCATCGACGGAAAGTAAGACAAGCAAGCAACTTAGGTAAGAAAGGCAACGGGAACTGTAATTGTGCAAGCGGTGCTGCTTGCCCAAAGCTTCCCTCTGACGCAGCTTCCTGTTTCTGCCTGCGCGCATGGTGGAGTGGGGCATGGCAGGGGGCCCAGTGTACTTGTGTGCCTAGGGGCCCTCGACAAATTAATCCTGCCCTGATAAAGGCTATTCTAAAACAAATGAAGAAAAGGATGTTTATGTGCCAGTTACGTGCAGCAGAGACAGTCATTTTATAAACAAAACTAAATTATTAGCAGGTCAGCATAAATGTTTAAGTACTGGCGCATAAACATTTATGTTATGATACACCAATATAAACATTTTAACAGGAGATTTGAGACAATTCACCTTCTCAGATTCATATAACATTGAAGGAAATAGAAAAAAAATAAAACACCCCACACACAATTAAATAAACATAATCAAAACTGGACAGATCACTAAGATAGAATAAAAACAGGCCACTTATTGGTGAGAAACAAAAATAACCCAAGCAAACAATATGGAAAATTTATATTTAAAAACCTCCAAAATGGATTCCTGCAATCAATGACTAGGAGTTCATATGTAAACAATCGAAGCACAAGTGCCAATCACTATATTACAGGCACCTAAGTTTTAAGTTAGGCACCACTATGTGTGACTCTGTAATGGGCGCTTAAATGCGATTGACATCAATTACAAAATCTGGCCCAGAATGTTTGCATTTTATTTTTGCCTCTCTATTATATGGAGCTTTTAGATTGCTCTGAACTTGGAGCACTTTTAATGCACACTCTGAGCTTTTTTTTTTTTTACACCATCAGTTATAAAGGTAAGTCAATATGATCAACTAACATGATATAATAATCACAGTTTATGTTTTCTGTTCCACATTGTGATCTAAAGCAGCACAGTGTTCATTTTTAAATTGCTTATGCTGCTCTGAAAGTAAAGAATCCTTAGGTATTTGGCATTAGGCACCGTCACATTTTTTAACTTTATAGACCATTTTTTTATGGTTTATTCTACAGAAGCACAACCACAAAGTACAATTTAATCCAGGCAATTTGTTTTCAGTGTTGCAAGACCGCTTCCCTTGTCTTCCTCTCCAGTTTCCATTCTTTTATGTTGACATCAGCATGGTGACCATGCATCATTGTTTCTTCATTAGGGACTTTGCTGAGTTAGCAATCCAGGTGGCTGGTAAAAGAAAAAAAAAGTAAAAAGAAAAATCAGGACATTCAGGTGGCTTATGACCTATATTTCTTTACTGCAAGGGAGATTTCTTAACACTAGCAATAGTAATAAAAGCAACATACAAACTCTTCTAATAACATCATTCTGATCCTAGAAAACAGAAAGAGGATTCAAGTATCAGAATGCTGAGAGAAAAGCCCACCTACAGGCCGTCACTACTTAAGAAATGAATTCTGTTTTGGAAGTAAAATTTGCAATACAAACCATTTTCATTGCTGTTATCTAATCAAGAACAAATTAAGAAGTGAAATGCAGAGGCCTGAATATGAACCTGAAAGCAATTTGAAAGAGGCATAACATTACATAGGCACTCTCACAACCTCCTTGTATGTACTATCAAAATGCAAGCAAATAAAAAACATTAAATAACAACCCATATATATTTTGGCAGAATGTTGACTGCAGTTTTTATTGAACAACAAAGAAAAATGGGGAGACCCAATGATCCACAGTGAAAACAATCCACCGATGAAAACAAAAACTGTGGTTACAGATGTTCTGGAGATCATTTATTAAACACTAAACTAAACTAAACTAAACTAAACCTTAAGTTTATATACCGCATCATCTCCACAGATGTTGTGGAGCTCGGCACGGTTTACAAACACTGACATATAAAACCATGAAAATTCAATTAAAAAAGTACAATGATAAAAAATACTGTGATAAAAATCCAACTGGACCCTACACGGTCCGTGTTTCGGCGAACACGCCTTCCTCAGGGGTCCAATGGTTTGCAACCTCACATATAAAGAATTGGACTGAAAACAGTCTATTGTCTTTAAACATGTGAGCAAAGAACACCGCAGACAAGCTGAAGTAGCAAAAAAATGCAATTTTTACTGAACATTATCACAAAACTACTTAACCTTAATAAGCAATCCTTAAAACCCAACCCCCACACACCATCCTAAGCAGCCTTTTCTTCTACCCTTAAATATCAGTTAGTTAATGATGATTTAGGCCCTGTTTTACTAAGGTGCGCTAACTGATTAGTGCGTGCTAATTGATTTTAACACACGTTAAACACCAACGCGTGCATGTTAGTCTATGGATGCATTAGCATTTAGCATGCGCTAATTCGATTAGCACGCGCTAATTGGTTAGCGCACCTTAGTAAAACAGGGAGTTAGCTTCCAGAAGGTATAAACTTTGAACCATTTACAAAAAACAAACAAACACATCTCCGCAAGACCCACAGTAAAGTAGGCACACAAACATTCATGGCGGTGATGCACACAAGCTGGAAACATCCCATTTACCCCATCTCTTTCTTTATCTCCACACCAGTTATAAGTCATATTTAGGATTAATTCCCCCTTCTTCCATAAGCTGTAATCATCATTTATTTGATATCTTCCTACACCCCCCTCCAAAATTACACCGACTCCACCCATGACATTTTCCAATAAATCTAAAAATGGGATGGGCAGGAACTTTGACACACTCCCTCACCCCCACTACTCCCTCACCTCCATTAACCCTCCCTCACCCCCACTAACATCTGCCCATACCACCACCATCACAAACAAAATCTCATTCAACCAAAACTTCATAATACATATTCTGCCTGTCCTCACTACCCTTCAAACTACCATCCCGTCCAATACCATTAAATTGGCCCTAACGTCAACTTCCCCTAGTGACACCAATCACCCTGCATCAGTAATCCTTCCCCAGCCTCCACCCTCCACCCTCCCATAGCCTCAGAGGTAGGCTCAGCCATGTTATATGCCCTCAGCCCAAATTGAGACACTCATTATATAATTAGGCTCCTGTTTGCAAAAGAACACTAACCTGTAAGTTACATTAACTTTTGTGGATTAAAATGCATGTTAGTGAAGAGTCAATCTTCTAAATTACTGAGTTAATCTGCATTAAAGTTATTGTAAACCATATGAAGTTTAGCATGATTTAACATGGTTTTTTTAAAAAAATAGATCTCTTAAGTTCTTATTTTAGAAGCCCTATTAATTATTTACATACATAGAGGGGCATAATCAAAAGGGACGTCTAAGTCTTTTTACGTCCATTTCGCAAGTCGTCCAAAGTCAAAAAGTGCCTAAGTGACATTTTCGAAAGAGACTTCAAACTTCTTTTGACTTTCGAAAATCGTCCAAATTATATGCCCTGCAGATCTGATCTAAAACATCTATCTTTATAGTCCATTTTCGTACAAATGTCCGTCCAAGTCAAAAACGTCTAGAACAAGCCCTGTTGGACGTGGGAGGGGTCTGCAAAGTGATTGACAGAGCACCCAGACAGGGCACCTAAATAGTGGGGTACCTTACAGGGCACTGCTGTGAACTTCACAAACAGGGTGCCATGGCTTCTCCTCACTACAGCTCTCTTATAGGTGACGGTGAGCCCCCCAAACCACCTCCAGAATCCCCTAGACCCACTTATCTACCACCCCTATAGCCCTTATGGATGCAGGAGCCACTTATATGCCAGTACAAAAGGGTTTTGGGGGTGTATAGGGGAGTGCACATGTTTCAGTAACAATGCAGTGATTACAGGAGCTTATGGGCATGGGTCCATCTCTCTATGGGTCCCAAACCCACCCCCAAGATGACTTAAGCTGCCTCTGGGCTGGATGACTAGGCTTTCCTATACTAGGCAGCCAGGTGATGATGGTCTGAAGGCTGAAATTTCAAGTTATGATTAAAATTTTTATTGGGGTGGGGGGGTGTTAGTGATCACTGGGGTAGTGTGTGGGGGTCTGTTTTATGTGTTTTCAGTGATTATCTGGTGAGTTTAGGTGGGTTTTAGTGACTTAGACCATGTTTTAGATGGTCTAAGTCAAAACGTCCAAGTTTCCTCTAGGCTCTGTTGTTTAACTTTCGGTTATACATGCTGTACAACTAAGTCTAAGCCGGCCCACGTCCTGCCCAACTCCCGCCCTTGACACGCCTCCTGAAACACCCCGTTTAGCTTTGGACGTTGAGCGGCTTATGAAGGCCTAAGTCGTTTAGAAATACGTCCAAAACCCGGTTTGAGTATCGGCACTTGGACGTTTTATAGAAATGTTTGTCCAAGTGCCGATTTAGGCCGGTTTTTGGACATTTTTCTCTTTCGATTATGAGCCCCATAATGTATATCTCTGCATTTACACATGTATACTTCATACACATAGAAACCCTGCCTTTACAAAGCCAGTATTTGTACATATATATCTGCAAAATAACAATAATAATAATAGCTTTATTTATATCCCGTCATACCTTTTCAGTTTAAGAAAGTATACAACAAGAACAACAAGAGATGCTGTAAGGACAGCGAGGTTACATCAGTTACATTTGGGAAGGTGTGGAAGATAGTTGAGTGAACGGGGTGGTAGGGTAGGAAGAAGGAGCATACTGCATCCAGCTCTGGTCGCTGTACATGAATAAGGACACAGTACTACTCGAAAGGGTCCAGAGAAGAGCAACTAAAATGGTTAAGGGGCTGGAGGAGTTGCCGTACAGTGAGAGATTAGAGAAACTGGGCCTCTTCTTCTTTGAAAAGAGGAGACTAAGAGGGGACATGATCGAAACATTCTAGATAATGAAGGGAATAGACATAGTAAATAAAGACAGGTTGTTCACCCTCTCCAAGGTAGAAAGAACGAGAGGGCACTCTCGAAAGTTAAAAGGGGATAGATTCCATACAAACGTAAGGAAGTTCTTCTTCACCCAGAGAGTGATAGAAAACTGGAACGCTCTTCTGGAGGCTGTTATAGGGGAAAACACCCTCCAGGGATTCAAGACAAAGTTAGACAAGTTCCTGCTGAACCAGAATGTACATAGGTAAGGCTAGACCAAGTCAGGGCACTGGTCTCTGGCCTAAGGGCTGCTGCTGGGCATGATGGATCACTGGTCTGACCCAGCAGTGGCAATTCTTATGTTCTTATAAGAAGAGGTAAGAGATGAGTGGAATTGAAGGATTAGATAAATTTGTTGAATAAGTGGGTTTTTAGTGATTTTCTGAATGAATGGTATGTTGGTGCATTTGGGATTAAGTCGCTTAAGGTGTTGTTCCAAATCCCTGCTTGAAAGGAGAGTGTCCTGTTGAGGAATCTTTTGAATTTGCATTCTTTGGGAGAAGGAAATGTGAACAGTAATGTTCTGCTAGAGAGGCAGAGTTTGTCCTGTAGGGTGTCGTGTTTCAGGAGGTAGGTGGGTGCGATGCCGAGGAGGGTTTGAAGCAATGGCAACCAAATTTGAAGATTATTCTGGCCTTGATAGGTAGCCAGTGAAGTTTCTTGTAGTATGGGGTGATGTGGTAGGATTTTTTTCAAGCCAAAAATTAGTCAGATGGCTGTGTTCTGAATGAGTCTCAGTTTCTTGATGTTTTTTTAGTGAGATCCTAGTTAGATTATGTTGCAGTAGTCCAGTGAGCTCAGGACTAGAGACTGAACCAACAGTCTGAATGATCTGAAATCAAAGTATGGTTTTAGTGTGCGTAGTTTCTATAATAAATGGAAGCATTTTTTGATTAGGATGTTGGTATGGGCTTCGAATGTCAGTTGCTGATCTAGGGTAACTCCTAGGATTTTGATGGTAGGGTTAATTGGGAAGACCGTTCCATTTAGGTTGATTCTGTTGGTTTGTTTGTTGGGGAGGCCATAAATATCTTGGTCTTTTCCAGGTTTAGCTTTAGTTTAGAGTTTGTTGGCAATTGTTCTATGTGGTTGATTAATGAGATGACGTGTCTGTTCTCAGTTGACAGTGTAGAGATGGGGACGATGATCGTGATGTCATCCGCATAGATGTATGATTGGAGGTTCAGTTTGGAACTTCCTGGCCTAGGGAGGACATGTATAGGTTAAATAGTGTGGGGGATAAAGGGGAGCCTTGGGGGACACCACAGTGGTTGGTTCAGATCTGGGAGTAGGTTTGCTCACTGGTGACTTGGTAGGATCGGTTTCTTAGGAAGCCTCTAAACTAGTTGCGTATGTGGTGTCTAGCCGGTTGAGTACATGGCATCTAGCCAGTTGAGTATGTCTAGCCAGTTGAGTACATGGCATCTAGCCGGATGAGTACGTGGCATCTAGCCGGTTGAGTAGGATGTCATGGTCCACCAGGTCGAAGGCACTGCTGAGGTCAAATTGAAGTATTGGTGCTTGTTTCCCTGAGCTGAGTAGTTGTGCGATATGATCAATGATGGAGGCTAAGGCTGTTTCGGTACTGTGGTGTGAGCAGAATCTCAATTGGTATTCATGAAGTAATGAGAATTTATCTAGGTAGTTTGTAAGGGCAGCGCTGATTAGGCCTTCCATCACTTTGGTGAAGAAGGGGATGTTGGCTACTGGTCTGTAGTTGGATGTTGTTGATATGGGGTCTTTGTGGTTCTTTACAATGGGTGAGATGAGGATGTGGCCAAGATAGGTTGGGAATTCATCATTTGCTGTTGGTAGTGGGGGATCCTATTTTGTTAGAGTAGAAGATATGTTTTTTTCATTGGTGATTCTTTTGTACTCATGGATTTTGGATCTCCATATTGCTTTATCCTCTTCCCTCTTTGTTTTGTTCCAGATTCTTTGGGTTTTGTTGGGACTTGGATGGATGGCAGGGTTTGGGTGGCCCTTGGATGGAACTAAAATCTATATGAGCATTCTCTGTTTCAAAAACATATGTCAGCATCAGGTTTTATTAGCTGCTTCCTTTATGTGTAGGTTTGTAAAAAGTGTTTTTGTGGACCAGCCCTTAACAGGAAGGATTAAGGGAGTTTGCTCCTTTTTCTGGTGATTATTTCCCCCTGCAATTGTTGTAGCTGCATGTACAATACACATGTGAGATTGCAAAATAATGAGGAAAAGAATAGCGTAGTGATTAGAACATTGAGTTGAGAACCAGAAGAGCCCAATTCAAATTTCACTGGCGCTCTATGTGGTTATAGGCAAATTATTAAACTTTGGTGCCTTTGGTACTCTCTTAAAACTAAGACTTCTTGGTCCAATAAAGTACCCATTCTATCTAAATACAAAAGAAATGCTGGCATTTACATATAGAGGGACATTTTTTTAAAAAAAGTCTAAGTCCAACTTGGATGTTTCAAGCTGAATGTCCAAAGCTGGAGGTAAAAAAAAAGGCCATTTCTGAATGGCAAACTGTTGGACATCCAAATATAATTTTTTTTTTTTTTTTTTTTTTAAACATCTTCTTAGACGTTTTGGCCACTAGGACATCTAATTGTATACCCCATTTTCAATCAGAAAAACATCCATGTTGAAAATGCCTTATTCCTGTCCATTTGGACATGGGTGTGGCCAGCATAGTAATAGACTGGCCACATAGACATCCCGACAGACCAATGGGATACCTTAGAGGGCACTGCTGTGGACTTCACATAAAGGGTACCAGCTGTATATCTCACAATAACTCCCTTATAATTTATGGTAAGCGCCTCACCCCCAAAATCTACTATACTCTCCTGTGTACCACCCCAATAGCACTTATGGCTGCAGGTAGCACCTTATATGAAATATAGTAGGATTTGGGTGGGCTCATATATTCTACCATAAATGTAATTGTTAGAGTGGCTTGTGAGCCTAGGTTCTCCTCTCTATGGCCTCCCATCAGGCTACTTAAGCCACTTGTGTTCAGCTCTACTAGGCTTTCCCACACCAGATACTGCTGCTTTAGAGACAAGTATGTACCTTTTTGTTCTCATTTTTGTGTGGTGGAAAGGGGTCAGTGAGCACAGGAGGAGTGGGGGGAATATATTACCTTGATGCATACAGTGGTCATCTGGTCAGTTTGGGCACCTTTGTGACACTTAAACGCTTCTAAAACCTTCTAGTTCTAAACGTCTAAGTTCCATCCAAGATGTCTTGAAAAATGTTTGATTATCGCTGCAAGGCGTCCAATGTCTAACCCTGCCCTTAGGCACGCCCATAGCCCACCCATAGCATGCCTCCACCAAGCCCATCTCTTTCTCTTGATGCACAAACATGGTTTTGATTATTGGCTCTTGGACTTTCTGGCAATTAGGATGTCCAAGTGCCAATTTAGGATGTTTTTTGGATGTCTATGATTTTTGATTATGAACCTGGCACTGACAGTATACAATGTAATATACATTTATAAATGTTAGAATTTACAGGAAAATTGGTCTTCTGCTAGAAAGAGTGGTCACATTTGGTGTGTTAAAGAAGTCTTGGAAGAAGATCATATTGCTCCATTCCAGGTGTTACAGCAGCCTTTCGGTCTGCCCTCTGGTCAATATTTCAGGTACTTAAAACTATATCATTGTCTAACTAAACATCTATCAACAGTGCTGTATTTGCACTATCTAAAATCTTATCTAGGTGACAGGTGAAGTCTGCCATTTTTACACCAGGCAGACAAGTGATAAGTGATTTGGATTTTCAAAAGGCATTTCACAAAGTACCTCATGAAACTTCTGAGGAAATTAGAAAGTCATGGGATAGGAGGTAATGTCCTATTATGGATTAAGAACCGGTTGAAAGACAGAAAACAAAGAGTGGGTTTAAATAGTCAATTTTCTCAATGGTGAAGGATAAATAGTGGAGTCTGTGCTGGGACCATAGCTTTTCAACATATTTATCAATAATCTAGAGATGGAAATAATTAGGGAGATAATTAAATTTGCTGATGACATAATGATCTTCAAAGTTGTTAAATCACAAGAGGATTGTGAAAAACTGAACGTCAAAATTTCAAATGATGTTTAATGTGACCAAGTGCAAAGTCATACATGTGGAAAAGAGGAATCCAGACTATAGCTATGTGATGCATGGTTCCAAGTTAGGAAGCACTGCCCAAGAAAAGGCTCTAGGTATCATTGTTGAGGATATGTTGAAAGCCTCAGCTTAGTGATGGCTAAGAAACAAAGAGAATGTTAGCTGGAAAGGAAAGGAATGGAAAACAAAGATGAAAATGTTATAATGCCCTTGTATCGCTCTATGGTATGGTGTAGCCAGCACCAGAGCCTTAGGCCGAGACTCTGCAGTGCCTCAAGTGGCTACAGTCCAAAATTACATTAGCGTGTGACTCAGAAAGGAGTCACCTTGCAGGTTTTAAAGGAACTATACAAAAACCACCAACACAGTTCTAGGATGGTAACAAAAGAAAATTTACTATTCAAAATAAAGGTCGGAATGGCTCAATTTCTCAACATACTATCAAGAAATGTCCAGAAGAAAACTCTAGCACATTCAGGATTTTCAATCCTAATAGCAACAGCTCTCTCTGTGATTCACTCCTTCACAGGGCAGCTTTTCAATAAAGCTTCCTTTTCCCAAGTCTGCTCCTAGGAGAGCTCGGGTAGCATAGTTCAAAGGATCAACATTCAAGTCCTGGCGAATATACTTTCTCACTCAAACATTCCTATCACAAACACAAAAAAGCATCCAGCCTAAAATGGAGCAGGGCTGGGTAAAGAGGAGTATCTCAAGTTTGCATAGCAAAAGCACTAACTACTTTTCAAAATTCCCACCTGGATGGAAGCAAACTTCTCCCCCCAACACTCTCAGCTTTGCAGAAAAGAACACAGTCCAGGAAGTCCATTAATATGACTGGGAGCAGAAAAAGAACCCAGCCAACAATAGTAAGAAAAAAAACTCACAGTCTTTTTGCTCAGCTAGACCTGGTTGCTACTCCTACTTCCATCAGCTCTGGAGCTCCACACAAATCTTCAGTAGTCAGTTCACCTTACAATTCCATGGGCATTTCCTGATCAGTTGCTAATAACTCTGAAGTGGCTTCAGATTCCTCCACTTCCATAGGCACACAGGCATCACTCTCGCTTGGGCCAGGCAGCTCCTCATTAGGGAGAGCTCTAAGCTTCCTCCCTAACCTTCCTAACAACTTGTTCAGGACTACTGGCTTTTCAAGGGGGAGGACATGCCCTGTTCAAACTAAGTCAATGCCTAGCTGCTCCTCTCTTTGGCTCTCCCGGTGGTGACCTGTATAAGTTATTCTGCTTGCTCTCAGGTCTGGCTTTACCCTCCTGGGTCCTAGCTCTGCTGTGTTCATGAGGATGTTTCTATAAAGTTTTCCCAACCCCCAGCTCTGGGTTGCTAACAGGCTCAGAGAGATCCAAATAGTGTCGAGGTCAGGCCCTGGGCACCCCCTTTTTGAGTTTCCTGTCCCCTTTCCTTCTGGCACCCAAAGGGGCCTTGGCAGGCACAGAGCCTGACTGGTCATAATGGCCACCTTGAATACTGTGTGCAATTTAGGTTGCCGTATCTCAAAAATGATATAGCAGAATTAGAAAAGATACAAAGAAGGATGATAAAAATGATAAAAGGGATGAAACAACTTCCCTATGAGGAAAAGGTAAAGTGGTTAGGGCTCTTCAACTTGGAGAGGTGAAAGCTCAGGGCTGATATGATAGAGGTCTATAAAATACTGAGTGGAGTGGAAAGGGTAGATGTGAATCGCTTGTTTACTCTTTCCAAAAATCCTAAGACTAGGGACATGTGATGAAGATGATAAGTATTAGATTTGAAACAAACCAGAGAAAATATTTCTTCACACAATATGTAATAAAACTCTGGAACTTGTTGCCAAAGAATGTGGTGAAATCAGATTTTAAAAAAGTTTGGATAATTTCCTAAAAGAGAAGTCCATAGTCCATTATTTAGATGGCTTGGGTAAATCCACTACTTATTCCTAGGATAAGCAGCATAAAATATGTTTTACTATTTGGAATCTTGCTAAGTACTTGACCCCTGTGATTGCCACTGTTAGAAACAGGATACTGGGCTTCATAGATCATAGTTCTGTACCAGAATGACAATTCTTATATTCTTATCACAGAAAAGAAATACCCTCCTATCTTGCAATCTGTTCCCCCACAGCTAGAACACTACTCACATCATAAAAACCTCCAGAAAAGACACATTCTGATGCCTACCCCTCTGTCACCATGAGTCAGGCTATGCCATAGCAATCCATCTCCCTTGGAAGTAGCAACAAACCTATGACTGCCTGCCACATCTGTAAATAGCCACAAATCCATGCTAGAAACTAGTGGAAGAGGCCATACCTGAATCCAATTAAAGTTGACCAAAAATGATTTCCACAGGTGAAGATTCTCTCACACTGAGCGAAGAATTCATACCTTAAAATGCAACTTGTGTATACCCTTTATCAACAGTGTTAAATGATAAGAAAACAATTCTTCCCATGGGTATGACCCATGATGCAAAATTAAGATGCCCCACCAAAGACTGAATCTCCTTAAATGATAATTTCTTCCTCCCTTGAACAAATCTAGAATAGCCCACAACTCTTCTACTTTATGAGCTGACTTTCCAGATTCCATCGGCACAAAATCTAGCTCAATTCCCAAGAACACAAAAGTAAATGGTCCCTTTGATTTATCTCCTGCCAATGGAATGCTAAATTCCCAACCCACATTCCAAAAAGTATCTACTAGAACATAACATAAGAACATTAGAAGCGCCATCTCCAGATCAGACCTTTGGTCCATCAAGTCCGGCGATCCGCACATGCGGAGGCCCTGCCAGGTGTACACTTGGCGTAATTTTTTATTACAGCATTAGATTTTCTTTTTTGTAGAAGGTGTTAACTAGAACAGAAAATGTATATTTATATATTTATAATTCCCAAGAATATTGAGTGTGATAATTTTTAGTCACCCATATCCTTCTATGCCTCTCGTAAGAAGATGTGCATCTAGTTTGCTTTTGAATCCTAGGACGGTTGATTCCGCAATAATCTCCTCTGGGAGAGCATTCCAGGTGTCAACCACTCTCTGCGTGAAGCAGAACTTCCTGATATTTGTCCTGAACTTGTCCCCCCTTAGCTTCATTCCATGTCCTCTTGTCCGTGTCAAATTGGACTATGTAAATAATTTTTTCTGCTCTATTTTGTCGATTCCTTTTAGTATTTTGAAGGTCTTATGTTCTTATGTTTAATTCCCCGTCCCTAGCCCCAACCTCTGGAGCATTGAATAACTGTGTAGGCCCCTATATCAACTACAGCTATGTCCGAACTTACAGCCGATCCTGTCACACTGCCCAGCATTGAAATGATTTGAATTGAAAATAGGCAGACAGGGGGGTGCTACTCCCAAGCCCATTGGGCCCAGACACACCTGCTCCAGCCCCATCCTGTCATCTTTGACATGTAATCCCTACCCCCCACCCCAAAATGCCACTGAGATCCTGAAGAAATGCCACCTAGAAAGAATGAAGGACTACCCATCATGAAGACCAACAACCAGAGGTCAACATCCCAAAACCCCCAAACTTCTGCTTTATCTTTGGCAAAACTATGACAAAATTGTTCAATAAATTCATAAGATCAAATCAAAATATTTCCACAGCACTGGTTATAAATCCAGCTTTGCAGATCCTACAACATAAGCATAAACATTAAAACTCAATAACCAAAGATAGTAACACCTTGACTGTTTTCTTCTGACCACCTTTCTTCTGCTCACTGCTAAGTTTTATTTTACAGTCAGAGCTATTGTGTTCTTGCTCCACAGGCTAAAAACATCCACGTATGCACCCTGCAGAATCCACTATCTCAATTTTTTGGATAACTGACAATTCAAAGGGGCAATTTCGCACAAAGTGTGCCCCTTCTGAGATACTTGAACTACACCCGCTGCAATCCCTGTAGGTGCATATACCACCCACATACTTATTCCAGGGCTCACTACCCCAGAGGACAGTGAGCTGGAAGAATCCTAGGAATCCAATGACTCCCAGACCACCATAGGACCCCCCCAGACCCTACACACCTCTGCTGTTTCTCTGCTGCTAAGCTTAACTATTGTATATGCTGCAAATGAAGCAAAACATTTTTATTACACAAACTAGTCTTTAAGCCCGTTACATTAACAGGTGCTACAGATTCCTCGGCTTCCTCCCCCTCCCTTTCCCCTTCCCGTCCCATCAACCCCCCTTGTTTCCCTTTGCACAGTCTCCCTGCTTCATCCACTCCTTCTCCTGCGCGGGCCACTGGAGCAGAGAGGACTGGGCAGAGGGGGCTGCCAGCCGGGGCCAGCGGAGAGGAGCTAGGCGGCTGGAGGAGTAGCAGCAGCCGCTGCCGATTGCAGCCTCCATCCCGCCTTCGCCTCCCTGGATTTGCTAGAGCGGATTGCAAGGTTCACTACAGTGGCTGGCGAACCTCAGCAGGCCTCTTTGAAGAGGACCGGCAGTGGGCGGGAGGAGTCGCTGACACATGCGCTAGCGCAGGCGCCGTGAGCACTGGCACAGAAGCACAGCTCACGCCACCAGGACTCACGGATTTTCGACAGCGCATGCGCGTTTAGCCTTTTATTATTATGGATGATAGGACAAAGGACTCCCACGATCCTTCCTAGAAACCCTCTGCCTAACCTCCCTCCCCTCCCACGTCCCTAACCCTAGGAACATCCAAAATATTTAATACCTCAGCAACCAACTCACCAGCAGGAGTCTCATCACTGCCCCCACCCCCTCCCCAGAGACAGGACCATGATTCCCATTCGTCCTCCTCCTCTGTCCTCCTTCTATCCAGATTAGACTTTCTGTGCTTCCTCTTGTCACGAGTTCTGTCTACACCTCTGGCTGAAGGGACCTTCTGCTTCGGCTTACCACTGAGCCCTGCCTTAGAAGTTCTGGCTCCCACCTATGAATGGGACCAAATGCCAATGCAAGGCTGTACTAACTGAGCCAGTCTCCTCCTAATCATGCCTTCTTTTGCTGGCTGATTCTTCCATTGTGCTATTTCCTCACTCTCCTCACAATGATCACTGCAAATCTCCACAACTGAAGAAATAACAAACTACTGACACAAACACCATGAGACCTCAAATTACCATGATATTCCAACCGGCTGCTCCCACTAGTATAGGACCGACTGTTAAATGTTCACAGTGTGACATTGAGTAGCAGCAAAGGTAAGAAAACCATTGCCAACCTGAATTGAGACTATGACAAAACACCCTTATCTTTAACACAAAACCTTTAATATCCACCCTTACTCTCCCACACCGCTTCCCATACCTCCCAAACTCACAAAACACAGCCCAATACTTTCTCAAACTTCCTACCCCTTTATCTTACACCAATCAGTGTTTCCAAATAGAGAATGACAAGGGGAAAAAAATCTGTCCCCGTCACTGCACTGTCCCCGGCCCACCATCCTCTGCACCGCCCCGTCACCACCGTTCCCTTCACCGCCCCGTCACCATCACCGCCATCCCTTTCACCGCCCTGTCACCATCCCCGCAGCATCCATACAAGTCTCAGTACTGCAATATTTAGCTTATTCCTTCCTTATAAATTAAAGTTCTGGCTGCTGAACTAGAGAAAGAGATGTTCAGCTGGCAGGGCTTTGTATATAAATTTTTATCAACACAACTAATATACTACTTTATCCTAAAGCAAAAAATAAATAAATAAATATAATTTTTTTTTCTACCTTTGTTGTCTGGTTTCTGCTTGGTGTTAAAGCCCCAGCATTGAACTCAGCTTTTTAGACTTCTGTACACTTCAATGCATCTGTGCTGAATAGCTAACAGCTTCATCAGCATGGATGTAAATATGCTGTGCTCCAATACCTGCACAAAGTTTTGTGCATAGTTAGCTGAAGTGCATAATTCACTTTTGCATTATGCACCCACAAAATTGTGGGCTAAAAGGTCTAGCACACTTTTCTACAATCAGCAACACACTGGGACCAATTAGTGTCACATAAACAGTGCCTCCTCTGCAGCAAGATCATGCAGTGAATCTCTGCAACTTCTCAACACTTTCCTCCAACTTCTGGGAGTCTAAACTAAGAGCTGGAAGAGTTATTGAAAACTCCCCGCAGCCCCCACCCGCCCACCCGCCCGCTCGATCGTTTAAGCAGCTTCCTCTCTCCACCTCACCTTAGTTTGCAGGCTTTCTTTTTCGGCGACGCACACACACGGCTGCTCAAAGTTCAATCTTCTGCTCTGCTGCAACTTCCTGTTTCTGGTTGCATCAGAGCAGAAGATTGAATACTGAGCAGCTGCGCATGCGGGTCGCCGAAAAAGAAAGCTGGCAAACTAAGGTGAGGTGGAGAGAGGAAGCTGGTTAAACGATCAATCGAGCGGGCGGGGACTGCGGGGACTGCGGGGACCGCGCGATCCTTGATGCCTCACTGCGGAGACAAGACCATTCACCGCTCCACAGGGCGGTGAATGGCCTTGTCCCCATCCCCGCAGCGACTGCTATTTTTCATTCCCCGTTTTGGCGGGTTACCCGCGGCTAAACGCGGCTAGTCGCGGGTAACCGCCACCGTGTCATTCTCTATTTCCAAACTTCCCCACACATTCCTCTCTCTCTGCCCAGATACTCAACCTCATCCTTACTCTAATTAACCCCTTCCTTCCCACCTCCACTGACCAACTTCCACACTCTCTCCTTCTATACCCATTCATTCCCAATTTCAATCATTCTATTTCTTTAATGCAGCTCTGCCAAAGTAATCAGCCCCCTTGGAAAGATCAAGGGAGCCTCCCCCCCCCCTTATCATGGCACAATTAGATTGTTATAATTTAATTTATGCAGGGCTCAATAAGAGTCTTTTAAATAGATTACAGATATTGCAAAATACAGCAGCAAGACTGATTATTCAAGTACAAAAATTTGAAAGTACTGCCTTTTTTAAATAAAACTGTGCTGGTTACCAATTAAAGCCAGAGTGAGCTTTAAATTCTGTGCGAGAATATTCCTAATTATTCATGGTCGGACTCCCACATATATGATTGATCTAATTAATATTGTAGCGCCTCAACTAGTTGGAAATCTCAGAACAAACAAAAACAATCCACTGTATCAGCAATGTCTTTTATTCAAACAAAATCAGAAGGGTTAAAGCTCAGTTCTCTTATACACAGTCAGATGAGTCTGGTTTCCCTTGCTCAGAACTCAGTCACTGCATCTGAGCTCAGTTTTTCTATCCTATTTCGGAAGTTTACCTGGCCCGCAACCATACTTCAGATTAGACCGTGAGGTCTATTCTCAAACAAACAAAAAACCCACAAGGAGAAAAACTTTGCACACAGTTGCTTATTCTCAAAACAAACAGGTCAGTTTAGAATAAGCAAAAAAAATATTCAGGGTAATCTTTCATTCACCCCTAAATCCCCTTGGAAATTCAAATAATTCAGCTCCTTCAAAACAAAATCTTAGGTCCATATCTTCCCCTAATCCACAGGCTTCTTGTAAAGCAAACAAATAATTCTCTCTAAGGATCTCTGATTTTCCCTACAAACTAGGATCTTTCAGTCTCAGATATTCCTTTGCTGCAGTCACAAAGCTGTCCATTTTGACTAAAGCAGGGTCTCGCAAATTTTTCAAGTCTCAGCACACTAAACCCGGGGGCTGCATCTGCAGGGCCTCCGGGCATGCGCAGATGTCGACATGATGACATCATGTGCATATGTGACATCATCACATCGATGTCTGCGCATGCGCAAAGGCCCTCCAGATGGGACCCTGAGCTTGCTAACCCTGAAATTACTATGCCAGTTGGGGGGTGCAGAGGGGAGGAGTAGAGGCACCGGCGAGGAGGAAAGGCATCAGTGCTGGCTGACTGCCAACAGGACGTGCCTCTCACGGCACACCTGAAATCTCACCACAGTACACAGTTTGCGATACACTACACTAAAGCACTCAAGTCAAAATTAATGATTTTTCCAATCAAAGATGGACTTTCTCTCCAAACCCCTCTCAAACTCAAAAATCTACCTATCAAAATGGTTCCTTCATTAAAATTATTGGGAGTCACGTTCGACTATAAATTTACTTTTCACTTACATATCAGCACAGTGGTCCAACACTGCTTTTATCGACTGCGCATGATAAAAGCTTTAGCAAAATTGTTAGAGCCTGCGTCCCTGAACATTTTAATCCACTCCCTTGTTATTTCATGTATGGATTACTGCAATGCCCACCTCAAAGGCATAACAAAAAAGGAAATAAGAAGACTCCAAATAGTACAAAACACTGCAGTAAAAATTGTATTTAATGCAAAAAAATATGACCACGTTACTCCTCTTTTACATAAAGCTCACTGGTTACCAATAGAATATAGGATCACCTATAAAATTCTCTTACTAACTTTCAAAACCAGAAAAAATAATCAGCCAGAATTAATTAATAATCTACTTATCCCCTATAATCAAACAAGGACTTTAAGATCTACAGCCTATAACCTTCTTACTATCCCTTCATTGAAACATGTAAGCACAATGAGGTCTACAATTTTCTCTGTTAGCGCCCCCTCTTTTTGGAACAGTATCCCGAATCACTTATGCGAAAAATCAACTCTTGCCAACTTTAAGATGAAGTTAAAGACATTTCTCTTTCTCGATGCTTTTGAACCCTAAATTGTCCTTTTAAAGGTGACTTAGATCCTAGAAAGGTTTTTACCTTCATCTCCCCTCCCTTTTATTATTTTTCCCCTTGCATGTTATTTCTCTTTATCAATTGTAGTTCTAACCCTTCCTTCCCTTTTGTTCCCGTTTGTCAACATTTGTCATTATTCCTGGTTTTGTCTTTGTTTAAAATGTATTTTATTTAAGACGTTGTTTTAATGCTTTTGTACACCGCCTAGAAGGCTTGATTAGGCAGTATAAGAAATTTTAAATTAACTTGAAAACATCCAAACTCTTTTTAAAAATTTGGCTTTTATCTTCCTAAGCAGTTAAACTAGCTAGTCTCTTGCTTGCCTAACATACAAGTTTATAACTATCCAGCTGGGAAAATATTCTGTGTCCCTATCCACCCTTGAGGAATACTGATTAGTGGGAAGATTCAAAATGGCATTCATAAGAACATAAGAATAGCCTTACTTGGTCAGAGTAATGGTCCATCAAGCCCAGTAGCCTGTTATCACAGTGTCCAATCTAGGTCACTAGTCCCTGGCCAAAACCCAAGGTGTAGCAATATTCCATGCTACCAATACAGGGCAAGCAGTGGCTTTCCCCCTTGTTTTTCTCAATAGCACACTATGGACTTTTCCTTCTAGTCAGACACACTGAAACAGGCTCCAAAGATGAACTTTTCCTGTTTATAATTTGCTGCAAAATTGCACCCATTCCTAGGAAAAGGATTAGGACTTTAAAGTCTGACAAGCAGACTGCAGGCACATTAGAAAGCAGGAAATAGGCACTAGTGCAGCAGCAGTACAAGGCTCCACTTTATTACCCTATTATTCCTTACATAAATCTGCAGAGGGAAACAATCATTGTAATCCTACAGCGGTGCTGGTTGACAAACAAAAGGTTAAAGTGAGGGGATGAACCAGCAAAGCCAATGTGCACCAGGAAGTGCAGAAGCCCGGGAAGAATAAATCTCCTACAGCTGAGAGTTGGGGGGAGGGGGAGGAGCAGCAGTCCAGAGCTTGGATGCTGAGAAATCTCCCAGGCACACTGACAAATTCTGAGGCCCACATTCTGAAAACTTTAAAGTCATCGCTAAACTGTTTTCCGATGGTTAACCTGCATGCATTTTAGCAGTGGATTATCAAAACGGATTATCTCTGTCTTTAGCGAGGTTTCTAGCAGTCTCTGATAATGACATGCAAATGGGTTCTCAACATTGAAATAAGCCCTCTGGTGCATTCTTAAAAATTGCCGAGCCATTTTCTAAAAGCGTCGTCGACTTTTAGCTAAAAAAAATAAGTGACTGGTCCAGGGGCCAGTACAGTGACTGCACTGTTCTAAACTTCAGAGACTACTAAAAAGCCTTGCTGTGATGCAATGGGAGAGATGTTCATTCTCTCCCCTTGCATCACAACACCCATCCTGAGCAGTGATGGCAACCCCTCCTCCTTGCAGAGAATTCAGTTAGCTTAGTAGGGCTTAAAAAGTGTTTGGATAATTTCCTATTAAAAAAAACAGTCCATAAGCCATCATTGAAATGGACTTAGGAAAATCCACAGTTTATTTTTAGCATAAACAGCATAAAATCTGTTTTACTCTTTTGAGATCTTCCCAGGTACTTGTGACCTAGATTGGCCACTATTAAAAACAGGATACTGGGCTTGATGGACCTTCAATCTGTCCCAGTATGCAATTCTTATGTTCTTATATACCAACTAGCATGAGGTCAAGACAAGTGAATAGCAACATTCCTAATACTGAGGAAAGAAGAAGCTTGACAGCTGAGCAGGATATTCAGTTAGCAGCAATATTCATACTCCTAAGCAGATAGTTAAACTTATGGGCTGTCTATATTTTACCAAGCAAGTTATCCACTTAGGCCCAGATTCTCTAAAAGGCACCTAAAGTTAAGCACCTGACTTAATTGGCAAAATCCCCTTAAAAGCTTCAATAATTTAAAAAAAAAAATAATAATAATTGGGCAATAGACGCATCCACCCAATTCTATAAAAGGTAGGTGCCTATCGCATGGTGCTTAGCAGTGCCTAACACCTAAGTAGGCGTTTTTAAGGGCAGAGCATGACTTAGGCTCCACTAAGAATGATTCTCCAAAAACCTAGGCATCTAAAATGTGGGCCTTCAAAACTCTAGCCTACATTTCCAGTGACTTAGGGCTCCTTTTACTAAGGTATGCTAAGCATTTTAGTGCGCGCTAAATATTAGTGCACGCTAAACACATGCTAAATGCTAACACGTGCATGTTAGTCTTTGGACGTGTTACCGGTAAGCGTGCGCTAAAATGCTTAGCGTACCTTAGTAAAACAGGGGGTAAGTTTTTACATAGGCATCATTTGGCACAATTCTGTAAATAGTGCCTAAGTGTGATTGACGAGCAGCTGGCACCATTTTTCTAGGTGCTGGATGATTTAGGCACCATTTACTAAATCCGGACCTTAGTGGTTTCAATATCACTGTTAACCAGATAGTAACACTAGTCAGCATGTTCAGCGTTGACCGATATCTGGATACCAGTGTTGAATATGTAATGAATTTTTACATGTAGCAACTGATGTTTTAAAAAATGCTAACAACTGTGGTCTATATAATAGTCCCTGAATAACTATATACAGTAGATAAAGGTAGAAAGATGTTGTTCTAACTTTATTTAGATATATCTTTCCAGATGGTTCTGGACTGACTAACATCCAGATACCAGCACTGAATATCTGGATTTAACTTAGTTGTGATGTCAATGTTTTTTAAAAAAAATGCTAGCTGCCCTGTCCATTGACTTCTATCCATATAGATCTGGTTTCTAGCCTTGCTCCTTCTAAACTCAGCCCCTGATCATCATACATACATTTAGGCATGATCAAATTTTATAATAGCCCACTTATATCCAAGTTTCTAAGGTACTCATGTGCTAAACATCAGCTTCCCCTTCTTACTCCAATATTCAATGTAATTATTTTCTTTAAGACCTCAGAACCACCACTCCTCCGTCCCACACTAGGTGTCTTAACGGGGAGAATCAAGTGGTGAACTCCTCACCGGTCTTGCTTGTTCATAATTAGAATTGATGCATAAACCTTCTTATTCATTAGTTTTTTGTATAGTTTATATTACTTATCTTTAGTAATGGTGATATATCCGTGTCTCACAATAAGTTAAGTGGTGGGACCCGACATGTTTCACCGAAGTTTCGTTAGGGATCCACACTAAAAAAATCACATAATCCGGATTAACAACCCTCAAATTACGTAAAACTTTATTGTCAACCCATCTACATAGTCTCTTCCTTACCAATTTTCTAAGGTCACATATTTCTGCCATTCCTGTGGGTCTAATTTTATAATAGGCATTTTTTACACACTGAAATTGACATTTTATGATTGGTCAACATTACCTCCAGCATTTGTACATTATTGAAGCTGATTCTGGGAGCTTAGGACATAAGAACATAATAAGACCAAAGGTCCATCTAGTCCAGTATCCCTTTTCCAACAATGGCCAATCCAGGTAACAAGAATCTGGTAAAACCCTAAATAATAGCAACATTCCATACTACCAGGGCAAGCATTTAATTTTATACTATACCATACCATACCATAGCATACCACACCATATAGTTTCTTATATCTCATAATTTTCAGTAAGGAATCATTGTGGCTTAAAATAAGATTTGGATCAGTTATTACATTATCAGTTAGGTTCTAGTGAACATATTGGATAGAGATTAGTCAATTATAAGGATAATTTTCACAATTAGGAGCTAGGTTCTAGAGAGTGTAATGGATAGAGTTCACAGTTTACATGTGTCCTTTATTGAAATAAACAAGATCTTTTTACATCAGTGATCTTCAGTGGAGTGTTCATTGTCCGTTCCCACTGTCTTCTGTGTGATTTTGAACCCGTGGGGTTTTTGTCCTGTTGAACTTTTGGTGTTTGTATGGATAGAGATCAGTAATTATAAGGAGAAGAGATAGGTCTTTAGCATTCTTCTGAAGCTGTAATAGGAGGGGAACTGATGTAAATATAGGAATAGCCTACTCCAGATTCTGGGGCCCAGGGAGGGATAGTCTAGTCCAGATTCTGGGGCTCAGGAATTCAAAGATGGTCTTGAATACCTTTGTTCTGTTGAGCCTGATGAGGGGAAGGGAAGGATAGCTTAAGACGTTGCATCTTTCTTGCGGTATGAAATGAACAGAGAATCTTGATGCCTGATACTAGTCTTTCAGAGTTTTCACCATAAATCACTTTATAGACCATGGAGGCAATCTTGAAGAGAATTCTTTGTTTCACTGGTAGACAGTGCAATTCTCCCAACAGTGGGCTAGCCTTCTTGAATTTGCTTACTCTAAAAATTAATCTTGCCACAGTATTCTGGAGTAGTTATAATCTCTTATGTTCCTTCTCAGTAATGCCATAGTACAAGGAATCACAGTAGTCTAAGTATGGTAGCAAGACAGCATGTGGTAAAGTTCTGAAATTAGCTTAGTTTAAGAGGGAACATATTGTTCTTAGTTGCCTTAGTCTGAAGAACTTTTTGACCAGGGAGTTGATCTGATCTTTGAAGAATAGTTGGGAGTTGAGGGTGATGCCAAGGATTTCCAGCTTTTTTTTTTTCAATTTTGGGGATCTCACTGGTGGACAGTACCAGGTCTGTTCATGGAAGTGAGTTATAGTCCCCAAACCAAAGCACTTTGTTTTTGCTAGAGCTCTTAAATATATTTATTTAATCATTTTTTTAGCCTGTCCTCCCAAAGGAGCCCAGAACGGGTTACAAGTGTACATTTACAGTAAAGTGGATTACAAGTAAAGACATGTTGGACATAGGACACAGCATTTACAGTATAGACGTAACCAGTGGCGTACCTAGCAAATGTGACACCTGGAGCCCATCATTTTTTGATACCCCTCCCTGTATGAAAAACATGATTTTTAGTAATAATCCACATGTCACACAAGAGTTTACCTAGGAAAAGGCAGCATCTTACATATTGCAGTGAGCAGTACATCAATACACCCATTGTAAAACTAAACAAGCCAAACTAGTACAGTTCAATCCTACACAGTCAATCCTACCAGAAAACCATGTCTTTTCGAACACACAGAACACAAAAAAACACCTTCGCCTAGTATGTAATCACAAATTAACCCCTCCCTCTTTTACAAAACTTAGTGTAGTTTTTAGCCATGGTGGTAACAGCTCAGATGCCAACACTAAAAAACGCTCTACAGTTTTGTAAATGGGGAGATATAATAAAAATATGTAGACAAAGGTTAAACTGAAGCACCAAGAAGTTGGACTCTGCATACAATGCAACACCACAGAAACAGCGATGCATCTCCCTTAAAGCAAAAAATAAATAAATAAATATAATTTTTTTCTACCTTGTCTTCTCTGGTTTCTGCTTTCCTCATCTTCTTGTCACTCTCTTCCTTTCATCCACTGTCTATCCTCTCTCTGCCCCTTCTATATGGCATCTTCTCTCCTTCTATTCCCCTTCCAGAAACTTTATGCCTCCCCCTTCCATCTCTCCCTTCACCTCCATTGGTCTGGCATCCATCTTCTTCCCTTCCCTCCTCCAATGGTCTGGCATCTCTCTCCTCTTCTCCCCTTCCCTCTCCCACTCCCCCTTGGTCTGGCATTTCCCTCTCTCCTCTCCCTTCCCCCCACTTTCATCAGCATCTGCCCCCTTTCTCTCTCAGCAACCCAATTCCATGCAGTATCCTTCCCCTTATGTCTCTTTCCCCTTTCCCTGCAATTCCATCAGCATCTGCCACCTTTCTCTCCCTCCAACCTAATTCCATGAAAACCCACCTTTCTGATATAGCTTTCAATCCTTAACCTTACTCCTCTGCCCTCCAACACAGCACACTGATTAACCATTCCCCTTAACTATACTCTGCTTACATGTATTTGACAACTTTACAGTGTGCCTATTTTCGCTGATCGTGCATTGATTGTTCCAGCTCCTCTTATCTCTATATCCTGCTTACATGTATTCAATGAGCTTTCATTGTGCCTATCATCGCTGATTGTCCAGCTCTTCTTATTGTAAACCGCCTCGAACTATTATGGCTTTGGCGTTATATAAGAATAAAATTATTATTATTATTATTATTATTCTTCCCCCTTATGTCTCTTTCCCCTTTCCCTGCAATTCCATCAGCATCTGCCCCTTTCTCTCCCTCCATCATGCTGCCATACCACCCTGACCCCATTTCTCACCCTTCACCATGCTGCCATATCATCCTGACCCCCTTTCTCTCCCTTCACCACCCTTCCTTACCACCCTGACCCCCTTTTTCTCCTTCTACCACCCTGCTATGCTCCTTTCCATCCAAATCAGCAAGGTCCTGCGATGACTACTTCTGCTGCCTCTGCTCCAGAAGAGATAAGTGACGTCAGAGGGGGCCTGGGCTGGCAGACGCAGGGAGTTGCGGCAAGATCCCATGATGACTGCGGATGCCGGTCCATCCCCTCCGACGTCACTTACCTCTTCCAGAGCAGAGGCAGCAGTAGTCATCGCAGGATCTTGCTGCCGACTCTGCTCTGAAATATGTACGGCAGCCACGCTGAAGTGCCATTTTGAGGTTCCGGACCCGGCTGGCTGTGCACCCCCTTGAAGCGTGCACACGGGGCAGACCTCCCACCCCACACACACACACTTGGTACGTCACTGGATGTAAAATACAGACAGATAAAGAAGTGGTTTGAATTGCAGCATTTTCTGTATAGATAGGCATAATAGAGGTAAAAAGTTTTCTTTTCCGGTGGTAGTAATTCAAGTAATATTTGTGGTGGCATACGTTGAACAAGGACGGAGACAGTGGGGATCCTTGTGGAACTCCACAAGATGCAGCCCATTTTTGGAACCTCTTAATTCCCTTTCTTACTTCGTAGACCCTATTTCCTAGTGGCAAACCATTTTAGGACAAATCCATATATGCCCAATTCATTTAATTTTAGAAAGAGTAGTGAGTGGTCTACCATGTCAAATGCAACAGAAATGTCAAACTGCAGCAACACGAATTGTCTACCCCGACATAAATATGATTTTGCTTTTAATGTCAATTCAAGCAGTAATGATTCTGTACTGTGTGATTCCCTGAAACCTTGTTTTGAACTATGGAATAGAGAGTTGCGCGGGGACAGAAATCCCACCCATCCCCGCCCGTCCCCGCCAGGATCTTCTCCGTCCCCGCCAGGATCCTCTCCGTCCCCACCCATCCCCACAAGGAATTACCTCCATCTCCGCCCATCCCCATAAAAAGCAGCAATTACTTCTGACAGGATCATCAATTCCACAGTTTCTTTTCTGTTTGCACTGCTGTTTTCCTTGTGGAATATCTTGGGTGGAACCCTTTTTTGTTTTCTGTTCAGGTAATTAACTTATAAACCCCCTCTTTTACTAAGGCTGACGTGTCCATTATATTATATGGATGAACCCTGCTTCCAAAGCTTTCCATCCCCGTGGGAGTCCCGTGGGCCAGAGGGGGGTCCCCGTGGGAGTCCCGTGGGTTAGGGGGGATTCCCACGGGACCCACGGGATTCCCACAATCCCTGTTTCCGTGCAGACCTCTACTATGGAATCCATCAGTCCAGTTTAAGAAGTCTGTCAGTTTTATATTGACCCAGAATTCTAACAGTTTTGCAGGCCATGGTATTCCTGCAACTGGCCTGAAGTTTTCAACTCTGGATAAGTCTAATCGCAGTGCCTTAGGTATGGGGGTCACGGTGATGGCAGGGTATTGTGACAAACCTAGCACCAGCACTAGTTTTGTCCCTAATAGGATCCAGTGCAGAAGAGCTGACCAGGTTAATTCTGGTGACCAACTGGAGGCTGACCTCCCTTGCCCATATGACCAGAGCAGTGGTGATCTGGATCAGGGGCAGGCAGATTGGCAGCAACAGCAGGCTGTTCATAAGTCAGCTAGGGCAGGCAGAACAAACAAGAAAAGCCAGGCAGAACAAACAAGAAAAGCCTGCAGTAGCACCAAAGCCCATCCCCCTCTACAGGCTGAAGGGGATTGGCTGTGGGCTGATTAAAAGCAGGCCGAAGAAAACAGCAGGGGAGGAGCGAGTGACAAGGGTGAGTCAGTCACTCCAGAAGCCCAAGCCTTGGGATCAAGCAGCAGAGGAAGAGTTTTCAGATTGGCCAATGCAGGAGGTGGAAGAAAGCCTCCCCACTTCTGACTTCCAGATTTCTGAAGGTGTAGAAGGAATGGAAATGCAAGACACTGGCCCTATTCCAGAGAGCCAGGCAGATCTCATGGACACAAACTGAGAGTCAGTGAGTAGCTGTAAAACTGGTGGTGTTTTGTTCCTTTCTAAGCCAGAAAAGCTTTAAGTATTTTTGTTGCCCTTGAGCTATCTATTATTTTGGGTACAAGAAGTGCACCTACCTGCATGTGGATAGCTTGTTTTTCCTAAAGGAAAGTTTGTGGCTAAAGAGCTTAGGAACTGTATGAATGGGTATTTTTTTTTCTGTTGGAAAACCTTACTGTGACTCCCGTTTGCTGGTAACATAATTACCTGATCTCCCACAGCTGCAGAGTCTTCCAAGATGTAGCTGCAGATAGTGTGAGGTTTTTTTTGCAAAGCTGTGCTGTTGCTTGCTGACTAGCAGGGTATCTAACCTTGGCTGTTATAAGAGTTTGTTTTGAACTGTATATGAATGCTGAGAATCTAGAGACAAATACTGCTGAGAGGAAGTTTGGAATATGTTTTGAACAACCTTAGAGATTAATTGCTGAAGCAGAATGTAAGAATTCAGGCAAGACAATCTGTATGTGATTTTTGCTTTTGTAGTTTCATTTTTCCTTTGCAACTGAATTTGTTTTGAATGAAATGCTACAAATATTTGCCCTGGTGTTATACCTTTTTGACTTCTAAGGTCAGAATAAATACGCTATTCTTTCTTGAAGAACTTGGTCTGAGTTGTGGTAACTTGAAACCAGTACTTACCTTGTTTTCTCCTAGGCCTAGGAAGTTACCTAGGACCTAACAAAAGTCCTGAAGATTCCCCTGGTTGTAGGGGACATGCCAGAACAGAAGGTTTGTCACAGGGTAGCTTCGCTCTGAGGAGTGTTTGTGACAATATGTATCACTACCCAAGTATCTGTTAATGAAATTTGTAAGCTATCAGAGAAATCTCGGAAGCACAAGCTAGAGAATGACATGGTTACAAAATTCATCACCAGATAACCACGAGAAGCCACCCCATGTCATTCTTTAGTGTCTATCTGCAAGTCAGTTCTTCTACACCAGCATTCTTCAATGCAGAACTTGAGGGTCAGTGGTTGTGCCCATTCATATTCTGATTCTTCTCTTTCTTGTTAAAGAATGACATGCATATGGTTTCCTGTGGTTATCTGCGGGGACAGGAATGGTGATGAATTTTGTCACCATGTCATTCTCTAGCATGTGCTCTAGCATATTGGCTGGAAGATGTCCAGACAGCAGAATTCTTTTGAAAACCTCTTCAGTAGGTCTGAGATATCTCGGAGGTAACAAGGGAAAATTCATTCCAATTGTTGTTGGCGGTATTTCCTTTTCTTTACTGACATTTACAGGATCCATTTTGACACTATCACCCAGGGAGTATGTAAATGTCTCTCTAATTGTCCTGATCTTTTTCTGAAAGTAGTTTGCTTGATTAGTTTCATCAGGTTCATGTATGGTGGTGTTAGATGTTACATCTTTGGTAAAGATCAAGGATGTGAAGACCTTAAAAAAGGCTCTTGGATGTGTTCCCTGAGTGAGCTCTCAAGTTATTATAATATGCTTTTTTTTGCTTCTGATGTTTATGTTTTATTTCCTTTCTCTAGGTAGTGTCGTGCTCCTGTGTTTGATGATTCCTCAAGAGTCTTTCTAGCCTTCTTGGTTTGGTTCTTAAGGCTATCAATGATTCTGAAAACCATGTTGTTGGCTTTATACATCTGGATGAAGCAATCTTATCTAAACCTGAGGTGGTAAGGTTGTGCCAGGAGCTTAAGACCTTATCCACATCTTTGCCTATGTGGTCTTTATCTACATCTTTTCACCTTTATCTACATCTTTTATCTTTATCTACATCTTTTCACCTTTATCTACATCTTTGCACCCCAGAATCTTGCACAGGGATCTTACCATGTTTTACCTTAGATGTGTCTACTAAAGTTGCTGGTATACATGTTTTAGGCAGTTTCAGGAAAAAATTTAATTAGTGATTTGACCAGATAACAGGTTCCCATGTAATTTCAAGTTTATTTAAAATTTCTTATACCGCCTAATCAAACTTCTAGGTGGTGTACAATGAAAATACCATAAAATCAAATTAAAAATTAGTAATGCTAAAAATACCAGGATTTATTAGTACAACAAATGACATGACATACAGACTTACTTCAAACAAATGGGAAAATGGGCAAGAACTACAATCTTTGGAGAAAAGAAGACAGAGAAGGGAAAAAACAATAGGTAAAGATATAAACAGAGAAGCATTGTTGACTTGGATTTAAATTGGATTAGTGCGGACTTTACGCGTAAGTAATTGGGCAACGAGTTCTAAAGGGAAGGTGTGGTGACAGCAAAATTATTATATCTCAATGTGTTGATTAACTTTAAAGATGGTACGGTAAGGAGATTATGTGTCATGAAACTGAATGATTTAGATATAACATGGTCTATCAAGGGGAAGTTAAGATTTTTTGATACATCAGCTATGAAGTCTAGACAGTGACCACAGTTATGGGTTTAAAAGGTGCTGGTTTTGGGGTCATAATGTATTTCTAAATGTAGGTTAAAGTTTCCTTAAACTATTAAGTGACCAAAGGTTGTGGCATAATGAGAGATCAGATTAAGCAGTCTATCCTCTACCTTTTTCCAGTTGCTAGGAGGTCTTTACATTAATAGTATTCCTAAGTGTTTTTCTCCTTGCAGACTTTTCATATTGCACGCCATATATTCTATACTTTATTCAATATTGCTGTCTAATAATGTTAAGAAAATAAATTATTTATATAATATGAGCAGATCTCCGCCTCACTTTGCCTTTCTGGGACAATGAATCACTTTGTATGTGTCATTATGTGACTGGACCGAGCAGTATTACCCGTTACATATCCACACCCCCAGGCAGTATCCAGCTTTCCTATTAAGACAAACATACAGGGTTAAATATACTTTCCAACACTCTTAAAACCATGTAACCCGGGGCCTTCCCTACACCCTCTGGTCATTCTCCGGGTCATGGAATAGAAGCCATGGAATAGAAGGAGATATACTAAGATGGATAGGCAAATGGTTAGAAAACAGATTGCAGAGGGTGGGCATAAATGGGAAGTTCTCGGACTGGGAAAAGGTAACGAGCGGTGTACCCCAGGGATCGGTTCTTGGGCCCATCTTGTTCAATATCTTCATAAACGACCTAGAAGATGAAACAACAAGTAATTTAATAAAGTTTGCGGACGACACAAAACTATGTCGGGTAGTTGGGATACAAAAGGACAGAGAAGAACTTCAGAGAGATTTGAACCAGCTAGAGAAATGGGCAGAAAAGTGGCAGATGAAGTTTAACATAGAAAAATGCAAAGTGATGCCCCTGGGTAAGAAAAACAAGGAACATGAATATAAAATGATAGGTATGACACTGGGCAAGACCGAACAAGAAAGGGACCTGGGGGTACTGATAGACAGGACCCTGAAGCCGTCGGCTCAATGCGCAGTGGCAGCAAAGAAAGCAAATAGGATGTTGGGCATGATAAAGAAGGGAATCACAAGTAGATCGGCGGACATCATAATGCCGCTTTACAGAGCAATGGTCAGACCACACTTGGAGTACTGTGTTCAACACTGGTCTCCCTACCTAAAGAAGGATATAACCCTACTGGAGAGGGTGCAAAGGCGAGCTACGAAGCTAGTAAAAGGTATCGAGAATTTGAGCTAAACAGAACGCCTCGGAAAACTGGGATTGTTCACCCTCGAGAAGAGAAGACTGCGAGGAGACATGATAGAGACTTTTAAAATACTAAAAGGATTTGACAAAATAGAGCAAGAAACATCGTTATTCACATTGTCAAATGTGACTCGGACAAGAGGTCATGGACTGAAACTGAGGGGCACCAGGCCCAGGACAAATATTAGGAAGTTCTGTTTCGCACAACGAGTAGTGGACGCTTGGAACGCTCTCCCTGAGGAGGTCGTGATGGAGACCAGCATTCTGGGTTTCAAGAGCAAGTTGGATGCACACCTTCTTGCAAATCACATTGGGGGATACGAGTAAACAAGGTTTCTCATCAGGGAATACCTGGCTTGGCCTCCGCGGGTACGGGTCGCCGGACTGGATGGACCTAGAGTCTGATCCGGCGAAGCCATTTCTTATGTTCTTATGTCTTCCCTGAACTCTGTGTTCTTCATAGGCCCTCACTGGCCCTCTGGATCTTCCTCTGGATCCTCCCTGACCCTCATTGGTCCTCTGGTCATCAGGCAACTCTCTGTGCCATTACCGGTCTCTCCGTTGGATACCACCGGCTCCCACCAGTCCCTCTGCTGATTGCTCCCAGACCTTCGGCCAATGGTCTCCAGGCCTTTCAGGCTCCTTCACCTGGGGTCCTCTCTGATGGCTCCCAGTGCCATTACTGGTCTTTCCACAAGTTGCTTCCAGTCCTGCCAGTCTCTCTACTGGTCAGCTATCAGTCCTTCCCCTCAGCCTTGTACTCCTCCATTCAGCTCATTCCACAGCTCTTCTAGCTGCAAATGGGGCAACCGCTCCCTGGCCTCTTGGGTCCCTCACAGATCAGTTCCACTGTCATTCATCAAGCCTGAGGCATGCTTAGACTCTCGGCTCTACCAGGACGTCTGGCTTCTTTGTCTTCCAGACCACTGTCTTCTGGTGTATAGGTGTAAGGTTAGGCAGTGGATCTGTAGCACATTCATTCTTCTGGCTTATCAGTGGTCTACTTCTGATGAACGGTGCAATTAGATTTTATAGCTGAAGTTGAAGTAGTCCATGGATGGTGAGCTACTTCTTTCTTACCTTGTCAGTAGCAGAAGGTCCATGTATACTGAGGAGTACAGTGGGTGGTGGAGGGGATGAATAGAAGTGAGCATTTGCTGAGATGGTAGCCCTCTGAACCTCTGGATAGACTGGAAATCTTACTGTTGCCTGTGCAATGGGAGCTGTGTAAAGAAGCGTGCTAAGAAACATTGGCTTTGGCTTTTGCTTTAGGTGTTGTGCTGAGCAGTGCTGTGTTACTAGGTGCATGGCCTTAAATGGCACTGTGCCAGAAGCGTGTCAGGGGCAGAGTGATTCTTACACATCAGCCCGACTCCGTTCCTGGACGTTGAAGATTCAGTCCAAGGCAATTCCCAGTGGCAGTGGAGCCCAGATAGACACCATCCAATGGCACTGTAACGGAAGAGTGTTGGGGATGGGGGTGGGGGGTAGAGCAATTCTACCATGCTGGCCCAACTCTCTCCACTCCCAGTGGTAGTGGAGCAGCCTGTTTTATAAAGTTCAAGTTCATTTGATCTACTGTATTGTATTTCCTATGAAAAATATTGGAAATATTTATAAGTGGTTTACAATGAATATTTTAAAAATAGGGGAGGAATAGAATGGACTAAACACGACAGACAACATAAAACATCTAAAACAGGAGAACAAAAATAGAGAGAATAGGAAGAGAGGCTACAATTTTCACAAAGGAACTGGGGAGGAGGGTAGAACAAATAAAACAGTTAATTCTAGCTCTACTATGGACACCCTACACTCAAAAAGAGTTAGGAAAAGCCAGAGAGAAATAATATGCTTTGGGCAAAGATTTAAATTTCACAAAAGATAGTTCAGATCTGTTGTAAAGGGAGAGACTTTTCCAAAGAGTTGATGCTGAAATAAGAATTTTGGATAGTATCCAGAAAGAGTTGGAGAAAACTGGAACCACCAATGATTGTTGTCTCCAAGCAGCTTCCAACTAAATCTATTTATAACTATTAATGTTTTTAAAAAAGCCTCCAATGACTGATCACAGTTTGATTCCATAAAGAATAAAGAGGTAAACAAATGTTGATGTGCCTATATAATTGAGCAGTATACTATTCCAAATGTCCTTGTTACACAGGTTTTTTTTTTTTTTTTAGTAAGCAAGCCTCATTTCTTGATTCATTCTTAGCCTTGTCTCTAAAGGGCAAATGTCATGAAAAGCACAATTTAACAAATTTGTTATTCATCCATCTACTCTTTTCCATGAGAATAACTTCTGTCTTTTATCATATTTCCTATTGAAAACATTTAAAAATAGTGGCTAGTCCAAACATTTTTACCAATTGTATATTGCCTTTCTCTCCAGTCTAAATTTCTTCATTCATTAGTAGTTATCTCAATCCTCTCCTTCATGCCTGTGATTATCTATAATTTTAGAACATTCAGCTTATCTCTATCAATCCCCATTACATCCAAAACTCAAGCACATCGACTCCAGCTGCCCTTTTACCTCTACAAGCGTTGTGCAATTGAAATTTAATTGAAGCTTCTTAATGTTGCTCAGAAAATTACTCACACTTTACTGCGGTATTTAAAGTGCTGCATATTGTATTTGTGATGCTCAGTTTCTCAAATAATCTCCTTCACCTCCTTTGCATGGCTTTTTAATCTACTTCAGAATATGCTTAATTTTATCTAGAACTTAATAAGGTGGTAGCCCTCTGTGGCAATCAATTAAATGATTGTATTGACCCTGCTATTTAAGCATTTAAGCAATAAGTTCCATAGTAAGAACAAAAGAGGAAACAACTGTGAGATAATTGTCAAAATATATCATCTTCCAAAGAAAAATTAGAAATATCTTCTTTTACTAAAGATTGCAAAAAACTGTCTCTTTGGTCTTTAGACTGAGCTGCCTTAATTACATTGTTACCTTTGGACCACCAGTTCTAAAAGGTTTCTTGTGTTTTGTCATCTATTTATGAATTGCAATAGAGGCAACACATGTTTACTGTATGATTTGCAAGTACTGTATTTGTTCCAGGTCATAACTTGGAACTTGGTTTAGCTACTTCCTTAGTCACAGTCCAATTTAGACATACATTTTGAACCAAATAGGATGATTTTATTTTTTTGCCGGGGGGGGGGAAGGAGGGAGACATGATCCTTAACATTGATACATTCTGCTGGTCATGCTATAGCTCTAAATGTAATCAAGGAAAAAATTGTCTCATTGACTCCTTCTTCCCAAGATATGAGAGGTGAAGTAACATGTCAGTTCGAATGGCAGACAAAAAGCACAGGGTAACATAGAAACATAGTAACATAGTAGATGATGGCAGATAAAGACACGAATGGTCCATTCAGTTTGCCCAACCTGATTCAATTTAAATTTTTTACATTTTTTCTTCTTAGTTATTTCTGGGCAAGAATCAAAAGCTCTACCCAGTACTGTGCTTGGGTTCCAACTGCCGAAATCTCCATCAAAACCTACTCCAGCCCATCTACACCCTCCCAGCCATTGAAGCCCTCTCCAGCCCATCCTTCCCCAAAACGACCACATACACACACAGACTGGTCAAGTCTGCCCAGTACTGGCCTTAGTTCAAAACACCAGAATATCACTGCTGTAAAATGATAGTGCTACATCTGAAGAGTTCCAGCCAGCAAAAAGGAAAAAGAGGAAAGAAAAGGGTGTGCATTGTTTGCACAATTTTATATAATATAAAAATGAATAATGCTTAATGTTTTCTAATTTAACAACCTTGTGTTTTGGACAGTAACAGGCTCATAATCAAAAAGCACAGACGTCCACAAAGCATCCTAAATTGGCATTCCGAAGTCCTAATCGCCAGGACATCCAAGTGCTGATAATTAAAACCATCTTTCGGTATAACTAGCGAGGTGTTCCAACCTCTGTACGTCAAGAGCATGAGGTGGGCATGGTAGAGGCAAGTTATGGGCGGTCTTTGGGCAGTCTCAAGGTTGGGTTAGACATGGACGTCTTGCAGTATAATCAAACATTTTTCAAGACATCCTGGACAGAACTTATATGTTTGGAACTAGATCTGTTTTAGAAAGGTCTAAGTGCCACAAAGATATCCAAACTGACCAGATGACCACAGAATGCATCAAGGTAAGACACCTCCAAACTCTCCCAGTGCTCATTGACCCCCTTCCACAACACAAAAATTAGAACAGAAAGGTGCATACCTGTCTCTAAAACAGCAGCATCTCATATGGGGAAGCCTAGTAGAGCTGCACACAGGTGTCTTAAGTAGCCTGGTGGCTGGGCTAATGAACCATAAGAGAGGAGGACCCATGCCCATAACCACTCTAACCACTATTTTTATGGTAGAACATGTGAGCCTATCTAAAACCTACTATACTGCCATAAAGGTGCCACCTGCAGCCATAAGTGCTATTGGAGTGGTACATAGGAAGGTATAGTAGATTTGGGGGATTACATAAATGGTTTACATGAATTTATTCAGGTACTCAAGCATTTTTCCCTGTCTGTCCCAGTGGGCTCACAATTTATCTAATGTACCTGGGGCAATGGGGGTATTAAGTGACTTGCCCAGGGTCACAAGGAGTAGTGTGGGTTTGAACCCACAACCCCAGGGTGCTGAGGCTGTAGCTTTAACCACTGTGCCTCACACTTCCCATAAACTATAAGGGGGTAATAGTGAGATATACACCTGGCACCCTCTATGTGAAGTTTACAGCAGTGCCCTCTAAGGTGTCCCTTTGCTCTGTTGGGATGTCTACGTGGCCAGTCCATTACTATACTGGCCCCACCCACATTTAAATGATCAGCATTATGATATTATAGAGTCATAGAGTATGTCGGCAGAAAAAGGCCATCGGCCCAACAAGTCTGACCACTCCAAGAGCCCTCTCCTTAAAAGAACCTACCCCATAAAAGAACCCTCCCCCTAAGCATTTCCCCGGAGTGAACCCACATGTTTATCCCATCATCTCTTGAAGTTGAGCACGTTGCCGGCCTCGACTACCTGATGTGGAAGACCATTCCAACGATCAACCACCCTTTCGGTGAAGAAGTACTTCCTGATGTCACCATGAAGTCTCCAACCCTTGAGTTTGAGCGGATGCCCTTTTGTTGCCGTGGGACCTGTAAGGAAAAAGATATCTTCCTCCATCTCAGTAAGGCCTGTAAGATATTTGAACGTCTCTATCATGTCTCCCCTCTCTCTGCGTTCTTCGAGAGAATATAACTGCAGTCTGCTTAGACGGTCTTCATATGGGAGATCCTTGAGTCCTGAGACCATCTTAGTAGCCATTCGCTGAATCGATTCCATTCTCTTCACATCCTTTTGATAATGAGGCCTCCAAAACTGAACGCATTACTCCAGATAAGGTCTCACCATGCACCAGTACAACGGCATTATAACTTCAGGCTTTCGGCTGACAAAACTTCTTCAGACGCAACCCAGCATTTGTCTAGCCTTGGCTGAAGCTTTCTCCACTTGATTGGTAGTCTTCATATCTTCACTGATGATTACACCCAGATCCCGTTTCAACCTGGATGTTTTTCTAATTGAAAATAGAGTATAAAGTTAGACATTCTTGTGGCCTAGATGTCCCGGTGGCCAAGACATCTAAGTAGACAATTTAAAAAAATTATATTTGAACATCTAGCAGTTTGCCATTCAAAAATGGCCATTTTTGTGCCTCCAACTTTGGATATTCATCTAGAAATGCCCAAGTTGGATTTAGATGTGTTTTTTTTTTTTTTAAATGCCCCTCCACATGTACAAGTTGAAGGATGAAAGAGAAAATGACATATTCAATACATATAAACAGCAGAAAAGGAGAAAAAAATAATAGGGACCTCAGAGAAAACTACTTTGAGGAAAAGGTCACAATTCACAGAAACACTGCATAAGAGTAACACTAGGAGTGATAAACAAAAAAGACAAAACTAAAACTAAATAAATAATAATAGAATCTATTCTAAACCAATTTCAAAAAGAAGTTAAGCAATAAAAACACTAAATAATAAATAGAAAGGAAAACAAGAAGAAAGGGGAGAGGGAGACTAGATAGTGTGCACCTACCAAAAGCCTGAGAGGGACATAAAGTGTCAATGCTGGACGACTGGGGGATGGGACACAGAAGGAAAATTTCTGGACCAATGGTAGATGGGTATGGAAGAAAGAGACATGTTGAAACAATGGAGATAGTGAAAAGATAAAGAGAAAATCTGGACCAATGGTGGTGGTGTGGAAATATTGGAACAATGGTAGTGGAGGGTGAGAAGGAAAATATTGGGACATTGGGAGGGGGGGAGGGAGAAAAAAATACAGGACCACTAGAGTAAGACAAAGAAGGGAAAATGCTAAAGAAGAGGTCAAAATAAGGACAATAGAAGGGAAAGTATAATGGGATTTTAAATATTAAGTGGGAAAGAGATTCCTGTGAACCATGACAACAACATCAACAAGGAGATTGTGGAACACAGAATGAAGGTTCATATCTTTGGTACAAGTCTATCACCTGCTGTGGCAACCTATGGACTTAGAAGGACAGTGTAAGAAAAAGAAGAATATGGCACAGATGCCAAATGCTTTATTGAAAAACTTTTACACTGATGATGGTTTGAAGTCCTGACCTACTATAGGATAGATCATTGATCTGCTTAAGAGAACACAAGCAATTGTTGGCAGAGACAATCTGAGACTTCACAAAATCATATCCAGCAGTCCAAAAGTAATGCAAGCATTTCTTGCAAATAATCATGCCAAAGATTTAAGGGATATAGATCTAAAGAGTAGATACCCCTCCACTTCAGAGATGCATTGGGACCTAAAAAGAGATGATTTTACCTTTCCAGTCTCCAGCCAAGTGAAATCATATACAAACAGAAGTATCTTGTCTACAGTCAATAGTCTGTACGATCCATTAGGGTTTGTGTCTTCATTCACCAATTAAGAAAGATCTCTGCTGAGAATGCTTTCTTAAAGTACTGGGTGGGATATTCCATTGCCACCAGAAATACAATATGATATGAATAGAAAAATGGAAATATTGTCTAAATACTCTTGAACAGCTGCACATCCCATATGCTTGCTTTCATACAGCAGTCAGTACAGTCTGTCACAAAGAAATCTGTTATAGCTCCAGTGACCTTTCTGGAATCTTCAGATGCAGGTGGACTACTGTATCTTAGGTGGGATTCATCTTTAGTAAAGCCAAGTTATCACCACAACCCAATCATATCATTCCATGCTTAGAATTGTGTGGAGCAGTGCTAGCAGAGATGATATCAAGTAAAATTGACATTCAAATTGATAAAGTCAATTTTTAGACTGACAATAAAGTTGTTCTGGGCTTTAACAACAACCAAACCAGGAGACTTTGCGTTTAAGTCAGCAACAGAGTTGAGAGTATAAATAAATCAACACTACCAAAACAATAGCATTATGTGTCATCTAATCAGAATCCAGCAGATTGTGCTATCAGTGCTGTTACAGCATCCCTTCTAATGGAAACCACATGGTTATCAGGACCAGATTTCCTTCTAAATCTGAACACATATCATCAGCTATGGAAAACTTTTTTCAGCTCTCACTCTGAATCTGATGCAGAGATTCATCCAGAAATAACAATTCTTGCTACTAATTATAAATAAATAATTTAACTATTCAAAATACATTTCCTCCCCCCACCCTCCCTGGATGTGAAAGGAAATCTAATGATAAAGAAAGAAACATGACCCTTATTATAATGCAATAAAATTAATCAATGGACTCCATACATCATCAAAGGATTTACTAGTTCCCAAATGTTCCATCATCATCCTTTCATACTTTTATGTGGTACACACATTTACCCACCAAAAAGTGAAATTGATCCTATCATGATTTTTCCAATTCTGTGTAATCAATTGAACAGCTATTCCCGTCATAATCAGGAAAAGGCGACTTTTATACTTATCTAAAGTAGGCTTAATATGTAGTAATGTACGACAAATTACAGCTTCATAAGATAAGGGAATAACTGCAGTTTTACTCTAGCCTTAAGCAAGAAAGGATGCTGTATTTGAGCTCCTCCATGATGTAATGTAATTTATTTCTTATATACCGCTACATCCGTTAGGTTCTAAGCGGTTTACAGAAAATATACATTAAGATTAGAAATAAGAAAGGTACTTGAAAAATTCCCTTACTGTCCCGAAGGCTCACAATCTAACTAAAGTACCTGGAGGGTAATAGAGAAGTGAAAAGTAGAGTTAGAGGAAAAATAAAAATAAAATAAACATTTTAACAAGACAGCATTGATCTAAATACTTTGGAAGGTAGAAGAGAGGAGAGAAAGGAATAGAAGCAGAAGGGGGAGCCGTTGAACAGTAGAATTCTGGAGAAATTTAAATGATAGAAATAGAACAAAACAAAGACAAAAGGCAAAACAATAGATAAGATTAAAGATAAATCATAAGCTGGAAAGAAAAATAAAATAAAATAAAACTTTGTCTTCAATCCACGGTTTCAGCGTCAGTGATGAAGTGGAGCAAGTAAGTTTAGGAGGAGCGATTGACGTTTCCAGAAAGGGCTTCTTCAGGGAAGAGACTTGGCAGACAGTCCCAGGATGCCTATGTCTCCTCCCCTGCGATGTTCTCCCATCCATGCATTCCCTCCCAGACACACTGCCCGTGCCCCAGCCGCTCCAAGGAGGCTGCCCCATATGAGGCCCACGGTGAATGCAGGATTCTCTCCTCTGCGGGAAAGCCGCCCGGAGCCGACAGTCGATCTTCTTAGCGGATTGCATGGGGGGAAGAGTTCACACTCTTGGTAGGATCGGGTCTGTGTGCTCTTGGTGGTTGTGGCTGGTCTCGTTGCTGCTTAGGTGTAAAAGCAGTTGATCTCCACTGCTGCTGATATTTAAAAGCAGGCAGATTGATCTCTCCAATGGACTGCAGGGGGAGGAGTTCACACTCCTGGCAGGATCAGGTCTGTGGGCTCTTGGTGGTTGCGGTAGGTCTCGCTGCTGCTTGTATGTAAAAGCAGTTGTTTTTCTACTGCTGCTGATATTTAAAGCAGGTAGATTGATCTCTTAAACGGGATATAGGGGGAGGAGCTCACATGCCTGGTTGGATCGGGGCAAGGGCTCCTATTATAGGCAGCTGGTCTTGCTGCTACTTAGGTGTTAAAGCAGTTGATCTTCCTAGCGGACTGCAGGAGGTGTGGAGCTCACACTCCTGTCATGATCTGGTCTATGGGCTCTTGGTAGTTGCGGTTGGTCCCAATGCTGCTTAGGTGTAAAAGCAGTTGTTCTCCAACTGCTGCTGATATTTAAAAGCAGGTAGATTGATCTATCCAATGGAATGCTGGGGGAAGATCTTATATGTCTGGCTGGATCGTGGCAAAGGGTTCCCGGTAGTGGCGGCTGGTCCTATTGCTGCTTAGGTGTAAAAACAGTTGATCTTCTTATCGAATTGTAGGGGGGGCGGATCTCACATTCCTGGCAGGTTCGGGTCTGTGGGTTCTTGGTGGTTGCGGATGGACCCGCTGCTGCTTAGGTGTAAAAGCAGTTGTTTTCCCAATGCTGCTGATATTTAAAAGCAGGCAGATTGATCTCTCCAACAAATTGTATGGTGAAGAGCATACACGTCTGGCTGGATTGGGACAAAAGCTCTCGATAGTGGCGGCTGGTCTTGGTGCTGCTTAGGTGTAAAAGCAGTTGATCTCCTACTTCTGATAATATTTAAAAGCAAGCATATTGATTTTTCCAACGGAATGCTGGGGGAAGAGCTTACTTGTTTGGCTGGATCAGGGCAAAGGGCTCTCGGTAGTGGTGGCTGGTCCTGTTGCTGCTTAGGTGTAAAAAACAGTTGATCTTCCTAGTGGACTGCAGGGGGAGGTGGAGCTCACACTCTTGGTTGGATCGGGTCTGTGTGCTCTTGGTAGTTGCGGATAGTTCCGCTGCTGCTGAGGTGTAAAAGCAGTTGATATTTAAAAGCAGGTAGATTGATCTCTCCAATGGACTGTAGAGGGAGGAGCTCACATGCCTGGCTGGATCCCTTGAGAAAGCCTTTTTGGCGAAACGGGTCCTGTCGGGGCATGCTAGAGACACTGCATTAAAACGATAAGTAAAAAGAATATATGCTGTCAACTAGTTTTTATTTCTGCATAAATGACACAGAAGTACATAGATGAGCTACATCACATAAGGAGACAATGAGATGAGCTGAAGTCAGACATATTTTTGTTTGATGCATTGACATTGATGACTTTGAAAGCCCTATTGCCATCCTGTGGTTGAATCCAAACAGTGAGGATTTCAGAGCAATGTGGCCCATCTCTTCAGAAAATTGACCTGATAGTAAGGCAGAATTTATAAGTCTGGTGAGCGATGAGATAGCCTGAGGGTGGCTCAGGGGGTGCATAGGGGATGTGGGCATTACTCCATTGGCTCTTTGATGATTGAATCCTCTGATTTTTTATGTGAATACATAGAAGCATATTAAATTGAAGTCTGTGACTTCTTATAAGTCTAGCAATGTCATCTATGCCCTGATGTGCCCAGGCAAATTGTTATATATAGGACAAACTTCTAGACAACTTAAAACTAGATTAATTCAGCACAGGCACTGTGCTTCTGTTAAGAAACTTACAGTGCCACTTGTTGAGCATTGTATTACTAAAGATCACAGTTTTTCAATGTTTCAGTGTGAGGTATTAGAATGTATTTCTGAAGATCAAGTCAGGGAGACATAAAGAAAAAAATGAAGATGAAAGAACAACGCTGGCTCTTTAATTTTCAGACTGTAATCCCAAGGGGGCTCAATGTGGCAATTGAATGGAAGGTGTTTCTCTAGAGCAGCATTCTGATTGGTTGTGATGTCACTGCATCCTGCATCCTGTCAGTTGCTGCCCTTTCATCTGTTACTGCTGTGCAGTCCTCTCTTGTGGATTTCTCCTGAAGATGTGAATTGTGAAACAGGGTACTTCTGTCGAGATACAGTATGAAGGATTTGATTGCTAAGAAGAGGAATGGTCAGTTTTGCTGTTAAGATAAATGCTGGATTTTTTTCCTGCATCTTTATGAACTGGAAAGAGAGAGTGTTATAATTTTGTTTTTCTGATCTGCCCGAGGATGGTTTCAGACTGTTTTGCTACATTAAAACTGTTGAGTGGATTTTTTTAAAATTTATGATTAAGCTGTACTTGCTATTTTTTAGCTTATGCTATATAAGTGTTCCCCCACGAATTCGTGGTTCACGAATCACGGACTCGCAGATTCACAGTCTGCTCCGACCGCCTCTTCCTGTAGTAAAGTCGCTTAGAAACAATTTTAATTAAGCGATTAATCAAATATAAATAAAACTTGAAACTTGAAAAACTTGAGTAAAGTATTAATGAGTTGCTCATTTATATTTATATTAAAAAGACTCAGCATGAGCAAAATAAATATTTTAATTCATGACAAAAGCTTCAACCTTGGAATGTTTGAACAGACAACTAGCTTTGGGTTATACCAACTCCTCTGACAAAAAACCATCTGTTCCCTTGCATGACTTACAGAGATTCTTCAACTTCTTCTCAAGAGAAGCCTCAAGTAACCTTACCTCATCTACAACCACCTTTAAACAGATTTATTTCAGGTATTAAATAATACTTACGTATATTTTTTGTTATAGAGAATGAGTTCCACAATATTCTTTTGTTCAATTTTCATTTCTACTACTTTTGTAGAAGCATCAGTTTTTGTTTTTTTTTTACCTCTTTTACAAAGCCGCACGGCAACAGCCCTGAAGCCCTATAAATCTCTGTGGGCTTCGGAACTGTTAGTGCAGCAAAGCCACTAGTGCAGCTTTGTAAAAGAAGCCGTTTGAGACTATTTAGGGCTCCTTTTATGAATCCAAGTTAGCGGTTTAATGCGCATAATAGCACGCGCTAATTTGCTGGCCGCTAGTGTAGGGGTGTTTCCTTATTTACACCTGAAAGTTAGGCCTCTCTGACATCATCAAGCCTGAAACATTGTTTGCAAGAAATCATTTCAGCCTAAACCTTGCAAGAAGAGAAAGAAGAATATATCTTTTCTGTTTCTGCCTGATGCATTCTGGGTATGTACCAGAACTGTATTCTAGTCAAGGACATCCAACTATGCCTACATGCTCAGCCTGTGTGAATCTTGAGGGAGGAATTGCTCCTGTGCTTCTTATCTAATGAAGGTGCCTGTTTCACGGCTTGAGTGAGACTATATACAGAAAGGCTATTCATCTAACTTATATTTCTGGATTGGTCCAGAAAAGTCATCTGATGAACCAAGTGGAATGTGCCTAATTATTAATTTAGTCTGTGTTAGGATGTGAGGGAGCTCAAATCTTATCAAAGGTGTTTTCTGCACAACTTCTATAATTAAGAACTAGAAAGTTACCTCTTGTGACTCTCTGCCTGAGAGAGAAAACCGGACTTTTAAACAGATCTGGATTCTATCACATAAAGGAAACCTTTGCTGCTAACCTAATTTACAGCTGTTCCAGTGACTAATGGACTCTTGGTCCTGTACCAAAAGAATTCTTATCTTCAGTGCTGAGTAGAAGACGTCTTCCCTTTCACCTGACCTAATTGGATGGTGAGAATAAGGAACTTATCTGTCTTATCAGCTGGGGTTAGATAAAAGAATTCTATTGTGGCTCAGGATAAGGAGATGTAAAGTTACTCGGGGTGATAAGCTATATTTGTAGTTGCTGCTAATCAGGAATTATTATTATAAGAAATTATTTAGTGTGTGTAAGAATTAGTTTTACTCATTTATCTAGCAAGTGTAGTGTGATACTTGTGTACTAAGTTTCATATATGTATGTACAGAGACATTGTGAACAATAATTAGTTATTGCTGCTGGCTTATGAATTATATTTTTCTATTTTCATAATAAAATTCTTCCCATAGCCTTGGTCTCTATTCTTAGTATAAACTGGCAAAATAACGAACCTTGGGTAAGGAGATTATGGTTTTCCCTAGCATCTGACAAACATTTATTTATGCAACTGATTACACATCCATAAATCTTTCATCACTAGCCGCTACCGCCTCCTCTTGAACAGGCGGTAGTTTTTCGGCTAGTACGGGGCTTAGCATGCACTAAAAAGGTGTGTGTAATAAAGCTGCTAATGTGGCTTCATAAAAGGAGCCCTTAGTCAGCATGCCTCTATTTAAGTATGCCACTGCAAACCTGTCTTTTCATCCAAATGGCTGAGACCCAACTCTTTTTCCATTAGCTTCAGGTTTTAGGTTATACTTTCCAGCCACAATGGTTTTGTTAAGTACTTAGAAAAAAAGGATTTTGTACCTGAGAGAATAAAATAATTGCTGACTTTCCATTATTTGGAATTGAAAGTGGATTCCACCATCTTCTTTTGTTAAAGGGATTTTTTTTTTTAATTTCAGCAGTTATTCTAGGGGATTTCAAATTGTCAGTGCTAAGGTTCACCAGATGGCCTCCTAAAATTTTCTACAGTATAGTTTAGAAACATTTTATCATACATTGTCATGCATATATGTTTATTTGGTTTTTCTCTTTATCATTACCCATTGGTTCATATGTTTGCTGTGGTGTACTTTGCAATGCAACAATGGCATACTCTTTACTCACAAACTCAAGCCTACACTAAAATATTTACGGATTGAGAGGCTTCTATCTGGTTAAACCCTCCTGAACTGGCTGTCTTCCGATATTCAATGGCAGTTAACTGGACCACTGAATATCGTAATAGTGAAACCTACTAGCCAGTGGCGTACCTAGCATATGTGACACCCGGGGCCCATCATTTTTTGACACCTCTCCATCTATATGAAAAATATGATTTTTAGTAATAATCTACATATCGCACAACAAGAGTGTACCTAGGAAAAGGCAGCATCTTAAACACTGCAGTGAGCACTAGAATACCAACACATACATTGTAAAACTAAACAAACCAGATTCTGCACAGTGAATTGATCCTGTACAGTCGATGCTATCAGAAAGCCATGTCCCTTTCATACACACAGACAGATACACCCTCGCCCAATATGGAATAATCAGAAACTAAAAATAGAAATATGTAGACAAAAGTTAAACTGAACTGCCAAGAAACCAGACTCTGCATACAATACAACATCACAAAAACAGTAATACATGTCCTCTAATACTGTGCAAAATATAAAGACAGTAGATGTAAATTTGAAAAATCTGAAACATAACAATCACCACTTTACAAATTAACAAATAAAAATAAAACAAATAATGAGAAATAAGAAAATACCATTTTATTGGACTAATCCCCGTAAGCTCGGTCCTCATCCCCACAAACCATCTGATTCCATCCACACAAGCCTTGAATTGTTTTATATTGAACTTATTATATTAAAGTATAAAAAGAAACAATATTCTGTACAATTGTCAATTTATAACAAACAGATGGACAAAGGAGACCCCATAGACATCTAGATTTCCATAAAGCCTATGACAAGGTGCCCCATGAACACCTACTCCGGAAACTGAAGAACCATGGGGTGGAAGAAGACGTACATAGATGGATCAGAAACTGGTTGGTGGGTAAGAAACAGAGGGTAGGAGTGAAGGGCCACTACTCGGACTGGAGGAGGGTCACGAGTGGGGTCCTGCAGGGCTTGGTGCTCGGGACGTTGCTATTTAATATATTCATAAATGATCTAGAAACAGGGACGAAGTGTGAGATAATAAAATTTGCGGATGACACCAAACTATTTAGTGGAGCTCGGACTAAAGAGGACTGCGAAGAATTGCAAAGGGACTTGAACAAACTAGGGGAATGGGCAACGAGATGGCAGATGAAGTTCAACGTTGAGAAATGTAAAGTATTACATGTGGGAAACAGAAACCCGAGGTATAACTATACGATGGGAGGGATGTTATTAAATGAGAATACCCAAGAAAGGGACTTGGGGGTAATGGTGGACATGACAATGAAGCCAACGGCACAGTGCTCAGCGGCCGCTAAGAAGGCAAACAGAATGCTAGGCATAATCAAGAAGGGTATTACAACCAGAACAAAAGAAGTTATCCTGCCATTGTATCGGGCGATGGTGTGTCCGTATCTGGAGTACTGCGTCCAATATTGGTCGCCGTACCTTAAGAAGGACATGGCGTTACTCGAGAGGGTTCAGAGGAGAGCGACACATCTGATAAAGGGGATGGAAAACCTTTCATACGCTGAAAGATTGGAGAAACTGGGTCTCTTTTCCCTGGAGAAGAGGAGACTTAGAGGGGATATGATAGAGACTTACAAGATCAGGGCATAGAGAGAGTAGAGAGGGACAGATTCTTCAAACTTTCGAATAATAAAAGAACAAGAGGGCATTCAGAAAATTTGAAAGGGGACAGATTCAAAATGAATGCTAGGAAGTTCTTCTTTACCCAACGTGTGGTGGATACCTGGAATGTGCTTCCAGAGAGCGTAATAGGGCAGTGTACGGTACTGGGGTTCAAGAAAGGATTGGACAATTTCTTGCTGGGAAAGGGGATAGAGGGGTATAGATAGAGGATTACTGCACAGGTTCTGGACCTGTTGGGCCGCCGCATGAGCGGACTGCTGGCCACGATGGACCTCAGGTCTGACCCAGCAGAGGCATTGCTTATGTTCTTATGTCAGTAAAAGCGATTGCTGCTAAAGCTGTGAAAACAGGTTTAGCGATGATCGTTGACTTTAGTGCATCTAGCCCTTAATATTTACATGGAAATGCTAATATAAAAGAAGCTCCCAAACTCCATGTCTCTTCTTTCACAGCTAAGAATTTTTTTCTCCTATTCTGAGTAGACCTTGTAACATCTGAATATATCCAAATTTTGTGGCCACAGAAGGGTTGTTAAGAATTTTGAAAATATAGTCTCATTACCACATTAAGATCCTGATCAAATACAAAGACTAGCAAAGTCATCCTTTCAGTCACTTTAAGTTCAAGGTTCAAGTTTATTAAGATAGAAGTTTCGTCAGTCGAAAACCAGAAGTCATAATGCCGCTGTACAAAACCATGGTGAGACCTCATCTGGAATACTGTGTGCAGTTCTGGAGGCCACATTACCGTAAAGACGTGATTAGAATCGAGTCGGTTCAGCGGATGGCCACTAGGATGATCTTGGCGTTCAAGGGTCTCTCATACGAAGAGAGACTGAGCAGACTGCGGCTCTATACTCTAGAGGAACGCAGGGAGAGAGGGGACATGATTGAGACATTTAAATACATCACAGGACGTGTCGAGGTGGAAGATGTCATCCTCTTCCCCAAAGGACCCTCGACCACAAGAGGTCATCCGCTTAAACTCAGAGGAGGGAAATTTAGTAGTGACACCAGGAAGTATTTTTTCACGGAAAGGGTGGTAGATCACTGGAATAAGCTTCCGGTGCAGGTGGTCGAGGCCACCGGCGTGCTTGACTTTAAAAGTAAATGGGACATGTACGTGGGATCCCTACGTAGGACGAATCACTAGCATCTAGACTTATCGGGGTGGGTCAGTAGAGTGGGCAGACTTGATGGGCTATAGCCCTTTTCTGCCGTCATCTTTCTATGTTTCTATGTTACTACCCTGCTCAAATCAGTAAAACCTTGTAGGCAGCTTGCAATTCTATGAAAAGAGAGGGATTACATGAAATTATGGTTCATAGTCAAATGCGCGCAAGACAAAAGCATGCGGACAATTTGTCTTGCGTTCATTTGACTTGCCACCTGAAATTATACATAGACAGGAAAGTGAAGGAATGGCAGGTAGAACTACAATAATAAATAGGATAGTGAGAGGGGTAAACACAAAAGGGAACCAAGTCTTTCCTGTTTCCCACTTCAAACCCTAAGGAGACTGTGGAGTGTGGAAGGTAAAGTAACTATCAATAGGCATCTTTGAAAAGATTTGAGCTAGGATATGAATTTCTCCAAGGATGATTGAAAGTGCAGCAAAACAGGGAGGGAGTCCAGAGAGTTGGGCTGTGGAACGAAAAGATGGTTTGACATATATGCCCATGGGCAGTCTCAAGACAAGTAGGAATAACAAGTTGATTTTGGTCAGCTGATCTAAGTGTTCTATGAGTAAGTGGAATGTAGGGGATCATGAGACATGATAAATGGGTTCTCCTGAATGCATTACTGTAAAAACTAGTAAAAGTGTTTTGCATGTGATCCGGTGGATTATAGAAAGCCAGTGCATTTTTCAGAAGAGGTGTAATATGGTCATATTAGTCCTCTAGAATAGAAGATAAATCATGTGACTCATTACCACTTTCTGTACTTGGGGTTGTCTTTCCATTAGCACCACTGCTAAATTATTAGCATGCTTTTTATTTTGTTTTCTTGTTTTGCTGGTGCAAATATGCACTTGTAATTGTATATTTTAAATTCATAAAGAAAATATTTAAAGAAAAAAAACAGATGTACCACTGGTCTGACCCAGCAGCGGCAATTCTTATGTTCTTAAGAATACTGGAGAGCAAACATGCCAGTCTGGGTATTTAAGTAAACCCAATCCTAGAAAATTATGCAATTAAGGATTTTATTAAGCGATGACCATTGACTTTAGTGCATTTAGTTCTTAATATTTACATGGATATGCTAATAGAAAAGAAGCCCCCAAACCCCATGTCTCTTCTTTCACAACTAATAATTCTTTCCTCCTATTCTGAGTGGACCTTGTAACATCTGAATATATCCAAATTCTGTGGCCACAGAAGGGTTGTTAAGAATTTTGAAAATATAGTTTAATTACCACATTAAGATCCTGATCAAATACAAAGACTAGCAAAGTCACCCTTTCAGTCACTTCAAGTAAGGAGCTCCTAATCAAAAAAACAAAACAAAAAAAAACCACAATGAGACCCGAATTTGAAAACTTCATTTACCAAAACTCATTAACAGCAGAATATAACCTTATCCTAGGAGACCTAAACAACTGTCTATCCTTTCTCAATGCCTTATCCTTCCATATCCTAAACCCACAAACCACTCATGAAAAAGGTCATCAACTAGACATTGAAGCATTCATGACTCACCAATCATCCAACCCAGCAGTTCAAACTCCCAACGGAACCTGGTACCCATCCCTATGGTCAGACCACTACACATACAACTTCAACATCAACTGGATCAAGACCAAAACCACACCTCAATCCAAAAAAATCACATACACCTCACGCAAACATATCGAGCCATCCATTTTCTGGTCAAAAGTAGATGAAACTATCCAAGACTGCGACCCAAAAGACTTCATCTCTCACTGGAAGAATCTGACCACCAACATCCTTGATGAACTGGCCCCACTACAAACCAAAACCAGAACCAGCAGGAAATCAGACCAATGGTTTGACAATGAATTGCTCCAACTCAAAAGACAGTGTAGAAGATTAGAAAGAAAATGGAGAAAAACTAACCTAGATCAAACAAAAACCGAATGGAAAAAAAATCAACAAACAATATAAACATCTACTAAAGGACAAGAGGAAAACTCATTACACTAATCTTATAGGCACAGAAACCCAAGATTCCAATAAACTATTCCAAATCCTGATAGATCTAACAGACACCAAACCCTACACAACCACCAACAACACCCCCCTCCCCCCTCAGCTATCCTCTTAGCAGAACACTTCAAGAACAAAATTACCAACACCAGAGCCACCCTCAATCTTACCCCATCCCATCAAAACGCAATCACAATTCACCCCTCAGAAAAAGATTCAACTGCAGCAGACAGAACATAGTCTCAGTTCCCCAACATACAATGGTCCGAACTCAATAAACTCTATAAAAAATTCAGCCATGCCTCCTGTGACCTCAACCACTGCCCTTCATATCTCCTTACTACCTCCAGTGTAAAATTCCGCACTATACTTCTACAATGGATTCAATCCACGCTCACAGACGGCATTTTCCCTACTGATCTCAGCGAAATCGTCATCACCCCAATCCAAAAAGACCCAAAAGAACCACCAGACCACCCATCCAACTTCAGACCTATTGCCTCAATACCGCTATATGTCAAAATTACAGAAGGCCTAGTAGCCAAACTCCTCACCAACTACCTAGATGACCATAACCTACTCCACCCCATGCAATCAGGATTCAGAACCAACTTCAGCACAGAGACACTACTAGGCTCCCTAATGGACACAATCAGACAACACCTTAGCACAGGGAAAAAAATGCTTCTCATACAACTGGACCTAACTGCAGCATTTGACCTAGTTGATCATAACATCCTTCTACAGATCTTGGATTCAATAGGTATCTCAGATAAAGTATACTCTTGGTTTGAAGGCTTCCTAAAATCCAGAACCTACAGTGTAAAATCAAACAAAGAAAAATCAGAACCTTGGTCAAACCCCTGGGGCATACCACAAGGATCCCCACTATCCTCTACCCTCTTCAACCTATACACTGCTTCTCTAGGAACACATCTGGACAATCTAGGCATAACCACCTATAGTTATGCAGATGACATTACCATTCTCATCCCATATGATCAGTCTAAGCCCACCATGACAAACACTCTACATCGAACACTAGAAACAGTCACGACCTGGATGAAAGATCACAAACTTAAACTCAACCCAGACAAAACCAAATTCATCCTCCTCGAAAATGACAAAGTCCAAACCATAACCAATTTAGAACTCAACTCAATCAACTATCCCATCCAAATCACCATAAAACTACTTGGCATGACTATAGACAGATGCTGTACCATGCAACCGCAAATAAATAAACAATACAGAAATCCTTCACAATCATGAGAAATCTGAGACTAGTCCGGAAATTCTTTGAAAGAACACAATTCCAGCTTATAGTACAATCTCTAATTCTATGACTGCTGGACTACTGCAACATCCTCTTCCTTCCATGCCCTACTACTATGACTAGACAATTTCAAACAATCCAAAATGCAGCTTTGAGACTCATCTACTCATTGAGAAAACATGACCATATCACAGAAGCCTACATCAACTCACATTGGCTACCAATCCAAGAAAGAATACAATTTAAATTCTACTGTATGTTATTTAAAAACCTAAACGGAGACAGCCCATCCTACCTGAACAACCGCCTCATCCAAGCATCCACTACCAGACACAGAAAAACGCAATCCCCATTCATACCTCCCCCGATCAAAGAAGTAAAACGATCAAAACTACACGACGGCCTCCTAGCCACTCAAGCTGACTACCAGATCTCCAACCTTCTGACGACCACCCCAGACTACAAGACATTCAGAAAAGAAATAAAAACTATACTTTTCAAGAAATTCCTGAAGCAGCCATAACATCACATACTCTTAATAACTCTAAAATTGACAAATGATCTACTCTTTACTTCACTAGTAACAACAATTGTGCTTCCATTGTTACCCACTTTTAATTCTTTTGTAAGCCGCCTTACCCTTAACAACCCGAGAAATGTTAAAAGATCTACTACTTACCTCTCTAGTTAATCAATAGTTCTCCTATTGTAACCCCCGTTTTTATTAATCTTTTGTAAGCCGCCTTGAACCGCAAGGTAATGACGGAATAGAAATCCCTAATGTAATGTAATGTAATCTAAAAGTGGCCATAATCAAAACTGGTTTTAGACGTATCTAAAACCAGCTTAAGCCTTTTCCCTGCCTCTAAATGCATAGAGCGAAAAGAGGCATTTTTAGAGGAGGGGAAAGGGCGGGAGGTGGGCCGACCTACACTTAGGCGTACAGCAGGTATAACCAAAACTTTAGGCGAGTTGTCTAGTCAGCACATATACGTTTTGACTTAGACCAAGTCAAAACAGATATAAGTGCCAAAAAAGGGGCCGCTGAGCTGATCACTGTAGCTCAGCGGCCTCAGAAACCTGCCTACCGCCTACTGAAACTATCGCTGCAGGAGAGATGGCTCATCTCTCCTGCCGCGATGGTGATCACCCCCCCTCCGAACCACGGCACTTCAGGGTGAGAATCACGGCAGGGCATCTCCCTTGCCGGAGATCCTCACCCCGAAGTGCTGTGGTTCGGAGGGGGGTGGGCGATCACCATCAAGGCAGGAGAGATAAGCTATCTCTCCTGCAGCGATCAGCCCTCCCCCGCGACCCGATCCGGGCAGGAGAGAGCCCAAGCCCTCCTGCCTGGTGACACCCTCCCCTTCGACAAAGATCGTGGAAAGAGGGAGCCCAAGCCCTCTTGCCCTGTGAGCCCCCTACCCCCACCACACTAAAATACAGGCAGGAGGCTTGATGCATCCGCCTCCCACGATCGCCTCCCCAAACACCAAATTTCCCCCCACCAACCCACGAGACCCCCCCTCCACTGACCCCTCAATACCCCCACCCAAAATCTCCCCGTACCTTAAAATCGTTAGCCGGACAGACAGATGCCAAGCCCATCCTTCAGGCAAGCCAGCCATCCCTTGAATGGCTGGCTTTAGGTTTGAGCTGCCTGGGCCAATCAGGCCCTAAGACCAACTATTCAAGGGATGGCTGGCTTGCTGGATGGATGGGCTTAGCACCCATCCCTCCGGCCAACGGTTATAAGGTATGGGGAATTGGAGTGGGGGGAATCAAGGGGTCAGCGGGGGGGGCAATCGGGGATTTGAGGGGCGGTCATGGGAGGGGGTGCATCAAGGGCAGGAGGGCCTGGGATCCCTCCTGCCCGTATTTTAGTGGGCGTGAGGGATAGAGGGTTCACCTGGGCATGAGGGGTTGGGCTCCCTCCTGCCCAGATCTTCATCCGGGAAGGTTGGGCTGGCAGGGCAAGAAGGCTTGGGCACCCTCCTGCCCAGATCTTCATCTGGGAAGGTCGGGCTTTCAGGACAAGAGGGCTTGGGCTCCCTCTTGCCCTGATCTTCAAGGGGAGGGTCGCGGCTCGCGGGGCAGAGGGCTTGGGTTTCCTCTTGCCCTGATATTCGTTGGAGGTTCGGGATGTCACCGGGGCAAGAGGGCTTGGGCTCCCTCTTGCCCTGATCATTGTGGGGGGTGTGAATTCTGTAACTAGTGTTGTTTTTGACAGACACCGGTTACAGCAGTGATCCCAACCCTGTCCTGGAGGAACACCAGGCCAATCGGGTTTTCAGGCTAGCCCTAATGAATATGCATGAGAGAGATTTGCATATGATGGAAGTGATAGGCATGCAAATTTGCTTCATGCATATTCATTAGGGCTAGCCTGAAAACCCAATTGGCCTGGTGTTCCTCCAGGACAGGGTTGGGAACCACTGGGTTACAGAATCCAGCTTTTAGTTGAAGGACTGGCTCCTCCGTCTAAAAGCCCTTTTTTGGGGGCATTTGGGACTAGGCTATTTTTAGGCTGATTATATGGTGTAAGTTTAGATGTAGTGGTGGTCTGGGTATTTAAACAGCTGAACGTAGAGGCAGGCCATTATAAAAAAAACACCTCCATTTGGATGTTTTTTTTTATAATGGACATTTTCCCTGCTTCTACTTTCAATGTTTAAGACCTTAGGCCAAAAGGGGACTTAGACGTTTGTTTGTTTTTATTATGCCCCTCCACGGCTTTTGTCTTATTCCATACAGGTATAGTACAAATTTAAAAAAATAGTGCACCTGGTCCTAAGTAGAAGAAAAATGACATTCCTTGCTCAGAATGGAAGCAGAATTTAGGTATTTCAGGGGGGAAATATTGATTTAAATGAATAATGTAAGTGCTTTGTTCTTTTATTGATTAACTCTTCTTTGTTCACATCTTAACTGAAGAAAACAAGGTCACAGTTACAATGACAATGTCTTAGTAGAGAAGAGAAGTCTTATAATTGATTACTAGATAGTATAATTGATTGCTAGAAAGTAGAGGGTTGAGTATTCTATAGACAAATGTCATGAGATTCAAGTTCAAAGCTGAATATAGAAACCTACTGCTATATGTATGTATAGATGTGTGAAGCAGTAGTATACTCCCAAATTCTATAAATGGTGCATAAATTTAGGCATGCAATAAGGTGCATAGCTATAGAAAAGCGTCAATTATGCATGAAAACTAATTGGCTTAAATGGTTATCTCTATGAATAATTGGCCTTAACACACATTAATTGGTACAATTTAGCAGTTACACATGGAACTGATCTATGCCCTAAACTGGGTGCTTAATTTTTATAGTGCACAAATCCAAAAAGGGCATGACCAGGGGAGGGGTGCGGGTCAGCAGGGGGCCTAGCATATATAAAATACTTTCATTTATATGCCTAAATGCCAGTTTTTAGGTGTGAGCTTTATGCCAGCCTTAGGCGCAGTTATGTGGACTTAAGCTAGTATTCTATAAGGGCAGTTCTTTGTGGAATTCAGGACCCTAGCGAGCTATGTGCAGGCAGTGTGGCCACACAGGGCGCAAGGGAGGCAGGGGCTCCAAAACTGAGTCTGGTCCATTGTCTTCCCTGCTTGGCTGTGACTCAGTGGGTGGGATAGGAGCTCAAGGCAAGGGGGGTATATTGCACAGGACACATTTCTGGTTCAGGACAGTCCTACCCAGTGGCGTACCTAGGGTATGTGGCACCCGGGGCCCATAATTTTTTGACACCCCCCCCATCTATATGAAAAATATGATTTTTAGTAACAATCTACATATCGCACCACAAAAGTGTACCTAGGAAAAGGCAGCATCTTAAACACTGCAGTGAGCACTAGAACACCAACACATACATTGTAAAACTAAACAAGCCAGATCCCGCACAGTCAATTGATCCTGTAGTCAATGCCAACTGAAAACTGTGTTCTTTTCATACACACAGAACAGAGCTACACCCTCGCCCAAAATGGAATAATCACAAACTAAAAATAGAAATATGTAGACAAAAGTTAAACTGATCCGCCAAGAAACCAGACCCTGGATACAATGCAACACCACAAAAAACAGTAACACATGTCCTCTAATACAGTGCAAAATATAAAGACAGTAGATGTAAATTTGAAAAAAACTGATACATAACAATCACCACTTTACAAATTAACAAATAAAAATAAAACAAATAATAAGAAATAAAAAAATACCATTTTATTGGACTAATCCCCGTAAGCTCGGTCCCCATCCCCGCAAACCACCTGATTCCATCCACACAAGCCTTGAATTGTTTGTATTAAAGTATAAAAAGAAACAATATTCTGTACAATTGTCAATTTATAAATCAGCGTCTTCTCCCCACTCTCTTCCCCATTTCTCTTCAGCATCCTCAGCCCACTCTCTCCACTTTCCTTCAGCGCACGCACATAAAAGCAAGCAAGTAATTTTATATCATTTTCATTCTATTCATTCATAGAAATTAAAGTCTAGATAATGCCAGTCACATAACAAAACATGATTTTACAAAAATAATTCCCTGCACAGTCAAGCCTGCAAGGATTACTAGATGTCTTTCAGCAGCTCCCCTCCCTCCCCCCCTTACCTTTGTGGCCAAGTCAAAATGATCTACCAACAATAAAATTTTAAAAACACAAAGCAGCTGTACACAGAGAAAATGTTAATTATCATTTATATTCCGCGGGTTTTCAAAGAGGTCAAGGCAGATGACTTTATGCAACGTCACCTCAGTAACAACTATACAAAAATAGACAAATATTCCCCCTCCCTTTTTACTAAACTGCGATAGCAGTTTTTAGCATATGGAGCTGCGCTGAATGGCCCATGCTGCTCTCGACGCTCATAGGCTCCCTGCACTAAAAAACGCTATTGCGGTTTAGTAAAAGAGGGCCATAGTGCAAAATATAGACAGCAGATATAAATTTTCAAAACGGACACATTTTGATCACTAAGTTGAAAATAAAATCATTTTCCTACTTTTTTGTCTGGTGATTTCATTAGTCTCTGGTCCTTCTTCTGGTCCTTCTTCTTTCTTCTCCTGCCCCCCCTTTCTTTCTCTCTCCCCCTGGCTCCCCTCTTTATTTCTGCCTTTCTTTCTCTCTCCCCCTGGCCCCCCTCTTTATTTCTGCCTTTCTTTCTCTCTTCCCCTGGCCTCCCTCTTTATTTCTCTCTCCCCCGGCCCTCCTTTTTCTTTCTGCCTTTTTTTCTCTCCCCCTTGACCCCCTCTATTTCTGCCTTTCTTTCTCTCCCCTTGGTCCCCCTCTTTCTTTCTGCCTTTCTTTCTCTCTCCCCCTGGCCCTCCTCTTTCTTTCTGCCTTTCTTTCTCTCCCCCTTGACCCCCTCTTTATTTCTGCCTTTCTTTCTCTCCCCTTGGTCCCCCTCTTTCTTTCTGCCTTTCTTTCTCTCTCCCCCTGACCCCTCTTTATTTCTGCCTTTCTTTCTCTCTCCCCCAGGCCCCCCTCTTTATTTTTTCCTTTCTTTCTCTCTCCCCCTAGCCCGCACAAAGCCATCATGCCAATTTCTCCACTTCCACGATTCTTTCCCTACCCTCACCCCCAAGCCAGCAGCCGATTTCTCACTGCTCCTTCCCCGATGTCCTGAACTTCATCGGGCAGCAGCAGCATTTACAATTCACTGTTGTTGCCCGCTTCAGGCCTTCCTCTCTGTCGGGTCCTGTCTTCATGAAAACAGGAAGTAGGCAGGACCCGGTAAAGAACAAGGCCTGAAGCCAGCAACAGCAGCGAATTGTAAACGCTGCTGCTGCCCGAAGAAGGTAATGAAGCACCGAGGCAGTCCACTTCTCCCCCCTCCCAGCCGAACCCCCGCTGACCCTCCTATCTCCCCCCCGTGAACCTTTCCGACCTTCCCAGCGAGAGCAGCAAACCTCCTTCGCGGCTTTCTCCTCCCTCTGCCGCGTCACTGATGACATCATCAGTGATGCGGCAGAGGGAGGATAAAGCCGACGCTACTGGAGGGAGGTTTGCTGCTTTCGCTGGCAGGGTCGGAAAGGTTCACTTGGGGGGGGGAGAGATAGGATGGTCAGTGGGGTTTCGGCTGGGAGGGGGAGAAGCGGTCTACCTCGGTGCTCCAAGGCCTGGCGCCATTACCTTTTTCGGTAATGGCTCCGATGCTGCTTTCGCTGGGAGGGTAGGAGCGCGATAGGGACCGGGCCAGCTGTGCACCCCCCCCTAAGGCGGCACCCGGGACGGACCTCCCCCCCGCTCCCCCTTGGTATGCTACTGCCCTGGGGAAACAGCCTGCAACAAGATCGCGCGATGCCAGCGATCTTTGCTTGCTTCGGCTGTTTCCTCCACCGCGGTCCCGTCCCTTCTCTGACGTCAGAGGAGGGGGCAGGACCGTGGCGGAGGAAACAGCTGAAGCAGGCAAAGATCTCTGGCATCGCGATCTTGCTGCAGGCTGTTTCCAGACGCGACACCCGGCGCAGAGGGGGGGGGAAATGGACCGGACCGGGAGCACCCCCTCAGGGCTTGGCACCCGGGGCAGACCGCCCCCCCCGCCCCCTCCTTGGTACGCCACTGGTCCTACCTGTATCCCAGCACATACCTTTAGGCACCATTTACTAAATCTATCTTGGTGATTAAAGCAGCAGGCTGAAGCCAAGGAAGCTAAGATAAATTTCTGCTATACCTACTGATTCTTTTATGACCTTTGCCAAATCACTTCACCTCTCACTACCCTTGTGTATCTTCTTGCACCTTGACTGGAGTTTGGATCTGGAAATTTCAAGTAATTAAACCAAGTCTTATGTGGGATAGAAAAGAGATTTGTTTTATGTTGGGGCACTTATATATCTGTATGTGATAAGGATTCAGTTCTCAGCATAACATACTGCTTGATATTCAGCACAATTTCTTTGACTAGGAAAAGCTACTGGCTGGCTAAATAGCACATAGCTGCCTAAGCACTAATTTTCAGCGCAAGATGGTTAGTTGCTAGTGGATAGAGGGCTATGTCACACAACTTATCCGGCTATCCATGAAATTCAGACCGCTGGCTGGCTAAGTCGTACGGTCAAATTGGGCCACTTAAATAGCTGGACTTTCTTTGGAAGTTATAAACTTAGCCAGCCAGATCTGAATATGGGCTGCTACATTTTTAGCAGTCAAAATAGACCGGATATTCAATGCCAGTTCCCAGAAACGGCTCAGCATTGAATATCCAGGCTTGGCGTCGAATGAGGGAGTCAGTCTGGCTAACTCCCGCAGTCAGACTATCAGCTCCATAGCAGATGATGACAAATAAAGGTCTGCATGGTCCATCCAGTTTGCCAAAAAAGATGTACTGCATGATACTATAGGTTATGAGTTTAACATTGAGGGGGAGGAATGGCATGTGCCAGGAAAAGATTTTCTAATTAAATCAACAACTTATACTAGCTGCAATAGTAAATCAGAGATATATGCAGTGGTGTGCCCTTGTAATTTGGTATATATCAAGCACATGAATAGAACTTTGATTGAGAATAAATCGAGGATTGTAACTGAAATTATACAGATGCAGCACTAGTTACAAAATAAACATCAAATAGAGGATTTGTTATCAATCAGTTTGAATAGGGGAGGGAGGGTAGCAATGCTGAAAAATTCTTAAATATAAAGGAGCAGAGATGGATCTGTAAATTAAATGCAGTGGAGCCAGGGGGGTTAAATGGAGAATTGGAGTGGACGTTTCTATTCTAATCGGGGTGTTTGATTGGGCGATATTAGGGGTCAGCTGTTTCCTAATTAGTTAAAAATGGGAAGGAAAATGTTGCTGCCCTCTTCACTCGATAAGGCTGGTGAGGTTGGATGACAAGGGACAGCTCTGGTATGTCTTTTTATAAGTCTATAACTGAAATATTGAAGGGGAAAGAAAATATTTAATGTTTTCTGTTTGTTTCTAGAGAAGGATCCTTGAAAAAGCTTTATGCGAAACATGTTGGATCCAGCCTTCCCAGATTGTGTTATTAAAAAAATAAGTAAAGTTAACTTTTCAGTTTATAATAATTAAGGAAAGTAAAGACTATTGTTTAATAGGAATTTTAACCTATAGATAAAGAGTCTAAAAAGAAGAGAATAATTAAATACCTGATATTAAAGACCCAATGATAGAACACATAAAGCTTTGTCACTATGAGAGTATTTGAGTGGTGAGTGGTGTCACTGAGGTCTGGAAGAATGTAAAGAGAAATAAAAATAAATATAATTTGATATAAGAGCTTTCTATGGACTTGGAGGTGATTGTGGATGTATTACTGATAAATTGACTCCAAGTATACTTAGAATAACAGTATCGACATCAAGTGAAGAACATGTGTTTGAATTAATGATGGGTTAAAAAAATTTGGAATTTATGGGTTATTCTGACGAGCATATCAAAAAGATTCTATTGAGACCTGCTTTGTTGGACAATGAAGAAGGAATTCCCATATAGAAATCCTGGACAGGATTAAAGACAGTATTGAAGCGAGCGGTAAGAACAGAGCTACATGGAAGTACTTTAGTGTAGTATCTCAAGAAATCAATGATCCCGAAGGGACTCTGCATTTTGAAAGAACCAAAAATGGTGTCTTCAGATAAAATATTTACGGAGAAATGGGTGGCTATTTTGAATTGCTGCTCAAGAGATTTGATTATCCTATTAGTGGAGATGACAGCTGCCACAGAAAAGGAGTTATGTTCTAAGGTAACTTTTATAGAAGCAAATTTATGGGAGAATAATACTCAGGAGGAATATGATAAACAGAGAGAGGAGTTACAGAGGACAATAATACAATTTCATGATAATATCAAGCAATTGAAAGTTAAAAAAACTGAGATGTGTTGAAAAGGATTATCAATATGATAAAGTCTATACTTGGAATAAGAGAGTAACTCCTATAGGACAAAAAAGAAGGTAGCATTTGATAGCTCCTCAGGAGAGACCAATGGGGTAAGTGATGACTCCAATGAAGTGTCATCGAAGAAAATATCGGGGGAAGGAGAGCCGAGTGGGAGAGGAGACCGATCCAGAGGGCAAAGCTGTCATGTGCAGAGGGGACAACTGCAAGTGATGAGTGGAGCCAAGACACGCTTGGCACAAAATCGGCAGTGATAAATTTGTCATCTATAAACTTGACAGCCTATCAAGAAAATGTTTTACAACTAGGATTGGGTTTTGTAGTTGAGCAGCTCCCTGATTTTTTTCAACTGAAGATAGCGTTCTTAAAATTTGTGAGGAAAATACAACTAAGGTCTTTTTCCATGGGGGGGAGGGAGGATAGAGATGATAGAGATGACATCACAGAGATTCAATCTGTCTGTAAGGTGGAATCACGATGGATGTCTCTGGGACCTATGGACCCTATTATACAGGCTTTTCGTGACCTGGTAATGACAGCATTAATGAAAATGGAACTTGATTGGAAGGCCTATAAATATCAGAAAAATATTACTCCTGAAAAACATCAAGGGCTGAACCAACTGATTAAAAAGGATAAAATAGTAATTTTAAAAGTGGATAAAGGAAGCGCTATAGTCATGATAGATAGATTCAAGTATGTGACCGAAGCACGGCAGCACCTGATGGATATAGTATAATACTGTGTCTGAGTTTTGATCTACCTGCTGGGTTGTTGGGTTTGTTTGTTTTTGTACCTTCTTTTTACAGTGTTTACTTTTATTTCTTTTTCATAGTATGGCATAGAAAATTCATCATCAGGTACTTTTTCTTGCTCTTCCATGTTTTGTGCTTAGCACTCTTTGTTTTTCTTGGATTAAACCTTTCATGAGTTCTATGGTTTATTTAAGCATGTTTTTTATGCACTAGAGTTCAAGAATCCCTTTACTTTCTTCTTTGGTTTACATCTTCAGTACATGGGCAATACTTCATGTTGTATACCACCAGTGTTGTGTAGCCTTTAATTGAACTTCAGGTTTGCTTACCTGGTCCAGTGAATCCTGCATTGCACTTCATTTTGATCTCCTTGCAATATTTGTACCCAATCTTACATGCTCTTTGGTTTGCAAGTTTGCTACTTTCATGATTTTGGTTCTCTAGTGTTGAAACTGTCTTTTTACTTTGCTTATTAGTTTCATGTTTTTATATTTTATATTTACTGTTGTTTTAATTAATAATATGCATACACTTTTCCATTTTAGGCACTTGACATTCTTTTGCATGTATAGGCATTATTTGTGCATGTCATTATATTAATGTATTTTATAACATGTTTTGTATCTCTCATTTTTTTATTTTGTTTTAATTAATATCTATATTAACATATTTTATATCTTATGTTTTTTTATTTCTCATTTTCTATTTTTTATACTTGATATGTCCGTTTAGTGCCCCCTGAGGAAGGCGTTGTTTACGCGCCAAAACTTGGATCCTTGTCGGGACCATCTATTTAAATAAAGACTGTTTCATTGGCTGATAGGACACCTCCCTTGCCTTTTCTGTTGTGCTGTCTGCATTTTGAGGTGAGGAGGGTTTTTTTTTCTGGGTGTGCTAGTGAACCATAGAGAAGAGTAGCAAGTTCCATAAGCCACTCTAACCACTATGTTCATGGTGGAAAATGTGAGCCCACCAAAAAACCTCAAAACGCTAATCTACTGCCATATAGGTGCCACCTGCAGCCATAAGCGCTATTCAGGTTGGAGACAGGTGAGTATAGTGGGTTTTGGGGGGGCTTATCATAACCTATACAGGAGTTCTGGTGAGATGTTTATCTGGCATCCCTTATGTGAAGTTCACAGCAGTACCCTCTAAGGTGCTCCACTGCTTTGTTGCCAGGTCTTGGTGGCCAGTCCATTACAGGACTCACCCCTCACATTTCAAAATGTGGTATAAAGATAGATGTCCTGGCGGTCTGGGCATCCCAATGGCCTGGATGTCCAGATAGAGCAATGGTTCCCAAACCCTGTCCTGGGGGACCCCCAGCCAGTCGGGTTTTCAAGATATCCCTAATGAATATGCATGAGAGAGATTTGCATATAATGGAAGTGACAGGTATGCAAATCTCTCTCATGCATATTCATTAGGGATATCTTGAGATAGAGGATTTTCAAAAAATAATTACCATATATACTCAAATATTTGGGGATTTGGGGGCCAAAAAATTGGCCCAAAAATGAGAGTCCTGGTTTTTATTTGGGCCTGCACTCAGCGTCCACCCAATCCCCTCCCAGACTTTTTTTTTATTTTTTATTTTATTTATCAAGTTTTTCATCATTATCATTTATACAGATAATAATAAAGAAAGGAAAATCACAAGTAAAACATAACTATTACTAACATAAGACATCTCACTAACTCCTCAAGTCCACATAAATGGGAGAAAATATCCTAGTAATCTAAAGAAATCAATCAATATCAATATAATCCTTGATCAAAGATCAACATTAATGATGCATTAATACTTTAAACTCCAAATATTAATTCACGTGATGTCTAACTAACTTCATTAAGTTGTAAAAATTGTTCCAACTGAATCGAGTCCCAATATACATATTCAGTATCTTTAAATTTAATTCAGCATTTACAGGGAAATTTTAAATAAAAGGTGGCTCCCAAAGCCAACACTCTTGATTTCAAAGCTAAAAAAGCTTTTCTCCTCAATTGCGTGGCTTGGGCCACATCTGGAAAAATCAGTACATTATCTCCACAAAATTTCACTTGCTTATTCCGAAAATAAGCTTTCATTATTAAAGATTTATCTATTTCTCTTGCACATGTTATCAATAGGGTAGATCTAGTTTGAATTCTATCTTGAGAATCCTCCAAAAAACCAGTTAAATCAAAATCAATTTGTTCCAACTGATCTACACCCATTTCTGTGGGAATTTTCTTTCTCTGAGGAATGTAATATAAATTAGTTATGGGCAAATTCTCTGCGTCAGTTAAGCCCAATGTTTCCTTAAAGTATTTCCGAATCAATATTTCTGGGGATAATAATTGAGTTCTTGGGAAATTAACTAACCGTAGGTATTTTGCCCTTTGAAAATTTTCCATTTTCTCAAATTTCATATGAGTAATATGAGAATCTTTAACTGTTGTTGAGGTCACTGCTTGCAATGTAACCACATGAGACTCAGTTGTTCTAATACATTTTTCCATAATTTTCAAATTAGAATCAACATTTTCCAACTTATCAATCACCTCCTGTGAAAATTTTACATCCTGAGTCACCACTGACTTTAATAACCCCTCCATTCTAATATTTATTTGCCATAAATCTTTAAGCGTAACCTCCTGTGGCTCTACCTGGGAGTCTCTTGCAAGTAAAGCCTCATCTTGAAATGATAAGGCTTTAGGTATGGCCCCATAAATTAATGAGGACAACACCTGTTGCACAGGTACTCCAACAGGTTGAGAACTGGAACCTGAATTAGGATCCAAACCTACTGGAACATTTGGTGGAGGCGGTGGAGTTCTTCCTGGGGGACTAAGAGACGCCCCTGATAGCGAGTCAGCTCCCTGACTTTGGCCCAAGGCACTGGTTGAAACAAGGTGTCTCTCTATGGGACCAGGCAAATTAGGTGTTGATACTTTTGATTTCCCCTTTCTTTTCCCCATAGTAATTCAAGAATACATACAATTAGTGCTGCTTCCCTTGTCTCCCAGAGTCTCCCAGAGTCTCCAAGGGGCTCCCAAGGGGCTGGCCCCTTAGGGCACGCCCCTTTGGCCATGCCCTGCGGCCACGCCCTGCGGCCGTGCGCCGCAGTCGCAGCGTCCCTTTCACTGGCAATGAAAGGACCCGCGTGACGTCAGGGCAGCTATCCCCGCAAGTGCCTGCAGAGATCTGCTCCCGACGCTCTGACTCGGGCTGTTAGGTGAGTGCTGCAGTCCTGGGCAGGTATAGTCCACCACTTCTGGCACCTCAGATAAAATATTTTCTCCAGGGGAGTGCAGTCGCGGCGTCCCTTTCACTGGCAATGAAAGGACCCGCATGACGTCAGGGCAGCTATCCCCGCAAGTGCCTGCAGAGATCTGCTCCTGACGCTCTGACTCGGGCTGTTAGGTGAGTGCTGTAGTCCTGGGCAGGTATAGTCCACCACTTCTGGCACCTCAGATAAAATATTTTCTCCAGGGGAGTGCAGTCGCGGCGTCCCTTTCACTGGCAATGAAAGGACCCGCGTGACGTCAGGGCAGCTATCCCCGCAAGTGCCTGCAGAGATCTGCTCCCGACGCTCTGACTCGAACTGTTAGGTGAGTGCTGCAGTCCTGGGCAGGTATAGTCCACCACTTCTGGCACCTCAGATAAAATATTTTCTCCACTACCCTACCAGACTTATTGCAGGCCTCCACCGGGCTGCCAGGCTCTGCCCCCTGTTCTCCCTCCCTGCCCATCGTACCTCCTCTGCCACTGTAATCCCTGGTGGTCCAAAAGTATAGCGGTCATGAACGAGCTTTCCACGCTCCTGCCCCGCTGCTAACCTGGCCAGTCGCTGCTGTTAGAGAGTTGCGCGGGGACAGAAATCCCACCCATCCACACCCGTTCCCGCCAAAATCCCACCCGTCCCCATGAGGAATCCCTCCGTCCCCACCCGTCCCCGCGAGGAATCCCCTCCGTCCTCACCCGTCCCCTCGAGGAATCCCCTCCATCCCCACCCGTCCCCACGAGGAATCCCCTCCGTCACCATCCTTCCCTATAAACTTCAGAAATAGTTATTTTATTTAATTATGCTACTGAATTAAAGGCTCTGGTAGAGACCCATTTACAAATAAGCAAAGAGACTTTATTAATTTGGAAATATTAATTGGGAAGAATACATACTTTGTAAATGGGTTTCTACCAGAGCCTCTAATGTAAATATAAAATATAAATACTCAGCTGATGAGAACCCACAAACTGTCAGCTGAGGACTTCCTTTGCAGTTGGCCGGGGGTCCCTTTTGCCAAGCTTGGCAGGCAGCAGTAGCGTCCCTGAGTCACAGATGCTGGCACCTCAGTGGCTCATGGATGCTGCCAGCGACTGCTGCGCTTGGTGGAGGGGAGTTCTGGCCATCTCTAGAGGAGGTCCTCTTCTGGCGGTGCTGGGGATCCCCACCAGTCACAGCAAGGGTCAACAAGTACTTCAACACTGTAGAAATAAAACCAGAAATGCATTTCCTTTTCTTTTGAACACAAAACAAAGACATCTGCCATATACATTTCCCAAAGCTAACATATTTTAGTCAATAAATTCCGTTTTTTTCCTTCGTTGTCTGGAGACTTATTTTTCCATAAAGTTGGTCCCAGTTTCTTTTTTCCGCTTTCCCATCTTCTGTAAATTCTTCTGTTGCTGTCCATTGGTTCCCCCTACCATGGTCCAGCATTTATCTCTTTCTCATCTTTCGTGCCTGCCCACCAGCCCCATACCCAACATTTCTCCTTCTATCACCCCTCTCCAACACTATGCCACATCTCTCCCTCCATTCCCTTCACCACTGTCCAATATTCCTCCCTCTTGCATCCCTTTCAATCTGTCCCATTGTTCCCTTGCCACATTTCTCACTCTCATCTTTTTCTTCCCTATCACATTCTGTACCTTCCTCCCTACGACCAAAAATTCTCCTCTTTCTTCCATTTGCCGTGTGTGTGCCGTGAGGGAGGTCTGGTGCCCCAGAGTAAGAGCAGGGGTGCCCACACTTTATGGGCTTGCGAGCTACTTTATAATGAATAAGTCAAAATGATCTACCAACAATAAAATTTTAAAAAAACACAAAGCACAATGAAAGGCAGAGAAAATGTTAATTATTCATATTCCGGGTTTTTTCAAAGAGGTCACGGCAGATGACTCTATGCAATGTCGCCTCGGTAACAAAATACAAAAATAGACAAATACACCCCCTCCCTTTTTACTAAACCACAATAGTAGGTTTTAGCACAGGGAGTTACGCGCTGCTCTCAATGCTCATAGGCTCCCTGCGCTAAAAAACGATATTGCGGTTTAGTAAAAAGGAGCCATAGTGCAAAATATAGACAGCAGATATAAATTCTCAAAACAGACACATTTTGATCACTAAATTGAAAATAAAATCATTTTTCCTACCTTTGCTGTTTGGTGATTTCATGAGTCTCTGGTTGCACTTTCTTCTTCTGACTGTGCATCCAATCTTTCTTCCTTTCTTTCAGCCTCCTGTATGTTTCCTCTCCTCCAGACCTCATTCTCTCCCCCAACTTTTTCTTTCTGTCTCCCTGTCTGCCCCCTTTCTTTCTTTCTCCGTGCCCTCCCCCAAGCCACTCGGTTTGCTGCCACCGCCATCGGGGAATAGCCCCCAAGCCACCACTGTCCCAAGCTTTCCCTGCAGAAGTGTCGCGCTGACCAGCATTCTGCTCCCTGACGTCAATTCTGAAGTAGGAGAGGAAGTTCCGGGCCAACAAGGCATTTCTCCTCATTCCATCCAGCCTGAGCCCCATCTCTCCTTGATCCAGCATTTCCCTTCTGTGTTTGTCAGAATTACCATTCCACCTATTTTCCAGCATCACCCTTCTTTGTGTCCATCTCACCTATATCCCTATCTCACCACTTTTTCAGAATCTTGTCTTTACCCCATGTTCACCATTTGCCCTTTCAATGTCTTTATCTCCCCCCCCCCACTTTTGCAGCATTACTTCTATGTCTCTATTTCACCTCCTCTTCATGTCCCCTCTGTATCTCTATCCTTATTCAGTAGATCCTGCTTACTCTTTCTCTTTTTTGTGTCACTATCTCCATTTTCAGCTTTCCCCCCTTTTCCTTTGTTAATGCACCTTGTAGCCAGAATCTTTCCACCCTCCCTCCACTCCGGCTCAGCACAGTATGAAATATTTCCTTTTGTTTCCCTCCCCTCTCTCTTTCTCTCTCTCTTTTGCTCCCTCACCCACGAGTCCTGCATCTGGCCTTCTCCCTTCTACCTGCACCTGGCAACACCCCCCTGCTCCGCGGCTCTCTTCAGCAACTCTTCAGCAGCGGTGATCAAGACAAGCTGCCGACATCGAGGCCTTCCCTCTACAAGTCCCGCCTTTGTGGAAAAAGGAAGTTGAAACAAGCGGGACTCGCAGAGGGTAGGCCCCGACATCAGAAGCTTGTGTCGATCGCTGCTGCTGAGTTGCCGAAGAGAGCCGCGGAGCAGGGGGTGTGGCCGGAAGCAGGAAGAAGGGAGAGGGCTGCTGGAAGAGATAGAAGTTCCGGAGTATGACACCGACCCGGGCCAGGATGATTTCTTTTTCAGGCGTGCAGCTTACAAGTCCGGCGGTGCGGCGGGAAATAGCCATGCTGAGCAGTGAGCTCAGCACGTACACAGATGAAAGCCTTGCTTGCTGATTGGTCCGGCGGCACGGCGGGGCGGGGCCGCCGGACCAATCAGCAAGCAAGGCTTTCATCTGTGTACGTGCTGAGCTCACTGCTCAGCATGGCTATTTCCCGCCGCGACGCCGGACTTGTAAGCTGCACGCCTGCATCGCCAGAATTTAGGTAGGCTGTTTTCATCCCCGTGGGAGTCCCGTGGGCCAGGGGGCGTCCCCATGGGAGTCCTGTGGGTCAGGGGGGCATCCCCGTGGGAGTCCCGTGGGCCAGGGGGCATCCCCGTGGGAGTCCCGTGGGTCAGGGGGGCATCCCCGTGGGAGTCCCGTGGGCCAGGGGGCATCCCCGTGGGAGTCCCGTGGGCCAGGGGGGGAACCCGCGGGATCCCCGTGATCCCCGTTCCCGTGCAGACCTCTAGCTGCTGTGAGTTCTGGCTTCAACCGCTGAGCATTACCGAGTAGGAGTGTGCTTTGGTGTTGCTGCTCAGCGCTAAGCAGCTTTTTTAATGGCTCTGACTGCTTAAATTGCTTGAATATTGACACCATGTTTTTTTTAAGAGCAGCAAAACACATTCAGGATATGCATTAAACATTATCTTAGGGCTTCTTTTACAAAGCTGTAATAGCAATGCTGTTATGGTAAATGCACTGAAGGCCATAGGAATTGAATGGGTTTCAGTGCATTTACTGAGGCAGCATCGCTACCTCAGCTTTGTAAAAGAGACCTTAGTTTTTCAGCCAACTGCCTGGTATTGTTTTAAAATTGCCTGGTGAAAGAGCTGCCTGTTTTGTTTTGTTTTTTAATTGACTATGTATCTTTAAAAGGAAAACAAGTGCTCAAAAGGGACAGTTGTAGCATTTCATTGCCAGTCTAGGAATGTATATAATATTCATAGTGTACACAACATACATTATCAGATTTGACAGTCCAAATTGTAAATATAAAGGGGAAGATACCCAGCCTACGATGATCAGTGTTTGTTTGTTTTTTTTAGAAACAAGACACCCCCCTTCCTCCCCACTTTCTCCAGCCTACTGACAATAGGGGCAGCCTTGCTATACTTCAGTAATAGAAGAGGGGAATCTTGCCTCTTTGGGGAGGAAGCTGTGTAGCAAGGAAATGAGGCATCTGGGGCAATGGCACCCGGTATGGCCATGCCATGTGCTCGTACCCCTCCGCACTCTTTTCCATCACATCCCCCCTGTAAATCTTTTCAAAATCTTCACCAGCAGTGAGAGGCATCTCCCAATTCCCCCTATGTCCAGCATATGCTCTACCTCCATATGTGTGGTGGGGTGAGAGAAGAGAAAGATACAGGTATGGGGCAGGCAGCACTGGATCTCTATGTATGTTTAGGGGAGGGGGAGATTCGGTGCACACAATGCACTATTAATATAAATGCTGACACTAAATGTAAAAAAATACAGAAAATTGAGAGAAAATCATGAAAAAAAATTAAAACTGTCCTTATTTTTGATGCCTGTGTCCATCTCTATTTACTGCACATTAAGAGATCCTTTTACTAAGATGTACCAGTGGATTCATTGCTCCATTAAAGGTTAGTATGCTCTAAATGCAGCCCAGGCCATTGCATACCTAGGGACTTTATAGCACTTAACACACACTAATTCATAAGCACAAACTAAGGTAGAGGTTTCTATCACAGGCCGGCGAGGTAAATACTCCGATGCTCATAGAAATTCTATGTGCATCAGAGCATTTACCTCACCGGCCCACAGTAGAAACCTCTAGTACATCGATCTTCAAGAAAGGTTTGAGGGGTGATCCGGGGAACTACAGACCGGTGAGTCTGACCTCGGTACCGGGAAAGATGGTAGAGTCACTGATAAAGGACAGCATCATTGATCACCTTGACGGATATGGGCTGATGAGGACCAGGTTAATTCTAAAAAGGGGCACCTATGTTTAGGAACCAAGAATGTGCTTGTATGGAGTCTCTTATATAGAGAAAATAATGTGTTTATTGTTCTTTATAGAATAATAGAATAATTTTATTGTATTATGTTGAAAATCTATTTATAGCCCATCTTTATTCAAGACAGAGAACATAACAGCATACACAATTAAAAATAATAGGTCAAAAACATGCTTATCTTTTAGAATAGACCACTTCCACCAGCCATAGTGATATAGTTCTTTTCAGCACAATAGAAGCAGCATTTTTATTCTATTATTGGCATCATAAGGTTGCTTGATTTATTAACCATCATTTCTTAATATAGTCATAAAAAGTCAATATACTTATGAGAACTTGTCCAGGATTGAGACAGCAAAATTCATTAGCTTTTCATAAACAAGAGCTACGAAGTGAGACTGACAAGCAAGCATTAGGAACTTCAAGTCTATAAGATTTAATAAATGATTGTTCATGAAAACATTTTTAATTTTGTTAAATTTTCTATATACTGAGGAACAAGATTATTGAATGCTAACAAGCTGAAGTTTTATCAATTTATCCAGTAATGTACGTACACATGTGATTTTTGTTAATGTGCTTCTACTTTCTTAAGTTCAACAGCTTTGCTATGCTAATATGCTTATACACAAAGGAGGTGATTCTATAAATTGATACTTCCATTTAAGTGACCTGAGGCCAGGTGACAGCAGTCTATCAATTTACAGTTTATCCAAAATCTTGATATACTACCATTTGGAAACAGTTTACAATACTCATAAACTAGTATGTGACCCCCCCCCCCCCTGAAAAATGCCTCTGCCATAAAGACAGAGACAGTGGATTTTTCAGGGGGTCACTGAGAATAAACTGAAATGATTAAGGAACCATAGTGGGAGGAGTAGGAGATCCCTTGTTCTCTAATGGGAGGAGAGAAGATTATACAAGGAGAGTGGGACAGAGATTTCTGGCTTTTGGTTGATCCTGATTCTTGGTAAAGGACAGAAAGGAAAGAAATAAGAGAGGGGACATTGTAACTTTTAGAAAAAAAAAAAAAAAGAGGAGTTACAGGGAAACTCCAGGGCTTAGTTATCCTCATTCTCCTGCCAACACCCTGTATGATGATAGAGACCCTTTTGTAGTTCTAGAGGAAAGATGAACATAGACTTAACTGCCATGACCAATTGAGAGGAAAAACGTGATTAGTAGTGCTGCCCGATTCAGAAAAAAAATTTAAATTCAATTTGATTCAGTCCATTGAATCGATTTTTCGATTCGATTTAATTTGATTTTCCTGCCCAATTGGGTGTTTTTTTTCAAACATCCTGGTGGGTTTATTTTATAGCCTCTTCACCCCCTTTGCCCTCTCCTACCCACACTGTATCTGTGATATAAACAAAATAAACAAACAAAAAAGACTTTTCCTCTCTGTTAAATCCTAACTCACGTTCGCGGTCTAACACCACCTCTGGCAGGATACACGTTTCAAATCTGACATATTGTAATCACAAAACAGAAAATAAAATTATTTTTTCTTCCTTTTGTTGTTTGGTCATTATTCAAATCATGTTGGTTCCTTCCTTACATAACAGATCACATCTTCATCATACTCTATACCTAGCCCTTTCTCAGTCTCTATAGCATGGTTCATATAGTCTCATAGCACTGCCGATCCAACACTTCAATGGTCTTCATCATATTTTCACCCACTGCCCCACATCCCATTTTTACAAGCTCATCATTGAGTTCTTGTAACCTAAACATATCCATATCATCTAAGACTTACCGACATGTGTTCTCTGCCCTTTCCAAAATGTTGTAGCCAGGCTCTGGACTGGAGCAATGAATGTACTTTCAGGGTCGAGAATACAGTACTTCCTTAACTTTTTCAGCAATAACCTGGAGAGAAGGTTATATCTGGACTGGCTGGGACTTGAACACCCTTCTCCCATTTTTGCTGAGAATCTGGAATTTTCATGGCACTTAGGTCTTTCTGGAATACCTCTGCAAGTCTCTTTTGTTCATTTGCTGAGGGTTTTGACTTGCTCCTGTGTTTAGCACAGAAGGAAAAAGAAGCAAATTATTTCCCCTTTTACTAAACTGCACTATCAATTTTTAGCGCCAGGAGCCGCGCTGAATGCTCTGCATTACTCCAGACGCTCATAGAGTTCCTATTCAGCTGAACAGCTGCTAAATCCAGATCACCATCCAGTGGGACATACAGCTGAATATCATCAGTACAAAGGGAGTCTATGAAACCAAAAGAGCAGATTCTACCCAATGGACTAATACAGATGTTAAAAAATGGAGGAAAAAAGGAGTAGAGCTTTGGGGGACACAACTAATGGTTCTCTGTGAAAACGTTACACCATTTAAACTGATGATTTATGAACTTTCAGACAAAAAAAAAGAGAAACATCTAGCTGCTTACTGTAGGGGTGTTTCCGTATTTGCACCTGAAGGTTATGCCTCTCTGACCTCATTAAAGCCTGAACCATTGTCTACAAGAAATCATGGTCTGCAAAAAAAATCTTTCCAGCATGAATTGCAAGAAGAAAGAAAAAACATCTTTACTGTTTCTGCCTGATGCATTATGGGTATGTACCATAATGTTATTCTACTCAAGGACATCCATCTGTGCCTTCATAATGGGACTGTGTGATTCTTGGGGAAGTTATCCTGTTCTTATCTGTCTAACGGCCCTGGGTCTACCAGCCTATATGATACTGTACACAGAAAGGCTATTCATCTAAGTTCTGTTTCTGGATTGATCCGAGGAAGTCATCTGATGAGATCCAAGTGAGAAGGTGCTAATTAATTAGTCTGTGTTGAGATGCGAGGAAGCTCACATCTTCCCACAGGTGTTCAGCACGCGACCTTTTCTTTTAATAATTAGACCTGTAAAGTTACCTCGGGTGACTCTCTGCCTCAGAGAGAGAGATTCGGACTTTCAACAGCTCTGAATTCAGCACTAATAGGAAACTTGACTGCCAATGAATTATAGCCTTCCCCGGGACTGACGAACACGTGTACCTTTAACAAGGATTTCCTGCATCTCCTAAAGCTAACAAGAAGGTTTTCCATTTCACCTACTTTTCGCCTGAGGCTAATCACAGGGTGAGAATACGGAATTTACTCTCTTATCAGTTGGGTTAGATAAGGATCCGATTGTGATATGGGACAAGGTTTGTGAAGCTACTTGTGTGATACTGTAATCATTTGCTAATCAGGGATTATTATTATTATAAGGAATTGTATAGTGTGTGTGTAACAATTAGTTTTACTTAGTTTCTAACAATTGTATTGTGGTAATTATGTACTGAGTTTCATTTGTGTAATCAGATATTTTGTGTACAATATTTAAATATTGCAGCTGGCTTGTGAATTATATTTTTCTATTTTCATAATAAAAATATTTCTCATTAGCCTGGGTTTGGTGTCGTATAAATAGACCAAGAAATTTGAACCTGGATCAGAGTTTATGGTTTTCCCTAGACAACACTATCAGAGACGTAATTTGTTTATGTAACTGATTAGTATCTACCATAAATCTTGCTACATTACTTACTGCTCAAACATAATGAGGAATGGCCAACAAGGTTGATAGCCCTTGAGAGGTACAAGAGAATCCACAAACCATATTCCTCGGTTCCATAATTCACAAGGCATCATCCATGACAGAAACCAACACGTTACCCAACACGGTATTCATAAAGCTGAATAAGTTACATGGCATTAATTCCAGCTTTGTCAGTCTGTTAACCATAATGATCTTAGTTGAGGAATAGTAGTGATTAGTGCTGCCTGTCCCTATGAGCGTCGGGAGCAGCGTGGGGCATTCAGCGCGGCATCCAGCACTAAAAACTGCTAGCGTGGTTTAGTAAAGGAGGCAGCGCTGAACTGTTGCTGAAATTACGGTGGCATTTCATCTTGAAGCATCCTGGGCTCTTAGCAGGACAGAGCGCAAGACTGATAATCTTCACCACATCCAGGCCACAGCAGGGGGCCGGCACAAGAGGCCATGGTGACATCTGAACAAATGGCTACAGAGTGCGCACAGAATCACCTGTTTCGGTTACTCCGGGCCGGTGGCGGTGAATGAGAGTCTGTTCCTGGTCTAGGCAGAGGCCTAACTAGCAGCGGGAAGGTACGTTTTAAAAAAATGTAATCAAAAAAACTGAAACTGAAAGGAGAAAAGCCCTATTGCAATCTGAAGGCATGGGAAGGAGGGTCAGTCACCGAATCGGCCAGGCCAATTTTTAAAAAATATGAATCGATTCAAATCGATTCACTCAAGGTGAATCGGTGAATCGATTTGAATCATGAATCAGGCAGCACTAGTGATTAGGCTGTTGTGAACTGTTTGGCTGAACCTGATGACTGCCAACACTGAAGGACTTGTAAATAATTAAGTTGAAACCTGCAATCAAGTTAAATAAAAGGTTCCAGTCTATTAAATCGCACTTTGGACTTTGTCTGGATTTCTTTCAGTTAGGGAGCTCTCTAATCTGAGTGGGTGGCGATTGAGACCCGGGATTTCAACTCCTCCAGCCTACTGGAGTTATCTGGTGCTAGCTTACACCCAAGCTCAAGAGAGACTGTGAAGTTGTGATCATTGAGAACAGATAGATTCATCATTATGTGAGTCCAAGTCGCAGGTGCCCAACCTGATGAGCTGTCTAGAGCCTGTGAGGTGGCCGTGCGACAGGGCCAGGTTTACAAAAATGGCGCCTAACATAGGGTGTAAGGAGCATGAATTCTGGAGAGACCAAGAACTGGAGACCTTAGTGGAGGAGGAGTACAGCATGGAAACCAGCTTCTGTGGTGTGCAATGGATTGAAACATGTAAGAAAATCTTCCCAAGAACTGTGAGTAATGTTAACCTGAAAAACGATTGGGAGGAGGAGGAGGACACAAAGATGAAGTCTTTTCCTGCTGGTAGAAAGTGTTGCGGAAGGAAGAGGTGAAGCTATCCCCCTAGATTAAAGTGGTTATGGAAGAAATAGCGTGACGTCAGTGGAACTCAAGAGGAGATTTCCAAGGAGGGTGAGAGTGAGTCAGACTAGAAATATACCCTAATCGGGGACTTACACATGGCGGTAGAAAGCGGAAAGAAATGTGACCAGCACATAGGAGAGAGAGAAAAATTCATGATGACCCACCAACTAACTACCACTTTTGAAATGTTGTTTGAGAATGAGGAACCTGAGTAGTTGAATTGCCAATACAATTGTGCTGTTGGCTTGCAAGAAAATGTTGTTTTTTTTCCAATGGGAGAGTTTTATCGGCACTAAGATTCCCCTGGTGCAGATGGAGAAGTCATCTGGATATAGGACAGGGGGAAAATCTTGCTTGGGAGATAGTGAACTTAGATAGGTTTCTATGCTAACTAGTGAGAACTTGATTTGAGGATCAAAACCATAAGGCTAGAGCCATCTGGGATGGGAGTCCATACCAGTGGTGTAAAACCAAAAATGCCTTGTAAGAGAGGTGGTGGTAGAGAAGTGCTGCCACCATCTCTAAGGGTGGGAAGATCAATGAGTGAAACCTACCTTGCCATGAGGGGTGATAACCAAAGAGAATTCTGGGAGTAATAATTGACATTAGATCACTGGGTGAATCTCCTCCAATGGGTGTTTGCCTTTGCATTTTATGTGAAAGCTGAGCAGATCTCCTTTTGATGGTCCCTTGAGTCAGTGACTAGAATTCTCAGAGGGCCCAATATTCAGCACTATTTAGCTGGCTTGGAACAGTTCCTGGCTGGCCAAATTGCATATAGCCAGCTATCCAGTGATAGGCAGCTACCTCCCACTGAGTATCATGCTTAGCAGACTAGCTGGTGACCAGCTATGTCACATGACATAGTCAGTCACCGCCAATATTCAGCAGCTCATTAGCTAAGTTTAATGGCCAAACTGAGCTGACTAAAAGGGTGGTATATCTTTGGCCATTAAAACTTAGCTGGCTAGCTACTGAATATTGGCCTAGCCAGCTATGTCTTAGACATTCAAAAATAGACTGAAAATTCAATGCCTGTTACTGGATATGGCATGACATTGAGTTTCCAGTATCACAACTGAATACAGGAGATTGCCAGTGATCTCCCACAGTCTGAATATTGGCAAAACTGTCTTTGGGGATTTTATTATACAATACCTGCTGGTCTACATTTTATTTTATTTTTTTACAATAAACTTGGCATTTGTCATTCTTTGATGCAAATGTTTCCTTTTTTATACTTTTCTGGTGATTCTTCCCTACTTCTGTTTTCCATTTCTATTTCTTATAGGGATTTTTTCTCTTTTTTGGTACTTGATTACTTGCCTGCACAAGCTTATGTTGCAGTATAGAAATAATATACTGTACACGTATATTTCACATCTACTCATAGGCTACTGTCTGCTCAGTTCATTATCAGTGTGGCGCTTTTATCTACAGCCCTAGCTTTCTGCAGCCTTTGTAATTACAGCTGTACTCTTGACTGTTTGTTTTCTGTTTTGAGCTCTCTGCACCTGCTTGAGCTGAGGAGTTTCAAAGGGAATTGATACAATGTGCAGACCTGCTGGCTCCAGTATCTGTGAGACCCCAGGTCAGAGGATTCTGGTAGTTTCTGGTAACAAATTCTTGTAGAAGCCAAGGTAGTTCTTGGATTTTTTGAAGGGGTGGGCTAGTGGCAATAGTTACACCCCCAAAGAAGATTTAAGTTCTGCTGTTGGCACCAAAATTGTCTTTTGGATTATCTCCAGCCATCTGACCATCAAATCTGAAGGAGAGCCCCTTTTATTTGCCAATAGCCTGAAGCGAAACACCTGAGAAAAGTATTAGAAAGAGATTCAAGCTTATCTCTTATCACCCAGGTTAGACATTTTAGGTAATTGCCTTCTGAGAAAGGAATCTTAGTCTGGGGAAAGTAACAGAAAAACTGAAACCCAGTGCTGACTTGCTACAGTGGAAAGATTTAGGAAACCCTTCCCACACTGTTGAATTTAAAGTGTGAAGACTTTAAAGAAAGCCTCAGGATTGTGTACAGCACCTACTATCCAGGTAGTCCATACTCCAGTATTATGGAAACCTACATCTCAGGCAAAAGGGAGTAAATAACTGAAATTATTCTACCTAGGTAGAGCTTACTATCTTTTATCTTATAACATCTGGGTCTGGAAGTAACAAAAAGTTAGGAGAATGTATATTAACTGTATATATGACCTGGATTGGCCATCGTGAGAATGGGCAATTGGGCTTGATGGACCATTGGTCTGATCTAGTAAAGCTATTCTTATGTTGGAACTTGTTGTGTTATGATAACTGTTTAAGCAAATTGCCTTTTTCATCAACTGAAAGAGTAAAGTTCAAGGGTTTTGAAATTCAACATCTGGTATGGTCTATCTTTTTTTGAGTGAATGATTTGGACTGTCTGGTATGAGCTTGAAATGGCCTCCCAGCTTTAAAGTTGGTCCTGGCCCTGATCCCAACAAATACTTTGTGTTCCCCTTTTGCTACCATCCGGGCAGGGGTTAGCAACCATCTGGCATTCCACTTTATCAAGGGTTTGTATACTCTTGGTCAGATTAAATTCTGACATAAAGATTAAATTGTGGCAGGGGGCTCTATTCCTTATATATAAACCTACTAATCTGCATGTGATAAGTCAATTAGTACATGTTAAAACTAGCACATATAAAATATTTTCAACTAAAATGAATGTTTGAAACTATCCAAAGATATATTGTACTAACTGATTTAAAACAGTTTATTTTCCAAATCTAGGGTTCCTTTTACTAATGATTAGTGTGTGCTCAGTACTAAGATACTCATGGGAACATAATGGACTACAAGGCATTTATGGGGCCTTTGCAAAGCTGTGCTGCAGAACAGTACGTGCTAAGTACCAAGCCACCCATTCTATTCCTAGTTGAACTCGAATTAATTTACAACTATTGTTGCTGAATTGGAATTAATTTACAACTTAACTGTGGCACTTTCTTTTTGGTGAGCATCTGCCATCTTCATACGAGCTTTAATTACATTCTCAGTTCAAGTATTGATGCCACAATCTGAAATCCTTCTTGCATTCTAAATTCTCAAATATCGTCACTGCCCATTCATTCATTTAATGCATGTTTCTTAATTAGAAATCAGAGCAGATAAGCCTTTCAGGTTACCAAAGATGTAGCACAACACAAAAATTAATGAAACATATCAGCAAAGCACTTCTAATTGAAATACATCTCTAATTACTGCCATGATAATACTACCACCACACTAACAAATAATTTGTTATCTGGATCAATGGGTATTCACATTAACAGCTTTGTTTGGGTCCAACAAAGAAAGCTTCATAAACTTTATAGCTTCCTCTTTGTAATGAGCAAATTAAGGGTGAGGTTTTAAGTTCTGAGCAACAGTAGATTGCAAAAGTCAGTTTTCTTATCCTATCAGCAGTGGCGTACCAAGGCCAGGGCGGGGGTGGGGGTGGGGTAGACCACCCCGGGTGCACGTCCTAGGGGGTACACAGCCGGCCGGGTCCAAAACCTTCCGCGCTGCTCTACAATGGGCCCTGCACCTCAGTGCGGCTGCCGTACTTATTCTAGAACAGAGTCAGCAGCCAGGTCAGCAGGAATGTTGGAGGGGGGTGGACCAGCCACCGCAGTCATAGTGGGACCTTGCTGCAACATCCTGCGTCTGCCGGTCCACCCCCTCCAATGTCATTTATGTCTTCCAGAGCAGAGGTGGCAGCCACAGTCATCGCGGGACCTTGCTGGTTTGGAGGGAGAGAGAAAGGAACATATAAAGGTGGTGGAGGGAGAGAAGGGACAGGGTGATATGGGAAGGGTGGTGGAGGGAGAGAAAGGGGGCAGATGCTGATGGAATTGGTGAGCAGGGAAAGAGGAGAGAGACATAAGGAGAAAGGATACAGAATGGAATTGGGTTGGAGGGAGAGAAAGGGGGCAGGGTGGTATGAAAGGGTGGTGGAGGGAGAGAAAGGGGGCAGATGCTGATGGAATTGATGTGCAGGGAAAGAGGAGAGAGACATAAGGAGAAAGGATACTGGATGGAATTGGGTTGGAGGGAGAGAAAGGGGGCAGGGTGGTATGGAAGGGTGGTAGAGGGACAGAAAGGGGGCAGGGTGGTATTAAAGGGTGGTGAAGGGAGAGAAAGGGGGCAGATTCTGGTGGAATTGGTGTGCAGGAAAAAGGAGAGAGACATAAGGGGAAAGGATACTGGATGGAATTGGGTTGGAGGGAAAGGGAGGAAGATGTTGATAGAATTGGGGGGAAGGGAGAGGAGAGCGTGATGCCATACCATGGGGATGTGGGAGAGGGAAGAGAAGAAGAGGAGAGGAAAGAAATGCCAGACCATTGGAAGAGGTAAGGGAAGAAGATGGATGCCAGACCAATGGGGGTGAAGGGAGAGAAGGAAGGGGGCAGCATATAGTTTCTGGCATAGAAGGAGAGAAGATACCATATAGAAGGGGCAGACAGTGGATGAAAGGAAGAGAGTGACAAGAAGATGAGGAAAGCATATACCAGAGAAGACAAGGTAGAAAAATAATGTATCTTTATTTATTGTTTTGCTTTAGATGCATCACTGTTTCTGTGGTTTTGCATTGTATGCAGAGTCCTGCTTCTTGGTGGTTCAATTTAACCTTTGTCTATGTATTTCTATTTTATCCCCCTTTTACAAAACCATAGAGCACTTTTTAGTGCTGGCCTTGGTGGTAACAGCTCCAATGCTCAGAATTCTATGAGAGTCTGAGCTATTATCACCATGGCTAAAAACCGCACTACAGTTTTGTAAAAGGGGGAGGGGTTAGTTTGTGTTTACATATTCCATACTAGGGGAAGGTGTTTCTGTGTTCTGTGTGTTTGAAAGACATGGTTTTCTTTTAGGATTGACTATGCAGAATTGATCTGTACTAGTCTGGCTTGTTTAGTTTTACAATGGGTGTATTGATATTGTACTGCTCACTGTAGTATGTAAGATACTGCCTTTTCTAGGTACACTCTTGTGTGACGTGGTTTGTTACTAAAAATCATGTTTTTCATACAGATGGGGGGATGTCAAAAAATGATGGGCCCCGGATGTCACATACTGTATGCTAGGTATGCCACTGTCTATCGGTAAGGATTGAATCACCATCCCCCTTTTCCATGAAGGGGTAGAGTCCCTCAGACAATCCATATTGGCTTTTTAAGAATGGAGCATGTTTGGTGTATTTTACAAAATGTGCTTCTTTTTTAAGCTAAAGTTCATTCTGCTAGCTGGGAACTTTTGATCAATGTTACAGACTGTAATTCTGTCTGTTCACTATGGTGCAAAACCAAGGAAGTTGACCCAATGGCTCCACAGTAGAGAAATATATCCTAAGCAAAAAGACTCTGTGGAGAGTTGATGTTCCTGATATGGACTTTATTATAGGTATAGCTTGATAATCCACATAAAAGCACATATGAACAAAAAGGACCCAATCCACTGTAAACATGGGACCCAACACGGTCCATGTTTCAACAAAGCTGTCTTCTTCAGGGGCCCCTATGGTCTAAAAAAGAAGAAAAAACGTATCTATCCGTTTGCTGGATAAACTTCCAAATAAACGTGTAGCTCATATAAACTATGGTGCTCATTTTTAATGTAACTGGATACTTCACAATGCCTTAAAAACATTCATCTACTAAAAAAGTCCAAATCCTGATTTTGGAAAATCAGAATTTGGATGTTTTATGCTGCGGTATGTCTACATAACAATGAGGCATGCTATTGGTGTATTTTGGGATGGACTAGGGAAGGCCCAAAAGAACAAGTGGACATCCAACAATGATTTTCAAATCCCAGTATACCTAAACATATAAGACATCTGAAAGTCAGAAGGTTGTTGAAGTGGTATACATTCATATAGAGTAGGCATTTTTCTATTCCTGAAGGGATGACATTTACAAAAAAAAAAAAGTTGCAGTGGGATTTCAACTTGTCTCCCATGATTTACAGTCCACTGTACAATTACTGGGTTACTCCTCTTTTCTGCAACAATATCTGTATTAGCATTTTCATAACAACGACGGCACACAGACAACCCTATGCTTTGTTTTCTCCCATTTATAATTTAGACATTTCAGTTTATAGAATGGTTGTTCAGGATGGATGTCTCCAGCTTAAGGACATCTTTTCACCAATACCCCTCACAGCAGAGTTAAAAGGTGACAAAAACCTGTGTTCTGACATGACCCCTATTACCAGGGGTATCTTCAGGATTTTTACTTGGCCCTAGGCAACTGCCTAGACTCGGGAGCATAAGAAAATATTGGCTTCATTCATCAAAATATTCAAACTCAGGCATAAAGTCTCAAATCAGGAATGGCCTTTATTCTGATCCCAGTGGTCAAATGTATAGTATAAAGAAAATAACATTCAGCTTTCACAAAAACCAGTTTTCAAAATAAAGGCAAAATAAAATATATGCTTCTGGCAAACAGCACAAATAATGCTATGAGCTTTAAACCAGCTCCAGTCCAGCAATGAAGTATTTATTAACAAGCATTCAGTTCCTTGCATAAAGTCATGTACCTCAGTCCTGACTGCAGTGAGATATCACAAAAAGTATTTTAAAAAGAAGAAAAAACAAAAACAAATGAACTTGTCTTGCATGAGGCAATTCACTCTTTCTCAGCATTCAAAGCAAAGCTGCTCTCAAGAAACAGAGCTACTTCTCTGTGGCAGTTATTTCTAGGCAGAATAGAAAATTCACAGTATCATGCATACAGGAGTGTTATAATTCAGCAGCTGACAGTTTATACATTCCTTGAGGCACCAAGAGATATGTGGTAGCAGAAAATAAGTTTTGCATAAGGATCTCTGAACAACCATTGGTAGGCAGCACAGCTGAATGGTGTGCTGTGATTGCTCTCAGCAACGGCGGACACAGTGTGTTCTTGTCCAGTATTCAAAAACACTACCTTTGCTCAAGGTTTTTTGGCACAAACCAAACATGAAATTGGCAGACTGCAAAAGCCCAGATAAGTAAGCTTCTCAGCCCCCCAAATAATGCCAAACTCAAAATCACAGAACATAGAGCAAACTTTGGCTAGAGAAAAAAAAAAAACACCAGCTGTTTCATAGCTAATCATAGCTTTAGCTAATTTCCATTTGCTCTGACTGGCTTTCTGAGACAGGGTAGGCTTCCTGAATTTCCATTCCTTCCACAGCCTCTGGAACATGAAATTTAGAAGTGGTGAAACTTTTTCCGCTGCTTGCATGGGCCAGTCCAAGACCTCAGGGTCTGCCTGCTCTCTACAAGGCTCATGCCGTGCTTCTGCCACGTCACTCTCCACCCCCCCTTACTGCTTCCTTTAGCCTGCCTTTAATCGGCTCAAAGACACTCCCCTTCAGCCTCTAGAGGGAGATGGGTTTTGGTTCCACAGTAGGCTGTGTCAGCTCCAGCTTTCCCTGTCTGCTCTGCATTAATCTCAAAGGCACAGCTCTCCTGGCTTTAGCTGCCCTAGTTGATGTACTGACAGGGTAAAGAGGCTCTGTGTCTGTTTGCTCATAAACAACCTGATCATGTTTATTACTGTTTCTACAGCCTGGGCAAGGGAGGTCAGTAACAAGTTGCTCACTAGAGCTGATCTGGTCAGCTCTTCTATACCAGATCTTATTGCCTGCTCTAGGGGCAAAACCAGCGTGGGGGCTGGGTTTGTCACAATCTTCATATATTTTCAAACAGGAAATCTGGATGTCTTTCCTGCTTGAAAATTTCTATGAGATAAACATTTTTTGACTTACAAAAATTTCTCAAAAAATGTTACCAGCTAGCGGTGGAGCTGCCCTGAGAGAACCACATTTAATGACAAAGTGGAGAAAAAAGCCCGGAGCAGAGGTTTTGAAGTACTGTTTTGAAATTTCCATGAAGCAGCCCTATTTGGGTGAAACAAGACCCTTGTCGGAAAAATTGAATACGGCTGTAGCAGAGGTCTGCCAGCAAGGAGAAGATAACGTCTCTTCATGATGAACTAAGTTAAGTTTTCAACTTTTTGGGTTTTTTCCTTGTGTACTTGTATTTTGGATAGTGCAGGGGTTTATATGTTAGCTTTGGGAAATGTATATAGCAGATGTCTTTGTATTGTATTCAAAAGAAAAGGAAGTGTATTTCTGGTTTTATTTCTACAATGTTGAAGTACTTGCTGACCCTTGCTGTGACTGGGGGGGATCCCCAAGCACCGCCAGCAGAGGACCTCCTCTAGAGATGGCCAGAGCTCCCCTCCACCAAGCACAGCAGTTGCTGGCAACATCCATGAGCCACTGAGGTGCCAGCATCTGTGACTCAGGGACGCTACTGCTGCCTGCCAAGCTTGGCAAAAGGGACCCCCGGCCAACTGCAAAGGAAGTCCTCAGCTGACAGCTTGGGGGTTCTCATCAGCTGAGTATTTATATTTTATATTTACATTAGAGGTTCTGGTAGAAACCCATTTACAAAGTATGTATTCTTCCCAATTAATATTTCCAAATTAATAAAGTCTCTGCTTATTAATTATGCTACTGAATTAAAGACTCTGGTAGCAGAGTCTTTAATTCAGTAGCATAATTAAATAAATTATTTCTGAAGTTTATAGGAATGGGCGGGGATGGAGGAGATTCCTTGTGGGGACGGGTGGGGATGGAGGGGATTCCTCATGGGGACGGAGGGATTCCTCGCGGGGTTGGGTAGGATTCCTCATGGGGACGGGTGGGGATGGGTGGGATTTCTGTCCCCGCGTAACTCTCTACCCTGTGGCACTCCACTATTTATGCTCCTCCAATGAGAAAAATGACCATTTAACCTTATCCTGTTTTCTATCCGATAACCAATTCCTAATCCACAACTGAACTTTGCCATCTATCCCATGACACTTTAATTTTCTCAGGAGCCTCTCATGAGGAACTTTATCAAAAGCTTTCTGAAAATCTAGATACACTATATCAACTGGCTCACCTTTATCCACATGTTTATTCATACCTTCAAAGAAGCAAATTTGTAAGGCAAGATCTCCCTCGGCTGAACCCATGCTGACTCTGTCTCATTAAATCATGTTTGTCTACGTGTTCCACAATTTTATTTTTTATAATCATTTCTACCATTTTGCTGGCACCGAAGTTAGGCTTACCGGTCTGTAATTTCCCGGATCTCCCCTGGAGCCCTTTTTAAAAATCAGCGTAACATTGGTCACCCTCCAATCTTCAGGTACTACAGATGATTTTAGCGACAGGATACAGATCACTAACAGCTGGACAGCAATTTCATGTTTGAGTTCTTTTAGTACCCTGGGATATATACCATTTCCAGTTCAGGTAGATCTCTTATATCTTCTTCCCTAAAGACCGAAGCAAAGAATTCATTCAGTCTTTCCGCTATGGCCTTATCCTCCCTGAGCACCCCTTTCGCTCCTTGATCATCCAGTGGTCCCACAGATTCTCTCACAGGTTTTCTGCTTCTGATGTACCTCTTTTGTAAGTTTCTCTTCATATTCTTTCTTAGCTGTCTTTATCAATGCTTTGCGTCTAACTTGCCAGTGCTTGTGTTTCTTCTTATTTTCTTCATTCGGATCCTTTTTTCATTCTTTAAAGATGTTTTTTGGCTCTAATAGCCTCTTTCACTTCACCTTTTAACCAATTCTGGCTTTTGTTTCCTCTTTTTTCCATATTTGCTGATATGTGGAATACATCTGGTCTGGGCTTCCATGATGGTATTTTTAAATAACATCCACACCTGGTTTACAGTCCTAACCTTTGCAACTGATCCTTTTAACTTCTTTTTAACCATTTCCTCATTTTATCATAGTCGCCCTTTCAAAAATTAAATGCCCCTACAGTAGATTTCTTTTGCGACGTTACTCCTGGTATTAGCTCAAATTTGATCACGTTATGATCACAGTTAACTCTGATGCTATGTCTTGCATTCTACTAAGGACTAAATCTAAAATAGCACCCCCTCATGTTGGTTCCCAGACCAGTTGCTCCAAGAAGCAGTCATTTATGATATCTAGGAATTTTACTTCCCTAGCACTCCCTGATGCAACATTTAACCAGTTAATGTTGGGGTAATTAAAATCAAAGAAAAAACAAAAAATTATGTTTGACACAGTAATGATCACTTCACCAACCATTGCCAGGGTGAGAGAAAATTGCAGTATATTGCACTCAGTTCAATATAGCATATATATATATATATGGAGAAAAATCCTCAGTTATTGCTTCATGGGCTAAAAAAAACTCCACAGCAATATTTTCTGCAACTCTATCACATTGTCCATATACTGTTTCGTCCACAGGATCAGTCAGCTTATTTTCAACAGTGCTTGGTATTAGTACTGACTGATCCGTATATGGACAAACACCAAACACTGTTGAAACTAAGCTGACTTATATGCTATGTTTTGGGCATCATTATTGACTACACTTTCCTTTAATGATCATCTCAACCCTGATAAAAAAAAAATGTTTTTTTAGTCTTCACATGTTGAGGAAAGTGAGATCATGCTTCTGCCAACAACATTTTGCTGTCCTTGTACAATCAATCATTCTTTCCAGACTGGACTATTGTAACTCCATCTATCTAAGTCTAATCAAGAAAAGACTTCGAAGACTTCAGCGGATCCAGAATACCGCGGTCAGGTTGATCTTCACAAAAAGCAAATTCGATCATGTTTCCCCGCTTCTGTCAAAACTTCACTGGCTTCCAGTGATTTCTAGGATTCACTTTAAATGTACCTGCCTAACTTTCAAGATCCTACATGGCATTTTTCCTCCCCTAATTCCACTATCCTGGAATTCTTCAAGTCCTGACACTACTAGATCTTCCCACAAACTTAAACTATCTTTCCCCTCGTTAAAAGGAGTCATGTATGCAGGTAAATTAGGGAAATCCCTTTTCTTCAAATTCACTGAGCTTTGAAATAACCTTCCTACCCCGCTGTGGAATCTGGGATCATTCCAATTATTCCGAAAGCATCTGAAAACCTGGCTTTTCTCCAAAATGTAAACCTACCTATTTAAAATGTAAAGCTATCTATCCTCTTTAAAACATCTAATTTCTTATTATGTCTTTCCCTCATTTATTGAATTACCTGTAAACTGTGCTGAGCTCTGTCTTTATGGAGAGGATGCAGTATACAAACTTAAGGTTTAGTTTATTTAGGAATATATTAGACTAGTATAGAGAGCCATGGAAGGGCTTAATAAAAAAAAAGTCTAAGTCCCCTTTTGGCCTAAGGCCTTAATCATTGAAAGTAGAAGAAGGGAAAATGTCCATTATAAAAAAAAACGTCCAAAAGAAGGATTTTTCTGATAATGGCCTGCCTCTACGTTCAGCTGTTTAAACGCCCAGACCACCACTACATCTACACTTACTACATATAATGAACCCAAAAAAGCCTAAGCCCCAAACTCCCAAAACAACAGCTTTTAGGCAAAGGAGGAGCCAGTCCTTCGCCTAAAAGCTGGATTCTGTAACCGGTGTCTGTCAAAACTAAACTAAACTAAACCTTAGGTTTGTATACCGCACTATCTCCACAAGCATAGAGCAACCAACACCGGTTATAGAATCCACCCTCTCTACAATGATCTGGGCAGGAGAGAGCCCAAGCCCTTCTGCCCCATGGCCACCTGAACCCCTGACTAAGATCGGGGAAAGAGGGAGTCCAAGCCCTCTTGCCTCGGCAATTCCCTGAACCCTGACTGGATTAGGGCAGGAGGGAGCCCATGCCCTCTTGCCCCAGTGACTCCCCGAACCCCCCTCCCTTTCTCCAATTACGAGGGGGCCAGGAGGGAGCCCAAGCCCTCCTGGCCTGGTGATATCCCCTACTCCCACCCCCACTAAGATATGGGCAGGAGGGATCCCAGGCCCTCCTGCCCTCAATGCACCCCCCTCCCCCGCTGAACCCTCAATCCCCCTACCCCTAATCCCCCGTACCTTTAAATCATTGGCCGGATGGATGGGTGCCAAGCCCGTCCATCCGGCAGGCCATCCATTCATTGAATGGCTGGTCTTAAGGCCTGATTGGCCCAGGCAGCTCAAACCCTGCCCATATGTGGGGCCTGAGGCATCTGGGCCAACTGGAATAGGCCCAGTAGTCTTAGGCCCCTCCTGTGGGCAGGGCCATAGGCACATGGGCCAGGTTGGGCGATAGTGTCAGTAGGCGTAGGCAGATTGCTGGGACCAACAATTTAAAGGTACAGGGGGATTGGGGGGGATCGAGGGGTTGGCAGGGAGGAGGGTGGTGCATCGAGGGCAGGAGGGCCTGGGATCCCTCCTGCCCGTATCTTAGTGGGGATGGGTGGTAAGGGGTGTCGCCAGAAGGGCTTGGGCTCCCTCCTGGCCCCATCGTAATTGGAAGGGGGGAGGGGAGTCACCGGGGCAAGAGGACTTGGACTCCCTCCTGCCCCGATCCAGTCGGGGAACGTTGGGGTGCTGCGGGGCAGGAGGGTTTGGGCTCCCTCATGCTCTGATCGTTGTTGGGGGGAAAGGTAATTGCAGCAGGGGAGATGAGCCATCTCTCCTGCCGCGATCATTGCTGTAGGGGGTAGGAGGGTTGCTGGGGCCGCTGAGCTGATCGCAGCAGCTGTGATCAGCTCAGCGGCCTCTTTTCAGCACTTATACCTGTTTTGACTTGGTCTAAGTCAAAACTTATATGTGCCAATTAGGCAACCTGCCTAAAATTTTGGTTATACCTGCTGCACGCCTAGGTCTAGGTTGGCCCACCTCCCGCCTACCTCCCACCCTTTCCCCTACTCTAAAAACGCCTCTTTTCGCTCTATGCGTTTAGAGGCAGGGAACTCATTTTCCTGTCTCATCCCCGCAAGTTCTTTTCCTGTCCCTGCCCCAATCCTGCAAGCTCTGTCCTCATCTGCATAAGCCTCAAACACTTTAAAATCATAAATGTTTGAGGCGTGTGCGGATAAGGCAGAACTTATAGGAATGGGACAGGGAGAGGGACAGCGACAAAACTCACGGGGATGGGACGGGGAAATTGAGGTCCTGTGAGGATGGCCACAAATTTGTCCCCATGTCATTCTCTAAGGTAAGTCTCTGCTTATATGGAATTGTTAAAGTGAATATATGCTCCATTTATCTTACCATAAACAGAAAAGGCTGTTATGACAGATCCACTGCCCTAAGCTTCATAGACTCTTTATAATGTAAATTAATATCTTGGAAATATACGTTAAAAAAGGAGCAATGAGCTATTGTCTCACTGAATTTAGTTTTTCTTTAATGGATATTTAAACTTTTCACATTAAATGAGAGTATTTTTCAATTTACACCCATTATAAAGATTGAGATTACCAATTATGTTTTATAACAGAGTATACTAATAAACTGACATTTCTTTCCTTAAATTCTCAACACAATAAACTCAGCATCCAACATGCATATAGTATATTTAACAAAGAACAAATACAGCAACTACAATCTTTTTTTTTTTTAAATAATCTTTATTCATTTTTAAAACTCACAATAAGTGTAACATGTAATACAATCATTTTTTACCTTAACATCACTTAATACATCATCAAATTCTAACTCGCATCAAATATCCACCCTCCCTTATACCCAACATTTATTCCTAAGCAAAAGAAATCATAAAATATTCCTACCCACCCCCACCCCACCCTGGACGTGTATGAACAAAAGGGAAAAATTAATATGTATTTTATGCAGTAATTTCAATCTTGTTAATGGCTCTCAAATATCCTGAAATTTCTTAAAATTTCCCAGCTGCATGGCAATTATCCTTTCCATTTTGAATATGTGACACAAAGAGTTCCACAAAAGCTATAATTCAGCCTATCCCAATTTTTCCAATTATTCGTAATCTGTTCTATGGCAACCCCTGTCATAATGAGTAGAAGCTTATTATTATTAGAGGATATTTGGCTTTTAGCCCTCATTGACATGCAAAACAATACAGTGTCATAGGATAATGCCACCGGATTATCTAACAAACCATTTATTTGACCCCATTTTGATTTCCAAAAAGCAAATATTAATGGACAATAGACAATAGAATAACAAGTGATCTAATGTCCCAGCTTCAAGATGACATGGGGCCCATGTGCCTAAGGCCCCGCCCACAGGAGGGGCCTAAGGCTACTGGGCTGATTCCGGTTGGCCCAGGCGCCTCAAGCACCACCTGTGGTTGAGATTTGAGCCACCTAGGCCAATCCGGCCCTATGGCCAGCCATTCCTGGGATGGCTGGCCTGCCAGATGGACGGGCTTGGCACCCATCCATCTATCCAACAATTTTAAGGTACGGGGAGGGGTATTGGGGATAGGGGGGTCAAGGGGTCAAGGGGGGGTTGAGGGGTTGACGGGGGGGGCTGATTGGGGGTTCAGGGGTGTGTTCATGGGAGGTGGGTGTGTCGAGGGCAGGAGGGCCTGGGATCCCTCCTGCCTATATCTTAGTGGAGGTGGGGGGTAGGGGGTTTGCCTGGGTAGGAAGGCTTGGGCTCCCTCCTGCCCAATCATAATCAGCAGGTGGGGTGGGGGTGCCCGCGGGGCAAGAGGGCTTGGGCTCCCTCTTGCCTCGATTGAGTCGGGGAAGGTCGGGCTGCTGCCAGGCAAGAGGGCTTGGGCTCCCTCTTGCCACAATCGAGTCGCGGGGGAGGGCTGATTGCTGCAGGAGAGATGGCTCATCTCTCCTGCCGCGATGGTGATCGCCCACCCCCATCCGAACTGCGGCACTTTGGGGTGAGGATCGCCAGCAGGGGAGATGCCTTGCCGCGATGCTCACTCCGAAGTGCTGTGGTTCGGAGGGGGGTGGGCAATCACCATCGCGGCAGGAGAGATGAGCCATCTGTCCTGCAGCGATAGTGTCAATAGGCGGTAGGTAGGTTGCCGGGGCCAATGATCAGCTCAGCAGCCCCTTTTTCGGCACTTATACCTGTTTTGACTTGGTCTAATTCAAAACATATAAGTGCCGACTAGACAACCTGCCTAAACTTTTGGTTGTACCTGCTGTACGCCCAGGTGTAGGTCGGCCCACTTCCCACCCACTGCCCTCCCTTTCCCCTCCTCTAAAAACGCCTCTTTTCGCTCTATGCATTTAGAGGCAGGGAAAAGGCCTAAGCTGGTTTTAGATATGTCTAAAACCAGCTTTGATTATGGGTACTTGGACGATCAGGCTTTTTGATCATCCAAGTACCCATTTAGGCCACTTTTTAGCTGGGTTGTTGTTTTTTTATTATTATGAGCCCCATAGGCTATAAATTAATAAAATAAGCTTTCAAAGATAGAACTAAAATACAATGTTTTCAGTGATATAGTCATGTCAATCTGTCTGCAAGGAAAGCCAATCATTGTCACTTTGATCTAAGTATATGCTCCAATGACAGATGTAGAATTGTTTTACGAACAACTTTAAAATATAATAGATCAAATACTGAAACAAGATCTGCTGATCATTATGTGGGACTTCAATGCAAAAGTAGGAAGTACATCTGAAGATGCAGAGGTTAGAAAGCATGGCATAGGAGGAAAAAATTGAAGCTGGTAATAACTTAGTACAGTTTTGCAAAACAAATCAACTGTCAATCATGAATACGCATTTCCAACAACATAAACATCACCAGTACTTCTGGACCTCTCCAAATGATGTGATGATTTAGCAGTATATAACCACTGCATTAAATTAAATCTATGTGGCCGGTCTGCTAAGAATGCTGGCCCTTCCTTTCCCAATGGTTGGTTTTTGTGCTTTTCACTTTGATTTTTTTTCTTTCCAAAAATGGTTCAAACGGAGACACAATGAGGACAAACACATCTAGAAAATGAACATTTTCAAAGGAAATGGACATTTTTCTGGTTTGAAATTGAGCATGTCCTCTGCTGGATTTTTGGATGTTTTTCCCAAAACGCCAAATCAGATTTAGACATCATATTGAAAATGCCCCTCCATAGCTCTTGGAAAATGAGCCCTTCTTTTCAGTGGCGTACTAAGGGGGGGGCGGGAGGGGCGGTCCGCCCCGGGTGCCAGCCATGAGGGGGTGTTCCCGGCCTTGCCGTTCATTCCCCCCCCACCACCCCCGAAGGACCGCTCGCCCCACTGACCTTCCTGCACCACCTGTGAAGCAGCCCGCAGCAGGATCGCGACTTCAGCGATACCTGAGCTGCTTGGGCGCTGCTTCCTGTGCCACGGTCCCGCCCCTCCTCAGACGTCAGAGGAGGGGCGGGAACGCGGCGCAGGAAGCAGCGCCTAAGCAGCGCAGAGATTGCTGACGTCGGGATCCTGCTGCGGCTGCTTCATAGGTGGTGCAGGAAGGTCAGTGGGGCGAGCTGTCCTTCGGGGGTGGTGGGGGGGGGGACTGAACAGCAAGGCCGGGAGCATAGGTAGTGCTGCTTCATAGTGGTGGGGGAGGCCAGGGGGCGAGCGGTCCTTCGGGGTGGGGCGGGCGGGCAGGCAGGCAGGCTTTCAAGGAGGAGGGGGGTGACAGACAGGCAGGAAGGCCTTCAAGGGGGGACAGGCCTTCAAGGGGGGGGGACAGGCAGGCCTTCAAGGGGGGGACAGGCCTTTGGGGGGGGTGCAGACCTTCAAGGGGGAGGGACAGGCCTTCAAGGGGGGGCAGGCAGGCCTTCGGGGGAGGTGCAGGCCTTCAAGGGGGGGAACAGGCCTACAAGGGGGGGACAGGCCTACAAGGGGGGGGACAGGCCTTCAAGTGGGGTGCAGGCCTTCGGGGGGGTTCAGGCCTTCGGGGGGGTGCAGACCTTCAAGGGGGTGCAGGCCTTCAAGGGGGGGACAGGCCTTCAAGGGGGGATAGGAAGGCAGGCCTACAAGGGGGGGACAGGCCTACAAGGGGGGGAGGACAGGCCTTCGGGGGGGGTGCAGGCCTTCGTGGGGGTGCAGACCTTCAAGGGGGGGACAGGCCTTCAAGGGGGGGACAGGCAGGTAGGCCTTCAAGGGGGGGGACAGGCTTACAAGGGAGGGACAGGCCTTCAAGGAGGTGGGACAGGCCTTCAAGGGGGGTGCAGGCCTTCAAGGGGGGACAGGCAGACCTTTAAGGGGGGACAGGCCTTTAGGGGGGACCCTGGTTTAGAAGTACACGGAGGGAAGGGGGTGTTCAAAGAGACGTGCATATGCCAAACTTTGGGGGGGAGGAAGAAATAATGGGTCTGAAAATAGAAGAGAGGGAGAGAGATGATGGACCATGGGATTTAGGGAGGGAAGGAACAGAAAGGGAGAGAAATTGGACACAAGGGATGGTGTGGAGGAGGGATAGAGATACTGGATAGGAGGGTAATTAGGAAAAGAAAGGGAGAGATGGTGGACTCTGGGATGGTGGGGAAGGAGGGAGAGATGCCGGATGAAAGGGTATTTAAGAAAAGGTGGATCTGTGGAGGGAGATGAAAAAAAGGAAAGATACCAGACTTCCTGGGAAGGGAAGGGAAATGGAAAGGGAGGACAGATGGATGGTTAGCATGCAGAAAGAAGAAGACCCTGGCAAGCAAGTTATCAGAAGAAAACCAGAGCCTTGGACCAACAAGATTTGAAATATAACCAGACAACAAAAGGTAGAAAAATTAATTTTATTTTCTGTTTTGTGATTATAATATGTCAGATTTGAAATGTGTATCCTGCCAGAGCTGGTGTTGGACTGCAAACATGAGCTAGGATTTAACAGAGAGAGGAAAAGTCCTTTTTGTTTCTTTATTTTATTTACACCACAGCGCCAGTGTGATTAGGAGAAGCCAAAGGGGGTGAAAAAGCTATAAAACCCACCAGGAGTTTTGAAAAAAATCACCCAACTGGGCAGAAAAATCGAATTGAAAAACCAATTCAATAGGCTGAATCGAATCAAAATTTTTTTTCCTGAATCTTGCAGCATTAGTTTGCGCTACTGTCTTAGACTTTAGGACCTGGGATTGGGGAGAGATGGCATCCTCAGTACTTTATAATGCAAGTGAAACGAGGATTTGGTCAGACTTTTGAAGGGTCTGCAGAAAAAAAATATTGTATAGGCCGGGGACATGAGACAGCAGGAAATGGGAACTTTTCTTCCTTCTATTTTTGTGAATGGAAAGGCTGAGGATGTCAGAGAGTTCAGTTAAAATATGTGCTTTATAAGAAAATATAATAATGTGTTTTATAAAGTTTATAGCATAGCTGGCCTACCCAGTGAGGTGTTCCTAGTGGTGGTGGTGGCAGCGTGTCAATGTGTTGAGAGGAAGAGGTGGTCTGGGAAATTCTGCTGAGCAAACTCCGGGCCCATTTCCACCCCCCAGTTAGTCCACTCCACTCAACTGGTTCACACACTGAGTGGGTTTTTGGGTGTTGTTTTGGGATCTCTTCCAGTGGTTTATCAGTATCTCCTTCTGGTCCAAGGAAGGAAACTTTGTTATCCTTAGCATTAACCTACAGAATATGTTTGTAACAGCGCTGCTTGTGTGGCATTAGGCTATGTAGTGATCGAAAGAAAAAAACAGACCTTTGCACATTTTTGCACTATATGGTGGGTGTATGAGGAGATTCACATTTCCTGCACAGCTAAGTCCATGTGAAGTTACCTTGTGCTGTATTTGACATCTAGCAAGGTCTCTGTTTGAAAGGAAAGATCTAAACTTAAAAATGAAGTGGCCAGAAGTTATGGTAAAAGAAGATAGTGTAGCTGGTTTTAAGAAAGATTTGGACAAATTCCTGGATGAAAAGTCCATAATCTGTTATTAAGACATGGGGGAAGTGTCTGCTTGCCCTGGATCGGTAGCATGGAATGTTGCTACTCTTTGGGTTTTGACCAGGTATTAGTGTCCTGGATTGGCTACTAGAAAGAGAATGGGCTACTGGGCATGATGGACCATTGGTCTGACCCAGTTAGGCTATTCTTATGTTATGTTCTCATCTGTAGGGGCCTTTGTTTTCACTTCTTATTTTAATGTATTTTTTTTCTGGGAACTTATCAGTGTTTTTTATAATGGGAACAAAATGGAAGAGAATTAATGTTTGTGGGATGAGGGGGTAACTAATTTCTTCAGCTAAATAATTCAATCCACCTCAACCAGACATAGGAGAACTCACGCACCATTCACACACCCTCCAACCAAAAACGTCAAAATAAAAAAACTGTTCGACAACCTCCTAGCCATTCGAGCTGCAACACTCGACCCCCAACTCTACAACCAATTGACATCGACCACAGACTGCAAAACCTTCAAAAAGAAATAAAAACCCTTCTATTCAAAAAACACATAAAACCGAACTAACACAATCAGAACTGTCCCAAGCATCACCTGCAATTATTCCATATGTACTTCTGATGTCATGACAATTCAGACATAATTTATGTTATGTTATGTTTGGAATATAAGAAAATTTTCACTGCCTGTTTCTATTCTGACCATTTATTCCGTTTCATGGTCATTACAAAAAAATATTTTTTTACATAGGGGGGGGGGTGTCAAAAAATGATGGGCCCCGGGTGCCACATACCCTAGGTACGCCACTGCTTCTTTTCTAATTCCCTTTTTTCCTTCCTTATCATTGCTTTGCATTTACAGAAGGAGCTGCAGTGAGAATTGAATCCAGTTGCCTAGGTTCTCAGCTCACTACACTATTCATTAGGCTATCCCTTTATTCATGGCACTATAACTGAATGCCCAAAGAAACAGAAGGAAACTGACAGCAAAGAAAATACACAGGATAAAATCAAACATATCCATTAAACAACAATCTGAAACACCAGCAGGTTTTTCCTTTAAATGTTTTTCCATGCAGTTAGTGGCTATACAAATCATAAAAATCTCACATGTCACCATGATGGAAGCTTATGTTAAAATAAACTACAGCTGCTCATATTTCATGAATGAGTATGAATTTACATATTTCATTACCATCTGGAATATGAATGACCAAACCAAGTAATGGGTTTAAATGAGTTTGCATTTTAGCAATAGCTTTCTTTATTGTATCCTCAAATAATATGAAATGCTCTTTGAATTCATTTGTCTTAGGGCATTTTCAAAGAAAGAAAGAAAACCTATAAAATGCATTCAGTACAGTAGCTTAAACGATAAAATTCCAGCAGATTTCTTGTATCACTCAGAGCTAGCTGGAAATTAGAGCTGATGAGATTAAATATGCTTTTCAAATTAAAAAAAAAAAAAAATTCCCAGCAGGAAATATTTGGCCATCCAGAATAAAACAAACATACTGTAAGAACAGTAGATTATATGTAAGAACTATATATTAATTTAGGTGGCATGAGACAGAGTTTATGTTTAATTAGCATTTGTTATACCGCATCAGCATATGACAGACCTAAGCGGTTTACAATATAATACAAATAATATATGAAAGGAACTCCATTAGAGATAGGAAAGCACTAGATAGAAAGTACTAGAGAATACATAAATAAAAATAATTGCATATAATATAAGTGACAGACATGTAAATCTGCCTCATGCATATTCATTAGGGATATCTTGAAAACCTGACTGGTGGGAGGGGGGGGCTCCTAGAACAGGTTTAAAAGCCACTGGTATAAACTGTGTATATTACTTGATATACCTAGGTGTGCTTATGCCTGGATTAGATACTTGCTATCTTACAGATGTCAGAGGGTGGTAGTGAATGGAATTTACTCAGAGGAAAATAGGGTGAGTAGAGGTGTGTCTAAAATATCAGTAATTGGGCTGATTCTGTTCAATATATTTGAGGCTGACATTGCTAAAGGGCTAGAAGAGAGTTTGCCTTTTTGCAGATGGCATAAAGGATGAGAGTGGTGTAGTGGTTAGAGCTATAGCTTTAGCACCATGAGGCTTTGAGTTCAAATCCCACACAGCTCCTTATAACACTGGCAAGTCATTTAATCCTTCACTGCCCAAGGTATATTAGATAGACTATGGGCTCCTTTTACAAAGGTGCATTAGGGTCTTAACGCATGGAATAGTGCATACTAAAATGCTAGCCGCTACCACCTCTTCATGAGCAGGCGGTAGTTTTTCGGGTAGCGTGCATTAAAAACGCTAGCACACCTTTGTAAAAGGAGCCCTATGAGTCTGCCAGGACAGATAGAGAAGACATGCTCGAGTACCTGATAGTAAACTGCTTAATACACCTTATCCAAGCGGTATATAAAAACTCCATTCTCTTCCCTTCCAAATATGAAGATTTGCAACACAGTGGACAACATGAAAAGTGATCTAAAAGATTAGAAGAATGGTTTAATGCTTGGCAGTTAAAATTATACAGGTACAGATATACTTCTCTGTATAAAGTTCTTCCTGGAATACAACTGTTTTGGGTTTCTATACTTCTTGTGCATCACACTATACTGCTTTGCATAGCAGTATAGTGTGATGCACAAGAAGTATAGAAACCCAAAACAGTTGTATTCCAGGAAGAACTTTATACAGAGAAGTATATCTGTACCTGTATACTTCCTCTTCGTGTGAAGAAGGCCTGTATATTACATATATGTAAATAGATTTTCCATTCCCTCTTTCCAGATTAACCTGCAGAGCTTCTTCCTTATCCTATAAGTCCTGCAACTCTGTCACTTCCTGTATCCTTCCTAAATAGATTATTGCACATTATAACTATACCAAAATAATATCAAATACCACTTTCATAGAGGATGCATCCAAAATATATTCTCTTGTAATTCTATTCACAGTGAATTCTACCTCCTCAGGAAAAGGCCTCAGAATAGGAGCCTACGCGCAGTCCTATCATAGATTGAACCATCAGCGTAGCGTTTTTCTGCTCCTTGCTCCAATCATTGGCCAAAAACCTGAGATTTTATTCAATAAACTTTTAATATTTTTTTATATATATTTTTAAATTTTTTTTAGCTATTTTAAATAATTTACAAATTATAAGCTCATGGTTACATCTCTCTAACAGTTTGAGAAAGAATTTGACAACTTGACACTTATCTCAGCGTTGTCATTGCTATTTCATATATTTGCCTGTTTACTGCCAATAAGCTGCCGACGCGGCCAGCATTTCGTGGACATAACACTCGGTCCACTGATTCAGGGCCAGAGGCAGAAACATCCAGGCATTTCTCCGTTGTTAAATGCAAGGTCATGCATATAGGGAAAAAGAACCCATTGTTCAACTACAAATTGGGGGCGGCATCTCTCCTTCTAACTCCCTTCAAGTCCAGTAACAGCTCTCCCTTTATCCAGCAGCTTCCCAGCCTCCTACAGTGACTTCCTCCCCTTCCAGCAGCTCTCAGTACTTGCCTGCAGGAAGTTGCCGGTAAAGCACTGCCCTGGCAAGTAAGAGAGATGGTGGGAGGGGAGACAGCCACTGTGAAGGCTCCCCAGGATCTTGCTCGCACACGCTGACCATCTCCCTCCACCTGCACCTGAATCTGCAGCTATCTCCGTTCTAATCGCAACTTCCCCGTGGCCCTCTTCAGCAACTCGGCAGGGGCGGCGATCAAGACAGGTTGCCGACGTCGGGACCTTCACTCTCTGAGTCCCGCCTATTTTGTTTCAATTTCCTGTTTCCGAACAGGCGAGACTCAGAGAGGGAAGGCCCCGATGTCGGCAGCCTGTCTTGATCGCCTGAGGCTGGGAGGAACATTAGTCAGCAGGAACCGCAGTCGGCAGGAAATTTAACTGCCGACTTGATCACTCCGGTCCTGTGCGGACCGGCTGAAATTTTCTGTGGACCGGCACCGATCCTCAGACCGGCGGTTGAAGAACCGTGACCTAGAGGCTTTTTTTTTAACCTAACCCACAACAATTCTAGTTTAAAACCATCTTCAGTAGGATAGCCAGTATGCTAAAGAAGATACTTCAACCCCTATCTGATAGATGTATGCCATATCTGCTCAGGAATCTTTAGAATACCGTCCCAATTTCTAGGAAGCCGAAATGCTCTGAATGACACCATCTGTGCAGTCACACATTCATTTTTAGGATGTGAGTATCTCTGTACCTGCGCACTTATCTGTTTTGTCCCTTCTCCCTGAGCCATGAAGTCACTTTTGATTTGTTCACTAGGAAACCAAGCAGTATCCAGCATGCCAACATTGATGAGTTATATTCAGTAAGCTTGATGAGTAGTGACAACCTTTCCATAATGTCTCAAATCCTTGCACCAGGTAGACAGCACAGCTTCTAGGACATCATGTCTGGTTGACATATAGTTTATAGTTTATTATATATATTCTGCTTTTAAACAAGGCAGATTACAACCAAACATATACAATTAAAAAATAACAAAACAAAACAAATATGTCAAAAAACATCAAAATTGCTACGTTATATAAAAAACATCAAACATTACTACTTTTCTCTTCCTAATAGTCACTGATCTACCAATTTTAGGGTGTTTAAGTTTTGGTTTCTCCTGTTCCTAGGATGGTCTTGCATCTTCTACTTTCAGGGCTATACAGTATACTGGTACTTCAGTACTAGATGGTGGAGTTGTGATTTTATTCTACAGAGCTTGGTGATATGTGTTGAGATTGTCCTGTGCCTTAAGTAGGCCTGAGGAGAGCCAGCTTATTTATCTGGACAGGTAGATGTGGTGACATGAGCAAACATGAAATAAAAAAAATTCAGCCATTACACTTTCTCACATTGCACCAGGATTCACTAGTTAGGAAAAACCTGTTGATAGATAGGGCCTAATCCAAGAGCAGGTGAGAGTGTGGTATTAGTGGCTATACATAAATATATGAAACTAGAAAATATTGGATAAGCCAGAATATCATAATCAGAGAGGCAAAAGCAAAAAATGGGAATCTATTTCACACATGTGTTATATGCTTGAAGGAACAGGAAGGCAGACTGGGACATCAGTGTGAGTGATAAGCACCAAAGCAAATTTACCCCAGATGGCAAAGCTTAAGTCTTATAAGGCTTCTTTGTTCTGAAGAGTGTCTAACCTGGACTAGGCTGGTTCTCAGGGAAGTTATAGGCAGACAGGAGTTGGCCTCTGACCTGGTTGCCTACATTCCATGGGGCCCTGATTTTGCAGTGAGAAAGACAAATCGAATCCACATGTGTATCATTGTATGTATAGATCCAGAATTAAGTTTTAGTAAGTCAGTAAGTCATTAAAACTACACAATAGGAATTTACTTATGTAGCTATAGGTAACAAGTGTAGATTAGGATACATTTTACTTTGATTTCATATATTTGAAATCTGAAGAAATTCTGAGAAGACTACATCTGGGATTTAACCTCTGACCTTAAGCAACTTTTTCTATTCTGTGAAACTCTGATGGGAGGGGGAGGTTAATCACTCCTTCTTTCCTTCTCTCTCTAGTTTCAGTTAGACAAAGGGACATGAATTGCAGCACAGAGATGCAGGTTGATCTTAACAGGAAAGGATTAAAAAGCTGAGTAGTTTTGTGAGTACATTGTAATATCTGTCTATGTATTTCTTCTTTATAAAATATGTAAGCTTAATATGAGAATGTAACTTTTTAGGTATAAGAATATAATTTTTAGGAATGCTTTTGTGACACGCCCATATGAAGGTATAGAAGCCAGCCTTATATGGAAGCAAATAATTTGGACCAGTTAGATTGTAGCGAAGGAATGTCATCATGTAGGATATATATGGATGTGTAACTGATAAAACGTTGGAATTTGTTACTAGCAAGGCCAGCTTTTGGCTTCTGTAATAATTCTCATGATGCAACTAACCTTATGATTAATCATATCTGATAATGAATAAATAATATTTTTGCTTTTGGATAAACATTTGCATCATCTCATTATTCGGGTACATTTTTAGAAACCTAGAGTAAAGCTAGCAGCTTAATGCTTATGAGTACGCTTGTGTGCAATCATCCTGCTCAGTGTCAAACTGGCATATGAATGCAAATTTATTCTACACTAGTATTCTTTAAAGTCAATTATGCGTTTAATTGCCATTATAGAATTTGTACATGAATGCATAAAACAAAGATGTGTAACTTTTAGGTGATGTTTCTAGAATGAATTCCTATATGTGTTTTAGTTGACTGCTGCAGAAGTTAAAAAGGGATTTAAAGGGGCTGTCTTCAGATAGGTGGAATTTCATCTGACACCAGTATCCTGAATAAGTTTACATACTGATGCCCTTATTGCTTCCTGAATATCTGGCACAATAGACAGCACTGGAAACAGTGCCAAAAATGAGTGCATGGAAATAAGGAATATGATCATTACACTTCCACAGTCATTCAGTTTGTTTAAAGTTATATGAACCAAAATTCCTATATTTTTCCAATTTGTCATTCAACTTAAAATGAATGCACATCTGAAGCCAGTATCATTTAAAGTACTGAAAGTTTTAGAGAAAGTTAAATGAATTTTATTTGCAGTTTAAAAAATTAGAAGGTACACCAAGCTGAGTGTAGTGCTGCTGGGACATTAGCAAGATTGAGAAATGAAGATAATTCATTGTTCTAGTAATTGAATTAAATATAATTACAATCTCATTTTGTGTTTTTCTTATAATTATCTTGTAATTTATGTGAAATGCATATTATATGCATGCATAAATAGATTTTGAGGTTTCACTGTAATAAAGTAGATACACTAGATAGTAACATGTATGAATTATTTCCAAATTAAAAATGTATTTATAAAGAAAACAATAAAAAATAAGCCTTCTTGGTTGCGGCTGTAGATTCTTTTCCTGGATCATGGGACTGTATTTGAGGTTTTCTCAGTTGCCCTGTTTGTTATTAGAATATTAGATTCCATCCTCTTGTTTTGCTTAGTTTTTTTAAAGTCAAACATTCTGCATATTAGAATAGAGCCATAAGCTAAAGGAACAAAGTAAAATTAGAACTTTAATATTATCTTCCTTAAAAATGTATTGTGACAACGTGACTATACACTGCAAAATGAAATCTGGAACATAAAGGGTATGAATTGCTATGGCGTATTTTTTTTGTGTTTTGCTTTTTTTAAACAGGACTCATAAAAATTCCTGATAAGTAACTCTGTTATACAAACACATATATATTATTAAAATCATAACTATGAAAAATTCTCAGCACAAATATGAAGAGAATGGCATGGATATGGTTCAATCAAATATCTGAAACAATAGAAACATACACAGCACTGGTAAGTAGGAGATGATAAACATGTCCCATACTGGGAATTGAACCTGAGCTACCTAGGTGAAAACCAGGTAACTGCTAGACCATATGGGATTTCATTTCTAGAAACTGGCACTTAATGAAATAAGATAACACTCTTTTCTGCTACAGTGGTAAAATAATGCTCAGAATTTAGGAAGTTGGTTGTGCCAAGAACTTTTCAGTACCGCCTCGTACAGATATTCATCAATCTAGGTTAGGGGGGAGGGGGTTATGGTCTCAATTATTTTTTTTAAATTTGGTCCCAGCCAATATTCATCCAGGGCCCACATAAGTGGGCCCTGGTGGAAATATAGGCCAGGACATGTATGAGCTCCCATAGTCAGCCCTGCTTAAATTAACACCACATATTCAGTGCAGGTACTCAGACATAGCCCAGCACTGAATATCTGAGGCTAATTTTGTCCACAGCTGTCAGTATTAATAATAATAACCACCACTGGCTGAATTTTATCCCCCATATACACTAGTAGCCAAAATTGTGTAAACATTTGGAGGAGCATTTTCGATAGGATGTGTAAGTCTAAGGTTGGACGTTTTGGGCAGGATGTCCACAAACCTAGGATAAAAATAATCCATTTTCAAAGCTGCCAGACATCTATCTTTTAGTTTTGGTCCTTAGGACGTCTACCTTTTTTAGCAATTTTCAAAAATAAAAATGCCATTGTGAAAAAAAGTTTTGTAGATATACCCAACTACTTTGCCTGATTGTGGCAGAGAAATCCCCATCAGCTGAGCTGGTTTCAGGGATTCCTGCTAGCTCAGCTGCAGGGAATTCCTTCTGTCAGGATCAACTGGAGCCCTGCACTCCTCCCCCGACCCCCCCCCCCCCCCCTATACACACACACACACACACACACACACACATCACCCGACACCATCCGACTTCAGGCATCTTCCCCACACACATTACCAGACACCCCCAACTTCAGGCAAGTCCCCCATATATATCAATGGACACCACCTGACATGCAATGGGAAAGGGAAGGCCCATCATTCACAACATGCAGCCCTGTAGGCAGGAGGGTGTAGGCTTCCCTGCTGCCAATTTTGCAGTGCAAGGTTCGGGGGTGCTGGGTGATTTGGGGGGCGCTGTTGCCTGAAGTTAGGTGGTGTCTGCTGATGTGGGGGCATTTCTTGAAGTCATATGGTGTCCGCTGATGTGAGGGGGTGTTGCCTGAAGTCAGGGGTGTCTAGTGATGTGCCTTAAAGCCTCCAGTGGTCATCTGGTCAATTTGGTCACCTTTGGGCCACTTAGACCCGTTTTACTTTGGTCTAAGTCCCAGCTTGTAAGTTCCACCTAGAATAGTGTAGAAAAGGTTCAATTATTGTTTCAGGGTGTCCAGGTGGAAGCCCACCCAATTCCCACCCATAACACACCTCCCAAAATGCTCCTTTAAGCTCTGGATACACAGCAGCTTTGAAGTGCTGCTGCACGTCCAGAAAGTTGGTTTTGATTATCAGCACTTGGATGCCCCTGTTATTAGGATGAACAAACAACAAAGGGGAGAACCAACAAGGGTCTGCAGTCAGGAGTACGAAGGCAAAACCAAAACAAAGAAAACTGCAGACGAGAGTACAATGATGCAGGCAAAGTTTATTATAACAATAGATAAAATGCGGTTAAAAAATCACCTAAAAATAAACAAGTGGACCCGACACGGTCCGTGTTTCAGAAAACACGCCTTCATCAGGGGTCCCAAATGAAGAAAGAATGAGTTAAAACCGCAAACAAGCTATTGTCTGTATAGGGAGAGCTCCGGGAAAAGAGTCTGTGCATTCTTTCTTCATTTGGGACCCCTGATGAAGGCGTGTTTTCTGAAACACGGAGCGTGTCGGGTCCACTTGTTTGTTTTTAGGTGATGTTTTTAACCGCATTTTATCTATTGTTATAATAAACTTTGCCTGCATCATTGTACTCTCGTCTGCATTTTTTTGTTTTGTTTTGGTTTTGCCTTTTATTAGGACGTCCATGTGCCGACTTGGGCAGGTTTTTGGACATTTTAAAATTTTGATTATGTCCCCCCCCCCTTAGCATTTTAGGCATTATGCTTAAAGAAAACATGGCTATATAACATTATAATTGCATTTAATACATACATTTATAACTAATAACAGAAACTCTGCAATCATTTAACATGACCAGCATAATATTTATTAATAATAATAATAACTTTATTTTTGTATACCGCAGTATCACAGCAGTTCAGAGCGGTTTACAGATGAAGAGACTGTTCACAAACAGCGATGTTACAGAAAAAACTTTCAAATTACATTAGTAAGTCAAGCGTAGTCAGGTATATCCAGAGGCATATCAGAGATACAACAAGGCAGGAAGGGAATCAGAGAAATGTATCAAAGAGATAGGTTTTAATTGATTTCCTGAAGGTTTGGTAGGAGGGTGCATTTGAAATGAGGGTGGTTAAAAATTTATTCCATTTGCCTGTTTGGAATGACAGAGATCTATCAAGGAATCTCTTGTAGATACAGCCCTTCAATGATGGGAAGGCAAATAGGTAGGCACTATGTGAGCAGGTGGTTCCTTGAAATTCAAAATGGTGCGACAGGTAGATTGGGGATGAACCTGTTAAGGTTTTGAAGCAGAGGCAGGCAAACATGAAGATGATCCTTGCCTCTATCGGTAGCCATTGTAGTTTTCTGTAATACGGGCTTACATGGTCCGACTTTTTGAGACCATAAATGAGACGGATGGCAGCATTCTGAATGACTCTCAATTGATTGATGGTTTTCTTAAAGGATCCCAAGTATATAATCTAAGATGCTTAAGATTAGAGATTGAACCAGCAGTCGAAAAGAGATGAAGTCAAAATAATGTTTGATGGTGCAAAGTTTCACAAAAATAATGCTGTTCAAAAATAATGGTGTTCATAAGCTACCCATGCTAATAATGATAATTTGTCCAGTTATCCAATGACTTATTCAGTCTCACTAGTAGCACGTTTGATATCCCTTACCCTTGATTATTGCCTCACTTCTTGGCAGCATGTCCACAAGTCTTTGAAGATCAATAGGTATTATGTGGAACCAGAAGTTGATTATTGCTGCTATCAGCTTATGTTTTTTAGACAGTCACTTTGCTACTACTGCTCTCTTTAATCTGGCCCAGAAGTTCTTAATTGGGGGGAAGGGGGGGAATCTGAGCTATTTCCTGGCCAGTCCAGCAACCCAACCTTGTTCTCTTTGAACCACATGAGGTATTTCTTGGCTGTGTGGCATGGGGTGCCATCCTGTTGAAAAATTAATGGTCGACTAGCACCAAAGTTGTCTCTGGCTGAGGGCAGGACCTTGGGCTGAAGGACCTCCTTTATGTATTTGTTAGTATTTATCACTCCATGAAGCACCTGCAATCAACCCACAACATCTCTGGATATGCAACCCCACACTATCACACTCAGAGGATGCTTCATGGTGGCAGTAGTATACTTTGGCAAGCAGTCCTCACCTGGTCACTAACGAACATAGCAGACACCGTCACTGCCAAACATGGAGATTTGGATCTCATCACTCCACAACACCTTCTTCCACTGTTCTGTGGTCTAGCCGGCATGCTCTTCAACCTAGTTCGAATGTTTACAATGCTGAACTGTGTTGAGGAAGGGCTTTTCCTGGGAATTCTTGCTCGCAGGCCTACTTTCACCAGTCTCCAGAGAACTGTCTGGCCTGACACCACACCCCTGTTTCAGCCAATGACATTAATGTCAGTGATGGTTAATTTATGATTCACTATATTTCCATCAGTCTGAGGTGTTGTAACCTTTTTCTCTCCCTTTCCAGCCTTATTTTTGATGCTTCTAGTGTCTTCAAAGCACTTGCAGAGTTTCAGTACCACAGTCAGTGACACACCTTGATCAATTTTGGCTGCAATCTCTTGGTAACTGTAGCCTTCTTTTCTTAAGGTTATGGCTGTTGCTTTAGTTTTAGGCGACCAGTCAAGTCTTTCTACAAAATTTAGCATACAGTTTTTTTAAATATATTTAGACAATTAATATTCATTTATTTGCAATTAGTAAAACATAGCAAATTCAAATTTTGTCATATTGCATAACAGGCCTTTAAACAATACCCACAAGCTGCATCAACATTATAGCATCATAATGAAACACATAAACAACCTACTGTACATATGCATTCTAAATCTAAGCAATATATATCAAAAGAAACATGAGCAATTGCTTACCTTTTTCATGTCAAATCATTAAAAGTCATTCCTAAATACAGAATAAAATTACTACACAAATATTACCAATATTGCCAGGATTAAATAAGTAACTGGAGCAACAGTTGAATACAGTTCTGCAATCTAAAAAAACTGGAAGTGTTTGCACAATTTTTGTCACTAGTGTATTTCTATATTTACATGAACACTAATGACTGTGAGATTCATAAGAGCCAAATTCTCTAGAAATGTGCATCATCTTGTTCTTCTCAAAAAAGTCAAGCAACTGGATTATATTTAAGAGTATTAGCAACTGAGTGATTGGAAAAGTGCGAGAGATTGTGATATAAAGCAAGAGGTGGTCAGAACTTGATAGATGAAGAGAACCAACTGATTTGACAGACAATGTGAATGGTATGGAAGAGAAAATTAAGTCAAGTGTGTGCAGCAGCATGTGTGGGAATATTTATGAACTCAATTAAATCAAGTTCTTTATTAAATTTAAGAGATTTGAATTTAAATGTGGAGAAGAAACTGTAGCTTGAATGTTAAAATTAAGGCATCAGAAATTATAGATACTTTATTAAGGGAAACCTTGGAGGGGTAGGGGTTAAAGACAAAAAGATTGGAAACTGTGAGACCAAGAACTGAACAAGAGCCTCTGAAGGGTGCAGAGAGAGTGAGCATAATTCAGTAGAGAAGAATATAATAGAGCTACTCTACTTCCTTGTTTATAAGTAAAATTGGTATAAAAGTCAAAATAATTGGGTGGGCATGCTTGTATCTAGTGATAAGATTTTCCAAGCTTTAACCATGGGCTCCTTTTACTAAGCCGCGCTAGCGGGGTTAACACGCGCGACTTTTCATCACACGCTAACCCCCGCGCTGGCCAAAAATTACCGCCTGCGTGTGCTATTACGTACGTTAAACCACTAGCGCGGCTTAATAAAAGAAGCCCCATGTCTCTGTAATGTAGAATATTTGAAAACTAAATTGATTAATATTGTCAAAAATAAGGCATTGCTTATTTTTCATTAAACATTCAAGAAGGCCAGCAAGAAGGGTTAAGGAGTAGATGGAAGTTGAATGGCAGAATTAGGCTTCAAGTGAGGCATACTATATGGTTCAAATTGGGATTAGTACATTTCTTTTCTTTTTCACCAGGTAGATTTGTTTTTATTATACATGCCATATAACACAAACATAGATTTGTCTGGTATCACTGGAGAATTAGAAGAGAATTATTCAAGTATCTCTGTAGCTTCAAGCAAGCAAAACTGTTTTTTGTAAATTCACTGTTGTCATAGTAACATACATAACATAGTAACATAATAGATGACGGCAGATAAAGACCCGAATGGTCCATCCAGTCTGCCCAACCTGATTCAATTTAAATTTTTTAAATTTTTTCTTCTTAGCTATTTCTGGGCAAGAATCCAAAGCTCTACCCGGTACTGTGCTTGGGTTCCTACTGCCGAAATCTCCATTAAAACCTACTCCAGCCCATCTACACCCTCCCAGCCACTGAAGCCATCCCCAGTTCATCCTCCACCAAATGGCCATATACAGGCACAGACCATGCAAGTCTGCCCAGTACTGGTCTTAGTTCAATTTTTAATATTATTTTCTGTTTCTAGATCCTCTGTGTTCATACCACGCTTCTTTGAACTCAGTCACAGTTTTACTCTCCACCACCTCTCTCGGGAGCGCATTCCTGGCATCCACCACCCTCTCCGTAAAGTAGAATTTCCTAACATTGCCTTTGAATCTACCACCCCTCAACCTCAAATTATGTCCTCTGGTTTTACCATTTTCCTTTCTCTGGAAAAGATTATGTTCTACGTTAATACCCTTCAAGTATTTGAACCCTGTCTCTCCTTTCCTCTAGGGCAGTGGTTCTTAACCTTGTTGGAGGTACTGAACCCCACCAGTTTCAAATTCGTGTTCACCGAACCCTTCTTTATTGGAAAAATAAAATATGATTTTTACAAATTCAAAACATAGGTATACAGTGAGGGAAAAAATAATATCAATTTTGAAAACAAAAAAGTTCTCCTATATTTCGAATAATAATAACATAATAATGAAATTTACTGCAAATCAGTGTGACTTCTGCTGTTGCCTCTCAGAGACCAGTTCAGAAATGCGCGGCTTTACCTTGGCAAGTGCCACTCTCATGTCATTTTCGCAACAAAGTCTTCCTTTTCTTCATTTTTATGTCCAGCATCCTCGAAAAGGATTGCTCGCAAAGATATGTTGTAACAAACGGTATGAAAATTTACAGAGCTTTCTTAGCAATAACAGGGTACGTTACCAATAGTTGACACCAAAACGTTGAGAGCGTTGTTGTTCTGAAGAGTTACTGTTGAACCTGGCTCTGCTGAATTTCAATGATTTCATCGAGGTATTCATCATTGACATCTGTTGTCTCAACATTAAACGTGAACGGCTGTCTCACCCATGCTGGATATGACTCTCTTATAGGGAAGTATCCGTCGAGAGACTTTGCAAGCTCATCTAAGTGCGTGGCAATAGTTTGCTTCAGTTCCGCGGGTACAGAAATGTCTCCAATTCCAGATACATCTTCGATCTTACTTACACAGTTGTCTAGCAGGGGAAAGTTTGCAAAGTTATCGTTTTCTGTTCATCGTTTCCATAATGGTAGCTTTTTTTGAAAAGCTTTCAGGTTTTCTTCCGCCTTGATGATGTTGACTCCACCACCCTGCATCTGCTTATTGAGATGATTGAGAGCTGCAAAGATATCAGTCATGTACGCTAAAATGAGAATGAACTCCCAATTTTTGAAGCAATCTGCATGACAATGTTGCTGCTCTTGCAAAAACAGAGCTAATTCCACACGCATGGCAAAAACACGATTCAGCACCTGTCCCCGGGTTAACCACCGAACGTTAGAATGGTGCAGAAGTACCTCAAATTCAGATCCCATTTCTTTACACAGCTCCTTGAAGATGCGGTGCTTCAGAGCATTATTTCGCACATAGTTCACGCATTCCACAACAATTTTTAAAACTTCTACCAGTTTTGGAGGCAAGGTTTTTGTTGCCAATGCATGCCTGTGCAGAATGCAATGCGTAACAATGATGTGTGGTGCATCGGCATTCACTAGCGCACCAAAACCGGACTTTCTTCCGAGCATGGCTGGAGCTCCGTCTGAACAAACTGCAGAAACCATATCCCACGAAAGATTGTTGTCTTTGAAGAAGTCATCCACAAGTTTCTTCACATCAGTTGCCTTAGTTGTTGTTGTAAGAGGCTTCCAAAATAAAAAATCTTCCATTATCACGTCGTCTTTCACATAGCGCATGAATATTGCAAGCTGGCTTAGATTGGAAACGTCTGTGGTCTCGTCGAGTTGAAGGCTGAATTTTGCCGGGCTTGAAATCAGATCTGCAACTACTTGAGCCAAGATGTCTTTGCTCATGTCCTCTATTCTGTTGCTGATGATGTCATTTGAAAAAGGAATTTCAGATAACTGAACTTCAGCTGCTTTACCCAGCATGATATTCGCCATCTTCAACACAGCTGGTTTTATGAGTGTTTCGCCAATGGTGTGTGGTTTGCCCTGCTTTGCGATCAGGTAAGCAACTTCGTACGATGCTGTGAGGATCGGTTTGTTGATGGGTACAAAGCCGAGAACAGGCAGAATAGCCTTTTCATCGAATCTTGCTCTTTTCACCTTGAATTCAGCGAGAATTGTGTTCTTGTATTTTCCATCTCCATGCAGCTTAAGGAAGTGTTCCGTTAGTTTTGCCGGAGCTATACTAGAATTACTCAACTTGGCATTGCAAATCATGCAATTAGGACGCTGACTCCCATCACGTTCCATTATACATGTGAATCCATATTGTACATATTCGTCCGACCACTTTTGTATTTTGCTCAACATAGTTGTAAGGGATTAAAATATTAAGATAGATATCACATGACATACCATCACAACAGTTACAATTCAACTACTGTGCGCATCAAACCCCCTGCAGCACAGATAGGCCAAGCAATGTTGAGTGATCACCTGCAGCCAATTATGGACAAGCAGGGCGTATCATCACGAATCATAAGCGCTTCGGTCACGTTCAATCATCTATCAGTTAAATCACAAATTTTGATCAGGAATTGATTGATGTATATAAGGCGTTAGTTACAGATTGATAGATCAAGAAACCGAGTACACGATCAGTCTTGATCAAAATCACTGAATAACTGATAGATGATTGAACGTGACCGAAGCGCTATATGAGTCGGAGGTGTGTTTTGACCTCCGCCGAACCCGCGAGACTGACTCACCGAACCCCTGGGGTTCGGTTGAACCCAGGTTAAGAACCACTGCTCTAGGGTATACATATTCAGGGCTTTCAGTCTCTCCTCATACGTCATCTGGTGCAAGCCTCCTATCATTTTCGTCGCTCTCCTCTGGACCGCTTCAAGTCTTCTTGAACCCGTGGGATTCCCGCGATCCCCGTTCCCGTGCAGACCTCTAGAGGAATCCTCTAAGAGGACAAAGCATTTCCCAAGACAAGAACACTCCAGGTTGTCTCAGGACTAGGCTCAAACTCCAGGGAGTAAGGAAGATCTGGTCTGGACCTAAGAATAGAATGTTTTGCAGCTGGGGTAGGATTAATTCATCCAGGGCCCCTAGGAACACAAGTCCACTGAGCCCCCTGCCCCACCCCACCATGCCCTGCCCCTTCCCCACCCCACCATGCTCCACCCCCTGTCCCGCCCCATATATTTACCCATTTTCTTATTTACTTCTTTATTTACACTTTATTTCTTTTATTTTAAAATTCAAAACAAAGATTACCATACAAGTGCCAGTATACAGTTTTTCTTCTATGCAACCTCCAACCATCTCTGAACAAATCCCCCCTTCCTTCCTAGAAGAAGAGATCTTCACCTGGCAGGGCTTTAGGATGCCCACCAATCAGGGCAGGATTAATTCATCGAAGGAATTAACAAACGGATGGACAAAGGAGACCCCGATAGACATCATATATCTAGATTTCCAAAAAGCCTTTGACAAGGTGGCCCATGAACGCCTACTCTGAAAATTGAAGAACCATGGTATGGAAGGAGACGTACATAGATGGATCAGAAACTGGTTGGCGGGTAGGAAACAGAGAGTAGGAGTGAAGGGCCACTAATCGGACTGGAGGAGGGTAACGAGTGGGGTCCCACAGGCTCGGAGCTCGGGCCGCTGCTCTTTAATATATTCATAAAGGATGTAGAAACAGGGACGAAGTGTGAGATAATAAAATTTGCGGATGACATCAAACTATTTAGTGGAGCTCAGACTAAAGAGGACTGCGAAGAATTGCAAAGGGACTTGAACAAACTAGGGGAATGGGCGACGAGATGGCAGATGAAATTCAACGTTGAGAAATGTAAAGTATTACATGTGGGAAACAGAAACCCAAGGTACAACTTGTGGCGCTGCTGAGCCCATGGGTATGCTTGGCTCCGGTCAGTGCTCAGAACAGCCTGCGTCCTACGTGCTTCCAGGAAAGCTGGAAGTCCTGCTGGGCACACAATCCAATGAGGAAGCAAAAAGGATTCCAAACAGTCACTTTCAAAATAAAATAAAGTCCCACTTTATTGTGGCAATGCAGCTTGAACAAGGTTCAGTTCATTCTTTCCCAAAACATAAGAAAAATGGAACAAAAATCAAATCGAGTTGAAAAGCAAACAGCCAACAACTCACACCTTCCTTGCAGGTGATACAGGTAAGTAGCAAAGTGTAGTCCCAATCGTTCTGCCTTTGGCAAAATAGGCAGCAACCAACTATCACACTTTCTTTATAAATGAAAACAGTGTGGTGTCCAAGTCTAGATAAAAGAGTGACTTGGCCCCAACCAACTTAACTGTAGTTGGTGGGGGAGGGGAGTAGCAGAATCCACTAACTTTACTCTGTAAGTAACAGAATGCCACAAATGGCCCCACAATCCCAACCTAGGATATTATATGGATTCTTCCCCAAACTACTTCCTCAGGCACACAATCAAAAATTGAAACTTTGCTGGCTTTTAAAACAAAAACATAAACTCAAACAGTCCAGCACACTGAAACCTAACAAAAAGGTTTTCACTTTCAGGCACCTAGTAAGGAGCTCAGCACTGCTCCCTTACTTCTTACAGGTGCACAGCATTCCCCAGCAAGAAGCCTAAACGATTGCTAGCATGAGCATACAAACAGAACACAACCAGCAATTAAACTTAACTTTCCTCCATAGGGCAAGCTTCTGTAATGTTGGCAGTTTCAAGGCAGTCCATGAGCTCTGGTTCTGCTAGCTGGTTAGCTCCAGGGTCAGGGGCTGGATCCACCATCTCAATGTCCTGGCAAAGTTGAGGTTCAGGAGAGCTATCCTGCCAACCTCCTTCCTGGGCTGACCCAGGGCAGACTGCCTGCTTCCTCCTCAGAGCAGCCTCTAGTGCATTAAGGCGACCACGCCCTGTTCTCTGAGGGGGAGGGACAGCCTGCAGCTTCTGCCTAGCTTTCCTAGGACTTCTAATTAGCCCCTGCAGCTGGGAGTTAGCTGAGAGAGTAGGAGGATTCAGTGGCTGTTCCAGGCTGTTACCCTCATAGTCCTCTTCTCCCCAGGGATCTGTAATCTGGGATTTAAAGGGGAATGCAAAGTTTTCCCTATTCCTGGACTCTAGCCTGTCACACTGATTAGCTCTTTTAATGGCTGGGCTAGGTTTATCCAAAGCCTTACCTGGCACAAGCCGAGCTTTAGGGCTAGGGTTGTGACAAACTATACGATGGGAGGGATGTTATTGAATGAGAGTACCCAAGAAAGGGACTTGGGGGTAATGGTGGACATGACAATGAAGCTGACGGCACAGTGCGCAGCGGCCGTTAAGAAGGCAGAGTGCTAGGCATAATCAAGAAGGGTATTACAACCAGAACAAAACAAGTTATCCTGCCAATGTATCGGGCGATGGTGTGTCCGTATCTGGAGTACTGCATCCAATATTGGTCGCCGTACCTTAAGAAAGATATGGCAATACTCGAGAGGGTTCAGAGGAGAGCGATATGTCTGATAAAAGGTTTGGAAAACCTTTCATACGCTGAGAGATTGGGAAAACTGGGACTCTTTTCCCTGGAGAAGAGGAGACTTAGAGGGGATATGATAGAGACTTACAAGATCATGAAGGGCATAGAGATAGTAGAAAGGGACAGATTCTAAAACTTTCGAAAAATAAACTAACAAGAGGGCATTCGGAAAAGTTGAAAGGGGACAGATTCAAAACAAATGCTAGGAAGTTCTTCTTTACCCAATGTGTGGTGGACACCTGGAATGCGCTTCCAGAGGGCGTAATAGGGCAGAGTACAGTACTGGGGTTCAAGAAAGGATTGGACAATTTCCTGCTGGAAAAAGGGATAGAGGGGTATAAATAGAGGATTACTGCACAGGTCCTGGACCTGTTGGGCTGCCGCGTGAGCAGACTGCTGGGCACGATGGACCTCAGGTCTGACCCAGCAAAGGCATTGCTTATGTTCTTATGCTCTGAACCCTCTCGAGTATCGCCATATCCTTCTTGAGGTACGGCAACCAATATTGGACGCAGTACTCCATATGCGAATGTACCATCGCCCGATACAATGGCAGGATAACTTCTTTCGTTCTGGTTGTAATACCCATCTTGATTATATCTAGCATTCTATTTGCTTTCTTAGCGGCCGCCGAGCACTGTGCCGACGGCTTCATTGTCTTGTCCACCATTACCCCCAAGTCCCTTTCCTGGTTACTCTCGTTCAATAACATCCCTCCCATCATATAGCTGTACCTCGGGTTTCTGCTTCCTACATGCAATACTTTACATTTCTTTACATTGAACTTCATCTGCCATCTTGCCGCCTCTCCTCTAGTTTATTCAGGTCCCTTTGTAGTTCCTCGCAGTCCTCTTTAGTACGAGCACCACTAAATAGTTTGGTGTCATCTGCAAATTTTATTATTTCGCACTTCGTCCTTGTTTCTATATCATTTTGAAATATATTGAATAGCAGCGAACCAAGCACCGACCCCTGTGGAACACCACTCGTGACCCTCCTCCAGTCCGAGTAGTGGCCCTTTACTCCTACCCTCTGCTTCCTACCCGCCAACCAATTTCCAATCCATCTGTACATGTCACCTTCTACCCCATGGTTCTTCAGTTTCCGAAGTAGGCATTCGTGGGGTACCTTGTCAAAAGCTTTTTGGAAATCTAAATATACGATGTCTATGGGGACCCCTTTGTCCATCCGTTTGTTAATTCCTTCAAAGAAGTGCAATAAGTTCATTAGGCATGATCTCCCCTTGCAGAAGCCATGTTGGCTTGTGATTAGAAGTTTATTTCTTTCAAAATGCTCATCGATGCTGTCTTTTATCAGCGCTTCCACCATTTTCCCTGGAACCGAGGTCAGACTTACCGGTCTGTAGTTCCCCGGGTCACCTCTCGATCCCTTCTTAAAGATGGGTGTAACATTGGCTATCTTCCAATCCTCCGGGATCACGCCTGTATCAGGGATAGATTGCAAACTTGCTGTAGTAGTTCCGCTATTTCCTCCTTTAATTCTTTCAGAACCCTTGGGTGGATTCCATCCGGGTCAGGCGATTTGTCAGTTTTTAATTTTTCTAACTGCCTGCGTATGTCTTCAAGGCTTACCTCCATGGATGTAGTTTCGGATTATGGTGTCTGTTTTTGTCTAGAATTTGGTGGGGTCGATGTATTGACGGGAGTTGTAAGTTATTTTTTGTGTAATTGGTTTGCTTTTGTTTTTGGTCCAGTTGATTTTGAAGGAGTACGTGTAATGGTCAGCCCTTCTAAGTATCGCCCTGTGACAGTGGAGGAGATTTCTTCTCCACGGGGCTTTTTCAACTGTGGCTCATGCAGCATCTGCGGGGTTACTGTGCAAGGTTCCACATTTATGAATCCGGTGGATAAGAAAGTATATCATTTACAGCATTCCATGACGTGTTCCTCAGTGTTTGTTGTCTATGCCATCATTTGCCCATGCAACAAAGTGTATATTGGGAAAACCATACGCTCGTTCAAGATCAGAATGTGTGAGCATCGATCAAATTTGAAGCTTAAGAGAATCAGCGCCCCTATAGTGGAGCATTGTTTGGAGTTTTCCCATGATTTTCAACAGTTGAAATGCATGTGTATTGATCAAGTGACTTGGAATGATCGGGGAGGGGATCGTCATACCAGATTGTTACAAAGGGAAGCTAGATGGACTTTTCAGCTCAGTGCTTTGAAACCCACTGGTCTGAATGGGAATATAGGCTGGCACTCTTTTTTCTGATGGATTCAGTGACGTGCTGAAGTGACGTCATCGAGCTGTGCTTTTAAATGCGCATGCGTGGCGTTATATCGCCACCGGCGCCATTTTTTGAAGTGTGTTTCATACTGAATGCAGTGAGTACGATTTCGTTTTCAAAAAGTTTTTAAGACAATTGCTTGATGTTTTGATGTCTTGAATGAAGGCTAAGCACTTGTCTTTTTTCTGTTGTTTTACAGCTGTTAAAAAATCCCCCGACGAAGCCAATAATTTGGTGAAACGGGTCCCGTCGGGCTCTTATCGTTAAAACAGATAAGTGCATTATATATTTTCAATTTTGACCGATTACAGTGTGAAGGTGCTTAATACACCATTTAATAATTTGTAGAATATCGGTTATTCAAAGGGTTTTATGACCTATGATAGAGAACCTGTCCTGAAGATACCATAGTTGGAATTGATTATTCTGTGTATGGTGCAGGCTTCTGAGGTCTTTCCCTTTCAACAAATCAAAGTCAATTGCATGTTCTACCTACCTCTGCCATCTCTCCTCCTGCTTCACCCCCCCCCCCTCCTCGGTCTGGCATCCATCATCTTCCCTCTGTTCCCCTCATGTTCTGGCATCTCTCTCCTTCCATCTCTCCTCTCCCCCCTGTGGTTTTTAGCATCTCTCTCTTCTCATTTCCTCTGATATCACTGTCTCCTTCCCTGTTTTCTGGCAACTCTCCTCTCTCTTCCCCTTTTCTTCTCTGATCTTCCTTCTCTATTTTCTGCCTCCGTCTAAATTAAATTCTTTATTACTATTCAGTCCTCAGTTTCCCTGTGTCTACTCACAGCTTGCCACCCCTTTCCTTCACTCCTTCACTATCTCACTAACTCTATCTTCTTCCCCCCATCCAGCATGTGGGAAAGCAGCAGCAGTGGTGAGGAGGTGAGGGCCCATCACCTCTTCACCGCTGCTGCTGCTTCCCCATATGAGACTGAAGCTGATGGTACAAGTTCTCCCCACTTCCATTATCTGCCCCTTCTCTCTCTTTCCATCCCAGGCAATTGCATCACGGGGGGCCCGGTGTTGCCAAACGATGCTGGGTGGGGGCCCGTCACTGTTTAAAAAAAATAATTTCAGTATTCTGCAGTGGGCCCCCCTGACCATTTCGGGCCCTAGGCATGTGCCTACTGGGCCTATTCATTAATTCGTCCCTGCCACCAATTTATATCTTGCATTTGGGTAGGAGGCATGGGGCATGGCAGAAAGAAAATTTAGTGTCTGTCATTTTATTGGACTAATATATTTCTTAATCAGCTTTCAGAGGTTAAAACCTCTTTCTTCAGATCAGTAAACTATACTGCTGTTACAGTATCCCTGTCCTGACCTGAGGAAAGGAGTTATGGTCTCTGAATTAGTAAAAAGTGTTTTAAAATTAGTCCAATAAACAGGATCACCTTATTTCCATTTTATATTAATAAACAATTATCAACACAGCTACAATAATACTTTATCCAAAAGCAAAAAATAAATAAAACACATAGAAATTTGTTTCTACCTTTGTTGTCTGGTTTCTGCTTTCCTCATCTTCTCATCTTTCTCTTCCTTCCATCCACTGTCTGCCCTCTCTCTGTCTCTTCCATATGGTAACTGCTCACTTTCTATGCTTCTTCCAGAAACTGCCTGCCTCTCCCTTTCATCTCTCCTCCCCCCATTGGTGTAACATCTGTCTTCTTCCCTTCCATCTCTCTCTCCCAGCAGATTTTAGCATCACTCTCTCCCCTCCTTTCCTCCTCTCAGTTCTGGTATCTGTCTCCTTCCTCCTTTTCTTCTCCCAGGTCTGGTATCTTGTCTCCTCCCCTTCCCCCCTGCTCTGGCATCTCTCTCTCTGCTCCCTTCCTCCTGTTCTTCCCTTGTCTTCCTTCTCAATTTATTTTCTGCCTCTGTCTAAATTCTTTCTTACTATTCAGCCCTCAATTTACCTCTTTCATTGAGTCTACCTATAGCTTGCCACTTCTTTCCCTCCCCCTTCCACTATCTAACTCTATCCTCTTCCCCAATCCAGCATGTGCCCTTCATTCTTTCTCCTCCCCACTTCCTTCCAGCATCTGCTCCTCTCTCTCACCCCCATTCCATTCAATATCTGTCCCCCCTCTCCCTCAAACTTCCATTTAGGGTCTGTCCCACCCTCTCCCTCACACTTCCATTCAGCGCCTGTGCCCCCATCTCTACTCCTTCCATCTACTGTCCACCCTTTCTCTTGCCCCTTCCATCTACTGCCCTCTCTGCCATTTCCATCCAGTGTCCACTCTCTCTCTCTCTCTTCCATATGGCATCTTCCCTCTTTCTATGTACCTTCAATAATCTGTCTGTCCTGTGCCCTTCTCTCCTTTGTACCTGATTCATTTCAGCTTCAACCCCTCTCCATTTTTCTGTCTCCACCCCTTCCCCTATCCTCTGGCATCTCTCTCTTCTCCTTTCCTTTCTTCCTTCCAACTCAAAATGGAGAGGGGTTGAAGCTGAAATGAATCAGGTACAAAGGAGAGAAGGGCACAGGACAGACAGATTATTGAAGGTACATAGAAAGAGGGAAGATGCCATATGGAAGAGAGAGAGAGAGAGTGGACACTGGATGGAAATGGCAGAGAGGGCAGTAGATGGAAGGGGCAAGAGAAAGGGTGGACAGTAGATGGAAGGAGTAGAGATGGGGGCACAGGCGCTGAATGGAAGTGTGAGGGAGAGGGTGGGACAGACCCTAAATGGCATCTGTCTCCTATATCTCCCTCCCCTTCCATTATCTGTCATTTTCTTTCCCTTCCTCCTTCCTTGCCCCTGGTCTGGCATCTGTATTCTTCCCCTCCCTCCCTTGGTCTTGGCATCTCTCTTTCTTCTCCTCTCCCTTCCCTGGTCTTCCTTCTCCCTCCCCAATTGGGTGCAGCAGCATGTATCCCCCCTTCCCTCCCTGCCTGGTGAGGTGAGGTCAGATCAGCTTCCCTCCCTTCCACTCTCTTGCTACCCCCTTGCCGACCGCCCGTAAGTGAACTGAAGTCAGGCTGTGGGGCTCTAACACTACGTGCACCAGCTTCCCTTCTCCCCTGAAATAGGAAGTTATGTCAGTCCTGTCTTGGAGGACAAGGGAAGCTACCACGTGCAGCGTTAGAGCCCCCCTGGGTTCAGTTTGCTCTAACTCTACGCATGCCGGCTTCCCTTCTCCTCCCTCCCCCTCATGACATAACTTCCTGTTTTGGAGGAAAAGGGAAGCCGATGTGTGCAGTGTTAGAGCCCCACAGCCTGGGTTCAGGGAGTGGACTGGAGGGAAGCCACGACCTCAGCAGAACGAGATTTGGGAGTAATCATCAGTGCAGACATGAAGGCTGCCAAGCAGGTAGAGAAGGCCACATCCAAGGCAAGGCAAATGATGGGATGTATCAAAAGAAGTTTCGTCAGTCGGAAACCAGAAGTCATAATGCCGCTATACAGGACCATGGTAAGACCTCATCTGGAGTACTGTGTGCAGTTCTGGAGGCCACATTACCGTAAAGATGTGATTAGAATCGAGTCGGTTCAGCGGATGGCCACTAGGATGATCTTGGGGTTCAAGGGTCTCTCATACGAAGAGAGACTGAGCAGACTGCGGCTCTACACTCTAGAGGAACGCAGGGAGAGAGGGGACATGATTGAGACATTTAAATACATCACAGGACGGGTCGAGGTGGAAGATGTCATCCTCTTGCCCAGGGGACCCTCGACCACAAGAGGGCATCCGCTTAAACTCAGAGGAGGGAAGTTTAGTAGTGACACCAGGAAGTATTTTTTCACAGAAAGGGTGGTAGATCACTGGAATAAGCTTCCGGTGCAGGTGGTCGAGGCCACCGGCGTGCTTGACTTTAAAAGTAAATGGGACATGTACGTGGGATCCCTACATAGCACGAATCACTAGCATCTAGACTTATCGGGGTGGGTTAATAGAGTGGGCAGACTTGATGGGCTATGGCCCTTTTCTGCCGTCATCTTTCTATGTTTCTATGTTTCTATCAGGCCAGCTGACCTTCCTGCCCTGTTTGCTTCCCCCACCCACTGATATTTTGTGGCCTGAGGCATGTGCCTACTGGGTCTACCCTTTAATCCAGCCCTGCAATTCAGGATTGCTTACCTACCCATCACCCCTTATGTCTCAATATACAAGGCAGAAGTGTATGATCTTACACTATCCCTAGGGAGGTGCAGGCAAGCTCCCCTTCTCTTGCAAGTCTAAGAGTCCTGGGCCCCTGTTGCTTGCTTTAGGTCCTGGAGTGGTTCCTACAGGCCATTCCCGGTTAATTAACTTTTGACCATTAGCCTGAGAGCAACACAGCAAGGTACCTTCTGAGTGGGACTGGCACCTTAGGGTTAATAAAACCCGGATGCCTCAATCCGTCCGCCTTTTGCTGGAGCCAGGCTGGGTGCAGATCAGTTCCCAAAACATCAGCTCCCTTCTCTGAGCTAGTGCACTGGGAGCTCCTGCTAGAGGACGAAAGCAGCCGGGGGGGGGGGGGGGGAGGGGGCACATGGGAGCAACATTTGTGCCCAAAAGGCTCCTAAAGCTAAGCAGAATGTGCTGCCTCCTGAGCCCGATGCACAGCCACTCTACCGTTTGCACTTGGCTCACGCACCGACCTCTCAGCATCGAGCACTGCAATGGGTGTCTGCTGTTTTGCAGAGCAGAGGGGAAGGGGCAGTGCAGGGTGGGATGTATCTCCTCCTCAGAAAACTTTTCTAACCTCGAACGCCACAAAGAGGTTTGCAGCTGGGCCAAGATGGTGATTGACATTGGGCTACTGGGACATCCACAGGGTGAGTCCTGGGCCAGAATGGGGGTGGGGGGAATAAAGGTACCAGTCTTCTCCCCCTCCACCTACCTTCGCAGGTCACCACTCACCTATCTTTACAATTTTTTTTTTTTTTTTCAAACGGCAACGTTGCCATTTGAAAAAAAAAAATTGTATAGAAAGGTGAGTGGTCTTTTGCCCTCCTTCATTGGACCCTCCTGACAACTCTGGGCCCTAGGCATGTGCCTACTGGGCCTACATTTTAATCTGGCCCTGTTTGCAGCACTCAGTAATCCCCCCCCCACACACACACACACAAGGGCAAGAATCAGTGTCTGCAAGCAAGAGTGGACTACAGAAGAAGCACAGTTTTCCTAAGTTACTAGGCAGTATGCATTAGTGACAAAAAGAGGCCAGAAGAGGTAGTGTGGTTTCAAAGCACTTTATCAAATTTCCAAGAATACAAAGAGTAAAAACATAGAACATAAAACTGACAAAGAATTACAAGAAGTACAAGATAATGACCAATAAAATGCACTCCATTTTTCAGATATGGAAAGAAAATACTATAGGTTGCCTGTTACCTCATTTCAACATGGAAATCAGGTAAACAAAAAAGTCATAACAAGAAGAAAAATAACAGTAAGAGGAAAAAAAAATCTCTTTATCAAAAGCAGTTAAACTTCTGCTAAATTGGAAGATAAACTAAAATCAAGATATGGAGATATTTTTTTTTAATATCTTTATTTATTTTGAAGCCAAAAATAAGAGCAACATATTATACAATCATATTACACTATAATAGCACCTAAATTCAATCAAATTGTAATCTATGACAAATACATATATCACCCCACCTTTATATTCAAAAATTGCACTCAAATTAATGATTAAAAATATTTTCCAACCCCCCTCCCACCCCCTCACCCTGGACGTGCATGATCAAGGGGGCAAAATCAACAACAATCACTCTTTGCAATATTTTGTCAATGGCTCCCAAATATCCAGAAACTTCTTATAATGTCCCTGTTGTGTAGCCATAATACGTTCCATTTTAAAAACATGACACCGAGACTCCCACCAAAAGGTATAGTTTAAGCGATCCCAGTTTTTCCAATTCTTTAAAATAAGCTGTATGGCAACCCGTCATAATAAAGAGAAGTTTGTTATTGTGAGATGATATTTAACTTTTAGCTCTCATTAAAGTGCCAAATAGCACAGTATCATATGCTAGTGCCACTGGATTTTCCAGTACTTTGTTCACCTGATCCCAAATGGATCTCCAAAATTGAAGTATCAAGAGACAATAATATAATAGATGATCTAACATCCCAGGTTCAAGATGGCATTGCCAGCATCTATTAGACTTGGAACTATCTAATTTCTGTAATCTAACTGGAGTCCAAAATACTCTATGTAACAAGAAAAACCATGTTTGTCTCATAGAGGCAGACACTGTACATCTCATCCTCCAAGTCCAAATATTTTTATTAAAAATGAGACATCTATTTTTTTTCTCTTTCCCCTTAAACCTTGCTGAATATCTACCTCACAGTTTCTATGTGAATGCGTTTTATATAGTTATGCAGCTGCACATTTTTTTCTCATATTTAAAACAAGCTTTACACGCAGTGAAAACTTAAATGCAGCAATATACTTTTGTTTAGGATGGGAACATTGCAAAATTATTTGGTGCAGTATCATAATTGTCTGAATAAGAATAGAGAACCAATTAGTTTTGACAGCATTGCCCTATTCTCAAAAATGAGTGCATTACCAAGAGTCTCGGCTCTTGGTTGTAAATGGGTTTTGTGAGATGGTTTCTTCAATTTGCTTACACAATTTGTATAAATAGTCCTATTAGTGCAATTTATGGAAATGATGCTGCACAAATTGTTAGCAAATCGAGCCCTTTATTTTTCATTCTTCTGTGTCGGTGCACAGCTGAGTTAAAAAACCAGTCTCACATGTCATATCCATTTAGAAAAACTCTCAGTATTTCTAGAGTGCTCATCTGCAGAAAACAATTTCAAATCGCATTCAGTGCATGAAATGGATGCTAAAATATGTCTTCATTTCTGGAACGAGCATATTAACACTCACCGGCAAGAGCTCATTTTCATTACAAATAATGTAGTTAAACTATCCGTGCGACTTCATTTTGGCATGTTTCTGAGTGAAAGATCCATAATCAAAAAATACTGTAGAATGGCCTAAATCCCACAAAAAAATACCAGATGGATAGAAAATAAGGTACCAAATAAGCACAAGAGGTGAGTGGTTATACTTTTTTTCTACAAAATTATAGAGCAATTCATTAACTAGTGTTTGCAGTTATGCACGACTTGTTTGCATGAATATACAGAATACTGGTGCTTTCAAAGATAAGTATACACTTATGCACTTACATGGCAGCAAAGTGACTGCACTATTTTCTAAGGGTGCATTGCAAATGATGGGACTTTTTATACAACTGAAGTATAAAGTGACTTTAGTGTGCCCTTTCAAGGGTCTTCCCAAATGCTAAGGCCATTTCCACTACAGCCAAAAAATGGCTGATTTTCTAAATTAATGGCCGTGCACTACTGCTGCCATTAGCATGCAGCCATTAACAAAAATGAGTGCATGAGCCTTACCACCATCTACCTAGTAAGGGCAGATAGGGCTCAAGCATAAATTCTACACTACTAATCAGTTAGGCCCATGGAGGGGCATAATTGATAGGATGTCCATATGCACATGTGCATCACCGATGCTGGACGTCCTCCGGAAGCATCTGATAATGGAAGCATTTTGAAAGTATTTTGATTATATGAAGGCTGGACATCCAACATGGAAGTGCCTATGGATGACTTTGCAGGATGTCCAAGGTTGTCCAATTTCCACTGATTAGACACCCCACTAATATATATACACTTGGCCATCTATTAGTTGTCCTGCCAAATATCCCAAATAATGTCAAAACGTTCTTGCACAGGCATGACTAGCAGTGGCGTACCTAGGGGGGCGGTCCGCCCCGGGTGCACGCCCCAATGGGGTGCACAGGAGAGAGCTGAACAGGGACGACGGGGGACCCGCGGGGTTAAATAAAACTCAAGCCGGGAGGCTCGTCTTCTGCTCCTACCTGCCCTGCCGCTTACATATAGCCGATCGGAAGTCTTCCCCGATGTCAGCGCTGACGTCGGAGGGAGGGCTTAAGGAAAGCCTGCCCTCCGACGTCAGCGCTGACATCGGGGAAGACTTCCAGTCGGCTATGTGTGCACAGCAGAACAGGCAGGAAATAGAAGACAAGACTCGCGTCTCAAGCTCCATTTTGCTGAGAAAGTTGCTAAGATGGGCTGGGAGGCAAACGCAGAACACAAAAGGGGGGAGGGAGTGCGTTTTGGACACAAGGCATGAATTTGGGAGAGAGGAAGGGAGGGAAAGAGATGCTGAGGTGGGGGATGGAATGTGTTTTTGGACACAGAAGGCATGGACTTGGGAGAGAGGAAGGGAGGGAAAGAGATGCTGAGGTGGGGGAGGAAGGGAGGGAAAGAGATGCTGAGGTGAGGGAGGGAATGCATTTTTGTACACAGAAGGCATGGACTTGGGAGAGAGGAAGGGAGGGAAAGAGATGGTTGTGTACACAGGGAATAGAAGAAAGGAGAATTTTTGGTCATAGGGAGGGAGTGAGGTACAGACAGTGGCATACCAAGGTGGGAGTGTAGTGGGGGTGGGGGCGGTCCACCACGGGTTTACGCCCCAAGGGGGTACATGGCTGGCCACCCTCCAGTGTTCTCCTAGGCCGGCAAACTGCATCTCTTTAGCCACTTGAATGCCACCGCTGCCATCAGGAACAGGCCAGCGCCAAGTTCTCCCTGCTTTTCCCTGTGGGGCCGACCAACTCTCACCACCCGCATCAATTCTGATGTCGGAGAGGACGTTCTGGGCCAGCCAATCGCTGCCTGGCTGGCCCAGAACGTCCTCTCCGACGTTAGAATTGACGTCGGGTGGCGAGAGTTGGTCGGCCCTGTGGGGAAGAGAAACAGGGCGAACTCGGCGCCGGCCTGTTCCCGATGGCGGCAGAGGCAGCCTATTCCTCAGTGGCGGTGGCAGCATTTTCCCAATGGTGGTGGCATAGGGGAGGGCAGGGAGAAAGAAAGAAAGAAAGGGGGGACAGGGAGCCAGAAAGAAAGAAAGGGAGCAGGGTGAAATAAAGAAAAATGGGACATGGAGAGAGAGAGAAAGACAGACATACAGAACAAAGAGGGCATGGAGAGAGAAAGAAAGAAGGTCAGGGAGAAACAAAGAAAGAAATGGGGCACGGAGAGAGAGAGAGAAAAACAGACATACAGAAAGAAAGGGGGTATGGAGAGTGAGAAAAAGAAAGAAGTGGGCAGGGTGAAACAAAGAAAAAGTTTGGGGAGGGAATGAGGTCTGGAGGAGAGGAAGCATACAGGAGGCTGAAAGAAGGGAAGAAATATTGGATGCACAGTCAGAAGAATAAAGTGCAACCAGAGACTGATGAAATTACCAAAGGTAGGAAAAATGATTTTATTTTCAATTTAGTGATCAAAATGTGTCCATTTTGAGAATTTATATATGCTGTCTATATTTTGCACTATGGCCCTCTTTTACTAAACCGCAATAGCGTTTTTTAGCGCAGGGATCCTATGAGGTCGAGAGCAGAGTGGGGCATTCAGCGCAGCTCCCTGCGCTAAAAAATGCTATCGTGGTTTAGTAAAAAGGGAGGGGGAATATTTGTCTATTTTTGTATAGTTGTTACTTAGGTGATATTGCATAAAGTCATCTGCCTTGACCTCTTTGAAAACCCGCGGAATATAAATGATAATTAACATTTTCTCTACGTACAGCGTGCTTTGTGTTTTTAAAATTTTATTGTTGGTAGATCATTTTGACTTGGCCACAAAGGTAAGGGGGAGGGAGGGAGGGGAGCTGCTGAAAGACATCTAGTAATCCTTGCAGGCTTGACTGTGCAGGGAATTATTTTTGTAAAATTATGTTTTCTTATGTGACTAGCATTATTTAGTCTTTAATTTCTATGAATGAATAGAATGAAAATGATATAAAATTACGTGCTTGTTTTTATGTGCGTGCGCTGAAGGAAAGTGGAGAGAGTGGGCTGAGGATGCTGAAGGGAAATGGAGAAGAGAGAGTGGGGAGAAGACGCTGATTTATAAATTGACAATTGTACAGAATATTGTTTCTTTTTATACTTTAATATATATAATTCAAGGCTTGTGTGGATGGAATCGGGTGGTTTGCGGGGATGGGGACCGAACTTACGGGGATTAGTCCAATAAAATGGTATTTTTTTATTTCTCATTATTTGTTTTATTTTTATTTGTTAATTTGTAAAGTGGTGATTGTTATGTATCAGATTTTTCAAATTTACATCTACTGTCTTTATATTTTGCACTGTATTAGAGGACATGTGTTACTGTTTTTGTGGTGTTGCATTGTATCCAGTGTCTGGTTTCTTGGCGGTTCAGTTTAACTTTTGTCTACATATTTCTATTTTTAGTTTGTGATTATTCCATATTGGGTGAGGGTGTATCTCTGTTCTGTGTGTATGAAAAGAACATAGTTTTCAGTTGGCATTGACTACAGGATCAATTGACTGTGCGGGATCTGGCTTGTTTAGATTTATAATGTATGTGCTGGTGTTCTAGTACTCACTGCAATGTTTAAGATGCTGCCTTTTCCTAGGTACACTCTTGTGCGATATGTGGATTGTTACTAAAAATCGTATTTTTATATAGATGGGGGGTGTCAAAAATGATGGGCCCTGGGTGCCACATACCCTAGGTACGCCACTGATGACTAGCGTCCTACATGTCTATATATAGCTCTGCATGTGGAATGACGACTCCGCAGGTATAGTGGAGTAAAGTTTGGAGTTATGGTGGAGGTGGTTGATCTTGGATATGTAAAAAAAAAAATCGAGTTCTTACTGAGATTGTGTGACAGGAGAGAGATTTAGAAAGTGACAGTGTGAGAGAAATTGAGAGAGATTGGGAGGGTGACAGGAGAGACTGTATGAGAGATTGGGAGAGTGAGAGATGTGCAGTGAAAAAGTGTGTGATAGGGAGAGTGTGTGACCACCAGAGTGAGTGTGTGAGAGAGTCTGAGAGTGGGTCAGTGAGAGAGTGTGGGAGTGAAAGTGGGCATGATGATGGAAAGATATGAGCCTAATTACTCCCTAGGGGAGACACAGGCTCTAGTGGAGCTGTGCCTGTACCATGAGAGTTGTGTGTTTGGACACAATGACCGCAGGCCACCCCATAATGTTGCCATGAGGGCCTGGACCTGCATTCATGACACCCTCCATAGGTGAGCATCAGCCATTATCCTTCACTATGTAAGCCCACACAGGTAGCCTGTGCTCCTTAATGCTCAAGAGCTGTCAGATGACTACATATCACCAATGGCCTCTTAACACTCTAGCCTCCATCCCACTCAATTTAGATTTCACTCAAATCATAGCACAGTGGTCTTTTATTGACCTTAACCACCAAATCAAGCAATATTTGAGTACTGGTCACAGGCGATCCTCCTTCAATCTGACATATCTGTTGCCTTCAACTTGGTCAACCACCAACTATTACTAGCTAAACTCAACATAGGCATCGTAGGAACTGTCCTGAACTGGTTCAAGGACTTCCTACAAATCAGACAATATCTTATCTAAAAGACAAAGGGGCTCATAATAAAAAAAAAAGTCTAAAAAGTAGCCTAAATGGGTACTTGGATGATCAAAAAGCTTGATCGTCCAAGTACCCATAACCAAAGCTGGTTTTAGACGTATCTAAAACCAGACTAGGCCTTTCCCCTGCCTCTAAACACATAGAGCGAAAAGAGGCATTTTTAGAGGAGGGGAAAGGGTGGGAGGTGGGCCGACCTACACCTAGGCATACAGCAGGTATAACCAAATATTTTGACAGGTTGCCTAGTCAGCACTTATACGTTTTGACTTAGGCCAAGTCAAAACAGGATAAGTGCTGAAAAAGGGCCCGCTGAGCTAATGGCAGTTGGCGTGATCAGCTCAGCGGGCCGGCAACCTACCCATACCCCCCCCACTGCAACCATCGCGGCAGGAGAGATGCCTCATCTCCCTTGCCTCGATGCAATCACCCCTCTACCCGAACTGTTGTGACCCGTGGCAGGAGAGATACCAATTTCTCCTGCTGTGGTTTGTGGCAGTTCGGGTAGAGGGGTGATCACATCGTAGCAGGGGAGATAGCCAATCTCTCCTGCTGTGAGGGAGCCCAAGCCCTCCTGGCCAGGCGACCCCCCCCACCCACACACTTGATACGAGCAGGAGGGAGCCCAACCCCTCCTGCCCAGGCGACCCTCCTACCCCCCACCCCCACTAAGATACGTACCCCGAACTCTCGATTGGCTCCCCATTTGAAAACCCATGAGACCTCCCCGCTGATCCCTCAAACCCCCAACCCCAATCCCCCTCCCCGTACCTGTTAGATTCGTTGGCCGGATGGACGGGTGCCAAGCAGGTCAGCAATCCCTTGAATGGCTGGCCTTAGGACCTGATTGGCCCAGGTGGTTCAAACCCTGCCCACATGTGGAGCTTGAGGAGCCTGGGCCAACCAGAATAGGACCAGTAGCCTTAGTCCCCTCCTGTGGGTGGGGCGATCATGGGAGGGGGGTTGTCGAGGTCAGGAGGGTCTGTGTTTTAATATCACAGTTTTGCCAGCTAGATGCCAAGAATAGGGCAGTTCCTGTCTGTCTATCAATGTATTAAGAAAACATTATAAAGGGGGAATCAAAATCATTCAAAATGTTTTATAAAATTTGGTAGTAAGGCCATCTAATCCTGGAGATTTTCCCACAATGCTTATCCAAGTTCTAAGCAAGTTTACAATATAAAAAAAGAACACAAACATAATACAAAAGAAAAAAAGAAAAAAAATGCCATTAACAATACCATTAATTTTTTATTTATTTTTTTTATTTTTTTATTCTTTATTTATCATTTTAAAAATTTTAACAAAATCAAAACATTTTGTACAGAAAGATTGTCAGATCGATCACAAAATAATAAGTAAATTATTAACATAAAAAGAACAAAATTCAAATCGGACAATCTCAAGTCCTCAATAATTATGTGATCCAAGATATATATAAGAGTGAACTTTTAAGGAAATCAATTATAAATTCTATATAATAAAGAACAGTATCATGTGTCTGACTTGAGGAATTATTCTATTACCAAGTCCAACAAAAAAAAACAAAAAAAAAAAACAATACCATTAAAATATACAGAGGAAATAGAATTTAAAAGAAGCGTCAACTAATACATGGCAGAGAGGGAAGCCCTGGTGAGCAGGCCGCCGAGCAGCCTGTTTGCCGCTGCTGTTTAGGTCAGAGGCGGGAGAGGGGGTGAATCAGGATTGAATCAGAAGTTGGGGGGGTGTGAATCAGAAGTATCGACAGCAATTCCTACACGCTGCCTGCCACTGACTTGGAAGTCTCTCTGCAGAAGGGTTAGCGGCAGGCAGCACGTGAAAGTCACTGCCTATACTGCGATCCAAAGAAGCAAGCTTTGGAGTACAGAGGAGAGGAAGGATATCTGATAGTACAGGGGGAAGGGAGGGTTAGAAGAAGGAAAGATGGGGGAATTGAGGGGGAAGAAGATGAAATTGAAAATGGATGAGAGGAAGAGAGAGATGGTGCATGGAGGGGATAGATAGATTTGACACAGGGCACAAGGAAGGGAGAGAGAGAAAGAGGTGTTTGACATGGGGTAGATGAGAGAGAGAGAGAGAGAGAAAGAGAGAGAGAGACACAGGAGGTGGAAGGGGAGAAGGAGAGAGATGTTGGATCCAGGAGCAGAATGAAGTGATGGAGAGATGCACAGAGTTCTGCCAGGAGTAAACAAAGAAGTAGAAATGGGTAATAGGGAGAAATGTTGGATATGGTAGAGGAGAGGGATCAGAGGGCCAGATTGAAGGGGAAGCAAGGGGGAGGTATGTTGGACATAGTGATGGAGAAACAGATGTAGCATTGTGCTGGAGAGGGGTTATTGAAGGAGAAATGGGCATGGGGCTGGTGGGCAGTGGTAAAATAATGCTGCACATGATCCGTGGGATGAGAAAGGGAGAAATGTTGGATGTGGTATTCGAAGGAGTGGGAGAGATGCATCCTGGATCTCTCTCTCTCTCTTTCCCACTCCCTTTGCAGCAATAGAGGGAATGAGAGGACAGTGTGAGAGAGAGGTGGAGGTGGAGGTGGAGATGGAGGTGGAGGAGGAAAGAAGAAAAGTTGGACTCATGGTGGGACAGAGAGAGATGTTGGTTGGGGAAGGGAATGACGTCCGTAGGAGATGAAGCATGCAGGAGGCAGAAAGAAAGAAATATTGGATGCACAGTTAGAAGGAAGTGCTACCAGAGACTCATGAAATCACCAGACAACAAAGGTAGGAAAAATGATTTTATTTTCAATTTAGTGATCGAAATGTGTCAGTTTTGAGAATTTATATCTGTTGTCTATATTTTGCACTATATTTTTCTGTTTTTCTAAAGTTGTTCCTGTACGAAAGCAGTGTACAGTAGGTATCTGAGAGTTATGTTTGATTCCATACTGTCCTTCAAATCTCAAATTAAGGCTGTTATTTCCGCCTAGTTTATTTAAGCTGTGTTTATTATGGAGGTTACGTGACTATCTTTCCAATGATAACTTTTGTACAATTATCACATTGATGATAATGCCTTTGCTTGACTAATGTAATTCCATTTATTTAGGTCTATCTAAATATGTTTTGGCCAAAGAAAATTGTCTCAGAGGTGCTCAACAACTTGCAAATCTTCTGAAGTAATCTGTAGCATTATTTGTCCATGTCCCCTGATGTACGTTGGATGTACTACAAGACAAATATGTACCCGCCTTATTGAACACAAGAGTAGGTTACATATGGCTGTCATCAATGCCCCCATGGTGTCGTACTATATTGAGAAGTCCCACAAGTTTGAAGTCCTGAGATGGTTAGTGATTGAACATATAGCTGAATCCTTTGTTGGCAACAGGAGAGCTTATTTACATCAACGGGAACATAAGAAGTTGCCTCCGCTGGGTCAGACCAGAGGTCCATTGCGCCCAGCAGCCCACTCCCGCGGCAGCCCATCAGGTCCATGACCTGTAAAGTGATTCTTTGTCTGAAACCCTTCATTCCCCTTTTCCCTTCTATCTATTAACCTTCATAGTTCTATCTCTACCCCTTTCTGTATCCCTCAATCCCCGAGTCCTTCAGGAATTTATCCAATCCCTCTTTGAAACCCCGTAATGTACTCTGTCCTATCACAACCTCCAGAAGCGCATTCCAGGTGTCCACCATCCTCTGAGTGAAAAAGAATTTCCTAGCATTGGTTCTGAACCTGTCCCCTTTCAATTTCTCCGAGTGCCCCCTTGTTCTTGTGGTTCCCAATAGGCTGAAGAATCTGTCTCTCTCCACCTTCTCTATGCTTTTCATGATCTTGTATGTCTCTATCATGTCTCCTCTGAGTCTCCGCTTCTCCAGGAAGACGAGCCCCAGCCTTTCTAACCAGTCTGCGTATGAAAGGTTTTCCATACCTTTTATCATTTTTGTCGCCCTTCTCTGAACCCTCTCAAGTATCGCCATGTCCTTCTTTAGGTACGGTGACCAATATTGGACACAGTACTCCAGGTGCAGGCGCACCATCGCATGATACAGTGGCATGATGAGTTCCTACTGGATTTTGGACTGAACGAAAATCTGGAATGGAGTGCTTTTTATTAAATCAGTTGGCTTCTAAACATCTTGAACAGTTTTGTTGTCTGGAACATTAGGGAGTTGTTACAGCCTCCGTAACACTTTTTTCAAAAAACTGATGTGCATATGAAAATATATATATATTCTTTCAACATATTTTTACTTCTTTTATGGGCATTGGTGTCAATAAAGTTACTTGAGAGACTACGTCAGACGTATTACGTTTGGTTCTGCTGTTTAAGTAGCTGATTTGTCTCTGCCTCTCTGCAGCGCCAGAGATTTTCTCTAAGGCATGTTTTCCTCTCTTGCCGTGAATGGACTTTGTTTTCTCAGTCCCTTAGAATTGGTTCCTGAAGAAGGGAATAAACCTGAAGCTGGGCACAGTTGAGCCTTATTTTCCTGACGGCAAATACGTTCCAAAACAACTACAGGGAGAATTACTATCTAGAGAACCATCAAGTAATTGAGGAGTGCCTGAGATAAGTACTATGAAATCGCTAGTTTGAGCACCTTTTTGGTTTGGTGGATTTCAATTTTGTATTACATAGTTAAATATTTATCACAGAAACACTTTTAAGTGGGTTCACTATTATTTAAAAGCATTAGATGTATGCCTATAATGGTGCCAAAGCAGCTTGAGAAATAGCCCTTTTCATATTGTATAAGCCTGGAACTCAGGTTACCCGAGGCCGATAGCTTTTACTTTTGCACTGTTACATTCAAAAAATTTTTAATGTGGCTTTTTGCCTTATAGAGATCGTACAGTCTTGTAACCCACCATTTACAAAACGGAATAGAGGGAAACTTACAATCGTAAATATGTTTTGCGAGCATTGCCTTATCGTGCACGCTTCAAAATTTTATCATATTATTCTGATACTTCGAGAGCTTCACTGGTTGCCAATTGGCATGCAGGTCAAATTTAAGGTTCTTTTGTGATGTTTAAGGCTCTTTAGCATAATTGCACGTCAAGTGTTCGCTCTCTTCTGTGGTGGCATTGTCCTTCATGTGAGTTAAGATCCTCCGATAGCTCAATTTTAAAGTTCCATATTTAGCATTGGTAAGGCTTACAGGGAATCGTAAGTCTATGTTTTATGTCCAAAGCCTAGCGCTATGGAATGCTTTACCGTTGTTTCTGCATCAATCTGATATGCTCTGGAATTAAAAGTTCCATCTTTAGCAGTGGTGAAGCTTATGGGGAATTGTAAATCTATGTTTTCTGTCCAGGGCCTGGGGCTATGGAATGCTTTACCTTTGGGCTCCTTTTACTAAGCCGCGCTAGCGGATTAACGCGCATAATAGCGCACGCTAAACTGCGGGACGTGCTAACCGCTACCGCCTGCTCAAGAGGAGGCAGTTAGCACGTCCCGTGGTTTAGCGTGCGCTATTATGTGTGTTAAACCGCTAGCCCGGCTTAGTAAAAGGAGCCCAAAGGTAAAGCATTCCATTGCACCAAGCCCTGGACAGAAAACATGGTTTTTGGCCAGCGCGGGGGTTAACGTGATGAAAAGTCACACACATTAACCCCGCTAGCACAGCTGGATAAAACGAGCCCTTTGTTTCTGTGCCAATCTGATATGCTCTGGAATTTTAGAAAGGGAGTGAAAACTGTATTATTTGAGCGCTTTTTTGGTGTGAGCAATGTGACAGTATGAGTTGTGGCTGTTCTTTTTTATTCTTTTTTGCTTTGATGTTTTGAATTTGTCTGTATTATTTAATGTGATTTTATATGTGATTTTGTTCCTCGCTTAGATTTGTGGATAAGCGGGTTATAAATAATTTTAAATAAATAAATAAAAATAGTTGTTACTGAGGTGACATTGTATATTTTAAAGTCATCTGTCTTGACCTTTTTGCAAAAAAGCCCCAAATATAAATGATAATTAATATTTTCTCTGGGTACAGTGTGCTTTGTTTTTTTTTATTTTGTGGTTACAATTATGTATTAATAAGATTATATTGTGTGTATATGAAAATGGATGTAAGAAATTGCATTACAATTAGTGTTATTATTATGGGGGTGGGGTCAGGGATGGAGCTTGGACAGGGTTACCCAGTTGATATTTGTTAGACTTAGGGGGAACTTGGTTGAAGAAGTTGAGAAACTGCTGTAGATAACTAAAAATACCTAATATCACTAAATCCGAAACCCAACTCAAGTGTTATACCAGTACAGTTACTCTGTTCATAACTCAGTCCTCCTCAAACTGTTATAACTTAATGTTGTATACACATCTGTAATACCTTGTAAGCCACCTTGAACCAATTTAGGTATAGTGCAACTCAAAAATAATGGATTAGATTAGATTAGGTTAGAATAGATTAGAACACCAGAGAAAACTTTTGCAAGAAACTTTGCTATAAGATTTGGCAAAATAAAAATAATGCCATATATCAATAGATAAAAAAAGTAAAAAAAAATCTACACCTCACTATGGTGTAGTTATCTTCTTTGCAAAAACTAGCTTATAAATATGTTTTGCACAAATGTTTTTTACATTTCTGCATTAATGAGCTGCTGTAAATGATATTGCATCACAGCATCTCATTAATGCAGAATTTCAGTAAACATTCACATGAACTTATGCCCCTAATTACCTCCTGAGATACTGTTAACTTTCCATGAATAACACAGCTGTGAGATTTAAAGTAAGCTGTGCTATTCAGTTTTGAACAATAACAGTCTGCTTTGCATGTATTTGCATGCTTCATAGTAAAACAAAATCTCACTTTGACCTGCATTTTTGACATATAACACATATCAATTGGTAAATGCCACTCATTATTGCCTTATCACCAGTCAGTAAAAAGGGGCCTAGTTCGTGGCAAAAAAGAGATTTTGTATGAATAAAACACATCAAGCAGCACTGTGCTTCAGTTTATTATATCAGCTGTAAAATCCACTGTTTTTTCCTTGGCATGTCATTGCAACAAAAAATGTGTTGAATTTGGAGTGGGAATGGTGGAGGACAGTTATTATCAACAGAAAAGAGACATATACCTTCAGCCTTTTCCTGTCCTTTTGGAGCAAATTCTATATGAAGCACCCAAATGTTAGGTGCTAATATATGCACTGTTCAGTTTGATTCAAGTACAGTTTGGCTGTTGTTTAGTGAATCGCACTGAGCGGCACCTATTTGGGTACCTGTTTTGGAGGCGCCCAATAAACAGGCCAGCTCTAGGCACACTAAAGTTAGGTGGCCATGCGAGCGCTTAAGCACGCTTAAGAGCAGTGATTCTGTAACACGTAGCCACGCCCTTGCCTGACATGCATAGCGCCTATTTGATTGAAGGCCGCCTACATTTTTAGAGGCGCCTTGTTACAGAATAACTCTTTCTTGATAGGTACCTAAGTTTCAATTATAGCTGATTAAAAAGCTTAATTGGGCTTGTTCAATTTAGATAGGCACCTATCTAGTTGGGCGCATCCAAAATAGGTGCCTACGAGTAGGCGCTGGTTACAGAATTTGGGCCTTTATTTTTCATACCATATTTGATCCAAACCACTAATTCTGGATATGGCACCGTTTTGACTTTTATGTTTGCTCTCTCTCTCTCTTTCTCTCATTCACTGTGATAGGCAAACAGTCCAGCTGCTTTTAATATGTCACTTCCTTTTGAAATGCTGTTGAGACTTTCTTGGTGCAGCCAAATTTGAAAGAAAAAAAAAAACCTTAACACACTACTCCCAATTTCTAAGGAATAATAATAATAAGTCAAGAGCATTATTTTTCCCATTAATATTGTTCAGATCACAGAACCTCCCAGACTCTTTGCCTCTTGGTCTGACTGTGTCCCATAAACAAGTAAGCTTGCATTTCCCATTTCTCTGCAAGGCCTAGTTCTATAATGCAATCCTCTGCCTGCATGATGGAGTGCAGAAGAGCTTTCTTACCTAAACTTGCCTCGAATCTCGACAAAAGAAGTCTTTGCTAGAGAATGTTTATCTTGACCAATGCTCATGCTGGTGCTGCCTTTCCATTAGAGGTTTTGCTACTTCTTCTTCAAAAATGGCACAGTGGATAGATTTGTGACTTAAGAGAGGGAGACCTTGAATGAATCTTTGGTGGCTGCTGGTTTGTGCTCTTAAGAATTCATCTTGTAGTTGCAAGATTCAGCAATTCACATAAGGGCAGTACAGAGAACATCACTGTTCTTGCTTACCCTTCCCTTCCCCTCCCCTCTCCATTCTATCACCACTACTACCACTAAAGGAAACACATCACTGTGGGCATAGGCAGCGGAACACTTTTTTGTTTGGGGGGCCCACAAGCTCTGCCCCAGACCCTACCCAATCCCCACCTCAGACCTCACCCCCCATAATAGTACTAATTGTAATACCATTTTTCATATATACACACAATATAATCTTATTAACAATAAATAATGGTTAGCCACAAAATTAAACGACACAAAGCACACTGTACGTATGCTTCTCAACATTCATTCTTACTAGAACACAGATAACCCCTATGCAAATACGGGATCACAAACTAAAAGTACTAATATATATATAAACGAAGCCCTAAGATTCAAGACTCTGCATGCAGTATAACCCCAGAGAAATAGAAACAAATGCATTTCTTCCTTAACAGTACAAAATATTGGCAGCAGATCTAAATTCCCAAAATTGGCACAATTCAATCACTAAATTGAAAATAAAATCATTTCTCCTACCTTTGTTGTCTGGTGATTTAATTAGTTTCTGGATGGACTTCCTTCTGACTGTGCATTCAACATTTTTTTCTTTCTGCCTCCTGCATGCTTGCTCTTCTCCAGACCTCATTCCCTTCCCCAACCATCTCTCTCTGTCCCTCCATTCCCTCCATGAGTCCAATTTTTCTTCCTCTCTCCTCCACCCCTATTGGCAACATGCCTCCCTCTTTCTCTCTCCCTCCTCTGTTATGATCTTACATCTCAATGTTCTTCCTCAAGTCTCCCCCCTCTATTTTTTCTGTCTGCACCTCCCATAGTCCAGCATTTGTCTCCTGTCTTTCCCCTTTGGTCCAGGCCTCACTCTCTCTTGCTCTCTGTCTTTCTTCTGCTTACAACCGCCCCTCCCCCCCCCCCCCCAGAATTTGTTCTCCTTTCTTCCAGGTCTTTCTCTGCTTCTCTCTTTTTCCTTCCTTCCTTCCTCCCTCTCTGGTCCAGAATCTTTGGCCCCTCTGCAGTCTCTCTCTCTTCCCCTCTATACACCTCCAAGTCCAACATCTGCCCCCTCTCTTCTGCTTCCCCTTTGTTTCAGGTTTATCCCTCTCTCTATCTTCCTTATGCTAACATTTGGAGTCCTCCCATCTTTGATCCTGGTCTTTCTGTGTCTCTCACTCTCTTTGTCTTCTCCCTCTCCAGGGCCTGACATCTCTCTCCTCGGTTTAGGGTGTTTCCCCTCTTTCACACCCCTCCTCTAAGTCCTTTCCGGCCCCCACCACCAGTGTCCAGATCAAGTATTTTTGGCAATCCCCATCCTGCTGGGGCCCTCGCAATGGACGGGGCCTTATCTCAACTGCTTCCTGTGCTGTGACCGCCACAACAAACATTTAAAGCTAATTACGGCAGCCTGCAGAGCGAACCTAGCAGGCTGCCATCAGTCTCCGTAGCATATTCCCTCTGCCATCATCTCGCCCATCCTCTGACGTCAGGGGCGGGACAACGGCAGAGGGAATGTGCTGTGGAGACTGATGGCAGCCTGCTAGGTTCGCTCTACAGGCTGCCGTAATTAGCTTTAAAGGGGGAATCCGGATAATGCTGAGGGAGAAGCCGAGGAAGACAGCTTCAATCCTGGTCCACAGTACGTGAGGCTCAGCCGTGGGAGGTAGGGAAAGGGGCTGGGGCAGTACCAATTTTGGGGGAGGCCATGGCCCCTGTGGTCCTCCCCCATTCCGATGCCTATGACTGTGGGCAGGGCAGGATTAATTCTTTGAGGGCCCCTAGGCACACAAGTACACTGGGCCCCCCCCCCGGCCCTGCCCTGCCCCCACTCCACCCATGCCTCACCCCTACCCTGCCCCCATATATCTGTTTTCTTCTTTACTTCTATTTTTCCACTTCTATTTCTTTTTTTAATTCAAAACAAACAAAGATTAGTATACCAGTGCACAATGTTTCATGCAACCCCCAAACATCTCTGAACAAATCCCCCTTCCTTCCCTTCCCACCTATTTACACAGGAATTTAACTCTGAACCCTTTCCATGCATATGTGAAAGTGTTCAAATATTTGTAAAGCAATAATACTATCCAAAATATAAGTCTATATTAATAACCAAGTTTACAACGCCTCTCAACTGCCTCACTCTACATCAACCAACTGTAACCCATATGTATGTATAAACAAGTTTCAAGTTTATGAAAAAAAATTTTTATACCACTTATTTAAATTTTCTAGGCGGTGTACAGCAATAATAAAAGAGATATCTTTAAAAGAAACAAAACAAATTAGAATTAAAATATTATACAAAACAATGTTAGGTTAGTAGACATTTATAAAAAAACACATATACTAACTACACACAATTGGGAAAGAAGGACTGAACTACAATATTTGAATAAAGCACACTTAGGGGTAAAACAATAGGTAGGGAAAGGGACTGTAGTTGATTTAGTCCTAAGAAGGACAGTTTTATCCAAAAGCATCCTCAAATAAAAATGTTTTGAGTTTTGCTCTAAATTGCCTTATCGAAGATTCCATTCGTAAATGGATTAGGCAATGAATTCCAAAGGGAGGGTGCAATGACGGCAAAATTATTGGATCTCAATGTATTAATTAGATGGTACAACTAGGAGATTTTGTGATACAGAGCGAAGAGATTTAGTGGGATAATAGGGAGTAAGGAGTCTATCAATAAACTCTGGTGGACTGTGTGAATGAGTTGTAAAGGTTAATAGTAGAATTTTATAACTAATTCTATGTTTGACAGGCAGCCAGTGAGCATCGATTAAAAGGGGAGAGACATGGTCGTATTTCTTTGCGCCATAAATGATCTTAATAGCAGTATTTTGTACTATCTGTAGGTGTCTTATTTTCTTTTTGGTAATGCCCTTATAGAGGGCATTACAGTAATCTATACAAGAAATTACCAAAGAATGGATTAATGTATTCAGGGATGATAATTTTTTTTTTTTTTTTTTGTAAGTTCTTGTAATACATCTTGGATAATTCTTTTGTAATCCGCCGTGAACTGCAAGGTAATGGCGGAATAGAAATCCCTAATGTAATGTAATGTAATGTAAATCTAATAGTTTGGATAGAGAACGTATCATTCTAAGATGGTGGAAACATTTCTGAACCACCGTACTAATGTGATTGTGATAAGAGAATTTGCAGTCAAAAGTAACTCCCAATAGCTTTAGAGTAGGTACAACTTTAATTGGGAGGGATTTAAATTTCAAAGGGGCCTGAAGAGTTATTCCCTCTTTAAAGGGAAAAATCATTAGCTTAGATTTATTGATGTTGAGTGATAACCTATTTAAATCTAACCACAGTTTGATTTTTTCAAGTTTTTGGTTGATGGAAGTAACATCCCCGATGTTATTTAGATCGATAGGGTGGATTAGTTGCACATCATCGGCGTAAGCAAAGGTGGTGAAGCCGATAGATTGGCCCACCATCAGAAGAGGGGACAAAAAGATGTTAAAAAGTAGTGGTGACATGATAGAACCTTGCGGGATTCCATGTTTAGTGGAAGAAGGTTCAGATGATGAATTGTTAAAAATGACCTTGGATGATCTGTCCATGACTTGACCTGTTACACCTATTTCATAAAGACGGGATAGTAATAAACTATGATCGATGGTGTCGAAAGCAGAAGAAAGATCTAGGGAAATCTAGTACGTTCCACTCTATGTATGTTAATTTGCAACGAAACAACAAGGCAAGCAGTCCACCAAAGAATCCAACGTGAAACAAAAGAAGATTGGCAGAAAATGAGATTCAAATCAGGTTAATTCAAGGTGCTCCCAAGAATCATGCCTGATGCATTTTGCCAAACAAGGCTAGTCAATGCTAACACAAAACCATGTCTTTCATACAAACAGAACATAGAAAACACCTTCGCCTAGTATGGAATAAGTAATCACAAACTAACCTCTCCCCCCTTTTACAAAACTGTAGTATGGTTTTGAGCCACAGCCATCGCTAAAAAAATGCTCTACAGTGTTGTAAAAGGGGGATAAAATAGAAATACGTAGACAAAGGTTAAATAAAACCACCAAGACACTGGACTCTGCATACAATGCAACACCACAGAAACAGTAATGCATGTCCCCTAAAGCAAAATAATAAATAAATAGAAAATTTTTTTCTACCTTTGTCTTGTCTGGTTTCAGCTCTCCTCATCTCCTTGTCACTCTCTTCCTTTCATCTTCTGTCCCGTGCCACTTCCAGAAACTGTATGCCTCCCCCTTCCATCTTTCCCTTCACTCTCATTGGTCTGGAATCCATCTTCTTCCATTCCTTCCTCCAATGGTCTAGCATCTCTCTCCTCTCCTCTTCTTCCCTTCCCTCTCCCATACCTTCACCCCATGGCCTGGAATTTCATTCTCTGCTCACCCTTCCTCACACTTCCATCAGCATCAGCCCCCTTTCTTTCCTTCTAACCCATTTTCAGCCAGTATCCTTCCCCCTTATGTTTTCTCCCTTTCCCTGCACTCCAATTCCATCAGCATCTGCCCCCGTTCTTTCCCCCCAACCCACTTTCATCCAGTATCCTTCCCCCTTTCCCTGCACCCCAATTCCATCAGCATCTTCCCTCTTTCTTTCCTTTCAACCCCATTCCATCCAGTATCCTTCCCCTTATACCTCTCCCCTTCCCCTGCACACCAATTCCATCAGCATCTGCCCCTATCTCTCCTTCCACCACCCTTCTAGGTCAGAGGGGGCCCGCTGAAGAAACAGAAGACTCGGTGATTTTTTTTTCCTTGGCAACGCGGGCCTCCCGGGAAATATCGGCTGTGCTGGGCCCCCCTCACAGGAAAGATCAGCAGCGCTGGCCCCCCCAGAAAGATTGGCAGCGCTGCCCCCCCAGGAGATCAACACCGCCCTCCCCCGGCATCGCCATCAACCAACCTGAATAAGTAACGACGAAGGGGTGGACCGGCAGATGCAAAGAGTTGCTGCAAGATCCCACAATGACTGTGTCTGCCGGTCCAACCCCACTGACGTCACTTACCTCTTCCCTGAGCAGAGCCTGCAGACGCAGTCATTGCAGGACCTTGCAGCAACTCTTTGTATCTGCTGGTCCACCCCCTCCGACGTCACTTATTCAGGTTAGTTGATGATGATGCCGGGGGAGGGCGGTGTTGTCGATCTCCTGGGGGGGGGGGTCCCAGTGCTGCTGATCTTTCCGGGGGGAGCCCAGCGCTGCCAATCTTTCCTGGGGGCCCGCGTTGCCAATGGAAAAAAACAAACAAACTGAGTCCTCTGTTTCATCGGGTCCCCCTGACAACTTCGGGCCCTAGGCACTTGCCTACTTGGCCTATTGGTTAATCCTGCCCTGACTATGGGTTCAACTAGCTATACTAAATAAAATAAATATGCCATGTTCAACTGGAAGAACAGAGAATTTTCTGAAGTCAGAAGTGCTGCTCTGGTTCTGAAATTAGTTACGAAGAACTGAGACAATGAAATCCTCAAGCGATAAGAAAAGATATATGAACTACAAGAAGAACAAGACTACACTACTGCTTGACCTCCCCTCTACCTCCAACATGCTTTTTAGTCAGTGCTCTGCTATGCTCTCTATGTTTTCAGATTCTCCGCACTTAAACTATGTGTGCCCTTGTTCCACCTGATTCCCCTCTGTACATGATATCATATTAGCCTCACCTTG